>NW_026126525.1:12420000-14820000 GCF_943737965.1 Phodopus roborovskii
GTGTATCCCTGGCTGTTTTCCTCTATGAAGATATTATTTTTCCCAATGTAAGTTCTGCAGAGCTCTGTGCTCATCTACATTCCTGCGAGTGGCAGTAGATAGTATCTCTCTGTTGTTCTGTGTTAATATGTCACTTCCCTAACTGACTAAGCCTTCAAGCCTTACCTCTTAAGGAGAAAAGGGCAAGGTTGAATGGGTTTTGGGTTCCTTGAAGCCAAGGAACTTAATGTTTACATGAAAACATTTACATTGGGCCATCAGCGAGCTGTGAGACCTTGGACTCCACATCTCTAGACTTCAGTTTCTTTAGTTCAATTTGACAGGCAGAGAGCATTTGCCTCATGGGTTCATGCATGGGATGGAGGGGTGTGAAGTTAAGACATGCCCCCTTCTCTCTAGAGGCTCACACTCCCAAATAACTCAAATCAAAGCTTGCAAGCTGGAGGATTTGGGTTAGCAGAAAACAGTGGAGAATAGTGTACAGGAGTGAGAAAGGGGCACTTAGCAAAGCCAAAGTGTCCTGAAGGGACATAGCAGGCCTTCCTTTCTTGAGGCTGATTTACCAAGGATGATGCATGTATTTCTATAGCCTCTTATGACGTGATTACCCATAACGCCTTGTCCAAGGCACTTGTTTAAATGGGCTGGGTCATACCTCTATACTCAGTGAGGTCTGGTAAACTTCATTTCTAAAAGCCTTTTAAAAATTATTTTAATTTTTACTGAAAATAATTTTTTTCATACAATATATTCTGATGAGTCCCTACTACATCATAGTTCTTCTGAGATCCTCTCCACCTCCCCACCCACCCAAATCCACACTCTTTTTGTCTCTCTCTATTATTAGAAAACAAACAGGTAACTAAAACAAACTAACCAGAATAAGGCAAAACAAACAAACAAATAAAAAGCACAACCAACACATACAGACACAGAGACACATATACTCCAACACACAGTAATCCCATAAAGACACAAAACTGGAAACCATAATATATAAGCAAAAGACCTATATGGGAAAAAACAAAAACAAACAAACTAAAAATCCCATAAAAAACAAAATGCCCCTCTCCCAAATGAGACAAAGTAAATCTCCAAAAATTACCATTGAGTACTATTGAATTCATTTTGTGTTGACTATCTACTGCTGGGCATGGGATCTGTCCATCAGTATGGTTCATACACAGTGAGACTCCATCAGAGAAAACTAATTTTTCATTTGCGAGTGATTGTCAATTGGACAAGGGCTCTGGGTTATGATGATCTCCGTTTTAAAAACTTTCTATAACAAAAATTTAATTGTCTACTAAATGGAAGAGTGTAACTAATTCCTTTGTCCCCTTTACTTAACAGTTACTAACTGAAAACCGCTACTTCATATAATAATGCAATCTATTTTCCTGCTCCCATTTTATTTTGAAGAAAATCCTAGCAATGATAACGTGTGTATAAGTATAATGATAAGGGTCTCTAAAGGATGAGATTGTTGTAAAATAATATGTATGTGATTATCATGGTTAAAACAAAGAAAAACTTAGCCCCATTAAAGAGCATGTCAATGTTCTCATTCACAAATGTGTCTTAAATGTCATCATTTAATTTAAGAGTTTTGGCTTGGTTCAAAACCTGGATAAGTTGTGTAGTTGGGATTGGTTGCTTTGTTCTCAAGTCTCCTTGTAGTCTACAGATTTGTCCTTCTTCTGCACATCTTTCTCTCAGCCTCTTTCTTTTATTTCTTATAACCTATTTACTGAAGAAACCAGGCTGTTGATCCTATTGACTTGCCTGTTTGCTGGAAATTTCTGTCTTCATTCCCATGGGATTCACTATCACCTCCCCAGTAGGTTGAAGAAGCTCAATGGGATGTCAGTTTCCTTTGAATGTGGCAGGACTGCATCAAAAGGGATGGTGTGGTTATTGTTATGCCACACTTCGAGATGTAGGCAGACACTGATCAAAAGCTACTAATTAATGAGTCTGTGCATGAAGGTAACAGTTTCTGTTGCACCTTCTGGACTTCCTAGCTGCAATACTTCTATAGAGACAACCAATCGGCTTTTCATCAAATGGTCCATCATACAGTGTACACTCACAATGTAAAGGCAGTGAGATCTAGAAATCACCTGATTCTCTGTAGTTGTGTATTATATTTCAAAAAATAATTTGTTGGTTTATTAGCATCTTTTAGTGAAGATCAATAACATCTGTGTTATTTCACTGTCCTGGTTTCAAAATAATTTTGTGCTCACTAACACATTTAGTAAGTTTCAGTCTATTCTAATTATTATTCTCATTGGCAATCAAATTGCATCATCTTGGGCCAGTTAGAGTTTCATTAAGCATCTTTGAGTCCTCTGACATCATGAGAAGGTCTTTACTTTCTGGTCTAACAAAATTCTTCAGGCATCTAATCTGACCTACCCAGTATTAGCTACCTCCACAAGGAGCTGTTACTCTGCTAGTGAAAATGGAACCTAGACCCCACGACATGCACACCTGGGAGAGTCGTAAGCAGGTTTAGGTTAATTTGCCTTTCTTATTATGTGTATGGGCAATCTATTCTGGCCTAAATGGGTCCTGTGAGAGGAAGGTGTCCGCTTCAGTGTCACAGCTTAAGGAAAGATTGATGCATGGCAGGTTCCCAACCACAGTTGTAACACATGGGACAGAGATGAGAATCAAAGTTGGGAACATGAAATGACTTAGCAGCTATCTTGGCAGTTCAAGGTAGTGAGGGAACAAATGAGTAAAGATGAAAGTCGGAGGCGCAAATCTTAGCTCAGTTGCTTATCAACTGCAGGTGAATAGCTTATTACTTAACTTTTGAAGCCCTGCGACCTCAACTGTAAATTGGGAACAGTATTGCATCCCTCACAAGGCAACTGGAGGATCAGATGATGATGTAGAGGAAACAAACAGAGTAATATGTGGTACCCAGTAAAGCTAAAAGTGTTAACAAGCTGGTCCCCAGCAATGTGCACAGTTTTGTCACAATGGAAGGAGTTGGCTGGAGTCAGAACTCAGGTTCTCCTTGCTCTGTCTTCTTGTCCAGCAATGTCCCCAGAACACTTGCATTATTCTCTGAAAATGCTGCAGAGGATTAATAATGGCTCCTCCAGCATCTTCCTAAACCACATTCTATTGATTACCTTGTTGAAAAGATGATATCATATATTGAATGTTGCCAAAGGAAAGAAATAATATAGTCTTTTGAAGGCTATTTTTCTCATTTGATATCTAAGCTGACAACTTTCATTTTGAGAAACTTGGGATGTGTTAAGAAAGAAGATCTCATAGTAACAAATGCTGGAAAGAGTTTAGGTTTTGGAAGAGGTTTACAACATTATGCCATAAGTTGATCTGATCAGAGCCCCTTAAAAATGATCCAAGATGGTGGACCTAATCAATGCCTTATATATACAGCACCCAAGTTTTAGAAAATATAGCATTATTATATTGTCATTTTTTTTCTAGAACCTTTGTCCATTACATCAGTGCTGCCCAGTAAACCTTTCTGAGGAAACTTGCTTCTCCATGATTTCAGTTTTGAGGTTCTGTCAGAATAACTTTAAAGTCAATAGGCTGAAAATTGCAAAGCTGTCTGGAAGTTACTGTAGCCTCATGAACTGTTGCAAAAGGTTGGTTTGAAATATTCATATGTTACTGAACACTTCACAGAAGTGAGGGGGGAGAGAGACTCACTTTATCCTTCCAACCCCCTTTAATGCAGGCAGACACTACCCTGTAGCTTTCTTTTCCCATATATTGGTGACTATAAACTGTAGCCATATTTGCACAGTAGCCATCCACTCTGTAAAGCAGTTACTAATCCTGCTCAGTATGAATGCTGAATGCAGGGTGACTTCGCCAACCAGGCCTACTCTCAGAATGACAGAACAATGCTCCATTTGCAGCCACACTTGATTTTGAGATTTGGGGTCCCCCCAACCTTCTCTTCTTGCTGTATGCTCTTTTTTCTTCCATTAAGATATTAGGCCCTGCTTCTCATCTCAGTATTGCTCTATTGCAACACCACAGTCTCAACACCACATACCCCTTTTACAGGCCCTGCGGTGCAAGCCCATGGTCACCTGAATTTGATTCATGTCTGTCCACAGTCAAGGTCACTGAATGTGGATGGCAGCGAGTTTGCCTTTACAGGGGTGGACAAACAGAACTCATGGAATAAATAAGTCTAATGTTTTAAATAATAAGCATCATCTTTTCTTCACTTATAAGTTGCTTCTGCACATTGACATCATCAAGATTAGTATGTTCTCAAGATCATGCTATTCTTGGAAGCTACCACATAAACAATCATTCCTGTTTTGAATAGGAAGGAAAGTATCAGATTTTTCTGAGGGGGTGGGCAATTTATGATAAAGATGAGGCATGTGCTATGCTGGGTAAATTAAACACTAACTGTGTCAAGAAGTGGATCTACTTGAAGGATAAATAAAAGTATACTTCTGTCCTTCCTCTCTATTCTAGGATACAGGCTTGATTTTAGCCAGAACTTCAGAATCATCTCTAGCTGTTGCTTGAACTAAAATATATCTCATGTTTTGGACTCATTAAGAATGCTATAATGAAGGTCCCTAAGGCCAAGAAAATCCTCCATTGTCTCCTTGAGTATGTTAGTGACTAACACCTTCAATACTCAGTGTCTGAATTTACCTTTTTCAGGCTTTACTGGGGAATTGCCAGTTGTATTTCCTTTAGACTCAAACCGTGTTTCGTGACAAAGCTAGTTTTGGTCGTTGAGAAAATTCTCAAAATGGTTCAAATTGTGGCTCCCCATCTTATCCTTGTCCACCCTAGCTAAGCTCAGAGGTGGCATTTTCTTAATTGGCCACACAGTCAAGAAGGGTCAACCACTCTAAAATGACGTTCATGACCAGGAGCACTATGGTTTAGAAGAAGAGTTCCAGAATCCCATATAAAATAGCTGATACTAAAGCTTAGACAGGGTTTTTGTTTGTTAGTACATTTCCTGTAAAGGGAGGACCAAAGGTCTCACCACTGTTCCTATAAAACACTATGTGTAAGCACTCCACTAGACATGAACACCTGATGGTCAGCAAGTTTGCAACATCTCATTTATGGATGACCTATGGAAAATTCCCAGCAATGTATTTTGTCAATCCTGCAAATATGTTTTGAGCACCCATCATGTGCCACAAATATTCTGTCAACTGAGTTTTGCTGAAACAAGCAAGGAGAGATAAAACCCCTGTGAAACTGTACTGTAGAGAGATGTAGCTATGGGGGATAAAGGGACCCAGTGAAGAAAGCACAGGCCAGACTCAAGTGTACCAGGGACACAGACTTGCCAGTGAGACTGTACTGTAATTTTAACATGTTGGTCATGGTCGGGTTTATTGAGAAGGTGGCAGTTAGGCAAATGTGCTACCTTCTGGCTCTGCCATGTCTCCCAATGGTTCACTTTATAAAGATTTAGTTCCCAATTCCTTGCTGGTGAGGATTGGTGAGACCTGTAAGAAGTGGTCTAGTGGCAGCTTTTAGACCATTGGAGGAAAGCCTTCCAAGGGGACTGTGGGACAGTGTTCTCTTCTTCTTGTTCTCCTGTGCTCAGAGGGTAAACAAGTTTATGCCACCCAGTGTTCCTACCACGACATACTGTCCCAGAACAGGCCCAAAGTAGTCAGCCAATGCTTGGGAATTAAAACCTCCCCGACTGAGTCAAAAGAAACCACTCTCTCTGTCTCTGTCTCTGTCTCTGTCTCTCTCTCTCTCTCTTTCCTATTATTTTAAGTATCTGGGGCAGTTTCAGAAAAGTTTAGAGAAGGTTAGAAAATTCCCTCTGTGAATCCTTGAAGAAAGTCTGCTTCAGACAGAGGAGCCAACCATGGCTTGCTGTAAGAAAGGAAGGGTGGCTGGGACAAAGTGGGCAAGTGGACTCTGGAGAAGACACCCAGGCCAAGCGCTAATGGACACCTTGGGCAGATCTTGACTGTCTCTTTAAGTATTTGACCTTCAGTTGAGTGTAATGGGGTTAGGACTTAGCACATAGCAGTGACAGTGACACATCACCTTCCCCCCCCCCCCTTCCAACAGACTGAATGATGGTTCCCTGTACAAAGAGGATCTCAGGAAGAACAGACTAGGGACTGTCATCTGACAGGCCATTACAGTACTCCAGGAAAAAGATGGCAGTGGCTTTTCACAGGACCAGAGCAATGGAAGTGACAGACTGTGCGTGGACTTGGCATAATATTTAAAGGAAAGTGGAGGACAGTGTCTTGAAGGCCTAAACAGAGAATGTTGAGAAAAAGAAGGCTTTAGTAGTTCTAAATTTCCATTATCTATTCTTTCATTCAGACATCCCGTAATCTCCTTGCTTTCCTTCAGCTCTGTGCCCCTTGCTACACCCAAGTCATCTAATGAAATTTTGAATAACACTTCTCACTTCTGTTTCCATTAACACCACACTTACCCTGTTTCCATATGTAATTCCACATTACATTTCCTCAAAAGTATTTCATGAAATATAAACAATGAATGATCATTCGTTATTGAAAGTGTATCCTTTGTCTCTGCTCAGATATATTTGATCAGTGCTTCAAAGAAGGAGAATTTGGGGGCTTTCCTCTAAGTATCACCTCCATCAACACTGTGATTTTTAAGTCAAAACAACCAGGTTCCTTCTTATTTGGCATGCTTTGTTGCTGCCTCTCATGGGTACATTGACATGAGAACAACCATGACAGACATGCTTTCTACACACCAAAACCTTGGCTCCTTACAAGGCTGAGAAAGAGGTCCTCAGTTGCCCAGACTTTGTAATGACTGTCTGACAAGTTAGTGGCATAGAGGCCCCTCACATTCTCCATCTTAACCCCTTCTCTCTGTTACAGACCTGTCTCTGCATCTGGGTTCCAAGAATTTGAACCTAAGCTCTCACACTTGCATGATAAAGATTTTACTTACTGATCCATCTCTCTGGTCTTCCAGTCCACCCCACCTCCAATTTGTGTGTTAAAAATCATAAGTCCCTACGCAAAGGAAGACTCCATTCACTAAAGAGAAAGTACACACTCAGGATGCAGAGCCCACAAGCACCTTGATCACAGACTCAACAACCTCTAGAATTTCTGAGAAATAGACCCTTGTTCATTAGGTCCCCAATTATAATCAAATGAGTGGATTAAGATCTCAGACAGCACCGTAGTTTTCCATCAGGGATGCAGTGATGGGTAACTCAACACAGTGATGAGGTTATGCTTTGGGACTACACAAAGTGAGGAAGGCTATCACAAATGTAAAGAATAATATATATTTTATTAATTATATATTAGGAAATGCAGCATGATCTAACCAATGGTAAGCACAAATTTATAACCACAGGCAGAAAAAAAAAGCATTCCCTCTCCTACTTAATTTCTTTCATGTTCTACACCCATATTGAACATTATGTCTACCTTTACTTGCTTATGGAAAAGAAAACCAGAGTTTGGAATGAGAGAAGAGGTCTTATTCCATTGTACCATTCATATCAAATAGATGTGTTTTCTAAATATCATACCTGGTAACTTCCCACAATTTCCCTTACTTAATAGTTAGCTATTTACAGATTTTTCCCTGAGAATAAATTTCTTCCAAAGTTAAATAGTTTAGAAGACTTTTTAATATCTGCCTTAAGATTCTGCCTAATGTGTGTTGCCTCAGGGTCTATATAGCTACAGCTTTTTAAATGATACCCATAAATCTATCCAGCAGGAATTATATAAAACTTATATAATTAATATTTGTAAGATGTCTTGAGATCTTGGCAAGAAAATGGGTGCTGAAATCCAAAGCTATTCTATAATGTGCCGTTTAAATCAGCTGCCAGCTATTTTCCAGACACTTCTAAATCTAGCTCTAGGCCAAAACATTGCTACTATTAGAAGTATACTATTTCTTTTTAGGGGAGGGTCAGAAAGGTTCATTAAGACCAGTCAAAGAAGCCATGGAAATGCCACCTGTTGGTCAGAAACCCAAAACCATACACAGTTGATTGGTACGGAAACAGAATCAAAATATCTCACTGAAGTGCAAACTGCCCCTGTGTCCTAATCTTTGCAATTCTTTTTTTCAATGATTTATTTATTTTTATGTTATGTGCACTGATATTTTGCCTGCACATATGTCTGTGCGAGGGTATGGGATCCCTGCAACCGGAGTTACTGACAGTTGTGAGCTGTAACGTGAATGACTGAGAATTGAACCAGTTCCCCTGGAAGAGCAGAGAGTGCCCTTAACCGCTGAGCCATCTTTCTAATCCCTCTATGCAGTTTTTAACCAAGAGAGCTGTTGTAAAATCTCCATGTTTTTCCCACAAAAAGACTCTTTCTGAAGCAGTGCTGGTTAGCCAAGGCCCCATGAAACAAGGTTCAAACTGAAGGTCATCCTACAGCAGGAGCATTGCATAGGTGGTCTGAAGACAAAAGGCCAAAATAGAGTTGCCAGATAAAATACAGTACTTCCTGGTAAACTCAAAGTTTAATATTATACAATATATATTTAGAAACACTATTTTCTTGAAATTCAAATGTGACTGGACTGCCTGAGTTTTTATTTGCTAAACGAGGCTATGTGGGGCAAAGGAAAACTAACATAATATGCTTTCTACCGACACTATACCTACACCTAATGAAAGTATCCATGGACAGAATCCTATACTTGTCTACATCGCTTCATCATTCTTATTACTTACAAAAATGACAAAGTTTTCAAGATCTGCAAACAATGTTAGAAACACATAATTGAAAGAAATGGGCTGTGCTGGTATAACAGATTATGAGGAAGATTTAAAGGTGCATGTGATGGAAAAATGTTACATCAGATCCTGTCATTTAAATAATTTAGGATGTAATAAACCGCATACACTGTGAGTTTGGCTTTGTAGTCATGCTGTTTGCACATTAACCGGGTGATAACCTATTGACCCCACATATCCCGTGAGAAAGCAACTACAGGGTGAAGCAGACATGACTTGTCTACTTCTTAGAGCTAGCATTGTTTTCTACAGGAAACATTAACTTTCCACGTGATATCTCACAAGCAAGGCAAATAGTTGACTCCTACACACTGATTTCTCGACAGATACTCTTAAAAGGAGGAACGTAGTTCAACTGCTCTGGTCCCACTGAGGTGATAAACATTTTTTTTTTTTTTGAAATGCCATTCTGTTTTTGTAGGTGCTATGCTCCCCCCATCCCTCAGAGAAAATTATTGCTTTAGAAAGTTGTGTTAGTATAAATACTTCACCAGTATTTTCTTCATAAAAACACTAATGCAATTAGAGCGGGTCCAAGTGCTGAGGTTCAATTAGAGATCTGGCCATTATTGAGGACTCTGGGTTCTGGAGAAAGTCACTCAGAACCATCAGATAAAATGGCTCATTTACTCCAAATTATCCCCAAATGTGTTGCTCTGGGGGATCTGACCTTTTAGATGTAGCTGACTTGGGCTTTCTAAATTCATCAGTTTGCAAAAGTCCTTGGTGAGGACTTGATTTTACTTTAATTGTAACTGACCCCTTCCCCCCCGCTTTTTTTCCTGATCATTGTGCTACATCTGAACCAACACATTCCATTCTTCACCTTTTAAATTAGGCATTTCGTGGCTCAGTGGACTGTCTTCCTAATTTGCATACTGAGTTTGCTGGAAGGGTCGTCAGCCTTGGCATGTCAGTTTCAGTCTGTGATCTGAAGAGTCTAAATGCAAACAAAATGGCTCTGCATTTGGGGAGGTGGACTATATCCAGTTCAGGGCTGGATATAGTCATCTTTATTAAGGTTTATAGTCATCTTTATTAAGAGCAGTGAGAGCTAACAGTACCAAGCATTTTCCAGGTCCCCAGTACTGTCTACTTGTAGGTATGCTTTGTCAGTTAGCATTCTCATATTTTAAATATGAGAAAATGCAGGGTAGTCATTAGGTACTGTAAATAGGCTACAGAATCTACCTGCATCTCGTAGAAGCGTTGCCTCTGTATATGCAGCAGAGGACAATATAAAGAGCTTGCAGTTTTCAGGTCTCTTCATACAAAGGAAGATATCATGTCTTTCACTGTGACCATAGATTTCAGGTGAAAGGAATGTGGTTAACTCTCCCTTATTACTCCAATACACCTTGCTGGGAAAAGATGGTGATTTTGCAGTATATTTGTGATACAGTCACTGAGCTGACACACATGAGGACTTGTACAGGTAAAGAGCAGAGGCAGATGTCAGTTATTCAGAGAAAAGAGGGCTGATGGGTCCAGAACACATGCATACACACACACACACACACACACACACAGAGAGAGAGAGAGAGAGAGAGAGATCCAGAACACATGCACGCACACACGCACACATAGATGTCTTGCTGGTGGGCAGACTGAAATTCTAGCTCTAGTGTTGTCAACTAGAGGGCCAATGAGTGTTCCAGGGTGCCTGGGAATGGAGTGTACTGTACTCCTCCTGATCCAGGCCTGGGGTAGATAGGACAGAGCAAGAGAAGCCAGATCACTGGCTTCTCATATGTATGGACTCCTCTTACATAATACATAACCTTTTGTCTTCTTAAGTGTTTAAAAAAAGACCATTTGAATGCTTCTATATACCTTATATATCTCACTGAGGGGTTTTTGAAACAGGTGGGTCTACCCAACTCTAAGGGACAGAAATGAGGAGCCTCATGGGTCAGAAAATGAAGTCAATCAGTGGTCTGTCTTCTCTCTCTGCATAGTTCTTATGCCAAACCTTGGAGACTCAGGACTGGATTTTAACTCCCATGTAGTACTCCTATACATCCCACCTAAGGTAATTCAGGGGACTAATGTTGAGCTGTCCCCTGTCAAGGCTGCTGATAATGCACACATATTTTCAAGTGACCATAATATACACTGGGTTAAACACTATGCATATATCAAGAGGATTTGTTAAGCCTAAACATTAAAGTCCTGCCAGACACTGTCTCTGGCTCAGTTCAAGTTTTTCTGAAACCTCTAAAAATGGAGAGAAATAGAACAGGACAAAAAAGAAAAAAAAAAAAGTCATCCTTTGGTGAATGACTTGCCAGAGAAGCTCCAGGACAAGCTGCCGGAATATGCCTACCATTATCCAGAACCTTCTAGAAAAGTATGTCAATCTGAAAATTTTTATTTTAGAATTCAGAGACTCTCATGAGGTGTTTATGATAATTCTGACATTATTTTCCAGCCTATTTATGATAAGCAGTTTTATTAAAAGACTGTCCATGGAAAGATTCACTGAAATTCACAAACTGCAGAGAGAGCTGCCTTGTATGGGCAAGTAAGATAAAGAGGCAATATGTCATCCTTGGCCTCTGGAGCCTATGACCCTGATGGCCCTGATCCCAGTAGAAGCCTGGAGGGCATAGGAGTGGGGCTGCTCAACCAGTCTCTGAAACACCAGCCACCTGCCTCTGGGGGAGGGGAAGGGCAATGGGCAGTATTTTTCTCTAAGCAGAACACAGCTGAACAGTAAGACCATTGAAATCAATCAATACATCACCAGCAAATCACCAGTCAATCAGTAAACCATCTTATCTGGGGATTAACCCATTTTTGTGTTTTTGTTTTGCCAGCTGCCAGTGCTCGAAAATATTAAACACACAAATAAATAATAAATAAACGGATAAAGGACCAAAATCAATTTAGCAAACAAAATCTATCCATCTAAGATGCGGGCTTCTTAAGCTCCTTAAATGGGTTCCCTTCCGGGTGCTCATCTCTCCTTGGAGGACCAGGGAACTACTTTTGGAGGCAATCCAGCTGGGAAGGCCATTACACTGTAAGGTATAAGCGCTCCTCTCCCAAGAGGACTACCACGGAAGCTGTCCGACTGTTCCGGAAAGATCTGCAGGCAGGTCTCTAGACCTTGCAGAGAAAATAGCACACTATTGGCCCAAGCTGGGGAACTTTCCCTTAAAACTATTCTCAGAGCCTCGGGGAAGCTTCCAGATTCTTCTCAAGGAGTTGTGACTACTTTTGGGTGTGGGGGGGGGGGGTGGGAGGCACATTTACAGGAACCCAAGCAATACAGGAAGGGGAAATGCTTGAACTAAAGCTTGAATCTTGAATCAGCTTGTAAGTGGCTTTGAATCCTTTCTCAAACAGACCAGGCTGCTCTCTTGGGTTACTCTCCCCCTGCCTTCCCTCTCTTCCCCACAGCCTTGTCCCTTATCCCTAGCCCTTTATTGGGCTTCACTTTTTCTGGATAAAAACCTAGATACCCAATCCCAGAGGATGGTGCCTGATTTCATCTTTGCAGTCCGCGTGCTGGCTTGGGTTTTCTGCCCAAGGTCGTGGCTGGCTAGTAGTCCTTAGACCATCGGGGCACGCACAGAGGCAGCATAGAACCTGAGAGTGATATTTGGGGATGGGGCACAGGCAGAAGGGTGTGTGTGTGCCCTACTTTTTACCCAAGTTACTAGTTTCATTCAGGGAGCACATTTTTTTTGGAAGGCTCTTGGCCACAGTAGATTTGCAGTTCTTTATAACAGTGATCACAAGCTTGACTCCAGCCTGGGGCGCAGACCCTGAGACCTTGTGCCTCATCATCTCTAAGCCTAAATAAAAAGAGACTCAGGAGTTCCAGAGACCTCTAAGTCCTGGTGCTCTAACCAGCCCAGCTGAGCGCACATGATGCTGAAGCCCTCTTAGTAGCGGCTTTATCATACCCCTGCCCCGACTGTTTACCATGGCAGAACAAACCATGGCAAGAAGTGATGTCTGGGACTGTGGCAGGTGCGCTCTGAGATCTGCCCCCTCCCCCCGCCCCAGGGAAGAAGAGAAACGGTAGAAAACAGTCATCTCCTTGCAGGTTTGGTGTTCTAACGTGCCAGCTAGCCGGCCACCTGTTTCACAAAGACTGAATTTGTAGGGGGCACAGGGCACAGGGCACAATCTGCCGCCGCAAAGATCCAATCTCTCCCCCACCCCCCACCAGGACCGGCAAAACCGCACATCTTAAATCTAAGTGCGCACACGCCTGCAGACCCACTACCCTCCAGTGTTGACTTACTTTCTGGTGTCGTCCCCCCCTCGGCCCCCAAACACACACACACACACACACACACACACACACACACACACACACACACACACACACACACACACACACACACACACACACACACTCAGCCGGAGCTTGGTGCCCGCTTCCCCACGCCTGGCTGGTCCGCGGAGCGCGCCAAGTACCTGCGGTGAAGATGCAGAGAGCGATGAGCGCCTTGCACACCATGTTACTCCGGCGCTCGGTACCGAGCTGGACTTGGCTAGGGAAGAGTTTCCTGGGGCTGACCAAGTATATAGGGCACCGGTGGCTTCTCTACCGCCCGGTGGGTTGCCGGAAAAGCGGGTGGTGCTGACCGCCCAGCGCGATCAGTCCAGGCAGCTTCGGTGGCAGCTTTGGTGTCTGGCAGCGCTAGGCGAAGTGGAGGTGGCGCGCAGAGTCAGCTGTGTGCCCTGCGGCGCCAGGCGCACTTCTGCTCCATCCCAGCAGCCCGAGTCCAGGACCCGCCCGCACCATCGCCAAACCCCTCCCACCCGGCCCTCCTGCGAGGACAGGGCCACCCACTGGCCTTCCCCCTCCCCCGCGCACTGGTCCCAGGAGTCCCGTCCCAGGGCGGCCTCTGCTGGACAGTGGGCGAGCTTTCAGTGGATCCAGCTGGCAGCTCAGAGAGCCCTGTACTGTTCTAGAGGCCAAGGTAAAGCTGAGTGCTAATGGGTCCCTGCCTGCAGAAAACGACTCAGTTTCGCTTATGGAAACTTACTACCTTTAGAGAGGTGACCAAGAGGTCACCTCAGAGAATCAACACACTTCTTGCCAAGTATGGGATGAAGATCTTCGCCTTCATTTCTGCAAATAACTCTTTGTGTACATTAAACCCTCACCAGCCCTGACCTGGCACTGCACTTCCTGATGCCTGGATTACCCTATTCAGTCTCATAATAGAAGAAATGCTAATGTCTGGTGACAGGATTGCTGGGTAACTGAACCAGGTGTCTGACTAGTTACTGTCCCAAAGATGTTCTACTAACCGAGAGACATAAAATTATTATCTCACAAGTGAGAAACTGAAGGTATGAGAAATTAAGGAGGGTGCTATATAAAATAGCTTGTCAAAATGTTTTGTACAGCAGGCCTATAATCACAATATAATAATATATTGTCATATATCAATAATGATGATGATTGACATTTCCTGAGAAATGGAAATAGGTTAGGGAATGGACAATGTACATTCATATACAACCCAAGTTAAGTCATTTACTTCCCCTCACAAATATCCCAGGCAGGTGTGCTGCATCCTTATATTTTTTGGGTAGGAAATGAGTTTAAGGCCTCACAGTTAGCAAAGAATAATCAGATGCCCCCCTGTGTTCATTCTTTGTACTTAAATGCCTCTCCAGAGATCAGGGCTTCTCCAAAGAGGGGTCAAAACTGACCTTTCACACCCCACACACCATAGACTTGCCTAGTTCTCATACCTGTTACATGCCACACCCTCTTCAGTTTGGTGCAGCCTCAGCCTGGTGGACAACCTAGTCACTAATCAGAGTGGAGAGTCCTAAGAGTAAAGGAACCTTCATAAGGACTTGAAGAGCTTGGTGCCATCTGAAGAATGGATTTTCTGTTTTTTGCTGTGTCGTTTTCCCATGTCGGGGACTCCTCTCTTTCTCAGCCATGGTTCATCACTTTAGCTGTGGCCAAATCAATTCTGTGCCTCACTTCTCCATCACCACTTGCAGATCTTGGTTGGGCTTCCCCATTAGATTATACTGGCCTCGTAGCAGTCCTTTGTCTTCACAAATATACTGATTCCTGTTGTGATATGAAGCAAAAATACTTCGAGCAAGGAGAGAACCTCCTTTTCCTGCATCCTTGACCAGAGAAACTGGCAAATTTGAGGTCTTAAACATTTCTCTGAAGCCTTCTGGTCTATAGGCCTTCTGGTGTCTACCTGACCTGTGTGACTGTAAAGGATTTTGACACCATGGCTTTGACTGTCATGGGGTCTGCAACCACACACGGATGGAGCACTCTTTACGGCACAGGCTGGCTTAAGTAATGTTGCATACAAACAGCATAGATATTTGTTTATTTTTCTGCAAAGAATCAGTCACTGAACACTGGTTCTTGCAAGTTACAGAGCATCTCCAGCATTTCAAGAACAGTACCTTTTAATTAATTTATTTTCTGACAGTGCCACACACCTAGGTGATAGATTTTAGTCCTTCTCTTGCCTTATTTCCCTGTCTCTCCCCTTCTCTTCTGCTGTGACCCTTCTCTCTGTGAAAACACTCTTCACATAAACACATACAAAATGGCAGAACCATTTGATGTGTAGGACCACTTGAAACATTGCTGAAGATTCTGTTCTAATCCCAAGCCAAAACTCATTTAATGATATTTTTAATGAAATTATCCAGAAACTTAAACATCAATTTAAAAAGGAAACATTCTAATACAAGCCAAATATGTACAATTTGCTGCTTGTCTACTGAGGAATTAACAGTAGGAAAATACTAAAAGTCATTGTTTTCTGTAATTAAGCCATTATGTTTCTTTAAAAGAAAAATTATGTTTGCAGTAAGAAAACTGAATTTCTTGATTACAATAGTATTGAGTATGGTATTTCAGGCAGTGTGGACTGGCATTAGGTGGTATGACAGAATGCTCAGTGCTAAATGGACATGCTATGTGTTCAGAACCAAGGCTGCAGTAAGTCTCTAGATTCAACACAGTCAAGGTCTATCAGAAACAATGTTTTTGGGGGCTTTGAATTAATTACCTCTCCAAATATTTTCAGAACCCCATACTCAGTTATATAACTATGTTTGGTTACTCTCAGCCATGTGCTAAAGCAAGTCAATGGCCATGTCCAATTTGAAGAAAGCTCGGAAGCTTAATCTGCTCATATGACCAGATAAAAAGGAGGAAGTCTACTGGGAAAGAGTTGTGAGATGTGTCTCAGTGGTTTATTGTCTCTTCCACCAGCAGGCTTCTATTTGTAGAATGGTGAATCAAAAACCATACAACAATAAAGGTTTTTGGTTATTGTGTTACAAATAATATCTAATAACATTTATTGACATCTGCTATGTGTTAGGAAAATTGCTAAGTTGTGTGTGTGTGTTTGTATGTCTGTGTGCACATGTGTTTCTTTCTTTGCACTCTATGGGGTCAATACTGTAGGTGACCAGAATATGCTGTAGGCAGAGTTTTCCGGTGCCCACTGCCCGCTCCCAAATAACCAACACGGAGATTTAAGATTACTCATAAATGCTTATCCAATAGCTCAGGCTTCTTACCAACCTCCTCTTACAACTTAACCCATTTCTATTAATGCTGCCCCAAGGCTGGTGCCTTTACCCCTATCCCATTTTGTGTGTCGGATTCATTCTCCATCTGACTGGCGACTCCTCTGACTCTGCCCTTCCCCATCCCATCATTCTCAGCTTGGCTTTTCCGTCTAATTATTCTGTTCAGCTATTGGCCAAACAGCTTGTCTACTAAACCAATTATAGTGACGTATATTCACATGGTGTACAGAAGAATTATTCCACAGCAATGTGCCCTGCCGAAATATACCTCTTTGGCATTATAATTACTTTGAGAAATAGGGAGAAATTGGAGAAGCCCTGAAGATAGAGTGGGAGTTACTCTCCTGTAGAGTGGGATTTATAAAGGAAACATTCATTTGTAAGGGTGTCTCTGTCTCAGTGGTAAGAGAAATGAGGATAACTGAATTATTAGACACATTGGTCGGTGCAGAAGAGCAGTGGGCTAAGTCTGTATAACAAACCTTACACCACTTTCCTAAGTCTTTGCTGTTTCCCCAACACCATTATTATTATTATTAACTATCAGTATTATTAGCAAATTGTTCAATTAAACCTAAACCAAAGCTTCCCCTTTGAGAGTTACTCATCTCATATATATATATATATATATATATATATATATATATATATATTTATATTGTCTATGCATATTCTTAAACTTTTTTTTCTCTTATTAACTGCCTTTCACTATAGGGAGTCCAAGCTAAGACCTTTTACATAGTAAAGCCAAAACTAATTTTTCTCTCCAATGAAACTACTATCCTGAATTTGAAAGTAAAGTAACTAAGCTATCTGGAGTTGAAGGAAACTGAATGATGCTATGTTATATAATAGCAGGGAACATACCTTTGTCAGTGGGGTCAGGGATGAAACTTGCATGTAACCGTTTATTTATGCCTTTATATCAAAAGCGTGTTCCTTCAGAGATTTCTCTTGATCCTTTTATAGTGTACCAGTGGGATAAAATCTGAGAAAAAAATATGCCTTTTACCGACTTCACTCCTTTTTGATCATTGTTAGAATAAATTTCTACTGTTATTGACTTTCAACATTTTGCAAAAATATTACCCTTGACTGGCTTAGCTTTTGACACCCTGGATGTATTATACTTCATGGGCAATGTTAAGTGAGATACTTCAGACTCACAAAAACATTATCCCTAGACCTTTAGTCTCATGTTTGAGGAAAGAGCAAATGGTTTGGGTGTTAGAGCTGTAGGAGACAGTGTAACACTGACTAGAGACGTGATCCTTAGCTCCTGTCTAATCCTTCCTCCTTCCCATCCTCCCTTTCTCCTTGCGCTCTTCCCTCTTTTCCATACTTCCATTCCTTCTAGTGTTGTAAGGCAATTCCACCAGAGAACGCATGGACATTCTTAAAGCCAAATAGAAAGTCTGTATTGCTGGCTGGTGAGTGCAAAGGGAACTTGCCTAAATCATGTAGCCTGAGCGGCACCATATATAAACCACACACACACACACACACACACACACACACACACACACACACACACACACATCTGGTGACACACTTTAGTTAGCAAGAACAGTTAGTGAGAGGTGAAACTACAGAGACCAAAAAGCAAAGTTAGCCCATTTAGGGACATTCCCAGATCCTGGAGTTATGGACTAGGTATTCCATAAATTAGGTCTTGGCAGGTGTTGGGGCCTCTGTGCTAGGTTCTAAGGTCACAATGGAACCTCTAAGATGGTGTCAGTTGTGCTAAGGTCTTGGAGTCTGTTACACCAGTGTCAGAGCATTAAATATTGAACATAGGGCCGCACGCATTATAGGCAATTTCTCTTCCACTGAGCTACATTCACAGCTATCTTTTCACTCTCTATTTTATTTTATTTAATTTTATATAACAAAGTCCAATTAAATGAAAACAAACATTTATACACAATATTTGGGAATTTGGGCGTCGTTCTTTCCAAGCTACTTCCTGCTGGCAAGGGGCGCTGTCTTGGGGGGATTCGAAGAAGATTCAGATATCCTAGCTGTAGTCTGCAAGGCTGTTTTGTCCAGCTGTTTTGAATGTAGGATCAGCTTGTACTCTGTTTCAGGCGGTCTGGCGTGATCAAACCACATTAGTCTGGAAGGAATCCACATCTTTTCATTGTCTGTGGAAATAAAATAAAAATCCTTTTCCCCAGTAACTTGTCCTTCAACTTAAATTTTGGAGTCAAAGCATTTTTTTAATTTAATTTATTGTTTTACATGTCGATCCCAGTTCCCTCACGCTCCCTCCCTCCCTCCCCCAACCCTCCCTTTCTCCTTTCATCTCTTTTGTCCTCTCTGCCCTCTCACATGCACTCTAAACACCCTCCCCTCCCATCCCCCCACCCCAATTCCATGTGTATGGGAATGCCATCCAGTTGGGGTCATGTAGATCTGACAGGCCCTGTGAAGTAGGGACTAGGGCTTCTCTCCTGTCTCTAGGTTAAGGCAGTTATCCCTCCACGGGGGATATGTTCGCAAAGTCCTTTTGTGCACCAGGGATACATCCTGGCTCCACTGTCTGAGGTCCCTTAGACTGCTCAGTCCTTCTGGCTGAGACCCATATTCAGGGGGCCTGAGTCAGTCCCATGCTGGCTTCCCAGCTATCAGTCTAGGGGGCCCGTTAGCTCCTCCTTGTTCAGGTAAGCTGTCTCTATGTGCTTCTGCTGCATGGCCTTGTCCTCTCCATCTGCTTCTGGGTTCTAGTTCGACTCAGTGTTTATGTATGTTTGCTCCTATTTTCAACAGGCATTAGTTGAGGGCTCCATGGAAAAGTTAGTTGTTGATCTCACTCTCCGGGAAGGGCATTTATGATAGCCTTTCCATGGAAGATGAGATTGTTAGTTGGGAGCAGTCTTGTAGTTCTCTTGACCTTTCTTTGTGTTCAATTTTATCTTCAAACCAATATTGGCTCCCTCTTTTATGTTCTCTCTCTCTGTCTCTGTCTCTGTCTCTGTCTCTGTCTCTGTCTCTGTCTCTGTCTCTGTCTCTCTCTCTCTCTCTCTCTCTCTCTCTCTCTCTCTCTTTCCTATCTCCTATTCCTAACCAGGCTCAATCTTCCTGGTCGCACAGGTTTTCCTTTCCTCCCCCTCATTTTCTCCTACTTCTCTCTCCATTCACTGTCTTCCCCCACTTCACCTGAGCTCTGGGGGACTTGTCCCTTCCCAGTTCTGTGAGGGACTTTATATGAATCTCTTAGAATACACCTTGTATCCTAGTTCATCTGGTGATGTGAATTATAGGCTGGTGATCATTTGATCTAGGTCTAAAATCCATATATGAGTGACTACATACTGAGTTCTTCTTTTTGTGCCTGGGTTACCTCATTCAGGATGGTTTCTTCAAGTGCCATCCACTTGCCTGCGAATTTCAAGATACCATTATTTTTTTCTGCAGAGTAGTATTCCATTGGGTAGATATGCCACATCTTCATTAACCATTAACCATTCTTCAATTGAGGGGCATCTAGGTTGCTTCCAGGTTCTTGCTATTACAAATAGTGCTGCTATGAACATAGTTGAACAGATGTCTTTGTTGCATGGATGGGAATCCTTTGGGTATATGCCTAAGAGGGGGATTGCCGGGTCCTGTGGTAAACTAATTCCCATTTTCCTGAGGAACTGCCATACTGATCTCCAAAATGGCTGTATGAGTTTGCACTCCCACCAGCAGTGGAGGAGTGTTCCACTTTCTCCACATCCTCTCCAACATAAGTCATCACTGGTGTTTCTAATTTTCGCCATTCTGGCAGGGATAAGATGGTATCTCAAAGTTGTTTTGATTTGCATTTCCCTGATAGCTAAGGATGTGGAGCATTTTCTTAAGTGTCTTTCAGCCTTTTTGATTCCCTCCATTGAGAATTCTTTCTTCAGTTCTGTACCCCATTTTTTAATAGGGTTATTTGGTGTTTTGTTGACTAGTTTCTTGAGTTCTTTGTGTATTTTGGAGATCAGCCCTTTGTTGGATATAGGGTTGGTGAAAATCTTTTCCCAGTCTGTGGGCTGCTGTTTGGTCTTGTCGACTGTGTCCTTTGCCTTACAGAAGCTTCTAAGTTTGAAAAGGTCCCATTTATTAATTGTTTCTTTCAGTGTCTGTGCCCCTGGAGTTATGTTCATGAAGCAGTCTCTTATACCAATTTGTTCAAGGGTACCTCCTACTTTCTCTTCTAAGAGGTTCAATGTGGCTGGATTGATGTTAAGGTCTTTGATCCATTTGGACTTGAGTTTTGTGCATGGCGACAGACATGGGTCTATCTGCAGTCTTCTACACACCCTCATCCAATTGTGCCAGCACCATTTGTTGAAGATGCTGTCCTTGCCCCCATTGTATAATTTTAGCTGTTTTGTCGAAAATCAGGTGTTCATAGGTGCGTGTATTAATATCAGGATTTTCAATTAGATTCCATTGGTCTATCTATCTATTTTTATGCCAATACCGGGCTGTTTTCAGAACTATAGCTTTGTAGTAGAGCTTAAAGTCAGGAATGGTGATGCCTCCTGAAGTTCTTTTATTGTATAGGGTTGTTTTGGCTATCCTGGGTCTTTTGTTTTTCTATATAAAGTTGATTATAATCCTTTCTAGGTCGGTGAAGAATTGTAGTGGGATTTTAATGGTGATTACATTGAATCTGTAGATTGCTTTTGGTAGGATTGCCATTTTTACTATGTTAATCCTACCTAACCAAGAGCATGGGAGATCTTTCCATTTTCTGGTATCTTCTTTAATTTCTTTCTTAGAGTCACAAAGTTCTTATTATATAGGTCTTTTACTTGTTTGGTAAGCATTACACCAAGATACTTTATGTTGCTTGTGACTATTGTAAAGGGTGATGTTTCTCTGATTTCTTTCTCTGCCTCTTTGTCGTCTGAAAAAAGTAGGGCTACTGATTTTTTTGAGTTTATCTTGTATCCTGCTAGTTTGCTGAAGGTGTTTATCAGCTGTAGGAGTTCCCTGGTAGAGTTTATTGGGTCACTTATGTAAACTATCATATCATCTGCAAATAGAGACAGTTTGACTTCTTCCTTTCCAATTTGGATCCCCTTGATCTCCTTTTGTTGTCTTACAGCATTAGCTAGAACTTCTAGTACGATATTGAAGAGATATGGAGAAAGAGGACAGCCTTGTCTTGTTCCTGATTTTAGAGGAATTGGCTTAAGTTTCTCTCCATTCAGTTTGATGTTGGCAGTTGGTTTGCTGTATATTGCTCTTATTATGTTTAGGTATGTTCCTGTTATCCCTGACCTCTCCAATACCTTTATCATGAAAGGGTGTTGAATTTTGTCAAAGGCTTTTTCCGCATCTAGGGAGATAATCATATGGTTTTTCTTTTTCAGTTTGTTTATATGGTGGATCACGTTGATAGATTTTCGTATGTTAAACCATCCCTGCATTCCAGGTATGAAGCCTACTTGGTCATGGTGGATGATATCTCTGATGTATTCTTGAATTCGGTTTGCCAATATTTTATTGAGTATTTTTGCATCGATGTTCATCAGGGATATTGGTCTGTAGTTTTCTTTCTTAGTTGTGTCTTTGTGAGGTTTGGGTACCAAAGTTATTGTGGCCTCATAAAAAGAGTTTGGTAATGAACCTTCTGTTTCTATCTTGTGGAACAGTTTGAGGAGTAGTGGTATTAGTTCTTCCTTGAATGTCTGGTAGAATTGTGCGCTGAATCCATCTGGCCCTGGACTATTTTTGGTTGGAAGGCTTTCGATGACTGCTTCTATTTCATTGCAGGTTATAGGTCTATTTAAGTTGTTTGTCTGTTCTTGATTTAATTTTGGTAAGTGATAGTTATCCAGAAACTTGTGCATTTCCTTTGAATTTTCAATTTTTGTGGAATACAGATTTTCAAAGTATGACCTGAAAATTGTCTGGATTTCCTCTGTGTCTGTTGTTATGTTCCCCATTTCGTTTCTGATTTTGTTAATTTGCATGTTCTGTCTCTGCTTTTTCGTTAATTTGGATAAAGGTTTGTCTATCTTGTTGATTTTCTCAAAAAACCAACTCTTTGTTGCATTGATTTTTTGTATTGTTTTCCTGGTTTCTATTTTGTTGATTTCAGCCCTCAAGTTGATTATTTCCTGGCATCTACTCCTGCGGGGTGAATTCGCTTCTCTCTGTTCTAAGATTTTCAGTTGGGCTGTTAAATCTCTTATGTGACTATCCTCTGTTTTCTTCATATGGGCACTTAGTGCAATGAATTTCCCTCGTAGCACTGCTTTCAAGGTGTCCCATAAGTTTGGGTATGTTGTATCCTCATTCTTGTTGAATATTAGAAAGTTTTTAATTTCTTTCTTTATTTCTTCTTTGACCCAGGAGTGGTGCAATTGCACATTGTTCAGTTTCCATGAGTTTGCAGGTTTTCTGCTATTTGTGTTGTTGTTGAATTCCAATTTTAAAGCATGGTGGTCCAATAAGATACAGGGGACTATTCCTATTCTCTTGTATCTGTTGAGGTTTGTTATGTCACCTAGTATGTGGTCGATTTTAGAGAAGGTTCCATGTGGAGCAGAGAAGAAGGTATATTCTTTTGTCTTTGGATGGAATGTTCTATAGATGTCTGTTAATCCCAGTTGAGACATAACTTCTGTTAATTCTTTTGTTTTTTTGTTGAGTTTCTGATTTGTGGTCCTGTCGAGTGTTGAGAGTGATGTATTGAAGTCTCCCACTGTAAGTGTGTGAGGTTTTATATGAGCTTTGAGTTTTAGTAGTGTTTCTTTTACAAATGTGGGTGCCTTTGTATTAGGGGCATAGATGTTCAGAACTAAGACTGGTGTTGATGGATTTCTCCTGAGATGAATATGAAATGACCATCTTCATCTCTTTTGACTAATTTTGGTTTGAAGTCTAACTTGTTGGATATTAGGATAGCTACACCTGCTTGCTTCTTATTTCCATTTGATTGGAAAATCTTTTCCCAACCCTTTACCCTGAGGTAATGTCTATCTTTGAAGATTAGATGTGTTTCTTGTATGCAGCAGAAGGATGGATTCTGTCTTCGTATCCATTCTGTTAGCCTGTGTCTTTTTATAGGTGAGTTAAGACCATTAATATTGAGGGTGAGTAAGGACCATTGATTGTTGATGCTTGTTTGATTTAGGTTTGTTGTTGGCAGTGGTATTGTGAATATATTAGTTCTGCTTCACCCTTGGTTTCTGGTGTAGTTGGATTATCTGTTGCCTACATTTTTGTGGCCGTAGTTACCTTCCTTGGGTTGGAGTTTTCCTTCCAATACTTTCTGTAGGGCTGGATTTGTAGATGCATATTGGGAAAATCTGGTTTTGTCATTAAATATCTTGTTCTCTCCATCTATATTGATTGAGAGTTTTGCTGGATATAGTAGCCTAGGCTGGCATCCGTGTTCTCTTAATACTTTTAGAACATCTATCCAAGACCTTCTGGCCTTGAGGGTTTCCATGGAGAAGTCAGGTGTAATTTTGATAGGTCTGCCTTTATATGTTACCTGTCCTTTTTCCTTCACTGCTCTTAATATTCTTTCTTTATTCTGTATGCTAGGTGTTTTGATTATTATATGTCGAGGGGTCTTTTTTCTTTGGTCCAGCCTATTTGGGGTTCGGTATGCTTCTTGTACTTTCATGGGCATGTCCTTCTTCAGATTTGGGAAGTTTTCCTCGATGATTTTGTTGAATATGTTTTCGGCACCTTTGAGCTGGGCTTCCTTACCTTCGTCTATGCCTATTATTCTTAGGTTTGGCCTTTTCATGGTGTCCCACATTTCCTGGATGTTTTGTGTTAGGGATTTGTTGGATTTATGATATCTTTGATCGATGAATCTATTTCTTCTAGTTTATCTTCTGCACCTGAGATTCTCTCTGCCATCTCTTGAATTCTATTGGTTATGCTTGTGTCCGTCGTTGCCGATTTTTTGCCCAGCTTTTCAATTTCCAGCATTCCTTCTGTTTGTGTTGCCTTTATTTTCTCAATTTCAGTTTTCAAGTCTTGAACCGTTTCCTTCACCTGGTTAATTGTTTTTTCTTGGCTTTCTGTACTTTCCTTAAGGAATTTGTTCATTTCTTCCACTTTTTTGTTTGTTTTTTTCCTCCATTTCTTTAAGGTGTTTTCTCACATCTTCTTTGAGGGCCTCTATCATTTTTATGATGGTAATTTTTAAGTCGTACCCTTCTGCTTCCTCTGCTTTGTTGTTGTGTTCCATTCTAGTTGGTGTAGATTCCCTAGATTCTGGTGGTGTCATGTTTGTCTTTCTGTTGTTAGGTGTTCTCTTGTATTGCCTTCTTCCCATAGCTTCTTCCAGTAGGTGTTGGTGGTGTATCACCCCTCTCCCTATGGTACTTCCCCGATGGGCTTATGTGGGTCTGAGATTCAATATCTGTAGCTCTGTGTGGTCCAAGCTCTCTAGGAGGTTTCTCCGCAGACAGAGATCTAGGGATGGGGTCAAGGATGAGGATCCATAAGCAGGTACTCACAGTGGTCCTGTGGCCAATAGCTCTGGCTAATAGCTCTGGCCAATAGCTCTGGCCAATAACTGCAGGAACTCAGAGTGGGCCTGCAGAGATAGGGGGATCTCTGGGAGGGGCCTGGGATTCCAGCAGAGGACTGGAGGCAGAGTCAGAGACCAAGCAGGTGGTGAGTGGTCCTGTGAGGATAGTTAGGTCTCCTTTGTTCAGAGTTGCTCCAAAGTAGGGTGGACTGTTGTCTCCATCCTCTGTCCCAGTGCTCAACCAGAGCAGCAGGACCGTGGGTGGGGTAGGGCACAGGGTAGGGGGGGTAGGCTGGCAGTGGGGATGGGTGGGGGTGTATCAGAGCTCCAAGGGTGCTCTTGATGGGGACAGGAGACAGGAGCAGCAGGATCAGGGGCCAACCCAGGGAGTTCAGGCGGGGGAGGAGGGAAAAGAGGTTGTAGGGGACAGGCAGCCCCGATTGGGCCCAGACTCACCTCTGGCCAATAGCTGGCGGAAGAGGATGAGGGCTGAGCTGGAACTTGAGAAGGTTTTGTAGGAAAGTGGGATCTCACTGGAAACTGGCACTTTCCAGCTGAGACCTCGTTCTCAGCTTCACTCTCTATTTTAAGAGGAGGCTTTGCCAAGTTGCTCAGGCTGGGCTTAAACTTGCTCTGTAGCCCATGGTGGCCTTGAACTTGTCACCCTCCTGCTTTAGGCTTACAAGTAGCTGAGGTTACAGACCTGCACCACCAGGTCCATAGACTTTTAGTTTTCAAAGTTACAGAGGGTGATTGCAGCATGCAGTTGATTTATGACAATTTTTAAGCAGAGTTGATTTATGACAATTTTTTTTTACTTCCCTGGGTTTGACAATGCCTGCCTTCTGGATATGGCCTCATATGACCTTTTATCTGTGGTACATATTCATGGGTTTTGTTTCCTTATAAGGGCAACAGTCCTACAGGATTGGGGTTCTACCACTTTAGCCTAATTTATTCTTAATTACCTCCTTAAAAATGCTACCTTTAGATATTAGAAGTCACACTGGCAGTCAAAGTGTCAACATATGAGTTTGAAATGCATGTGGAGCACTCATTTAGTGCACAAATGCATCTTCTGGCCCCCAAAACTTACTTTCTCTCCCACGTAAAATACCTTTACCCCTAACAGATCCAAGAGTCTTGAGCTCTTGAGCAACAGCTTCAAATCCAAATTCTCATCTGTCATCTAAGTCATGTATGGGTAAGCCCCAAGATATGAGTCATTCTTTGTCACCTTCCTCTCTCACAGAGAAACCAACAGTTACGTGCTCTCAAAGCACAGTATGGGAAAGCCTCATGCGAGTTTCCTCTAAACCTCATGCCAAGCAGAGAACAGATAATAGATTATAAAGGTTTGCCACAATCTAAGGGCCAGTAAATATCTAGAGTCTAGAGAAGAAACTTTGGAGTATATATGAAGACACTTGGGGAACCACTGGGCAGTGAGAACACATTGCTACCTACTGCAACTGTTCTTAAAACTCACAGCTGTGTGAAGGGAGCTCTGAGAGCTGTAATTGTTACTGCTGCAAATGAACAGCATGGACGGCTCTACTGCCTCTTACCATAGCCCCTTCCCATGCTTGCTGTCATTCCAAGGCAGGGATGCAACAGCTTTAAGACTTTGCTGTATTTTATTTTTGCTTTACTTCATCCCCACAAGCTGAATCGCAAACTTATCCCTATAGCTTTGCTTTTCTCTCTTGAACCACAGTTCTTTGACATTTAATGACAAAATATATTTAAAGCGATTACTCGGACTGTAGAAGTAGAAATTTTGAACTTAGAGGAGAGAGAAGTACTTGAACTGGGCCATTTGGGAAGGGCAGGATGAAGCATGGTTGTTTACCTGATTTAAACTGCAGCGTTTGAAGCTGCAGAATCACTCTGCGAACAATAAACCACGTGTCAGTAATTTTTAATTAAGGATTAAAACTCTTTAAATATCTCAAGAAGGAAGAAGCTGGCTTCTTGTAGGCTAGGCACACACTTATTCAAACTAGTTAAGTATTAATTGAGTTAATACCCTTAGACTCATGTAAAAATTAAACACTGGCCAGGCCGCATGCGCAACTTAAATTTTTTGAGTGACTTCATTTAATATTCTCTCTCTCTGTTCTCTCCCTCTCTTCCTCTCTCCCTCTCCCTCCCTCTTCTCTCCATCTTCCTCCCTCCCTCACTCTCCTCTGTCTCTGTCTCATCTCTGTCTCTCTCTCTCCCTTCCTTCCTCCCTCCCTCTACCCCCTCTCTGTCTCTGTCTCATTTTAGAGCTGGGCCTGGAACCCAGGGCCTTGCATACGCTGGCACCCATGACACCACTGATCTTCAGCCCACATTGCATTTCCAAAAAGGAAAAGAAACAAAAAGAAACAACTAGAATTTATTTTACACAATCTAAAATGTCTTAGTTATCCTAACAACAGGTATATAACATGAATATGTTGAGCTAGTTCATATTCTTTTCATCCTATTGCAGATTTTATACTTTTATACATGTAGGCCATTTTAATTGGTTAGCAGGTGCCATCATGGTCAGTGAGTGCCTCCATAGAACAGCTGAGGAGTGGGTGTGAACGAGATTGAAGGATGCATGGCCAAAGGAAAGTCTTTAAACTTTAAGCTCTCAGTTTCTCACATGCAGAATGTATTTCAGATGGTTGTAAGTGCATGGAAAGTGTCATGACTGAGTCTAGACAAAGAATTTCAGCAAATGCTGCTTGAATAGGATAAAACTGATGATGATGAAGAAGGAGAAGAAGAAGAAAAAGAAGTACAATCGATAGTAAAATTGTGACAAAACATCATTACAGTGCTTAGACAAATTAGATTCATTGCTACCCAAGCCCACTGGCAGTGCTGTTTGGCCCTGTAAGCCAACATATACACACAGTTTGTAGGGGAATTTCTCAATCGTTGTAATCTCAGGACACTCTGTATGGCTGAGACTTATACGAAACCTGCAATATTTATGTAAGAACAGCATCTTCAAACCCCTTAAGGGAACTTCAGATTTTCTTCCTTTATACTGCATCCATTTTCAACAAGGCATGGTTTCTTAAAAGCCAGTTACAGTGTGGAATCTGAAAACTTGTTAATGCAATTTTCATATTGTGACACATTAAAATTCATTGGACTGTTCTATACTTGGAACATGTTTTTCATCTACACAAGCTTTTATTATGTATAATATTAAGCTTTGGCCACTTGAAAAACATTGGCTCACTTAGTTTTACAGAGTATCCAAAAATTTAAAACATTTTATATACAGTATCAAAAACACCACATTTGACAAGTATGAAGTGTTTGTAAAATTGTAATCCACACCATCAGAAAATACGTATTATGAAGTGATGAACCTATTGGTAAAGGATACTTGTCCCTTCAAGTTTTAATTTCCCACTGAAATACTGAGTCCTCTCAGTGCTGCACATACTGCCAAGTGTTTTTTCTGGCATGACAAACTAAGTTCATGGCAAAGGGTCTCACAGATCCATGGGTCTGAATAATCATAGTTTATAACACTTTCTTCCTAGG
This sequence comes from Phodopus roborovskii, assembly GCF_943737965.1. Lineage (NCBI taxonomy): Eukaryota > Metazoa > Chordata > Mammalia > Rodentia > Cricetidae > Phodopus > Phodopus roborovskii. The sequence continues at coordinate 12,448,365 of NW_026126525.1, forward strand.
AAAACCAAGTATTCATGAAAAAAGCAACTACGTCTTCCCTGAACCACTATTGTATTTTTGTACAAGCATTCTTTAAATCCACACTTCCCAACATTTACCATAAAATACTTAATAAAATCAGTGACCTATATTTCTGAACCAAGTGTAATGTAGCAGTAAAAGTGACACTGAAAATGTTTTCAAGCTGTGACTTTACCGCTGTGATATGTAGTATACCCAGAAGTGGTGAGAAGTATGTATTTTCTGTCACATTGATACTATAGTTATAGGGCAAAGTCAGTCATAGATGCATAAATGAGTGGATATTTCAATAAAACTTTAATTCAAGACAGAAATCTGAATTTCATATCATTTTCATGTGTCATGAAAAGTGCTTTGGTTCTGAGATCACAGAATTTATGTGACAAATTTGCATAAATTACCATAGATTATCAACCTGTGTTCTAAGGGAACTTACATTAGATTCTGCTTAAAATTGTTCAAACCTGTAACTACAATGACCAGCCTGGGTTTTCTAAAGTAGGTACTAACGAATTCCAACTCCAGATTATTGTGGAGTTAGGGCTCGGGCTCTGATTTGTGAGGAAGTCTGTTTTTTTCGGTTTGTGCTCCTCTGGGATTTTGATGTAGTTTTCCTGCCCTGGTTCAGGTGTTGAAGGCTTGCCTGTTAGTGTAGTGGTGTTCAAGTTATAAAAAAGATTGCATGGTGGGGTCTGGCGGGGGATGGCTAGGCCACTGCTGTGGTGGGGTAACTCTGAGATAAGATTAGAATTCCATGAGACTGAGTCATTATGACAGAGCAAGCCTGAGTCTTTCCCATTTGGGGTCATGTGTGCTGACTTGGGATCTTGCTGTGTCGATCTCTTTCTCAAGCATGAGGTTCCATGTGATGCCATCTCCTGATGCGACTCAGACAAGGGTGCTGCACAAATAGGGCTGTCTATGCCAGAATGTTTAGCCTTCCAAACCATGAACTCTTAAACCACCTTTCATGCATTGGCCATTGCTCAGTCTAGGAAATTTTGTTACAGCCAATATATTTTGTTTTTCACAAGGAGCTGAGTTGAGATGTTTATAGTTATGTTGTGTCTCATCTCTTGCCTCAAGTATATTTATATCTTTATACGTACCTTTTCGTTTAAAATCTCTTAATGTATAGGCCTTAGTGTTAGACAAGAAATCCAAATCCATTACTCCAGTTCACACAGGCCAAGTTTTTATCTCTTATCTTCCAAGTGGCCATTAAACCTAGCGCATTTACAGCTTTAATAGCTGCTGACCCTGAAATTATAGTTCCTCCCTTTTTTTTTTGGACCCTTGTGACTTTGCTTTCTTTAGAACAGAGTGTATATTTATGAACAAAGTATAGTAGTTTCCAATGTTTAAAGGACAGTTTGTAGCAGCAGGTGGGTTTCTAGAAATTCTACATTTAAGGAATTGTGTGCCCTCTATATTTCCTATTTTTCTTCCTTTTCTACTATTTCCTTTACCTGTTCGAACTCATATCTAATTTATGCTTCCCAGCTTCTTAGGCTTGCAGAAAATTTTAATAGTCACTGTTATCTATCTATCTATCTATCTATCTATCTATCTATCTATCTAATCTATCCTTCCTTCCTTCCTTCCTTCCTTCCTTCTTTCCTTCTCTTTTCTAAATCTGTAGTTCCACGATCTTGTATGATGCTAAATTTTTGAGTGTAAATGAAACTATGTAAGTGTTGAGTCATCTGCTCCATCTCAATCCCTGATTAGCACAGAAAATTGGCCATTGTTTTCCAGTGTCTGTCTGCAATGATTGGGGTGTTAAAATCGCTTACTAAATGGGTTTCAACTATTCTAGGAACTATGCCTAGGAAGTAGATCCCATATGCAGACTGTCTCTGTTTATTATTCAACCTATTCTCTTAACCTCAGGAATTTCCTTGTTTCTGGGAAATTATATTCATCTCATGATTCTGGCATAGATACTTTATCTGCACCCTAATCTTTGGGCTTTAGGGATTAGGTCTTTACAAACAAAGACCTGGAAGGTTGTCAGACATTTTCAGGATTTTCTCTGATGTATTGTTCTCTTGTTCTTTCTCCTTCAGGTTGGTAAATGAGGAATAAATGTGGTCAGGAAGAAACATAGTAATGTTTTTAAAAAGACAAATCTCTTGATATATCTTTTTACATGTTTGAAAGGTGACAGTTCTGAACAGGTTGGTAGAGTTTCCATAGAGGAATGACTGTTGGGAGAGAAATGAAAAGGAACCCAAGATACTCTTGAGCGTAAAACTACCAGGATTGCTAACTGATGGCAAGATATGTCATTGAGGGACAGAGAATAGGACTTCCAGATTTCTGTTGGTCCAGTTTATTGATCTATGACATTCTGTAGAAATAATAAGTTTGGGAAACCTTTCATATCTACTTTCCTACTTGAATACATGAACTCATAGCTACCAGTAAATAGAATACATACAGATTGGAGATCATTAACCATTACTAGCAATGCCTCTAGTCCTATGCAAAGCAATTGAAGTGAATTGGGCATTTCTTTGGCATTTAATGTGGCTTTAAACTCAACTCATCTGATTTCAGAGTTGTCTATTTGACAGAATTGTTCAACTATTAAAACTGTAAAAGAAATCACTTAATTGTATTTTAGAATTTTCATATTGGGTGATTATTTGATCAGAAAATTTAAAATCTTTTGTTAGGTTCTCATGTCTCAAACCACAGCAACCAATTCTAGTTAATTCAAGCAAGAAGATGAATTCTTTTGAAAGATGTGACTCAAACCCAAGGAGAAGTTAAATATCAGGTCTCCAGAGTCAGTGTAGCAGAGAGAAACCAAATAACTGTTTCTTTAGCAATCCCTACAGAATGTCAAAAAAGAATCCTCTCCATCTATCTATCTATCTATCTATCTATCTATCTATCTGTAAATATGTTTCTCATATTGGTTAATGAATAAGTCACTGTTGTCCAATAGGAAAGCAAGATAGGTGGGACTAAGAGGCAAGGAAGTTTCGAGGAGGAGGTAGGAGGAGATTCAAAATGTAGGACAGAGAGAGAAGCAGTCCGGACCCTCTCTCTGGTAAGATAAGACCACGTGGAAATACTTAGATTGATAGAAATGGGTTGATATTGAAGATAGAGCTAACCAATAAGAAATACTAGTAACTGTCCAACAGCTTTATATCTAATACAGTGTCTCTGTGGGTTATTTGGGGCTGGTGCGGCTGTGGGACCAAGCTGGAAGGAAAACCTGCTCTTAACATTCATCTCCCCATCCATTAACAGTCTCATGAATGTGAGTCCAACTTTCACTAAATGCTGTTCCTTGGAAAGGATGACCCCCAAAAGAAAACAAGCATCAATACCTTAAAAGTAGGAGGGATATATATATATATATGTATGTATGTATGTATGTATGTATGTATGTATATAATAAAGTTTCTCTGTATAGCCCTGGCTATCCTGGAACTCATTCTGAGGACCAGGGTGGCCTCTAACTCACAGAGATCTGTCTGCTTCTGCCTCCATAGAGCTGGCATTAAAGGTGTATGCCATCACAGCTCAGTGTGTTTTCCTTATAATTTTTAAAATTACATTGCTTTTGTGTGTGTACATATGTGTGTGTCACAGTGCACATAAGAACAAGTCAATTCCATCTTTCCAGTATATATGTCCTGGTTTGAACTCAGGCCACAGGCTCAGTGGGAAGTGTTTTGCTCAATAAGACTTCTCTTCTTCCCAAATTCTCTTTTCCTCAACCAACAAAGAAGCACTGGGTATGAGCAGTTTCCCACCAGCCTGGTCGCACAAACACTCTACTAGTTATAAAGCTGTTGGCCAATGGCTGGCGCTTCTTATTGGCTAGCTTTGTCTTAGCTGTTAACTCATTTCTATTAATTTAAGTGTTTCCATGTGGTCTTGCTGGGGAGAGGAAGAGAGTCCGAACCTCTTATTCCTCTCACAGCCTACATCTTGACTCCTCTTTATTACCTCCTTGTCTCCTAGTCCTGCCTATCTTGCCTTCCTATTTGCCAATAGTGCAATAGTGCATTATTCATTAGCCAATAAGAGAAACATATTTACAGAATGCATCTCCCATCAAAGCACCTTTTGGAGTAAGAACTGGATGCCACCAATGTAGTTCACCCAACCTCAAGGGGCAAACCCTTTTGTAGTCACAGCCACTGAAATATGAACACACAAACTTTTGTCTATATAGCCTTTCCACAAGAAATGAATTCTACATCATGTTGGCCTTAACTTAGTAATTTGTCACTTGTTTGTATAGAGTCTAAAGCCACATAATTATCAGGTCAGACAGTACATCTGCCTTGGGCTACCAGCAGCCATTATATGGGACCACATTGATTGTTCAGGAGAACAGAAGCAGTCAGCAGAGGATCCACCATCCCCAAATAAAATCACCACTGCACCCTTACTCACCAGATGAAAGTAACTCACAATAAGTAAAAATGTTTCCTCTGATCTCATACATCAAAGTAGAGCCCATGAGTTTTAATAAATTCATCTTAAGGAACACACACACACACACCACACACACACACACTGTTTTTCTCATTTGTCATTTGGGTATCATTTGCTTTTATTTATTTATTTCATAATAAAAATTGTATTTACTTAGAAGCATTCAGAATGTCAAAACAGCTGCATTTTTTTTTTTTTGCAATTACAGAGTGGTATTCAGTTAACAGAACAATTATCGTTGTATAAGCTTCATCAGAGACAACTGAAGATGGAAAAAAAAAACCCAAAACAAAAAAATGAAAACCAAAAAATCTACCGTCCCCATATATAACCTGCTTTAAATTTCCATGCCAATTTACAACGACAAGACTGTACCAGGAAAAGTTAGTGGCTATTGAAAATACCACCAGGACAGGGCTATCTAAAGACACATTCGGTAGTGTGCTAACTATACAAAAAAAGACACTGTACAGTTTAAAAACAAATCTTACACAGCCTTACATTTCAATGTTTTTTTCTTTAAAAGGAGTGAGTTGTGTACAGGGGGGTTAAATGCTTTATAGAAAAAAAAACAAACAAAAAACAAAAAAGCAAACAAAAATGTGCTAGAACCAACTTATTCATCATCATTATCTTCTTTGTCTTCCTTTTCTTCCGCCTCTTTCTCATCCTCTTCATCCTCCTCAGCATCTTCCTCTTCCTTCTTTTTCTTGCTCTTTTCTGCCTTGACCACCCCCTTTTGTGCTGCATCGGGTTTCCCTTTAGCTCTGTAAGCAGCAATATCCTTTTCATATTTCTCCTTCAGCTTGGCAGCCTTCTTTTCATAGGGCTGCTTGTCATCTGCAGCAGTGTTGTTCCACATCTCTCCCAGTTTCTTTGCAACATCACCAATGGACAAGCCTGGGTGTTCTCCTTTGATTTTTGGGCGATACTCAGAACACAACAAGTAGGCCAAAGGAGCCCTCTTGGGTGCATTGGGGTCCTTGAACTTTTTTTTGGTCTGCCCTTTGAGGGGGATGCAGGTTTTCATTTCTCTTTTATAACGAGCCTTGTCCGCCTTTGCCATGTCTTCAAATTTCCCCTTTTCCTTAGCAGACATGGCCTTCCATCTTTCTGAGCATTTCTTGGAGAACTCTGAGAAGTTGACAGAAGCTTCCGGATGCTTCTTCTTGTGTTCCTCCCAGCAAGATTGCACAAAGAATGCGTATGAGGACATTTTGCCTCTCGGCTTTTTAGGATCACCTTTGCCCATATTCAGTTGATTTTCATCGGCGAGGCACAGGGTCACCCAGTGCCCGTCCGGCTCGCGCTTGCCCCGGCGCTGTCTCTATGGAGCTCAATGTACTGCCTCGTTTGCTTTTATTTAGATAGTATTTTGTGTTTGTGAAGCATCCAAAGAATTTGGTTAATGATCCTTACTTACAGAGGCAATGATTCACTAAATTTAAAGATCTTCAAATTCTTCTGTTTGATGTTAATAAATAAATAAATATAAATATATATATATATATATATATATATATATATATATATATCCACGGAGATATCATGTCGTTCTATTTTACTTCTGTTTTAAAATATTTTTTAAGGCTTTTTACAGACATGCATTCATGCTACCTTCTGTTGTGATACTGATAATAAATAAGGGTACATTTGAGGATTAGAAAAGAATGTCAGCAGTCAAGGCAAATAGTATACACTATTTAATAACAGCATGTGACACATGGGAAATCTATGGAAGCTTCCAGGAAGCTGAGAAGAGCTTTGTGATCATTAGTCTTAATAATTCAAACATCCTTATTAGGACCATGAGTTCATAGTCTCTCTAATTAACAAGCCCTGTGAGACTGGTGCATTTCAGTGGAAGTTTTATTTTGTCTTCATTGGATTATTATGTGTTGTGACTAGTTATACTGTCTACGAAAAGTCTTGGCCCTTTATATAGTAGGGTCAGTAATAGTAGCCCTGTAATAGTGTCGCATTGCGGAGATGTCCAGACAAGTATCCTAGTTATCATCACTTTGCTCTTGGTGCTAGCATGCTGAATATTTCCTTTTAAATGAAGTGTAAGAAACTTCCTGCATTCCTTCCAGGCTGGTACTGGGAAGAGACAAGCAGGATTTCTCTTTTGCCATCCTTTCTCTCCCCAAGATAGTGAAGTCTGGTGTTCAGATGATTATGGAGGAGAGTCATCTCCCACCAAGAACACCTGCACTAAATTATCATACAACCAAGCAACCAATGTCTATTGTACTAAGCTTTTAAAATTTTAGCTTTTGTTATTGAGGCTAATGGTACTCTGATTAATATAATATCTATGTGTCCTGGTTGGCTTTTGTCAACACGACACAAAGTTCAGCATATTTGGGTAGAGTAGATCTTAATTGAGAAAATACCTCCATGAGATTGGCATATAGGCAAGTCTGTGAGGGAATTTCCTTGATTAATGACTGAGATGAGACAATCCAGCTCTTTGTGGGCAGTTCACGTGAGGCAGGTGCTCCTGGTGGTATAAGAGAAAGAGGCAGAGCAAGCCAGCAATCAGCCTGCCTCCTTGCCTCCAGGTTCTTGTCTTGAGTTTTTACCTTGACTTCCATTAAGGTAAAATAATAGATTGTGACCTGAAAGTTGTAAGATGAAACCAACCCTTGCCTCCCCAGGTTGCTTTTGGTCATGGTGTTTTCTCACAGCAGTAGAGATTTAAGTGGAACTGCTTGGAAGAGTATTTATGTGACCCTCTTCTTTAGTCTAACTCTATCTGTATCCATCTCCTTTTTATCATCCATTTACTCAACAAATACAATTTTAAGTATCTATAATGTGCCAGGCACTATGTTTACTGTACAGTAATGAATAGACATGGTGAATATTTTTGTTTTTGTAATGCATGGGTTCACTTATGAGAGTAGATGAGGAGAAGTTGTGGGAAGAAAGGTGTACAGTGACCTTCATCCATTCCAGGCAACCAAGAAGGCCTTGGTGTGAAAGTGACCCCTGGGTTGAAACTAGATGTTCTGTGGATACAGGTCAGAGAAAGTCTGAGGATTAGGGGGAGGCAACAGCACATATAAAAGCCCCTGGGCTACAGTGTAGATAGTCAGTGACTAGCAGAAGATAATGGCTAATGTACCCTATGCAGCAGCATCCTTTAGTGGACAAGTAAATTAGAAGACTGCCTTGTTTAAAGGTATACAATGCAATGGTATTTCAGCTCAGGTCTTGGCTTCTGTGCATCCTGGAATGTGGCTAATGAGAGTGGCTAGGATGAACCAATTAGCTGTGCCTTTCTTCTAAAAGCCATTCTGGTGCTATGTCAGTCTAGCAGCAGCCAGCTAATTATGAACAGACTTTTAGCATCTTTATTTTTTGTGGCAATGTTGATGTCTGATTTGTTTCAGATGTTTCATCCTTTTGTTTTTTTATGTAAATGTACATCCAAATCAGAGACAAAAATTGGTCATTTCTTGGCACCATATTCATCAGCCTCTTTCTCCATTTCCTTCCTCCTTTATTATTTTCCTTTTGAAAGACAGTTAATGTATTTCTTTGAGAGTAAATGAGTACAGGGAAAGAATATATTGAATTACTGTACCATACATCTATTAGAAATTATAAAAAAAAAAAAGAACACAAAGATGTGAGCAATGAATTGGGAAAGGCTCTATTCCATCTTGGGAACTGTGAATGGCTGTGTTGTAGAATTATTTAGCATGATAAAAATTCTCCTTAAATTTAAATCAGCATACAGCAGAGATGTATGTAGTGGAAGTCAGCAGGTGACTGGGAGGAAAGTGTGGTATATGCACACAATACATTTTATTTGGCCATAAAGCATGGGATTCTATCATTTGTAGGAAAACAGATGGGACTGGAGATCATCATCCAGGTTTGGAAAGACATATCTCACAGTTTTCTCATTTGTGGAATTCAGATTTAAAACTGTAAATAAAGCGTGAAGGTAGAAGAGGGATTTGTTGTGGTGGGGACAGGAACAAAAAGTGGACCGGGACAAGAGAGGATGTTGGGGGGTGATGAATAGTCTTGAAGTACATGATACACATTCATATAAAGACATCATAAAGAAACCCATTGCTTTATACAATGAAATGTGCTAAAAACAGCAAATTCTCCTAAATTTAGGGGGTCTTTCTCCTTCACTTCTGCTCCCTGTCTCCATTAAATAGACATACTTCTTTGGGTGTGAGATGGGCACAGCACCAAAGGGAAACAGACTGATCCAGCAAATGTCTGTGCTGAATTACACGAAAGCTTTAAAACCCATAGAAGCAAATGGCAGCTGAAAGATTTCTCTCCTATTGGAGATTCAAGATGCAACTTCTTACACCTGGATTGGGTCCAGTTAACATCAAGAGAAACAAATCAAATGCCTGTCAGCTTCTGTGAGAATACTTAGCAGCAAGGGGACCTCCATTTTGTCTACTTCTTTGCATACAACAACAAAAATGACAGTATCACCAGCTGCCAGGCTTGCATTTTTAGTGTTGCAGCTCCTGATGCATGCATTTACTGCAACACAGTGGCTGCTTCCAGCGCTGTGTGCTGATGAAGCCCTGGTCATCAGTAATTAGACCTTTCTCTTTCAATATTTCTACTCCAGGCAAAGAGTCGACAGCTTAGCAAGGCTCACTAGCCTTGCCCTACACCAGACATCTAGTGAGTGACAGAACCCAGACCATTCCCAAGCTCCAGTCATTTCCTTCGACAATACTGCCATTTATCAAGGGCCCTCTGTCCCCTTCTGTCCCATTATGTGCTATGTTTAGACACACCTTGATTCAATTTCTTTTCATCTGGAACTGCAAGATTGGACATGGACTGGAGCTGTAGAGATGGATCTGGGGTTAGGAGCACGTGCAGCTGTTTGAGGGAAACCAAATTCAGTTCCCACACCTGGGGTGGCTCACAATCACCTGTAACTCCAGCTCTCTCACTTTTTTCTGGCTTCTATAACACATCACACACCTGCACATTGTGGAGTCACTGCCTTCTTCCTGGGTTCTGTTTCCCTCTGTGGCTTGATTCTTTCACTCTGGCTACCCCAGGCCTCTCTTGCTGCAACTTGGCAGGCTAGCTTGCATCTGAGTTGAGTTTCTTGGCTCTGGAACCTACAGTGTGACCTGCTTGGATTTAGTTTCAGATTCCCCACTTGTGGTTCTGGGCCCACTGCAACTCAGGTTGCTGCCTGACCTGGCTCTCCATGTCAGCCTGCTGGCTGGCAAAAACAGAGTGCACTTGCAGCAAAGGGCCTTGATTCTTCCAGAATTCTGCAGCTAATGTAGAAAAGGAAAATAAGGATCTCCAATTTGACACACTATCAGAGGATTTGAGAGTTCAAGATGTAATGATCACAAAGGGATCCAGAAGATAGGAGCTGCTTTGATAAAAGAGTTGCTGGCAGGATCACAGCAAAGGGTGATGTTTTGAAGGTGAAGAGACAGTACCTAGAACATCATAGACTATTCATAAATGGGACTGTTAACCAAACTTTGGATGTGAAAAGAGCCCTTCACTGCCACCAACATTAAATTCTTGCCTTATTATAAGGGAAAAGGGTCCCCATTTAGACTTCACCCTTTTGTTTAGCTTCTGACTTGTTTTATAAGCATGTGTTTCTTTTTAGTTGGTACAAAATAGTTGTATTTGTTTACAGAGTACAGTGTGCTGTTTTCACAAATGTATCACAATGTGCAGTAATCAGAGCTGGGCAATTTAGTACTTATATAACCTTAAACATTTATCACTTCCCAGTGTTAATAATAGTCAAACTTCCCTTACTAATTATTTCAGAATGTGCAAGTGATTGCTGCCAGACATAGTTATCCTGTGGTGTTCTGAAACATGAGGAGTTCCTATACAGCTGCACCTCTGAAACACTTTAACCCTTTCTCCACCTTCCCCTCCTTTTCAGACCCCAATGTTTACTAATTTCTCCTCCAGCTCCATGAGATCAAGGTCTTTAGCATTTGCATGTAAGCAAAACTATGCAAGGTTTATGTATCTATTCTTGGTTTACTTCACTTAATACCGTAGTCCGTAGTTCATTCTGCATTGCAGTAAATGAAAAAGCCAACCCTATTTTATTGCTGAGCCATATTCCGTGTTCTGTTTATACTTATATATCCTTCTTATTTTTATGGTTAGAAAATTCCTGTTCTTAGGGCATAGAAATGGCCATGAGATCATTTGCTCCTTTCTTGGGAACTGGGTTTGTTTCTCAGCACTCACATGGAAACACATGACTACTATAGTTCCAGAGTGACTTCTGCCCTCTCACGGACTCCATGGACACGGCATGTGTGTGATGCACATACAAACATACAAGCTAAGCAACTCATGCAGATAATAATAAACAACATTAAAAAAAAGAAGAAAAGAAATTGCTTGCTTGCCAGCCCAAGGTAGCATGGCTTGTAAATGCAGCACTTGGCAGGCTGAGACAGGAGAGTTGAAAGGTCAAGACTTACCTGGTTTATAAACTGAACGGAAAGCTAGCTTGGACACTGACTAAATATAAATCATTAAACATTTTTTAAAAGGTGCTGAGATTACATCTTAGTGGCAGAGTACCTGCCCAGTGTGTACAAAGTCCTAGGTTCAATTCCCAGAATGTAAAAAGGAAACATGAAATATTTTTATTTTGAGTAGAATGTATAGATCAAAGTTTATAGCATTCCTGGGACATAACATTTATACTGAACCCAGTTCAGCAATCTCTAAAGAAATTGTCCTCTTGCTTATGTTAACTGTTGAAACCACACGGACCGTACCACTAGAACATCTCTTTAAGTACAGGACATATTACAAGTTTGTTTATTTGGAGAACTGATTGGTATAGACAAAAGTCATATTTAATAGTTTATTTGAATAAAAATGACTCTTGATTTCTTTGGTGCTTTTAAGACAGGGTCTCTACATGCAGTCATAGCTGACCTGGAACTCTGTATGTAAGGCTCCAAACTCACAGAGATCCATCTGCCTCTGCCTACTGGATGCTGGAGTTAAAGGCATGTACCACTATTCCTGACTTCAATAAATTACTTATTTATCAAACCACTTCAGAAAATGATGTCAGTATTTTTCTAATATGACTTTCATTCTAAGCTTAAATATATCAATGGTGTTTTGTTACATTTTTAAAAATTTATTTTTGCTCTAACCACCCCAAAGTTTAGCAATCAAAACAAGAGCTTTTAAAAGTTAGAAGCTTTTTATTAAAAGTCATGTAAAATTAAAATGATTTCCTATTTTTTTAAAGGCCAACCAATGGGTTTTGTTTGTTTGGTTGGTTGTTTGTTCAGAACTAGCTGTTATGAGCATTCTTTCCCACCAGACTGGTCCCAGAGCCGCGTCAGTCCCAAAATAACACACAGAGACTTTATTAGTTATAAAGCTGTTGGCCAATGTCTAGAGCTTCTGTTGGCTAGTTCTAGAATATTAACCCACTATTATTAATATATGTATTTCTGCATGAATTCCAGATTCTTGCATCCTTTCCTCTTGAGAGCACATTGTGACTCCTCTACACACATGTCAAGATTAGGATGTTACTTTTAGAAATTCCATCTCATTCCTGTTCTAAAACTCAGATAAGGGGACACACACACAGTTTGAGGCATCAAATATACACAAAAACAGTGGCCAAACTATATAAAATAGTAGAGCTCTGGCCTCCAAGTTCATTGACAACCAGTCCAAAGTAGTCAGGTAGAGTTAGCTACCATATTTTTTGCCTCAAAAAACAAGTCCACATATACCAAGTAAAGCCAATAAGCATCCCTAACTAATTGCATGAGATTTTTCAAGGTTCCTTATCTAAACACCTTCCAGAAAGATCACACCTGAGGTCTTCTCTCTCTCTTAGCTATTTATTCAAAGTTATATATGTATATATAATTTACATATACATATATGTATATACATATATGTATATATTTATTTGAAGTATTTTTGGAAGAATTGACCACTCTTTTGGATTTTTAAATTTTGAATCTGTTATTTTGTATATAAGTTACATTCATGTGTGCCTGTTTATATATGTGCACACATCTTGTGCGAAGAACAGAGACTGACAATGTCACATGTCTTCCTTGGTTTCTACCTTGTTGTAAAATTTTAATTTCAAGTATATATCTTCTAAATTGTAAGACAGGAGGGAAATTTTAGACCCAAAGCTTAAATTTTCATTCATTAGAATCTTACAAGCAATTCCAAACTGCAATTTGCAAACCAAGTTTTCTTTTTTCTTCTGATTTCTGAGACCCAGTGCTTACCCTACTATATCCTAAATGTACATAAAGCTTGTTGGTAAGAGTTTTCTAATACTGTCCATGATATACATAGACTGTTTCTACCTAAGTGTGGGAAGAATATTAAGCATCAAGATACCATTTCCTTTAGCAGTAACAGAGACAGTGTGGTTCTTCTACCTTAATTTTGGGGACATAGTCTCTCACTGAACCTGGTGCTTGCCAGCTGGGCAAATTGAGTTGATGGAGAGCTGAAGGGGTCCTCCTGCTTCCACTGACCCCAGTTCCAAAACTTTCCACCACCACCCACCACCACCATCCCCCCTCACCCTTTCTCCCCCCCCCCCCCGGCTCAGATGGGCTAGAGCCTCCATGGAGAACTACAACCTCAAAGCTAAAACTGAACCTGGAGAATATCAAACAGGTATGCTATTATCAGTTTAGGAAGTTTAGGATCTCTTTTGGAACATAGTCTTCAAATATAAAGTCAGACCAATTGGCAGGACTCATTGAACTTTCCAGAACTTGTCAATCAGCCAAACACTAGAAATTAAAATGTAAATTTTAAATTACATTAAAATGTAAATGTACCATGTTCATTACCTTTCCAAACCTGTAACAAATACCCCAGACAAACAGCTTACAAAGAGAAAGTGGCTATTTCGGCTCACAGTCCGGGAGATGTCAGTTCATAGTTGTTGCCTCTGTGGTGAGGCAGTGGTTCATAGCAAATACTGAACACAGTGGGCAAAACTACTCAGCTCATAGCCAAGACGGGAGACTGGGAGGGACAGCAGAGGAAGGGAGGAGAGAAGGATCAGGGTCCCATTACTGACTGATTTTAGGGTTGCACTCCAATTACCTGAAGGACTCACAGTGTTCCATGACTCTTGAGGATTCTATGATCTCCCAGTAGTGCTACTTTGGGTAACAGGCTGTCAGCATGGGTATTTGAGGTACATGTAAAGTATGAACTGCAGCCAATACTGGGTATAGGTCTTGAAGCAGTGGCTTGGGGTTTTCTAGAAATGGGGTTTCTCACTACCACTGATACCCCTATAGAAAAATAAGCACCAAGGGACTTCAAATGCACTTCTACTTCCTAGTGACATGGTTGTCCCAAAGGTTGAGGAGCAGGTGGCCCTAAAAGACACTGAAGGGAACATTCTAGCAGGCTATTATGCCAACTGTGGTTATGATCTTAACAAACCCCCCATATGAAGATTCCCAAGGAATTCAAATAGAAGTCAAACATTCATTAGAAAGTGTTAGTACTGAGATGCTACATTTGGAAAAGAGGACAAATTATTCCTTTGACCTAACACTCATACCATCCCCGGAACTCTCCTGTTAGCAGTTTGGTAATGTTGAAGTGAAAATTACTTCAGATGGGAACTTATCAAATCTCTCCACGATTTTCATCATCTGGACAGAGGCAAGTTGATTGTTATACCTAAGCCAGCATACACAGGAAAAGTGATATAGCTGAGCCAGAATTCCTGAGTGATTTCTGTCCTGTTTTTCACAGCTTGTTTAGAATGACTCTTCTTCCTATGTTTTATTACTCCTTTGTTGTAATTTTTGTAATTTTTTGTGGTAGTTGTAATTTCTATAATATCCCCTTTCTTCTTTCCTTCCTCCAAAGGATACTTTTTAGATGAGGCTATAGTCATTCTCTTTTATGACATTGTCCTAAAAAGTAGTCATTGCTCCCATTTTATTGACTGCAAGATAGCTCACTGTGGGTCACCACATACAACTTGTGGCATAAATTCTGGCTTAATGAAGGAGGAGCATGGGGATTATAGTTTATGATGTTTCCATCTGTACTGCGTGACCCATGACTTGAAATAAGACTATCTAATGAATGGTCCGAACCTAAGTTAATCTAAGTTTTAACAGCTTTAATAGGGCAGTGGGCCAAGTACTTGTACTCTATAAAAGTAATAAAGACTCAGATTGTGTAACACATCTGCTGTAAAGTCTTGATTCTGACCTTAAGCCATGAATGACTCCTTTCTTCCTAGTTCTCCATGGTACCTCTACCAGATACCACTTCCTTTGTATGTAGTGTGTTTGTGTCTGTTTCTCTCAGACAAGCACTTCCTACATCTTGGGAATAGATTCTGAGACTTGTCTGGACAAAAAGGCTCCAAATCCATAAATCACCAAGACTGGAAATTCTGATTCAGTCACTAGCTTCAAAACAACATCCTCTTTGATTATTTAGTATTTTTACCTGTCAACAATTCTGACTCATTATTTATGCAAATAATCAGACTGGTGTTCTTACCTGTGGGAATCATGCAACTAGAAAAGACTCATAAACTTTTGCTAACCCTGGCAGATACTTTTAATGGCATCATCTCTGTTTCAATGGAACGCAGATAGTTTCAACTCCTTGGAATGTGCTGTGATGGATGAACACTCTAGATTTCTTTTGGCTAATCATGGTGGTGTCTATGCCACTGCTAATTTGTTTAACTGACAACAATGAAACAGTTCAGATAAAAGATGTTGTATATCACCACAGGATCAAGGCAGATGTATGTATGTATGTATGTATGTATGTATGTATGTATGTATATGGAAAGGTCCATTTTGGCTTATGGTTTCACAAGTTTAAGCCTATAGTGGTTGGCCCTGCTTTAGGATGGTGATAGTATAGTACATTGTGGCTGATTTGCATGGTAGAGAAGGCCCGTTCAACTCATGGTGCTAAGAAGAAGGAAGAGGAAAAGGAGGAGAAGGAACTGAGGGAGAGAAAGGGAACTCTAAGGGCCTAATATCTCCTTCAAGATTACACTCCCATTGACATACCATGCTTCCATTGGCCTCCACCTCCTAAAGATTTTACCACCTTCTAAAGTTCAAAGGCTGATGATCAAGCTTTCAAGACATAAAGGCTTCTGGGCAACATTAAAGAATCAAGCTATAACACCTAGATAAATTATTCTTGGCTTGGGTTTGTCAACTAGAGTTCCCTGGGTCTATGTATCTTATGGGATTACTAATTTTTTCTTTTGGTTTTGTCATTGTGGTCATTATCTAAATGTTTCACTTTGCTCAGAGGAGTTTCTTTTCCCTCAGATTTCCACAGTGATGATGACAAAAAGTTCAAGATAATTTCTCATGGCATTGATTAGAGGGGGAGTGAATAATCTCTAAAGCAATGGGAGTTATAACTCTAGATTTTTGTGACTATGTCAAAATTTACAAGTAGAATAATGATGAAAACAAAGAATGACCAAGGAACCGAATCTACAGGCAGACAGTAGCCAGGCAATAGAACTTAGTCTGATAGCCTCTATAGCAATAGCCAAGGAAGCCAAACCCTGACCTCTGCAAACATCATCCCATGATGAACAAGTGGGGAGTATTCAATCAAGGGTTTCTCCTTTCCCTTTTACTCTTAACAGGACCAAACAATGACAGTCACAGCCTCAATGCATGCTAGTCTCCCTCACTTAGCATTTGCTCCTCCAGCTTCCTAAGGCTATTTATTCTAACCATATCCTACCTAGTGCCTTCTCCTTGATCATTGTCAAGATTCCCCACTTCTCTATCTGTCTTTGAACCTCTGCTAATTGTACTGAAAGTGTTGGTACCTCTTTCTTATTACAATGGTTAGTTATTTGCCTTAATTAGTTCCCATCTCAGCAGTTTCCATTTATTTCTACAGCTTCCAGAAGCCTTATTTTATGGCATCCATAACGATGGACATAAAGGCATCAAAATCGTAAAAGCACCTTCAAACACAATGGGTGACTTGAGAGATAGTAAGGAAAGCCCCCTTTGTTAAAGTGAAAAAAAAATAATTTCTGAAAAATTGCCTAGAAGTATCCTGGAAAATACGAAAGGGAGAAAAATAAGTGATTTGTTGGGCTTCATAAAATGACTTGACGGGCTGGGGAAAGTCCTTATTTTTTACAATAAGAATGAGGGAAAAAACTGCTCAGTGCTTTGTGTTTGAGAGCAGTCTTCTTCCGTGAGCTCTCAAAATACTTTGCAAAAAATCATCCAGTGTCAAGGATTAAAAAATCCTTTTCAAAAACAAAAAAAAAAAAAAATGAGAGCACAGCTGATTTTTCCAGGAGAAGAAAAAAAAATTGTGCTTCTCCATTAGCTATTGAAGTAATTATTGGGGCACAAAGAGGCTAGTCTGTATGCCAGGCTTCTATATATTATTCATGCTATGTCAACTCCTAACAATAGAAAACTCAATGAAGAGTCACTGATTTTAAATTGAGCATACCTCTTCCCATTGTGTAAAGAAGCTTATGCTAAGTTACATATTTGTATTATGTGATTTTATGGCTGGAAGTAATCCTTCCCATGACCCATGTATTCTCCTTACTTTGCTTCTACAAAGAGACAACAACCTAAGAATATTGTCATCATCTTCAATTATCTGCTGTTGTATGGAAGAATTGCTTTAATATTAAACCTGCCATTTAATTCTTTGGAGTAAAGTTTCTTACTTTAGATTTCACCAGAGAAACTTTTTCCTCCTTGGGTGAAAAATGACGTAGGTGTATGTATGTAATGGTTTGAATAAGAATGGCCCCCTTATGCTGGTACATTTGAAAGTTTGGTCATCAAAAAATGACACTATTTGAGAGGAATTAGGAAGTGTGGCCTTGTTGAAGTAGGTGTGGCCTTGTTAGAGGAAGTATGTCATGGAGATGGGGCTTGGGGGTTTCAGAAGACCAAGCCAGTCCCAATGTCTCTCTCTTCCTGCTGCCCAAGGATTCAGATGTAGAACTTTCAGCTTCTCTGGCAACAAATCTGCCTGCAAGCTGCCAAGCTCTCTGCCATGCTGATAATGGACTAAACCTCTGAACCTGTAAGCCAGACCCAATTAACTGTTTTCCTCTAAGAGTTGTCATGGTCACCGTGTTTCTTCATAGCAATAGAACACTAAGACAGTATATAAACTACAAGTTGTAGATTATCTGACCTTTAAAAAGGCTGGTATTGGGAAGATGGGAAGGTGAGGGAACTGGAATTGATATATAATATAAGATTTCTTCTAATTTAAATAAAAAACAAACAAAAAAAGGCTGGTATTGACAACAATGACAAACATGTGCCAAGGATTGTTTTTGTTTGTATTTTTTAAAGCAAAAGCATGTATAGTAAAATAAAATACCAAGAAGACTATATTCCAGGAGGCTTCTAAGTCAGCATTTTCTTCATGGTCTTGTTTTCCTCACTGTACTTCACTTTGTCTCTTTAGTCACACACCTAGCTTTGTTTTTCACACTTTTCAAAGCCTAATGTGAGATGTAAATATGAGTCCCTTCCCTGTCACAGGTCTTTGGGTATAAAATGCAAGATTATCTCACTTGGTTCCTCATTTACTTTTTCTTCTTGATATTTTTGTCATATAACCAATTAAATATCCGATGTTTTTCTGAGAAGATAGAACCCTTCCATCCACAAAATTTTAGTCATGTATTAAAAAAAAATCTTATTGACCACTTGCCATGTGTACACAACATACTAAGGGTGCAAAGATGTTTGAGGTATGTCCTTATTCTATGCATGGGGAATACAGGATGGACTAGTGGAGATCATATATAAATCAAATAGCAGTTAGGACTCTCCTTAATCATTTAAGGAAAATTATTCAAATAATGGTTGGATGTTCCTGGCCAGGGGAGGCTATTTTCCTCATCAAGGTTTTATTGTGTTTGTTATTTTATATCCCATGGGCATCCAGTCTCAAAGTCACTGCACTCTACTTTCCTGGTGATGCCAACCTCTTGATTTTAAGTCTTACCTTCTAGGACTAGTCTATTTTCTCTGTTCTGCATAGACCTAGGTGTGGAATTCAGTCCTGTCTTGGACTGACATCCACATAATGAAAGGGCTATGAGAAATGTGATGATAAAGGAAATGATTAAATGTGGATGGTACCTAATATCTTTCTGATGTTTTAGACAACTTACATTTCTAGAAGGTGGTCAGTTTTACCCCTCACATGCTTTTCAGTGGAAGCTGCTTGGCCATCAGCTGAGCCAATTCTCCTCTTCCATTTCTTGCTTGATCTGTTGCTAGTCTCCTTATGTCCTGGTCCTGCTCATTTTGAGGGCGAAGTAATTTTATTCCCTCTTTGCTTCATTGACTGTTTGAGCTCATTCTCTGGCGGCCTCATTACTTTTATAAAAGGCTTTGTTCAGTAGAAGACTTTACACTCACCAGAAACAATTTCACCTTTCTTTTTGGGCCCAAAGTGGAGAAGCTGCTTCAGTCAATGTCAATTTTAAATAGCACTGTGATTCCCTCCTGTTAGATGTGTAAATGATACCCTGCTCTATCAATCACTATGGAGACCTCATCAGAGCATACTGTGTGCTTTGACAGGTCTAAAAATCTTTACCACATGATTTGAGTTGGTTTTAGAGTATGAGGATGCACTCACTTCTCAGAGAGTTGCTAGTGTGTGTGTGTGTGTGTGTGTGTGTGTGTGTGTGTGTGTGTGAATCTTTTATTCTAGCTTACTGCATACATATCAGCATAGTGAAGGAAATCTATTTGTTGTAATTAATTAAAGTAGAATAATTATGTTTTTCATGATTCATATATTAAGCTAAGTATACTTTGCTTGCACTTTTATCATTTAACCTTTTTCATGGTGTTCTTATCTTTGGATCTAGTTCATGATCTCCATCCTTGCTGTGTTTCTCTACTTTGAATCTTCACTGTCCATCTTCTCTCCAGAACTTGTCTGTGACTTTCTCTTCGTGTCTTGGGGCACTCTTGTCTTGTTCTGCCTTATGTTCTACTATGACAGCCATGCCCTTTACTGAGCTTGACTCTGTCCCCTTTCACTATGACTTTACACAGTGTGTCAGCTTCACACTAGATATGCCCCAAGGTTTTCCCTAGTTCTGTTCCATCCTTACTCCCCCAGAGAAAATGAAGAATAAAGAACTGAAAGAAAACAAGCTCTTGATCTGTGTTGCCCATACTTTCCTGTCTACTATAAATAACACTAAACACAATAATTTAGCTTCTTATTTACTCCTCAGAAGTAAAACTGAATCAGGGCTGGTGAGATGGCTCAGGAGGAAAACAAGTTCAATGCTCAGGATCCATGTTAGAAGGAGAGAATCCATTTTTTTTTATAAGCTGTACTCTGAACTCCATACTCCTGTTGTGGTTCACATGTGCTCATGGGTACATTCATGTGCTTGCACACACACACACACACACACACACACACACACACACACACAGAGAGAGAGAGAGAGAGAGAGAGAGAGAGGTCAAACCAGTTTTACTAGTTAAACTCGGTCTAAAACTAAAACTGAGCTGCCTAAATTAAATAATTGCCTACCAAAACAGCTTAAGATATTGTGCAGAGTGAAGTAGTGGATGAGAATTGGATAATCCCAACCAGTGTCCTGCCTTGGCACACATGGCTAAGAACTAAGTAAGATTCTGTCACAGACTAAGCAGTATTCATATGTTCCCTCAAATTCTTTTTCCCAAGATGCTACTTAGATACCATCAATGTTCTCTTTTCCAATTCCAAAGGAGTTAAGTTAAATGAAGACTTAATTCTGCTTGATACATATGTCTTCTTAGCAGCTTTCTAGGAATCCAACAGGAGCCGTTCACACCTCCTGTAGCTTCAACTATAATTTCAACTGCATCCTGCCCACTGCCAAACAGTCCTTTCTTTCAACTGATATTATCTATAAAACTTTCCCCTTGATGTCCATACAACACTGGATCCCTCAACTTCACCTAACAACCTAACTGTATCTTCTCTTCCTTTCAAATGGGAATAAACTGCTCAGACAGTTTCAGTTCTCAAAGATGTCTCTATATTCTTTGTTGATTTCTATGGCCCCTAGGTGGCCACCTTATGGACCATAGGCTACTATCCATAATATAGGATATAGGAAAGTATTCTACATGCTATCAAATGAGAAGCATAAACACAAAATCAACTACAACGCCTTCAACCTATAATAGTGTACTGCTTGGAAGATATGCAGTGCAATGGTGGCATAAATCTTGTGGGAGTAACCAACCAATGTAGCTAACCCATATCTGACTTGACTTAAGGTACATTTCATGAAATAGAAGCCAACACTGCTTGGGTGATCAAGAACATGGAGACTAGTAGCCTAGGAACCTAGGAAAAACTGAAATATTACTGTCCTACATAAAAAATAGCAATATAATGACTCCTAATGACTTCCTGCTATACTCATAGATCAGTTTTCTCCCGGTGTGGATGGAACAAATGCAGAGCCAGACAATATGCAGAGAGTAAGAGACCTTGGAACACTCAACCATAAATGGGATATTTCCATCAAATCCCTCACTTTTGGGCTTATGGAATCCAGTGGAAGAGGGGTGAGAAGGAGTCTAAGAGACAGAGGGGAAGGAGGACTAGACACAACAGTATTTACACACATACGGACTCACAGAAACTGGGGCAGCATGCATAGAGCTGCATAGTTCTGCACCATGTGGGGTCCTACAGTGGAAGGAGAAGTGGACTACTGATATGGTGTGACTACATGCTTCAAGATCCTATTGTCTTTATTTTCCAGACTTGACTGTACCCTGGAATTATGAGCCAGAACAAATCCATTCTCCCTTAAGTTGCCTTTGTAAGAATATTTACCACAGCAACTGGAAAAGATAGTTTAATACATTCATAACCAAAGCAACTTGGGGTTTATTTGACTTACACATCCACATCACTGTTCATTATTGAAAGAAGTCAGGGCAAGGACTTTGAGGCATGAGCTAACACCATGGAGGAGTGCTTCTTACTGGCTTGCTCAGGTTTTCTTAGCCTGTTTTCCTATAGAACCCAGTACCAACAGCCCAGGAGTGACACCCCCCACAGTGGACAGGGCTCTTCCTCATCAATCACTAATTAAGAAAATGTCCTACAGGTTTGCCTGTAGCCCTATATTGTGGAGGTGTTTTCTCAATTGAGGTTCCCATCTCTAAAGTGTTTCTCTAAAGAGAAAAATGGGGATTTTCTGGACATGAATTGTTAGATTTACAAAAGGATTGGAAGGGTGTGCTACCAGAAAAAGGATGAGGTCCAATCCTTTCAGCCTGAATTCAAATTTGTCAGAGTAGAAGGGATGCTTCTGATTGTGGCTTAGAGGCAGAGGAAGACAGTAAGGCTAGGGCATGACAGGGCAGAAAGGAAGAATCCTGGACCCTGCTTCATTAGTTCTCATGGGGCCCAATCTATGATGGAAGAGATATGGTTCTCAACTGCTCAGCTGAAAGATAGGACAGAAACAGAACAAAAAATCTTGAACCCGATTGTTTTACTGTCTCTTTCACTCACACAGGATGAGTGTCTTCAGGAGTTTAAATAGCTATAAAATAAATTTTAATCACTTATTACTTTCAAAATCTAATAAAGCTAATAAAGTAGTTTTCTGGCTATCTGTCACTATTGATTCATTTGTCTGGCTTGAAGAAACCTCCATTGTTTCTTAGTCTCTGGCTCTGCTCTGCCCTGTCACCTGAGCCTGATGACACTAAGCTGGTAGTGACATTTGTTTTACCTGACAGCAAAGGTGTCAGAAACAGTAATGGAGCTTAAGGAATGATCCAAGCTTCCAAAGCCCTTCTGTCAGCAAAGCCCAGCCTGTCACAAGGTTGGCTCCTCAGCTGGTGTCTGGTACCTGCCGAGGCAGCCACTGAGGTTTTAGAAATGAGGTTATTAACAAAGTAAGGGTGGAAAGTCTACTGCTCCTCACTAAGGCTGTCAAAACATGGTCCATGCAATTCTTGACTGGTGTTGGGAGTGAAGTGCTAATGGTCAGAGTATCTGTCTATGTTACCATATTGCTTTTAGTGTAAAGGTGATCCCTAACATGTTATCTAACACACTGATAGAAAGAAAAATTGTCACTGCCTCTATAATGTCAAATATATAAATTGATTGGAAAGTGTGTTCCAACTTCAGAACCATTTAACGGACTGTAAAATTCTTCATTTAACAATCAAGAAAATGGGAAAACTGTGGATACACAATGGTTACATTGGTCCGCCAGGACTGATGATATTAAGATCAAGTGAGATCAAGTGTACCCTACTCTGCTGCCCCATCTTGTCTAAAACAGGCTTTACTGTTTCAGTTTTCTTTTGGGTGGGCAGCTATCACTTTCCCCAAGGAACTCCATTTCACAGGCAGCATTTGACTCCATCCTGAGTGCAAATGCAACAGTACACTGATATGCACCTTGCTTGATTGTTAGCAATACCATCTGTCCATCATCAGAGGCATAGACTGACAGTAATTATTTCCCAGAGTAGAAAGTGTGCCACCTTGTAACATGAGAAATAAAAACCCAGAGTCTGATATTGGGGTTCAAGCTTCAAGCTGAAGACCAGAAAAGCAAAGCAGCCAACTACCCCTTACCTCAACCTCAGATATAAGTGTGGATCCTGTCTTCACAAGCTCTCACCAAGCCTCAGACTGCTGCCTCTCTTCAATGTGGCTGGAGACTAAATCTCAGAATGAAGCCTGAGACCCTGGGCTCCTGTCTTTTGTATCTTTCTAGGGCTGGAATTAAAGGCATGAGCTCTAATTCTCTTTTTGACTGATTTAATCTTGTGTAGCTCTGGATAGCTTTGGACTCATAAAGAGATCCATCGTCCCCTGTCTCCTGAGTCCTGAGATTAAAGGTGTGTGCCACCATTGCTCAACTTCTATGACTAACTTGTGTGGCTGGCTTTGCATTTTGATTCTTCAGGCAATCTTTATTAAATCATAAATAATACATAACCACACAGCCCTATAAGTCCATCAAAGTAAATTGGGACAGTAGAAATGTGTGAGCTTGTGGGTATTTGAAAATCATATCAGGAAAACCAGGCCTAAGAACTTACCCAGCATACCAGAATGTGAAATGGTATAACAGCTTCACCTGAACCACATGTAGAAGAGGACACACAACATTGATGGCAATGGTCCTCACTGATCTGTTATCAGACCGCCCAATGTCTGTATCAAGACAGGCAGAGAACTCTGAACTGTCCTTGCTTGATCCCACTACTGACATTGTATTCCTTAATTGACATCCATCCATTTGCCTGTTCAGCCATCTGGACTTGGTCTTTGCTCTTTACCTCAACACCCTTGGTGGTCTCTACATTACTCCATCTCAACTTGAACACAAGGCCTATTTCAACTATTTCCTTGGGATTTGACTCTACAATAGCATCTCCTCCACAGTTAGCTGCCCTGCATGAAGACTCTATTCTGTATCCCTACCACCTTCCTTTTAAGACTTTCAGCCAGTCACCTTTGATACTTCTTGAAATCTGTTGTGTCCTCTTAAACATTTTATAACCATTCTATTTCTCTCTCTCTACCTCTCTCTCTCTCTTGTGATATGTTATGTGTGATTAGAAAGGTAATATTTGTAATTAAAATAGGAATTAAAGCTAACAAATCTCTGTTTACATCAACTAGCTATCAAAGAAATTGGGATTACTTGACAACTTCTTACTCACCTCCCCACCCCACTCCCACACCAAAACACCCAAGAATATTTTGTGAATTGTTCAATAGATTTTGACAGTATAGAAAGACACAAATATGTTTGTTCATTATTACATGTTCTGCTCATAACGGGTGAAAAGTCACCTTCACCCCATAAAATTTAGCTCATTGAGGCCCTCTTTCAAGTTATATTGGTGTGTCTTTTTCCTTCCCCTTAAATGAAACTTCTGTCAAGGCACATGGATGTTACTCTGCATTGTTCCCAAATCCAGCTTCACAGGAGGACTAACTGTGTCAAGATAAAAAAGAAAACTGAGGAATTGAGTAACACCATCACAAGTGCATCACCAGAGAGAGGCTAACTTCCCCCTGCTCTCTATCCCTACTGCTTTCTCTGAGGTCCATGGGAACCTTCCAATAGCTTCCTTATCTAAAAGTCTTTAAAACCTTTACAGTAGCTTTCTCGTGTTTCATACCAAACCAATGGGGAGATATTCATGTTTTTCTCACCCCAGCAACCCCAGGAACACAGGGCTAACCCAATGAAGAAACTGAACCTTTAATATTCTATCAAAGCAGCAGCCATCCAGGACCGTGTCCCTGCTTCATGGCTCTCAATCGTGCCTCCTAACTCCAGGTAGTCAAAGGCAACTATTATAATGTTTCCCATGAGATGAGGGCTCCCAGTGACAATATCCCACAGCACCCCATCTTTTGAAATAAAATCTTTTCTTAGCCACTCCAACCTCTTTTCACAGGCTAGATCTAAAGGTCCACCATGGCCCACAGAGACTTCTTTTTATGGATGATTTTTGTTTTTGTTTTTGTAGATCTGATGGTTCTATGTTGTACGGGAGTAGGGTGGGGGCAGAATACAGTATCTATGGTTTGGGGAGATTAGCAGAAGAGAAGATGAGAAACTTTTGTATTTGACCTTGCAATTCTGCATTTCCTTAGCCCACTAGGTTATAAACACAGGCTGTTCCCCAAAGCCCCTTTCTTTGGTGCTGTACTCACTAGGACTTATTGTCACTGTTACGGGTACAAGACATAGAAACCTAACTCTCAAGGACTTGTGAAGAGTTGGAAATCAGCTCAAAGGATGTCACAGTAATGCTAGTATGATCCAAGCATGAAACAAAGAATCAAGTGTTCTCCCAGGTTTCTGTTTTAATGTTTATCTTTTATTTTAAAGCATGATTAAAAAGAAACCATTACTGTTAGACAAATGCAAATGGAAACTACTTCAAAGATTGTATTTCCTTCATTAATTAATGAGAAAACCTAAAAGACAGGATAACTTTCAAAAATCCTTTGAGATGCTAGGAATTTATAGGCAAGTTAATAAAAGCCCATTAAAGGAAAATTGCTAGCTGGAGCAAAATCTGGTTACTATCTGACAGGGCTCTGTAGCAAGTTTTCTTTGAGTGCCAATTAGCTCCCAAACCAAGACACAGTGACATACTATTGATTATGAATGTTCTGCCTTATCTTATGCTCATCCTACTAGCTCTTGTAACTTAATTTATCCTGTTTATCTTCATCTACATTTTGCCTGTGTGTTTTTTTTTAACCTTCCTTTCACTCCATATGTCCTATTTTCACCGCTTCCTCTGGGTCTGTCTGTCTGGCATTTGCTGTCTGTCTGGCGTCTGCCTGGCTTCCTGTCCTCCCTCCCCACTGTGTCTCCCTCTTTTTTCATTCTTCTCCTCCAGAGCCTAGATTGCTCTCCTACTTATTGTCTCTCCCAGCCAGCCTCCCCTACTCCTCTGCTGCCTAGCTATTGGCCATTCAGCTTTTTATTAGACCAATCAGGCACCTTAGGCAGGCAAGGTGGAACAGATGCAACACATCTGTACATAGTTAAACAATTGTAGGATAGACATTTTTTTGTTGTTGTTGCTTTTGGTTTTTAGAGACAGGGTTTCTCTATAGTGTTGGAGGCTATCCTAGGTCTCACTCTGTAGACTTGGCTGGACTCAAAGTCACAGAGATCCGCCTGCCTCTGCCTCCTGAGTGCTGAGATTAAAGGGGTGTGCTACTACTGCCCAACAGCAAACAAATGTAACACAGCTTCACATAGTTAAACTAATATTCTTCAACATAAAGAAATATAACATAACTTTTGGGATAATTATCTTTCATAAAGGAGCTTAGCTATTGGATCATCAGTAGCAGCAGCCAAGAGTGAGACTAACCAAGTTCACTTCCATAGACAGAACCCAGGCAGCCTTTGCCCCAGTTCTTTACTGGTGGGATGTGTGAACTGAAGAATTTTGTCCTGGCTCTACGTTTTACATAGCTTTCACAATGGCTTTACTGCTTTCTATATTAGTCTCTCTGAGATATACTTTTTTTCTCAGCCACTCAAACCCCTGTTCTTTCGTCCTCCTCTCCTCTCTTCTATCTCCTCCTTCTCGCTCTCCTCATTCCTCTTCCTCCTCTTCTTAATCTCGGCTATGTGTGACTTTGTCAAGTGCTCCCCCAAGGCAGTCCCCAGTCCTCAGGAGTCTCTGAGGAAGGTGCCAGAATGTGAGCTCCTTCGGTGGGGGTGAGGTGGGACCAGGACACTGGTAGAATCTGTATAGGCCAGTCCACTCGGTAGGCTTCTCCAATCGAGAGCAGGCCCCAGACTTCAGGAGGCTCTGAGCAGGGCCCCAGAATGCAGGCCAGAAACAAGCTCATGCTTCTAGAAATAGGATTTAGAAGAAGGAGATGTGCTTGTCATGTATCAAAAGTAAAATGACTGAGCCGTGCATATGTGCACTCATACCAGCAATCTCTACAGGTCTTTCATTTTTAAGGGACCCTCAGCAGAATTCAAGAACTGATATGTCAAGGTCAATTTCTTTTTACTCTTGAGGACCATTTGCAGGACATTGTCTGGTCTTACTTGATGCAGCTACTGCTCTGAGGGCATGCCAGTCCTTGTGAAACTGTGCCCTTACTAGCATGTGCAAACATGTTGGAGGACACTCAGTGACAAAGTTTTGTGACAAACGTGGGAAAATGAAAAAATTCTCACTTTCCTTTTTGTCAGGTAGACACAAAATAGTTTGACTTTATATTTTTAATAGCTTGTTTTAATGAACTCGCTCTTTTATGTTTTAATAATTAAATTTAACAAGGCTAATTTAAATAAAGACTTAACTCTTGATCAGATTCAAATATGAGATCCGGAGTCAAATAAGGACAATAAACATTGTTATGAATTCAAATGTCTGATCTTTGTGTCAAATGATCTTTGTTGCTCTGGGAGTTAGGCTTTCTCTTCTCCAGGGTTGAGTTTTCTGAAGAAGCATCTGTGTTCTCTTGCAGCAGCCAACAGGCTGGCTGCCACAGAAGTTGACTGAACATGCCCAGACATGTCTACATGCTCAAGCTGGGAACCCAACTTCCAGCAATGAAGTCATCAGAGTCATGATAAAAAGGAATTTATATAGTCATGTCTCTGTATACTGTCAGGTGGGGCCATTAAGGTTAGTAGAGGTAAAATAACCTGTGCAGAATCATCCACTAGTTATTGACAGAGCTGAAACAGAATTCACAATATCCTGAGGTCTTGGCATATGTTCTTTGTACTTCATGATAGCAGAGATTGCCAATCAGCCAAAGACTAACATGAGTTATAGAGACTCATGCCCAGAAAACCAATTCCCATTTTCAGGATGAAGTAAAATTTACATCCATCTATAAAAAATGAAGACAGCAGAATTTGTTCACAACAATCTATGATGTAGGAAATCTGCCAGTCTAGCCAGTAATGCTATCAATTGGGGAGAAAAGAAAAGAAGATTCCCTGTGGCTCATTATTTCTTCTCTTTATTTCAGTTACATTACGAGCATTTTGGGTTGTATTCTTCAGATATGGGGTAAATTTTAGCAGATTTCACAGGCTTACTTTCTTCATCATCTCTCTAGAGGAGTGCAAACCTTCAGAATTGCACGGAAGATTTTCTTTTCTTACATTTATGTGTGTATACATGCGTTCAGATCTGTGTACTGTGGCACAGGTATGAAGGTCTGTTGTGTAACAGTTTCCTCTGAGATTCAAATATTCCATTTCTCAGAGAAACTCCTTAAAGCAGAAGATAATTCAAAATAGCTTCAGGAAGTCCCTGAACCTGATCAGATTAAATAGCTCTCTCCCTCCTAGAGTAAGCAACAAAGACAGCTGAATGTCACTCTTAGACAAACCAAACTGTAAAAAAGACTCTGAGACCAGACCAACCTTCTGGAAGAAGCAGAAACTGGATGAAATATCTGGGAGAGGTTCAAGTCAATGCAGTCACTTAGAACAAACATTTTTTTTAAAATTTGCTGTGCTGACTACAGGCTGTAAAAAGTGCTCCAGGTTCCCAGCTTTTGTGAGCTGTCATCCATGTTTGGGGTGGGCTTTGGTTATGTAGCTTTCTTTAGGTCATTTCTTCTTCTTCATATAACTCCTCACCCATATTCCTGTAAGTAACAGCAATGAAACTTACTGGTTCACTATGTTAGACCTTGGTGGCATCTGTTATTAATCTGTCATGGGCTCCTTCTCTGAGATGTAGATGTGTCTATTCTGTCTCTCCAGGAAAAGTCTTGCCATACAACAAGGTCAGAGGATAATGTGCAGGATTTGGTCCTTTCTTTCTATAACATGGGTTCCAGGGATCAAACTATAATCATTAGGGTTGTGGCTTGCAGCAAGTGTCTTTACCCTTTGAGTAATTTTGCAGAATCAAGGAGGTACCTTCTAGTTTTTTAAAACATAGCAAAAAGAATGCTAGTCTTGAAGCCTAGTCTTCCAGATGGCAGAGTAGCCATAGCTGTGGGGATTATCTAGAAGGATGGTATTGGAATGTGCCTATAGGTATCTCAATATAATATGGAATGCAAGTTAGAGTCCTTGCACTCCTAAAGAAGGCATGGGCACAGATGGTCGGAAAGACTTCAGCAATGTGATGAGAGACCTACAAGGAGTAACTAAAGAAGCCAAGGCCATGGTGAGTTATGGGACCCAGGAATGAGCATACACCAAGTTTGTGACTAAGGCACTTGGCCTGTCAGGATGGACATGGCTCAGTGTAATTGATCAAAGACAAACAAAGATGCCCCTCCCAACAAAAGTTAGTCAGACTTCACTGAACATCTTGACTTTGGCATTCGTCCTACCTGGGGCCTGCCAGAACCAGTTTCAGCACAGAGTCCAGCTAAGCTGTTCCTTGGTCTTTGATAATTCATCATTATTGATAAGTGATTAGTTTCCCACCTTGGCCTGTCTTCTCCATGAATGGGGTTATATTGGTTTAGCAAGAATTCCCACTCCTGATACCTTCTTTTAGTCATTTCCCATGAAATACTCATCACCTCACTCCCCTTCTTATCCCCACCTGTCCTTCTGGATTTGGAATTGAGCTCAGTCTCTCTTCCCTTACTGCAAATCTGTATTATGGTATTCTTGAATAAAGTTTTCTTCACCATCTTGTCGTCATATTTATTTATTTTTTTGAAGTACAAAAATGCACAGACCCACTGTATCCTGTCTATTTACCAACTGAGACTGGGATTCTGGCAAACTTTCCCCCAAATCTAGATGTCACATAAAAGAGGAGGAGAATGCTATGAACTGAAGAGAAATTCACCAACAGGGACAGAGTAGTAAGCTATAAGAATTATCTTGGAGTGGTCAATTAAGTGTTTCTGTCATCAGTAAAAATGAGCTGGGAAAACAGGTTTACATATAGAAAAGAAAGGGAAGTCGACAGCCTTGTGTTCCCCAGTTTTGTCACTTCACTTAGGGATCACATATTTCTGAAAAATGCCACCTGTAGATTAATTTTTCTTGACTTCAGAAAAATACAATGTAGCCTTTGCAAAGACTGATTACTCAGAGATACTGCCTTGACTCATTGGACTTCTGCTTCAAGGGTGGGGGGTCATGGGCTGTTCAAACTTAGTTATCTCACAGTTAAGTACTTCTCTTCTAATAAAAAATGAAGCATTTATATCCCCAGGTATGCCCTCCAACCTCATAATTTGCATGTACTTAATTAACATCTTATTTTTAATTCTTAAAAAAAAAATTCAACCTCAGCGAATACCTGTGTTTATAAGCACTCCAACTACTAGCCAAAGAGATCTGTCATAGTCAGCCTATCTCTGTTCAAAATTTATCTAGCTGGAGTTCAGCAGATAATAAATATCTGGGTGACAGATCTCCAAAACCAGGGAAGCTTCTCCTCCCTGCAGAAAGTTCTCTCCACGTCATTTTGCTTTTAGCCTGGCTTGATTGCTAGTGGAAAAGGGGAAGTTAAGGAATGAAATGGCATGTAGTAAACACATACTTACTGTTTTTATTTTTTATTAAGATAAGAGTTTCATGTAGCCAGGCTGGCCTTAAACTCCACATCCTCTTGCCACCACCTTCCAAATGCTGAGAGCATAGGGGTACACTACCGTATCTGACTGTATGATTATCTTTTGTGCATTGTGAAATATGTACTTCCTAGTATTCTGACCTATTTTCATCACATGCAACTATTTTATCTCTGAGATTCTACATTTATTCAAACCCCATTTTGGAGTCTATAATCTACCATGTTGGCTTCCAATTAAGGACAAACTTCAGGACTATCATTTGTTGCCCAGTCTCTGTGTAATGGGAAAGTACGGGGCTTTTTGTTTAAAAGTAGATTCAATTATATACCTATTTATCCTTTCATTCCTATATCCTCAACTTTTTCTTTTCAGAAAGAGATCACTGAATCTGACCTCCTTCCCCACCCCCATCATGACCAATAACAACTTGCAACTAACCTCCCTAAATGGTGATAAACATCCATATCCCACTGGATGACCAAAATCCTCCTACCCCACCTCTTGAAAATGTTCCAAAATTTACTTCCTATTGTCTTCAGGTAATGGCATTAGGGGACTCTGAGAATATTGGGATAATGGTCAAGTCTTGGGAGAGCTAGCTACATCATTTGCTGTCCAGTCTCTGTGATGGCAAATGGTAGGGCTTATCTGAAGTCCTGGTTGGGGTAGTCTGTGAGGCTGGACCATCTCAGCTAACTGATTTAAAGTTGTTCTGGATGTATTTTTGAGGAAACAACAATGGGGGCATTTAAGAAGCTGCATCACATGGGCTACTTGTCTTCACTGGTGTCTGGTCTTTTTTTTTTTTTTCTGAACATACACACACTTTAAAAACATATCTGTATTAACACAAGTATGGAATGTGCAGTGTATGGTATGCACGAATTAGCTAATGATGATTTTTTCTGTTCTATATTTGAGCATGTAAAAGGCATCTGTCAACTTTATAAGTCTGTTTGGACTGCATGACCAAACTGTAATATAAATCTCCACACCATATGAAAGGATGCCATGTAATAATAAGCTATGAGGACTCTGTAACAAACAATACTTATCATGTTTCGTCTAGTTTCAGAGCTGTTCCCATGCAGAGGGATCAGCTTGTGTGTCATATCTCTTGTAGTCTTACATGGTTTCTTCCTTCATGACTGCAGTTAAGATTTTCAGAAGGTCTCCCTGGTCAAATCTGGTCTTTATTAATTTTGAAAAGATCCATAGATTTTTTTTTGTTTCTCATGGAAACAAAGGCATAATCTCTCTCCCAAATGTAACACATTTCCTGACTTTCATTTTAAAGTTAAGAAATCCTTAAAATATATAGGCTAGTTTAATCTAGTTGTTTTTTTCTACAATCTAGTGTCTTTCAGCAGTGTTTTTTTTTTTTTTTGCTCATTAACACTTAAAAAGTTTAAAGTTAATAAAGTACTATACAGGATTCAGATACCCCGTATATTTCCATATATGTATATGTGTTTGTATACATATACATATATATATATTTTCCATAAAGACTTTATTATATTTAAACTATTTATTTTTCTATGACTCTCTATATCCATTTCCTGTCCTTTCTTTAGCACCTAAGCTCCTTTTATAGCATACTGCAGCTGTTCAAGAAACCTTTTTTTTTTCTGTCTTAGATCTGGCTTTGCTTCATGCCTACAGTCTCTCTAACTATGTGAGCCAAACCTTAAATGGCCAGGTCACCTGTCACATGGTTCTGCTTAGACTATGGTGCTGGTTCTGCCCCCTTAAGGTGCACAGACAGAAATCATTTATTCTTAAGTAAATTATTTTTAGTAATCTGGTGAGCTAGGTAGTATTTACCTGCACTCAATTCATCCCCAACCCTGCTGCTGCTGTTGCTTCATTCCTCAACCTGCACCGCACACAGTCTCCCTCCACAAAGTGCTCTGCATCTTCTCTGCTCGCATTAGCAAAGCTTTCTCCCTGCATGAGAAAACATAAATGTAGAGATTGGTGCAATGAACTGAATTGTGTTTCCTTACAATTCACATATTGAGTTTTTACATCCCAGCACCTCAGAACGTGGCTGACTTTGGAGATAAAACATTTAGAGAGATGACTGGATTAGAAGGAGGCTGTTAGGATGGACCTTAAGTAAATCTAATGTCCTTAGAAGAGGGGAGTTGTACACTAGTGATTTATCTGCATGGGAGAGACCATGGGAGGACATGGCAGAGAATGTAGCCACTTGCAGACCAAGAAGACAGATCTTAGGATAACCCAAATCTGTCAATACCAATTCTTAGACTTCCATGCTTTGGAGCTATAAGAAAATATCACTTTATGACTTAGACCATTCAGATTGTGCTGTTTTGCCACAGCAGCCTGGCAAACAAATGTTGTCATAAACTATCTGATGTCTTGTGTGGTTGGAACCTAGGTGTCTTAGTTAGGGCTTCTTTTGCTATGAAGACATACTATGACCACAACAACTCTCATGAAGGAAAACATTTAATTGGGAATGCTTACCCTTTCAGAGGTTTAGTCGATTATCATCATGGCAGGACACGGCAGCATTCAAGCAGACATGGTACTGGAGAAGGAGCTAACAGTTCTACTTCTTGATCCACAAGCAGCAGGAAGTGAACTGTATGTCACACTGTGCGTAGCTTGAGCTAAGAAGATCTCAAGGCCCACCCCCACGTGATATACTTCCTCCTACAAGGCCACACCTACTCCAATAAAGCCATGCCTTCTAATAATCCCACTCCCTTTGGAGGGCATTTATTTTCCAAACCACCACACTGGGAAACAGGTAGAGAGCAAAGGTCAGATTATAAAAAAGTGAATAGTCAGGACAAAGAAATAGGGAGTTGAGGAAGAGTTTTGAAGTAGATGTAGTAGTCCTCTTTGTAA
This sequence comes from Phodopus roborovskii, assembly GCF_943737965.1. NCBI lineage: Eukaryota > Metazoa > Chordata > Mammalia > Rodentia > Cricetidae > Phodopus > Phodopus roborovskii. The sequence goes on from NW_026126525.1 coordinate 12,481,872, forward strand.
AGGCTTCAAGTTATTAAAACCTGGGCACTCAGAAGCTATTTAAATGAATGTTCTCATCATCAGCTTTTTTCAAGTGTTTCTAGAATCTCCGGGTGGAGATGGTTTGATATTTTCCTACATTCTTGGCTCTTACATCCAATTGCACTTGACTTCACCATGCCCGCTGCTGCTCTGAGAGTCAATCTATACACTCTCTTCATCAGAGCTGTGTGAGATTTCCCATCCTCATCCTCAACAGAAAGTCTACTCACTTATACATTCTCACTGCATCAGGGATTCAGGGATGCAGATTCTCATGGATGTGCCACTGGAAATCACCCTGTGGCTGTTTCCCTGAAACTGTCATCTAAAAAATGTTTTCCTGGATGTCTTAGTTTATGGTTATAATTCCTGGTTTGTTTGAAGGACTTTCACTAATTGACTTCTAGATCAAGAGCCTGCTTCATAATATTCTTGCCAAGATGAAGAACCTTTCCTGAGAGCCCTTCTCCCCTAATTACCATTTCTGGCAGCCTTGGTTTTCATTTCATTGCCTTGGTTGTGTCTCATAATCATTTCTGAATTTGAGAACCTGCTGAGGACTCCTATGGATGGTATTTATTTAATTTTAGGTCTTGTTTGTTTGAATTTTTAACAAAGTCCACAATCCCTTGTTCCCTATCAGCCCCAGGGTGGTAGTGGGGGTGGGGCAGGAACAAACAAGATGAGCAGGTCTGAAGGCCTTGGAGAAGCCACTCCTCTTAGGTATAATTCAGCTTGCTCTGTTTTAGACTGACACCTGGTGGTCATGTATGATCAGCCACAGCCAAGCAGTGAAGAATTCTATCCCAGCAGAGATTTGGCTAGGTCACATCTAGCTCTTGCCAGTAAATACTCCAAAGCCTGGTTATTTATTTTTCATTTTCTGTTGTATATAAATCATAGTGGCTCTTGGGATTTTTACCATACTTCTTAAAAGATTTAAAAATATTTAAGATATTTTGACCCATCGCATCAGCTCTTCTAAATGTGTCTCTAGGAAACATGCAGACAGATTTATGTATAAGCATGTTTCTTGGTGTTATTTATACCAGAGAATCTGGAACACCCCAAATGTGCAAAAAATAGGCATTCCTAAAGTCAGTAGTATATAACACTTGCTTTAGAAAGACTGCACAATGGCATGGGCAAATGTTTATAGTCCATTATGAAGTGCACACAGCTAATGAAAGAACAAGTGACTTAGTCTCAGTGTGGGACTTCTGGAGATATCCCCTCTTTCAAAGGAGTAGACCTAACATTTTTGAAAGCAGAAACAAGGGAACCCTATATAATAATTACTTTACGTGTAGTTAACTGCACGAGAGAGTTTACCGTCACCTCTTTTTCAGAGTAATGGATTTATTGCAATCTGGGTGCCAATGTAGAATATTGGTGTAAAAGGTCATGAACAATGGCTTCACTGTCCTGAGGCAGGAATAATCCCAGAGGCTTACATACACAGCTGCCACTTTAGGTCTCGTGGCTGCGCCAAAGCATGCTCTTTTTTATATGGTCCCAGAGACTCATTAATTTCTTTGATTAATTTAGCATACATTTTTCTTCCTTGTGTAGATCAGGATGTGGAAGGAGATGTGAACCAAATCATTATGCATAAATTCTGGTAATCAGAACTATATTTTAGAATTGAAGATCATCCATCCCTTCAAGTATTTTTGAGACATAGCTTTGGACACTTTAAACAATAGCAGTGCATGGATAGGTAGCTTTTCCCACTTCACTGGTCCTTTAGCCCTGAAAAAGAGAGGTGAAGGGAGCTTACAGTTTGTATTTGAAGACCAGGAAGCAGCTGCCTGTGGGTACCAGCTGACCAGACCTACCCAGACAGGGCCCTCATAAAGTGTTTTAGCTCTCATGTTGGTTTGCTTAATACTTTTGGGCATGATTTATACAAAATAATTATTCTGTCACAATTGCCATCCATGTGAGTACCAGGTGGCCACTCCAAGAAGATCATTTGCAGGGCTCCCCATTAGCCTAATTAGCATGTTGGGCTTCTCCCAATGAAACTATTAGTGTGTTGGCTTTTTTTTTTTTCATTTATTCAAACAACCAACAAAACTGTGGTGCTTATTATAGAGAAGTTTATGATTTTCCATGTATAACATTAACACTGATGTCTCAAGACTGAAAAACAAGGATTTCCTGCTTTGGATGGAAATACATTTTCCAAGTCCAGCAATGAATGAACTCTGCTGAATTCCTGTGTGTACTTCCTATGTTCAAAGTAGAAAAAAAATATGTGAGTGGTGAACATTAGCTGTGTGTGCTTCTAAAGTTAATTGCATGCTAATATGGGCCTGGTCTATCCAATAAGACTTAGGAAGTGAATTTTAATACTTTTTACAATAGACTGTTAGGTGGCAATTAAACTTTTTACAATAGACTGTACCTTCCTTTTGTATAGGAGATGTTTCAAAAATCCAATGCATACTCACCTATTAATCAATGTGTTGTCTATGTAAAACACACCCTCTAAATAACATTCATCAGATAGGACTCATTCATAAATATTAATTTGCACATGGATTTTAGAGACTATAATTCAGTGTCAGGTTCTAAAGTTGTAACAAGGAAACTTAAGATGTGAAAGATGGAGAAACCCAGTGCCCAAGTTACAGCAAATTAAGAGAAAAATTTCAAATTTAAGTCTGACTTATTCAGACTTAAAATAAAACATTCATCCTTCAGAAATTGTTTCCATATCCTTTCTGTCTTGATTACTCTATGTACCTCTTTCTGCAGTCTATCATTTATCAAAATTAAGAGAGTATATTTTTCTTCTTCTTGGATCAAGGAACTATGAAAAAAAATCCTTTACTTACATATACTAAGACTAAAATATTAACCTAAAATTTCAAATATCACTAGGCCACTATTTGAGAGCAAAATATTATCTTTAGAGGAGTTGGCTATATATATATATATATATATATATATATATATATATATATATATATTTATATGGTGTGTGTGTGTGTATTCAAATGGTAGCTTATGATAATTCAATGTGCTAAGTCTCTACAACAGCATTTTTCCATGTGTTAATAAGATGCTTACATATATCAGTGACATGTAAGCCCATTCCTCCCCACTCCCCACTCTATTTAGTAGTACTAAATAATAGAACATTTAACAGCAAAAGTTTGTACCTGAGTAGCCCAACATGGCAGAGCAACTAGCCATGTGTAGACACTGAGGAATTGAAATAGGGCCACTGAAGCTGATGAACCAAATTTTTATCTTTAATTTTCTTCAATTTCAACTAAAATCAACACTTGTGGCCAGTGGTGGCTGTGACAGGACAGCCTAAGACAGCAATAGGCTTCCATTCTCCCAGAGTCTTCTACATTTGTCTTCTGTATTTGTTTTGTTGTTAATTTTTTGTTTCTTTTCGTTTCCTTCCCCAATTGTAAGATCCCCGAGAGCCCTCATCTGAGTTCTCAACAACTACATTCTTACTAAGTAGAACAGTGCTTCTTATGTAGCCAGTACTCAAAGTATTTATGTCAAGCATGCAAGAATAACCTCGTTACTTAAGCTGCAAGGAGCTAAGCATGGTGAGCACATCTTGTGGCAGATGGCAGAGGAGGGCTGTCAAGTTCCTTTTGAGTGGATCCTCTGGCTGTATGGCCAGACTTCCTCCCATGACTATGGCCACACTTCCACCCCCGGTAACCACTCCCCAAGGATGGAAAGTTCTGGTTGTATCAACACTAACAGCTGAGTGGGGAACTTTGATAAAGTTTTGTTGTTAGCTTTCATACAGATTCTTTTATTATCTTTTGGGTTAATGTATGATTCCAGACATTTAAATGAACAAATGTTAATGTTTCAAGGTAACATGTATAACTAGCCTTTCCCAGACTGTATAAACCACTTCAGAATTCTCAAGCCTTTTGAGAGGTTATACATTGATGAGGTGGTTGGAGACAGCGGGTCCTAGAAACACGTTTTCCCTGAAGTGCATTTACAATGTATAAATAAGAAATAGATCAGTTTTCTTGTTATTTCGAGAGAGTGTGTTTTGGAAAGAAAAAGTAAGTATGTCAAACATTCTAAAAAGTTACATGAAGGAACCCTAGGGCAAGGGAGTATGCTCTGACATAGTAGGACTACAAATGCATCTTTAGGTTAAAGAAGACAATACTTTTAAGAAGCTTGTGTATGCCCAGCAGGTGCTAGGTAGGCATCTTCCCACATATTCATACTATACAGATAAATTCCTTATAGATCTATGCCTGAGAGAGAAGAGTAAACAAATCAGCCTTTGAAAATATGTGAATGATTGTGTTCACTGGTTTGTTAAAAGTTAAGAACTTTGATGGGGCTGGAGAATTGGCTCAGTGGCTAAGAGAGTTGTGGCTCTTCCAGAGGACCTGGGCTCAGTTCTCAGCATCTACATGGTAGCTTACAACTGTCTGTAACTAGAATTACCAGGGAACCCAACACCCCTTTCTGACTTCTGTGGACAGTATGTACACATATGATTGTAAGAAAAGCACATACAAGTTAGGATAAAAATAAATAAATCTAATTAATTATATTAAGAAGTTTGCTTTTCATGACAACACAAAGATTATCTTCAATGGTCTAATGAGAAACCTACTAAATATTGGCAAGTGCCAGCTTCATGGTCTTATCTTCACTTTTTACATGAATGCCAAAGGGCATTTTCAAAGGATGTTGTAATGGAAATAAAATATAAAGTAGACTTGTGAACGGGTATGATGAATGTTCTTACATGGAAACAGTATTTCTATTACTAAATTTAAAATGCTATTATAAAAAACTCACCAATATAAAATGATTTTTTTTTATTTTCTCTGTTTTGCTGAGACATTTTCTTGTGGGGATACAGGTTGTACTTGTGCAAAGACAAGTTTGGTTCAAGTCCTAAAAACCCTTGTGATGGAGCAAGGATCAGATGAATGGCAGGATAGGAGGACTAGGAGGAGAGGAGGGAGGGGAAACTTGGGCCAGTATGTAAAATAAATGAAAACATTGTTTATAATTAAAATAATAAAAAATAAAAGCAAAACCAAAACCTAATGAACCCCCCCCCCCAATATCTGAAGGATTTCCTTGAAATGTGTACAAGGCAAAGAATAAAAAGTTTCTTGAAATTCAAACATGGTTTGAGAAGCAAAGAATTCTAAATCCTGAACATAGAGAACTCGTGAATTTATCAGACAGGACAAATGGAGGACTGCTCAGCCACAGTATGTCCATTTGCTCCCTCTCCAGCCTGTTGTTTTCCTTCCTCTAATCCCTGCTGCAAAGACCAGATTTATCTACCTGCCCCACTGGAATCCCAGGGATTTGTTCTTCGGATTTCGTTGGGGTCTTTGGGAGCTGGGACCAGGCACCAGAAGCTGTACAGGAAGGACCCTGATGCCCCTCTGACTTACATGAGTCACTCGCCAGAGTGGCCAATTATAGGACAGGGTTTCTCAGGTACCCAGGCTCCTTTTTGTTCTCAGCCTAATGCAGACCATGAGAAATGACAACTTGAGGACATATATTATGCAATGGTGGGACAAGAGCCGCCTGGATCTCATTGCAAAATGGGAAGCTCAGAAAGAGGCATAGTTTGTTCTGTGAGGTTCAACAAAGCCTTAAGCTCCTCAGGTCCTTTCTATATGTGTAACCCTACAGTACCTGAGAGACGTCTGTGTTAGCTTCACAAAGAGGGCCTGGTTATTACTATGAACGTTTGTACACAAGTGTTTCCATGGACATCTTATTATTATTTATTATTTTTTAATTATTCTTATTATCAGATATATGTAATCAGAAGTGTAAATGTTGGGTCTTGTTACTAAGGGCTGCTGGGATTATGGATGTATATCATTATATTGTGCTCTTAATTTAATCTTTTAACTGGTTGAAAATTTCATACATGTATGCGTTTTGATCAAGTCCAACCCCTACTACTCTCCAATAATGAATTATTTTTAATAAATGTTAGTTCTTTCTTTTTCCCCTCCTGAAAAACAAACAAACAAAAAAGCTTCTTGAGTTCAGGGGGTCAGAGCATGAGCTTGAGACTTCCCTAGCGTGAACCAACCTTCCCTCTTGTTGTCACCATGGAAGCAAGTTCGCTTATGCTTATTTACCATTTCAGTAGTAGTCCCCAGCTCATGGGGCAACTGTGAAGAATGAATAATTATAGAGCCAGAAATAATTCAGACCAGTGTCTGTTGCTGGTTGGTGCTCCATAAATATTCCCTGCTTTTTAGCAATCCGAGGAAGATTCTAGGCTGACTGCCAGATGGAGTAGGAGTAACACAGTAGTTACCAAGAAGCTATAGAATCTGACACCCTTGGGAAAGCTATTGAACCTTTCTTTTCACTACTAAAGGAGGTGTTAATAGCCTCATTGATTTTCCATGGAAGGCAATTTGGGGTGTATGAACTGCTAGCACTTTGCCTCCTGTTACAGGTCAAGTCTAGACCACCTTGGCTTTTAAAAGCCAGAGTGTTGGGTGGGCTCACAGGTAGGGGGTTTTATCAACACTTCATAACCTGGAAGAGCCAACATGTGTGTTGATCTCTGTGTAGAAAACCTGATTTTCAGGGGTCTTTATGTATATGCAAAAAAGATGCTTGTGGTTCTTAGGGGTGAAACAACTTTTCCTGTGGACTTGTTCTTCCCGCTGCCCCACCTTAACACAGTCATCATTTATTTAGACCATGTCAGAACATCACCACCATGGAATCTACATTTATGGAGGCTTTCTAAGAAAAAGTGCCAATAGTTTCCAAGACCCTCAGAAAAGGCAGGTTTTGATAGGAAATGCCCAGTGGCAACCTGATTTCCTGTCTTTGACCTGTACGGTTTTCAACTGTGTGTTTTTTTTTTTTTTTTTTTTTTTTTTTTTTGGAAGTTCATGGCTTTCTAGGAAAGGAACCCATATGATGATCAGCTTGCTGGGAACTAAGTATTGTGGTGAGTTACAGCAAATACATGTTACCTCAGGCATCATGCTTCAGAGGGCTCATATCTGAGGGATACACAGACTCCCACCTTTGAGTGTGCCAGCACTTGGCCCATTTCACAGTTCTTGTTATTATTTCTGCCCCCGCAGCTGAGGGAATTCTCTTAATTCTTTAGACGATTACTGGTATTTGGTACTTAATCACTGAGTTCGATGTCATCAGTACATTAAAAATTAACCCCCATTCCACACAGTTCAATAGTTTAATTAAACAACCACTTAAAATACTTATTTTTTTTCTTCCAGAAAATTTAAGTAGTACAAATTGAGCCTGAGGTGGATTTTTAAGGAGCCATGTTTGCGGCAGGATTAGGGGGGGGGGGAAATATACATTTCAGAATCCACTTTCGTGTTTCTGTGTAAAGCTCTCACCTTGGGTTGTAGGATGTTCATGCTCCCTTCTGTCTCATATCCTTTTTCACGTCTGACTGCCAGGCAGATTCCCCACAGCAAGTCTCTCTCTCTCCTTCCGTGCCCCCGCCCCCGTCATTTACATGCTGACTCCATATTTATACTTTACTCTTCTCTCTAACATTCTGTTTCTAACTGAAGATCCATTCAGTTTCCCTAACTAAAGCTGTGCAAGCATCTAGCTCACTCTCTGGGTGAGCACCCAGCATGTTTTCATGGGCTGTAGAAGAAAGAATGGGGGTACAGGATGCTTATGCCATCCCCTTCATGTTGTGTAAAAATTGGGGCATAGCGTTCTTATGCCATCTCTCTGGATGTGTCCTTCTGTTGACTTCAAGCACATTCACATTCCTGGTTTTGTTAGCTGAGCTGGCAGTGACATGTCCCTTTGTATTACCTTTTAGTCTAATTAAGACTCTTGTTTTTAATAACTTAAGATTTTCCTTTTGTTACTTGGCAATCATTCATTTGGTTACCATTGCAAACATCATATGAACTGGGTCATCTGGCTTCAGAATGGATATTAAAATGTTCACCTGTACCTTAGACTTTATATTTTTGGTGAGTGATTTATAAAATTGATGTTTACCTTTGGGTTTTTTTTTTTTTTTTTATTTCCCAGTTCTCTTTTTAGGTCAATGTGCACATTCATAAGCATTTTTTTAAAGAATGGATTTATTTATTTAATTTACATCCTGGCCGCAGTTTTTCCTCCTCTGGTTCTGTTTAGGAAAGGAGTGGTCTCCCGTGAGTAACAACAAAATATGGCATATCAAGTTGTGGTAAGATTAAGCATCTCCCTGTGTATTAAGGCTGGGCAAGGTGACCCAGTGTGAGGAGTAGAATTACAAAAGTCTGTAAAAGAGTCAGAGACAACCACTATTCCCACTGTTAGGAGTCCTACAAGACTACACAACTGTCACATATATGCAAAGGGCCTACGTCAATCCCATGAAGGCTCCCTGGTTAGCAATTCAGTCTCTGTGAGCACCCATGAACCCAGGTTAGTTGATTCTGTGAGGTTTTTGTGGTATGCTTGACCCCTCTGGCTCTTACAATCTTTTTTTTCCCCTCTCCTCTGAAGAATTTCCTTGAACTCTGCCTAAGGTTTGGCTGTGAGTCTGCATCTGTTTTTACATGACCCTTTTGTGATGACAATTGGACTAGGCAATAATCTTGTCACAGGAGATGGCCAGATCGGTTTACATATCTGCTGTTGCTGGGAGTATAAACTGGGGTCTTCCTTATAGATTTCTGGGAGATTCCCTTGTGGCAGGTTTTTACCTGACCCTGAAATGCCCCTTCCCTTTCCAGTCCCCTCTTTTAATAGTACCCCTTGGTCCATCCCCCAACCTGATTGCTTGCACACTCATCATCTTAAACCAGGAAAAATGGTGGTTCATGTTTCTTGCTTTCTTTAATTCATATGGTTTCCAGTTTTGACAGCTTAGGTTTAGGTGTCAAATGAAATCAAATTACTGAAAGTTTAAATCATTCAAGGCTTGTAGTAGGTATTGAGGGGAAATGTGATGGTTATAAAAATAGTTCTAGGTTATAATCTGATTAGAAAATGTGTAAAAGTAGGGAAAGCTTTAATGCATAAAATCTGATGCACTACAGCTCAATCAACCAAATGCTACAAAATGGTCCACAGTGAATTTCCACATCAGCAGATTTAGACACAGCTGGTACTGTGTCCTGCTGGTACTAGGATGGGGATTGGACTAAGGGGCTGACACAGGCAGAATACCGAGAAAGTGCTTTAAGCTGTGATTCTCATGGCTCACCTAATGGCGAAGCATGGATTTTATGACAGGAAAAGCACATGGAGCTTTTGGAAAGCCATTCTAGTTTGTCTGTCTCAATGGTGCTTTGTCACTGTGGTGTATCTCTGAGTACCTTCCTCTTTCTTCCAACTCTCTTCTCTGGGATACTGCTGTAACTCAGTATATTAGTATTTTTATAAGTTCTTGAGAACTTGTGTGCCACTAATTCTTCTCTGAGAACTGACTTGGCTGTGGTTGGCTATCAACATGCCTATCATCCTATTCCTTGGTTAGCGTTCAAGCTTGTCCTGGGAGGATCTGTGTTTTCATCTCTGAGTTGAGTGTGTGGATCTAGGGTAAGGGGCTATCTGGCTAACCAGGATGAAGAATTTCTTACCCACATCTCCAAGCACTAAATTGGAAGATAAACATTTCTTAATTTGTTTGGAAGCAAAAACCTGACCTCAACTAAGATAAGATTATTTATAGATATTGTTTATCCCACGTGGTATGGGTGTTTGTTTGACTGCAGAATGTTAATGCATTTGATTATGGGGTGCAGCCCTAGGCTCTTCTGAGGGTGTTACATATTTTAACACATGCACAAAAACAATTTATGAATTCTGAGATACATCTGTCCTCAGGGTTTCAGAAACTTTACTATACAACAGTACACATTAATGTTGCACTCCGGAACTGGAGGAAGCTGAAGGTCATGGGGATAGAGTAGAGTTTAGAACTTAGGTCACTGGTTCCCAGCCCTTATACAAGCATGTAGAGAGCTCTGACAACAGAGAAGCATTCTTGCTTTCTTTTGAGAGGAAGGTTCACTAGGGTTGGGTTTGGGTACCACATCCTGTTTCTACCTATTTTACTGGGGGTTCCTGATGTACAGCTAGAGCTGAAAAGCAATAACACCAACTAATGATTCTCCAAATGGAGTTTACTTACCCCTTCCATGGTCCTGAAACATTTCCAAATGTCATCTGATATTTTGGAGGCATGTTTTCCAGGATGAGCTTGCGCCATTTTCATCAGCGCCGGATGTGTTGGAGCTCAGGCTGCTATCTGTGGGAGAAAGTCAAGGATTAAAGATTGCAATAGTCAGCTGGAAAGGAAGCTTATACCACAAAGGGACTTCTATCAAAAGACCATGATTTAATAAATGAAACTAAAGAAAACAAACAGGCTCCTAAACTAGAGGTTAGAAAGCTCTCTCCAGAGTAAATGGAGTTCACTGGCTGTTTTGGTCTGATTTTTGAATTAAGAAAGAGGTTTACCACTCTTTTATTTATTATATTTTCTTTATTATGTAGTTTTGAAATTAGGCTGTAAGAAGAAACAGAAGGAACTGATTGAAGCACAAGGCTGTAGCCACCTCCGGTGCTTACTTTACTGTCATTAGAATAATGCTGCTTATTTTGCTTACACACTTTAAAATGGACTTTATTTTTTAACATTTAGTGTTTGAATTGGACCTTTTCCCATTCTTTTTTGTTTCTGTTGGTAAACGGGCAGCCAGCAGCACTTCAGCAAGGATTTCTGTTCTCATGGTGGTCTCATGATGAGCATCTGGTACCAGGTGCAGGGGCTTGACGAAACACCCTCAAAATTCATAACAGAAGAGAGTGACTCACTCTCTGAAGAGGGTGGGGGAGGTGTCTTCTTAATGCCAAGAAACACAAGAAGTTATCACACAAAAGCTTTTACATGCCATGCTGGCTGATCTCCATCTTTGAGTGTTTGGCTTCATGGGTGGAACGCCATTCCTATGAGCTATTTTGGACACCCTCCCTATTTTAATTTATAGAGGCATGCAGCAGCCATAAATTATAAGCTTTAAACTCTAGCCTCAATAATGACAAATGAATCAGGGCATGTGATATGCCTTAGTAATGTGTTCAGATGTTTTGTAAAAGCAAACCTTCATATATATCCTTTGGAATCTTTTAGATGCACGAGTGCTTCAAAATGCAGCAATAATATCGGATAGGTGGAGTGCATGTTAGTTGTTGTCACCATTAATGGCATTATTACCATCTATGGAGGTGTTGGGAGGTTGATGGGTTGTAGCACCAGATACCTTGAAAGACGTGAATGTGTAGTCCTCAAATGGACCAACTCTGTTCTTGCCACTACTCTCATAGTTCTTACTCAAGTTTGTCACATTGTTCTCATCCATTTTTGGAGGGACACTTATTACATGGCTGAGGCCAGCTTAGCAGAGGTTCTTTAGTTTCAACTGAGAAGAAGGGATCTGGCAGAGTCATCATGGAGTAGAGATACAGATCTGGGCTTGGGAGTTAAGACCTGTATTTGCATTTCAGTTTTGATGTAGACCATAGCTGAGGAACTGCAGATCAGTGGCTTCTTGATCCTTGGTCTCCTTCTCCTTGGGGCTAAGAGGACAAGCACAACTGGATAACTGATGCAGCCTTAACCCCTTTAAAGACCATTGGATTGGGAATTTAAGGAAAACTCAAGTCTACCATAGAGGCAAGCAACCATGAAGTATCCAGAGGTTAGAAAGCCGGGGTTTCCAAAGCAAAAATAGTCTGTCAGCTAGTTTGGTTCACTCTTGCAGTTAAGAAAGGGCTTTCCCACTCTTTTAAATTATTATATTTTAAATGGCTATAGCAATGTGGTATAATGTCTTTAGATTTGCTCCTTGAACTAAAGAGCCTAAAATATTCATTATCTGCCCTCCAGAGAAAAATCACCCACACCTCACTATTCACATCCTATGTAGAGAGTTCAGGATAGAGACCCCATGGGGACCTTCAGTTAAGAAAGCTGAGTTCTGTTCTATCCTAGTCATCAAGATGGATGCCTAGCTTGTGTTTTCCCATCAGTCAAATGAATTTCTCCCTTTGATTTTGGTCTTCATGCTTTAAGATGTCTTAAATTGTTACTTTACCAAAAGAATGACAGTTACAAAATATTCTAATTCAAAACATTTATTTACCTATCTTGCTAATGACTTTGGCCTTTTTTATTTCCTTATGGAGTCTTTGAAAAGAACTACACAACTTATTTTCCAGAATTCCCTTATCTTTTTGGGGGTGACACACAGCATAGTAAGTCCGAGGATTTCCTGTGCCAAATTTGGGTGACATGATTTGTTCTCTTTTGACTGTGAAGATGGAAGGATATAGGGGCTGACGATGACCCAGTCATTAGTTTTATTGACAGGCCAGTCTATGGGCCTAGAGAATGCTGGTGACCTGGACAGACCAGAATGCATGAGCAAGAGGGAGAGGCAATGACTGGTCTGGGCTTCTGCTTCCTGCGGGTGCCCCATCCTAAGAGCTCCAACTTTTCCACTGCCCCAGTTTAGGTAGAGTTTATTTGACACTAGTTGTTCCTGAAGACGAAGAAGAAGAAGAAGAAGAAGAAGAAGAAGAAGAAGAAGAAGAAGAAGAAGAAGAAGAAGAAGAAGAAGAAGAAGAAGAAGAGTGTTTCCTTTTGTTCCTTCTTGTGATGTGGATCTCAGAGCCTACCATATGACTTTACTTGTGAACAGATTCTTTTCAAATACAATTAAAGAGTCTTGAATTTAGGACAGACCTAATGCAATGACGAAGTCCTTGAAGGGCAGTGATTCCTAACATGTGGGTCATGTCCCACCCCACCTTTATCTCCAAAAATGTTTACATTATGATTTACAACAGTAGCAAAACTTCAGTTAGGAAGTGGCAACAGAAATAATTTTATGTTTGGAGGTCACCGCCACATGAGGAACTGTATGTGGCGTGTATCACAGTAGCTCCATTCCACACTCTGAAGTCATACTTTTACCTCTAGTTTCTCTGCTGTGGAGGCATGTTTATGCATAGGCAAAGACCTTAGGCTGTTCTTCAGTTGTGCCCATTTCCCAGCACCATGCCCAGTTATCCAAATAAATGTCTGTTGTATAAAAAGTTGAATGAATTGATGATAACCCTTACTACCCTAAGCACTGAGGAAGCATACTAATAAAACACTATTTTTCTAGGAATTTAGAGTTCGGTGAAAAGGAAAGACATACCAGAGCAGATCAACTTTAGGATCCTATTGAAAACCACTGTGAGTAGCTGAAGGAGAGCTAGGAATACCTTTGATTTGTAAAGCTCAGCCCACCTGCCCCTCCTGTCAACTCTTCTAGCTCTGTTCTAGAATCAGACTGATTGGTTCCTTCAACCTGACACTGCTACTTCTGCAACTTGTGTGTCTCTCAAAGTCACCACAGGGCCTGGTTGTTAGGGTGTTTGTTTTGTCTTGTTTTGTTTTGTTTTGTTGTTGTTTTAATGTTATCCAGCTAAGGCGGGACAGGGAAAGTTCTTGGATGCTGTGCAGCAACTGGGAAGGCCCACAGATTGCTAGGTAGTGATTACCATTATCATTACTAGCTCGTTCTCTCTTTGTATCGTTACTCATCCAACACAGCCCCTGCCATCACCAAGTATGGAACACATCTAAAATCTGATATTATTTCCCCCCCCAAATTTAGTCTCTCTTCTCCTTGAAATTCTATTTTTTCTAGGTACCCAAACTTAAAATCTTAAAAACTGATGTCAGTTTTTGTTCATATAAATACATTGATAAATTTCATGTAACATTTTAGCCACTTGTCAACTCCTTTTAGGATTGCCCTTCTAGTGACCTTCTAATTTAAGTCAGAGCCACTGGTAAGACACCTCAGACTCTGATATTTTACCTGTATCTTGGGATTGAAATTATGTGTGTATACATGTGTAAGAAATAAGCAAATAGGCATTCAAATCTAAATATACATATGAACAGTTCCCTCCTTCTCTTCCTTCTTCCCTTCTTCCCTCCCTCTCTTCCTCTCTCCTTCCATTCCTCCCTCCCTTCCTGACATGGTTCCACTATATACTCAGGCTGGCCTGGAACTCACTACACAGTCCAAGCTCTCTCATTTCCCTGCCTTAGCCTCCCTAGCACTGAGACTCCTGGGTTTGACCACACCCAGATGTTATTTCTTGTCTGGCGTGATCCTTGAACTCTTCAGTCTAATCACTGTTGTCTCTGACCTACAGAATTTGAAATATCTGATATCTGCTTTCCCCATATTCCTTTCTGTATTACATTCCTCGAATAGCACCTAGAAAAAAACATAAACCTAAAATATTTCCCATCATGCTTAGAGGATGCCTCGAATTTGAACTTTAAGTGGTCTGAGGGGTGTTTTATTCTTCCTGTCAGTTACCTCCTCATTCTTCTTGTTGTGTATCCTGCTCTAACTATGTTGGCCTTTCCATATTCTACAAAACCCAAGCTAGTGATACAACAATGCCATTTCTGCTGAAGTCATGGCCAGAAACCAAAACTTCCCTCTTGTTGAGGCTCTATGGTTGGGTTGAGACATCCCTGCTTCAGACTGTGTGTGCTTCTTGCTCCATTGGTCTGGGAGTAGCAGCTCTCAGGACATACCTTCTGATAGCAGATGGCAAAACACATGCGGGCAATCAAAACTTCTGGGTGGACATGATTTTATGACATCTTATCTCAGGCAAGTGAGGCCAATGAAAGACAGATGCCCAAGTCTGAAGTAGGTCAGAAGAGAAATCTCAGCCCAGAATGAAACTTCGGAGAAGGAACCGGGAGCTGGGAATAAACATTCTCTATGTTACAGGTCTCGGGAACATGTGGGAACAATTTCTTCTCCCTGGCTTCTGTCTTGTCAGACCTTATTTTCTCATTGTATCCACACAAGCTTTATTCAGATATTACCTTGTGAGAGGGAAGTTCCTTGTCCTACCCTTCCATAGATCCCCAGAAACCAAATCATTCTCTACTGCAGGTCCTGCTTCATTTTCTCCATAATGAATGTCCCTTAAAAACATCACATAATATTTATACACCTATTCCAATCGGTTATCTGTTATTCCCCATATCTGTATTCCAGTTATGTAGAATACTGTAGGACTTAAAATAAGACCTTAGTACACACTGGTAGATAAGTGAATTAAGCAGCAGTTGTAATTACTTTTATTTTCTTGGGAGGGAGTCTTTTTTTTCCTCCAAACCTTTTTAGGTCTCATGTTTAAAGTATGCACTCTCAATCCCCGCCATTTCTTTCCCTCCCTATCTGTGCTATACACACATACATACATGCAAGTATACATGTTTTCTACTTTTTTTGGAAGGTTACTTTAATCCCTTCTAGATTCTCATGGAGAAATAAATTATGTTAGATTAATAGAATAATAGAAAATTTAAAATTCTGCAAGTTGTACTGTCTTTATCCCTGAAAATTGATACTTTTTCCCGATTCCATCTATTTTCTATTAAACCAGAATTAAGTACTTTTACACCTGAAATTCTGCAATTGCATTTGACGTTTAATTTTCTGCTTCCCTCACTTAGTGCTCAGCAATGTAGATTTCTCAGCACTGGACAAGTATCTCTCACAGCTTCATCTATTTCTTATTCTACATTTACTTCTTATTCTACATTTACTACATTGCCACCTTTTGCTGATCCATACCATTTGGGAACCTATGGGTCAGAACTTTTATTCTGAAGTGAATGTCAGATGGGATTCTCAAAATTGATGCATTCATTTCCTTCTGCTTGAAGGGCCTGGTAAGAAAACAAACACAATCTCTCCAGGCTGATGCGCTGGCTTAGTGGTAAAGGCCCTTGCCACCAAGACTGACGATGTGATTTCTAGCCCTGGATCCCGGTGTAGAAGAAGAGAACTGACTCCTGCAAGGTGTTCTAGGACCTGCCCATGGTACAGGTACCATGGCACTCCCGCATCTCCCTCCAAATAAGTAAATGCATGCAAAGAAAGAAGGAAAAGAAAGCCTCTCCAGTTTGTTATTACCTTAAAATTAGTCACTTCTCCCAAATATACATATGAAGTATTATTTGCGTGGAGGGGGGGATTAAAATGAAATTCAGTGATTTACTCATTGAAAGAGCTAATGGATTCTAAAATTACTTGTTATTAGAAATTAAGGTTTAATTAATGTCTTTTATTTTTACTTTCTAAATCTGTAGCACTGCTTTGAAGACATAATCAGGACAATTTTCAAGAATACTCTAGAAGGTGGTAGGGCACACTGGTAAATCCAGCATAGTAGAGGGAGAATCTCAGGGACTGACATGAGTTTGAAGTCTTCCTGGATGACATAACAAGTTGCAGTTCATCCAGGGCTACCTACCTACTTATTTTAAGTCTCTGTAAAACAAATAAAAATAGATACACCAGCCATCAAAAGATTCAAACTCCAACTCAAAAGCACCTATGACTGATTAGTTTCTGAATTATTTATGATAGCCTTAATATTAATATCAGGGAACCAAGCAAATAGCACATTTCAGCCTGCATCTGAATAATGCACTGGAGATGTGGTCCTGGTGGTGGAGACGTGGTCCTGGTGGTGGAGACGTGGTCCTGGTGGAGACATGGCCCTGGTGGAGATGTGGTCCTGGTGGTGGAGACATGGTCCTGGTGGTGGAGACGTGGTCCTGGTGGAGACATGGTCCTGGTGGAGATGTGGCCCTGATGGAGATATGGTCCTGGTGAAGACGTGGTCCTTGTGGAGACATTGTCATGGTGGAGACATGGCTTTGGTGGAGACGGAGTCCTGGTGGAGATGTGGCCCTGGTGGAGATGTGGCCCTGGTGGAGATGTGGTCCTGGTGGAAACGTGGTATTGGTCACCACATTGGTGACCTTCTGCCCCTCACAGTCAGTTCAGATTTTGTAATGCCTATAAGGAATTCTGAGGTCTCAAAGTAAGCATGCTCTTTTGTCACTAGAGTCCTTTACATCAGATTCTTCCAGAACTTTGAGAATGGGCCATTTGGGTAAGTTACTCCCAGTTTAGAGACAGGAGGGAGTCCAGATGTCAGGCTTACTTTATTCCTTGGAGACAGCCAAGCAAAGGATACCTGCTCTGGAGCCAAATAAAAGTCGTCACAGCACACTTCATTTACATGTTGCAGACAAACGGCATCTCAATGAGCTGCATAAATGCCTGTAAGGTGGTTATTACAGAAGAGCAGACTGAATTCAAAGTAGGGGTAATATAGTTAAAAATCACTAGCAGGAAGGGCTGTTTTATTTTCATAGGAAAAGCAATTAAATGACAAATGTGAATTCCCTAAAAGTGATGTAACCTCTCTCCTCTGCCTATAGAACACCAGTGATGCAACCTTGGTGCCTCATGGACGGTGTCCAACTTTTAAATTTGCCAACGAGGAGTAACTGCAAAAACTGCACTAACCTAGTTTTTAAACAATGCAGGTATTTAAGTACAATTTAATTTTTAAAAACTACTGGTCTAATAATGCAGCCATGTTTTGAGAATTTCTGTATGCTTGGGTAGGGCTAGATGCTTGGAACTTAATTATCAGAGTAAGTCTCAAAGCCAGAAACACTCCCACCATCCTGTTGTAGGCTTAATGTGCTAGTCAGCATAGCCTGTTTCACCAGCTTCACAGAAATAATTGGCTAAGTCTCACTTATTTTCCAAACGAATCTCTATTATAACACCCAGGGAGAAGGGAGCTCCCTTTTAACCTGCCAACCTTCCATCTCACTGTTTTATTTGCATCCTGCCATCCTGTCATGGTTGCTCCAGGATCCCTAGAGCATACTGGTACAGGTCAAGTGGAATGAGGAAACTAGCCAGATAGTCATAGTCCTGGATCAGCAGCATCTTGGCTCCAACACTCTTCCAGTTTCTTTTATGGAGCATGCCTAGGTCCTGGATGGTCCCATGGGTAAGTGTCGTATTCATGGCTGTGCTGTTGCTGACCCAGATACGCATTCAATCCTGCTGCCTCATCTTATCCTTGCTTATAGAAGGACTCTGTCCATGTTCATATGGTTGCCTACTATTCTTCATGCTGTGATACCACAGAAGCAAGGCTGACTTAGAAACATTTCCAGACTCAGAAAAGTGTGCTGGCATCAGCTTCTCCAAGAAGGCCAAATGTTGATCCCGACTCACTAGCATGGACTCACCATTGCAGTCTGGAAATTTCCTCATATAGAATAGGTCTTCCCAGGAGAACTTGGCGAGGTTGTCTTATGGTGTTTAACAGAGTTTCTTCCTAACTTAAGTCTTAGTGGGAAAGGACTGCTCATTCTCACATTTGTTTATTTATAAGACTTATTTACAAAATACTTTCTATGTGTGAGATTTTTCCTAGCAGGGGGGAAAAATAGTCTTAATTGGCATGTGTTTCAAAAGCTATACAAAGAACATGAAAACTGAATAGACAGAATGCTAGATATTCATAAATACTATAGAGAGTATTAAAACAGGTGTAGGGGGAGGAAGAAGAGTCTCGTGGTTACTGCTATTTTAAATCAGGTGGCCAACGCAAAACTCATTGAGAAAAAGACATCAGACAGGATGCTTGAAGGAGCCGATGAGGCAGCGGCACAGCAGAATGCAGAGAGGGAAAGCCCCACGGTGTGAACGCATGTCCTGTGACCTAGGAAGAGCGAGAAGGCTGGGCGGGGGGAGAAGAGGAAGCATGTGGAGGTGAGCCGCAGCATGTGTGGTTGTGGAGGCAGTGCGGGAGTGGGATGCAAGGCTCTGCCACGCTACACGGGTCTTGTGTTTTGCTCAAAGTGAATTAGAGAGCTCCTGGAGGGTTCTGAGTGTAGACAGGGTATATAACTCGACTCAGCTCTCCACAGGAACATATTGGATTCTGGTGAAAATGGATTGTCAGGGGGTGTGGGCATGAGAGGAGACTTCTCTTAAAACCAGTGAACTAAGTATGTGCATTCTTTTTACTGTATCTTGAAATTCCATGATAACAACAGTGTACAAGATAGCATCACAGACTCCCACTGTGTAGCCCAGTGGGAGCAAGCCTTAAATGCCCTACACAGCCTAGACTAGCCTTCAACCTTTCACACGCCCTCTCCTCAGTTCCCTAAGTACTAGGGTTGCCATAATGTGCCACCCTGCCTGACTATAACTGATTGTACTTGATATTTTAGAAAACTTACATTACTTTATTTGGTGTGCATGGGTGTTTCGTCTGCATGTGTGTCTGGAAAAGGAACTGTGTGGTGATTGTGGAGGCCAGAAGAGGGCGATGGTTGTGGTCTATCCTGTGGGTGCTGGGAAGTGAATCTAAACTCCTCTGTAAGAACCACCAAGCTATTTCTCCAACCCTTTTAATTGCTGTCTTGTGTACTACCATTATAACAGATTTCAGGACATAGCACATAGTTCACTGTGGTAGAGTGACAATTTCAGCAGTGGTGATATATCCAAGTGCATGCCCCCAATGCATATATACATATTGGAAAATATATATGCAGATATGTTCAACATATATTTATACAATTTTAAAATCAAATCACATAGAGATGTGCTCCTAGGAACTGTTCGTAGCTGTAAACAAATGGCTTGTATTTTCATTTTCTATTGACTTTTATTTAGAGGACAGGTGGCAACCATTTGTGTGTGTGTGTGTGTGTGTGTGTGTGTGTGTGTGTGTGTGTGTGTATTTCAAGACAGGGTTTCTTTGTATAGCCTTGGTTGTCCTGGAGGAGCTTGCTCTATAGACCAGGCCGGCCTTATACTCAAAGAGATCCACCTGCCTCTGCTTACTAAGTGCTGGGATTAAAGTTATCACCACCCTTGGTAACTAATTACAACTTAGTACTCAGCATTTTACACCTTAGCATTTTTCAAAGCAAGAAAATCCTAGAGGGCTCAATCACTGGAGGGATCTTTCCATAACCTCAGAAGTTACAGCAAAGGATGAGTTAAGAACAGGTGTTGATGGAAGACCCCACATAAGCCACATGGATGCCTGGATTCCTGCATTTAACCCAGAAGGAACTAGGAACTTTGGTGGCATCAGAAATCAACCCGAAGACTAGAGATTAATGTTCACAAGCCTGAGAGTGAGTCTCACATCACCTCTCCTCTGCCCAGATTCCACACAGTGACAGCCACATGTATGTCCTCAGCCAGGGAGCCGGGAGGCAATTGCTGACTGAGACAAATAATTGATCAGTGCTGATGCTCTGAATCCCCCTGATAGAGAAGCTGCCCACTGTCAATTCCAGCGACTGAGACAAATAATTGATCAGTGCTGATGCTCTGAATCCCCCTGATAGAGAAGCTGCCCACTGTCAATTCCAGGGTGACACAGAGCTGCCATTAAATCCTGTGCATGCTTATTCGGTCATGCTGTATGGGAAGGAGCAAAGCAGACCAAGGCATCCTCAACACTCCGGGACCACAGGGGAGACTGGGTGAGTGTGGAAACTAGAACGCCTGTCTGTTCAGAGCAAGGAAGGCAGCTCTGAATCTTTGCCTTGGCTTGCCTTGGTAAGGGGCTGAAATGTGCAGGCTGAAATAAGTCCTTCTTATGTGGTATTACATGGTGTGTATTACATCAATGGAAAGCAAAGTAGGGCAACCTGGATTCCCACACTTCTGCATTTAAACCCAGACTGCTCATCTGCTGTTATGAGCACTTGGCTTTATCATCAAATCTTCAATTCTTTCAGGAGGACCCTTCATAATTAAATTTTAGAATTTGTTTTCTTGTCTTCTTCTGAGTTTCCTTTCCACTGTTCTTTGGGATATCAGGTCTCTGTTCTCATCTTTAAACATCTTGACCATTGTACCATATTGTGGAGCTTTTCCATGCATGCCACACAGCCACAAACTCACCACTGGGTGACTCACTCATAGACAATGACAGCCCTATGCTGCACACACAGTGGCTTGCACACTTTCCCAGCACCACAGCTGAGAGGGCTAGCTCAGCCTGGCATAGCACGGGGGCAGGGGGGAGAAGGAGAATTCAAAGTAGTGGGGTTAAGGAGAGAAGAGATGTACCTTCTGAGCCATGACAGGGTAGAACCAATGCTTTCCCAGGTGAATCTGTCACTACATATGTGTGGGTTTATGCAGATTATGATGATTATCTTGCTTGACGAACCAAATGTTTATGTTGGCTGGAACATTCTCCAAGATGAACATGTGCCTATGATGTGCATAGAACCCCATTAGATATAGTGCTCAACCTCAGCTTATATGCTGTGAGGAGTGGATAGCTGGCTGTAACATTCACAGAAAGTGAGTCTTTAGATACTAGCTATATTTAGAGGATCACTATGAGTCATATACCTGAAATGAAAACTGCCACTATCCTTTCTGTGATGAGAGGTCATGTGTGTGTGTGTGTGTGTGTGTGTGTGTGTGTGTGTGTGTGTGTGTGCATGTGTGTGTGTGTGATCAGAAAGGGTGTGAAAAACCTCTCAAGGTTCTTCCTTTCCACTTGGATATCTCTATAGTGTATATTTTCCCAGTTGTGTCCAGATAACATCAGAACTAGACAATCCAGGAGCATTTATACAGGTTCCCAAGTCAGAGCCTGTACTCCTTAATGTCAAGCATAGTACTCAGCGAAGGCCCTCACCTCCTTTCAGAGGTGTGGTTAATGCATTAGCTCTGTGGAGCTTTGCCAGCCTCTCTGGCTGAGATGGCTCAGTCTTGGACATCAACACTGAGTACATTTTCCTCTGGGCCACACAGGAGGGATGCACCTGGTCACTACAGTCAGCTGCTTTCTGAAATGACTGTCACTCCAGAACTATAAAACAGCTAATGACATACTGCTGCCCCGTATGCTACCCGAGTCAGTGTGGCTTTAATTATTTCCCCTGGGATGAGCTCAAAGCCTCAGAGATTCTCTGAAAACTTGGAATGAGACTGTGACTTAATTTTCATCCAGACAGGATGTGATGGGTCCCTGGCAGAGCTTACAGCTGTGGGCTATCTGCATTGGAGCAGTGATGCATACAACTGTTGCTATGGTGAACTCCAAAACGCAGAGGGTGTGGGAAATTAGGGATTCCCACAGGAGTACTGCAGTTTCTTGCATAAGGCTCCTGTAATGTGCCACTGACAGGCTTTTAAATAGAAGTTGTGTGAGCAAGGTTCCTAAAAATCTGGTTCCTTGCTAACTACATGAAACAGAAACATGAAATTTAATAGAGAAGTTATTTTCCCTGTGTGTGTGTGTGTGTGTGTGTGTGAGAGAGAGAGAGAGAGAGAGAGAGAGAGAGAGAGAGAGAGAAAGAGAGAGAGAGAGAGAGAGAAGAGGGAAAGTTAGTATAGAGATCTCTAAGCATCTGTAATGTCTTACAAGACAGGGCAGAACCCATGCATTCATTTTTTCCATATATTTCCTTTAATTACAGCAGTTGTTTGATCTCTAGTTAAGCATCAGGAATCCAATATTTTCTTCTCTTTTCATTATACTTTTTATATGAGTTATTTTCCATGCTTTCAATTTTAATAATAATTTAATTGATTTGTCTACCATGAACTATTGAGTTTCTACTCTGTGTGAAGAAATACATTTTTTTTTGTTTTTCATATATGTAAAAATGATATCAAAAGAGAAGAAGCAGTGATAACTAGTGTGTTCTTGTGCATTTTAATCATTGAAGAATACCTCAGTATGGACAGTGAGATGGCTCAGTGGGCAGGGACCCTTGCATAAAGATCTGATGACATGAGTTTGATTCTTAGATTCCACAACATGATAGGAGAGAACTTACTTGGCTCGAGAGCTCTCCCTGCTCCCCTCAAGTGCTCTATGGCATGTCCACAAATATGCACACAATTAATTCATTAATAAGATTGGTTATAAATGAATCTAGAATTTCGAAACACTCAAAAAAGTCCAAAGGGTCCGGTTTGGTGAAGTAAACATAAGAAATGATGGATATCAACTTACAAGGTCTATAAAATGAAGAAAATCCTTTATGTGATTGATATTACATTGTTCCTCAGATCTCAAGTTTTAATTAATCAAACACTCATTCATTCCTTCATTTAGTCAGGTGGACACTACACACTCATTGGACGCATGCTCCACAGAGTGCACGTCCTCTGCATACCCCAAGGAATGAATCAATTCAATCCCCTCTTTTCGTAAGTTTATCGTTCAGTGGAAGAGCAATGACAACTGTACAAGTTAATAGAAGTGTACCACTGCAGCTTGAAAAAATGCCCTGGAACTAAAGTGATGAATCAAAGAGATGTAAGGGCATGCTTGCATAAGTATAGAGCATATGCAAACTCTTCTCTGATATGTAATGGGAAGGGACTTTCACACCTGCATATAGAAACACATGCCTACCTAGCATCATGGAGAGCTGTACTCAGGGCCTAACTCTTTAGTGAATGACTGAGGGGATATGGGAGAGGAGGAACCTACCTATGGCTTCTTCTGATACCCACTGGATTTTATTTTCCACAGTGAAGACTTCCTGTAAATGAGGGTGGCATGTTGGAAATGAGGCAATTTTTTGAGCTGTGCTAGAGAAGGAGAGGAAAAGCCTTTGTGTCAGATTAATCCCTAGGCAACAGGTAAACCAAGAAGAGAGAGCAAAGAGATGTGTATTAAGTGCCTCTCATATATAATATTATATGTGTAGTATCATATATCACATGTATTAAGTCACTACCCTATATCACATCATGTGTGTATTACATACCTACCTAAGCATTCCAATTAGCATCTCATTCATGCAAAGGTGTTGTTTCCATTAGACAGATTTGTAAACAATGGCACAAGAAATTAGACAATTTACTCAACTTTTCCTAGCAAGAGAATAAAAAGTCTAAAATTCAATTCCTTGTCTACAAGGCTCCATAACTTTTAGTCTGAATTTTTATCATCATTTCCAGTTCTCTAAGTCACAGATGCATTACCTTTATTTAGTTTACAGATCATAAAGTAAAAAAAAACTTATATTCTCTGCATATAATATTATACTTTTTGCATTTCTCTGAGTATAATGGTAGATGACATAATAGCTTATATTAGTATTTTAAACATCTTTTTAAAAGCCCCTAGGAAATAAACACAAGGAAAAACCATATTCATGGATTGGCTAACATAAAACATCTCCTCAGTTGAGATCCTTGTCTTCCCAGAGGAAACTAGGTGTGTCAAGCTGACAAAAGTCTAACCAGTGTGGCATTACAATGTTAACCCACTTAAGAGTACAGAATTTTATCCTAATTTGGAGAAAAATATGGTGTTTCTCTAAACCTGGAAATTTCAGCAAGATTTAATATTTAATAATTTAAATAAATTTATATTTAATATGTTATAGTAATATCTCTGACCTGTTTCAGTCGAATCAAGAAGAAGACAGAATTAAAGAGTATGTGCTGTATAACTCACTTTGTAAAAGTCTAATTTTTTCCCATCTCCTCAGAGTATACATTATAAATTTCTGCTTTAGAATAGTCAGGTCCTGAAATAGAATAAGACACTAAGCTATGAAATTGTCTTAGAGTTTATATTGTTATGATAAGACATTGTGACTAAAGTAATTTGGGGAGGAAAAGAGTTTATTTCATCTTATATTTTCAGGTACAGCTTGTCACTGGGGGAAGTCAGGACAGGTACTCAAGACAGGATCCTTGAGGCAGGAATAGAAGAAGAAGCCATGGGAGAATGATATTGGATTGCTCCCCATGGCTTGCTCAGTCTGATGTTTTGTAAACCCCAGGACCACCAACCCTGGAGTAGCACCTCACACATTAGTCTGGGTCCTCCTACTTCAATTGTTAATCAAGAAAATGGCTGCAAGTTTGCCTACAGGACAGTATGGTGGAGAAATTTTTTCAGTTGAGGTCCTCTCTTCCCAGATGTCCCTGGCTTGTGTCAGATTGGCAAAAAGCAAGCAACTAACAGGCATGGCAAAACGTCATCATTCCACTCAAGAGTACAAAATTTTATCCTAACTTGAAAAATACTAAGTTTGTGGGAGACAGGAAATTTCAGCTAAAGAGACCACTTAAAGATTTCATTACATGTCTGTGATCAGTTTCAGTTGAATTAACATTAATGAGCTGAAAATTCAAAGTCATTAAAAAATACCTGGCAGAGTACAAGAAGTGCTATGTTTGAGTGATACTGAACAGACAGTTTCTAGAGGGATCTCATGGGCTGTTACACTCTGATATGATTAACTGCCCCAAACGGGTACCCAGCATTTCATATTTTAGGAATAGAATTTCTGCTTGGTTATGCAAAGGTGATAGGTCTTCTCTATACTGATGCTTTTGAAAAAGAGTAAATATCTGAGTGTGTTGGCACATGCCTTTGATCCTAGTGCCCTACAGGTACAGAAAGGTGTATTTCTGAGTTCAAAGCCAGCCTGGTCTACAAAATTCTAGGACACCCAGGGCTACACAGAGAAACTCTGTCTCAAAACACAACACACACACACACACACACCCACCCACACACACACACACACACACACACACACACACACAGAGAGAGAGAGAGAGAGAGAGAGAGAGAGAGAGAGAGAGAGAGAAAATAGTAAGATTGGACAATTCTTAGTTCCATCGTTCTGTAGACTGAAGACTGTTGTTCTCTAATTTGTAGGCTTTTATTGTTATTTATTCATATACTCAGAATGTGAGCTAGGAGGTACATTGCTGTTATGTTTACTCTTTCATTTCAATAGGCAAGCCTTTCCCCTACTGTACTTTGAGTCAGCTTCCTCAAATACATCTTTCTGTGTAGTGTAGTTGATTGTCTCTTTACTTATTGGTTCTTTGTGGATCCTCCACCCAGATCCCAGATAAACCACCCAGAGTCTTATTTTTTGATATAAATGCCTAGCCTTAGCTTGGCTTGTTTTTAGCCAACTTTTCTCAACTTAAATTATCCACATCTGTCTTTTACCTCTCAGTTTTGTATCTTTTTCTGTATATCTTTTTTTATTTCTTACTTCTCTATGGTTTTCTGTGCAGCTGGTCCCTGGAGTCTTCCTCTCCTCCTTTTCTTCGTACTTGATCTTTCTTCCCCATATTTCTCCTCCTATTTATTCTTTCTGCCTTCAGTCCCACCTATCCTTTCTCCTGCCTTGCTATTGGCTATTCATCTCTTTATTAGACCAATCAGGTGTTTTATACAGGCAAAGTAGCACATCTTCTCACACAAATTTAAAGAATGCAGCATAAAAGAATGCAGCCCATCTTTGCATCATTAAATGCTCCACAGCATAAAGAAATGTAACACACCTTAAAATAATATTCCACAACATTTGTGTGTCCCCTTCCTGTGGTTTTGATATGATTTGAGAGCCGAACAGGGGTTCACTGTTACAAGCTCTGCACTGTGGAGTGGTTGAAATGGTAGGATCTTTAAGAAAAGAGTTCTAGGGCAAAGTAATTCTGATTTCATAGGGTTGTTAGTAAATGATGCCACTCCATTATTAGCTAGTTCTCCATGTGGCCCTTTGTTCTCTGCCACTGTACCCACCAGGTCCTCACTAAGGGGTTCTCTGCCACGTTTTGAAGCAGAAAACGGGT
This sequence comes from Phodopus roborovskii, assembly GCF_943737965.1. Classification (NCBI taxonomy): domain Eukaryota; kingdom Metazoa; phylum Chordata; class Mammalia; order Rodentia; family Cricetidae; genus Phodopus; species Phodopus roborovskii. The sequence continues at coordinate 12,508,445 of NW_026126525.1, forward strand.
CCTCACCAGTGGATTGGCTCATGCAAGTCTTGGACTTCTGAACTGTTATTTCAATATACTTTTTTAAATTATAAAGTATGTGAATTCAGATATTCTATCTCTGCAACAAAATTTGCTAATCCCACCCAAGCACATTTAAGTACTACTTGGCGAGTGTGAACAAAGGACTAACATGGCAAGACGTTTCACTGGAGCTGCATCATATATTGAGGAAAAACTCACATTTCTAATAGACCATAACTTCTTGATATAGCCATGGCCTATCAGTTACCTTCCTGTCACTGTGATGACCAGGTTTATGGCTCCGGAGGGTTAGTCACAGCCCTCAGTTTTGGTTAAGAAGCATAGCATCACACAGAAGACGTGGCAGCTAGAGCAGGAAGTTGAAGGCTTACATCCTTTACTGTGAAGCAGGAGGCAGAAGAAGAAAACTGGAAGTGGCCTGAAGCTTTTAATCTCACAGAGTACCCCTCCAACAAAGAGTATTTCTTCAACAAGGCTGCCCCATCTAAATCTCCACAAACAGTGCCACCAACTGGGGAACCAAGAGTTCAAATACCTAAGACTACTGGGACATTTCTCATTGGATTGTGTTTCAAGCTCTCTAGCTACAGTGTAGCATGAGTTATAATAGGTCTTAATGATAAAAGCCTGGAGTCAGATATAGGGGTAAATGCTGAAAGATCAGAGAGACAAAGGATCAAACCATAGCCACACCTTATCCCCTCAACTTCCCAGCTGAAAGACTGAGCTTCTGAAAAGAGACTGAGCTTCTGTTTCTTCCTGACTTACATTCCTCTCTTCACCAGCCATATCACTTCCTGTCTGTCTGTACAGACCTCCAGACCTCTATGATTATCTAGTAGCTAGCTATTTCCTCTGATCTTCAGACAAACTATTGTTAGAGAACAAACAAAATATCACCACACCACAGTATCCTTGAGATTCACCAAATTTTTCACACTGATGCCAATCTCTTTCCAGGAGGCAAAGTTACATCTGGGGTAGCCACATTTGCCAAATGGTTCCAAATGACCCTCTGGGTTAATATCCATTCCATTCTCCCCTTTCTTTCACTCAGTGTCTGGGTTGAAAGGCTCTTGTGGCAATCTTGTTTTTTTTTTTTTTTTTTTTTTTTTTGTTTGTTTGTTTGTGTGTTTTGTTTTGGTTGGTTGGTTTTCTCTTCCTGTTTCATCAACGTCTGCTCCTTACTTCAGCCTTCCAATAAAGCGTCTGCCTTTTCAGTTTGTCTGAGTATCTGCTGTCTAGAGAGCATACAATGGCACTCTCTTATAGACCAAACAGTACACCTACTAGAATTCACTTTCACTTCTTCTACTTGATGCAAGAGTTGCTAACACTGTTTCAAATTATAGCCATTACCCGAGTGCAGTTCTCCCTCTGTGTGGGTAAGATTTGATAAAATAATCAGAGATTTATACTTGTTTTCTGAGCATCTAATCCTGATGATATCCCTGCTTTCACAAATCCTCTTTCAAACTCTCTAAAATCCAGAAAGTTCTCTATAAGACTCCAATTGATACGCTCTCCCTTTGGGTATATGCCTAAGAGTGGAATTGCTAGATCTTGAGGTAGACTGATTCCCATTTTCCTGAAAAACCACCATTCTCATTTCCAATGTGGCTGTATAAGTTTGCACTCCCACCAGCAGTGGAGGAGTGTTCCCCTTTCTCCACATCCTCTCAAGCATAGACTGTCATTGGTGTTTTTGATTTTAGGCATTCTGACAGGTGTAAGATTGTATCTCAGAGTTGTTTCCATTTTCATTTCTAAGGATGTTGAGCACTTTCTTAAATGTCTTTCAGCCATTTTAGATTCCTCTATTGAGAATTCTCTATTTAGATCTGTATCCCATTTTTAAATTGGATTACTTGGTGTTTTGGTGACTAGCTTCTTGAGTTCTTTGTATATTTTGGAGATCAGCCCTCTGTCAGATGCGGAGTTGGTGAAGATCTTTTCCCATTCTGTGGGCTGCCATTTTGTCGTGTTGACTGTAACCTTTGCCTTACAGAAGCTTCTCAGTTTCAGAAGATCCCATTTATTAATTGTTGCTCTCAGTGTCTGTGCTACTGGTGTTAGGTTTAGGAAGTGGTCTTCTGTGCCAATGTGTTTAAGGGTCTCTTCTAAGAGGTTCAGAGTGACTCTCTTCTACCAAGTTTCCCCGTAGTATATCATAGAGCATGTTAGTTTTGGCTATGGAGATAGGAAGTGAAATTTGCTCGTCCCAGTGTTTTTGGTGATCTCTGGTTAGAGGGCATTGATAACAGTATTTTAGCCTATAAGTTATCAGAGATTCCTGAACTTCCTATATTTACTCATTTATCACTCTCCTTGTTTATTCATTCCATACATATTTTTGAGTAGTTGTTTTATATTGAAGACTTCTAGGCATTGGGATGTGGGATCACATATGAGCTATTGACCATGAAAGTGCTATGTAGGACTGATGCCTTTCATAGTGGCTTGATGTCAAGCTCTGTGCTAGTTACTCTACATAGATAGTTACTGGCATTTCTATTAGATGTCCAAGTAGTAATCATTATTTTACTTAAGCATGAGAACACCGAGGCTAGCAAAAGGTTAAATAAATTCAGTTGGAAAATGTGTGTGGAGGAGGGTAGGATTTGGAACACTCCCTGCAGTCATGCTGTGCACAAAAACTGCCTTGAAAACTACAAATATCTTCTACCTGAAATATATTAACAAACCAGCTTTGTTTAAGGCAAGAGATTTATGTATGTCCAGGACTATGAAGTCTTGTGCTTTAATGTTCACCATCATTAGTTATGTCTGTATAGAATTACTCACTGCATTAATATAATTAGTATTCTAATATATATTAATCATTTTATTAGTAGCTTGGGCTGTTACAGCAAAATACCACAGCAGGAGTGACCTAAACAAGAGATAGTTATTTTTTTTTTAAGTTATGGAGGCTGGAACATCCAAGATCAAAGTCCAACTGGGTCATTTTCTGACCATGGCCATCTTATTGACTTATAGGTTCTAGTGTTGTTTCTTGAAAGAAAACTAATAACATCCTTGTGTCCTCATCTGTTCTTAAGTGTCTCCCAAAGATGGATCTCCTAGCACCATCTCACTGGGCCAGGGTTCAACATCAAGTTTTGTAGCATGAACATTCATTCTATAAATGCCCAGCATGTAATCTGGTCCACAGTGGACCACCTGAGATCCTAGACTGTTTGTCTGACAGATACTCTGTTTTGTTCCATTCATTTAATCCCAAGCAACTGCATAGGAGGCCCTGGAGGCTGCTGCCTGGCTTACTGCGGAGCTTTCATGAAGATTTGTAAACACTCCTACAGCCAGGGACAGTGCTAAGACTGTCCAGCAGGAGGAAAGGGTGGCCTCATTGTCTAACTCAGTTCTGCTTTACTTATTAAACCAGGCTCGTCCTAACAATGGAACACAATGAAAAGGGAAGAAAAGGCAGAACCCTAACCCTCCCACAAATCTAGTCAAACCACATTCCTTTTAAAGTCTGTAACTCTTGATTAGAAAGTTCTCAAATGAAATCATGTTGGTGCTTTTATATCTCTAATTAAAGACTAAATACACAAGATAGCATTTGCAACACATAAAAGCAATTAATAACAGAATGAACACGTGTGCCTGGCCCTGTCTTGAGATATGGGACATAGGCAGTGTATTTTGACAGCTCCTGGAGGGCTTTGCTGTTGCACCCCACACCCTGTCTTCTCCTCAGAGGCAGCTGCATAGAGAATTTTGTGGGATTTTTAAATAATACTTTTCTTATCTTTACTGATTTACTTCACATGTATATACATACTGACATCATGTAATTTTAGTTTCATAACATTTTAAACTATATATAAATAGAAAGAAAGCAAGATTTATAATGAGTACATGTGTTTCATTTCAAAATGTTACTAAAAGTATTACTTACAAAAAACGGCATAGATATCCCATTTCAGATTTTTCCCTTTCTTGTTTTGATTAAATAGAAATTAGAAAGAAAAATGTGGGGAGGGCAATAGCAATACTTCGTGTTTTTAAATCATATCATTTTTTTGAGATGTAGTCTCATTAGCCCAGCTATTTATAGCCAAGAATGGCCTTGAACTCCCGATTCTTCTGCTTTCACCTCTCAAGAGCTGGAATTATAGATACGTGTGACCATCCCTGATTATTCTTCTTTAATTTTTTTTTGCTGGCATATATTAGTTATGCATACTAATGGGTTTATGACTTTTTACATATGTATATAATCAATGTATTTGGATCACTACCTTGTTACCCTCCCTTGTCCCTCTACCATTACCTCTAATGTCCTGCCTCTTCCCAACCAGCCCCCTTAAGCTTTCATATCCTTCTGTGGTGACGTGAGTTACATTAGTGTTGTCTACAGGAGCATAGTACCTACACTACTGAAGAAAATGTCTCTGGAACCCTACTAATCATTAACTGTGTATAAATCCCCAGGGAGCAGTGAGTCCATTTCCTGTCCATCACAGGGTGTTAATATGCTCTGCTTGTGGAGATCTTGCAATGTAGTCATGCCAACTATAAGTTCAAGAGTGCAACCTTATGCCATGTCTAGAATTCAGGGTTCCGTACTTTTCTCCCTCTTCCTCTGCTTCTTACATTCTTTCGGCCCCTACTTTGGAGATGTTCCCTGAGCCTAGGTATATATAAGCAACCCGCATAGGTCTAGCCATTTATTTTTTTAGCACTTTGGTGAATTATGAGCCTCTGCAATCTCTTATGATCACTTTGAAAAGGACTCTCTTTGACAAGGGCTTCTAGAGGGACAATTCTTAGGCACACACAGTTATTTAGAAGGTAATTTGACAGGCACATCATGTCCATTCAGCAAACAAGCTATGGTAGTAGCTTCCCTACTGGGGCCTATTACCTCCCAAGCCATGGGCTTTTGACCAGGTTCACAGTACTGGATAATAATTCCATCTTGTGGGGTGGACATAAACTCCAATTAGAAAGTGGTTAGTTAACCCCATAAAAAGCTTGCTACAGTTGTACCAGTGGGCTCATCTTGCCTGCCCAGTGGTTCTGTATATGGTGTTGGCAGCTGAGTAAGACACTGATAGCAATTCTCTCCAGCTTGCTTGGTGCTCACAGCACTCTGTGAGGGTGAACCAGAAGACATACCACTCTCAGCTGAGCTTCACCTTAGTTTCTTTTTGGATTACAATCAAACTGTTCACACACTTGGCTCTCCTGTTGCCTTTTTCTTCCTTTTGAATCCATGTGATACATGTGGGTGAACTAGAGGGATACAGAAGAGGGGAGCGGTAATGGGTGAAGGAGGACTTGAACTGACCAATCATCAGAGAACTCTATCCCCCTCCACTGTGATAGGTTCAGCATAGACATGTGATCAAAGTCAAATCATTAAGAGTCAAGCCCTGGCCTTCTACCAGAACTGTTAGGAAATACACATAGCTGCCACTGGGGATGCCACCACTCTCAACTTTTCAAACTTTAGGTGGTCACTGTCAAAAAAGACCGATTAGGAATAGTAATGGTTATAGCAACACAGTTATTTTGTTGAAATGAAGGCCAAGAAGGAAAAACAGTTCTGGAAAAAGATAAAAATTACTTGTGAATGAACTGTCTTTATTTTACAGCTCAAGGATATATCAGTCAGAAGACATACCCCCATACAATAGCAGTTAACCCAATCACTCCCACACATGAGCTCGGCTTCCTAAAAGCATTCTGTTCACTAAGTCCTCTACTTATTAACATGAAGGATGAAACATATTTGTTTAAAGAATTTAGCTCAAAGCAGTGAGTGTGTTCTCACTAGAATAAGCTTGTATAAGTGAGATCATTCCACATGCACAGCTAGTTCTATTTTTATACTTATTCATTTGAAATATGAGCCTCTGGTTTTACTCTGAAGCTAGATGCTGCTGGGAACGGCCTGTTCAGAAACTCTTCTCATATCCAGAGAATGAACTTCTTCCTTGAATCCTGAAGTTTTCTCCAAATATGTGTAAATTCTTCTCTTTCCTATCTCCTATTCTTCCTCCTGCCCCCCCCATGTAAACATGTGTGTATGTATGTATATATGTATGCGTGCATGTGTGTTTCTTTTTTAATTTAATTTAATTTTTTATTTTACATATTGATCCCAGTTCCCTCTTCTTCACTCCCTCCCTCATTCCCTCTCTCCCTCCATATACATTCCTCCTACCCTCCCCTCCCACCCCCTTCCACATGTAGGGTGATGCCATCCAGGTGGGGTCATCTAAATCTGTCAAGACATTTGAAGGAGGGACTAGGACTTCTCTCCTGTCTCTAGGTTAAGGCAGTATCCCTCCATGGGGGATGTGCCCACAAGGTCCTTTTGTGCACCAGGGATACATCCTGGTTCCACTGTCTGAGGACCCTTAGACTGCTCAGGCCTTCTGGCTGAGACCCATGTTCAGGGGGTCTGAGTCAGTCCCATGCTGCATTCCCAGCTATCAGTCTAGGGGTTTGTTAACTAAGTTCTCCAGAGCACATGGGGAGTAGGGGGGGCAGTGAGAGGAAAGCATGTGTATGTTTCTTGATGTTGGTTGTCTTCCTTGATCCTTCTATCTTAGTTTATTGAGGCAGGGTATCTCACTGAGCCTAGAGATCACTAATTTGGATAGATGGAGTGGACAGACATCCTTAGGATCCTCCTGTCTCTGCCGCCCTAGTGATGGGGTAACAGGTGTGTCCTGCCATACCTGGCTTTTTAGGTGGGTACTGGGAAATCAAACTTAGGTTCTCATGTTTGCACAGCAATTAGTGACTAAACCATCTTCCTTGTATATACTTTTTTTTCCCATTTTTTAAAGGTCTGGTTGCCCTGGAACTTGCTATAGAGACCATGCTGCCCTTGAACCCACAGGGATCTGCCTGTCTCTACCTACCCTCCAGTGCTGAGATTAATTGTGTATGTCACCATGCCCAAAATCCCTCTCATTTTTGTTAGCATTTTCTGTTTTTTTTTTGGGAATCCACTCCTGTATGTCTAGTTCAGGGTTTCAAACTTCCCTGTTGGGTCCTGCTAGCCTCTCACACTGCTATAAAGCTCTCACAAGCTATAAAGCTGCATTCATGCATAGCACAGGCTGAGGGTTATTGTGTTGAACCCACTTGTCAGATACGTGTGTGTATGTCTGTGTGTGTGCGCGTGTGCATATGTGTGTGTTGGTATTGACATGGGCATGGAGAAAATGTAGGAATAGCTAGTGGAAAATGATGAGGAAGAGTTATTTCTAAGGATCGTATAAATAAGATGAATATGTGTACAGAATAATAATGGATAGGTACTTGTCTGTCTCCGACTTTTCTTTTTAAATAGACACTGTGTTGTGACAGTGCTATAGTTTGAATCTTGATTATCTCCCAGAGTCCACGTGTTGATGGTTGAGTCCCTAGCTGTGGAAGAACCTTCAAAACGTGGCCATGGAGAAGGAAGTTAGGCATTGACCGTGTGCTCATGAAGGTGTTGCTAGGATCTCAGTGTCTATCTTTGTCTTGCCCCTACTTCCTTTCTTTCATGAAGTGAGTAGTCTCATTTGCTACATCTTCTCACCAAGACATGCTTCCACAGTGTCAATGTGGCAAAGGCAAACCTCTATGGATTGGAATTTCTGACCATGAGTCAACATCATTCTTTCTTCTGTGTAAGTAGTCGCTGGTACCTAATCATGGTGGCTGAAGGCTATGCAACACATAAGTCAATGACAACGGTGGCTGAAGGCTATGCAACACATAAGTCAATGACAACGGTGGCAGTGTCAGCTGTCTCTACATCTGCAGCATGGGAATCTCACATTGAAAGCTGCTGACATTCAGGAATGGAAGTTCTTTAGATGAAAGGGCAAATGTGACCCATTTACTTTAACTGATCAGTGTGCAAAGACCAGGAACTGTAGCTTCCTCCTCCGGGATTTTTTACAGCCTGAGACTGCTTACCTACAGACACCTACTAAGATTAGTCAACCTTTCCCTTCTGCTGCATCTAGTAAACATGTTCCAGGTTGCTCCAGCAACCTGGATTTAGAGAAATCCACCTGATCCTAGGTTCACTACACATCATGTCTGTGTCTGTCTTTTCTTCATTCCCTCATGGGTCCTAGCCAAAGTTCCTGGATCAGCCTCAAGGTTTGTGGCAGTGTGGTTTGAGGACCAGGCAATTGTATCTGAATACTATGTACTTAGCATGATAATTCCTAGGCTCCATCTAATGTATACTGAAGGGAAAGCCCTGAGGTCAGGCTGTGCATTTTTAAATACATTGCCCGAGAGGATCCTATGCACAGTGAAGTTTGAGAGTTGCTAGCTCAAAGAGAACATGCATTCTCTTTAACCCATTCTCCCAGCTTGCATAATTAGTGAGAAATGAAGTAACACAGACGATCCAAACAGACACCTGTTTCTTGCTGTTTTCACTGAATGAATAAGGGGATAAAATGGAGGGATGACTGAACATTCCCAAAGGCATCTCCTCATTGACTTTGAATCTGAAGAACTATCAGTTCCAGAAGTCTATAATGCTCATGAATAGGGAAGAGTGATGGTTATAAGTAAGATCAGATGATGTACCAACCCAGAGTCTGTGATGTTTAGAGCAGGTGACTATAGTCATTCTTATCTGCTCTTTGAGACCAAATTCAACTATAGTTTCTGTTAAAGCTGGACTCTGTGAATACTGTTTTGTTTTGGGGTTTTGGTATATATGCCTTTAATCCAAGTGCTCAGGATGCAGAAAAGGCACAGCCTTCATGCTGAGAAGGCTCTCCACAGTCTGCATGCACATTTCTAAGACAGGAGACACAATCATCAGCACCTCAGTGTTCCTTATGCTTAAAAAAAATTAAATTATTTCCGTAGAATATAACTTGGATCTATACAGGTGCTATGCATGCTGCAGAGTCTCTGTGAGTTCATATGGGCCTTAGTAGTTGTCTCTGTAAAACAGCTTCCTGGGGATCATCCAACCTCTCCCCAGCTCTTATAGTCCTTTCCCCTCCTCTTATGCAAGCTTCCCGATGGGAGGGATTTGGTGAAGACATATTTTTGGGGACAGAGTGTTCCAAGGACTCTGATTCTGCGCCCTTTGTTCAGCTGTGGGTCTCTGTGTTTGTTTCCATCTCCTGCAGGAGGAAGCTTTTCTTATGCTGGTGGACTGAGGCACCAAGCGACAGTTTAAGCATCAGATTATTAAGTAGCAATAGAAAACACTAACTGGAATTGGAAAATTATAAGTGCTGAAGAATTAGGTGGTATAATTAGAGAAAAAGGAACTTTGGGGAGGAATGACCATTTTGGAGAGACCCCTTTCTATGTTGGCAGCCATCCCCTGAAAGGGAAAGTTGTGGAGCTTTTCTCTTTAAGTGAAAAGAGAGACACTGTAACCATTCAATGTGACCAAGAGAAATGTTGAAAAGAGAAACACTGTAGCCAAGAGAACACTGAAAAGAGAAATGCAGTAACCATTTAATGTGACCTCCAAATTTACATGTTAAAGGTGTAATCCCCAGAATGTGGGACTTTGTGTTTAAGTCATGAGGGTGTTGCACACTGGCTTCCTGTCAGATGAGGCTGGGTATGAGGAGAATTCAGGCCCTCACCAGATGCAGAATTTGCTGTGGGTTCTGAGTCTTCAGAACTATGACAAATAAATTTACTGTATTTAAAAATCTGCCCATTATGTATTTTGCTATAGTGCCCTGAAAAGATAAAGGTGGGTGCTTACAAAAGAGTTTGCTGAGACCGTAGTGAGTTGCTAGTGAATTAGAAGCTCTCAGTGATGGTTTGTTGTCTTATCTGCAGATAGAAGTCCAGCTGATGGATCAACAGAAGGACACCTTCACCCACCAGATGGCTATGGAAGTATTCTGTTGTTCTTCCTTTAGATGTTCACTGTGCACAGAAAGAAGGATGCATTGCATCCAAAAGATCCCTTGGAGAGCTGAAGGGGCTTCCCTAGAGAGAAGACACCGGGGATATAGCCAAGTTCTCTGGTCCTTGATGATAAGGTAGCATAGAGAGATGTGCCCTTCCCAAGTCAAGGGAACTTCAGAGTAATCACCCTTATGATGGACCGGTTCTGTGCCCAATCAAACAGAAGGAAAGTCAATTTGAAGGATTGTCAGGCTCTGAAAGGCCAGATTATGACAGGGCCAATAAATTTCTTTCCTCCCAACCCACATCCTTATCTACAAGTCTTCAGAAACAGTAGCTGACTATGGGGAAGATTACAAAGAAAGACAAAACAAAGCCAGCCATTGTCCCACCCTTCAGCTTTAACCTTGTCCTGGAATCAGGGCCTGGCTAGTTTTTCTGCTTTTGAGTTGATGAAACATTGCAACTCTAACGAATCATCACATTTCATATCATTTAAAGAAATCTCACCCCCACAAATATGAAAAACACAATAGAATAAGATAAACAATAACATAAAAACCCCAGAGACAGAAGTAAGCTTGTTCTGTAATTGTGTGCCATGAGGTCTTATTGAGAATATGCTATATTTGTCTAGTACAGATCTAGAAGCTGGGTACTTTGGGTGTAACATGAGTGACATTGCTAGTGTGAGTATTGTTCTTTTGGTTTCTTAGGGAGAAGATCTAGAACTAATGGGGATCCGGGTTTTACACAACCTGAACTCTTAGGAGTTCCCTAACAAGATTATATGGTAATAAGTCCAACTTGCCAGGTGCTGTGTTGAGTGTTTGGAAAACCACCCTTCAGGTGTACAGTGTTGAAGTACGGGCATTTTTAGGTTCATCCACCTTTCTCTGGAAGTTAATTTCTTATTCCCCCATCCCGCTATGTAGACAATTAGAGAGTTCCACATCCTACTTTCAAAAACATATTTCATCCTATTATGTTACAACCTGGTACTAATGAAAGACTGAATTACTCCCATTTCTTACCTGGTCTGTGTGGTCACTTTTAACTAATCGCCTGTAGTCTACTATCGTCCCCTCTTAAATATTTGAAAGAATGATCTTGTAAAAGCACAAATTAGATCCTCATATAATTTTTCTCTTCTAACAAATTTGTCATAGTGTGTGTATGGATATGTGTGTATGATTGTGTGTATGAGTCTATGTGTATGAGTGTGTGTGTATGTGTGTGTTTGAGTGTGTGTATGAGTATGTGTATCTGTGTGTATGATTGTGTATGTATGAGTGTATGAGTGTGTGTATATGAGTATATGTGTGTATATGGGTATATGAATGTGGGTATATGTGTATATGAGTGTGTGTATGAGTGTGTGTGTATGAGTATGGATATATGTTGTGTATGAGTGTGTGTAGTGTGTATGAGTATGTGTGTGTATAATTGTGGGTGTATGTATATGTGTGTATGAGTGTGTGTGTATATGCATGTATAAGTGTGGGTGTATGTTGTGTATAAGTGTGTGTATGAGTGCATGTGTATGAGTGTGTATATGAATGTGTGTATGAGTGTGGGTACATGTATGTCTATGAGTGTATATGTATGAATGTGTGTTTTGAGTGTGTGTGTGTATGTGTGTGTGTATGAGTGTGTGTGTAAGTGTGTATGAGTATGTGTGTGTATATGTATGAGTGTGTGCATATGAGTGTGTGTGTATATGAGTGTGTGTGTATGACTGTGTGTGTATGAGTGTGTGTGACTAGAGATTGAACCTAGCACCTCATACAATCTAGGCACATGTTCTACCACATGGTTGTCATGAGGTCAGGACTGAGTTATATCCCAGTCCTAATGTCAGACTAGGAAAGAAACTCAAGCTCCTATGTTCTCCGAAGCCTTGTGAGATCTGGCCCTGGGTAATTTTTAACCACATCTTCTAACAACATTCTTCCTGTTGTTCACTATAGCTCTACCATGTTAGTCTTATCAGTCCCTTCAATGCATGAAGCCTGTGCCCATCACAGGACATTTTCACTTGCTGCTTCAGTGCTGGAAATACCGTATGTAGGTGGTTTCATAATTTGCATTCCAGATTTTGCCTCAGAGAATTCTCATCTGAGAAATTTACCTAAAATACTCAAACGTGCACACATGCACATCCCACTTAAATCTGTGTCCTGCTCTACTTCTTCAACTCGTCATGTCACTTAACATAAACAGGATCTAAGGTGATATTGGCTCCTTCACCTTCATCAAGTCTTTCTTTTATACTCCTATGAGGCAAAGGCTTTTCCTTGTTTAACATTGTATCCACATTTGACTAGAATGATGTTTAACACATAGAGGATGCTTAGGCCACATGTGAAAAATATGAATGTCTACTTTAAAACTAAAACTGTGGCATCTAGAAGGCTTCTAAGCACTATGGAAGGAAGTGTTTCACAGTAGTTCACCCAACTCTCTCTGTCAAGCTCCCAGACATGACAATCATCCATATAAAATGTGTCTGTTCTGTGTTGTTGTTAAGTATAGATAAATCCTAGTCTGTTTTGCTAATTAGCTATATTATAGAGCAGCATTCAGTATAGCAGTGGAAAAGGATATTGTATAATTCCTGTTTGTGAATATTTGTCATGTTGCTATGGAGACAAAACCATACTCTAACATCCATCTAGCATTTAGGAGTGCTAAGCAAGGACATACAGACACTGAAGAGATACAAAGAGCTAGTGGTGAGAATAAGGTGTTACAAGTCAGTCAGTGTTCTCTAGAGAAATAACCAATAGGAAGACATACACATACATGCATATGGAGAGGCACAGAATGGGAGAGAAATGGATATAAGAAAATTTCTCACACAATTATAGAGGCTGAGGAGCCCTCATTCTGCTGCCTGTTAACTACAGACCCAGGAGAGCTAAGCAACATAGTGTGATTCTGAAAGCCTGAGAACTAAGAGAACTTGCATTCAAGTTAAATGTCCTTGTTCAAAGATAGGTACACATCAAATTCTCCTTTCCTTTGTTTTTTGTCCTGTTCAGTTCTGTGGCAGATCTGGGTGGACTAATTAGGGAAAATGGTTTGCGGAGAGAGAATTGCCTAAACAAAAAGCAGTGGGCGATCACAGTGCCTTGAAAGTCTTCCCATAAGTTTTTCCCAGTAGTGATTGGGTGAAGACTTTTCCTGTGATATTGTCTGTCATCTCGTCATGGAGAGCATGTTTATTCCCTGCTCTATGTTCTTTCTCCATCTCACTTTTACAGTGCGTCACTTCAGCGAAGCATCTTTCTATGGTTCTCTGCATCAGTGAAGCGGAACTTTTGGGAACTATGCATGTAGTAAGAAGTGTTTGTCATCAGGTCAGAGTCAGAGAGTCTACCTGGGTCACTAGGTCTGACTCAATCAAATGCCACAGTATATGTGGAAAGTTGTCTGGGTTCAAATCAGAGCTCAAGTTAGTTAAGAAAATGTTTTGTGGCTGGAGTGTAGCAAGAATTCAGGGAAGTTTAGCTCTCTTAGTCTCTCTGGTTAATGGCCTTCTATTTGCCATACTTAGAAAAGGCTTGGATTTATTTTTCTGCTCTCCAATTACATTCTGAGAGGAGAGATTAGTCTCACTATACATTCAGAGACTTTAAAGGTATCCCAGGGCATTTTTCTGGGAGGATCAGGGGAGAGGAAGTAAAATTATATTCAGGGTGTATTATAATATTTCCAGTGAAATATATTGAGACAAATCTTGACCTCCTTTCAGAAAAACCTCTCTTTAGTGCTGCAGGTTCTTTCTCATCTTGTTTTTAGGTGTATAATTTGAAATCTAGCTGACCTTCAGGCACAGAAGCCTAGTAATGAATTCAACTCATCTTTGAACAGACAGTGATAGAAGAAATCCTGCACATCAGGAAAGAATGGCCTTAATGAATTAATTAACCTTAGTCAGCATGTTATGTGACCCTGGCCCAAGAACAGATAACAAGACAAGGAAAAAGTGCCTGAACTGAGACGAGGGTTTATGAGCAGTGGGAATAGGGAGGAATCCAAAAGCCACAGAAAAGAGCAGTCACATAAAAAAGGCTAAAGGGTATGATAGTCAGGGTTCATTCCCAGTGAGGAAGTGACCACACAGAACATTGCACAGGCAGGTCGGGTGGGAAAAGACATTCTTTATACTTTCAGTTGTTCTTCATTTTTATTTTTTCTTTTCTTTTCTTCTCCTCCTTTTTCTCTTCCTGTCCCTCCTTCTTCCCCTTCCAATGCCTTTTTTCACCCCTCTCCTCCCTCCCATTGGCCCTTTCCAGTTTCAATATTTTGTCTAGTGTGCATCCTGCTTTCTCTGCTATGTGCTCACCTTTCCATGGACTTCATCCTACTTAAGAGAGATTTCCAGGTTGCAACAAAAGGACAGATGCAGAAAAGACAGGTTGTCAGATCTGATTTTTTCTTCCATTCAAGTTTCCAACAGCAAATATGAACACAGTGTGAAAGATTCTTCATGAACGCTTTATCAAGTCTCTGATCTCCCTTTATCTTCTTAGAGCCTCAGCACTGGCCTTGATTTCACACCAACCCACAAACAGTCTTTGACCTGGAAGAGCTTTAGCTTCCTAAGCCTCCTACTTCTATTAGGCAACACGGGTGCCTGAAGAACCCAGTAGCCATCTTTCCCTCATGCCTTTGAATATTACATCATACACACAGGCGCAAGAGTATCAATAATCCATATGACACATTTTGCCTTATGCACAATATGAGAATATGAATAGGTTCTCTGTCCTCTTGTCCACAATGTGATTAAGAATGGCAAACCATGGAAACAAGTGAAATCAATACAACCACCATTTGATGAGTTAGAGCCCTTTCCAGACTACACCAGGGCACAAAATAGTAAGGAAATCTTCCACCAGGAATTAGAAGATCAAGTAAAGCTAGGCAGAGAGGCTGTATCCTGAAATAGGGAATGTTGCAACTAAGTAAGAAAACAGACTTTTTGGTCAGTAGACAATACTTACCTGTGTAACCAGGAAAATGCAATCAGTTCAAACAGTTCACTGTGCCTGGGAGTGAAGTATGTGAGGAGTATGTTAGGAACATCATCAGAGACCAGGACCAAAGGAAAGTCAGGAGCTCCATCTTCAGAGCTTTTATACACCCTGGGGCCAAGCATATAGGGAATGTGTTAATTAATTTACTTACTTGTTTTATGGGATAAATATGGATGTCAAGAATGTTACATGTCGGCCATTCTTTCAGGCACTAGAGATAAATCAATAAACATCTCTGCTCCTATGAGCTTATTTATTAATAAATTATAAAATACAGTAAAAGGCTATAAAATACATGGAAGAATAGAGTGCAAGTTGAAGGCAAATAGTAATGTTCGGGTGAAGGGAACAATCAATGTAGTGCCATCTAAGCTAAGCAAACAAGACCAAGTGAAGAATGATGGAGATTGCAGAGGCAGGTAGAAAGTGATCTTACAGGAAGAAGCTGTGGTTGACCCAGAGTTCCTACTGTGGGAGAAGGATTGAGGTTTTGAAAGATCCTACTGAGTTCTGACATGGCTGAAGCTCAGCAAAGCATTGGAAGTGAGGTACAGATGATGTCAGGAAAAGGGGACCCTGGATTGTGAAACCTTTATTAATCATTGTAAGTATTTTGCTGTGTATTTTTGAGGATAAAGACAGGCAGATAGATAAAGAGAGGAGGGAATAAGAATGATAATGATAATGGGGGAGAAGCAGAGATGGGGAAAATAGAGGAGTGTCTAATTTAAAACCAAATAACTACTGAGTTGTACTGAGTTGACATTGGTCTGGAGGGTTGGCAATAGAAGTTGGGAAACTCACCTGGAGCCAATTGTAACAATCAAGACAGGAGATGAGAGAGGATCAGACTGGTACAAACAGAAGAGATGGACAGAGTGATAGATCCGGATCGATCTGCATTTCCACTGTAGGATGATCCAGGATCCTGGGACCATTTTTTGATCTTGGTATGGAATCTTCATAGTCCTGAGCCAAAATAGAACTTTTTATTCATTTATGAATTAATTGCCTCCAGTATTTAATTATAGTGATTTAAAGTTAATACAATATACTCATGTATTTTTAAGGAAAATCTTCCTCACCTTGTGAAAGTGATCTTTTAAATAGTTAAGATGAACAAAACCACTCACTACTTCCAGAATAAACATGACTTTTTTTTTGAGATAGAGTTTATTTGTGTAACTGCCCTGGCTGTCCTGGAACTTACCCTGTAGAACAGGCTGGCCTTGGACTCACAGAGATCTGCCTGTCTCTGCCTCCTGAGTGCTGGGATTGAAGGTGTGCACCACCACCACCCACCTATGTATTTGATGAACTGGAACCTAGAGGCATGGGTAGGAATAAAGTATATTTTACCCTGGCAACTTTTCAGTGACAGTATATGGGTCAGAAGGATACTCCTTGCCTGAGCACCTGCTTCTACAATATCTCCCAACGTCATTCTACTTCACTTTCCACTTCCCCTTTATGTAAAATTTATTTTCTGGGCCCAAGGGTCTAAAAAATTGCACACCTAACCCTTTTCTGACAACTTGTTCCTCATACTCTCCTATTTTATTTGTTGTTATGGTTGCAATGAACCTAGGGATAACTGTGAGGTTATCTTGACTATCACCACTTATTGAAATTTCAATATGATGAGCCCAACGCCATGATGCACAGCTTAGGAATGTTCCACTTAAATTTTACTAGAACATTGTAATTTTCTACTTGAAAATGTAGTTACTTGGGTTGGAAAATCTAAGTACCTTATCCACGCTCACATAACTCATTTGAACAAAGCATGTGACCTTATTCAATGTTTAAGTTTTAAGACTGCTATATCCTTATTTTATAAATTGCTTTCCATAGTTATGACTTTAGCACATATATGATGGTATTATCTAGAACCTTCTCCCAATTATTTTTATACTGAGGTCCATTACAATTCTCATGGGTCAATTGCTAGTCACTTATGTTAACCTACAGCGGTGTGTTCCTCCCCTTTCCTGTTGTGTGACAGGGAGGCTTGTGATTCAGGGGTACAATACAGTCCATCAAAGTGGGGCAGGTATGGTGGCTGCAATGGTCCAGTTCATGGTGATGGGAGATTGGGGCAGCTTGTCATACTGTTGGCAAAGAAAAAACAGAAAGCTCAGGATTGAAGTAGGGCCAGGCTATAACTCTTAGCTCTCAACCTCATAGCCTGCATCAACCAGCTAGAATCTAAGTCAAAAGGTTCCAAATGGGACTGTAAGCTGGGACCCACATGTTTAAACACATGAGCCCATGGAGGTGCTCTAACATTTGAACCATGACAAGGCAGGTGTCCATCCCTTCATACTTTACTCACAAAGAAGAATGCTGGCATGGCCCCAGGGCACATGGAGTCCTCGATTCACAACTGGGTCACTTTGGTAAGAGGTGGAGAAACAGAGATGCCAGCAAGGCTGTTTTCGTACAGTAGTGCATACTCAATTGGAGAAATCTGAAGTATTCTGGGTCCAGGATGAGGCAAAGGGCAGAGAGACCAGACAGGCCAGTTTTACCCTATTTAGGTGACAGAACTTTCTTGTTCTTGGAGTTGGTCTCATTACCTTCTCTTGAAATCTGTGTGATAAAGTCTAGATGGCAGAATTATAACATGACTCAGAAGGGTCTGGGGAATGGATGATCAGGTAAGTGGAGGTTCTGTGACTACAGAGGACAGGAGTTCAGTTCCCAACACTAACTTCATGTGGCTCACAATCATGTGTAACTCATCCTCCAAGAGACGTGACACCCTTGACTTCTGTGGGTGCTGCATTCATGTGCTCACAGTGTGCCCCACACACATGATTTTTTTTAAAGGAGCAAACGACTAAGAGGAGAGGCAAGACAAACAGGTAAGTGTTCCTTTCCTGTCACTGTGCTTGGCTCATTGGACATTTTCTAGGAAAACTTCTTGAATAATCAAATGTTAAACCAATGGCTTCAACAGTTTAATTAACAAAGAGTATGCTGATATAGTATTGGCTCTCTTGTTTCTACATTTAAACCTTTGAGATGCCTTTCCCTTTCTTGAGAGCTGATCTAGAAGCTAGGGGGTTTAGTGAACTGTACACACTTTGCTTACAGGGTTTTCAGAAGTCTTTCTTCCCACTGTAGAAAAAATCATCCACTCTGCTCATTGCTAGTATGTTTTCTAGATTCTAGTTATTTGGCATTAGAATATTCCTAGCTTATATGGTTTTCAATTATTTAATCTTTCTTTCTTCCTTTCCTTCCTTCCTTCCTCTCTCCTTCTCTCCCTCCCTCTTTCCCTCCCTCCGTCCCCCCCTCCCTTCCTTCCTTCCTTTCTTCCTTCCTTCCTTCTTCCTCTCTCTTTCATTTATTTATTTAAGTTCCCAACCTTTAAGCTGTGTGTGTCCAAGCCACACTGGGCTCATGGAGGTTCAAGAACAACTTGTAGCTGATTCTTTCCAGCTACCATGTGAGAATTCTGCTGATTGAACTCAAGTGCTCAGGCTTGGCAACAAGTACCCTTACCCACAGAGTCAGCCTGCTTGCCCTGGTCTGGTATTTTTAAGATCATTAAATACTGTCTGATTATAGTCAGATTGGTAGCATATCATATCACTGATGTAGAAATCCTGCATTCCAACTCAGACTGGGAAGAAAAGTGGATCAGGATCAGACGGCTTCTTCCATCATTAGAATGTTTGCTGTCACCGTCCTGAATGCGGGCTGGTCATGTCATGTGTGCAGTTATCTTCCAAGCATTGGTGTTTACTTCTTCAGCTTAACAGCTCACAGGGAAGCTTGCTCTTCTGTCTTCCGAGGAAGCAGTCTCTAGAGTCCAGCAGCAGCTCAGGATTGGGGGGCCATCCACATTGATTTGCTGAAGGCCGTTGGTGATTTAACCAGTTAGCTTTCTCAGCTAACAACTTCAAGTCTTTGCATAGTGTCTTAGGGAACTTGATGTAAGAGAGACTCATAGTAAATCCAAGGTGATTTAAGCAAATCTCATGGGGCATGGCGTACTTATCTCTGAAATCACAGACTTGAAGTGGCAACCTGTTCTGCCAAAGAATGAGCTCCCCCACCCTGCCCCACCCAATTGTTGGGTATCGGGGAATTTATAATTTTGAGCACCCAAGGCAAGATTGTTTAAACTCTGATATTCCATGGCTTATAAAATATAGCAGCACTTCTGATGGTCCTGCTTTTCCATACGGATCCCTCTGTATGTCATGAGATTATGCTACCCATATAAGAATTGAATGTGAATGTGTATGACATGCATTGCCTTCAAGCTTCTCCCATAAAACTATCTTGTGTGATTGCTGGACCAAGTTGACACATGAAATTCATTATCACAGTTTTACTCATTGTTAAGTGGATATTCTAAACACAACTCTGTAAACCTGTTAATCACCACATAGAAAGACTATTGTTTCCATACAGTGATAATGAGTCACACTTTTGCTTAACATTATAAACGGTCCAGAATACAAAAGAAAATACAGTGTTCCACAGAGAATGCAAGTCTTAGGTGCTAGTATTTATCTATACAATATCCTATAACTTAAATTCTATAACATAAAATAAAAATTAAGTGAATACTAATGATACTCATTTCATGTTACATAAAACAAAGGGATTTGCTTTACACACACACACACACACACACACACACACACACACGTTCATGCACGCATTAATAACTAGAACAAAAAAAATCTTTGTTTTCTGCATCTTGTCTTTATAACTGTTCACTTGTACTGTCCATCCTTTCCTATGTTGTTTGTGTTTTTAAATTGCAGTAGACTGGGATATAGTACTAAGTGTATGACACCATAACTCCTCATATTTCCATCTTAGACAGTTACATGAAAAAGAAATAAACTGATATTTCTCTAAGCCACTGAATTCTGGCACCTTTTTTGTAGTCATGACATGACTTTTACAAACCTGCTGGTTCTAGTTGGAGTTTTCCTCCCATGAGGCCTGTGTTCCACATGTGACTGCAGCTGAAAGCAAGGAAGGAGCTTGTGCAGGTCTCCTTTCTTCCCATCTCTAAATACTCTACATACATAAATTTTGCCAATTGTTAATTGACTAAATATTGTTAACTATAGTTCTTGCTTGATAACTGTTTTGTTATATATAATATAATAACTATGTTAAAGTTAAAACAGAAAAGAGGAGATGATGGAGGATGTTCTTCTGTATATGTGTTTCTCTTATTGGTTGATGAATAAAATATTGATTGGATAGTAGCCAGGCAGGAAGTATGGGAGGGGCTACCAGACCAGGAGAATTCTGGGGAGAGGCAAAAAGAGAGAGAAGCTGTCAGAGGGAGATGCCATGTAGCTGCTGGGAAGATAGGATGCTGGAAGTTCTCTGGTAAAATAAAACCATGTAGAAATACATAGACTAATAGTTATGGGATAATAATTAAGAAAGAACTAGCCAAGAGTTTATAATAAATAGACACCTCTCTGTGTTCATTTGGGGCTAAAACAGCTGTGGAACCAGGTGGGAAAGAAACTCTGTCTACAACTAAGACATGACCATGTTTCAAATTTAAATAGCACATTTCTTTCAATTTCTTTAATTTTTAAAATTCCATTCTTCCCTTAAGAAATACCTTTCGAAGAGTTGCTTAAGATTCAAGACTCCCCATCTTCAGTTTTTTTTCTTTCTTCTCATTCTTTTCATTGACTTCTCTCCCCTAAGAAGCTGTGGAAAGGTGGGGGTACGGGGTGGGGAATGGGGGATACAGATGTCAAGCTTTGGGAACTTAGTATTCTGTTCACATTGCTGTAATCTCATTGAACAGTGACTTCAGAACTAGGTCATGGTAGAGGCTGGAGCAATTGTGAACGGAAGAGAGTTATGATGAGATTCCTCAGGTCCATGGAGAGCCTGGACCTTCTCAAAGGCTAGCAATATAGATATTAAAGAAGGTTTTGATGAGATCTCAAAAGGAACCGAGGAGCAAAGCATTAGATTAAAGTCATAAAGTTTTGAAGAACTTGACTACACTGTGTCTGAGCTCTCAGACTTTGTGGAATGCAACACTTTACAGCAGTGAGATAGAATATCTGGTACAGGGGAAATTCTAAGCAGCAAAACACCCAGGCTATGGTGTAGTCATTTGTAATATCTTAAAGAAAAAAAAATGAGAGGACAAAGAAATAACTTTAAAATGAATTTATAATAAAATGGGAAAGAGAATAGAAAGATTTGAAAAATCCTTAACCTGGCTGTGTGGTAGAAATGAAGGAATGCATTGAGGCGTGAAAGCCAGCCATAGGTGACCCTGGGTGACTTTTGTTTAGGAGATTAGCATGGGTAGAAGGGATCACTGAACACTGGATGACTTGTTAAGCATTTCAGAGACCTTCGAGTGTGTCCTTCCCATCACAGACCTAAGCACTAGGTGGAAAGAATGGCTTCAAGGCACTAATTCAGGGCACCCTTCATGGACTCACATCATATGAGAGCCTCAGGTCTCTGCTGCCCCAATTCCACTATCATTACTGTTCTAGTTGTTGGTCAAATCAGCCAAAGTGAGACACCCCCATCCATTGCTCTGGAAAGGAGCTTCATATAGATGCTGTGTATCCTGCAGGCCTGAAAAATGCAAGAGCTGTGAGGGGCTGGCCTCCTCCCCTTTCAAAGGATGTCATGATGGCTCAGAGGATCAGGCAGACCTTGATGTAAGGGTTGAGTCTCTTCACAAAACTCTTTCAAGGGCAATGCCCTGGTACCATGGCCATGGGAGTGTCTCTGAGAATCCAAGATTATAGAGATACAATGACAGTTTTGGAGTGTTTAAGACAGGAAGCTCTCCATCTTAAGTGAACTGAAATGTGGGGTAAACTTAGGAAGGTTACAGAGAAAGATGTGGGAGGCATGGAGTCAAATGAGATTGTTTTCTAATACTTCACTGTTTTCTCTGTCAGGTTTTGGAATGTGTGGGCCTTATTGCTCCCTCTCTTTTGATTCATTTTCTCATTTGGAGTGAGGATGTCTCATCACTGTATTTTGGATGTACATAATGTCTGTTGATTTCATAGACTCAGAGCTGTTGTGATTTGCCCCAGGATTAATCCAGTCTTGAATTTCACATCTAATTCAAATGAGACTATGGATTTTAGACTTTTAAATTAGTGCTAGATTGAATTAAGGCTTTGGGACTTCTGAGGTAGAATATTTTTCATGGTAGAGGGACATGGGTTTGCAGAGCCAGGGGGATAATTCTGTGATTTGATTGTTTTTAATGAAAGTTTATATGTTAGAAAGCTATTTATGTTAATTATATGTTAAGGTAGGGCTCTTGAATGGTGATTAGGGTTCCATGAGGTCACAACGGTATTTGTGGCTTTGTAAGTAGAAAATGGAGTCCAATCAATAAATTCTCTGTCTTGCAACTTTATGCCCCCTATCATCTTATGAAGAAAGCATTCATCACATACTGGTGTTATTGTCTTGAATAAACCAGTTGTCAAAATTATGAGCTAAGTAAACAAAATTTCATACTATAAGTGAATCTATAGTATTCACTTTTGGTAGTAGAAACCTAACTAAGACACTGCTTAGAAAAATATTGCGTTCTCGGTCATATACTACCTTCCTAAATAAGGAGAACTAAAAGATGGTAGATGAATTGGAAGGCATAGTGAAGAGGGTCAGAGGCCAAGGAAGTGTGAGGAGGCACAATGGTGACCAAATTCAAAGAATGTCAACTTTGTGTACTATCTTAGCATAGCCTTCATTCTGTTATTTCCTTCACTCCAGCTCAACTATAAGCAAGAAAACCAATTCCTCTTAGCTTTCTCTATGACCCTTTTAAAGTTTAATAGCAAAAATTGTAATTCACTGGATAACTTCTAACGTACTAGATTTTGCCCTTAGAAGCATCTATCATCATGTACCATGAAAACTATGCCAGTTATTACTATTACATTCTGTCAATGAGGGAACTGAGGCTTGGAGAAATGAATCATTTATAATTCATCCATTTTGTGATACAGCTCCAGCCTGAAGAGTTCTAAACCAATGCCTTATAATACTCCACCGCTGTTATCCCACCCACAGGAGTATCTGCACCAATGGGGGGGGGTTTGTGAAAGAAAGTCATGGTAGCAAGCATATTAGTGAGAGATACAAGGGTCTTGCCACAGAATTGAAAATTGTACTCCTTGGGTGTTTGCTTAATTTACCCTTCTCCATTTTAACGTGGGAGTTTTCCTTCTATAGCACCAATAATTTGATTAAAGGAAAGGAAAACAATGAGCCAAAACTAAACTACCAGATTTGGCATCTCATGGGTGAGTATGTTTGAGATCTGCTCAAGTCTCATTAAGCTGCTCTTTAGAAAAGTGAGTGAACCAAACAACAGGCATTTTTTGAAAAGGTTGATTCTCTAAATTAAATTAAAAAAAAATGCTTTGACTCCAAAATTTAAGTTGAAGGACAAGTTACTGGGGAAAAGGATTTCTATTTTTGTTTCCACAGAAAATGAAAAGATGTGGATTCCTTCCAGACTAATGTGGTTTGATCATGCCAGACTGCCGGAAACAGAGTACAAGCTGATCCTACATTCAAAACAGCTGGACAAAACAGCCCTACAGACTACAGCCAGGATATCTGAATCTTCTTCGAATCCCCCATGACAGCGCCCCTTACCAGCAGGAAGTAGTTTGGAAAGAACGATTCCCAAATTCCCAAATATTGTGTATAAACATTTGTTTTCACTTAATTGGACTTTGTTATATAAAATAAAGTACAATAAAAAAGAAAAGGTTGATTCTCTAAAACACCGAACAGGAAGGTATTCTAAAGTGGGCAAGAAAAAGACAGGAAAAGCAAAACAGCAGGGAAGCCTCCACAGAACATTCAGACTGTAAAACACAACTGAGTAAATAGAAAATTTGAGCAGTAATTTTTAATCAGTATTTTATTAGACAGTAACTCAATACTTTATAAAACAATATATTTAAAAAAGATGTTCATTTGCTACTCTTACTGAATTAAGCCATACTGATTGATACCACACTCAAAAAAGGTCCCCAGACTGCTGAATGCATGGTCTACAGTCAAAATTTGGAGATATGTTGACCCAGAATAAATACATTCTGGAATCTTCCTTGCATCATCATGTGTGTCTGTTTATGTGTTGTAGCTTATTTTGTCTTGTCCAGAGGAGGGGGAGGAATGTTCTTGATGGAGGCTACTCTGTGTGGGAAGAGGACAAAGCTAATGCTCAAAGGCCCTTCACAGGAATCTTCTTGAGCCTCATACCAGATTTGGGAGGGTTATGCCTGACTAATTCTGGCACGGGGATGATATCATCCAAACAATGTCTAACTCGATGGATGCAAGTTCTGCTTTGTGACTACTGTGAGGCATGGAGCTATTGCTCTTTGATTGCAGCCCAGCATATGATCTGATGACTTGAGACATACCTTAGTTACTAGAATAAGGACACAGGAAAATCAAAGCTGAACCTCCAGCATTCCAAAATTAAAGTCTGTATTTCAGATTTAAATTCCTCCGTACATGTGTAGAGAGTTGGACTGAGGATGGAGAAGAAGGGAAAGGAAGGGATGAAGTGAAGGAGGGAGGGAAGAAGGGGGAAGGAGAGAGAAAAAGAGGAAAGGGTATTCTCTTGACCTTGAAGAGACTGGCTCTTTAGTGCCGAATTCTAGAGGACATATTCTTGGGAACATTTATTTTATTTCTATCAGTAAATTAACTCTCATCTCATGGAAAGATACTAATTTATCTGGCCTAGTTAGTGTATTAAATTACACTATTTCATCCTCTAGTGGCCTGAAAAAGTTAATTTACCATTTGAATGTCAAGAATGCTAAGTACATATATCATGTCCTATCCCTTTATAATTCTCAACAAACACACAGTATGCTTTGCTTGGGTGTGCTTTCTTTTTTTATTCCCATTTACAGATACTGGGACAGAACAAGAGGACTGTAGCAGTCTATCGGCAGTAAGAGGACAGAAGTTGACTGTGGTGCATCTCAAGGCACTCAAGAGAAAGCCTTGATATAAGAGAGGGAAAGACGCCAGGAAGAAAAAAGGACAGAGAAATGCTGATCCAGTGACAGTGATTCTAAAACCCATGACTGCCTCTACTCTGCCCTTTGTATCTGTGGTGCAGGATCTTTCTATCCCCTAGTCCTGGAATGCTCTAGACCCTTCTCTCCTCCCCTTCCTTCTCTCTCTCTCTCTCTCTCTCTCTCTCTCTCTCTCTCTCTCTAAGGGGGGAACTAGAAACTAGAATAGATGGATTTAAAAAGCAAAGAGCCAATTTTTAGTTTTCTAGGTACATTAATTGCCTAAAGCACTAAAATAATTAGGATTGGTTTAGAAACAAAATGTCACTAGCTTAATTTACACAATGGGATGGGAAAGAAAGGGCAGATGCTTGACTTGAATCCCATATGTAAAATATGTTTATTGTACACTTGGATGTCAGAAATGCATGTTTTGAAGGTGGGTGTCTTCTATGTATTGCTTTTGCAAGATCAGTAAGTCAGTACCCACGACTCATGAGAGCCCTTTGGTCATTTGAGAGGCAAGTATGTTTATAATATAAAGTAAGACTGGAAGCTCTTTCCCCTCTTTGAAGGCTGTTGAGCATATTTTTGGGCTCCAGAAACTGCTTGGTGCATAACAATTTCCAATAACCGGGCACAATGAAGTAGGGACAAGGCTTGGCAAGACACAAGCAAAATGAAAAAAGAAAGAGAAAAGAAGAAAAACAAAAGTCTTATTTGGAAAGATACAACTAGAATCAAGAGGGTAAATAAATGAAATGTAATGGAAAAATAAAACATAAACGAGGTTATTTCATTTATCTGTGTACTTAGTTCATTAGTAAGTTAGCTTCTGAGTTAAAATTGTGCTTTGTGAGCCAGGCCGACCCTGAGAACTTGCTGTCCTCCTGCTTCAGCCCAAGGTGCTGGGATTACAGGTATGTACCCCACAACACATTGATACATGAAATTTCTTTTTCTTTTTTTACTCCCTCCCTTCATCCCTTTCTCCCTCCCTCTTTCCCTCCCTCCCTCTGTCCCTTCCTTCTTATTTTGTTTCCAAGACAGGGTTTCTCTGTATAGATTTTGGAGCCTGTCCTGGCAATCAGTCTGTAGACCAGGCTTGCAGAGAACTCACAGATCCTCCTGCTTCTTCCCTCCAAGTGCTGGGATCAAAGGCACGAACCCCCAAGACCCCTTGGTACCTGAAATTTTCTAAAGGAGATTTTGGTAAGCTAAAATCTTACCAAAGAGTTCACTAACAAATTAATAGAAACGAATAAAATAATAGAAGACACTGAACACCGAGCTGTCACCTTTAAGAAGTTTACAGACAGCTAGGAGTCTTGAGAAATTGCCTGCCTGTGTCAACTGTCAAATGCCTGAGTTTTTTGTTTTTTGTTTTGTTTTGTTTTGTTTTTCAGTGAACTTGGCTCAAGTCTCTTTAACTCCAGCCCTAACCAGAAGTGTCTGGCTCTGATTTTCCCTCAGAGGGCTCCTTGAGTGAGTTGAGGCCACAAGCTGGCAGCTGGGTCATCTTCTGCCACTCTTTTGGGTCTATTTTACCTCGCTTACTTCCCCAGGGATGGTGGGGGAAGAGAAAGGAACAGTCAGGTGAGACCCAGCAGGGGGAGTGGGTGAGCTGGCCCCATGGCCATCTGAGTATGGCCTTGGGTGTGGGTGTGGGTGTGGGTGTGGGGCAGCTGGGTGGGAGCAGCGTGCAGGCTACTAGCACCAAGTGGTGCGCCTCTCCGGGGGTGTGTGCAGAAGGCTCCAGGATAAATAGGAGGCTCCCAGTGCCGGGCGACACTGGAGCCCGCTGGCTGCCCGCCCCGGGTGTTTCCCTGCCCTGTAGCCAGGCTGCCTGCTGCGTAGTTTCTCTTCCTCCTGGCTCAGGGATTAGTTTCCAAGCACCCTGACGGTGCCAGGACCCCGGGAAGGGCACGAAGAAAGATCAGGGAGGCTCTTCCAGGGGCTGCCTTGCCCAACACAGCACGGTTGATGGACCCAACCGCCCCGGGCAGCAGCATCAGCTCCCTGCCTCTGTTCCTGGCCCTTGCCCTTGGTAAGTGTCCATACTGGGAGCTGTAAATCAGGAGAAAAGACAGAGTGCTGGAGTCCTGCGAACCTTGATCTGAAGAGGGAGACAGCTAAGTTAAGATCCCGCCTCTGGCTTGCACCTGCTGGAGGCCGCAGGGCAGAAAGGACCCCGCGGGCTCGCTACTGGGCTGCATTTAGGTGCTGCTGAGGTGTGCCAGGAGCAGAACCAGGAGAAGTCTAAGCGGGACCCGAGAGGCATGTAGCAGGTGCTTGAGGCAGGAGCAAGGGTGTCTGTAAGGAGGATACAAGCATGAGGCAGAGGAGCGAACTCCTTTCACTCAAGGGCTAGAGAGCAACATGCCTCTGCGTGTGTGAGTGTGTGCGTGTGCGTGTGCGTGTGCGCGCGCGTGTGTGTGTGTGTGTGTGTGTGTTTGTGTGTGTTCCAGGAATGTGTGAGAGACAGGACTGCTGTTGAGACTTGGGGAAATCATCCTCATCAACACACACACACACACACACACACACACACACACACACACACACACACACACCTTTTTCTCTTTCCCCCTTTTCTTAATTGTTAGGGAGTAGCTGGGAGGAAAATGTGGTTTCTTCTGAGGTGTTTCTGTGACTCTTCCATTCAATGACAAGTAAGCAAAGATAAATGAAAAACAAAAAAAGAATATGCCAAACTGTCTCACTTAGGACCTGCTGTTTCTTATTTTAAGAAGTCACAAGAGGAAATATTTGTCTTCATTTGGAAAGTAAAGTCCAGTTGGCTGAGAACCCCTGACTGTGATTTCTATGTGGTGGAGGGGTCGAGGTGAGGCAGGTCCCTGGAAGCTTCAGGGGGCATCCTGCCCCGTGTGTGCTATCTGTGTAGAGGACAAGAAGAGACAGCCTACTGGGAAAGTCCAGCCATCTCAACATCTCTGCTTCGAGGTTCCTGAGGATGCTGGAAGGGAAGGGGCTCTAATGTTATTTTCTAGCCTTAGGAGTAATCTAAGGAAGACTGAGACATTATGCGTGGGTTGGGGGACTTCTAAGAGTCACAGTGTTATTAACCCTCCTTTCAAGCCTAAAAGGACCCTCCACCTGTGGCAAGGGATGAGACTGGCTCTCAAGGTGGAAATTCATTTGGCTGTGCCTCCTGAATGGGAAATAAGGATAAGATGTTTGCCAACCTGGTGGCAGGTGGGTTGGATATAGATCCAGGTTAGAGAAGGATTGGCTTAGCCTGCAATAGAAACAGTTCATATTAACCCAGTGTAGAGTGGCATGGGAAGAGAAGAGAGGTGCATTTGAGATGGAGGTCTCAAGGAAGCACTGATTCTCTTATCAGTACCACATGTATGCAACTGGCTCTGTCATCCTCTCTCTTGTCTGGATTGTCCCATAGCCAAGGTCTCATTTTGCTAGAGTGAACAAAATGCTAACATACATAAGAAGTGGATGGACAAATGTTCAAGAGGTTCTTAGATGTGGTTCGTGCACTTAAAGTGATTATGTTTCATTGGGAATGCTAGCCTGACAACACAAAACAATTAGGAAAATATTCAGGTAAGCGGAGAAGGGAGAGTTCTACAGTGAATATGGAATGGT
Source organism: Phodopus roborovskii (assembly GCF_943737965.1). NCBI lineage: Eukaryota > Metazoa > Chordata > Mammalia > Rodentia > Cricetidae > Phodopus > Phodopus roborovskii. The sequence goes on from NW_026126525.1 coordinate 12,537,075, forward strand.
GACAAGAAGCTGCATGCAAGGTATGAGAGAGTCTGAGAAAAGAGTGGAAGTCAGGGTAGAAGACCGCAACGCAAAAGTGTTTAGGAAACAGATGTTGATTTGATGGCGATTCTCTACTAGAAGAAAATGATGCAGTTGCATTGAGAGAAAATGTAAACAGTTTCTGAAGAGCCAAAATGACAAGTATAATTAAAATATTTGATCAGAAATCAATAGGTAGTTAAACAGACTCAGTTACAACGCATGAATGGAGGATGTAAACAATGAATCAGAGGAGATAAAACTGGCATTAGGGTGCAGTGTAGGAGGAGGAGGAGGAACAATGGACTAAATGGCTTGATTGTCTTGAGGATATGAGTTAAGCATGAGCTATGTGCTGGGCTAGGACTGTCAGGAAAGAAATGACCCTTCAGGGCTGATGGGTTTCTCCTTTACTGTCACACAGTCCATTTCATACCCCCAATCTGTCAAAAGACAAAAGTGAAAACAGAAATCCTCTAAACCAGTGTTACAGTACACTCAGGGAAACCTAAATGGGTGATCTCCTTGATGACTGATAGCTTAGGAGCTTGGATTATGTCTCTAGATCCCCTACATGCTTGCAAAGTTCCAGGGGATGTGGTTTGTTGGCATCACTGTTTCCATTAAGCATTCCTACGTCTATCACACATACACTTTAAGTCTCCTAATTTAAACCATATGTAATTTAACTGTGAGCAATATGCTATGATGTGACATGACCGATGTGACACTGGAAAGAGCACAGCACACTGTCGCTGAGCAGATGGGAGATGGTTCCACCTCTGCTCTTCTGCAACCCTAGGATACCTACAAGTTACATATTTCTTGACATCATCTTATTCATTTGTAAAATGATGAGATGTTATGTTTCCATCATCACATTCTTCATGAAAATACATAAAATACTATATGATTAGTTAGCGTGTGTGTTTTAAGTGTAGATGCATCTAAAGATAATGGGCTTTGGTAGATTACTCTATTCAGGGTAATTAACATTCCAAAATATATAAATTTAGGTGATGCTTCATTTATGAATTTTATGAAGGAAAAAAGGTGAGTTGGAGATAGAAAAAGAATAGCACAAAACAGCTTTATATGATACAAATAAATTTAACATACATATTAGAAATCTCTTTGTATATATATATATATGTGTGTGTGTGTGTGTGTGTGTGTGTGGTGTGTGTGTGTGTATACATATATATATATATATATGGAGTTGGTTTTATTTTACTAAAACTACCCAAAATAATTTGTAGAGAGTAAGTGGAAATCTCGACTTTGATTTTTCATCTGTATTCTCTTAACTCTTAATCAAATTCAGCTACTGATAGAAATCTAATTCCAGTGGTTGAGGGGGTAATGTTTAAGAAGAGATATTGAGCACTCACTTTTTATCTTTGTCATGGTGTCTGAGACATGAGCCCAGTGGAATGGTCCTATCTCTCAGAATCATAGATGATAAGTTGTAGTCAAATCCATTTCCTGTATGATTCTTTAAATGGCAAAGAAGCCAATTCCTGAGTTCTTGCTTGCCAAAAGAAGGGGACAGACTGTAGTGATGTCACTCCAGGCCCTCTTGCATTTGCTCACTGTGTAAAGGCAGGCCATGAGAACCTAAGCCTGGTTCTGAAGGACCTTGGTCTTCTTAACTTTAGTGAGGACCGCTTTTGACTTCCCAAAGGACTTGCATTCCAAAAGCTAGTATTCATGACAGATACTTTGAATGTATATCACATAAAGTATCCTATATCAACAGTGGCTGTGGTAGAATTCCCTCTTAAGTATTAGAAAAAGCTTATGAATTTACAATGTACTAATGAAAGCACAGATGATGATAATAATATTAAATCCAAGTGTAAAGCAAATGCCAAGTAACAGATAACATGTTTGCTTTCACCATCACATCTTGATAATGATGTGTTGCTTCTCATGAGTGAAGGGTGGGGATGAGGTAATATTTCTAGTGTATACTATAACTGTTACATATTCAACAGATACAGATTGATGACCTTTTATAAAAAAAAAAAAAGCCTATGTAAGTGATGACTATGCTTGAATGTATTTGCATGACAGGAGACACTTTCCAAAGCAGAATGCTTGTTACTCAGATAGGAGATAAAAGACTTTAAGAAAGAAAATAAATTTTGACTTATTCCTCTAAGGATTGTACACCAAATGCTATCTGATCTGCCAGGTACTTAATATCATCATTGAGTTATGAAGCTAAAACAATTCCTAAGTCATCTAATACAATAAGCACAGAATTCTTCAAGAGAAGTAGTTCAAGATGATCTATGTTCATTATTTATATGAAGATGTACAATTGATACACAATTAACTTTTGGAGTTGCTAAAAAGTGTCCAGGGACTTACTCATCATGTACTGAGATTATTTCATAGTTCTTTATGCTTCTCAGGTAGGCTTGCCCTTTGTGTTATAGAATGCCCACAAGTTACACCAAAGAGGACAGCAACCCGATTGAAATGAGTATGCTTTCTGAGACTAATGATTGTATCTTAAAAAAAGTCTCTCAGTAGCTTGGGTTAGTCTTTAATGGTGAGAATTTGAAGACATTTTTAGATGGTTGGAGAGAGATGGGGTATTTAATCTAAATTCATATCAATTAAGTAATTGACTATCAGCTGTTCAAGTCAACTGACCATGAAATATTTCCATTCATTCTTTATGTTTTTGAGTGATATGTAGATTGCTATTTACTGACCTGTGGGTTAAGTGCATGAGTTACAGATCAGTTTGGAAAGTACAACAGTGTTCATACTCAATTTTCTTGTTTGAAAGTGTGGCATGGATTTTATTTTTTTAATGTTATTTATTTATTTATTTTTCTTGTTTTACATATCGATCCCAGTTTTTTCTCCCTCCCTCTCCCCTTTCCTCCCATGCCCCCCAACCATCCTCCCATCCCATTCCTCCCCTACTCCTCAGGGAGGGTGGTGCCTTCCTGGAGGGGATCAAAAAAAATCTGTCAAGTCATTTGGAGTAGGGACTAGGCCCTCCCTCCTGCCTCTAGGTTAAGGGAGTACTTTTCCATGGGGAATGTGCTCCTAAAGTCCTTTTGTACCAGGGATACATCCTGGTTCCACTGTCAGAGGTCCCTTAGATTGCCCAGGCCTTCTAACTGAGACCCATGTTCAGGGGGTCTGAGTTGGTCCAATGCTGGTTTTCCAGCTCTCAGCCTGGGGGCCCATGAGCTCCCCCTTGCTCAGGTCAGCTGTCTCTGTGTGTTTCTGTATCTGGTCTTGTCCTCCTCTCTGCATCTGGATTCCATTTTGGCTCAGTGTTTAGTTGTGGGTGTCTGCTTCTGTTTCCATCAGCTACTAGATGAGGGCTCTATGATGGTGGATAAGTTGGTCATTAATCTCATTATCAGGAAAGGCATTTATGGTAGCCTTTCCATTGTTGCTCAAATTGTTAGTTGGGGTCAGTCTTGTAGGCACTCTGGACATTTCTCTATAGCCAGTTTTTCTCTTCAAACCTATAATGGCTCCCTCTTTTATGGTCTCTCTCTCTCTCTCTCCCTCCCTCCCTCCCTCTCTCTCTCTTCCCATCCATTCCTCCCCTGACTCAATCTTCCTAGTCCCACTTGCTTTCCTCTCCTCCCCTTCTCTTTCTCCTAGCTCCCTCTCTACTCACTGCCCCCCTCCCAATATGATCAGGAGATCTTGTTCCTTTCCCCTTCTGTGAGGGACCTTGTATGAATCTCTTAGATTCCTCCTTGTATTCTAGTTTCTCTGGCAGTGTGAATTATAGGCTTGTGATCCTTTGCTCTATGTCTAAAATCCATATATGAGTGAATACATACCATGTTCCTCTTTTTGTGATTAGGTTACCTTATTCAGGATGGTTTCTTCAAGTTCCATCCATTTGCTTGCGAATTTCAAGATTCCATTGTTTTATTCCTTGGGGTAGTATTCCATTGTGTAAATGTACCACATTTTTTTTTTACCCCCTTTTCAGTTGAGGGGCACCTAGGTTGCTTCCAGGTTCTTGCTATTACAAATAGTGCTGCTATGAACGTAGTTGAACACATGTCTTTGTTGCATGGATGTGGATCATTTGGGTATAGTGGCATGGATTATATAAAGGAATGGGTTTCAAACAGAACATTTTCCTATTTTCAAAATTGTGAGTTCATTATTTGGCCTTATTTGCTCATGAAGGGGCATGTAAAGAATGTTTGACACAAAATAAGAATTCAAAATAATTGATGTGCATGTCCCCATTAAAAATGCAGCAAGTCCCTAGGCTCTGTCCATATATGTTACAGTTGTATAACGTAGCCCTCTTGTAGGACTCCTGATAGTGGAAACAGTGCCTATCTCCAACTATTTTACAGGTGTTTGGGACCCTACTCCTCATACTGGGTTTATTTGTCCAGCCTTAATACATGGGGAGGTTCTTAGTCTTACTGAAACTTGATATGCTATGTTTTGTTGATACTCATAGGAGACATACCCTTTCCTAAACAGAACTGGAGGTGGGGAGGAGCAGGGAAGATTCAGAGGAGGAGGGACAGAGGGGAGATGGAGGGAGGGACTGGGAGGAGAGGAAGGAGGGGAATCTTTGGCTGGGATGTGAAACAAACAAACAAATAAATTTATTACAAATGCAGCAACATCAAGTATATCTTTTGATTTTATGTTGCAAAACAGAGGCCAGTAGTTCAGAGATGCTGAAGGACATATTTCTTCATCTCTTACTATATGGGCCTGGTTCTGGAGGGGTGAAAGAGCCTTCCACAAAAATGTTCTTGTTTTGCAAGAAGAAAAATCATTTCTTCTGTTCTGTGTTGAAGATTCAAACTTACTATGCCAGTCTTACAGGTTGAGCTCTAGGGCAGATTTGATTGGTCAAAAAAACTTTTCAAAACAAGCCTTTGGACATTTGGGGTATATGTCAGTGTCTATCATGTTTGAGTCTCTGGGCTTAATTTCTAACACCAAGGACAAAGAAGTGATTATGTGGGGTAGAGAAAGACAGTGACCATGAGGCTGTCCCTTGTGGCTCAACAAAAATGCTCTTTGAATGTCAAGTGATTTATCTCTTCTTTGATTAGAACCATGCTTTTCAACAATAGTGAGTAATAAAGTTGGTTATAGCATGGATTTCTGGGTGATATTAAATAGGAAAAAAACCCAACAAATTATACTTTTGGTAGCCTCTGTGGACATTGGAATATATTTGCTTCAGAGGCTGTTATTTGTGGACTTGTTAGTGTTAGAGAATTTATCATTTATTCTACATCACACATGAACATGGTACAGCCACCAATTGCTTAGTTTGAAACACATGCCACACAAGCCTTTATCTTCTCTTCTTTGGAGTGGGCCAAACTTATCCAGAGCAGAAAGGGATGGACCATCAGCAGAGCTGGATGAAGAAGTTTGGTGGATTTGGACTTGGCTTCGTCCTGAGTATCTTCTTAGTGGTCTGCCCTCTGGGCTTCTGGTGGACACAGGATGCTGCTGTGTACTTAGATCTCTACTTAATCTTTAGTAAGGAATCCCAGAATCACCACTTTTTAGATTTTGGGGAATAGTTATAAAATTATCTCTGTGCCTATTATCCCATTTGCTCTTTAGCACAAAAGTGATAATCAACCAGTAATGTAGAACTGGTTGGACACTGGTCTAGAAGACTGGTGGCTTATTTAATCTATAAAACATATCCACCTAATACAAGAACTAGATGCCATTATTCTTTCCATTATATAGGAGGAATATAGAGACAGGGATCATGCAATGAGTCTGGGTTTCTGGCTTTATTGAATATGGATTTTACAATGTGGAATGCCTGAGTGCCAGTAGATAAGCATCCATTGTGGTACGTGACAGACAGGGACAGAGAGCATGCTAAAAGCCAGGGAGGCCATGCTGTATTAAAGTAGGAAGACTGACACTGGGTTTACATATTCTTGGGTTATTATTATTATTTTTTAAAACATTGAAATCATTATCTGTCTCCTCACCTTCAGGTATGTTTCCTCCCCATGCATTTCTGTCATCTTTGGCTATCTCAGGTATTCGGAAGATTCTGGCTCTTCCATCCTCCCAGGTCACCTGCCTTCCCATGATCCTGGGCTGGACTTTCCTGGTTGTTAGAGTTAATTTGACAAAAGTCTTTGGGATAGGTGTTTGCTTTGGTCTGTGACTAGCACCGCTATGGACATTCTAGTCTGATCTTACACTTAAATAAACCTAAACATAAGGGATATTTCCTACACCTTCCCAGGTCTATTTTCAGCCGTGTGACACCCACATGTTCTTGGTGGAAATTGGGGGGTGACGTTATTTCATATTATTCTAGGTTAGATCCACTTGCCTATTGCTGAGAATAGTAAAAAGTCCACTCTGATCTAGACTAACATTGGAGTTGGGAGGCAGACTCAGTCAGACCATTGACTGTAATTCCTGGTGCTATGAATTTTGACTCTGAGACCTGGGTCCCTTAAATCTCAAACTTAGTATCCTCATTTACAAAAGCTGTTAGTAATGGAACCAAGGCTATTGCATGGATGACCTCATCACTATGTAAAACTGTGATGACGTACTGTGCATCCAAGGAGTGAATTTTAGATATGCAAAGTCTTTTATATGAAATTACAGGAGAAGTCATTATGGCCAATACCTTCTTTTTGTTGCAATTTTGAGTCTGACTTCTTAATTATAATCAGAATGTATTAATTAAAAGAAAAAATATCCTTTTTTTGCCTTAGTGTCAAGTTTCTGGCCTTCAAGTTATAGAAGAGGTAATAGATAAAACTACTCAAAGAACTTTACTTTGACTGATTTTGTAAGGAAAATGTGCAATACAAATTTGCAAAAGTGAATTGCATATCAGTCCTCTGAATAATAAATGCCTCCATAATTTCCCTTTCACCTGACAATTCTGATCCTGATTTTATGTATAAAGCATCCCAGTACAGTGTGACATTGATATAGATACAAAGTTATTCTGTAGTAGATGAATGTGTTTAAAAGGTGAATCTGATATTTGAAATCATCTCATCAAAATGGGATTGTCTCTTTCCTGAGAATTATAGAAATAATTGCCTCAATTAAAAAGGAATAGATATGTCATTTTGAAAGAATGGGTGGCAATGCAATGTCAAAATTCATTTCTAAGTATCAGAAAAATGGAAAACACATCATTTCATAAATTTTAGGAGAAAAATTCAGATTCCTTAGATAGCCATTCATAATATTAAGTTGTTCCATCACTCTCTTATAACAATGAGATAATTACTTAACTTTTCCACATCTCATTCTCCGACCTACTCAAAAAATAATCATCATCATCATGTAGGGACACAGGATCATTTTGAGGACAACTAGAATAATACAGGAAAATATTTTACCAGAATAATTGGGAAACAAATGTCCAGAAACAGTACTACTATTCTCAACTCTGTGAATAACTTTTGTCAATAACTTTTAAAATATTTTATAGATAGTAATACTGATCCATTAAGCCAAGTGAAGTGATAGATTTTGTACTTTTAATAAAGGAAAAGGACATTGCCACACTTTTCACTTCTGGAGGTAAAGAAAGCACCTTTGTTCATAGCTTCAGCAGAGATCTTTTCAGAATGCTTCACACTTACATCTGAGTGCCTAGAGTAATGTTTTTATTTAGCAAGTATTCAATAAATACTTTCTGAGCAAATGAATGTGAGTTAGTTCAGGAAGTATTTCTAGGCTAATATCTGCTCATAATATATCACAAAGTATTTAAGTATTTGGTGTAAACTTTATACTATAACACACAAACACACACACACACATACACACACACACACACACACACACACACACACACGGTGGGGGGGGAGTTCTTTGATAACTAAATCTTAGGAATGCTTTACTTTCTACCTCAACTCTTGTCTTTAGATTTGCTAGAAATGACTTATTTTCACTATATGGTCCCTTACCAAGATAGCATTTGAACCTGGTCTGTGAGTGAGATGACCTGGCAGATTTCATTTACCCATGGACGTTAGTGTAATGACCACTATTAGCAACGTACCCATTTACCACAAAATAGGGCTTGTCTGTACATGGAGAAATGCTTGGGGTCAACAGAGAGCACTGGTGTAATTTATAAAACTTATTATAATGAGTAAGATATAAATTTATCATAATGTTACAACTTTAAAAGTAAAGTAAATATCAAAAGAATGGAAAAGATATTCTTTCATAAATTTTAAGAGAAAAATGTCAGATATTTTAAGTAGCCATTCATAATACTAAGTGATATATTTATAATATATAGTAATATATTTACAAAATATACCTACTATTATTCTAAGGAATATCTATGACTATTATGCATCAATGAATTAATAAGAACTATTTACTTATAAACAATTATCTTTTCAAAGGAGTTTATAATATGTTGTATTAAAATGTTCATCACAAATGAAATAGTATAGACTGATTTAATTCTACAGTACAGGTTAAATATGATCCTCATAGAAGGAGAGTTTAAGGGCTGAATGATTGAAAGAATCCACTGGTGGAGTAGAGACTAGAGGCAATTCTTCCATAACAGTGGTGGAGGAGTACATAGGAAAGACTCAGAGGTTGTGACCTTAGTGTGCAGAAGAACAGATGAGAAACTAGTCAAAGGCAAAGGAAAACTCTACAGATAGAAAACTTGACTGAGAGAAGAGAGTAAAATTTGTAAATATGTCAGCATAGGAATTCATCATCTATAATGACAGATCATAGATACATGAGGAAGGAGAAACAAGGATCACAGCTCAAAGCTGGCACTCTGAGACAGAGAAAGTGCATGAGAAAGGATGGTTTTGCTGCAGGGCTGTGATCTGCTTTTGGGACACTCGATGCCTGATCAAGATTTGAAACTATGAAGGCCAACAAGGAGTTAGAGCAGTGGGCCCCAACGTGGGCTGTTCCCCCCCCCCAGGGAATGTGCAAAGTACATATCATCATACCTCATCCCAGACCCAATAAAGGCTTTTTTTTTTAACCATGATCCTAGGAGTCTACATTTTAGGAAGGCTTTCTAGGAGAAGAATAATATTCCTTTATAGAGTAATTATAAATATATATGTAGACATTCCTCCCTTCAGGAGATGGGAACTTAATTCCTTGATATCTTTCAGTGAGACCTGATTCATGACTTGTTTTCAAAGAGTAGTATAACATCCCATGTGAAGTGACTTCTTTTGTTTTCAAGGATGAATAATATTCTATTGCATGCATGTATCATATTGTCTTTACTCATTTATATGTTGATGAACACTGGCATTGTATCTATATTTTCGCTAATACTAGTGCTGTAGTGATCATGGGGTACAGACACTTCACAGAATTCTTGATTTCAATGTCTTTGCATATATACCCAGGAGAAGGATTGCTGTGCTTTTGTGAGTATTGTAAAACAGTTAAAACCAGAACCAGAAATGATGGTTCATCAATGAAAAAGATTGGATAGGGAGATTACTTTCAGGTTAAGGACAACAAGGGTTACTAGTAAGACCTAGTCTCAAACAAAACAAAATAAAAACAAAACTAAAAAACAAATTCATAGAAGCAGAAAGTTGACTTGTGATTTCCAGGGATGGAGATGGTTGAGAAATGATGAATTATTACTCTAAGGATGCTAGGGTTTAGTTATGCAATATGCACACTCCTGCACAGTGTACTTCAAAAACTTGCTGAATTTCTAACATGTAACAGAGTGTGACTGTATAGTATAGAAATCTGGTGTGAACACCTTAACTAAGTAATCCAAGTTAACACAACCAAATGGTCACTTAGACCCAATGTATTCTCTAATACGTCATGATGTGAAGAATGAGTCAACAAAGAAAAGAAAGTCCTGTTACAGGGCAGAGGAGACTAAAACCCTTGACACAGGAAGATGTGAACAGGAACAGGAATCCATCTGGAATAGCTCTGGTACACATGTCACAGTAATGTGACCAGCTAACATCAGAGGCAGCTAAAAGTCAGGGACATATCATTAATATTTAATGCCTTGCAAGATTTCAATAAATATGAAATTCTAACTAAAACACTCTCTTTAAAGAAACTCCTTTTTGAACAACAACCTGCTTAGAAAATAGGGCTGGAAATAGACACGAATTGTTCTACTGATTATGATGTCTCTAGCAGTATGCTGGGCACACACTATATCCTGCCAAATAATTGTTCAGTAATTGAGCCCATGGGTGTTTTGTGACACCATATGACACTGCAAAAAGAAGATAGAGGCACAAGTCATAAAGAATAAAAGAGAATGGATCTTCCCAATGGTAAAGTCAGGGTGGGTAGAAGGGGTTTTATTTGATAAGTATAAAAAATATCAATTTCACAAACTGAAAATAATTATAGATATGGGTGGTGGTGAGGTTTTCACAATATTTTGAATGAATTTTATGCCTTTAGATTATACTTTAAAAAGGCAAGATTATAATTTTATGTTATATTTATTTTATCATAATATGCCATATAAGTCAGAAAGGGGGCTGTGGATGAGGGAAAGGAAAGGGCAAGTGAGGAAGCAAAGAACATGAGTATTTTGGGGATCAGCCCTGTGGAATGCCAGGGATAAAGAGGATGGAGCTGCTGGCTCTATGAGCTGTGAGCTCATCTCTAGTGTTCTTGAAAACCCAGGAACCAGAGACTGATGATAACTGAAGAAACCAAACATGCATGAACACAAGTCACTGAGGAAATGGGGTGCTGACTGGGAAGGGTAAATCTTGGTTTATCAGAAACAACTTCGTTGTAGAATATTTGTGTACTGTGTGAAGATGTATTGCTCTGATCAGTGTGGTGACAGACTGAGTGGCCAATAGCTAGGCAGGAGAGATGGTATGGACTTCTGAGCAGAGAAAGGTCACTGAGAAGAAAGCAGAGAAAGCAGAGTCATCAGCCAGATGGAGAGAAAACAAGGTGAACAGTACAGAGTAAGTTAATTGAACTATGTAAAAGAATGTATATTAAAAGATATGGCTTAATTTAAGTTATAAGAGCTAGTTAGGAACAAGCCTAAGCTAAGGCAGAGCTTTCATATTCATAAGTCTTTGTGTGTGTGTGTGTGTGTGTGTGTGTGTGTGTGTGTGTGTGTACTAGTGCCTCCCAAAATCCAATTATACAACTTAACATATTTGAAAAGCAGTTTCAACACAGGTCCCCTCCATATGGTTCAGAGTACAAGTTAGACTAATGAACTCAAAGTCTAAGAAAGACAACTCTCACCTTAATCCAGGAAAAATTCATTTCCCATATGAAGTTTTGAAAACAAAAATGGAAGTGAATGCTCTAGGATGTGTTGAGTTTCCCACACCTGGGCACATTGGGGTTGTTCTTAGCATTTATGGGAAGTATGCAGAGATGATCTTCAGGCAAGAAGTCTGGCGGACCAAGGGACTTATAGGTGTATTGTATTTTTATGAATACCGAATAATATTAGTTCACCTCAAAAATGCTTTGAAGGTTAGGAGATCTCCAAATGAAGAAGTGGCTGGCCTCCCCTGAGATGATCAGAAGAGGCAGATCCATCAGAACTGGAAGCCAGTGTTGAAAAAGAAAATTATTTGATTCTGTTCCCACCCAAATTTGGCATCCATGAATTTCTTCTCCTGGTCCTCATCTTGGAATATAGCAGCAATGCTATGCCTGAGAATGTTTGTACCTTGAAGACTCTGCAGATGTGATAGTTGAATAATTAAAATGTACCTTAGTGAAGGAAATGGAAATCTCAACTTGTCTGCTAAAATATACTGGTGAAAATTTCAACTACTGTTACACCAGGGACCACCTTGTTCCTTGTGATAGAAAACTGGGAGAAAACTCTGCTCTTTTTTATTAATTAATTTATTTACTTATTTATTTACTTTAGATAAGTTGTGGTCAGTCTGTAATGGAGAGCCAGAGAGTGCCTTTGTGTTTATCAAGTGGCTCTGCATTGTGAGATGAGCTTGCACACATAATCATAAGGCTCTCTCCCCACTTTCTTAAACAAAAGCCTACTAAGTGGCAAGTCCTTGTTCTTTCTTTATTGATTTGTACTCAACAGTACTCACCATTACTATGCATGTATTGAGTGTTTTTCTAGACTAATCAGCTTCATAATTATAAATCTGTCTTTCAGGATGTGGTAATCAGGCATTGCAAAGAGTCAACTGGAAATATGTGGTGTGACTGTTTCTTAATGAGCCTTATTTTCCTAAGTCACATGGGAAAATCAATTGAATTATTTCACAGTCACAGCACACACATCAAGAGGGCCCTTGATTTATGAGACTTTCTTTTTATCATTTCCCCTCCAGATGGACAGCTTTGCCCATCGTCTCTAACACACAGAGAGCTCATTTCTACATCATTGCCTCTGAGTCATTTCAGTTTTCTGCTTCTTAATGAGGTTTTTCTTTAATATTTTACCAGATTACCACATTGTCTCTCTATGGGATCCCAGTATAATTCATTTTATATATTCCTTACACTTGGAAGATAATCCTAATATAACATGCTTTTCTTTCTTTATATTTTTAGTCCTTATGAACAGTTTCACTGATAAAGATAATAAATGAATGCTAAGGGAAATTGGCTTACACAAACTCATTTAAAGAACTTTTTTTTTTTTTTTTGAAGGATGGGTAAGTCTCCACTCTGAAATCCTTTTGTATTTTCTTTACTATTATTTAACTTTGGTGACTTGGTTTCTTTTAAAAACAATTCCTTATTTATTTCACATACAATGCATTTTGATCATATTTTTCTGCTCTCCTGACTCTTCCCACCTCCTGCCCCTCTATCCTAACACCCAACTTCCTATCCTTCTCTCTTTAAAACAACAACAACAACAACAACAAACCATTGAGTCAATTTTTTTAAACATTCCAATCCCAGTCTCCTCTTGAGGATGGGGTATTTCCTGAAGTGTGACTGTTAAACCCCGATACCCTGTGTTAAAGTGGTATAGATTCATAGGTACTATGAATTTTAGTCTTTATTAGGCACCAAGATACTCTATCTTCCATTTTAAATAAAGTTTAATAGTGGAGGAAGAAATAATTGTACCTACTTTCATGATTTGGAATGAATGGGACATATTTGTGAAGACGCTGTGGATTGTTTCTCTTTCTCCATGCTTCCCCTCAGGCCTTGTGAATCTAAAAGCCTACCTTTTAGTTTGATTGAGGTGGAATTTTCCCAGGTGAAATTACTGGAAAGAACTTAGAAACTCCAATGTACCTTGGCACACTGTTTTACTGTTTCCTAACAGTGTCTGGCTACCCAGGTTCCTGTGCTAGAACCCAGTGGGCCATTCCCTTCTTGGTCAGCTCCCCACGCACACGGGGTTGCCCTACTTTGGACCTTGATTAAAATGCCACACCGCATAGCTTAAGCCCTAGACTCTTATTTATCAGAACTGAGGAAATTAGTATCCAGCAGAAGGAAATTTGTCAGTGGGGAACTGGTGATTAGCATGACGGGGCCAATCCATTTCTCCTTCCTTTCATTTTCACAAAGCATACCTTAGATTCAGTTACTGTTTGGACTACTTATGTGGCCTGTGTGTGGGTAAACATGCCATTGGGGAGAATTCCTATGTCCCTGTGTGATGCAATGAAGACAAAAATTTTAATTGTCTCCCTTCACTCTTTCATTTCCTTTTCCATCATTTTCATGGCCTTGGGATTGTAACTCCTTAATCCATGTTTCAGGATCTGGCGGCTAGGGAACACTGATTGAGACATTGTAGGCTCTAAGAAAATTCTTCTGAGCTAAGTAATTTCTCTTCTTATGGGTTTGCTTGGAAAACAAGCTAAATGATCACATTATACTCGCTCGGGTGAGTATTTATGTGTGCAGTGGTTAATATACCATGGAAGACAGCAACAGAAAAGGTAGAAAAGGAGGTTTTTGTTTTGCTTTGTTTTGTTTTGTTTTGGGGAGCACAAGTACTACATTTCACCCATTTCACTTCAAAATATCTGTCTTAGTAAAGTACAAGCCCAGTGTTGATCAGAAGCTCTACCCTGTCATTGTTTCCAACTCCATGTTAGATATGGCTTCTTTCTGGACATGGGAACCACTCTTACTTCACACATTCCAGATTCTGTTTCTGTTCTTGGCAGCAAAGATGCTGCGGGAAAAGTCCTCAAATGCTTCCGATTTTGCTCCTGATTTGAACTGAAAGAAAACTCTATTAACTATGCTTTTTGAAGTCTAGATAAATGATTATAATTCAGTCAATTGTTACTGAATTACACTGTCTCATATCTGACCTTATCAACTATATTTGTGGCATTGACTCAACCAATTGAGTCAGAAATCCCAGCTCACATAAATGGTGTGCTGACTCACAAAACTATACGAGAACACAAAGACCCAACACATGAGAGATACCCAATACTGCTATTAATCAGCTAAGACCTATTAAATTCAGAGATCTTAAAATCCAACCAAAACAAAACAAAAACACCAGGAAGAAACAACACATGGTGATACTTCTACACAGTTTTGACTCATCAACTACAAAACACATTTTGGGAATGATGTTTGTATATGTATGTACGTATGCATTGATATTTTATTGTTATTATTTCAAACATTTATATACAAGTGAAATTACACTCTAAATGTAGAAATTTGCCAGTATCCATTTACTGTTTATGAGAGTGAGGATATGGCTTTCTACATATGCAAAAGCAGTTACCAGGGTTAAAGTTTATAATTTCTTTCCCTCTCTTCATTCACTCCCAATGCTGAATTTTTGAGATGACATGGGAGTTAGGTTTCCAGAAAGAACCCTGAAGTTCAGTGGTCAGTAAGATTCACAATCACAAATCAGTCCATTAAAATTCAGGTCTAGAATCCAAGCCCTATTCATCTGATTGCAAAGCTGTTGTTTTTCTGTTGCTTAATGCTTAATATAAATGAAGTCCCAGGGGACTGAGTATGAAATAGTCGTCCAGTTTCTAATGGGACATGGAGTGTGATTCAAATCTTAAATTTGGTCTGATAGGAGACATTGAATTCAGTAGATAAGCAGAGGCCTGCAAGGAATCTAAGAAGTCTTTAATCATTAAAATAGAGATAAATAAACATTTTGTGGTAATATGATATTTCTAAAATACAAAATGCTCTTGGCTTTATAAATGGAAAATTCAGCTCAGAGATGAGGCAAATACAACGTACATGACTGTATGGTCACATATGATCTTTTTAAAAAGTTGATCCAGCTGCTTTATTTCTTACCTCAGCATTAGCAGTGACTTTGGGACTATGTCATGGGCCTTGTCAAGCTGCCTCCTTTTGAATGCCTGTATTGTTCCTACTGACTTCATTCCCCATGCTGACTGATGGGGATAATAACTTAATACATTCTATAATTTTTAATTTGATGATCTCAAAGTACATTAATGTAGATGGGCTTGGGCTCAACAGGAGGGGTGGATTTCTTTCCCCCCTTTCTTTGAATTTATGAATAAGGTTGATATTTTTAAAACTAACTCCAGAAATAAAAACTCAACTTCTTGTCACTTAGCAAGTATAGCTAACACTGTACCTTTGTTTTTATTCTGGTTTTTTTTATTGTTTTCTTTTTGTACACCTGAGAAATTCTATAGGTCATGTGGAATGGAATATTTGATGGGCTCAGTAAAAGATTCCAAAAGCAAGAGAAAACGTTGTCTGTCTTTTTAAAGCCTGTGTTGGGAGTACTTTGCATATGCAGGAGGATGACAAGACTTTCTGATGTAACTAACAAAATAATTTGAAGGAACCATGATGTGTAGCTTGTTAAGAGAAAGCTCCATAGGACAACTTAATAGCCAGCTGCAAATATTTCAGAATGTTTTGTGCAAAGGAGAGGTTGCATTTATCTTGGTGATTGCAAAGGTAACAGGCAAGAAAAAATGAGATGCACACACACACACACACAGAGAGAGAGAGAGAGAGAGAGAGAGAGAGAGAGAGAGAGAGAGAGAGAGAAAGAGAGAGAGAGATATGCAGGTTTAGAAGAATTAATGCCTTTGAATGACTGGGAACATGTATGGATGGGCTGGAGATTGTCCTGGCTACTAAATCCTTGTACTGAAACTGAAACTGTAAATATGATTTTGATGGATGCTTTGAAAGGATAGTTTCTGAGTTCAAAGTTGGCAGGATGTTTAAAGACCTTCTGAATTCTTGGTAATTTAATATAATTTGTGATGCTTTTGATTAGAAGTTTTATGCTTTCTACATACTGATTCTCTCTGCTATGTCTTTCCCCAAACACAATGCATTCTCCACCTCAAAAAATATATTGAAAATTTTAATGATACATGCTTCTTAAAAATTCTTGATTTTTCATGAACTAGATTAAGGATGGGCAGAAAGTCTATAATCCAAGGTTTTCTTGAGGAAAAAAGATAATAGTGAATTAATAATTGAGTCTGGGACCTTCCCATGAGATGGTGATACTTAAGGACTTTAAGAAGTCACAGTATACACCATTGAAGGCTGTCCAGTGTGCAGTTGATTCACATTAAAGGGTTGTGGTAATTGCTGTACTTTAGATGAAAATACATAAAATGGGTTGCAGAGGATTGCATTGTTTCTCAGAGTTTCCCTGGCCCTAGGAGCATTTGCTGATGTCTGGACATTTACACAGTGACAATTCAGGTGTGGTAGACAGAGGGGCACTGCATAGTATTGACATACAGCAGTAAAGTCCCAAGTCACTTAATCATTCTACAATGTATAGCCTCTCATCACAAAGACATATCCAGCCCCAGATGCCAACATTGTGACCAGTGAAAGGAACACATCTTACTTATTTAAGTTAGAACTTGAACTTCCTTAAACAATGATGTCTTCCAGAGAAGTTCTTATTTTCCTAAGAATTCTTCCCAGTTTTTTTTTTTCATGATAACATTCCATTTGCCAGCATGACTCCCTTGATAGCAGATACTCAAAAGTGTCAGGAACAAACTAATCACTACCACATTTCTCAGACAGTGAATATTGGGTAATTATTGTCTCCAATTTTATGACAACTTTGTGTGTAATTGTCAATAATTGCATTAATCCGACCACATGATACTAACTACTGTTGGAGCAGATAAAACATTGTTATAATTTTTCTTGTACATTTTTAGCATGTAATTGACACTCTACAATGCATTTATTATCCATTAAAAACTCAAAATTTCTTTATGAGTCCTTGGTCACCAGATAGAGTTGAGTCTCTTTCAGGCTCCTTGTGTGTCTCTCGCTTTCTTAATTTTACAGCACCTTGATGACATGTGCATTCCTCGAACTGGAATATGAGATCTTAAGGTTAGCCTTAATACCTTCATCTTTCAGCCTTCAGAATCAGTACCAAGCACATAGTGCATAATGAGTATTTGTTGTCTAGTGGATGGAATAAGAGTGTTCTTTGTAAAGTGGTTTGTAATATTTGGTAACTGGCTTTGTGAATGCTTCACTGATTTCTCAGTCTCTTCTTACAGATCATAAAGTCCTGAGATGACTCCAGTAGTTGAAATGAGCACAGCAAACCTCATGGGGTCTGTGGTACTTGAAAATCTCCTGTTTCTTTATTTCCATCAGGTCCTTCTGGGGAAAAGTCCTATCATCTGTTATAAGAATGGAGGGAATACATTCTGAGAGGAACTATGTTGGGTCAACTATTAAAATTTGTTCAGGTCAAATTTGCCTCTTACTCTTTTCCCCGGAGAGGTTTATGAACACCAGTTATTAGCTGGAGATAGGTTAGATATCAGTAGGAGGGAGAGTGTGTGCTGTTCAGAACCCATTTCTTGAACTGGGTACTGGTCTATCTGAAAATGCCTCCTTTCTTGGCCCTGTCTCTACCCTCTGAGCTGGTAGCCTCTTTGTCAACTGATGCCAGGATGTAGAGTGGGAATGAGCAGAAGGAGCCTGGCTATAGGCCGTAGTTTGATGGAATATTTGAATAATTGTGCAGTTTCAATGGAATCAGTGTTCCCTCCATTAGATAAAAGTGGAGAATAATGGGTTAAATTAGAATGGGTTAAACTAGAAATAAAGGCAGCTAGATAAAAAAAATGTGTAGTACTCTAAGCTATTTTCTGATAAAATTTAACTTTTATAATGATGCTGAGAAGTAAATATTTCTACTTTCAGCCTATAGATTTTATTTGACTCAGATCTCCCTCCCTCCCCTTCCCTGCTTTCCTTCTTTCTTTCCTTTCTTTATACAAATCCATGTATGTACAAATTTGTCTGTGTGCATATATGTGTGGACTTGTATGTAGAGGCCAGAAGTTGACATTGGGCATCTTCTTCTACTTCAGTCCACCTTAGTTTTCAGGACAAAGTTTTCCTCTGAATCTAGAGTTCACCAATTGGCTGTATTGGCTGTGCAGCAAGCTCTGGATATACTTGTCTCTTTCCCCTTCCCTAGCACCAAAGTTTACAGCTATGCCAACTTTTTAAGTGGGTCCCAGAGGATCCAAATACAGTTCCTCATGCTTGTGTGGCTCTCCCCTTACTGATTGGACCATCTCTCCAGTCTGTTTTTGCATTACTTTTCACTAACCTCCCTCTCTCCCATCTTAAATTTTGGTTATTAGAGTACATGAACTATAGGGTTAAGGCTTCCTCATTTTGTTCTGGGGGAAAACCAACTCATGAATTGGATTTTAGAAATGAGTGTATTATTGTTTCCCAGCAGAATTTGCTGATGGGATTTTTGAAAATAGACTGTTCACTTACTGCTTCTTTATGTATCATATTTTGTGTTAGATACTGAGATTACAAAGATGAGTGGTCTATAATTTCTGTGCTTGAGGAGCCCACAGTAACTGTTTGCTTCTGATTGTTCTAAATGGGAAGGGATGAGCAAGTGCTAAAGGAAAAAGTATAAATAACGAAAGTTTCGTGGTCACATTGTGACTTTTTAAAAGAAAGTCTTTTACTCTTTTTTGTCCTGTTGCAACAAACAAAATGAGCTTGTAAAAATTTTTAAAAATAAAGATAAAAATTAAAGAAAAGGGTTTCCCAACTAGTTGGATCAATTTTCTGTTTATCTACCTTTTGGTTATTTGGATAAATAAGAAATGTGATTTATACACACACACACACACACACGTACACACATACACATACCCCAAAACCAACCACACTCAGCCCATAGTCTGTTTGCTTATCTGAAAATACACTTAAATGTACTATCAATGTCTTAACACCATTTTTGTGGTTGATAAGCATTTCATTGCACAAAGGTAGTCAAATGTATTGAATTAATCCTGTTGCTATATAATAAGGCAAGTGTGTACTATGGGTGTGTATGGTGTATGTTTATGTATGTGTGTGCGCACGCGTGTGCGTGCGCACGCGGGAACGCGTGTACAACCTCATAAAAGGCAGAAGATGATGTTGGGAATCTGACTCTATCAATATTCTTTTCCCTGACTGAACCTGGAGTAGGGCTGGCAGGCTGGGTTTTAATACAATTCCACTGATCTGAACTCAGTTTCTAATGACTGCATAACAACTGCTCATGCCCACTGAATGACCTCTTAAGTAACTTTTAACATTTTATAACTTTAGTCACACAGAGACCTTTGTAGGTAACTTACTCTGTGTATATCCTGCATTATTTCCATAGAGGGACTTGCTAGTTATATAAGTACTGGGCATGAAGAATTGCATGTTTCTTTTGTTTTTATATTTTATGTTAAATTATCCTCAAGAAAACAGGAGTATGTTTGCCTGTCATCATTGATTTGAGTTTCCATTTTTGTTCAACTTCTCCAGCATTTGGTACTTTGTATTTCTTTAAAATGATGTTTTCCAATTTGAAAACTGGCAAACCTGACGTTATAAAGACTGTTTTTTGGAAAGTCTTGACATTATCATTTCCCTGTCATTGTTTCCTGGCAGACTTCTATCATTTTGTTATAGTTGATTGCTTAGCTCCTTATCTTCCTTGCAGCTCCAGAATTTCCTGAGGGTCAAGTATAGCCTATCCACTTAGGTGTTTCCAAAGGCTCATGATTGTTTGTTGAATTAAATGGAATTTAGAGAACAAGTTGCCTAGCAACTGTTGGCCAGATGTATAATTTTCAACTACCAATAGGAATGCCTGTTATTTCTGTCAGTTGCATAACAATGAGGCAATTTGCTGAGTACTGATTATTTGCCAGGACATATTTAGTGGTCTGTATCCTTAACACATACTTCACATACTCAACACTTTCAACAAGGTCTTGACCTAAGGAATAACCAGTTTCCAAGCCATCTTTCTCTTTGTCTTTTTATCTCTTCTACCCTTTCATATTCTCCTCCCTTTTTAACATGTCCAAATTAGAAAAGACTGGCATAATAAACCTTGAACCATTTAGCATTCAGTTTCAAGAGCTATTAACATGTGATGAGTTTTACTTCATCTTTGCCTTTATTTCCTCATCTTGTACCTCATTCCCATAATGCTATTTTAAAATAAGACTCAAGACAGGTGTAGCTCAATGGTATAGCACTTGCCTGGCAATCCAAAGAACATGAGTTTGATTGTCAATATCACAAGATAATAGTGATTATGATAATAAAATGAATTTTAAGTACCTTCTTTAATTAATGACTATTTAAATATATTTATGATACACAAATACTTATATAAAGCACAAAGTAATTATTGTATTTTGAAATGTTTGCAGAAATTCTCTAGTAGAATCTAATATGTAGTCAGTGCTAATTTCCTTGGTGGTCTCATATAGGAATTCTCATTCTTGAATCAAGATGAACACAAGTATAACTTACTGTTTTCTCAGCCATTCCAACAACATATTTCTTTTTCCCATGAAAATATAAGGTCCCTCTTAGAGATTATTAAATTGAGGGACCTAAAATTCTTAAATAATCATTACTGGGGTATGTGTTGATGGCAGAGGCTTGTCTAGTATGTATGGAACCTGGGTTTAATACAATAATAAAAAAAATCCTCATGGATTGAATATTTATTTGACCACTTCACCAATGGAAGTACACTTGGAAATCAGCCTCTGAGAAACATCAGAGCATGTGGCTGTGGGGAATGAAGTAGTTCCTTTGCCATTGGGCACTCAAGACTTATTCTCTTTGCAGCTTCATCCATGTGTTTATCTGGTGACAGGGCTCCCATCCCTCTATTCTCTGTTTTTGTGACGAGCCTCCACGTGGGCTGTGGCCAAGTCTCCTCCCTAAAGATGTGTAGTTACTGGAAGTGGTACTGATTTGAAAAGTCTATCTTCACACTGAGGTGAACACATTAAGACCTGCTGCTCCCTGGTCCCCCTCTTGACTGGGAGAGGATAGGGTACAATGGAAATCATGGGCTTGCTGTTTTCCATAGTGGGTAATGACATCTAGAGGATACTTTGTATTAAGTGAATCTTCAAATTTACTTTATGGTTCTGTTTCTGATTTGAAGGTCTTGCAGCTGTTCATTGCGTGGTGGCAGATGGGAACACAACCAGAACACCTGGAACCAATAGCTCTCTCTGTGGAGTATCTGGGGGAAACTGCACAGGTAATGGTTATGCTTCATAGTTAATCCAGGAAAGCTACATCCCCTAGGCTTAGTCTTTTTCTAAAAATAATATTTACCACACTAGGTGGGTCTTTGTGCATATAGTAGTATACTAGGTACTGTATTAAATAATTTGCATGCAGTAATTTATTCATTACTTGTAAGAGTTTTCTAAGTGAGATAAAATTTTAAGAACAATATACTGTATTTTATTTATTTAAATAATACTATAAGAATGATTTGATGTAGCTTTAAACAGAAAAGATGGGAAAATGTCTGGGCACAAAACTCCCCTATGGTTACCTCTCTGAAGGTCACAAGCCTGCAACTTGCAACTCTGTCTCCCCAGTTTTAGTGCCTCTGTGCTTAGCCACCATATACTGAGAGTCTTAGTAATTTTTATGGTTACTTTGATAAAAGCAGCTCCAGGAATGAAGGATTTACGTTGGCTCACAGTTTGAGGGTCCAATGTAGCATGGCTATGGCTGTGGTCCTGGGAGTCGAGGCAGCTGGTCACATCATATACAGTCAGGAAGCACTGAGGAGTGAATGCTGAAACCCTCTAGTTTTTCTTTATGTTTGAACAAGCAGGCACAGTAGCTTGACCAAAGCTGCTGTTCATATTGAGGATGCATCTTCCCACCTCAGTTAAATCTCCGTGAAAGCATCTCCATACATATGCCCAGAGGTGTGTCTCCTAGGTGATTCTGAGGAAATCAATCATATGTTGTTTAGGTATGTTCAGGCTGAAATGATCAAGCCCACAGTCTCTTTATTGATGTTCTGTCTTGGTGCATCCATTGTAAAAGTGAGATATCGAGCCTTTCTAATATTACAGTTGTTTCTATCTCTGTGGCAGTTGGACCAACCTAAATTTATTTCCTTGCTTAAAGTTCTCAACAATGACTGTAGAATGTTCTAGGAGTCAACATCAGGAAGTATTGGCCAGAGAATCTTCCAGTCTTTTCCTACCCTTCTTGGAATGTCATCTGTTTGAGCCTGTTGCTTCTCATTTATCAATGGCAAAGACTCAGGCAGGCTTCTCCTCATCACTCTTAAACCGCAGTGCTACATGGCATATATATAGGTTAGAGTCCATTCTTCATATGCAGTTTTCCTGAGCCCCAAACAATACTTCTGCCACTAATCTCAGCCATTTGCAATCTCCTGTTGCCTGTCTGT
Organism: Phodopus roborovskii; assembly: GCF_943737965.1. Classification (NCBI taxonomy): domain Eukaryota; kingdom Metazoa; phylum Chordata; class Mammalia; order Rodentia; family Cricetidae; genus Phodopus; species Phodopus roborovskii. The sequence continues at coordinate 12,559,822 of NW_026126525.1, forward strand.
GAGTAGCAAAGATGTTTCACGAATTGAGTGTCCTATCTGTTGGACATAGTATATGGTGAGCATCATATTCTCCTTTTGGTTCTGCCAACATTTGCTTAATATTTTTATGTGTTTTATATTGGGTGCATGCATATTTATAGTTGGGGACTGAAAACCTTATGGAATAATAATACTTATCTTTTTAAAAAATAATACTTTCCTTTGATATTTGGTGTTTGCTAGCAGATTTGAGCTAAAGCTTCTTAGGTCTAAGCTATGAATGACCACCACTGATGTGCTTTTTCTAACATTGATGTGGGTGTCTGAATCCCTTCAAACTCAGGAAATGCATTTCCATAAATCTAAATTGTCTGCTATAGACTTATGCCTTATGATTTTTTTCTCTCTTGCTGTCTGCCTTTATGGTTTGTTGATTATTTTTTCACTAGTATATTTTGATTCTCCCTCTCCATGAATATCTTTTTCTGTAATTGGCATGGGACTTGCATAAAAATAATTAGATAATAAAACAAATTAATAGAATAATAATTAAATAAAATAATAATTATTTAAAGTTGGTAGCAACTAAGTTTCAATCACAAACAAATCTATTTTATTAACTACATTTTATACATATAGAAGTCATCTAGAATTGAGATCAACATCAACAATTATATCTATTAAACTTGTGAAACATACAAAGTACTGTTGTACTTTACATACATTAATTGATTTAATAATAAATTATATCTACTTTCATAAGAAGCTGCTGAGGAACAGAGAAGCCAAGTCCTTTGTTTAAGCTCACACAGTGAGCACAGTAATCTGACATAATGTGATACTGTTGATAGGATGCATACTATTAACTACTTGAAAGTCATGGAGACATCCAAATGAAGACTGATGTGAGGGAATACTTAGAAGATAAACTGCCTGAAAGCAAAGTCCAGGTGTTGTCCAGATGGCTCTTGAAAGAGTAATTAATATCAAGAATAGACCTTTAATGACTGGCTCTTGCCACTGGCAAGTTACAAAGCTTTTAGAACCCAAGTCGAGAGCCAGTTGCACAAAGAAAGGTTAGATGATATGGAAACAAATTTTCTGTATATAAATAATTCTTTTGTTTTTTTACTTTTAATAAATTTTGTATCTAAGAATTACATTTTCAGTTTGTCATTTCCTGGTGAATAAGGAATGCATCATTCACTCATACTTCTAGCATCTAGGACACAATGAGCCTTCTTTGTGATGCCAGGAATAAACAATGAACAAAAGGGGAAAAGACAAGGTCAAGAAAGCAGCAGAGTGACTTGTAGTACTCCTCAGGTCAACCGGTCCATCTTTGTGAGTATGTCTCTGGCTTCTGCGTTGAAGATTAGATAGCTGAGATGTCACATAGGAAGGTAGAAGAGCTTGAGATGTCACAAAGAAGGAGACATCTTCCAGCCTAGAGCTGAGGTAGGCCTCAAGCCCAATGGAGGACATGCTGAGGTGATTTTGCATATGTTTTAAAGACATCCAATGGGATTTGCTGATGAAATAGACATAAGAGTCAAAGAAGTCCAAATGATGCTGAGATATTTGATCTAAATAAATAGTCAGAACTGATACAATTTACCAAGGTAAAGGAAAAAACATGTTTAAGAAAAAAAATGAAGTATTACCATTTATAACTTAAGTTGAAAAGCATGTTTAGATATCCAACTGTGTGGTTAGTTGGACAATTCATATTATGTGAAGACATGTCAGATGGTACAACTACCTGGGAACTGTTACAATGAAAATAGGACCTCATGGACTCACAAATAGAGTGAGTGTAGAGAAAGGAGACTGTTCTGGACCCTGAGTGGCTGATAAGCCTTAGAAGCCAAGGGAGATGAGAAAGAGCCTGCATAGGAGGCCAGGAGGCTGAGCAAGGAAACTCTGATTTCATTCAGAAAGTTTTAGCCTGTTTGCTTGAAAACCGAAAGAAAACACAAGCTTTCTTCTTGACCACCGGTCATTTGCTCCAGCCATGAAGAATTTTGAATGTAGACAAACATAGCACACTTCTATATTCCTGGTATTTAGCTTTCTTTCATAACAAAAAAAATACTCAAGAAAATCAACTGATTGCAGAAAAGGTTTGTTTTGGCTCAGAGTCTTGGCAGTCCCACTGTGTGGACACTTGGCCTTGTTTCTTTGGTACCTGTAGTGAGGTAGCAATTCATGGTGGGCATGTGTGTCGGAGGCAGTTAGTTCATGACACTTGGGAAATCAAGAGAGCAAGAAACCAACATTCTACAGTTTCCTTTCTAGGCACACCCTGAGTGAGTCAAGCTCTCCCACTACACCTATCTTTCTAGAGGTCCTAAAACTGCCAATAGGGTTGTGGGCAGGTGACCAAGCCTTTAACATGTGAGCTTTTGATCATACTTGTCCAAACTGTAGCAAAAATTGATTGATAATTTTTCCCTTTAGTAAAATAAAGTAGGTCAGCTCTCTGTTGTAGATCTTACTTCTATAATGGCCAGCCTGGCCAACTTGGTCAAAATACAGTTTAACCTGCTTTTAACACCATCCCATGATTCCTACCTCTATCAACCATAGATCCCAACTGCTCAGGAAGAGGGCACCCTCTTCATCTACTTTCTTATAGAAGAAGCCATTTAGCTATAAGACACATGGAGATTACCCAAATTTCAACTTTTTCATTGCTTCAAGGACATTGTGAATTCTCCATGCTCCTGATTCAAGGAGACAGCTGGTAAGATAAGAATGGAAATTAACTTTAAAAATATAAAACTGTCTTCTTCAGATTTTGGCACAAGAAAATTGTAAGATGAGGAAATCTCTACTGGGATGAACCCCCAGAAGATTAGAAGTAGATTGTTAAAGTCTTTAATGACACTTCACAGGCTAGAAGGAAGCCATTCCCCAGGCTCTGCAGGGCCTCGTGTAGCTTTTTATGGACATGCTTCTTCATTTTAGAGGTCAGATATATGTATGGGAAGATGAATTTGTAGTGATTTGCCTTCCTTCCCCCTTCTCTTTCTTTATCCCTATAAAGAAGTTTCTATTTCAATGTTTAGCACTCTTCTGTAGTTTGTTCTGTTATATATGTAACTAAGGGGCTAGAAAGAATGTGAAGTTATAATCACTGCAGTAAGTATTACAAAAAAGCATAATTGGCTCATGGAATAGGATTGTTCAGTAGGTAAAGGCACTTGCTGCCAAAGCCTGAGGACCTGAGTTTGATTCCTGTAGATCACATGATATAAGGAGACAATCAACTGCTTCAAGTTGTCCTTTGACATACACAGTCATGCCTTGTCATGCATGCACCTCTCCATCTAATTAAGGTAACAAAATGTTTAAGTGTCCGGTAATTACAGACCTAGTGTGTCTGTACCAGCTGATTTTATGTGTCAACTAGATACAAGAGTCATCAGAGAGGAAGGAGCCTCAGTTGAGGAAATGCCTTTCCCAGATCCAGCTGTAAGGCATTTTCTCATTTAGTGATCAATGGGGGAGTACCCAGCCCATTGTGGGTGTGGCCATCCTGGGCTTTAGATCTGGGTTCTATGAGAAGGTGGGTTGAGAAAACTGTGAGAAGCAAGCCAGTAAGCAGCTCACCTCCATGAGATCTGAATCAGCTTCTGCAACTGGGATCCCATTCTGTTTGAGTTCCTGTCCTGACTTCCTTCAGTGATGAACAGCCATGCTGAAATGTAAGCCAAATAAACCCTTTCCTGCCCAACTTGCTTTTTAGTCATGGTGTTTCACCACAGCAATAGAAACCCTGAGTATCACAGTGTCCATTCTGAAGAGCTCTGGTCACAACTATTACAAAAACTCTTTGTATAAGTATTAATTATTAATATTGTAAATATGTCAGTCTCAGGAAAATTCCTTATTAGAACTAAATTATTTAGTTGTTTTTTGGATTTCTCTCCTTTAGTTTATCCCATAGGAATCTGTCATATCTACTCTAATTAGAGCTTATGACCCAACAAGAACAAGTGCTTCTCGTTGAATGGTCTATATGAGACCAGCAAGATGTCTTTTTTTCTTGATCTGTACTGAAACCTTTAAATCAAATGTTTGTGAACAATCATCTGTCTTAACTCTTATGGTTTCTGACTCAATTGACCATAAGAATCTTGAGAAGCCTTTGTCCCACAATAGATTGAGACAGTATCTGTATCAGCTCTGCAAGTCTAGGGTTTTAGTTGGCCAACTGACAGGTGTAGTTGCTCTGTGATGTTCTGAAATGCCATCTTATCACCAAGGGAATACTTTAGTTTGGATACAGTGCAGTGAACCAGGTTAAGATGAGAGGGAAAAGACAATTGAGCTCACCCACCTCTAACATCATGGAAGTTGCTTTGCTGTTCCATTTTAGGGGGGGCATATCATTTTATTTTCAAGAGAAACACAAGAATTGGGCCTGGTGGTTTTGTCATAGGATTAACTCCTTTAACTCCCACCTATCTTGCTTTCCTATTGGCCAACGGTGCTTTATTCATTAAACCAGTATGAGAAACGTATATACATAATGGCATCTCCCATCACTCCTTCTTGATAAATATCCATGCACCAGAAGAGCAGAATGAACTCTCCTGACTCTTCTAACCCACCTCTACTATCAGGCCTCATGATAGTCAGAATATGGCTACACAGTTCAATTTCAGACAATGTGACCAGGGTGGATACTGGATGAGAAGTAACTATTACTCTAGATGCTGTCTGCTGGGAGAATGCTGACACACTTTCTCATTTCAAAGATAGCCCAACGCAGGTTCTTGTTTGGGTTTTATTTGTTTGGTGTTACATATCAGATGTGTGATTTATTTCGGTTTCAGCTCTGAAAGTTCCACAGAGAATGCAGACATTTTCTGCCTGGTGGCATGGAAAGGGTTTTAAATCCAGATAACTCTGGGAATATTTAAAAGCATGTTTCTTTGGCGAGCTGAGCTGAGTGTTCAAAACAGCCTGGCAACTGCTTGGCTGGCAAGGATTTGTGCTGCTTGGATGGGCAGGGGCTGCTTTAACCACTGCACCCAGCAGCTGCCAGTTAATTTGTCTTTTGGAATGATATTCCATGTGGTTATTGAAAGTTTGGGTGCATACAAAGAAGCCAAGTAAAGAGAGGAATTAGTCTAAGTTTTGGATATGAAGTCTCACAGCTTAGATTTAAAAGCCAGGATGCTTTGCAAATCAAGAGAGACCTGCTGGAGGATAAGCAATATGCCACTAGGTCATGTTCCCTCTTGAATGTATCTCTTTGCTTTTCTTTCTTTTTTATTATTTTTTCTTATTTTACATATCGATCCCAGTTCCCTCTCCCTCCCTCCCATGCCCCTCCCCCACTCCACAGGGAGGGTGGTGCCTTCCAGGAAGGATCAATAAAATCTGTCAAGTCATTTGGAGTAGGGACTAGGCCCTCCCTCCTGCCTCTAGGTTAAGGGAGTATCCCTCCATGTGTCTCTTTGCTTTTCATTCCTCGGTACAGGCCTACATTATACCCCCCAGTTTTCCTTGGCTTTTTCTTAGTGCCCAGCATCTCCCTATGCTAGTGTAGTATATCCTGTCTTACCTGATAAATGGAAGACTGCTTCCCTGTCACTGCACCAAGACTCACATCTCTAATGCCATCCCCTACATCTTGAGAGGCTCTTGACAAGGTCTTCCCACTTTGTTTCATCTGCCTTTCCCATGTGCTCACTACTGTTAGCTCTGAGTGTTTCTGCTCTCAGGGTCCCCAGAGTTAAATTGTTTGCTGACTGACTTCCAAAACCTACATTCTCCAAATGTGGTTTTTATTTTATTAAGGAAGCACTTTCCATACTTACACAAGGTTTCTTTTGAAATGGCTAAGATTTTCAAGGAACTAGAATCAGCTTATTAGCTAGGAACTTAACCTTTTCTTAAGGTACTCTGCTGGCATTTTCATATATTTTTTTTATTCCTCTCAACAACCAGTTGAGGTGGCCCTTATTGTTTTGTTTTATAGATGGGGAAACTGAGGCTCAGACAGATTAGTTAGCATAGCTGGATTCAGCTGGTGGAGAGCCCAAAACCACACTCTTTTCTTTCCCCTAAGTCAGTGTCCTTTCCAAGGTTTGCAGTATCCTGCAATCCTTTTTTTTTTTTTATTACTATAGCTGTTTTCCTGACTGTATGTTATTATTATTTTTATTTTGTGCCAGTTAAAACACATGGAGGCTACTTTATTCATTGAAGTTTTAACACCTGCACTTAAAGGGTTAGGAAAACCCTTTAAGTTATTAAGTGGCTTGGCAAAATGCACACGTTATTTGCTTCCATACTACATGCAGTTATTTCAAGGAAAATTACAGTGTCTTTGATGAACCCCACTAACCAGTGTGCATGAGAGCAAAGTATCTGGCATGCACAAGCGTTCAGCCTGGGAGTCAAGTGATTCAACAAGGAAAACCAGGTCAGCCAGCTCCTGAGCAGTAATCTGGCATCCGCTGCGATTGTAGAGCAGCACCAGAGATTTGCATGGATTGACTCATCCAATTGTGGTTCAAATCTGTAGTAGAGATAGATAAGCAGGCTATTTACTATTTACTAACAGTACAGCTAAACAACTTATTTTACTTCCATGTTGTATTAGGTACCATGAGTAATTTAGACTTTATGGAGGATGTATACACATTGTATATAATGTCACACAACATTATATAAGAAATTCCGATTTCTTGGGGTTAAGGCATCTGTAAAGGGCCTGAAAGTAGTCTCTCATGGATCCTGAGGGATCTGCATTACATCTTGTGTCACAGAAAACTGCAGTGTATTGGTTATCCAAATGTTTTCCAGATTCTTCTGTCTGCCCCACAGAGTTTGTCTGTCTTAAGTCTATATTAATGGGTTTAGTGGTTATTGCTGACAATGAAATAATAACTTAATGTCATTGACACATGGGAAATGGGTCCCTGCAGTGACTGCCCTATGTCTTTTTTGCTGCCTCTCCTTGTCCCAGTTGTGGAAGCTCTCTCTGGGTGAGAGCTGGCTTGAGGCTATTTTCTCTTATATCTGGCATGTATTAGTTGTGAATCAATAAATGAATTGGGGAGTTAGTATTTTAATGGTGTTCTTCTTTTCCAGGTACAACTCCTAGACAGAAATTGAAAACCCACTTCTCTCGGTGTCCCAAGCAATACAAGCATTACTGCATCCATGGGAGATGCCGCTTCGTGGCGGACGAGCAAACCCCCTCCTGCATGTAAGTAAGGGCCCTGTGCCCATGAGCAAAGGGGTGCAGCATGCTCTCAGCCTGAGGCTTGACAGCACTGGAAAGTCTGAGCTAAACCTACCATCTGTCCGGATGCAGTTCTGTCAGGTCCTGCCTTCAGCCACTTTTCTTTAGGGCCATGCTCAGCATCTACTTGTGGAGAAACTGATGCAGATTTTCCTCCTGAAATAAGAGTGTGAGAATCCAGACCCAATTCTGCACTGTTGGTGTCCTCAGCTCCCTTGTGCAAGCAAAGCCGAGTCTCTGTGTTAGGATCTCGTCAGTCCCAATCATCTCCTGGGTGGTTCAAATGAAAACAGATTCTTTGGCACATGTGAGGCAGTTCTGAAGTTGATGCAAATGCAAAGGAATTCCTGCCAGACTAGATGCTGTCCATTTGCAGGTGTCAGCAATGTGTGAGAGACTGGAGTATTCATAAATAGAGATGATCAAGGCCCACTTAGCTCACTGGGGAGTTGGGAGAGGAGCAGACTTTGAACCAAAAGTGCAAATTTCAGCAGTTTTGTGCATTGTTAATATTCATTTTCTTCTAAAGGGATGCCCCTTTAAAGAGAATTATAGGATTTTGCTTCATGGAGGGATGGAGTGAATCCTTAAGCATAATTCTGACCTTAAGTTTACAGACTATGTATGTTCTTTATATATATATAAATATATATATTATATTTTTTCTTCTAAGTATCTTTTAAGCATATTTTACTTGACCATTAAGGGTTGTAGACTTCCTCAAAATTTAACTCAGTTCAATTTAAAAAGGAATATACACAGATAATACTTAGAGGTGGGATAAGAATTGGTAGTATAAAAAATAAGGTGTGTGTGTGTGTGTGTGTGTGTGTACGCATAAACAGATCTGAATTTTTTAATTTTTATTTATGTTTTTACTGGCTTGGAGACATATATTGGATTTTAAGATGGTGAATGCCCTTTGATCTAGTGCATTTTTTCCCATGTCTGCAAGTTTACTATTCTTTAACTATACTGTCTTCCGAGATGAAAACTAGATTGTGTAATCTCCCTGCCTAAAATCAATTCACAGCTATCCCATTCACCATGAGGTTGATACCCATTTCCTCAATCTACAAAACTCCTCAGATTCTGGCTCAACTTCCTTGTTCTAGTTTTCAGTGTGTTTGCAAATGTCCCACTCAAGCCTGTGTTCCTTCTCAGGGGTTGGTAGACAAATCCCTCTCTTAGCCTAGAGAGCTAATTCCTGCTGATTCCTGCTGATAATGTAAGACAGCTCAAGCATTTGCTCCCCCTTCCTCTTACTTTCCACGGTGGGAGACACTGAGCAAAAATGGTCATCAGCTGATGTGTAATTGGTTTGTTGAGGGGGAAATGACAAGAGACATGCTCTAACCATGCTGAAATTTGACTTCTCGCATGACTTCATTGGGTTACAACCTACAGGAAGTTCTTCTTGCTGAGACACTCACTCAGCTAAAGATACAGGGCCCAGAGTTCATATTTAGAAAAATTTCCTAAAGAGCAGTGTGTAATGGCTGGCCATTTATGGGTAAAACAGTCCTTTCAAAAAGTCATACGTAGTAGACTTGTTAAAGAAATAGTTAAGCTAATTAGAAGAAAATGAACATGTTTGTAAGATTCAATTATATTCTTTACAAACTCTTAAAAACATTCCCTGTCATGTTCAATTAAAGATGATCTTCTTCAATCCTAATTTTAAGAGTGTTTTGATACTTTAATGCATTTCTAAGTTCTCAGCCTGCAGTATTTTAAAATTTTAATATTTATGTGTGTGTGTGTGTGTGTGTGCGTATGCACATGCGTGAATACCTAAGTGCTTATTCATGCACCACATGTACGTAGGAGCTTGTGGCAGTAAGAAAGAGGGTATTGTCTTATATGGAGGGGGAAACACAAATGGCTGCGAGCTTCTCTGTGGGTGATGGGAATTGAACCTGGGTCCTCTGGAAGAGTAACAAGTGTTCATAACCACTGAGCCATGGCTCCAGCTCTTTTGTCTGTGTTTTGACCATAGAATGAAGACAAGCAATGTTCTTGAATGAAGCAATTTATCCCAAGAGCTTCTAGATGCATCCATAGTGTGCTTCTCCTTTCTCTACGTAACAGTTCGCTTTTCCATTGAGACTTTCTGAGTTTGTTTCTGTTGGTGTTTGAAGCATTCTGTCAGCTACAATGTTGACACTTGAGATCTCCTTACTGGAGAGATAACTGGATTTGTGGGAATTAATGCATTAGCTCTTGTTGAATATCAGCTATGGAACAGCCTGGCAGTGAATTCTGAGGTTTAGAAATAAATAATGTCATACAGAAATCTTTCCAAGGTGCAGAATTTGATGGTTCTGAGATTTGAATAACTGCATGGACCAGCATTTTTGGATGCTTGGATGTATCTGTGAAGAATAAAGGGAAATATTAATGCCAAGATGCTAGTGCTGCAAGAAATAAGTTTGATTAAAATTTGCTCAATTTTTTATGTATCTTTTAAGGTTCTATAACAACTCAGAATTCTATGCAGAGTCCATACATCATGGAGCTATTAGCTCAGGATGCCTTGCAAGCATAATTCCCAGTTTGGTCAAAAGTTTCCCTAAGTATAACCACAGACTCAGGGAATCTGCCTAGTTGAAGTTTGTCTTAAGATTACATTGATAGAGGTGTGAAAGACTAGGGGAAGCCATGGTCCCATTGAGATTTCTGACTGATTCTGGTTGGATTCCCTTTAAAAGTGCATGACATCAAAGGCCACTGTTTAGAGGGAAGAGGAAGCGATAGTGAACATAGCTGTAAATATAGCCTTTCTCACTCAGCTACTAGCAGGCTGGGATGGGAGTTGTGATAATAGCTGTGCGGTTTGGATGCAAGAGCAATAGAAGAGATTGCTTCCTAACCTGTGGTTTCCCTGGTCATAGAATTAGAACTGTGGTGTGTGTGTGTGTGTGTGTGTGTGTGTTTGTTGGGATATTCTGTAGAAATCATCTTTATAGAGCTTTCTAATTTTGGACATGGAGTCATGGAATTTCACACACATTACCTGTTTGACTATATGAACTATGTAATTTGTTTGTTTGTTTTATTGAGACAGGGTTTCTCTGTGTAGCTCTGGCTGGAACTTGCTCTGTAAACCAGGCTGCCTTTGAACTCATAGAGATCTGCCTGCTTTTGCCTGGGAATAAAATGATTAAAGGCTGTTTGACAATATGAAATCATGTTACTGTAAGTTAGTTCTTGGATGCAGTTTAATGCTTGTCTTACCTTAACTATAAATGAGACTTTATATAGCTTTTCTGTCCTTGTCATGAGGTTTTTATTAATTGGGAATGCTGTGGAGGGAATTTTAGCATTCCCTTATGCACAAACTGAAAGAATAAAACAGCAAAACATTTTAATAGGTTGCCACGATGATCTGTTCCTATCAGACAAGTTAAGAAAGTTCTGGTGGTGGTAGGTTTCAGAGGGGCAAGGTGCAGCTGCTCTTAAACACAGTGGAGGAGGGCTTGCCTTCTTTCACTTTTGTTAAGCAATTAAAACAGTGCTAACTTCATCCAAAAAGAAGCAGAGACTCATAAAAGTGTCTTCTTTGTACAGCTGTGAGAAAGGCTACTTTGGGGCACGATGTGAGCGCGTAGACTTGTTTTACCTCCAGCAAGACAGAGGGCAGATACTGGTCATCTGCTTGATTGTGGTCATGGTGGTATTCATCATTTTGGTCATCGGTGTCTGCACCTGCTGTCAGTAAGTCTATCTGCACTGAATTTTATGTAAACCCAGAAATCATATCTCACTTTCCTTCTCCTCCCTTTTCTTCTCTCTCTCTCTCTCTCTACTATTTCTTCCCCTTTGTTTTAAAGAAAACAACTTTCTGAGACACATGTTCATTGATGTAAGATTTATATTAGCAGTGAAACACATTGCAGATAATTTTTTATCAATTTACTGAGACTTATTGTAAGTTTAAATAAAATTTATAGATATCTTTGGGTTTAAAAATTCTAGTCATTTAGCCCTGAGGGCAGTGTGCTTTGTTTGTTAGTAAGTTAAATAAAAATTTCATTTTCTAAACCTGCCTAATTACATAGTGACACTTAAGAACAGAAACAGCTGAAATATTTTTGCTTGACCATGAAAATAATTAATTTTAATTGCACAGGCAAGTCCTCTGTTTTCATTATCGTGAGTTTCTATTATGCATTTGGAATCAGAGCTAAATTTCCTTTTGTTTGAAAGAAAGTGGGGTGGGATAACTATTAACCCAAGGCAGCTTCTCTGGAAACCTGTATTAAGTTCAATATTTTCTTGCTTCTATAAGTGTCCCTCCCTAAAACATAGCATCCAGTTCTGTGCTATAGACTATGCCAAAAAGTGATGCCTCACAAGTCCTTTAGAGTGTTCTTGGGATAAAACAAAGGAGGAAACAAAAACAAAAAACACAAACCCAAAACCAAAACAATACACAAACAAATTTTGATTAGCTCCACTGTTGTTTATTTTTGAGACATTGAACAAATTTCTGTTTCTAATTTTGATAATTTTTATATATTTTTTAAATTTATTTTTATTTTACATGTTGATCCCAGTTCCCTCTCCCTCTCTCCCTCCCTCCTTCCCTCCCTCTTACCCTCTCTGCTCCCTCACATGCACCCTGACCATCCTCCCCTCCCATCCCCCCACCCCAGTTCCACATGTAGGGGAATGTCATCCAGGTGGGGTCATGTAGCTCTCTGTCAAGTCATTTGAAGTAGGGACTAGGGCTTCTCTCCTCTCTCTAGGTTAAGACAGTTATCCCTTCATGGGGGATGTGTCCGCAAGGTCCTTTTGTGCACCAGGAATACATCCTGGTTCCACTGTCTGAGGTCCCTTAGGCTGCTCAGTCCTTCTGGCCTGAGTCAGTCCCATGCTGGATTCCCAGCTATCAGTCTGGGGGCCCGTTAGCTCCTCCTTGTTCAGATCAGCCGTCTCTATGTGTTTCTACAACCTGGTCTTCTCCTCTCCCTCTGCATCTGGATTCTAGTTCGACTCAGTGTTTAGGTATGGGTGTTTGCTTCTGTTTCCAACATGTACTAGATGAGGGCTCCATGATGGTGGATAAGTTAGTTGTTGATCTCACTGTCCAGGAAGGGCATTTATGGTAGCCTTTCCACGGTTGCTCAAATAGTTAGTTGGTGGCAGTCTTGTATGTCTCTAGACCTTTCTTTAGGTTCAGTTTTCTCTTCAAACTATGTTCTCTCTCTCTCTCTCTCTCTCTCTCTCTCTCTCTCTCTCTCTCTCTCTCTCTGTCTCTCTTTCTCCTGTCTTCTATTCCTATCCTGACTCAATCTTCCTAGTCGCACGTGCTTTCCTCTCCTCCCCTTCTCTTTCTCCTATTTCTCTCTCCATTCACTGCCCTCCCCCACTTCCCATGTGCTCTGGGGGACTTGTCCCTTCCCCCTTCTGTGAGGGACTTTATATGAAGAAACCATCCTGAATGAGGTAACTCAGTCACAAGAGGAACATGGTATGTACTCGCTCATATATGCATTTTAGACCTAGAGCAAAGAATGACCAGCCTATAATTTATACCACCAGAGGAACTAGGATACAAGGTGTATTTTTATATTTTATTGAGAAACATTCATTTTACATATCAATCCCCTGTTTCCTCTCCCTCCCATTCTCCCATATCCCCTCCTAAACCCCCCAACCCACCCTCCACCCTCTCCCCAAGGATAGTGAGGCCTTTCATGGGGGATCATCAAAGTCTGTCATATCATTTGGGGAAGAGAACAAATTTCTTAATACAAGTATTGAGCTAGATGACTAGATGATTTACAGGAATCTCAGCATCTCAGCTATTAACAGGCTTGTTTTGTTTTGAGGTTTTTTTTTTTTTTTTTTTTTTTTTTTTTTTGCTTTATGGTAGAAAGGAATCTTTTTAATGCCACATTTAGGACACAGGATGAGTTGGGCACATCTGGGAAGTGACCTTTTTATATTTTTATATTAATTTTGAGCCACATACATGTTCAGGAGACCAGATTACAGCCCAGAACATTAAATCAATTCCTTCATTAATATACCTAGAAATTTAGTAATATTGCTGGGGGCTGCTGTCACTCCCAGTGTTTTATGCCTTTTTCCAGTCTTCATTGCTTCTTCTTCTACAAACCAAGTGGTGCTGATTGTACAACCTTGTGAATTAACTTTGCATGGGAATTTGTCTTCGGCCCACTAATCTCTCTCACAATCAGGTAGGAGATTCTTCGTATGTACGTAAGCTTGTATCACCCCCACTGTGGCCTGTGGTAGATAGCACTTGAACTTACAAAAAGAATTGTGTCAAAAGCAAAGGCAGTGGGTTTAGAATAAAAAGGAACTTACAGATCTTGAATAAAACAGAGAGAAGGGCTCTCCTACTGAATATTTGTATGTTGACATGGACTTACATATTCGGATTCATTTCTAATATGTTGTTTTTAAAGTCCTCTTCGGAGACATCGTAAAAAAAGGAAGGAAGAGAACAGGGAAACTCTGGGTAAAGACAAAACTCCCATAAGTGAAGATATTCAAGAGACCAATATTGCCTAATGGTGAGTATGCTGAGCAATGGATGGGAGGCCTATAAGTGGTTCATTGAGGCTTAATTATGTCTAATAGTGATTTAACAGGATTGCGTTATGTATACAAACATCCAAAGACAAATTTATTTTCTTTATGGAACTGAAAAGTTTTGTCATAACTGTATCATTGCATAATAACAGAGGAAAGTAGCAAATAACTAGTTTTTGTTATATCATGCTAAAATAATTAATTCTCATTTTATGATCAAAAGACAATTCTTTCACTTATCTTGAGTGTATTCTCACAGAAATAGGCATTCTAGTGCTACATAGTTGCCATGGTTGTTTTGTGTGTTCTTTTCCATATTTCTGAGTAAAAGAAGACACAGTTTAATTTAGATGTTACAATAGCAATAGCAATGTGAAGAACATAATGATGATGGTGATGGAAAATTTAATATACATGAAGCATAGTTCTTAACTCTTGAAGTGTTTGTGGGTCAGGTCCCACCAGTAGTCACAGACCCTCTCAGCTTATTCAAGCAGATATTCTGATGAGTGAGATAACTGCCAGGTCACTCTCCCCAGAGCCCAAGAGAACCACCCTGATCCTTGACTCTGACAACAGCTAGAAGCCATTGAATGCCCTATAAAGCTGAAGTAGTGTGTTGATTCACAGTGGCTTCATAGTTAGTGGCACCTGAGACTCATAAGGAAATAGAATTTCTCTCTTTCTGCTAACTGTACACAGGGTAGTCTAAATTCCTGGTTAGTTCTTCTAGATCAGAGGGGAGGCTGGGAGCAATCAGACTTGGTGTTTCTTTGTTCATCCTCATCATGAGAAAGCTATTACTTTCCATAACTCTCTCTGTGATGATGACATCCTTTGTACAAACATCTCAGTAGCCAATAGTGAGCAATAATACTTGCTGAGAAATTACAATGCTCTTCTTATTTACTACAAAGATAACATTTGTTACTCCAAACACAAATGCTGAGTCTGGATTAGCTATTATTGTTGTACTTATTGTATAATACTTTATTTAAAGTTGCTCTTCTTTTTTTCTTCATTCTCATAGGTTGTACAGTTACAGCAAGCCAGTGGCAAACTACAAAACACCTTACTCATTGCAAATGGACAGGACATGTCTCAGGAAAACAGCTAGCAGAAATGAATGTTTAAATTCTGTATTTCCTTTCTTATTTTTATTTGTAACTTTGTGTTGTTTGTTACTGCTTTTAGTAATATTTTTTATAGTGTAATAATTGAGAAAAAGGACCTGGCTAGGTAGCAATGATAAGAAGTGGCATTTCAAAATAAACTTCATTGCCAGGATTATTAGACAATTGAAAGAAAAGTGGGAAAGATTTTAAGGACTGAATCAATAACAAGGCATATCAGCTTTGTATACTGGTTGTATGTTGAGTTTGAAATAGATTATTTCCTTTCATCCTTCCAACAGTCTATAAGATAGCATATTTTTGTCCTCCTTCCCATATATATGCAAAAGTTAACTAATATCATTTAGATTTAAAGATTGAGGGATTGACAGAGTCAGAATGGAGATCGACTCAGATTCATAGCTGGTGTTCATATCATTGTTGTTAATTGGGTCCCTGTACCATAAATTAATAAGTAATTGTGTTTTGCTATGATTCTGAGATGGTAGGGCAATTTTCCCACATTGGCAGACAGTACAGAGTCATGGCCAGTCCTGATGTCATCATCACAATTTCTGCAAATTTGGCTTTTATTATTATTATTAATTACTATTGTTATTATTCTGCTTTTCTATAAAGTCTCAGTGACATGAGTAAATTCTTATATTTCCAAACCAAATAGATTTGTCCCCAGTTATAGTAATAAATAGAGGTGGGGAAGTAAATGACTGGTGTTCTTTAAATCCTCAGTAGGTATTTATTCTCAGTACAGTATAAATAGCACTGTAAAAGACTGTTAATATGGTATAGCTGACCATATGTGGTCATATGACACCATAGCCAAGACATCCTGATCATAGCATATATTATTTGAACTATTTTGCCACTTGTTCCTTTGACTGTGTGCTCCTACTTAGTAGAAAATATATTAAGCAAAAAAAAGAAAGAAATTTATATTTAGTCAGTATTTGATAAAACATGGAATTTTCCACATTGATTAGGTAGGTCACTTACAAAAGCCAATGGAAAGATGTCCTCGAACTGTGGTGCTTCCTGCCTGCCTCAATCCTTGCAAATTTTACTTCTCAATAGAGATTCCACATATTTAAACAAAAGCCTGTGTGGGGAAGTAGGGTAGGGTTTCACTATTGAAGAAATAGCTCACCTCCCAATAATTGCTAAGTGGAAGGGCTGACATGTCTCAAAACAGATTTTCTTTCTTGGAACTTTAATGGTCATTCTTGAAACAAGACTACCCATACCTGACTCAGATTCTTGCTTTATTTTCTAACATCTCCATGGGCTTGTGTATACCTTTTCTCTTCAGTCATCTTTGATGCTGAACAGGCTTGAAATGAATGATAACTAGAACATTTAAAAATACCACCAACTCTGTCAAGTGTTTCTGCTTTCCTGGTCCCTAGTTGGGTGACCAGTACAATCTCTTTAAAGAACTCAGTGCTGAAAAAACTCACTTTTATCTGAAACTTTTAATGGTGTCTCTTGACATTCTGATATCTAGAAATAATTTCAAGAATTGTTATTTCAGAGTGTATTTTGTAATTTTTTGCATATATTATGTTGTTGTTTATATAGACTGTTGAGGTTATAATGGAATAAAATAAATTTATTTTTAAACAAAGCAGCCATATTTTTCCTTGATAATTTTATACTGGTACCATGAATTAATGTAGAAATAAATGCAAACATATTTGCTTTTTAAAGTTTATCTTTATAGAAACCATTCATTGAAGCATTAGAAATATTCTACTTGACTCATGTATTTTCTTTTTATAAATTGAAGCATTTGGAAGTGTGGGGATATCTCTGTGACTGTCTGCCTGGATCTCTGACAATTTCTTTGAACTCTACCTCCAGCTGTATTTGGTTGACCACTTGGAATAATTCCTGGGGAGTTGGGAACTTGAAATCAATTTTATTTGGTTTGAGAAGCATAAATATGTCCGTTTAAACATTGTTGTCATCTTGTTTTGCCTCATGTGGACTACAAAAGTAAGTGAAGCTTTTGGAAGGAGGCAGCGAGGCAAGGAGGGAGGGAGGAAGGGGGAGAGAGAGAGAGAGAGAGAGAGAGAGAGAGAGAGAGAGAGAGAGAGAGAGAGAGAGAGAGAGAGAGATTCTTCTAGTGAGTGCTGAGTGAGCAGCTTTGTAGCCCTGGCCACATTCACTGTCACAGCTTAGGTTCATTCCATTCCTCCCTATGAGTTCCATGAGACACATTAGTATCTTCATAATAAATTCCTCACTTGACTTACTATAGTTGAGTTTGAGTGTCTTTAACCTGGAATTAAGGGCCTAGAGCTTTGCACATGCTAGTCAAGTGCTCTGTCACTGAGATATATTTAGATAAGAAGACACAACTGGACAATGTGGAGAGTGAGAGACTTCGGTACATTCAGTCCTAAGGAGGCTGTCTTCATAAAGCCCCTCCCCTCATGTCTCAGGGATCTATGCAGAAGAGGGGTCAGAAAGATTGTAAGAGCCAGAGGTGGTGGATGACTCCAATCTTCAAGACACAAGACTGATGAACTATCAGAGACTGTGGCAGCATACTTAGGATCTTTAGAAGTTTAAGCCAGATGGAGGTCCCAGCACTGTGGAGGAGGAGATGAATACAGGTACCCACTCCTAACTGAGAAGCCTTTTGCAATTGATAACCCACTGGCAGAGAAAATGTCAGTTTTCTCCAAGGGAGTGTTACTGACTATATCAACCACACTTCAGGACAGGACCCATGCCCAGGAATAGTTGACCATTATAAAAAGAACTCCGTGTTTTTATGGGCTTTATGTTAACTTTTTTGGCATCTTTTGTCTTATTGGTTTTCTTTGTTTGTTTGCTTGTTTTTGTTTGTCTTTGAGAGGGAGAGAGACAGAACATGAAGTTGATTGGGTGGGGAGGTGGGAAAGAATTGGGAAGAGTTAGGGGAAGGGAACAAGATAATCAAAAACATTCTATGGAAAATGTAAAAATATAAAATAAATATGACAAAGAGAACAAGTTTGAGCAACATGAAGGAAATTAAAGACATATTTAGTCTCCATGACTTTGAGTTCAGGACATTTTCTTTAAGATACAGTTAGAGTAATCTGCACATAACTGTTATGATGGCCTGATCATTGCTTCATCCATGTAAAAGTATTTTTCAGTTTTTAAAGTAGCCAGTAAGTGCCAAGTACTGCCACTGCTATATTTATATCAGTTACATTAAACAGTTGAAATACTCAAAAAAGAAAAAAAATACCTTTGACCTCATGGCCTTTCTTCTAGTGATTTGGGGTCTTTCACAATGTAGAATTTAAGTGAGATTTATCCAAAATTCTACATTAGGAGCCATTATTATCAGATTTTAAAACTGATGTTTTTTTAGTTATTTCCAGGTGTTTTAATGAGTGAGTGAGTGAGGGAGAGAGAGAGAGGAAGAGAGAGAGAGAGAGACTATCTTGCAAGGTGAACATTCACAGACGAAGCCAGTATGTAGGACAATTGGGGGATTTCCCTGACTCTTGTAACTAACATATTTTGTAATGACTGCCAAGAGCACCCATGCATAACTACAATTCCTTAGTCTAAAACTAGCTTTTTAATACTTCTGTTTGTATGCTTGAGTGATACTGCTGCTACACTTGGGCACCTGCTGTTCTTCATCATTATTGCATTATGCATCAATGCAATTCTGTTTTCCTCAAAGGAACCAGTTCCCATGTGACCCCTTTTGGCAGCCAAGCATTAACACCAGAACATAAGGAGCAATTAGTCCACTCTTGCCTCTTTGCTAATGTTGCTGGACCCAGAAATGTGTGTCTTATCATAATATCTAATTGGCAAGTCTGCAAGCAAGTCATTCTTCCCCAGGCCTCACCAGTTACTGACATTTATGGAGTCTGGAATTCTTTATCAGGAAACTATAAAATTATATAACTCTAAGAACTGCATTATTATGTCAAGAGGTAATTATCATTGTTGCTGTACATTTCAAAAATGTTGGTCTTGAAGGTACAGTTGGTCAACAGTTATAGTCAGTACTTATCTTCTAAAAGTTGACCAACTATGTTTTCAAAAGATTTTTCCCTCCCTGTTTTGTTGTTTTCAATAAAGCTTTAATTGCAAAATAAGTAAAAGTATGACAGAAATATGCCAAAAGGCTCCTCCCTTTGTTTTTGGTTTTCAGTTTATTTGACAAGGGAAAATATTTCACGAGCACAGAAATCCTTAGCATTTCTTGTCATGGCAAATATGATCACTTTTATTATAAAATGGGTGAAGAATAATAAAATGTTTTGAAATTGTGTGACTCAAGCTAGAATTGAAGATACCAAAAGTTAAGATGCAGATGATAATGATGGACAAGCAGTGTGGTCTTTGGCATGGTCCTCAAGCTCACAAGCTTCAGTTTTTTTTTTTTCTCCTAGGAAATGTTACAGTTATACAGATAACAGTGGGTGGCCAGCCCAGTCAATTAAATTACTTTTAAGCCCATCTTTGGTGTTCACCAAAGGTATCTAACCTACATATATCCCAGCATGTTTAAAAATCACTTATCTTTATGTTTATTTTCATTGGCATTAAAACTGTTTCTTACTATTTTCCTCATGTTCTAAAGAAAGAAGGAGAGACAAACAGAACCCAAACAAATATAATTCAAGTATAAATTCTCCTTGTTTTAAGAGTGAAACAAATAAAAACCAACCAAGCAGATTAAAAACACTCTGTAATGACATTTTAGAATTTTTGCTTCCAGTTCATTGAGTAGACAAAATGTTCCCAGGTTGTCAAAAATATAAAGTATGAATACGTTTATTTTAATTAGTTTGTACACTGCAGTATTTCAAAAGTAGATCTAGAGATCAAGTTCAAGATCTTCCCTTACCTTTTGCTAAAAGCCAGAACAATTACATCTAAAAAAAAAAAAAAAAATCCAGTTCAGAAAGGAGGACCCCATATTCAGAACTGGCCTGAACTGATTCTATATGGCCTGATCTCAAGTGGTGGCTCCTTCCATACATCTACTCCCCTAGGCTGTGCTCAGCCTTTCACAGCCTCCTTAGGCTCAGCTTCCTGTCAGACCTGTCTCGGTGGGCATGGACAGCTGTCAGCAGTCCATCAGCCCAACACTTGGATGTTCGGAGGGTTCACACTTCAGTTAGCAGTGTTGCTTTCATTTTTTCTAACACCTAACCACAAAAGAGTTTTCCTAGGCAATAATATGAATGGAATTCAATTGCTTATGATTTTATTAGTTTCTTCTCTTGTTCTGTGGGCAACTCTCCATTCTCAGTGGTCAAACAAAATCTTATAAAGTTCTTCCTGCCAGAAATGGCCAAGAGTGGAACCAAAGCCTACTTGCTTCTTGGAGGGAAGAGAAACATGAGCACTCTAGTAAGAAGCCTGTTCAGTCAGAGCAGACAATACAATTTTATTTAGCTCAGCATACTGACATCCTCAACAAATCACCTCTGTCAAAAAGGCAGGGCTGATAAATGCTTACAGAGTTGTCTATGTGGCTGCTTTCTTCACTTGATACTTCAGAGTTTTGTGAGTATGTCCTTAGCTTCTAGAAGGATCAAGCTGTAATTAAATAGATCCCCACTTTTTTTGCTAGGATCTTGTTTGTGTGGAAAGGCCTTGAGGAACCCACTGCTCCCTTGAGGAGGTGTCTGGTCAGTTGTGACCAGAATGGAGGGGATGCTGTCTGCATTCTAGGTGCTGCTTCATCCCCTCTCCTTCATACAAATACACTCTGTACACATGGGGAGTGGACTTATTCCATCTTCTAAAATAGTTTTGTGGTTGTCCACAAAACTTTCCAGTTCAGAATGGGGAGGGAGAACACTGAGCCAAACTCTGGTATCCCTGGCCTTCAAAGGGATTCAAGCACCAGCCTGTAGCTCTTTTCCCTGCTGTTCCCACTTGCCAGACGTTATTTAACAAGCATGTCTGTTTAGTATCCTCCTCCTTCCTTGTGTTATGGCCCCTTTGCTTTGTTCCTTTGGTTTCTTACAAGTTTAGGTGATGGTGTTGTCTTTTTTACAATGAGGCTTTGTCTAGAAGTCTATTGGTTTCATCCCTAGCCCAACTAGTCAAAGTAGACAATCAAGTAAAATTTCCCTAAGAGAGTTCACCTCCCATCACAGCCCAGAGAGAACTCTTCGTGCCATTTATTAGTGAAATTTTAAACCTGCTTGTACTGGTTGGTTTTGCGTGTCAACTTGAACCAAGCTAGGGTCATCAGAGAGGAAAGAACCTCAGATGAGGAAAGATCTCCATGAGATACAGCTATAGGGCATTTTCTTAATTAGTGATCAATATAGGGGGGACCCAGTCCATTGCAGGTAGTGCTATCCCTAGGCTAGTGGTCCTGGGATCTATAGGAAGCAGGTTGAGCAAGACATGAGGAGCAATCCAGTATGCAGCATCCTCCATGGCCTCAGCATCAACTCCTGGCTCCAGGTTGCTGCCATGTGTGAGTTCCTATCCTGACTTCCTTCAGTGATGACAGCAATATTGAAGTATAAGTCAAACCCTTTCCTTCCCAACTTACTTTGTAGTCATGGTGTTTTGTCACAGCACTAGAAACACCAACTAAGACATTGCTTTTTAAAAATAAATACATTGGCATTACTATGAGAGGCAAAAATTTATGCCTCATTCCATCTCTTGCAGTAATAATATGAAGGGAGATTAGCCTTAAGTTCATCTTAATACTGGGAAGTAGAGGAGGTCTGTCCCAGAAGGGAATAGGGGTTGGACCACATCTATTGCTGAATGATCTATGGAATGAAGGTGAGGTATGGTGAAGACTTGCATTTAAAAACGAATGAGTTTTCAAGAACCTTTAAGTGTGGGATACACCTGGTGACTCTTGTGCTGATCTATGCTGCCAGGTAGATGAAAGATATTTGTTGAAATTCCATTTGCAGAAAATAACAAGTAATATGTATTTAAGTATGTGTCAAGTATTGATGTTCAATAGGACAGTCTGTCTGTGTAATTTCTCAATCTGATCCCCCTTATGTGGAATAATGAATCATAAGGTATGAAGAGGAGTGTACTTCAAGTCTGACAGATGGTCAGAATGAGATAATAGCACATGCCTGATATGTCATGCTAGGGCCCTGTGCCTTGCTGGGTAGAGAAAATAAAAGGTTTGGGGCAAGCAAGTGACAGACATCATGGAATGTGAAACTTAGATAACTCCACAGGAATTGTGGAAGGTAATCTAGAAGCCCAGGGATGGAAGACAAGAGAATTGAAGGAGCTGGGCTTGAGGGTCATGCAAGTCATTTTTGGAGACTTAACATGATCTTGCAATTGGCTGAATTTGGGGGTAGGAAGCTAGAGTTACAGAGAAACAGGAGCACCATGCTGGTAACCACAGAGTTCTTGTATGTTCTTATGGAACATGTGTATTCGCTTGTATGTGTGTTGGGGGTGGGGTGGGGATAGGCAGAATCTAATCTCCTATGTCATATTTCACTAGTTGTTTGTATTTTCTTTTGATATAGGGTCTTTAATTAATCTAGAAGTCATCAAGAAGGCAAGGCTAGCTGGCCAGGGAGTCCTAGGTATCCTGTCTCTACCTGGGATTTTAAGAGCATGCCACTATGCCAGACTTTTATATGTTTATTACTACTACCACAGCTTCAATCAGGGAGTTCTTTTCTTTTTTTAAGGTCTATTTTTATTATTTTTAACTATGTATCTGTGTGAGTAAATGGCATGTGTGTGTGTGTGTGTGTGTGTGTACGGGCCCGCACGCGTGCGTGCCCTGGAGACCAGAATAGCTCATCAGATCCCTCGGAGCTATAGTAACACGCTATTTTGAGCCGCCTGAAATGGTGGGTGCTGAGGATCAAACTCAGGGCCTCTGTAAGAACAGTGTTCATTTTTAGCCTATGAGCCCTCTCTCTGTGATGTTTTCTTGTGATTGCTATGATGTGGATTGAAGCAGAAGGAGCACACTGGGGCTAGAGACCTGAGGGAGCATGACTTTGGTTCCAGGACATCAATAGCATACTAGGAGGACTCTGTGTCTATCTAAGAGTGATCACCTGAAATTAATAAAAATTATAGTTCAGGCCAAGACAAAGACTATTTCAATTTAAGTAAGGGAATGAGACAGTAGAGCTCCAAGAAGAATGCCCCAAAGAACAGCAGTTTCCCTTTGTTAGCATTTGGCTTTTAGTGGTTTTAGCTGCTCCTAGTTAACTTCAGTCCCAACATTAAATGAAAATCATTAGAACTAATCGCTGTGTGCTGCCCTAAGAAGTATGAGGAAATCTTACCTCTTTCTCCACCAGCTGGAATGTGAATGACCCTTTTTTTACTTCTGTCTACCCTGTAGGTATCACCTGCCCCTCAGCCTCTTAGGAGTCACCTGGGGTATCAGCCTGGAGGTCCGAGTTTCACAGTGCTATGTTCAAGTGACCCTAATATACTTAATATTGAATTAAAAATTTAAAAAAATACAATTTCGAAAGTAGTGAAATGGCAATTCGGGTGTGGTATAAGAGAAGCCAACACCCGTTTCCTCGGGCTGGAAGGTAAGTTGTTGAAAAGATAAAGAGGGAACAGCCCTGTGCCGGGGTCAAAAGAAAACCTTCTATCTATGCAGTTAGAAAAGACAAAAAAAGAAATCTCGTTAGCAGTGATGGTAAGCTTAAGCAGTACTGCTATAGCTTAAATGCTTCACCAAGATGTGGAAGGCATTCATCTTACGCACACGGGAATAGGAAAATCAGTATGTTTAGGTCTTGGTGCTGCCAAATTGAAAATGGACTAATGTGTCCAGATACTGAGGCCACAGCTGGGAGGGGGAACCCCAAGAGGTCCAGCAGCGTCTTCACGTGCAGTATTGAAATTAGGCAGAGAGAGCTAACACACGAACCCTAGGCACACAAGGAAGAAAGAGGTCAGTCCATCTGGGAGATACCTGAAGATGTAGGAGGCACAGGTGAGGTGCAGAGACATTGATGCTGTGGACAGGAGAACTGGGCATGGTCAAGAGAGCAAGACAGGGTGAGGTAGTGCTGTGTGACGGGGGACGGTGGCTCTGTTGTGCATTCATGGGCAACAGCTTCCTCATGCAGCTGTGAGTGAAGGTATCTTGCTGGCATCAATTATACATCACAGCCAACACCACAGATTTTGCAAAGGACAAAAATACCATGACAAGCTGATAGCATTCCTAAGGATATGAATACAGAATCTGAATCTTAACTCTCAGAAGTGCCAGGAATGCCTTGAAAAGGTTTGCAATTTTGTGTGTTTTGACAAAAAGGAGAGAGAGAGAGAGAGAGAGAGAGAGAGAGAGAGAGAGAGAGAGAGAGAGAGAGAGAGAGAGAGATTCACTCTCCAAATTGGTTGCACAGGAAGCACATATTCATTGTGCCTATTATTAATTATTTTTTCTTTTCTGCCATGTTCATTTCCTATTTTTTTTAAAAAAAGGAAACAACTGAAGTAATTAAATGTCCCAGCTGGTTTAAATTCAGTTGAGTAATTTAAATGCGTTTTTCTAGAAATTTCTTGGCTTGCTTGGAATTAAAAAAGAAGCTCAAACTCTCAAAATGTCTCCTGTTTCTCTTTCTACAGTCATATGTCTGAGCCAAGGGCAGAAGTCTGAGACCTCATAAAGGCCTTACCTAGGGGACGTGGCCCTTGTCCTCCTGACTGTTGTCTTCTACTTTTGTCAGTGAATGATGGATTTTGTGGCAGATGAACTTATGGTGCTCTTTCCTGGGTGTGAGCATGAATCAAGGGCTCATTCTGTCCCCTATGACTTGACTTTTTTCTGCTTCTCTTTCATTCTCCATCTCTTGCTTCCAGCCCAGTTATCCCTGGCACCTCCATGGTGTCACCACATTGCCACAGAAGGCTGTAGGCAGGCTAATTCTTAGCTCAGTAGTCATACCACATAGAAACAAAGGCATGTCCAGAACCTCCATTTTCTGGTTTTAGGTAACTGGATATTCTGACCAGAGAGTTCAAGCAAAAGATTATAGGATTGATGAAGCAAATGGGGGAATGTTCATTTATACTCTCATGTCAAGTTTTTCTGGCTTGAGGGATTATTAGAATCTCAATGTGATTGATAGGACACTGAGTGTTATTAATCTCCAGAGACAAAACTGGGGCAGTTGCAACAATGATTTGGAGGGGATACACAACTGAAGAAAGTAGATCAAACCATGGAGCTGAGGAGCAGACCAGGCATGGCAAGAGAACAAGGAGACTCAATGTAAAGAAAACCAAAGCCAAAGTGGAGGAAGGCAGCAAGCAAGGGATACCTATGGGGCATCTGGCACAAGGGGGGTTCTCTGGGCTAAAACTCCAGTCTATCTGAAATGCAGAAAGCTGCAGTTATCTATCCATCTGACATAATCCTGTTTGGAGTAAAACCTGAGTTAGCTCCTATCATATAAAGTAGCTCCATAAGTAAATTCTCCTCTATGCATAACTATAATTTAAATAGGGAACCAGGCAGGAGGAGCAGGCCTTGGCATATTGGTGAGAATTATTTAAGACTTGGATTCATTAAGATGTTTCTTAAGTTCAGGGTTGATGAGGGTAGGTAGGAACATCTGACTAAGGTGAGTGAGTGTATGTTTAGATCCCAATTACCATAGACTGTGTATCCTAGCAGGAGTAGAACCTCTGCCTAATTTTGGTAACAAAAATAAACAAACAAACAAAAGGATGGCACATTATGGTCTTTATGCTGTCTAGATATTGGGTAGGGAGACATTTTTCTTGTTCGTCCAGCACTATCTAACATTGGGAATTCATCTAACATGAATTCCCCGGTGTGTTCTACCAGCGTGCGCTGCACTTTCTGTTCTAATGTGACCATCCCCTTTCACATTTCCAACCCAAAGTCAGAGCTGCACATTTTCTCAGCCCTTTTCCTCTCATGGTTCTAGATTAGAACTTTAATTCACACACAGTGTGGGAGGTAGGAGAGGGCAGAGACGTAGTTCTCCAGTGGGAAATTAGTGACTAGAAAGCAGCCCTAAGTTGTGCAGTGCTTTTCAGTGTGGATCCAAGAGTCACATCTTCACCTCTTACTCCTTAGTCTTAGATGGTTTCCTTGAATGTGGCCACTGATGGGACCAAACCCAGAGTGAAGCAGCCATTGGGCAATTTTGAGGTGACCCTCAAAATATCAACTTACGTTTAATTAGTAAGATTAATAACTGTTAATATTATATTATTATATTATATTATTCAATAGAGACACTGATGTCAAGAAAGGAGTACCTTAATTTCACTTGTGTTCACTTTAAAGCAGGCTCTGAGATGAGAATTTGAGAGTGATTTTAGCAGGGAGCTAAGAAAGTTGAGAAACTAGGGAAGCACTCAGGCATGCTAGTGAACAAAGTACTGCTATGAACAACTGGTCAATAGCCTCAGAAGTATTGCACCAAGGCTGTGTGAAGGTGGGGTGTTAATTCATGGATGGTTCCTTACTGCTTGAGAGTTACCAGTAACAGTGCAATTGTCTACCTATCGGCTCTGCTGCTCACCACTGATCCCCTCCATGTCACAGGAACTGTCAGATAAAGAGCCAGAGAATCAGAGACTGGAAAGCATCTAGCTCTGTGGAACTGACAACAGGCCATTGTGGCATTCCTGGCATATGGTGGCCGTACTAGTCACTCTGTGCCCATCTTGTGTATCTATTCAGTGATAGGAGCAGCCATCACTGCCTGGACACAGAAGAATAAGAGGGGTCTGAGAGAGGGTGGGCATGGGGAAGATGCAGAGAGACATGGGCTTGGGAAAGATGCAGAAGGAGATGGGCATGGGGAAGATGAAGAGAGGGGAGGGCATGGAGATGATACAGAGACAGGTCAGCATGGAGAAGATGCCTTGAGCATCAAGGCAAGCAGTGCAAATGGCTTATGTAGCGGGGTGGCCAGTCATGTATATTCCACTCTGCCTCTTTCTTCATCTTATTGACATTAACTTTTGTTTTTGATTATGATTATCATGAAGGCTGGCATTTTAAGAGAATGTTCACAAATACACAAACACAAACACACACACACACACACACACACACACACACACACACATACACGGAGACTCTTTGTACTAGCTGCTTTCTGGGTGGCTCTCCTCTACCTGAGGCTGAGGAAAAGCAATCACTTGCCCTCAGCAAATACACCAGGAATTGAGCAATAAATACAAGTTGTCATGGAAACCAAGACGAAAAGGAACAGTGCAGAGGCTGAATATTAAGGATTTGTTTGGCCTTACTGAGTGTTTTTCTCCAATTTTGAAAAGTTTGAGGCACCCTAAAGTCCTTGTGCATTTCAGTATCCCTCACCAGTCCTCTCTTGACCTCTTGGAGAAATTCTGATAATCACAGTGAAATGGTCCTGAGAGGCAGCACGCATGTGGCAAACACACCCAGAGATATGGAGTCAGACAGACCTGGGTAAGCATGACACTACAGTATGTTCCCATCATTGTTCAACACTTGTTACACGGAACATCTTGACAATTCATTTTGGAGCTGAACAGCTCTCTGCTTGCCTCTAGAAGGAAAAAGCTTTAGGAGACAGTGTATTTTTTCCCATACATCCTACCGTTCACATTCAAGTATGAGGTTTATTTTCTGTTGATAAACATAATTTTCCTAGTGCTGTAGTTAAAGCATTTTGATATATAAAAATTTAGTAATACAAATTTCTAATGGTTTTTCTAGAGTTCAGGAATGTCTTCAGAAATTTCATATTTCCTAATCTGTAAAACATGGAGGACATCGTTGACAATTACAATATTATTGCCAGTTAGCAGCAGCGTTTCCCTGAGGTTCTAGGAAGACAGGTTTTACTAGGTCTAGGGGAGTGCTCATGAAATGAATTTGGAATGAAAAACAGTATGACTGAATTTCAGATCATGCACTCAATCCCTTACCTAAACAGTTGATAATTACACTTTTGAATTTCATTACAGTTTTGAGTCTCAGTTTTCTTAGGAGCCATAGAATAATTTCTCAGTGCTTATTTGGTGTTCTGGGGTTTCTTTTTTTCCTAATACAAGCTAACTTCCATGCAACAACTATTCTGCACCAAGAGTTGTCCTAAAGCCTCATGCACGGGCTTAGGTAACACAATTCCAGAAAGAGAAGGACAAAGGTAAATGTCTTGCCTAGGATTGCCCAGCTAGGTAAGTGAGATCCAGAACTCAAACCCAGGTCATCAATCTTTAGATGTTACCATCACTCCAATATGTAATAAGTGCTTGCTAACGTACCAGTGCTGTGTTAGTGTTTTACATATAAATTTTAATCCTGAAGCTAGTGAGATGGTCCAGTGAGTAAAATGATTGCTTGATGAGCATGAAAACCTGGATTCTGATTCTGAGACTTGCCCTGACCAGCGGGGCAGCAATGAAGGCCTAAAATCGAAAGGACCTGGAATGAAGGACAGGAGACACGAGAAACTGGCAGCAAGAGAGGCTTTCTGATCAAGTTGCAAAATTTTATTTTTCTTAAGCATGTTATATAGTGGTTAGGACGGGAAGCTAGCTAAGGCAGAGATTCTGATGGGGTAAGGTGGGGATTCAGATGAGGGGAGGTCATTGCCTTGACAGGCCTGTAGAATGTTCTTAATCATAGGTCACTGAAGGTGAGCAGAAGGAGCTAAGAGGAAATGAAGGTAGAGATAAGCAGGTTGTTAGCAGGAAAGAGGTCTTGGGAGTTGCTAAATACCCTAACTGCATTAGGAGGGGGTTACCAAGTAACCTAACTACATTCCTGTAAGCCCCAAAATCACGCTGTCAGGAAGTTGGGGAGGGGGAGAAAGTAGATTGGGAATGAAGGTAGCCATCTTCTACTCAATGGGCTATTCTAAGAAAAGGCTGGTAATCTCTAAGGTTTATGCCACGATCGCTTCCTACAGAGAATACTCATGAAAATTCAGGCAAAGTGGTGAATGCTTGCAATCCCTGGGATGGAGAAATGGGAAGTGGAAATGAGCAAAGTGTGTGGCAAAATTCCAGGCCAAAAAGAGACCCTGTTTCACAAAAAAATGGCAGAGAGTGCCTGTGGATAAATACCTTCATCCCCATACAGGCTTTCATCTACACACTGGACATCTGTGCATCAGTACACACACACACACACACACACACACACACACACACACACACATGCACACACATGTTACACACATAGATAAGACTCCATTACTCGAATGATGAAAACCAAAGTTTGACCTCTAACCTTCATTCACACTCTGTGCACCTGTGCAACTTTACATCACACACACACACACAAATACACAAATGCTATTACACATAAATCAAACTCCATTATTCAAATAAATGCTAAGGGTCAGAGATGATAAAAAGGAATCAGGCTCAGAATCTGTGCTCAAGAAATCTGCCTAATGTTCTGCAATTGAAAGGTAAACTCCTTTTGCATACTTTCTCCAACCTTGCTCATCCTCACCTTTGCTACACTGAGTCCTCATTATTCTTTGTCTTGATGGTAGAATGCTGCTGGGAAAGCCAGGAGCTCTCTTTGAAGCTTCTACAACAGGCTATACCTGACCTGCTTTCATATGTGGTTTTAGTAATCTATTTGCTTCCATTGTACGGGTCATCATATTTGTACTTAGTTATCCTTATGTCAGTATTGGATCAACACCTGCCTCTCCCACCAGTAGAGCAAGGGACCTTGCACCTACTTCTGATTCAAATTGTATCATCAAAAGTTAGCACATAGTAGGCATGCAGCAGATACTTACCTCATTGGTACTTTGGAAACTGTGTTGTTTTCCTGATTATAAACTTTAGGGACTGTGATGCACAGAAGGATGCCTTCTCTGTTTCTGTGAGACTGATGAAGTGAATCCTGAGAAAAGCAAAACTGAGGGGAAAGTCGAAGGAAAATCAGGATTTGTGGAAACAGCTGAATCTAGGGAAATAAAGATGGCGACTGAAGCAATTCTAGTAAGAAAACTAACTTGATGCAAAGAACAGCAAAGAAGATAATTTTGTGTATGTGTAAATTGAGGGTAGCTGAACTTTTTCCTCCTAATTTGAGCCTAAACTTCATTGTTTTGACTTGAGTACAAATGTCATTTAAATGTGTAAAAAGTTTCAGTTCTCACTGTAGCTTATCCAAGGTTACAGCTTGATGGAGGACAAGACACAGGATCCAAGTCTTTCAGTATATATGTGAGAAGGGAGAAGTGAGGGAATGAGGGTTTAAGACCAAATGTGCAAAATCATTTTCAGTTCTTCTACCAAGTATCTAGTCTAGTCAGTTAACTTTTCCCTGAATCTGTTCTTAGCTATATGTTTGCATTTATCAATGGACTCGGAAAGTATTTACCCACTGGAACAGGATATCTGTTCTGTAACACTGTTCCTGGGGAGATAGGAACAAATCCACAGATATAGGACCAGTGACAGATCAAAGTACAGATACTGTCGAAGTTCATCTTGGTTAATCAATGAGTTTTATTGGGGTTACTTGCAGGAATATGTATGAGCGATTACTTCTAATAGGTGAAGTGAAATCAAAGACAATTTCATCACCAAAAGCCCCTGGCATCATGGGTGATAGTGAAAGACCCACAGAGCGTGGACCCTCACCCCCCCCAAAAAAAATCACTCATGAGAAGCGGTCTTGATGTAAAGGCATGAGGTCTTTTATATTCCAAGTGCACTGGGGTCCACAGTCATGCACCATGCAGGGGTAAAGGACTGAGGACCCTGAGTACAGACTTGAGAGAGCTTTTATAGGGTTATAACACAGCCCACACATCTTAAACCAATCATCTCATAGCATGCAGAGCCCGTGCAGTGTGCACCAATCAATTTAACCCCTCCAAGCCTGCGCTTTATAGACCAATCAGCTTCCTATAGCTCTGGAGGTCGGCATTTGCACGGGCTCGTGGGTGGGGCGACAAAGCTCATTTCCTATACTCACGTACTCACAGGTCCTGTTATAAACAGCAAAGGATGTGACCTTTTGCCTACTTACTGCCAGGGGACAGGGTCTGGAATTTAAGGTATTTAGGGCTTTTTTTAGACTTCTAGTTTTCTGTGGTCATTGGAGAGTTAGTATGTATCTTTTCATCCTTTCAATAGCTCATGAGAGCTGAAAGTACATAACTTGAAGGCAGCTCAACAGGTTGGACAGTGTCTCTTTCAGTTTGCCCAGTTGGTCTGATACTTTTCTAGGCAGGCCTCTGTCACTTCCAGGTGACTCAACTGGTCTGTGCTCCCTTTGAGCAGCTTGTCTAAGCATCTTACAGGCAGCTTGGCTATTGTGAGAGTGTTTCTCAGCATTCTTTACTGATGTAGAAACCGTGAATAGGACAAGTATAGTGAATTTGCTCAGCTTCAGGGGCTTACTGAAACTTCTGAACTGTTTACTTCCTAAACTTAGAGAGTGTTCCTTCAGAACAGACTCTTGCATCACCTTTTAGAATATCCTGCACCTCCATCAGCATCTTTGAAGCAGGATGGAATGTTTTACCTCTCTTTAGAATTTCCTGTGCCTTAAAGAGCTTCCCACTAAGACCAGAAGTTTTATTTCACAGGAAATTGCTACAGAACAATATCATACTTCTGGGAATCATGATGCCACACACTTTGGGAAGGGGCTGGGGAGATGATTCAGTTGTTATGACTACTTGTTGCTCAAGCAGCGGACCATCTGTAACTTCAGTTTCAGAAAATCTGACATCCTCTTTTGGCCTCCACAGGCAAGGATGAAGTATGCATAATACACACCTGAAGACAACTAACAAGTAGAGGAAAAAACAAACAAAAAACCCCAAACAAACAAATCTTCAAGGGGAAATACCTGGCCTAGCTCAAAGATACCTGGCCTCGCTCAAAGATTCATGGGCTAGCTCAAAGACTCCTGGGCTAGCTCAGGATGAAAGATAGTTTAGACAGTGCTTCCAACTGTCTCAGCATTCACAGCTGTAATATAAATGAAATGGTTGTTAAGGTCATCAAGTTTGGGGTGGTTTGCTAAACAAGAGAAGAAATAAAACACCCAATAAAAAGAAATCACAGACATGGAATACTTCCATGAACAAAACCTAAAGAGCAACATTGATTTGGGGACAAGGTGGCTGGTATACGCTTGAAAATCAGAAAGGAGAATGCTAGCTAAAGTTGCCAAAGACATTGGAGTGGAAATCAGTGGAAAGTGCTGTGGGGGGGGGGGGGTAAGGGGGGGAAGGCAGTAACAATACTATGTGGTAGCAATAACATAGAATGAACTGAGGAAACTGAAAGGCAATGTGTTGAAAGTGACAAGGGAGATAAAGGATCTATAATAATTGCTCGGTAAGTAGAATTTACAGGAAATACAGGGGTCAAGGGTTGTCTGAATTGAAGAATAAAATATTCCCATTCCTAGTCTCAAGGACAGCATTACATTATGAAAATAAAACAATTAATTAAAAGACAAAACCCAGTTTCAAGTATATCATCCTTGAAATATTTTTTTTAATCTTATACTTCTAGCTAACAGTTTATCACTGGAACCAGGGCAGGGACCCAGGGCAGGAACTGAAGCAACAGCCATGGAGGAATGATGCTCACAGGGTTGCTCACTCTGCTTTCTTAAAGCACCCAGGACCACCTGCCCAGGGATGGCACCACCTACATTGAGTTGGTCTTTCTCATATCAATCTTCAATCAAGAATATGTACCATAGTCTTGTCCACTGGTCAATATGATGGGGATATTTTCTACATTGAAATTTTCTCTTCCCAAATGACTCTAGCTTGGGTCAAGTTGACATAGTACTAACCTATGCACAGACACACCCAAAACAGAGACAAGCTTGCCAGGAAAAGAATTATGAGGAGATAGAAGGTGAACTCAAAAGAAAATCCATGCGATTTTTAAAGTTGTTTCAGTGGCAAATTAGTTGTTTGGAGTAAAGTGGACAGAGGTAGTTCATGTTTTGACAAGTAGGAGGAAAGCAGTCTGAGAACTCAGCCCAGTTTCAAATGCTGCCATTGCTTGTAGAAACATGAGCACAGTCTTGCTGGCAGCTGGATGAGTATAGGGGTAGAACTAAGAAACAAAGAATAATAGACAAATCAACTACTGCTAGTACAACTGCATTCTAAGCAGAAGTCATTCCTTGCCTCCTTGGAGGGACTTCTGATGGAAAACACTTAGCTGGGTTTCAGAACTGCTGTGACATAGCAGTTGCTGTCTGCTCCTGTGGTTTTCCTCTTTGCATGAGAGTTTGTCACCTCTGACTCTTTCACTATTGAATGCTGTTTATGTAAAGAACAGACGGTTTTAAAGTTTGGAAGTCTGCACATCTTGAGGAGGTACCACAGCACCTCACCAAGCGAGTATTATTCCTGCTTACACAGTTTTAAAAAAAAATGCAAGATAGTTGTTGCTGAGACCTGTACCACCCCATGTTGTCTTGAGATAGCCATAGGAAGTCAGCACATTTCAGACCAGAAGAAGCAGACGTAATTGAATCCAGAGTGAACTGGTAGACACCCATCAATGTTATAATATTGCTCTGTTTCTCCCATCAAGTGGGGAATTTATTTCTAAATCTTAAGAATAAATTATGCTTAGGAGTATCACTCACCCACTCTGAAACTCACTCAGTTTCCAACATAAAGATGCTGAGTGGTTGTAGGGTCTATAAGCTGTGATTAGGTGACTGATGGTAGAATTCTACTTCTAGGACTGGATTCATTCTTCTGGGAAAGAAGTGTTCTGTCACATGGGACTAGTTAGTTACCTCAAGAGCAGGTTTGTGTGTGGTGAGGATGAGTTTTTCCTTGTCTTTCTGCATGTGCTTTCTTGTGGGAATGCCCAGATTCACAGATATGGTTGTAGTCTCCAGGACTATGAGATAAGTAAACTTATTCCTTAAAAAAAAATAAAAATAAAAAAAAATAAAAAAAAATCTACAGAGAGTCTTGAAGAGTTCCTGTGCTGTAGGGATCATTTATTTGTAACCTTGGGAACTTCTGTGTGAGAAATCACCAACTAATTTCTTGAAAGGTGGGGTTTCAAGTGAATGAAGTCCTATAGATCTTAGACAATGCAGACAATTATGAACCAGTTTTGAGGCAGTGTCTTAGTGACTACTTTATTGTTGTGAGGAGATGCCATAACCAAGGTGACTCTTATGAAAGAAAGCATTTAATGGAGGCTGGCTTACAGTTTCAGAGGTTTAGTCCACTATCATCATGGTAGAGGGCACAGTGGCAGGCAGGCAGGGCTAGAACAGTAGCTGAGAGTTATATTGTGACCTTCAGAAGGGGGAGGGAAGCAGGGAGGGGTGGAGGGATAAAGGGATGGAGGGACAGACAGAAAGACAGACAGACTTCAGGCTTGGCATGGGCTTTTGCAATTTCAAAGTACACCATCAGTGACATACATCCTCCAACATGGCCTCACCTCCTAATCCTTTTAATCCTTTGAAAGAGTGCCACTCCCTGGTAACTAAGCATTTAAATGTATGACACTATGGGGGCCATTTTTAATTCAAACCACAGCAGGCAGTTTGTCATGCAAAACTGTTTCAGTTTGCCAAAAAAAAGGTGGTAGGGTACTAGGAGATATTCTACTCCATTTCCTCCCTGCACAATTGGGATCATTAAAGACGACCATAGGAACCAGGGCTGGACAGGAACTAAGAAACCCTCAATTAAACTTTTTCCCTTGGTGCAAAAATAAGAAACTGGGAGTATTCAGAAAATTTGATTGTCTAAATTCACAGAAGGGGAAGCCAAGTCCAAATAATGTTTATCTCATTAGGACAGTTTTAATCGAAATGAACACAATTATATATAATTGGCTAAAATACATGATTATAAAATAAGCAATTTGAGATTATTCTTTCTAATTTCATATTTTCATCTGGGTATAATTCCATTTACATTTTGAGAATATGACTTCTTATAAAAATGGATGATCTAAATGTTAGTGTTTTTCATTGTAAGATTTTTATTTGATCTAACTTTTAGCTAACGATGATAAATTCCACAATTAACTTTTAGCTCTTGGGCTTCATCTGAATAGTCAATAAATCTGCTGGTACCATGATGTAGCAATTGGTTGCAAAACAATTAAAATCTGGAAGGACAAGGCAGAGCCCCCTGACAAGAGAGGTTCTACGACCAAACCTTACTTAAGTAACCATAGTCAGTGTTGCTGATGACACACCACCAGGAGACACAATTCAGCTCTGTTTAGAATATTTTATTTTTATTTATTTTTTTATTTTCCTATATCATCTTTACTAGACTTTTTTTTTTGGTGGGGGGAGAAAAGAGTAGATAATGCAAACCACTTTTTATATTAAAACAGATGCAGATAATATTGAATAGATTATAAAATTTATATTACTTTTGAGACAAAGTACTTCAGAATGTTTTAATTAAATGCATGCAGTTGAAAAAAGGAAGACCTCCTTGGTCAAATGTTTCATGGAGTTAAAGGTGATATTAATTCTACATGAACCTGAAGCTGGGAAGTTGAGTTTTGTGGATTTTTTCAAAGAGCGATGGACTAGACATGAATCTTAGATCTGACTTGTGCTAGCTGGGTGCCTTTATTAAAGCATTTTACTCCTCTGGCCCTCAATTTCCTTATTTAGGGATTGATGGGACTGTTTTTGATATCACTGATAATCCTGTCAAATTTAAAGGTGCTTAGACCACACAGTTGTCATTTCTAGGTCATTTCTTATGGATATTACAAAAACTTTAGGACCCCCCTATGTCCTCTACTTGAGTGGACTCACCACACCGGACCATCCAGAGCCTGCCTTCCTCTCAGCCTTGGCTCTCCTATGCCCTCTGCTTGAGGTAAGTGTTTGGCCAGTTCAGATCCAACAGCCCCCTCCCCCAACCCTCTCCTTGGAATTCCCTGGGTTGGCTCTGTGAATAGCGGACCTGGCACACCATGCCAGACTTCAGGAGCCTGTCCTCACTTCAATCTTAGCCCCCTCTATGCCTTCTGCTTGAAACCTCCAAGAGAGATCAGACCATCCAGAATTACTGACATCGAAGTCCTGACCCACCTACACCCACAGGAAGAGGAGAGGAGAAAGAGAGAGACCCCCCCCCCACCTTCACCCACTGAAAGAAGGGATGGGAAGATGGAAGTATAAGAACACATTCAACAATAGAAAGACCATTATGACGCCATGAGAATCTAGGGACTCTACACCAACAAGACCTAAACATACCAACCCAGAAGAGAATGACCTTATAAACAACTTTATAAAAATGACAGAGGCCCTCAAAGATGATATGAGAAAATCCCTTAAAGAAA
Organism: Phodopus roborovskii; assembly: GCF_943737965.1. Lineage (NCBI taxonomy): Eukaryota > Metazoa > Chordata > Mammalia > Rodentia > Cricetidae > Phodopus > Phodopus roborovskii. The sequence goes on from NW_026126525.1 coordinate 12,596,071, forward strand.
AAAAAAAACAAACAAACAAAAAACTGGAAGAAATATAGGAAAAGATGAACAAAAATGCAAAAATTCAACAAATCTCTTAAGAAAAGCCAAGAAAAAACAAATAAACACATGAAGGAAACAATTCAAACAGTTCAAGACCAGAAAACTGAAATAGAGATAATAAAGAAAACAAACTGAGAGAATACTGGCATTAGAAAATATGGATAAACAATTGGGAATTACACATGCAAGCATAACTAACAGAATACAAGATAGAAGACAGAATTTCAGGCACTGAAGATGAACTAGAGGATATAGATTCATTGACCAAAGAAATCTTAAATCCAACAAATCCTTAACACAAAATATCCAGGAAATGTGGGATACCATGAAAAGACCAAACCTAAGAATAATAGGTATAGAAGAAGGTGAAGAAGCTTCTCTCAAAGGTGCAAAAAACATATTCAGCAAAATCATAAAAGAAAACTTTCCCAACCTGAAGAAGGACATGCCTATGAAAGTACAAGAAGTGTACCAAACACAAAATGGACTGGACCAAAAAAAGTCCCTTCTCCACATAATAATCACAACACCAAGCATACAGAATAAAGAATATTAAGAGCAGAAAAGGAAAAAGGCCAGGTAACATATAAAGGCAGACCTATCAAAATTACAACTTACATTTCCATGTAAACTCTGAAAGTCAGAAGGTCCTGGATAGATATTCTACAAACACTAAGAGATCAAGGATGCCAGCCCAGACTACTATACCCAGCAAAACTCTCAATCACTATAGATATATAAAACAACATATTCCGTGACCAAACCAGATTTATACAATACATAACCACAAATCTAGCCCTACAGAAATTTCTAGAAGGAAAACTCTAACCCAAGGAAGTTAACTATGCTCACAAAGACATAAACAAAGAACTCAAAAAATCCCGATATTAACCTACACCCCTACAAACACCTGATTTTTGAAAAAACATACAATGGAAGGAGGAAAACATACAAAGTATACAATGGAAGGAGGAAAACATCTTTAACAAATGGTGCTGGCACAACTGGAGGATGGTGTGTAGAAGACTGCAGATAGATATATGTCTATCAATATGCACAAAACTTAAGTCCAAAAGGATAAAAGACCTCAACATAAATCCAGCCACAGTGAACCTCTTATAAGAGAAAGTGGGGGTACCCTTGAATGAATTGGTACAGAAGACCACTTCCTGAGCATAATAACAGTAGCACAGACACTGAGATGGACAATTAATAAATGGGACTTCATGAAACTGAGAAGGTTCTATAAGGCAAAGGACATAGTCAACAAGCCAAAATGGTAGCTGGCAGAGTGAGAAAAGACCTTCACCAACCCCACATCTGACAGAGGGCTGATCCCCGAAATATACAAAGAACTCAAGAAGCTAGTCAACAAAACACCAAAATAGTCTAATTAAAAGTGGGGTACAATACTAAATAGAGAATTCTCAATAGAGGAATCTAAAATGCCTGAAAGGCACTTAAGAAAGTGAAAAATGTCCTTAGCCCTCAGGGAAATGTAAATCAAAACAACTCTGAGATACCATCTTACTTCTGTCAGAATAGCAAAAATCCAAAACACCAATGACAGTTTATGCTGGAGATGATGTGAAGAAAGGGAACACTGCTCCACTGCTGGTGGGAGTGCAAAACTGTATAGCCACTTTGGAGATCAGTATTGCAGCTCCTCAGGGAAATGGAAATCAGTCTACCACAAGATCCAGCAATCCACTCTTAGGCATATACCCAAATGACATACATTCATGCAACAAGCATATCTGTTCAACTATGTTCATAACAGCATTATTTGTAATGCCAGGACCTGGAAGCAACCTAGATGCTCCTTAACTAACTGAAGAGTGGATAAAGAAAATGTGGTACAACAATGAAGTACTACTCAGCAGAAAACAAAACAACCACAAAAAAAACAAAAACAAAAACAAAAACAATGGAATCTTGAAATTCACAGGCAAATGGATGGAACTGGAAGAAACCAGCCTGAGTGAGGAAACCCAGTTACAAAAATACAAAAATGGTATGTACTCACTTATATATGGATTTTTGACATAGGACAAAGAATCACCAGCCTACAATTCACACTGCCAGAGAAGCTATGAAATAAGGAGGACCCTAAGAGAGACATATATGGTCCCTTACAGATGAGGAAAGGGACAAGATCTCCTGAGCAAATTGGGAGCAGGGCAGAGGGGAGAGGGAGTTAGGAGAAAGAGAAGGGAGAAGAGAAGGTGGAGAGGAGAACACGAGAGAGCAGAAAGATTCAGTTGGGGGAAGAATAGAGGAGAGCAAGAAAAGAGATACCATAATAGAGGGAGCCATTATAGGTTTAAAGGGAAATCTGGCACTAGAGAAATGTTCAGAGATCTACAAGGATGAACCTAACTAACAATCTAAGTAATAGTGGAGATGCTACTTTAAATGCCCTTCCCTGATAATGAGATTGATGACTACCTTTTATGCCATCCTAGAGCCCTCATCCAGTAGCTGATGGAAGTAGAAGTAGACACCCATAGCTGAACACCTAGCCGATCTCCTGGAATCCAGTTGCCCAGAGAAATGATGAGGAAAGGGGTTAAGACCAGGCTGGAGAAACCCACAGAGACCTGAAAAAGGGTGAGCTCATAGACCCCAGACTGATAGTTGGGAAACCAGCATAAGACCGACCCAGACCCTTTTAACATGGGCCTCAGGAAGCCTGGGAAGTCTATGGGACCTCTGAAAATGGAACCAGGTTGTATCCTTAGTGCAGGAATAGACTTCAAGAGACCATTCCCCATGGAGGGATACTCCCTTAGCCTAGAGACTTGACAGATTTGATGATCCCTCATGGAAGGCCTCACCCTCTCTGGGGAGCAGATGGGGATGGGATGGGGGGGTTGTAGGGGTATGGGAGGATGGGAGGAAGAGAGAATTGGGATCAACATGTAAAATAGAAAAACTATTTTTTTAAAAGAAAACTTTAAATTAATTTATTTTTATTTCTTTCCATCCTGAACCTTTACCCTGGCTTTCAGAGTACAAGTATGGAATGTCATTATCAGAGCTGGGGAAGGGTTTCAGGCTACTGTACATCTGTCATACCATTATCTATTAAAGGTTATTTCATAAATGACACTGAGGATTGCACAGATGGCTGGACTTTGAAGCCTTAAGCCTCACTTATAAAGTAGTCATGTTCAGAGAGAGAGAGAGAGAGAGAGAGAGAGAAGCAGAGAGAGACAGAGGCAGAGAAGACAGAGGCAAAGGGACAGAGACAGAGAGAAAGAGACAGAAAGAGGAGACCAGAGGAAAGAACTTTTTACATAAAGGAGATATCCTCATTTAAAAAGGACACACCCATCCATCCACCCACCCACCCCTCATCCCCCCACCCTGCCATCCATCCATAATATCCCACAAGGAAATAAAAATACAGATCAGACTAAGTGAGATTCCCTTTTGACAACATGTCCTGTCATCTTAGGTTAGACAGTTAGGCATCCCTTATATTTGTGTATGTGGCAGTGTGTTACTTTTTGTTGCTATGATCAAACACCATGACCAAAAGCAACTTTTACAGAAAAGTCTATTGGGTTTCCAGTTCCAGAGGGAGACTCCAACCACTGTCTCCTCTAGCGTACTTCACCCTTCTCTTTAATAAACTCTTCCTGTCTTCCACTCTGTGCTTTCTATGAAGATTGCAAAGACTGGAGAGCTGAAGCTGAAGGGAGGCCAGAATGAAGATTCCAGTGGTTTGGTCAAAGTGGATTGAAGTAGTCTTTTGTTTTGTTTTTGTTTGTTTGTTTGTTTGGTTGGTTTTCTAAGACAGGGTTTCTCTGTGTAGCTTTGGAGCCTGTCCGGGAACTCACTCTGTAGACCAGGCTGTCCTTGAACTCACAAAGATCCACTTGCCTTGTCTTCAGAGTGTTGGGATTAAAGGAGTGCACCACCAACGCCTGGCTTAAGTAGTCTTGATAGAAGCATATTGCTGGATACAAGCAGATTCCCTAAGATTGAAGTAGTCTTGATTGAAGTGTGTCATTGTCTACAGGCAGATTTTGTAAGAAGCAGTTTTTGTTTGGGTTTGCTCAGTTGTACCACCAGAGAGACTTGAATAAGTCCCACTGATATCCTTTGGTGATGTACTGACTCTCTAGAAAGGTCTAGTGGATATCAGAGAGGGAACTCAGTGCCAACAGCCAGCAAATCTTAGTAGAGATCTGGGTTGGGACAGTGAACGAGGCGACTGGTATCAGGCAGACAACCAAACAAAACAATGGCAGATGCTTCCATCTTGGAATATAGATGAACAACAAACCCAATGTACAGTGTCCTTTTACCTCTGTTTCTGGTTTTGACTGGGTGTATTGCTTTTGACAAAAATTTAAAGACACACAGAAACAAATCACATGGCAAAGAAAATATCAGATTTTGTCATTTTTCTGACATCACACATTTGGAAGTGAAATCTACTGCATAACAGTCATTTGACAGCCCTGAGTCTGCAAATGAGGAACTTACTGGTGGGAGCAGTCAGTGCCTGACTCCCACTATCAACTGCAATCAAGCCCAGAGTATGCTCACCCAGGGCCTAGACTTTGTCATTTAGGCTTTTAAATACAATGAGAAAACCATTAATCATTAGGAAGATGTCTCAGTGAACAATTGCTTACAAATAGGACAATGCGGTGATATTTTGTTTGTGCTTTAACAAATAAAGCTTGTCTGAAGATTAGAATGCACAGCTAACCATAGATGGCAGGCAGAGGTGGCCACACCTTTAATCTCAGCCCTCAGGAGGCAGAGGCCTGCAGATCTCTGTTAGTTTAAGGCCATTTTAGGCTTAAGAAATTGATCCAGTCTAAAAGGGAAACAGAGTCAAGCAGTGGTGGCTCCACCTTTAATCCCAGTACTAGGGAGATAGAGATGGGAAGGGATATGCCTGGGCAAGAGAGGAATATAAGGTGGGAGGAGACAGGGGCTCATGCATTCAGTCTCAGGTTTTATAGAGACAGGTTTGGGCATTCGGTCTGAGGATTTAGTAGGCCTCTTCTGGCTGTTCTGTTTCTCTCTTCTTTCAGCATTTATTGCTATATATGACTCAGGGAGAGGGTTATTATTAGAACCAATTAGAATTTTAACTAAAGGAAAATACTGTGGATTATAAACAATGCCCACATTTTTCTATTTGTGTTTTAATATGTGGTTAGGGGCATCAAGAAAATAATGATTAAAAGTAAACTCAGTCAACGAAATGTTATCTACACCAAGGTACCTCTATGTTCGTTCTCTCCCCTCCCCCTTTTATATAGGGGATGTGTGATACCTAAAAGAGAAACAGCCGTTCCCCACTAATTGCTGTGGCTGAGAGAGGCTACCATGAGTGTTTTTCAAGTAACCAGAGAGTGTTTCAGGCCCCAGGACATGTTAAATACTCACATTCTTAGGATCTCCTATTTTGGGAACTATACCTGCTTTGCATGCCATTTATCTTTTTTTTTTTTATTTTTGGCTATAAAACACATAAGAGGACCATTTTATCAAGTTGAGAGTTGTTGAGGATCCTTATTTTATTCTAATGAGTCACATTCTGTGCCGGTTGAACTGCAGATATCAGCTTGGCGTATTTATCAGCTCGTTACATCCACATACAGCAGCTTAAATCCCTGTTATTTCCCTGCTACAACTCTGGAAGCCAGAAATCCAAGGTTAGTGCCCATGAATTAAAATCAAGTGGCTCCAGGGAGAACCCATTCTTGCCCATTGAAGCTTCTGGAAGTTACCAGTGGTCACATACCTTCCCTCTTTGTCTTCATCTCCTCAGTGGCCTTCTTTGTGAGTACAATGTACTCACTCTCTCTGTTGTGAGGACATTTAGGGGGCAGCCGGGTAATCCAGGATTTCCTCCCCTCTCAGTTCTTCAAGTGCATCAAAAGCACCTCTTCTGAAGAAGGTGACATTTGTAGCATCTGGAGAACAGGACTTTCCATCCCAGAGCTGCCATGCTGTCCACTGCAACATATTCTATGTTTTAGTTCTTTAACTAAACATGCATTGGTTTGGAGTTAGATTTCCATTTGTTGAGGCCAGCATGTTTTTGCTGTGTATCAGACATTTTCATGGACCCTTCAGAAACACACCTGCTCATAGTAGATAAACCCAGAAGAAAAATCGTTTTCTACCTTATGGTTGAAGGAACTCATTTTAGAGAGGTACTTTTTCAGGTGGAGCTGATGGGCTTCATGGCTTCATTTCCTGAGGGGACTCCTGTTTATGGAGTTTTTGAGTTTAGTATTTCAGTTATCAGCAAAGACAAATCAGAAATGCTGAAGCTCTTGATATTTACACATTAATTCCCTTACATTTAATGCCCATATTTGGCCAGCAGCTGTATTTCCCAGCTCTTGGGGACAGGCATACTCCATGCTATGCACTGTAAAATTACACTTTTTAAGTAATGACTTTGTTATTTATGGTATTTCTTCAAATTGAGTTTAATTCTCACTTTACAGAAGTGATTTTTTTCCTCCACAAAGTCACCTGGTGAAGAGAGATCAACCATCTGAATAAGCCCATGTTTATCTGAGGCTATTCCTAAGCAAGTTCTTTATTTGCTATACATTATATTGTATCATTTTAAAATAGAGAAATGAATACATACAAGCAAACAATGAAGAAGCACAATGTGAATCCAAAGTGATGAATACAAATAAGAGGCAGAGGCAGGAGGATCACTTCAAGTTCAAGCCTAGCTTGGTTTGCATGCTGGTCTCTAAGCTAGCCATGACTATGTAGCATGACTATCTCAAAATAAAATTTAAAAATTTAAATGGACTGAAATGTAGGGCTGGAGAGGTGGCTCAGTGATTAAGAGCCCTGGCTGTTCTTCTAAAGGACTGGGTAGAGGGCTCTATGATCACAGAATGAGCTGTGAGAATGGGAGTTTTGCCATTGTTGAGAGACATGAATACACAATGGTGTTAACCCAAGTTGCCTCCTTAAACAGATCAAAGGACATTAGACCTGAAAAGGGAGTAACTCTCTTACAGATGACTCTGTGTGCTAAAGTGTAGAACACTTAGTCTGTCTTACCCCTCTGTTTCTTTGTTCTCTTTGGGGTAAACAGCCTGGAACTAAGTATTAACAGTAAGTTCCCGTATTAGTTATTTTCATTTCTGTGACCTGCCATGAACAACTTGCATGAGTAGTCATGGTTACCATTTATTTCAGCTCATGTTGGAGGATCAAGTCCATGGCCAGTTGGCCTCAAGTATGTGAGTAGGAAATCATAATGGTGGGAGTGTGTGGTTTAGGGAATCTGTTACTTTACATCAGACAGGAAGGAGAGAGAACAATACTAGCTTTGCCTTTTCTCTCTTCTATTCCATCAGGATTCCCTCCAGGGGGAAGGTACTACCACATTCAGGATGCATCTTCCTTTGTCCATTAGTCCTGTCTGGGAATGTCTCACAGACACACCCAGAGCTATGCCTCAACAATCTTCTAGGTAATACTAAATCTAAACAAGCTGATTTTCCAAACCAATTATCCCAGCTTGACCCTTGTGGATGATGTCTCTTTCCTAGACAATCCTTCCCACCACAGTAATCTGGCTGCAGTTCCTTCTCTGCATTCACAGCTACTAAACCAACACACCTTTCTGGGGTAGCAAGATTACTTCACCTTCTTGGCACCACAAACTAGCATTTTCTAGCATTCCTGCTCATTCACTTTCTCTACTGCAAGTGGCACTTGGTATTCTCCTGCCTCACTTGCTTGCTGAGTTCAACTCAACTTATGCTATAGTTTGGTGCTATTCATTTATGCTCATTGTTAATGTTAATAAAAATGCTTATTGACTGATAGCCAGGTTAAAAGTATAGGAGGGCAGTCAGACTGAAGATGCTGTCAGAAAGAAGGGCAGAGTCAGGGAGATGCCAGTCAGCTGCCTGGAGAACAAGATGTGTGAAAGGATAGGTAAAGCCATGAGCCACATAGCAAAATATAGATTAATAGAAATGGGTTGATTTAAATGTAAGACCTAGTTAGTAATAAGCCTGAGCTATTGGCCGAGCATTTATAAGTAATATTAGCCTCTGTGTGGTAATTTGGAAGCAGCTCTCAGCATGAGAAAACACCTAAAGTTCGGAATCCATTTGCCCAGCAAATGGCACTCCCAACAGTGAATTGAGTCTTCCCACATCAACTAATTTAATTAAGACAATCTCCCTGAAGATGTGCCCACAGGTAGACATCATTCATTAAGCCTTTCTTCCTAAGTGATTTGAAGTTATGTCAAGGAGAGGGTTAAAGCTAGCCATCAGGTAGAAGAAGAACAAAAGAACAGCATTGATGAAACAGAAGTCTTTACACAATTTGTTAAGTCTGGAGTATGAATGCCTGGCTTATGTGCCGTATCTGCTTCTTAATACTGGAGGGAGATTAAGTCAGAAGGCTAAGGGTGAGAATCCTGGCTGTGGTCCCAAGACATTTTGTGTACCTGGTCCTGCAAAGTAGCATATACCAGATAGACACTTTGTCTAGGAAGCCCACAGACACCCCTCCCCCCAGGTGATTCTTGGTTTTAAGGCAAATGGCTGTGCCATAACATAGCTTGAAAAAAAATATCTTCCTGTGTACGAAAAAAAGCCAAGGATACAGGGAGTTCTTCTGTGTAAAGCGCAGTATGTTTTTTAAAAGCCAAATGTGCACATTTTGCTGTCAGAGTCAGGGCTACCTATTATAGAAAGTATTTGAGAATTCTCTGGGCAATGCTAAACTAGAATGCAAATATGGGCCTATGAAACTATTCACAGCTCAGATAGACAGACACATAAATGTAGATGAGATCTTCTAATTCAGGATTTTTTATTTTTAAGTCATGGAAACCTTACAAGACAAGCATTTTTGAAGCATCAGTTGAGTGGTAAAACTTACTAATATAAATATTCAAAGTAGATATCATGAAAGCCAGTACTCCATGCTTGTGAACCATGATGCTGCCTATTGGGATAAGCAACTGGAGTAACGTTTCTTGTTCTGTACCAAGGTGTTCTTACCAGATATGGCAGTTTGAGTGTAATTGGCCCCTATAAGCTCATAGGGAGGGGCACTATCAGGAGGTGTGATCTTGTTGGAGGAAGTGTGTTTCTGTGGGGGTGATTCAGCTCACTTTCTGTTGCCTGTGAAAAAAGGTGGGACTGTCAGCCACTCCTCCAGCACCATGTCTCCTTGTACACTGCCATGTCCTGCTATGATGATACTGGACTAGACATCTGAAACTGTAATCCACTCAATTCAATGTTTCCCTTTATAAGAGTTTTCATGGTCACAGTGTCTCTTCACAGCAATATAAACCTTAACTAAGACATAAGTTGGTACCAGGGATTGGGGTAATATTGTGATAGGCTTAACCATGCTTTTGTCTGAAGGAATATGGACCTTGGAAACTGTGTATTAAAAAAGCAGTTGAATACTTTAAGTGCTGCTTAATGGACAGTACTAGTAGGAACATGGAAGACAGTGCTGATGAGTGTGATTTCATGAATTGTGGGGGCCTGGCTCAAGAGGTTTCAGAGAGAAAGGATTTTAGTATGTTGCCAAGAGATCATTCTTGTGATATTTTGGTGAAGAATGTGGCTGAATGTTGCCCTTGTCTGAAGAGCCTGTCTGAGGCTAAAGTGAAGAGATTTGGATTAATCCATTGGCAGAGGAAATCTCAACAACCTTGTATAGACTCTGTTGTGTAGTTATTAGTGTTAACTCTGATAAAGATTTATAATGAAAAGGAACAATCTGAGAAGGGAAAAATACAAACTGTACAATATGAGGAGAAAGGAAGCACCAGCAAGTGGAATGGAATCAGGGAGATACACAGATTAAGATATGGAATAAAGGGAGTGGTGACTTCGGGGCAAGATCCCACCCAGCTAATTTTCCAACGTGGTGTGTAAAGTAATTAAAGAAAAGCTGGGAGCCAGTTGTGGTGGCGTACACCTTTAATTTCAGCACCACACAGACGAAAGCTTTTTCAGTTTTATGCCAGCCTGTTTTACAGAGCAAGTTCCAGAACACCCAAGCTTGGGCAGTGAAAGTAACCATCAAAACCAGAAATCTGGTGAATATGTAATTGAAAAATCTCCGAGTTCAAGGCCAGCCTGGGCTGCAGATAGTTTCAGGACAGCCAAGCTTAGGCAATGAAGGTGGGAAACAGAAAGCTTGTAGCAAGGGGGGCATGTTCTAACCCCAGTAAGCAGCAGAACTTGACAGCTTTAGTCACACTGTTCTGGCTTTAGACTCAAGGATAGAAAAAAAAGGGGGCTGTGGAATCTAACTGTGCACCCAAGGAAAGCTGCTGAGGCCAGACTCGTGTTAGAGATGTCTTTAAATGTAGACCTAGAGAAACCATTGTGTGGTGCTGTAAGGTGAAGCCTGGATTGCCTTGGAGCCTCCAAGATGTTGGAGATTCCAGGACCATGGGCTACCTGTTAAGGAAAGCTGTGAACAGGGAGTAGAACCAGACCAAGAGAGAATTATGTTGTAGCCAACAAAGTTAAAGAGTTGGGGATCTTGAAAGTGTTCTTATATCAGACATGTAGATGCAGAGTTTAGAGTTTTCCCAGTTCATTTTTTATTTTGCTTTGGTCCAATATTTCCTCACTATGTTCCCTTTCCTATTGTGGGATGGTAATATATATTCTGTGCTATTGTATGTTAGAAGTATGTGATTTGATTTTTTATTTTGATTTTATAGGGAATACAGTTAAAAGATTGCATGGATATCAAAATAACTTTTTTCCCTTTTTTTAAATTTAATTTATTATTTTACATGTTGATCCCAGTTCCCTCTCCTTCCCTCCCTCCCTTTTGCCCTCTCTGCCCCCTCACATGCACCCTGACCACCCTCCCCTCCCATCCCCCCACCCAAATTCCACATGTAGGGCAATGCCATCCAGGTGGGGTCATGTAGATCTGTCAGGTTATTTGAAGTAGGGACTAGGACTTCTCTCCTGTCTCTAGGTTAAGGCAGTTATCCCTCCATGGGGGATATGTTAGCGAGGTCCTTTTGTGCACCAGAGATACATCCTGGCTCCACTGTCTGAGGTTCCTTAGACTGCTCAGTCCTTCTGGCTGAGACCCATATTCAGGGGGGCTTGAGTCAGTCCCATGCTGGATTCCTAGCTGTCAGTCTGGGGGCCCGTTAGCTCCTCCTTGTTCAGGTCAGCTATCTCTATGTGTTTCTGCAACCTGGTCTTGTCCTCTCCGTCTGCATCTGGATTCTAGTTCGACTCAGTGTTTAGGTATGGGTGTTTGCTTCTGTTTCCAACATGTACTAGATGAGGGCTCCATGATGGTGGATAAGTTAGTTGTTGATCTCACTATCTGGGAAGGGCATTTATGGTAGCCTTTCCACGGTTGCTCAAATAGTTAGTTGGTGGCAGTCTTGTAGGTCTCTAGACCTTTCTTTAGGTTCAGTTTTCTCTTAAAACTATGTTCTCTCTCTCTCTCTCTCTCTCTCTCTCTCTCTCTCTCTCTCTCTCTCTCTCTCTCTCCTGTCTTCTATTCCTATCCTGACTCAATCTAAGAATGTTGAGCACTTTCTTAAGTGTCTTTGATTACCTGGTTTTCCTTCTTTCATAATGAGATTCCTAGAGAAATTCTAATTTCTTGGGGGCCATTGTTGCAATAGTTTTATTGACAAAAGAAGAAATAGAAACTCTCTTCTTAGAATAGCTTCATCCCTTAGCCTAGAGACAGGAGGGATGGCTTAGTCCCTACTCCAAAAGACTTGACAGAATTTGATAATCCCTCCTGGAAGGCATCACCCTCCCTGTGGATCACTGAATTGTAGTGATGTCTGTCTGCTTGTGGTCACAGAACTTTCCTTCTCTCTGCTCACCTCCTTAATTATACTTGGATCACTTGAATCAATAGAGTCTGTAAATGAACATGGGATTTTTGAACCAGGGAACATAAAACAACTTGTTTCAGAAGCAGTAATGTTATCTGTTTATTAGAGAACCACTGTTGCTCTGTAGCCCAGACTTGCTTTTAGCTAAAGATGACCCTGTTTCATCTAGGATAACAGACTCTCACTGTTATGTCTCACCAGAAGCATATTATTGTGAAATGATATTGCAAGGTCTTAGATTTCAGGTTTTAAGCAGGCTACTAAGGTATACTATAGTTTTGGGTAAGAGATTTATTAAGTAATTAGCAGCATGAACAGATATTGGCAGTAGTTCAGATAAGGGTTCAGGCCTGCAAGACAAAGTAGGTGTCCCTCTTTCAGGTTTCAGAGAGAAGAGGAAGGTCCCACAACATGCAATTGATGAATTGCCTGTAGCATGTACTAGCAGTCAGGTTTTCTCTCATGTCTGGATGTCAAGGGAAGGGGTGAGTGGCCACTGTATCATCATATTTTATGTACCACCTGAAGCCTGGATTGCTTAGGGAGCTTGGTGAACTACCTTACTACTTGAGGAAGTGAGAATTACAGAGTCAGCAAAGTACCAGAATGTTTCTTGACCTCCTAGAGTCTCATTAAGTGGGGTTACTGCTAAATCCTTTGGGGGAGTAAAGATTACGGGCTCACAGACAGACAGACACAATAGGGTGTTTCTCTTTTCTTTTCCAGCTACTGATGACACAGAGAGAAAGAGGCTGCTCCAGGAGAGCGTGACTGGAGTAGCCCTTAGCCCCAGACTAGGGGTTCTCATAAGGAAAGGTCTCTAGTAATTCCATCCCCATTCTCATACCAGCTTTAACAATTACCTTCAAGCTGGGCAGTGGTGGCTCATGCCTTTAATCCCAGGATGAAGGGGGAGGGCAAATGTAGGTGGATTTCTGTGACTTTGAGGCCTGCTTGGTCTACAAAAGGGGTTCCAGGACAGCCAAAGGTGTTACACAGAGAAACCCATTCTCGAAAAGCCAAAAAGAAAAAGGAAAAGGAAAAAGAAAGAAAGAAAGAAAGAAAGAAAGAAAGAAAGAAAAAGAAAAGCCTCCAAGAAGCCAAGAACACACTTTAGCTGAAGGTCTTTTATTTGAATGTGAAAGAAGGACTCTTTGACCTAGTGTGTGTGTGTGTGTGTGTGTGTGTGTGTGTGTGTTTAAATATTGCACTGCAAGAGCAAGGGATTGAAGGAATTATGATGTGTGCATGGACTCTGAAGTCTGTCACTGACCTTGGAGCCAGGATGAAGAGGCTCCTTTTGTACTCATGGCAACTGCTGCTCATTTCCAGGAAGCCATTATTTCCTGAAAGAGAACACTCTGTTGGGTCACTTTGGAGCTGTTCTTCAGTGTCTCTGAACAGCTGCTTCTCCTTTACTCCTTTACTCTTCTTAGAAGCTCCCTGCAGCCACCTGTCCTGGCTAGTGTCCTGTCCACTTGACAAAGTGAAGAGCTGAGATGAGGGAACTACAAATGAGAAATGCCTCTGCAAGGTTGGTTTCTAGATATGCCTGTGGGGTCATTTATTAATGAGTGATTGATGTGGGAGGAGCCAGTCCATTGTAGGTAGTGTCACCCCTGAGCAATGGTCTTGGGGTGCATAAGAAAGCAAGCTTTGTCAAGCAAGGCAGTAAGCAGCAACTCCTCCATGGCTTCTGCTTAAGCTCCTGCCTCCAGGTTCCTGCCTTGAGTTTCTGTCCTGACTTCCCTCCATGATGGATGGAGTGTGACCTATGAGCTGTGAGCTAAAATAAACCCTTTCTGTTGTTGGGTATACAGCAGAAAAGACTGCTTGGACACGGGTTTAAGCCAATAGAAAGTCTTTATTTGATGACCCACAACTACAGTGAGTATTTGGGATCCCAGTATAGCCCTGAGTCTTTCTCAGAGTGGGGTTTTAAGCACAAAAAAAAAAAAAAAACAAAAAAAAACTATACTCTGGGTTGACATACTTCAGTTAATAGGAAGAGTTAGCTAGAATTGTAACTATAGAAGTCAAAAAGAAAGGATAGTCCATTTAGAGACTTTCCCAGAACTATGGACTTGGATGGATTAGGACCTTGTTTTAACTTTGGCAGGTGGTACAGCCTATGTGCTGAGTCTTTTAGCCTGAATGGTACCTCCACCATGGAGGCTGTTGTGGAAGGTCTGGTGCCCTGTTACACTTTCCCTTTCAAGTTGTCTTTAGTCATAATGCTTTATCACAGTGATAGGATCTCTAATACCTGACCTATACTTGGCTTCGCTCTCTATCTTGTTGCCACATTGCCATTTGATTGCACTCTCTGTGCACACTTCCTCTAGACTCTGAATGCAACACAGATCCCTTCCTACAGATTCCAGCTATGTGCCTTGTGTCTTGAGGACTTGGTACTCCTTAAGGACATAATAGCCATCAGTTGGGCAAATGAATATTCCTAGGTTAGCAATTTATACCTTGATCTGTTCAGACCTCATTAAGCCATCACATTAAGAATAGCAGATTTATTAACATGTAACAAATGTATTAATTGTGAGGTTCAGACAAAAAAGTAGCTTCTCAATGGCAAAGCTCTTCTCCACTCAAGTCTAAACAGAGGGAGGGGTCATCAGGGTTCAGTAGTGTGAAGAATGCCAAGAAAGTACCCTTCATGTCAGTGTAGCTCCAATGCCTACTGACAAATTAACCTGCTGTTATCTCAAACCAGCAAAATTGATGTTTCTCAGTGACCCAGAAAAGGCTTAGAGGGTAAAGAATGACAATTAATGTGTTTCCTTAACTATTCTTTTAGAAAATTCATTCATGTAAAATGGTCACAAACTTATAGAGAAATGTTGCAAGGAAAACACAGGACACCCCACTTTCATCTTCCAGAAAAATGGTTGCTCCATTGTTTCTAACTATTTTAGTATATATATCTTATAAAGGATGTTAGCTGTATATTATTCCCACTGAATTCACAGATACTATTTTTGATGTCTATATAGCAAAATGATTTGATAATCAAATTATGTGTTTCCTTCTGCATCTGTCAAGTCCAGAAATAAACAACCAAGTAGTTGTTATTTTTATGGCTAAAACAAGCTTTTGGCCACATTACAGCCATAGAGAATTGATGTGATGTGCACAAAAGGAATGATATATTGATTGTCTGAATACTCATTAATTATTCCTTAATCTATTTTCATCTTGTTAACAATGCCAAAGGAGCATTGACATAAAGAGTTTCAGATTACCACAATGGATCAGTTTGTGTCTTCTCTTAGAATCTTCCATTTTGCAGGGTGTAGCATTCTTGGTTCTCAATTGTTTTCTATCCCAGCTTGAACTATTTCATTCCATGTTCTTCTGGCCTTTATGGTTGTTTGCTGTTGAAAATGCCTGGAGTAATTCTTTTTTTTTTTTTTTCAGTTTTTCAAGACAGTTATCTTTCAAAAATGATACTGAAATGAAAATGTTTTAAGACAAACCACAAATTAAGACAAGTCATTACACTACAGAAAAGTCTGGTTTTTTTTGTTGTTGTTGTTTTGCTTTTTCGTAATGTATTTTAAATATTTCCTATATATTTAATCCATGTATGATGAATTGAACATTTATAAGGAATTAAACAGCACTTTATAACAACAACAACAACAACAACAACAAAAGGAATCTTCCATTTATGCCTCAGGATGGTCTCAGCTAAGAGTTTCGAGTTTTCTTGGGAAAGACCTGAGGACCCAGAGCCTGTTTTTTCCTCCCTCATGTGGCTGACACCTCAACTGGTCACATGAAAGGTCAGAAGGGTTTTCAGTAAACAGTTGTTTTTGTTTTTTGACACAAGCTCTTACAATGTGGTCCAGACTGACCTGGAACTCTATATGTAGTCCACTCAAAAGCACAACCCTTCTGCCTCAAAGTTATGATTCTAGGCACTGGACCACATATGGCTTAAATAGAACATTCATTAAACCGTGAGGCAGCCTGAGAATAGGCAAGGTATCCAGACAGGTAATTTGCAAGAATCCAGTTCTGTAATTTAATGCAGTGTGCAGGAGTTTACATTAGTTCAATTCATTTCACCCAGACAAGCAGAACTGTAGTGTGATAAATGATATTGCTTATGTTTTTGTAATTACAAAAATGATATATAGCAGTGGCATTTCATTTAGAGCATAGAAAAAGCAAGATGCATAGCTACAGATAGATATATAGATGAAGACATTTACAATAAATAATATAGTAAACAAAGTAGGTATGTTTAACTTCTTTAATTTTGCTTTGAGTCATTTTATATATTTTTCCTTAATTTATTTTTATTTTATATGTATGTGTATTTTGAATGCTTGCATGTCCATGAACCACATGTAGGCATGGTGCCTTCAAAGGTCAGAAAAGGGTGTCAGATCCCCTGGAACTGGAGTTAGTCATGAGACATGAACTGCCATGTGAATGCTGGGAGTTGAGAAGACAGTACTCTTAAACACTGGCCACCTTTCCAGCTCCTTATAATAATGTTTTTCATAGAAATATTTCCCATTATTTATTCTAGTACAACCTTAATGAAGGTAGAGAAAGAAATAAGCTTGAGATATTCTATGTATTGTATCTCCTTATACAGATATCTGGTTTAAGTATTTCCTAAATCTCTTCCCACAGGACATTTTTTTTTCTTATTTTAAATTTATTAGTACCATTTGGTGACTATTCTTCTTTCTCATAGTATGCATTTTAATAGCTCTAGAACATGTATTTATGTAACAGTTACAAAATAATTCAAATCCAAATAGCAGAAGTACTGATCACAGAAGTGTCACCAAACAGGACATTGTCTTCTCATTTGGTAACGGGGATGACTTTGTTTCTTCTACTCAAGGATGTCACAGCACTTTCTCCTGTCTTCCTGTTCCACCATTCTTAAATATCATCCTTACTACTGCAAAATGGCTTGCAAAGCTCTGTGCATTAATACACCTTCTCTAGAGAAAAGATAAAAGGGTCAACATGAAGAGGAACTCCTAGCTAGCTCTCTGATCCTTAAAAACCAATCACTTGTCTTAGAAGAGTGGTAATTCTAGTTACCTCAGCTGGTCATGTAGCTCCCCAGAACTTGAACTTTCTGTTTCCAAGTCTCTGTAGGGAAGGTCTAGGATAGTGATTCTCAACCTTACTAATGCTGAGACTCTCATATAGTTCCTCATGCTGTGATGACTGCTAATCAAAAAATTATTTCATTGTTCCTTCTTAACTGTAATTTTGCTACTGTTATGAATCATAATGTAAATATCTGATATGCAGGATATCTGATATGTGACCTCTGTGAAAGGGTTGTTAGAGCCCCCCATGAAGGGGTCAGGATCTACAAGTTGAGAAATGCATATTAAACAACCATCGATAGACGAAACAAAATTTTTGTCTTCATTTATTTTCCTGGCAGTCCTTTCACATCACTGAGCATGCTCCCATCTTCTGGGGTAGACCACATCATTGAGCATGCTCCCGTTTTCCACAGAGACCACTCCAAATTCTCATTGACTCATTACATCATCTTAACAAGTTCAAGATATCTCTGCTTCCTTTATTGGGTCTGAAGGGAACTTATGTTCTAGTGACCTCTAACCCCAAACTTAGGGTGCTCAATATGCACAGCACACAGAGTTGGAGAAGGGTAAACCCAAAGCACCTTCTCGTTTATAGAAAATATTGAGTCTTACCGGTTAGGAATTACGAAGCTACTGAACCTGGAAGGCAGATTATTTCCCAACTAGCTAAAACATGAACCCCAGGCCTGCCTCAGGGAGGATTACAACTGTTGCTTCTCCCACACAGTCATAGAGAAGGTGCCATTCTGAGTGTTGCACATGTATTTCAGCCCCTTCTCCCTGGAATCTTTTGCAATATTGATGTTGTCTTGTGAGTAAACACAGGTTATGGTCAGCCAAGTCTGGGCTTCCTCTGGCTTCATAGTTATTTTAAAATTTAGAATTCTAAACTGGTTTCTCTGGTTAATTTTTATATGGAATGTCTACCTGTGGCAGAATTCTGTGACCTGCACATATCCTATCCTTATGTACAGTTATGACCCAAAGACATGGAGACTCACACAGTCCTGACATACCTGCATGTCTCTATAGACCTGTTCTCCTAGCTCTTGGCTCTTACTGGAGCCAGCTGCCATGCTCGCTGACTTGTGTTTGGTGCTATATATTCCCCAGACTCTGCCCTAGTTAAATTATTTCTTTACCTCTTCTGCAAATCTTTTTCTTTGCTTTCATGATCATCCATGTGTCTAGCCTTAATAAGAACAAGTGTGACCAGATTCTTAAAGTTAAGTCAATGCCTCATAAACATAAATAAAAAACAAATAAAGACTTCCCTTAAGCATTCTGATTTTTATCTCCCTAGGACACTATCTGGCATTTGGGCAACTCCCACATATTTTCTGCTGCTTTCATCTTTTAAAAGGTGGTGTGTGTGTGTGTGTGTGTGTGTGTGTGTGTGTGAGAGAGAGAGAGAGAGAGAGAGAGAGAGAGAAGAGGGAGGGAGGGAGGGAGGGAGAGAGGGGAGAGAGAGATAGAGACAGAGAGGTTAGTGTTTGGTCAACTTGACAAACTTAGTCAAGTTTAGTTGTTTAGGAAGAGAAGCCTATTAAATTAAAATTTCAGTAGCCAATTAAAAGTATTTTCATCCCCAAGAATTTGGTCTTCACCTTTGACATGGTGGCAACAGGGCATGGTCAGTATGTCACTCTCCCTTCACCCATCATCTTGCTACTCCTGGCTTTCCCAGGTTTAACAGAAGGAGGAGGAAGTAAAGATATGCCGAGATGTAGCTCCACAGCATGTGGTGATGGAGATTGTAGGTGCCTGCTGGCTGGATATGGTACCACCCCCTTATCCCTTTAATATGCCTTTGAAAAGGGAAGATTCCTCCAACATTCTAAGAATATGAAGGCACCGAAAAATCTCTTTGATATCCAACATTTACTGTGTGCTTTCTACAAGTCAGGCCCCACTCTAAGATATTACAAACACATTTTTACTTACTTCCCACGAATCTATGAAGATAGACGCTAGTCTTTGGAAAGATGAACTAAGTAGGTTTTCATTAAAGTTTCCACCCAAAGACACATGATTGTTTGAGCTCTCTGCAGTCATGTTGGTTTTGACTCAGGAAACCATTCCTTTAGATCAGGAGGTGACCTACTTTTGGAAAGAAAGTTTAACTGTAGATGAGCTATGGCCATCAGTTTGTATCTGTAGGTCTTTTCTACATTGTCCCAAGTGCTGGATTGACAACAGAGGCAAGGCAGCCTGCCCAGAGAAAGTGCCACTTATCTAGCTTGTCATGGGAAAGTTTGTTGACCCTTGTCCTGGATGACTTATGAAGTCAACTGCCACTCTTACACTGCTTGTAGTGTGACTTCCAGTGGTTTTTCTGAGCTTTACAGGCGTTTTGTGCTCCTGAGATATTAACTGTAGAATCTTGGGAAGTTGTTGCTGAGGCATTTGCCAATTCTCAAGCTTTAATAGCTCTTATCTGACAGCTGAGCCTTGGGTACACCACAAAGTGCCATGAAATTACCACTATCCAACCACTTTGTAAAATAAATGAAAAAATGTTATTTAAATTTAAAAAAGAAAAATAAAATGGGAATTCATTTTTTAAGTTAAAACATGGTATAGTTTTCAAGCAAAAAAAATATTGTCTTTAGATAATAATTGAACTCTCCAAAATATCTATTTTCCTAAGTAGAAAACCTAGAATTCCCTATATTACACCAAACACATAGGAAATGCTGATTGCTTTCATTAGGAAACACCCACAGTTTTGTTGGTTTGTTTGTTTTGTTTTTTGGTTTTTTGTTTTTTTGGTTTTTAGTTTTTTTGTTTTTTGTTTTGTTTTGTTTTGTTTTTTTTTTTTTTGCCCTGAAATGCAGAATATTAAGAAACGGATCTATCTGAGTTTGAGGCCAGCCTGGTCTACAGAGTGAGATACAGTGGCTGGACAACAGAAGGGCAGAGCTGATGAAAGAGAAGTTGTTCTTTGTGGGAGAGTCAGACATGAAAAAGCTAGGGTCAAGATCAAGAATGTTGATTACACTGAGATAGTTAACTTCTATAAATAACACAAGTTGGGTGATTTTATTTAGAAGTTCAGTAAGCAGGGAGATATTACTTATTGGTGGACAGAAGATAAAGGGTCCATATGAATAGGCAATGTGGAGTGAGGTGTGTCAAGAATTCAAGTGGGGGTGGACACAAAAGATGTCTAAGGAGAGTAGAATTTCCCCCTGGCTGCCCAGTCTTTGAAGACACTGGTTTTCCATGCTATATGATGGGGTTTCTTAAGTTTACATTCTGAAGAAGACAATTTTCATCCTTAAAGGCAACAAAAGCAACATGACTAACACCTGTTCCTAGGAAAGAGAATCTGATAGGATAGGCTGATCCATGACCACTTGAAAGCATCCATGGTACTCATCTGTTAGATTAAAGAGGTCAACAGCACAAGCAGATAGAAATCAACAAGCTAGAAGCTGGCTGTGGAAAAGAGGGATAATAATTCATCAAGAATGCCATTATCCAGCAGGAAATAACAACTGACATTTCCTGAAAAAAGTACCAATGTTGAAAATAAACCTGTCATCTTCTGCTAGCTTTCCATTACTACCATGAAATACCTGAGGCAATCAGCTTAAAAAGAAACAAGGTTTATTTTGGCTCCTAGTTTTGGAACCTCTAGACACAGATCAAATGGCTCCATTTGCTTTGGGGTCTAGAAGCAAGGAGGAAAGATAGGAAGTAACAGGGTCTTTTCCTCTGCAGAAGCATGTCTCTTAGGACCTAAAGACCTTGTAAAAGGCTTCACATCTTAGAGGCTCACCTCCATGGTGCTAGGGGATCTAGGAGTTAGCACATGGGTCTTTAGACATAATTATTTGAACCTCAGCATGTGACTCTAAGTCTCACCTTCTATAAAACTTCCCCTGCTGCTTGCCGATTATGTTGGGAGCTAATGCTTGCTGCTGCATTCCTGGTGTAGTATTTTGTTCACTTATAAACTTCTCTTGGAGAGAAAAGAGTGGCACAGACAATAGCTGAAAGGGTGCATAGCATGAGGAAACTCTTCATAAATAGAGCTACAAGTGGCCACTGCAATGAAGGGTGTTGTAGCCTCTGAGGTCCTCTATGTCTGATGAGGAGTCTCAGCTTCCTCCTGTGCAGGTTAAAGCCCCCAAAGTAACCACACCATCTGGTGGGCTGTGAGCTGTGAGCTCTGGCGGTGAAACATTTCTGAAACTTATCACAGAAGGGTTCATGTGTCATTGATGAAGAGACGAGATGCTGCAAAGATCTCCTTTTACACACACTTTTTGATTTTTTTTTTCAAGCACGAGTAATTGATGACTAAAATTAGAGGCCTTTTGGCAAATAAGGGAGTGATATCAGTCTGAGGAGATGCTCCAGTTTCTCCAATATGATTGTTATACATTGTGGATGGATTTCAAAATGCTAGATCGTAACCCACAGATATGTAGAATTAGTATGGGGGATTTGAAATCAATATCTTAGACAATTAAAAACAAACAAGTGAATATGAAAAAGAAGGGATGTTGCTGAAATCTTTGCTCTGTAGATCATTCTCCAAAGCTAGCTTCCAAGTCTTTTTTCTCTCCTGCTTGCTAGACTTCAGACACTTCGAAGGAGCTGACATTTGCTGGCATTCCATCCGGGACAGAGATGAATGAGGTGTGTGCTTGGGTTTGTTGATGTTTGCTTGGTATTTTTAGCCAAGAGTTAGCAGAAGTAGAGTCCATGACAGGTTGGCTTTTATTGAGTTTGACATTTCATGTCTCTCATGTCAAAACCCTTTCTTTGGGTGAATCCATTTGACTTGGCGCTACAGTGGCTGCCCCTGACCCTGCTGCCAGAACTGTTACTGAACCCTGGCATCTCATACAGTGGGTCTCACTGTTGCCAGGAGCCTTTGTACTCCTTAAAAGGTTTGCTGTGTTGGGTACTAAACCTCGACGCTAAAGGCTATAATTGTAAAGAATTCACCTTCATGATCTCCTACAGGATGTGGGGTTTTTCCTACTTAACCCAGGGAAAGGAGATGAGAACCCACATCCTCTGATGAGCCAAGGCTACTGCATGTTTGGGTCCCTACATGGCTTCCTGGGCTGAGCAGCCAGCAGGAAGCTCTGAGTGCTGTCTACTCTCCACCCCCCCCCATCTATTCCCTGTCATCCCCTCCACTGGAAACTCTTCTATCTTAGGAGCATGAGACCAAGCTGAGGGAGACGAAGAGGACACAATGGGTAGGATTCTTGTCTCTGCCATTTTGTTAGGACATAATCTCTTGAGTTTCCTAATAATCTCCCAGTGTGATTACTGAAAGGCTGCTTCAGCACAAACTATAGATCTTCTCCCAGTAGCACAAAGACTGTCTTTCCCTTGTCATATTTTCCTCAATGATATCACATCTACTCAGGGACTGTGAATGTTTTTAACAGAGTCATGGAAAGGCCACATGCACAGAATGAAATAAGGACAATGTAAGTGTTAATATATAATGCCAAATGGCAAATATACTTAAATATGTGTGGGATGCCTGCAGATCCAGAATCATTTCATAAAATGAACTGTAAACTAAGTTTTTAAAAAGTTTTTGATTTCCATTTCTGGCAACAAGTCTGAATAGGCATTCTGAGCTACTTCCTTGTTGAAAACAATAATGGATAAATATAAGAATAACATTTTTAAAATTATATTACTGGAATAGAAAGTGAACAAGAAACCCAATATGAGATGTGGGTTTTCATTTACTTCAACTAGCTACTACAATCTCCAAAACATCAGAGATTTTGTCTGTATTTTTCAGTCTATCCTCTCCAGCTAAAGTAGGTAGTAGGCAACCATAGGTACAGAGTAGGTAGCCCCAAATAAAAAAAGAATAAAGATACACATATTCCTTTTGGGAAGGTTGAAGGTTGCACACATGCAGAGGAAAAAGCTGACATCATCCAGGCAGTGGTAGGTGAGAGTCAGTATCAGCTCTGGTTTAGTTTGATATGAATGCAGATGGCTGTACTGGGCTTTTTCTTTTGGGCCACCAACCAGCTCCCAAATCAAGACACAGAGACTGATTATTAGTTTTGAATACTTGGCCTTCCTTAGCTACATTTCTGGCTAGCTTTCTGAACTTAAACTGTTTCTCTGCATATATTTCTTACCTTGGGATTTATTACCTTTCTTCCGTTCTTACATTCACTACTTCTTGTGTCTGGTGGCTGGTGGCATCCTGGCTGGCTGTGGGCATCTCCCTCATTCTTTCTTCTCTCTTACTCTCATCCTTTTTTCTTTCCTATTTATTCTCTTTGCCCAGCGACCCCATCTGTCCCTCTCCTGCCTAGTTATCAGCTGTTCAGCTCTTTATTAGACCAATCAGATGCCTTTAGGCAGGCAAAGTGAAACAAATCTTTACATAATTAAACAGACATCCTTGCATCATTCAACAAATGTAGCATAAAAAAAGGTAACACACTATCACATAGTTAAGTAATATTCCACAGCATAGACAAATGTTAACACGTTTGCAAGTTAAAATAATATTCCACAACATGTTACTCTGTGTCAGCTCTTAGAAGTCCTTGAAGCAAAAGCAAAGAACATACTCACACCCAGATATTGGCTTCTAACAGCATTCTCCAACAAAAGGAACTGAGATCTTGGAACAGTAAGATTCTAGAAAAACATAAAAATACATACAACTAAGAAAACACTAAAACCAAACAGCCATAAGAATGGGAATGGGCCAACTCTCATAGGTCAAATATAGAATCTTGTAAATGACAAGATAAGTAAAGTGGCCTTTGATTGTAACTCCAAGTATAAAATAAAAATCCAATGAGTACATTGACACAAATAAATCTTTAAATGAACAGGCAAACAGAGGAACAAGAGAATATCCCATAGAGAGGAGTCCCACATAATCTCTGGGATATGCAGGGTCTCTACCCAGGAGAGGTGGAGATAAACCACCTTTTTTTCTGTGTGGGAGGCATGGATGGCTTATCAGTCACTGTGGAAAGGAGGGAAGAGGAACATTACTGTGACAAGAACCATGATGGAGGTCAACATCAACAGTGACCACAAGGCTGGCAGTGTGCCCTCCAGTTGTGATGTGATGAGACAGACCTTGGATCTAGAAAATGCAAAACTAGTACTCTTTAGAATGGTGTCTTGAAAAAAAAAAAAAAAACAAGGAAGACTGAGAATCCATCATACACAAGAGAAGACTATTGAGAGGCGTGGTGGCAAAATGTAATTGTAGAGTATAAACATAGCACATTATATGTATAATACATGTGTCATATGTACACCTTGTACAGTGTATATCCATATACCCCCTATATATGCATACACATATGTAAATACACACATGAGTATGAGAGCTGCAGGGCCCCCATTGCCTGCAAATGTTCTGTAGATTTAAAATGATTAGAACTGTTTAAAATAGAAGCTTGAGGGGTGGGAAAGAGAACTTGGGTTGAAATAGAAAATTAATTAAAAAAATTTTTTTAAAAATATCAAATTTTTAAATGAGTGAAATTAACTAAAATGCTTGCATATGTACATGTGATGATGTAAGTATTTTAGGAAAATTATTGGAAGGCGATTATCAGGCTATTGGAGAGATGGGGAGGAACTATGGTGGAGATATTGCGTTCTGTTCATTGTAAGGCATTGGAAGTAGGACTAAATGTTTCTGTTTCTGTCATTTCACAGAGGGAATGGTGGAGGCTGGAGGGGTGGCATAGATTTTTGTGCCATAAGCTTCAAGTGTGATGAAATGGGGAGCCTAACTCACCAGCCTGAACTTGCAGCTGCTGCCCAGCACAGTGCAAAGCTGTGTTGACATAGACAGTATGAATTTAAAAACAAAATCAAGATCCCTGGTTTCTCCACCTAAAATAGTTTTCAGGGGGAAGAATTGCTAACCAGTGACAAAAGGGTTTCTTGGTTCTCTTTGTAAGGCTGGAGTGTCAACAGAATTTTCCTAGAAGTCTAGAGACAACAGACAACCAATGGAGATAGGAAAGATGTTTGTGGAAATCCTCCTTCCTTAGATAGAAGTCAGAGATATGACTAGTGCAATGAAAAGTGCATTTGACATACATTTCTCTACTTTTCTTGCTTATTCACAGCTCAAACTCAGAACAATTTAGATACAACCATGAAAAGCCAGAAAGATAAAGAAGGCAGGACACTTTATAGGAGATTGGGGACTCAAGGAAAGGCATACAGTTGGGTTCACTCCTCTGCTTGCTTGCTTGCTTGCTTGCTTGCTTGCTTGCTTGCTTGCTTGCTTGCTTGCTTGCCATTTTATCCCAGACTGAGAATGGAAGAGACTGGCAGCTAGTACTGATGATATGGACAAAGCCATAAAAACAAACTTTGAGCTCCAGCTGAAGCCTGTGGTCCTACCCAAAGGAGCACAAAGGGGCCGCAGAGGAGCACAGCACATCAGACAATAGCCACTCACCATCAGCCAAGTACTGTAGGGTTGGACCATCTCTGCCAACCAAGGCAGAATATGGAGTGTAGACCTAATACTCCCCCAGATTATGTAAGTGCAAGTAAATCTAATAAGATACATAGGCATTGTATACATAAAACTATAAACGCTGATTAAAAAGTCAGAGGTGGAATTCTGAGAATGTAGAAGTTTCCTGGGAATATGGGCAAACAACTATCTGTCCATCTTTTTATAGAGAGAAGATTATAATTGTCCTTTATGCCAGTTCTATTCTAAGGCTTTGTTCATTGTGGCTTCATCATTTTTACATTACGGCTAACAATGCACAGGGTCAAGATGACTTCTTATTTGTGCTATTGACAAAACCTTGAACACTTTTAGTGCGAATATTTTTCTATTTATCTTTTAAATCAACTGACTGCGGCAGTCATGTTACTTTTTGTTTCATTGTGACTTCTCTATTTCTGTTAACTAGTTATTGTTCTTGGGCTTGGCTCTGCTGTAATGGCAATGGCATTGGCTGACATGTCTACACTTGAAGCATCAAGGCTGGCGCCATGATGACACTCGTTCTTCTACCGGTTGGGGTTGCATCAGGGATGGTGTTGTCAATCCCTTTGCCTCCATCTGCAGGGACTGAGTTGATGGAAGCTGTCATTCTGTAAATGTGTTTCTCTTATTGATTAATGAATAAAGCCCTGTTGGACAATAGAAGAGCAAGATAGGCGGGACTAGGAGACAAGGCGGATTCAAAGATGAGGTAGTGGGGAGATTCAAAATGTAGTACAGAGAGAACAGAGGTCCGGATCCTGTCTCCGGTAAGATATGACCACGTGAAAATACTTAGATTAATAGAAAGGGGTTAATATTTGAGATAGAACTAGCCAATAAGAAACACCAGTAACAGGCCAAAAGCCTTTATCTAATATAGCATCTCTATGTGTTATTTGGGGCTGGTGTGGCAATGGGACCAGGCTGGTGGGAAACTACTCTTAAAACTGAGCATCCGTTTCAGGGATTGTTGCAGGTTTTAGACTACTTCTTACATGCAGCAATTACAGCATCAACATCCAGCATCACACCTCTCCCAATTTGTACCGGATTAGCACCTTTGCCAACTTCCTCCATGCCTTCTTTGGCAATTGAGACATGCCCAAACAGAGGAAGGTGCCAGCACCATTCCCACCCCTTTCATCGACAGAAACATGTGGTTTGGAAAAAGATATAGAAACACGACTAGAAGACATGTAATATATGTAGATGGAGTTTCTATCCAGCATGGTCCCATAGCCGTTTAGACTCAAAATAAAAACACAGAGGCTCATATTAATTATGAACTGTTTGGCTGAAGGCTCAGGCTTCTTATTGGCTGGCTCTCTCTAAATTATTAACCCATTTCTATTAATCTATGTGTCTCCATGTATCTATGTTTTGGCTTACCGGAGAATGCCCAGGAATCCTACCTTCCCGGTGGCTACATGGCATCTCTCTGGCAGCTCCTCTCTGCCTTTCTCTTCCCAGCATTCTCCTTGTCTGGTTGCCCCACCCATACTTCCTGCCTGGTTACTGGCCAATCAGCATTTTATTAAACCCATAAGAGAAACATATATCCACAACATACAGACACCACAGATCCCCCATCAAATATATCAGTACTTAATGTATAGTACATGATAGTAAGGGATATAATATAGCAGCAGTTCCTTTAGAAGCTATATGTGTGTCTATCGTACCAAAGAGCAGTTGCTTTTATGGACACTTTCCCACAAAGACTTCTGTTCCCACAACACCCTACACACCAGTGTTTACGACAGCTTTGAAACAACCCAGATGTCCTTCGACACGAAAATGGTGAAAGCCATGAAACAGAATGAACTGGTACACACAACAGCTTGCATAGTCTCCTGAGAACAACATAGTAGATTAAAGCCAGTCTCTGGAGATTGCCACCATGTGTTTCCATGTTATGAGAACATTCTTGAAATGACCAAATTAGAGATATGGAGAAAAGATTAATGATTGCCAGGTGATAAATGGCTGTGGTGGGCCATGCGGCCATGCAAAGGGGGAGGGAGATGATGCTGTAGAGGTCCTCGTGGTTTGAGTATACTGCATCTTTAATGCAGCAACACCATTCTCATAAGTTTAATGTCATACCGAAGCTTTGCAAGATGCCCCCATTTGCAGCTACGGGTGAAAAGCACACAGAGTCTCTATCATTTTCCACAGATGCAAATTTACTTATAATTATCTAAAATCAAAAGTTTAATTAAAAACAGGTGAGATAATTAGTAAAAAAAAAAAATAAAAAGGAAGAATTATTAATGTGCCAGCAACAGGAAATAATTTGCAAATGTATCTAATGTTTTTGCCACTGAGATGGAATGTTCACATTAGATTTCAGACAGATGTTGGCAGAAATTACTTAAATCACCAGGCAGCTAAGAGTGTTTGTGTCACTCAAAATCAGGGTGTAAGTGAACAGCACTCACTACCTGAAGAGTGAATTGTGGAAGGTCATGGGCTCCTGCTCTGCAGCACTTAGGAGATACCACAAGAGGGCGCAACGATCCCAGCTAATTACACAGATGTTGTTAACTGGTGTCACAGCAGAGGGCCCGAAGGTAAGTGGAATAACACATAGAAAAGACGATGTTTTATAGAGTCTTTTTATCCAGATGTTTTCTCTGAAATGCAGCCGTGGTTAATTTTTTTTTAAGAATGTAAATCAGTAGATGGAAATTGACAGCTGCTGGCTGAGTGAGTCAAGGGTTGAGAAGCTGGTCATGAATGGTGAACAAGGAAGATGGTTCTATCCAGACTCTAGAGACTCTTACAAGAGACCTCTCCCTCATGTCCTCTGCAGATGCTCCACGTGAGCCAGCTTACAGGCATGCACAGCTACTCAAGGCACCCATGCAATAGGTACACGACATGCAATTGAGCACCAGGTGCCCTGCCGTGCTGGAGCTGCACTTTTACAAGCAAAATGTTGATACACAGGATCCGGAGCTTTGGCCACTTTACCAAGAAAGTCAGAGATGGGGATTGGGGTACAGGTGATATTCGGGTGCAATATTATTGGCCAGCAGAAGGACTAATGGCCTTTATCTGAGATCTCACTTTCTTCTTGTAGAAAACAAAACAAAACAATGTAGTTTCTATCGTTCTAATCTTGGTCGGAAAGCTCTTTGAGTTGGAGTCCTTGCCGGGGTGACACAGATGGTTGGTGTCCAACCTGTGCCTGGAAAGTGGAAAGAGACTGTCGGCAGAAACTGACTCCCTCCTAGCAGTCAGCCACCCAGAAGAACCAGTGAGAAGTGAGACGCCCTTGAGCCCAGGGAGTGGTGACAAATGCTGAGCCCACCTGCAGGAGCATTTGCCTACACCTGCTAGAGGGCTGGAGACCTTTGACAGGCCCTGCAGGCTTCCAGAGCAGAGTGAGCCAGCTTCCTCCTAGACTTG
The DNA here is from genome assembly GCF_943737965.1 of Phodopus roborovskii. Taxonomy (NCBI): domain Eukaryota; kingdom Metazoa; phylum Chordata; class Mammalia; order Rodentia; family Cricetidae; genus Phodopus; species Phodopus roborovskii. The sequence continues at coordinate 12,625,013 of NW_026126525.1, forward strand.
AGTCTGGAGCCTGCACCCAAGTGGAAACCTTCTTTGCCCTGTCATCTTCTCTCTTGCTCCTACTGGTTTGCAAAGACTAGACAAAAGATGTCAGAACCAGGTTGCAATAGGGAAATTGGAGGAAACTGAAGCTGCGTTCAGAATTTTGAATAAGTTAGGCATGGCTTCATATGCTTGTGATCCCGTATCTGGGAGGTGGATGCTAAAGGGTTGCAGGGTTAAATTATACAGAGAGTTAGAGGCCAGCACAGGCTACACAGCAAGACCCAAACTCAAACAGCCACAGCAACAACAACTGACCAACCAATAAGGAAGCAAGAGACAGAAGACAGGCAGGAGCTAGGTCCCAATATTCTCTTCAAGGGCATGGCCCCAGTGATTTACCTTATTCCTACCAGGTGCCACCCCTAATTGTTTCCTTCTTATAGATTGATGTAGTAGGAACCAAGTCTCCAACATATAGGCCTTTGGGGGATACTCAGACTCCAAATGAGAGAATCAACCTGTCCAGGAAACAGCACATTCTTCTTCAGTAATGTGTTCTTTATATACTGTGTTATGTGTCTTCCCGGCAGTTATTAGGCATTTGATCATTTGTCCCATGAAAACAGAAATAATGACTGGTTTATTCCCTGAAGTCCTGGCACAATCCTAAGGTGGAAGAGACCCCCCCCCAACCACTTTTCTTCTTACTTATTTACTAATACTCAGATATCAGCCTTTGGAGAGCTAAATATATACTATAATAAGTAAATCACTGGGCTTGAAGTTGTGGATTTTTCCGATATGTAGGTGTACAAATTTTAGAAAATGCATCGAATTCCTGTCCTTTTTATTTAGTTTAAAGTTCATCTTCAAGGTGAACCTGTGCCCTGAAATTCTCTGATGTCTAAAATAGAACCATCTGTTAGACAGAGTAGTGCTTCTAATGTTCCCGTCACATATGCACGTGTTGAAAACCAATGAATATTTATACCTCATTTGATATATGAACATATTCATCAGGACTTTCTTTCCCATCTTTCTTCCTCTATTACAACTTCATGTGCCATCCTCACAACTGTCATATATCTGTGAGACAGTGACTCGGATATCTCGTCTTTTTGCATAAAGCCAATACACCTAAAAGGAAGGCAGAGATCTGAATAACTGAACTACACTGGAAAAAGAAGAAGGTGATTTCTTAAATGTTTTTCTATGTGTGTGGAGTTTGTATGTTTGTGCGTGTGTGCACACAAAAGAACACACCTATGTGCACACGTGGAGACAGAAGAAGGTATTGAGTGCTTTTTATTTCTCTCTGCTTTATTCCCCTGAGAAAATATCTCTCACTGAACCCAGAGCTTGTCACTTTTCAGGTAAGCTGGCAGCCAGCAAGCCTCATCATTTTCGCCTTCACCTACCCCATGTGGCTATACGTGCACACACCCATGCTTGGCTTTTACACGGTTGGGTTGCTGGGGATCCAGACATAGGTTGTCATGCTTGCATAGCAGTGCTCTCACCCACTGAACCGTCTTCCTATCCCTGCTAATGTTTTTATTAGCACATATTAATGATGCATCTTGATGGGTTTCATTATAATGTATTTATACACATGCATGATGTATTTCAATCAACTTTACCCCAGTTATCTGCCTTGCTTCCCCTCCTCCCCCACATTCCTCCTCCTTCCCCACATGCCCCTTCCTCCCCCCTCATGACCCCTTCTCCCCAACATGTCTCCTCCTCCCCATGTGCTCCCTCCTCCCCCCCACACCCCTCTTTCCTTCCCAGATGGATGGCCTTCCACTTTCCTGCCTTCTTGCATGTTTTATTAGGGTTATTTACAGGAGCGTTGGCACCTTCCAGTGATGAAGCCAAGGAAGAAAATGTTCCCCTACCTATCAGCCACTAACTATGGATAAATCCCCATGAATGGGTGAGGCTCCATGAGCCTCTTACCCCTTCCATGACAAAGTGTTGACAGGCCCAATCTCAGGCTGATTTTATATGGGCAATCCACAGCTGCTGTGGGCCTGGGGAGATGACTCAGGAGTTAAGAGTCTACTGCTCTTGTGGAAGACCTGAGTTTGTTTCTTAACACCATTGTTGGGTGGCTCACAACCACCTGTAACCCCAGCTCCAGAGGATCCAAAGCCCTCTTATGGCCTCTGTGATTACCTGCACTTGAATGCACATATTCACACAGATACACAGAATAAAACTTTTTAAAAGCAATATAAAAGCCACACCATGCCCAGAAGTCAATATTCCACAACACCTACCCCTATTGCTCTTTCATTCTTTCCTTCGCTGTTCTGTGATATTCTCTGAGTCTTGTTGGGGGTTGTACAGATGTTCTGTATGTGATTGGGCATTCAGTAGTCACTCAGCGTCAGCTTTTTTGTTTTGTTTTTTGACAGCCTATGGATCTTCACAATCATCACTGACCAACATAAAAAGTTCTTCTGCACAAAGCTGTAGCAAAACTGCTGGAAGTAGCTTCCCTTTAATGTCTATGACCTAAAGTTACATACAGGCTTTTAATTATGTTTATAGAACCATGTTTGGATTCACTCTTGTGGGGTGGAAATCCAATCCAATCAAAAAGTGGTCAGTTTATTCCTATAATAGGATTCCTATTATTATATTGCTGCACACAGGGTCTACATACAGCAAAATTCAGACTGTTGACATGAGTTCTTCTCCAGCAGCCTGCCTGTGTAGCACCTTCTGGAACTATGAAAGCTAGCCAACAGGGAGGAAGCTTCCAAACAAGTGTCATTTTGATGTCTCTATATTCTGTGACCAAGGCATTTGGCCTTTTCAGTATCAGGTTCTTAACATCCATCCCTGGTGGACAATGGACAGCAGTGGCAATTGATTGTGTAGTTGGTGTCACTGAATGACCTCCCTGACTAACAGCTAATGAGCACCAGTATTTTCACTTAATAACCTGTGGTTTTGGGAGCAACCTTAATCTACCCATGAAAACTCTGGTGTTTACATATCATTTTTTATTAACTTATTGAGTTCCACATTTTCTCATGTATTTTTGAGACATAAATAGATTTTTAATAATAAGAACAGCAACTGTCTCAGAGCAAATTGAAAGAGAGCAACTTTGAGATAGACCTCTACCCAGTGGGGTGGTGCAGGGAGAAAGTAGGCACTGTAGCACTGTAGCCTCAGAACATGACATCCAGAAAGAGATCCAGGGTGACTAGTTCAGTGGCTTACTAGTTTGCAAATCCTCAACAAGGCCAGACATTGTGGCTTTGGTGGAATGGCAGATCCAATGGCAGAATGCTGCTAGTTGAAGAGTAATATAAAAGGATGAATGAACAATAACTTCTGGAAAGTTTGAGAAACAGAATGAACTAAGCAAGAAAGGGGGACCAGGAAGCTTTAGGGAAGCCAAATGTCTGGGAATTGCTGGGAGATGAACCAGTTTGATCCAGAAGAAGACCTGGGTGTAAAGTGAAGGGGAAAGAACTTTTGTTTCTTTGAAGGAGGCTTGTGAGATGTCATCAGAGTGTGGCTTAGTGATGAAGACTCATCTTCCTCTGGGACCAAGGGGAAGAGAGAAAGGAATGAATTAGTGGCTAGGCATTTGTAGGACCCTGGTGTGGGGCAGAGTTCCTGGCAGTCTATATTTCCTTAGTAAAAATGCTGTTGATTCTGTGCAGGGAAGAGCAAGGAATAAAGATTGAGTTGGAGATCTGACACCAACACATTAGAAAGACCTCTGAGGATGAGTGTCACCACTGAGGTCCCTCCGCTGACTAATGCCCAGCAGATGAAGAGATAGTAGTTTTGTTGACAACTGCACTCTCAGACTAATGGCTTGCTTTTTGATGATTTCTGCCTTCATCATAGGCTGTCAACAAGCACTAAACTGTGCGTGGGCTTACTCTCATGTCCAAGGCTAATTATTGTTAATATCCTTTTGCTGTTTTAACTTCCTAATATGAAAGCATAATAAACAATGGTGCTGAGAACAGGAGGCTCAGCAGATAGTGTCCACCAACAAGTCACAGATGCGCATGAGTCAGAGGAAGCATTTCACCTGTCAGGAGAGCAGGGGCACTTATCTATTGCTTCATCTCATGTTAGTAGAAGCACAGCATGTGCAGGCATTCATTCAGTGAGGATCGGTTTGTCACTTAGTATATGTCGGCTACGACGTAAGTGGGTGATGATTTGGTGATGGAAGACATGGCCCCCAGCTGTGATGACTGAGTAGGTTTCTAGAAGTGGTCCCAGTGACTCATTGACTATCTCTACAGAATTTCCAATCTTACAGCTAAAGTCAATTTTATGATGTGGTCCTTGTGAAATGTCAAAGTTTTATTGTTGGGATGTGTTTTATTCTGCTGGATTGACAACCATTAGCCTGTTCTTTTATGAGTTCTCAGACTGCATATATCCCTTAGAAGTCAATGGGTAAAGAATAGCCTCCTACCCTGCTCTGCCCTCCGTGGAACCTTCTTCCTGTGCCAGTATTTCCTTCTGTCCCTCTCCCCGGACCTCCCTGGAGATTCTGCCAATGGCAATGGAGTTTGGCTGCCTCCCAGGTTGCTGCCTGTGGTGTGGAGGCATTACAACCCCTTTCTATTCTACTATAATAAAAAAGCTATTTATTAAAAATGTAAGCAATTTTGTTTAAAATCTTAAGGATATGAGGGATTTGATTTGCCAGTTTCTTCTTTGTCTCTGATATGAAAATGGCTGCTTCACATCTTCCCTTTCAACCCCTGAGGTGGAAGGAAGATGTGTTGGCAGTGATATCAGGTGGACATTTCTAGTTTTTTTTTCCTTCCCTTTCCTTCCATTTTTTCCTTCCATTTTCCTCCTCTCCTTCCTTCCCTTCTGACCCTGCTCTCTGCCCCATCCTTTCCTATCCCACTAACAATTACTGAGAACTGTTTTATGCAGTAGACTCTATGGGTGGAATATGGAATCAGGCCTTCAAGAGAGACAGCGGTAGCACACACATGTCAATCACACTGTGGTGTATTAGTGCTGTGTAGCAAGGGACAGGGCTGTGTGTGTAGCAGTAGAAAGGTTCTGCAACATGCTGGAAGTAAGGTGAGGGCTCCCTTAAGTAGACTGGGAGGGGACAAGATTGGCTTAGTCAGATGAAGGCTGGTAGAAGGAGCAAATTTGACTTTAGATTTAGAGGTTTGGGTTAGATCTTTGATGTACAGATAAATGAAAAAAAATCACAACTAGCTACTATACTGTCTTCTTCAAAGGCTTAAAAGCAAATTTCTCATCTGTGCTTCCTTTTGAAGTTGGCCTTTTCCCTACTGTCTGTCAGATCTGAGGCAAGAGTTCTGTTGTATTATGGGTTACCTAGTTCATGAGATGTGAGATAAATCCACTTCACTCTGCAACTCCACCTTCTTACATGTCCCCATGTTTGCTGGTCCTTAGAACACCATCGAATGAGGGAATCAGTACAGAAAGTGGTTCTAGGATCTTCACACCTGCAAAACCTTTAGTCTTTTCTTACCACCAAAAGCACTTGGTATTTGGCTTCTGTTTGGTTTAAAGTAAGAAGACTTCTTCTGAAAATAGAGAGTGTACATAAAAACTATTCTGTCACTTTTCTTTAAGAGAAATTCATGTGGGCTGGTGAGATGCCTCAATGATAAAGGTGGGTGACACCAAGCCTGACCTGACCACCTGAGTTCAATCCCTGAGATCCAAGTGGTGGAAGATATGAACAGATTCATATAAGCTGTCTTTCGATTTCCATAGGAACTTCATGGTACATGTATAAGCATGCAAACACAACATACTCAGAGACACACAGAGTATAGAATACATTAAAAGAAAAAAAACGACTCATGTAAAGACACAGTTTATGATGAAGCTTTTTCTTGATCAATAGGCTTTTCTTGAATTGTCTAAGCAAAAATCTCTACTCCAATGCCTCTTTATCCTGGAGCCATAAGACCAGTCTTAACCATCTTTTGCATTTTCCCTCCATCAATTGAAGTTACCATTTACATCACCACCCAAGCATTCTCTTGCTTTTGTGGTTATTACCTTTACCAAGATGCCCCCACACCTCATCTTGATATAAGCTCCTGTTTTTCACTTCCCATCTAAGGAAGACCAAGGGTGTTACTCTGTTTCCTGTGATTATAGACTTTGTTCTTCATTTCTTGATCATGGTGTTGCTAGAATAACTGCTGGATTTTGTTGTTACTCTCCAGTGTCCTTTCCTTAAAGCATCACACTGTCCTATATGTATGACTCTACTTTGTCACATTCCTCTAACTTATTACAACTAACCAGTTCAAAAGAACTATTTTTTTCTCCAGACATCCCCTCATTTTAGATAGGTCCATGGACTTCTATGGAATACAGGACATGCTGGTCTCTGGAGCTTTGTCCTGACTGACTTCTTTGTCTAGAATCTCTCTTCCAGTTTCTCCCTCCTTTCCCCATCTTACCCAAATTCCACACACTTTTAGAAAACCTTTTTTATTTCAAGGAAAGGGTGTCTGACTAAGTCATTATTAGTGTGATATGGATAGTCTTGTGAAAAAATGCTATAGTTACTAACGATGCTAACTAAACTTATGTATATTAAGTAATCACCATGCTTCACTTTTTTTTTTTTAATGTTAACCGACCCTTTTATCCAAGGAAATTCTCTTTGGGATGAAAAACTGTGCTATCTAATTCTTCATTGTGTTGCTTGTTCACCCACGGATGCCTGAATGATGGTAAGCAGAAGAGAATTAAGTCATTGAAGAGTGCACTCTTCAGAGGAGCCCTGTCATTTTCTTTGGGTACAGTATCTGATCAAGAGTCTCAAACACACTAATGTATTCTTGGGTTTGGGCATTGTGGGATGTTGCATTTAATGATATTAGACATAGATTTTAACTTTTAATTTCAATCATAATTATTTGACAATGGTATCAATAGCAAGAGTATTCTATTCAGCCAACTTCAAATGAAGGTAGCTGCCAATTGTTTCTCCATATGATCATTCAGAAGATTCTGGACTTCTGGGTGACCTTAACAGGAATTCATGGCCATTCCGAAGACAATGCTTTCTTATGTGTCTTCTAATCTGCCATGGGACATCTTGTTGTTTGTTTATTTAGATTCCTAACTCTTTGGTAGGGTGCTTCTACACTACCATTAAGAGTTTTTTTTCTCTGGTGAATTACTTGGTGCCACAGGGTAAACATCCTATAGGCTTCCTCAACTATGAGCATGCCTTGTATTGCTCACTGTGGTTGTGGTTTTACCTATTAACTTGGCCGACTCCTTTCTGGAGTAAACGCTAACAAGGCAAGACTAAGTCAATATGGAATCAACATGGATCTTGTGATTATAGATCTTTTCATTTTAAGATAACTTACTGGTTAATAGTCATCTACAGAAGTTATTTTCCATTATTAAATCCAATAGTTTATAAAATCTTCTTATAGATGATTTTCTACTATCATGACCATATAAGAAATGAATGTTTTCTTATCACAAATATTTTTCTCTGCATTTGCACATGCTATCTTTTAAAATATATTTTCAATTACATATATTACTATATACATATATATACATATATATATATATATATATGCAGTATAGAATTTAATTATGTTTGCCTATAACTCCAAACTTTGTAATTATTGATGTGTTCTACACCATTGTAGCAACACTACATATGGTCTTTTACTTAACATATTTTATGTGTGTGTTTTATATTAATTCTTTTTTAAATCACATAAGCACCCATGCTTCATAGTATTTGAAAGTGACTTATGTTCTTATCAACACTTATATTCCCAAAGAGATGATTTTCTTGCTTTTTATTTGGTGTCTACATATAGCAGTAATTATTAACTTTCTACCTTGTCTCTGTTCTTGGCAAAATCCTTAGTAAATACAAGTAAAAACCTTGAGAAGCCAGGCAAATATATAAAATCTGGACACTGTTTTTCTTTTACCTTTTTTTTCTTTTTGATTGCTGTTAATCTGGTAGCCCTGAGGGAAAGTGGGATTCTTTTGAACACTTTCTAGGTTGACTAATATTTGTCTGGAGGGAAGCTGTGTCATGTAAGGAATAGAGTGATCATATTTTTGCATTTTCTGCATGTTGGTTCCTTTGACAGGGAGGGGCAGCCGTGCAGACTCTTACTCAGGTTTTGTCAGAGCTATCATCATACCTGGAGATCCCATTCATCACAAGAAGTTTAGGTTGGGCCAGAATTTCTGATAGTTAGAATGGGGTGGAGTGAGCAGAAATTGGGTGTTTACTGTTGGTTAATTTATCCTGCACATGATAACTAAATGAAAGAGCAAGTCACCTGCCATCCAGATCCCAAAATGGTGCCATGGGCATTCTTGAGGAGACAACTAATGGCTTATAGGATTCATAAAGGTCTGTATCCCCAGAGTACCAGAATATGAAAACTAACGGCCCTCTCATTTCAGTGAGTCACATAAAGGAGGACTCCTGTCCTGACTGATGTTTTCCACTCTACCCTTGCTTCCAGAACTTCAGATTCATCTCATATATTCCCTACTTGTCTTATCCTGTAACAAGTGAAAATGTCGTCGTGTTTGCCTAGAAGTTGAGTCTCAGGCAACTTTCTGCTCTTGAGAAAAAAAAGGGCATTTTGTGGGGGAGGAAACTCAGCATGAAGGGGTTGTGGCAACTGTGAGGGCATACACCCTGCCTCTCATATTCACAAGTCAGCAGCTATGTACTGAGTTCTGGAGACTATAGAGGTTATTTGAAGTCAATGGCATCATTCTGTTGCTCTATCAGTTAACCACTTATTTGTGATAGAAATCATGGTTCTGATGTAACAATGGCCACCACAACAGTCCTCTATACTCTCCAGTCTTCCAAATGAAGAAAGAGCTCATTGCCTCCCATGATAATGCTAGCACCTCAGGCATCTGGTTTTAAAACTTTTCTGTCAATGAATTTAATTAGCTCAGAAGATTTCAATTGCTCCATAAACCTCTCTATTTAAAAAGAAGGAAAAAATCACTTCTGCTTTTACATAAAGCTTTCTACTTTCATAGCTATTTCACATGACAATTATTCACCCAGGTAAGGAGGAATGAGCAACCATGAGCCTGCTGTGAAGGGCATTCAGAGACTTCCATTCAGATCATAGTTCTGCTGCTGTGTCCCAGAAAAGGGTATTGCTCTCCTGAACCCACCATGTGATCCAGGAATGCACCTTTTTCACAGAGCTTCTATGTACATGGCCCTGTTCTGAGTACTTCACTCTAAATGTCCACAAGTCTGCTAAGCAAGGAGCAAAGCATCATCATTTTAAGGTTGGAGAAAGCAGGGCACATTGAGTTTGAAAGCTAAGCACATGAGTGGAAGAGAAAGGAAAGGCAGCTTCCAGCTCAGACAAATCAGCCTGAGGTCTGGGTGTTAACCCTGTCCACTGTGGCCAGAAAGTTCAGTTTCCAGAGATTCTGTACAGGAGAGGCAAGGGGAGAAGAACATGGAGCAACTGCACTCTTCCCACATTCTTCTCTTTCACTTAGCATCCAGTCAGCCCTGGAGCCAACTGAATCTGCCTATCTACACTTTATCTAACACTCTAGCTTCTGCCTATTCTGAATGAGGGATCTTGAAACTTAATGCTCCCAACACTCCATGGACCCCAGGGACATGATGGTTTCTGTAGTTGTACTGGATACAACTAGTCTTTGACATGGTTTATTATACTATTTCAAACAGTTTAAATGAATACTTGTTTCTTTTCTGATCTCTATGATTATGGTATCCTTTCAAAGAACATGTTCTGGTTAAACTTTTCAAGAAGTCTCTGGTTTGTTGATAACCAATGGTGTTGTGCACCATATTCAGCAGTCAAGTGGAATAGAAAAGCCTTGCTGTCACTCAATTCACAAACAATGATCCAGAATTGAAGCTAGACTGTATGTTAGAATAAGCGATGAGAAAACGGTGAAATAATAACCTTTATGCCAGGGAGCGTGGTTGCTCTCACCACTTGTGAACATCTGTGTGTAAAGCTGAGAACCTTCCATACAAAAAGAATAATCACTCAAATTGTTTAGTTTACTGTGTTCTGAAAAGTTTCTATGATAAAATATATTGGTCTTTTTCATTAATTTTGTTCTTGGACAATTTCATATGTGCATTTAATGCACTGTCATTACTCTCAAATTCTTCTCTAAATCTCTTTCCCACTCCTTTAACCCCAACTCTCTACAAATCCCTGTCTCACATTTCTGTGTTTTGTTTTGTGACCCATTGTGGTTATCTACAGCTTTCTTTGTAATCGTGAGTTGGGAATTATAGATTGGAGTCCAGTGGTATTTCCTGTGGGTGCACAAATACCTTCCCTAGAATCTGAGTAGCCAATAGTCAACATAAAGAGAAGGGCACCATTTGTCCTTTCTTTATTCATAACTGACTATAGACACGGTTAGTTGTCTGCAGGCTCAGTGAGAGTGATCCCATCTTCTGTCAGTTCATGATTACAATCATGCCTGCCCTACCTGGAAGATGGTACTGTACTGTATAGTTCTTTTCCTCTATCTTCCAGCTCTTATTGTCTTTCTGACCTTTTCTAAAACAATGTTCTTTGAGCCTCTGGAGGGGTAGAACAAATGTCTTGTTCAGGACTGGGCCTTAAACCATTTCTTATTATTGCCATCTTCAGTCATCATGAGTTTACCACAAAGAGACCTCTTTGATGAAGGCTGAAAGTACTATTTATCTATGGAATATTTTGAAGTTAGTTTGATGTTGTGTTGGTTTACCTAAACAACAGTATTTAAGTGTCTTCCTCACACATGGACCAGTAGCCTTCTCACCCATGGGTATTTAACCAGGTTACACTACCAGATATATTCCTTCCTTGCGAGTGGGTCTTAAATCAGCACGCAGATGGTTGTCTCCATTACAGTCATGACACTATTGCACAGGGGGCCTGGGAAGGCCATAAGTCTTCAGGAGTTGGTAACACATATTACTATTGGTTACGAAGACTGGTAGCATCAGACTGTAAAAAGTCATAGAGGCCTTTGTCATCCCTCTCAATTATCTGCCAGAATTATTACTGAACATTCCACCCACATGGATTGTAATGTATAGAGGAACCAAGGAGGATTCTAGGGCCCTTTTGACCAGCAACTCCTACATATGTACCCTGTACTTACCTAGTTCTAGGATCTATTTAGTACTTCATTGCTTCTCTGAAGGTTGTTTTCCAGCCAACCTTCGGATCTCCCTTCGGATCCCTTTAATTAGATTCCAAGGTAGTAGGGTTCCATATGGCTTTTCCACACATCTTTTGCTTTGGTTAACCCTCCTCTTGCTGTCCTTAAATTTCCCATCCCCTTACCCTGTTATTTTAGCCTTGACTGTTCTTTGGGGAAATACAATTATGACATGGACTCCACCTTTCTACTTGCTTCTGTCTCCTATTGTCTTTTGAGTCATAGCAACAGATCTGCCCCTTCTTTTCCAAAAGCATCTGGGAGTACTTCTGAGTCAGCTGGAAGTAGGGTCAGATGCCAGATTGCTGACTCACTGGATGGAGTACTTGGAGGAGGACACAATTAAAGAATTAAAAGTTGTAACTTCAGTGGATGGGATAATGGCTTGAAGGATGGTTTGTACAAGTACTCTTACTACCTGTGACATGACAGGAAACTCATTTTATTATTATTATTCACACACATACACTACTCTTGTCTTAACCTGTTAGGTATAGGAAAGTTATCATAGAAACAGACTATGGCCATTTCAAGATTTTTATAGACATGCCAGAGAATTGAAAACACAGTGCTATCAGCTTGTAGTAGCATCATTTCTATTTCATTTTTTTCCTGGAATAAGACCAGGGCCCTGTTCCTTGTGTAAAGGTTTTAGAGAAATCCACAGAATGTGGATCAGGTACAACCAGGTGTTTGCCATTAAGAGTTACAATTGCCTTGGGCTTTAGGGCTGAGATATGCTATATTTTGGCATCTAAAATACCTATATAGTGAAAAATCAAACAAAATTACTACAAAGGGATGCTAAATAATTCTGAAATATATTCACCTCATTAAAATATATTAAAATATATTCACCTCATTTTATTTGGGGGAAAAAGTGAAACTGTGGAAGAAACATTTGGAGGTCAATCTAGCATAACTTTATCTTTATTTTGAGAATATATCATGGCCAAAAACTGAATCGGAGTTTTCTTTTTAATAGTGAGGATAAACACATCATTCAAATTCATTGTAAAATGGGCAACAAAGTCCATCTATATATATCCTTGTGTCTGGGCTCTTTTTCATACATGCATTTATTTTCATCTAGAAAGAAACCACCATGGAGCTATAGAGGAGAGCTTCTATTCTTTGACATTTGGAGGAGAAGTTGAAATACCATGTGGCCATCTTTCAAATGTTAAACAACTGAAATATGATATATTTCAATGGGCATTAGGAAAACTGAAAAAGAAGAATGGAAGAGAGAGAGCCAACTCCCACTTCCCCATATCAGAGAAGGAGCTGGAATGGGAGGGAAACTAGGATGGAAGAAACACTGTTCTGAGCCAAAGCAACAGGTCAGACTAAGGCATAGAAAGTCAGTGAGTCGAGAACAGGATTTGAGAGTTATCTTCCCCTTACATTTGCTCCCTAATGGACACAGTGGCTGCCAACTCATGCTCGAGTATAAAAGTGTGCTGAAAGGTGCTTTATGATGAAGGGACTTCAAAAGGAAAGCTCAGAATAGAGGGCCAAGCTGGTTCTGTTAAAGGGAAATTTTATTGGGAAAGTTATTCTTCCTTCCACATGGTAAGTTTTCCAATAAAAATCTCCTGCCTTTCTCTTATTAAAATTGGGCCAATAGTATCTTACTACATCTAGACTATGATCCAAACAGCCTTCACAACATAGTCTTAGCTTGATATTATCTTTCATTTTGCCTCAATCAATGCCAAGAACAATGACATTTTGTTGTGTTTGTAACAATTTTATTCCATTTTAAATTTATTTTTAAATAATTATTTTCATTGGGAATGCCATACCATATATTCGCTGCCCACACCTCCCATCTAACCTCTCCCTTTCCTGACCCCACATCCCCTTCCAATTTGATGTCCTCTTTAAAAAATTACCACACTGAGTCCAGATATATATATATATATATATATATATATATATATATATATATATATACACACACACACACACACACACACACACATACATACATACACACACACACACACACACACACACACACACACACACACACGGCTTGGGACCTTCCAATGGAACATAGCTAAGCAATCAGGGACACATACCCCTAAAAAAAAGCTGACTACCCCCTTCCAGAAATAACCAACTGCTAATAGCCCCTCAGCTAGGGATAGGAGTTTATGTGCTCCCTATATCTCTGCTAGTTTTTTTTTTTAATCGTTGACTACACAAAACTCATTTTTTTTCTCAAAATATAATGATGAATATAATGTTTGTTGTATGATGAGCAGTTGTGCATCTCAGTGACACAAGAATATTGGCATATGTGACTCTTCCACCATCTTCCCTCCACCCTGGGCTTTTATACATGTATGGACCAAACTATACAGGTGGCAAGATCTCTGTTTTTGTCCTTCATCTCAAGGTGTTTATTTAATACTCAAAATCATGGTAAGGATGCTGCAAAGATGACATTTTCTGAAAAAGCTAGAACTGCCAATGGATGGACTTCTGCTGACTTCAGTTGCAAAGCATCGGACCTGGATTGAAGTAATTAAATATTTTCTTCTTCTATATCTAATCAATTATATACATATGAGGCACCTTGCCCCATATCTTCAATTCATTTGCATCTCCTCACTGTCCAAACATGAATTGCTTTCTCAGGCCAACCTTGGTTAAATTCCAGTCTTTCATACTTGATTTTGTGAATACACACACACACACACACACACACACACACACACACACACACACACACACCTACTCTAGGCATGGATTTCTAACTACCAAACCAAATTTCTAAACATAGGTTAAGGATTAAGCTGTGTTATGTTAATACAGAGAAATCCAGGCATGGATAAAACAGCAGCAAGTGTGAGGCCAGAGACTCATTTTAAATGGTTGCTTTGATGCTACAAAATGACTTACTAAAACCTCTCCAAGAATGGGTAGGATAATGTAAGTGCTGAGAAAGAAATTGGTAAGCTGAGCTGAAAGAGAATAAACTAAATTTAGTATCAATAGTATCTTCCCTGGATCAAGAGCAGCAAACAGGATTCAATAACTCCACTCTTCTTTGGAACAGAATTTGACTTAAGGCCAGGTGTTTCCTTTCAAGTCAGAAAATCCCTTCATATATTCCCCTGCACAAAGAAAATCCATGGACTAAGGAATGGCGACCCACAAGCCTGCCCATTTTCAGATTTTAGTCACTCAGGGGAGTGATAAAAGGCAGAGAAATTGAGTTTGTGTAAAGGGATTAAGATTGTTGACATTCATGTTATATTTCAGAACATTAAGAAAGGCACTGAAATTTATAATCATCATGAGTTCATAAAATTTATAATCTCCATATGTAAGTTGCTGGGATCCCACTGGATGAGGACAGAGATTTATTGTGTTCACTGTTAGAACTGAAGTTGTTCTCTGTAGAAGGCAGATGGGTAGTTCTCGAAAAGCCAATCCATTCACTGGGACACTCATTCATTCTGGAAATTTTATCTAAGTCAGAATCCTGTAATAATAAGGAAAGACTTGGGATCAGATCACAAGGGGACAGTCTGACCTCACAAGGTTTATTGCCAGCTCTCATATGACCAGCCTCATTTTTCACATACAAACAGACTTCAGTTTAAAGAGCAGAAAGTGTGACATATGTCCCAGCAAATACTTGCCAACAAGTCCAGAGGTAACCTGCTAGAGAGCCTTTCTACCTGTTACATCACTTGGGAGAATCATTTACTAAATAGGAGGTGCCCAGTTTCTTTGTGCACGCATGGGGAAGGTGACTACAAAGGACTCAGGGACACACTCCAGAATTTTCCTGTTTCATGTTTTCCATAGCAGTTATGAGGTAGTGGCATAGGCTGCGGTCAATTTCTGTAATGTAGAATTTCTTAGCATTTCTGGAAGAAATCCTAAGGCCAGATCATTTCTTATCAGACTCTGGAACACCCAGTCTCACTGCAGGATGTGAGAAGGGGATAAATTGTGCAGTTAACATCCATTTCCTCTGGGCATCACGCCTTCTTATAGTTTCAGGTCTGTTCACCACAAGGTCACCTAGGAAATGTATTCTTAAGTATCATCCTGGGGCTTGGGTGACCTTGGTATTCCATTCTTCCACTGAGTTATTAAGAAGCAGCTACTTTTCTCATACCCTACATTTGATGACTTTCAAAAAAAAAAGCATTTGTGTAGATTCATCACCAAAAAAACAAAAAGAAAAGAAAGAAAGAAAGAAAAAAAGAAAAAAAAAGTTATAGTGAAAACATTCCAACCTTACGATTCTTTTCCAATTGTACACTGAGTTTTAGGCATACATAGAACATGATTATGCAAGGTAAGCAGATCCCATGACGTCATCTGTCTGTCATGATCATTTAGCTGTACAGATAAAGAAACCAGCGCAATGAGAAAGATTGCTTTCATTCAAAACATTTCCTAAAGTGAGTGGACTTTAGTTAGTTTTTATTTAGGGCACGTTTGTAGCATTTAAAGTCATTCTTGACAAACATCCTTAACTCTCAGAATTCCATTTTATGATCTAAGGGGACCTGTAGTAATAAGTGCAATGTTATACAATGCAATTAATCCATACTGGGCTTAGACCTGTTTTACCAGACTGGTGCATTCATTTGAGGTCTAGAATAAAACAGGACATGAACTCAAATTCCATTTTAATTTAGGAAAAGAACTTTTTTGTACTCAAATTCAAATATTAAGATAATAATTAAAACATTAAACCTGGACAAAATCATAACAGAAAGCCTTGGTAACCTTGAGCCAGCAATCTCAAGTGAAACCAAAGCAATACAGAATTAGGAATGCAAAAGTAGTAAGAAGAAACCCCACGGGGCTGGAAGATGATGAGACACTACAAAAGCAAATTACAAACTGGGGGAAGACATTTATAGCTACACCTGATAGATAACATTTTGGTTAAATATGAAGAGAATGATAGCCGAAAAACAATCTGACACTTAAATAAGGTTATAATATAAAACACACAAAAATACCCATACATGTAGACACTCAGCATCATAGTCATCAGGGAATTCAGATTCATTGTACAGGGCATCTCATTGGATATCTCAGAAACTGGGAGACCAGCAATGCCAAAGGAAGGTATGTTGGCAATCTTAGTGAACAGTTTGGAAGTCCATTGTATTCATGTATGTTTACCACATGACCAAACAGATTTTCCAGTGGGAAAAGGAGACATGGCTTTTAATTGATGCCATAAGAGGGAAAGTCAGTTTTCTTCAATGAAGTTACACTGGGTATCTCAGCCATACTCCAAGGCAGGCCCTATACCTAGGAGTAGTCTCCAATACAAACTGGAATCCATGGTTATGTATTGTTTTTATTAACCTGTTTTGCCTTTTGTTTTTTTTAAAAGAATGAGGGAGAACAGGAAGCTGGATAGGTAGGAAGGTGCGGGGAGGGATCTGGGAGGGTTTGGGGGAAGTGTAAGGAATATGATCAAAATGCGTTTATGGAATTCTCAAAAGATAATTCTTTAAAAAGTGACTTTAAAGTGAACTTACAGATAGAGAAGCAATTCATATGAGATCTATATAAATGAGATGTGACTTAGCAATAAGAACCAGAGTCATGCATAGGCAAGGACAAAAACAAATAAATCCTTACCTTGCTTGGAAGAGACAAGAGACAAAAGGCCACGTGTGTGATCATATGCACAAAGTACCAAATAGAACAAAAAAGAAGTAGAAGAAACCAGATCAGTGTTTGGCAAGGACTAGGAAAGGGATAATTATATCTCTTTATTATGGGCATTATAAGACATGGAATGTATGTCAAAACTCATTAACTGTACATTTACCGTATGTAAGAACACTTCTATAGAACTAATAAGTGTAAGTTTATGTGGTAAGACTATACATAAAGAGTCTCTTTCCCCCTTGTGCCATTACATGATTTCAGCCCAGTTATTTCTCTTTTTGGCATTGTGCCATCAAACACAGTAGCCCATAACCACATTTAGTAGCTTGAATCAATTAACTAAAATTGAATGGAATGTAAAATTTAATTCTTTAATTAGACTGGCCCCATTTCAAAAACTGAATAGTCCCAGGTGACCAGAGGTGACTACGGGAACACAAATGTTCTATGGAATCTATTTTCTCTCAGAGAAACTAGCAGCTTAGCCTAGAAGAACACATTTCAGTTATATAGTATATGTACTTTAAGTAAGAATCCAAAAGCCTTTGAATCAATGTTATCACACATCAGACCAGAGAGCATTCTGCCATGCTTCTAAGACAGATGTCTCTTGGGAAAGTGTGCAGAGAATAAGAATGGTGTGTTGAGGGTATCACAGATTACAGGAAAATCTGTCAGTTCACCATGAGAGCACCTCAAAGCTAGTCAAGAAGAAAAGAGAGGTAGACCAGACTTTCTTCTGAGCAGGCAGGGTAATACGTACCTCAATTTAAGTTGGATCACCTTGGGAAAGAAGGAAGGAAGAATACCTTATAGAAAGCAAAACGAGCAGTTCTAAAAGTTGACTGTAAAGGCCCCTGAAGGAATGAAAGGAAGCATGAGTTTTACTGGGAACAATCAAGTCGCTATCAAGAAAACTTGCAAGTGGATGTGAATTCAGCCAAAGAAGAATAAATAAAAACTAGGCTGCTGCATCTCATGGTACCTATCTAGCTGGATAAAATATGAAGTTTTAATAAATTTACAAATAGTGACTCGAAATATAATACAATTTTCTTTCTTTCTTCTTTCTTTCCTTCCTTCCTTCCTTCCTTCCTTCCTTCCTTCCTTCCTTTCTTTCTTTCTTTCTTCCTTTTTTCTTTCTTTCTTTCTTTTTGAGACAGGTTTTCTCTGTGGTTTTGGAGGCTGTCCTGGTATTCGTTCTGTAGTCCAGGCTAGGCTCAAACTCACAGAAATCCTCCTGCCTCTGCCTCCTGAGTGCTGGGACAATTTTCATCTGAAGCTAGTAGATATTCACACATAAATTGAGGCAAACATTGGCTCTAGCCACATTTCTTACTCTAGTTTATTTCTTTTGAAACAATGTTGGTCAAGATCCACTAAATTAGTTTTCTGATTCATTAATGGGTCAAAAATCAGAGTTGTAAATGTCATGAACTTTTCATGTGGAAAGAAGTAAAGCATAAATGGAATTGAGTAAGGGTTACATCATGTCACTTGGACAAGCCTGCTCTATTTTCTACAAGATGAGAGTCACAAGTCTTAGGTCAATAAAAATGATGCAATCATTTCCTACATTTCCTAATCTTTACAATTTCTAATCTGGAAGATGAAAGTTCAAAGAAAGACAATAGAGGAAAGCTGTTTATTGCTTTCCTTGAAACAAGATATTTACAGATAAAAAAAAAAAAAACTGGCTGAGAGAGGAGGGAGTACATCATTCTCTTGAAACCAATGTAGGCAATAGGAGAAAATTACTAGCTGATTTCATCCCCGGAAACTGTGACAAGGTGAAGGGAGCTACCCAGTTAGGCTGACTCATTGTTGATGAAGGTTAAGAGTCAAGTACTGCTACCTTTCCTGTTTTGTGATAAAATACAGATGGGGGGCTCCAGGAGCATAGGGACGAATGTCCCATTCTACCTCTTTACATTTGATTCTGATGAATGCCCTCCCTCCCAAGAGGATGGCAGGAAACACTCACAAGTGCACACACGCCTAAGATATTGCTCTATAAACTGGCCCATGAGGAGATATAGTTAGAATAAAGATGAACTCTTCATTCAGAGGTCAGCAGAGAGCATTTGATTCTCTGGAAGTGAAATTGCAGACAGTTGCAACCTGCCATGTAGGTGATAAAAATAGAACCCAGGTTCTCTGGAGGAGCAGCCAGTAGTCTTAACTGCTGAGACATCTCTCCAGCCCCAAGCTTTTCTTGCATCTTAATGGGATTTAAAAGTTTACTTGTTTCAGATTACTAAGTACTAGTATGTGGGATCAGCTCTACTTATTCATATAATTTTCTTTTTTATTTGTGTGTATGTGTGTGTCTGTGTGTATATGCTCTCTGTGTGAGTTTTCACAGAGAAAGGGCATTGGATCGCCTGTGGCTCTAGTTATAGGCGGTTTTGAGCTGCTCGGTGTGGATGCATAGAACCACTCCGGACATCTGGAAGGGCAGCAAGCACTCTCAACCACTGTTCCATCCCTAGCTCACTTCTAATTCCCCTATTGATATTGTAATAGAAATTGTTCCCAACATTATTCTCAGCAACTCAAATTGTGCTTACAAATAGTTTTATATCTTTGTAAATAATCTTATTAGTTGTTGCTAATTATGGTTACTTTTACTTTCCAAACCTTTTACTTTTCTTTTGGCTCACTCAATTGGTTAGGACTTCCATTACAATGCTAATATAATACATGACATAGAATACTATG
This sequence comes from Phodopus roborovskii, assembly GCF_943737965.1. Lineage (NCBI taxonomy): Eukaryota > Metazoa > Chordata > Mammalia > Rodentia > Cricetidae > Phodopus > Phodopus roborovskii. Next base: position 12,644,636 of record NW_026126525.1, read on the forward strand.
TCTTCATAAGGATTTTAGCAATGTAGTATCCAAGTTAAACCAGTAAAACAAACACACACACACTTCAAGATTTTGGTAGATATATTATTTAAAAGGTGAAGAGAGCAACCTAGTCTATTTTGATAGCTATAATACAATCCCCTAGACAATGTCGGTTATGAAAAGCCCAGAAATTCATTTCTCACAATACTGCAGACTGAGAAGTCCAATTTCAGTGGAAGTAAATTCAGCACCTAGTCAGGGATTGGCTCCTGTCACATGGATGACACCTCATTTGGTGGATGTGGCAAATAAGCTGCTCTGGCTGCCTCCTCTACAAGGGCACTAATTATGCTTTCTTTATTTCCAGGAGTCCTCAACTATGACACCAAAGGTCCAGCTCTCACTGACACTGTCATCTTGAGGTTTCAAAGTATGTATTTTGAGAGGGAAACACTCACAAACATTTAAACCATAATAGAATCAATTCCCCTCTCATCTCATTCCCTTCCTCCTGCTCTTATGTGGTTTGCTCTTGGGGTTTGATGGTATTTTGGGTGATCTCCTTATTATTGAGATAGTCCAACAGTGCATTAAAAGCTCCGAGTTGGAATTTATGTTTAACCCACTCTATGTGATGACTGTTTATGGTTAGTGGGTGCAAATAGTTCCTTGAGCAAGAGTATACTTGGTGATGAGTAAAGTGAAAGTCTAGAGTTGATGATTATTATATGAGAACAACAAAGGTCCCTTTTCTCACAAGAAAAATATATTCATTGTTTCCATATTGGGATATTTTGTTATATTAGGGAGCCTTATGTGGAATTCATCAGAGTACACTTGGTTGATTTTTTTTTTATTGATTTTACTTCAATAGGACTTCAACTTCCATTTTCAGTAGTATAATCTATTTAGTATCTTTGCTGTCCTTTCCTTAATTTCTTGAAGACTGTCTTATGAATGGGACATACTTAAAACAGACTTAGAAAGAAATAAAGATCAAATGTTATCTATAATCTTACAACTATATTGCACATGTGTTTTCAGAACATTAAATGTCAATATTAAATAAAGGAAAATATCTCAATGAACTAATATCTTTATCATATAAAGTTTTATTTAAAAACAGGAGTTAACTGCTACCCATTTCCCAGCTCTTCGCTTTTGACCTGTCCACACTCAGTCCCAGGCCACAGAGGACAACAGTTCTGTTATTATTCCCAAGCCTCTAGTCTGCTGCCAGTTCTCTTCCTTGGTTCTGGGACCTAGGAATAAGGACAACATGCATATCAATAACCAATGACTATAAAGTTGACATTGTATTCTGTTTTCCTAGGTCCTGTGCATAGTGCCCTGTATATGACTGAATGGCTTTAAGAAATGTGTTTGTCAATAAAGATTTAGAAAATAAGATATGGCCAGAGTTAAGATGATACTTAATTGTTCTTTTCTTTATAAACCAAACAAAAACATTGAATCTTCCAGAAGATATCACAGAATCTCACCTCACAGTTGGAGGCTGAATCATTTTTGCTTTTCCTCACAGCAGGTGGTGGGTGGTGTGGCCATTCTGTCTGCATGACTGACACATGCATTGGTGATAATGACTTCCCCAATGCTCCCATGAGTTAATGACCTGACATTAAGGAGGTCTTCTTACAAAACTAGTGGAGAAATCTAATAAAACCTACCTCAGGGGTGCAGAACACCAAGACTGGCAGCTAGACTGTGTGCCCAAATCCTAACTCTGTCTCTTAGCTTTGGGCCACCTAAATTCTCCTCCCCACAGTTTACCTGTAACGTGGGATAGTAATACTCTTATCACAGATGTATTCATATAATTGTATTAGGAAATCATGTGTAAATACTTAGAAGAGAAGGAAATCAATGAGATATTTTCTTTAAAAATGCAGATTTTATATTCAAAAGAGACATAACCCAATATAAACTTGCAGATTCTTTGGTGCAGCAGACCATTTTGATTCTTTAAGTGGACATTTATCAAAATGTTTACTCATAATTTTATTGCCCACAAGGCAGATTTGAATGTATCCTATGTTTTGTTTTCTACTTCTAGCATATTTTACAGAAGGGAAATAAGCATTGCAATGGTGATGGCTGTTATCTAAGATATACTTCACTTTGAGATATTCTAAAGTGATAGATTTAAATGTATATTTTCTTGTTTTGCATACCCTTTATTTATCCCAAGTCACCTAGAGAACAAAGTACTTTGTGGTTCAGATCACTGCAGAAACAAGAACAGAGTGCTTGCCCCTCAGGCCAGAACCACAGGCAAATGTCACCTCTGTGCCCCTCATTACCATAGCCTCCTGGAGCACTTCCCCTGATTGGCAGGAGGCCTCAGGATCCTCATCATTTTAAGTTATTTCCAACTGGTCAGAATTACCATACACATTAAAACCCACATGTCATTTCTAATTTAACCAATAGCAGGCATGCAACAGTGATCAAAACCTCTTGTCATCATCTCCATGTTCTTAACTCTACTCTGGAGTTAGTAGGAAACATTTAATGAAAACTATATAGAGAATTCTTTGGCTTTGCTATTGACACTTGAAATTAATTAGAGGGGACTGACTTCCATTACTGGTGATTTCATTCTAAAGAGAAAGGAATTCTATAGCCTATCTCTTCTTGCTTTTATGAAACTTGCTTGTGAAAAAGTAAGGACAGTTACTTGAGATGATGATGCCAAAATAAAGATCCCTGGGGAAGCAGTAGCATTCAAGAACAGGATGTGTGTGACCATTACAGCTTTTCTGACTTAAACTGATGGTGATATGAGCAGAATCCAATGACAAAGGCCACACACGAAAGGAGTGATGGGATTGCAGATCTGTGTGACTGAAATACGAGCTTAGTGCTGGAAGTTCCTCGGATCATCTAAGGCCTGACATTAGCTGAGGCTTTCCTGAAAGGCTGGAAGCATGAGCTAACAAAATCTATTACTATGACCTCAGTTTATCCTCATGTTCCACATGTCACCTAGATGGGCATTGGAGACAGATGAGTCACAGAGACTTTGGTACTTAGGTATGGGAGTCACCCTACCTCAGCCCTTTCTTTCCCACATTAGACAGTCACATCACTTTGTAAGGCTGGCTTCTTTAGCCTGCCCTTTTGAATAGAGTTGTTCAACACACTGACTTCTGCATTAAAAGTATCTTGTCTCCTTTGATGTTTCCAGTCTTGGGAACATTTAAGCCAGATTGCCTTTAGTGTAACAGTCAGAGTTCCTTGTCCAGTATGGTAGTGTAGCTTTTAGTGGTGGGCTTTTATACTTTTAAATCTCAGAACTGATTATTCCATGCCTAGGAACTGTGTTTCACTAGCTGACCTTTTAATTCATGACACCCACATATTGGCTGCCTCTTTTGAGAATTGCTGTGACTCTCTTAGGCTAGGAAGCATCCCTTTCAATGTGCCATGGGTAGGTAGTACTTGGAGTGGTAAAGCTGGCTCATACCTATAGCTCCAGCATCTTAGAGGATGGTACAGCATGGTCATGAGTTCAAGACATACTTGGGTACATAGTAAGAACCTATCTCACATACCAGAAGAAGAAGTAGAATATGGAGAAGTAAAACCATTCTAAACATGCTAGGTACTTATTATTTAATGAAATCACATACATGTTTCTTTCGTATAAAGTGAATAACCACTCTACTAGTTGATCTTCAGTTCTGATTTTTATGTTTTAGGTTTTATTAAGAAAAAAGCATCAATTTCTATATCTTTTTTTTCAGTAGAAGCTTTTGCTTGCTCAGTGTATATTTAGTTCAACATCAGTTTATCCCTAAGATAAATATGTATATTATATAGTTTCTGAAACTTAAGTCTTATCAGCAAAATGAATTTATAAACTAAACTCTGGGTTTGTGGCAAGGACTCTGTTAAGTACCATTGTGTCATACTCATAGGCTCTTTCCTTGAATTTTATATATCAGAATGTCCTTTTGTCAAACTGGGAACAAAGTGATGGCTCTTAAGCTTTGAACTAATTGTAGCTACAAGGAGTGTTAAGGTATTTAGGCAGCTAAGATAGGCAAGGTATCAATGGATGTCACAACCCAGTGGCAGATAGTTAAATAAAAATATACCCACAGCTCTTCAACCGGATTAGCAGCAGACACTCACCTAGTCTCCAAAGACACACTCATTTCTTCAGGTACTGTAAAGTCATAGTTGTAAATGGTCATGATTTGCTACACAATGGAGAAGCTAACGCCAAATGAGGTCATGTGTGAGATGTGAACAAGGTATCAAGACTCGGAGATGTAAGAGTGTGAAAGACATGTGTGAGATGTGAACAAGGTATCAAGACTCGGAGATGTAAGAGTGTGAAAGACATGTGTGAGATGTGAACAAGGTATCAAGACTCGGAGATGTAAGAGTGTGAAAGACATGTGTGAGATGTGAACAAGGTATCAAGACTCGGAGATGTAAGAGTGTGAAAGACTTGGAGATGTAAGAGTGTGAATGAGCTCTGTGGGGCTCCTATTTGGAATACTGTGCTCTGCCTCTCTCCACACCTGCCTCACTCACACTTTCTTGCTTAGCCTCTGCAGTTCCTGAGAACTTGGGTTTCCTCTGACAAGTGAAGAAAAGGAAGAAAATATACTACCATGTTTTATTTTGTGTTCACAGCTCCACAGCACATTGATGCTGTGAATGGCAAAAAGGATGGGTGAAATCCAGGTACTATTGTTTAGCCTGAGGGTTTTGAGGAGAATCTCACTAATATTCAAGGTATTTAAAATGAGAAACAGTATCAGAGGGATTGTGACCACTAGACTTCAAAATATTTTTTGTATGTCTGTTTTTCTCAGACAACTGACTAGAAGATCCAGGTTTCTCTGTCTGCTTTAGTATTTAATTCTAAGGTGTGGTATAGTAGCTGCAGGAAATGAATTTGTAATGAATTCTTTCTGAGCAAATAAAATGGTTCTTGAAGATTTCAGACTCCTACCGCATCATATGGTGATTTGACATAGCTATCAATCTGGGGAGAAGGAGGGAGGGGGGTTACGTAGATATTAATGTTAAGATGTAAATGATGATTGACTGGCAACATGTCCTAAAATACCATCTCTTCCCAGAAATATTTTTACTAAAAATACTATCTCAAATTTGGAAAGTATACTCATAATATTTGTAAAGAAAATGGTCTTTTAAATTAATGAGCAAGGAAAACACAATATAAAAGGTGTTTCTTCTGCTTGATGATAATTTCATATTCACAACTTTTTATATTTCTTCTGTTTTAGGCCCATAAAAATACATATTATTTACATTATTGTTTTCTTCTTTATCTTTGTAAGAAATCAAAGATTTTCTAATTGTATCTTTTGCTGAATGCTTTGGTTGAATTTCATGTTTAACAAATGATCGTAGTACTCAAACTCTATCTTCTATGAGGACAGGAAATGTAAACATTTGCAAAGCTTGACTATTGGGCTTGAGAGAGCTGCCTGGTGTGAGAGTGAAAATTGAAAAGAGCATGCAGACCAGAACACGAAAGGATGTTCAATTCCCTCTGAGAAATGCTGGCGTCACACACCCATTGCAAAATCAACATCATTGTTAAGCACTCTTCAGTATGACAGTACAGAGCGTGAGCCTGGCCCAAACCACAATCCCTGGAACTGGTTCAAACCAAACACAGACAGGAAACCACCCACCCAGGAATGGAGAGTTTAGGTGCTCCAAGCAGGAGGTGAATGCACTCAGTGACTGCAACTTGAGTCTTCCCAATGCAGTTATCTGAACTTACTAAAAGAGCATGTCCCAAGACATTCTACAGTAAAACAATGGAAACTCTAAAACAGACTACAACTCAGGTGTTTAGAATCATTCTAATACTTTACTCCTTTTCAAGGGCCCCATGTCCCGTCATAGCTCAATTATTTACTTTGTTTTACTACTGAAAAGAAATTGTTGTAAGATATTTTACAATGTGTGTTATAGACTGGTAATTAAGACCTATTATTGAGACCGCGAGGATGGGTCAGTGGGAAAAGCCTGATGAGCCAAGGTCAGAGCTTAGAATCCATGTGAGAGCCATGCTTTGCTAGATGAGTACAGGTCGTGTGAACCTGTACGCATCAGTAGGTTTTGGTGTGCCCTGACTGAGGAATGGGACCCTGAGACAAAGGAAGTTCAGGGACCAGGTAGCTTGGTATGTAGAACAGTGAATAAGAGACCCTGTCTCTCACAAGGTAGAAGGTGATGGCTTCTGTTCTTTGCCCCACCCCCACCCCCACCCCACACATACATACATACACACATACACACAGGCAATGGTGTGGGTGTTTGACACACTTGAGTGTGGGAGCAATCATACACACAGACACACAGACACACACACACAGAAAGAGAGAGAGAGAGGAAGTTAAAAACAAGAAGCTCACTTAAAGAGGGAAAATTTTAGTAGTACTGTTGTTTTTATCTAATGCCCAACTTTTGACTGAGTTTATTGATGCTTCTGGATGAGGTAAATGGACTTTTTGCTTCTTCTACGACCCAATTACACATTCTATTGGGTAACACTAATAAAACACTTAACAAATAGCAGGCATTATTTGAAGTACTTGATGTATTTTAATTACCTCTTATCCAGTAACAATTCTATGAGTTAATGTTGTTATTATCTCCAATTTTTAGAAGAGGAAATTGAGTCATAGAGAGATGAAGGAATCCTGTTTATAAGTAGCTGAGTCAGGATTACTACGACAACATGGGCCTCAAATGATGGCCAAATTAACAGGTGGTTTTTTGTGAAGACGTATTTTTCGGGAAAACTTTGTTGGATGTAGGAAGTCATCTTAAAAAAATATTTATTCACCTATTCAGAAGTGTGTAAAGTGACCACTCTGTGTCTGGCCCTGTGGTGGGGCAAAAAAATAGCAAGTTCACACTGTCTGTACTCATCTAACAACACAGAGATAGCACTCAAGATCTGTGTTCACACCATTGAAACAGCTATTAGCCTGGGGACTACGGGGAAGGGCAGAATGTCCTCTGACTTATGATCATTTTTTTCTGTTCTTGTGACAAGCTCAGTGTTTCCATCTTGATCTGAAACCAGGGTCACAGGATTCTTCTGAATACGAGAAATGCCGAGTTTAAGCAGGATCAGTCAGACTAGCACATTTTAGATCCTCTGTTTTTTGTTGCTTACTTCTACAGAGAGATAGTACAGAGTGACCTAAAAACTTGAGGACGTGGCAACAGAAATGCTGAAACAGAAAATGAGAAGGAAAACTAGAAAGGCTGGGATAGCCCTGAAGAAACAGGCAAGCCTGACTCCAACTGAAAGAGAAGGATGGAAAAGCTGACTGGAAGCATCCTAGAGCATCCTGAAATCTAACTGAAATTAAAACTAATTTGCCAAGCCCAGTGAGGAGTCTTCAAGGCAAAGTTGATCATCACCTGAATGTGGTCGCTTCTTGTGTGTATTCACATGGACCTGGTCACTTCATATGGGAGATCATTGGCTGGAAATTGCTTGTGTATAGGAAACATTGTCCCAGAACAGATGCACTCATTAATTTTAAATCACAGTAACCAAAACAGGAGGTTCCTGGTCAAGTTTGCTTCATGACATTGGATGTTGGTAGGTTGCATTCCCAAGGATGCCACAAAGGTTCAGGGGAGATTCAAAAGGTGGGACTGTTGTCTGCCTCTATAATGAGAGAAAGTATAGGGAAGAACAAAACTCATAAAAGTAGTAAAGGGGGGAGGGACAATCAAAGAAGAGTACATGAACAAAGAAGTTGCCATTGTGTCAGACGAGTGCTTTATTTCCTGTCAAAATTCTAAAAATCCACTGTGGAGGAATATAGACAAAGGACAAGGTTGACATTAGGCATTTATCAGTTTGGATGAAACAGAGATAAGAGCACAGGAGTCATGTGAGAGAAATGTCTAGAAAGATAAGGAGACAGAGAATAATCTTGACTTCAGGGCTAAGAGTTCCTAGTTTACTGGTGGGTGGAGAGCATGTGAGCCTTTTAAAGCATCATGGGAGTTTTCATGATGTGATAACCAGCTATGATGTTTTGGTTAAATCAAAGAGATAGGAAGATTGGAGACTGGTCATTTACAAAAGTCCAGATGAGGAGGTAGGAGTTCCCAAGACTGGGTGATCTCAATGGAAATTGGTGATACTTAGTAGAAGATGAGGAAGAAAATTTGATGGAGGTTGGTTCATTATTGGTGACAGAGGCTATCTATGGAAGTCTAAGGTGACAAGAAAGTCTCAGGCTGTATGTCTGAAGGAATGGAATGGTTCAAGATCTTAAATGTTGGGATTATGAGAACAAAAGAATAAAGAATTACTCCTGGGGGAAAGTTGGAGATGCCATTGTCGGCTTTGGTCTTGGTGGGTTGAGTTACTGAGAAACTGTAGTCTACAGGGTCTGTGTGTGAGCATTTGTGTGTTTATGTATTTGGGTGTATGTGCATGCAAATGTATATATATGCTTGTGAGCATGAGTGTTAGGCCAGAGTTTGATATCAGATGACTTCCCCAGTCAAATTTTTGATACAGGTTTTCTCGATAACCCTGAAGCTCATCCATTCAGCAAGATGAGCTGACCAGTATGTGGGTGCTGAGCAGCAAGGCTCAAGTCCTCACATCACCCCTCACTTTACTGAGCTTTCTCCCCAGCCCCAGATTTAGAGATAGTTGTAGGAAGATGAACAAATAAAACTACAGCTCAGGCAAGATCATCAGAGTTAAACTGCAGCACCAGACCCACTTCATCAGTGCATTCTGCTGGCACTAGACAGGAAACAGAGAGACATGGATGAGAATATCTTCATAGGCCATAAAGACACTTCCTCCATGTGACTCATTGAAGAACCTGTGACTACAACTGTGCTTAGGCCAGCCAAGCACTTGTCCCATTACAATCTAGCCAAGGCATAGGGAGTAATCGGCCCACAACAGGAAGCTGAGGGAGAATGGGTAGGATGCAAAGACTTGTCCTGTTATCTATACAAATATCTATCCACATGCAACTCCTATGTCCCGGTTTTATAGATCCTTCATTCAGCCATATTTATTATTCCTATGGATTCTTTATTTGGCTTATTTGCAGGGATTTGTGAACCCTGCTAAGAGTTTGTCTTTGAAAATATAATGACTACAAAGAATTATTAGAGTTGCATGAGAAAATAGATCAGGTACAAAAGCAAGACCAAGACAAGGATTTTAAGGTAAATGGTATTTGTGTTTAAATCTAGCTTGGGATTCTAAAGCCACATGTAAATACCAATGGAAATCTCCTGGCTCCTTTGAGTCAGGGACCAGGGCAGCATGGGCCTTTTGATAGATGTATGTGGAAGACTCTATATCTATATCTATATCATATATATATATATATATACATACATACATATATATATATATATATATATATATATATATATATATATATTAGAATGCAACTCATAGGGAAACTCATCTGTTGCTGTGGATCATTTTACATCATGCTTCTAATCTTCTCTTGTTCAAAACCACTTCAAGCCATTTAAAGAAATTCTTTGCTAAAATCTTAAATCCTTGACCAGAGTAGATTTCACTCAAGAGTCAGTGAGTACATGTACATGTTTTCTTCCACTAATGACTTTCCATAACTTATACATGTTCTTTGTGTTAGATGTCTCTCCAAAGAATTATGTACTTAATAATTATAGAACTAACTCTAAGTGTGTCTCAACACTGTACTTAGTACTAAGCACCTATCTATAGTAGATTACTGTCAATTTCAGCTTGACAGTAGCCTAGGAAGTAGTTATTGCTATACCTCTTTATTGTGAAGAAATAAATCTAGTGACATCAGTAACTTTTACAAAGCTGTATGATAGGAAGATGCAAAGCTGGAATTTGTATCCACATTTTCCTTGAATGAGTATATATACATTCATACAATAGCTTTGCTGTTCTCTGTTGTATTTTCTAGATTGTTAAGATTGTATATAGATTTGCCATTTTGATCTTATTTGGCCTCTCAAAATTTCAATTGCTAGCTTCTTGGTGAGCAGCTGGTGATCAGTTCCATATGATTAGGTCACAGACTTCTGATCTCACCTTACTTGTTCAGTTATAGATCGAAGCCACCTCACATATTATTGATACTCTTTGTTCAAGATATATGTGAAACAATGGCAACAAATAATAGTACTGTATCTGAGGCATGGGAGCACCTAACTCCAAAGCTGTGGTATTTCTGTTTTTGTGAGTCAGAAAGAGTGCATTTCATTTGCCTTGTGACTTTGCTAACATTTCATTGTGGCTATTATGGCTCTAAAGAGGAGTGAGGAAGAGGCTTTTCATGATGCACTGGTCATGAAAAGTGGTCTGCAAGAGGAATCTACTGCCCAACTCTAAGTACCCCCCCCCAAACCAGTCTAGCTTTCAGCAGGATTGGCTTGGAAAACAAAGCACATTAACAGACTAAAAATGGACCTCATTCTCAGAATTAATCCAATTGACACTAAAGAATGCAAATTTATTCCTGTACTTGCTAATTCTAATTACAACTGTTTGTATGTGGCAATATTTTAGAATATAAGGTATTTTTTTCAATGGAGAAACTTTTCCAACACGGTGTGATTTCTTTTTCTTAAGGGTCTTTTGAAAGAAATGAAATGTGACAATCAGTGCCTCAATGTTGGGTAAACACTGGAATTAAAATGTAAGGTTCAAAGCCCTGATCTTATCGTCAGTCCATTCCCTTTCAGTAGGCAATGTATACAAGAAATAAATTTATAACCCGAATGTTTCCATGAAAGAGAGCTTAAACACCAGATGAAGATTTTAGTGATCAGAATCTAGCTGGTCAAACTGGTTGGTGGACAGTTAATGTTAATGACCAGAGCAGGCTTGGTTTTGAACACCTCCTAGTATGTTAAGAGATATAAAGGTGTTATAGCTCCTACTTTCCCATGTAACACACTCTTCACCAGTTCCTGCATGGGAAGCAATCCCTGCCAGGGAATTACATATGAATAACATTTGCAAAAGCACAAGGCTGAGGCCATCTCCATTTGGGGGAACTTTTGTTGTTTTCTTCTAGCAAATATCTATATTCCAGAATCCAATCTTCTGCCTTGACATTTAATTGAATTATAGATAGATTTTGACCTTTTTTTGTCACAGTCAAGACTATAGATTCCTGAAAGAATTTCCATGGTATCTTCAGTTTCCTCTGTAGAGTCTTTACTAGCCATGTCCCTATAATAACACTTTTTTATCTCATGATATTGATATATCAGTCAAGTCACAGTCAACAGTTTGTAACAACTTGGCCACCACTTGTTTCTGTAGGCTTTTAAATATTTTGCACACTACAATTTCTTGATTGTCCACAGAGCCCTTGGAGAAAGACACTATTTCTAAGTTTTAGAGAACATGCACTTTTTGAATTATTTATAATATACAGGGAGACTCTGTAAACCAAATGCCCACTACATATTACAGCTGTAACAACAGGTAAACAATGTGTAACACCACTAAATGTGGATATCCTTCACACACAATACTACTACAGGCTGCCATGTAATTGTTAATCATTATACTTCTACCTTTCTTAAATTGCCTTGAATTTTGACTCCCTTTCAGACATGGTCTACCTACACAGGTCTGTCTGACCTTGAACACACAAAGATATGCTTTCCTGTATTTCTCAAGTTCTGTGATTAAAGACAAATGCCATACCATATCCTTCTATTGTCCTTTTATTTTAACCTATGAAACAATCTTTGCTTTTTCTCTTGGCAGCACAGCCCCAGTGGGTCAGCAGTGTAGAGAGCCTTACACTACCATATAAGACACAGCTGGAATAGAGTTGACCCACGAAAGAAGCCTGTTTGTTTACACTGTCAAGCATACATGGTTTGGAAGACATGAATTTGCACCATCTTCTTTCATATTCTCAACACAAGATAATATCAGAAACACTGTTTTAAGTAAGAATTGGATGGGACTGCTTTCAAAACCATTGGATGATCTAAGGAAATGCCATTTTTTTTATGTGTGTGTGACTTAATCAAGCATTTGATACACTACCAAATGACCACTTGCTTTTACATGAGCATCAAAATCTATTTTATCTTTTAAAAATAGCTGAGTGACATCTGTGCCTATGATGAAACAACCCTGTTCTCTCTTAACTTCTGCAACTTGGTTTTTATTTGCTTCCAATGCATTATATTTAATTTGGTCCACCTCCTCTCTTCCCATTACCTCCCCCACCTTCCCTCTGCCCACCCCCATATACTCCTCCTCTGTTTTTGTTCAGAAAGGGACAGGTCTTCCTTTGGTGTCAACAAAGCATATCATATCAAGTTGAGGTAGGACTGTGCTCCTCCTTTTGTATTAAGGCTGGGTGAGGCAACCCACTATGGGAAATAGGCTCTCAAAAGCCAGCTCAAGTGTTAGGTGCAAGTCCTGATCCCACTGCTAGGAGCCCCACAAATAGACCAAGCTACACAACTTTTACACACATGTAGAGGGCCTAGGTATATTTAATATTTAATTCAATACCACTTCTCACCAGGACAACTGTCTCACATGGGTAGACCCAGGCTATATCTCCCTAGAAGCATGATTTTCTAAAACAATGACTTAGCAAAGGAGACAGAAGGGTAACATTAGAAGGTCAGCACTAGACCTTACTAGACACCCAGTTTATTTTCTTACTCATAGTGTTAAAGAAGCACCATGGACTTTGTGGCAAGACTGAAGTATAGACTGGCTGATCTCATGTTGGTAGGACTTTTCTCCAGCTTCCTTTATGACTCATAGGGAATTTGTATTGCATCAGTGTGTCTAAACTCCACTTTGACTTCATTTTGTCCTCACTTTGTGCAATCTCTTATGATGTTTATTAGATGACTTCGTGGTTTTTATGGTTCTAAAGTTCTTTCTTTAAAACCTCAAGTATCCTGATTCACTAAGTAAAACTATGTTCATTTGTTAAGAAGGGCACCATCATAGGTAAAAATAAAAAGAAATATTATTTTCTTTTTCATTCTCTTTGTCCAGTTTGTCTCTTCCTAGTTCACTAGGGTTCATACCATCAGACTCCCATCACCCGCCATTCTATACATTCCTTCGGATGGCCACCTTTATCACATACTATGACATAGGACAGAAAAAGTGTGAGTTGGGGTTTTACATTTATATGTGGGCCTTTTCCATTTGAAAGTTGCTGGCCTCAGAAATCACCACCATAATTACTAATACCAGTATCACCAAAATTAAACTGTGGGTTTGTGTATTCCTGGGGGCTTAGGAAGTTCTCATTGCAATTTCCACTCCTGGAATTGTCGCCCATTAACATATATTTGGTCCTTTACCTTGAAGGAATTCTCTCTTTTTGCACAACATGGTTTTCAGTGTTTGAAAACAGAGCCTTTCCCATTCCGAGGAAGAATCTCCTCTGGCAGGCATCTAGACTCCTCATTCCCAGCTCCCACCCTTCATTGTGTCAACATCTTGAACATACAGTGCAGAGAACATCAGAATTTTTTTTTGTTGTTGTTTGTTTTATTTTGTTTTGTTTTTCAGAAAATGACCTTTGTTAACCCAGGAAGGCTACTTAGAAAACATTAAGTCCATGTCTTTTCATTGTTTTTTAATGTACATTGAACTTGAAGTCAACTCAGTTTCTATATCTTCTTGTAAGGCAGGTTTATTTTGAGTTCAACTTATTTTAGCCTCCAATTCCTGGTTGTTAAAAACAATTTTAAATCTTGGGGTTGTTTATTTATAAGTGTGTGTGTGTGTGTGTGTGTGTGTGTGTGTGTGTGTGTGTGTATTCTTGGGTAAGAATATAAGTATGTAGATATAATACTTACTCATGAGAGGGCAAGAAATCAGCCTCAGATATCATTTCTCAGATGCTATCACCTTGGGTTTTGAGACAAGAACTTTCATTGGCCTGGAGCTCACTGAGTAAGCCAAACCCAGAGACCCTCCTGTCTTTTCCTCTCTACCCATAAGAGTGTATCACCATGCCCAGAGTTTTACATAGGTTCTGGTGATTGAAATCAGAACCTCATGCATGCATAACTAGCTCTTTACCAACTGAGCTATGTTCCAAGTATCTATAGTTTTACTTTTGATGGCAGAATTTTCAGTAACCCTGAATATTATAACTATGGGGTATGGCTTGCCTGACTGAATTAAGGGTTCAGTCTAATCAAATTGAAAATGAACAGATTACAGATATCTAAAGCCATGCTAAAGAATTGTCCATTCGCAGATAGCTCTGTGTTCTGTATCTGTGAGATGACTCATCAGGTGAATGGAAAGTCACTGCAACCATTCCTGATGAACTGAAGAACTGAGTTCAGCCTTGAGAACACACATGGTAGAAGAAGAGAATCAACTCTTATAAGTTGTCCTCTGACCTCCACAGTATGCTGTGACACATGTCACTCACACATACACATACACAAATACATGTGCACACATATACAGACACACACAAAGGTAAAAGGAGCTCCAAGTTCATAGAGTTTCTAAAAAACAATTATAATTTTCTTCATAAAAGGCATTTGCTCTTCAATATGTGTAAGCAAAAAATAGGGAAATAAAAACTATTAGTCAATTTTCTGTTTAGACATTATATCAATCTGTGTGTGTGTGTGTGTGTTTGTGTGCATTAATGAGAACTAAACACATGCTAAGTCTGCTGCCTGCCATTAAATTATACCCTGAGACCCAATGGTAACACTTTGAAACATGTCTCTTTCCCATGTATATGTACTTATCATTTAAATGGAACTGTTGTGTGCATTGTTTTATCTCTACTATTTTCCATTAGCAATGTATCTTATCTCTTTCTTGCCTATTTTCCTAAAAGTTGATCTAATACATATGTATTTTATCTTTATTGCTATATAGTATTACGGTACATAAATATTTGATGCTTTACTCACTTTCTTATTGCTGTTGAAAAGTTGTATTCATTATATTTACACCTAACAATTTTTCTATTATACATATTGTCTCTGTCTAATCTGATAGGTTCAGTCTTTCAAGTGGCTCCAACAAGAAAGGCAGTGCAGTATCCTCAACAGAAACTGTTGTGTGGGCTCTGATCTATGCATTAGCCTTGAATGCTTTCTCTCTATTTCTATTTCCAGCATTTAAAAAAATGAAGGACTCTAGTATGGACATTTGTGGTTTGGACCTTACATTATATCCCCCAAAAGTTCTGCATGCTAAAGGCATGGTCCTAGCCCATGCCACAGTTAAGAGTGGTAGAACCTTTAGTGTGTGGTGGTGGTGGGGGGGTTACCGGGAGGATGTTGTGTCACTGGGGCTGTGCCTTTGATCCTGGGGCCCTGATCTCTCAGACTCCTTGCTTCCTGGCTGTGATACTATCTATGATCAGCTCCTTTGCCCTTCACTCCCATAGTTAGTGTGACCTGGCAAGTCCCACAGAAACAGGACCAAGTACCAAGTGACCATGGACTGAAAGCTCTTGGCATATTTTCTATATTTTCTTAATTTTCATTAGAAGAAATCTTATTTTATATATCGATCCCAGTTTCCTCTCCCTCCCATCCTCCCATCCTGTCCTACTCCCTATCCACTCCCCAGGGAGAATGAGGCCTTCCATGGGAGATCATCAAAGTCTGTCACCTCATTTGGGGCAGGGCCTAGCCTCCCCCTCCCCCAAGTATTTTGGCTGAGAGAGTATGCCTCCATGGAGGAATGAGCTCTCAAATAAATTACTGGTTCCACCGAAAGAGGCTCCATAGACTGCCCAGGCCTCCTGTCACTGAAGTTCAGGAGGCCTGGTTCGGTCCTCTGCTGGTTCCCCAGCTGTCTGGCTAGAGTCCCTGAGCTCCCATTTTCTTAGGTCAGCTATTTCTGTGGTCTTTCCCAGCATGGTCTTGACCACTTTGCTCATCACTCCTCCATCACTCATCATCACTCTACAACTGAATTCCAGGAGTTCTGCTCACTGCTTAGCTGTGGATCTCTGCTTCTGCTTCCATCAGCTACTGGATGAAGGCTCTAGGATGGCATTTAAGGTAGTCATCAATCTCATTATAGGGTAAGAGCACTTGAGGTAGCCTCTCCTTTATTGCTTAGATTCTTAGTTGGGGTCATCCTTGTGAATTTCTGGACAGGAGACTGTTACTGAACATAATGCCATTAGCATAGACACTGAGATCAACAATTAATAAATGGGACTTCCTGAAACTGAAAAGCTTTTGTAAAGAAAAGGACACAGTCGACAAGACAAAATGGCAGGCCACAGACAGGGAGAAGATCTTCAGCAACCCTACATCTGACAGAGGGCTAATTTCCAAAATATATACAAAGAATTCAAGAAGCTAGTTACCAAAACACCAAATACTCCAATTAAAAAGTGAGGTACAGAACTAAATAGAGAATGGTCAATAAAGGAATCTAAAAAGGCAGCTCTTAGTATTCTCAGAGCACTGTTTGCCTCATATGATAGAGAAAAGCACCATGTTATGATTACCCTGTAGCTTTTGTGCCTTGGTAGTGTTTGGCACAGTAACTATTTAAGCACATTAACTTCTGTCATTAGGCCAGCAGGGGTCACCAGCATGCATATTGTCAGTGACTACCACTGCACATGGCTCTGCCTTTATCTTAACCATTACCTGAAGCTCAGGGGCATCTCAGAATGTTTATTCCTTAATTATTAAGAATTTAGTATTTATTTGGAAACTATTTTTATGGTCAAAGAAACCTTAACATAGTAGTCAGTGATCTAAGTTTCATATTAAGGATTATGTGAATCTTACATTGAGTTAAAATACAATATTTTCAAGGAATCCTTATTTAATACAATCTGAAGTATTGATCTCATGGTACAAGGGCTACTTTTGGTTAGCTGTAGCCCCCTTGTTCTTGCTTTCTGTTGATATCTATAAAATGATGTGCTATTGTACTTTTCACAGTGGCTCTGTTCCCATGTAGCTAGCTAGGTGTTCAACTGCCTCTGTTCTTACTAACTCTCCCCATCTTTGTCCCAGCCACAAAGTTTCTTCAGTGAAGTAGGTAAGATGCTCTTCTAACCTCAGCATACAATAATAACTGTATCAAGGTGAGTATGACTTACGGTCAGTAGATGCCACACTTACAATTCTGTCCTTTTCCTAAGCATTTCACCTAGGCCAGATACAGCTTAACATACAGGACTTGAGATACTGAAGGTGGGCATGGCTAAGCAAGGATACTCTGTGAGTCAATGTATTCAAAGTGCTTTCAACATGTGATGATTTCAAACCTATGGAGAGCTCATCAGTACAAGCCCAAAGCAAGTCTTGCATGCTTTTGTATTAATCTCTGCTGAGCTCAGGTTTTTGTTTTTGTTTTGTTTTGAGAATTGCTCTTTTGATCAGTGTTCAGAGACAGATGTGAGGTGTTGAATGTGAGGGTCAGTATTTGATGCTTGAGATGCTGAAGAGTTCTGGGTCTTAGAACTAAATTGCAGAAGGAAAAAAAAAAAGCTTGGATTCATGATCATCTGCCTCTACTTTTCAAGTTCCAGGCAGGCTCTACTTCACTCTACTTCTTTAATTTAGCAGCTCTGTGAGCAAACTCTGTGAGCATTGCAGGCTGAGAGCTTCCATTCCTGCTACATCCTTTGCATTGTACAAACAGGGAAACAGCAGGCTGATGAGCAGGAAGTGGAAGCTTGGTAAGTTCATACGGAAAGCTCACTCCCTGTGTGTGAGGATAATGCTCCTTTGATTTTCAAAAGCAAACTAGTTTCATGCCAAAAGGTTTTTCAAATATAAGTCTACTCCCTAAGAATGTAATCATAACCTGCCACAGGATTCTCCAGAGAGATGTCTCTGATTCTATAAGAGATATATCAAAATAACAATAGCATATTTGGGTTTAATTATGTTAAAAATAGCTAATATTTTCAATCATTTTGTATGTATTTTTTCCTTGTAGCATCTCATCATGGGCAATGCTATTAAGAATAATTTATAAATGGGGAAACAGACTAATGATGTGTCAGTGGTCAGTATTATTTGTCAACTTGACATGATCTAGATGACAAAGGAAGGGAGTCTCTCAGTGTAGGATCATCTAATCAAATTGGACTGTTGGGGATTATCTTGATTGCGTTGTGGCTGGAAGACTTATCCACTGTGGGTGGCACCATTACCGAGGCAGGGGGTTTGGATAGTATAAAAATGAAGAAACCAAGCGTGAGTGTGAGCATGCATGCATCACTGCCCTCTGCTTTACTGCAGCTGCAATGTGATTAGCTGCTTTAGGTTCCTACCACTTTCCCTTCTCCTTGACAATGGCTGTTGCTTTTTTCAGGGTATTCTATCATTATGACAGGAAAAGAAACTAAGACAGAGATAAAGGTTGGCTGTTAGCAACATGAAAAGAGAAAAGTAAACCGAGGACTTTATAAATGTATTTCCCTTTGAAAAATATCTTCCTATCAGGCCTGTACATTCATGCACCTCTCTTGTGCCTGCAAGTAACTGAATCCTGTGGGAATCTTCAAGTGAATTTTAATTACATTCAAAAGGAGTGCATATTTTATAACTGCATTTTAGTATCAGTTCTATGGGAAGCACCTTCAGAAGTCACATGAATTGAGGTGTGCTTAGAGAAGACACTGAGCCTGAAAGAATGAAGCCTCAAATGGATGGAACTAGAAAACCAAAAACCAAAACAAAACAAAAAGCCAAAACAACAACAAAAAACATCCCAAGTGAGGTAAACCAGACTTAGAAAGACAAATGCAGTATATACTCACTAGTAAGTGGATATTAGACAGAAAACAAAGGATAACCAGGCTACAGTCCACAACCCCAAGAAAGCTAGATAACAGAAGGAGGACTTTAAGAGAGACACACAGGAAGGGCCCCAGGAAGGGGAAATAGTGAAGGCCTCCTGAGTAAACTGGGAGGTGGGGAAGAAGGGAGGGGATAGGTGATGGGAACATGAGAACTAGAAGGCTGATTTGGGGGAGGGGCTGTGAGGGAGAGCAATGCAAAGGATATCTTGATAGAGAGAGCTGATATGGGGTTAGGGAGAAACCTGGTGCTAGGGAAATTGCTAAGAATCTACAAGAATGATCCCAACAAAGAAAGAATCCTAGCAATAGTAAAGTGTACCTTCCCCTATTGTACCCAGAGTCTGGACCCGGAAAACCAAGAGACCAGATCTGATGCAAAGGCAAAGTCTTTTTAATTATGAGTTAACTTGAGTCCTCCTTCTGTCACAACACAGCAGCAGATAAAGTAGGAGGGACCCTGAACCATGGTGGGATAGGGCATATTCTGGGGATAAGCAAGGGGGGGGGGTTTCTGGGGGTCTGCTAGTTGCATGTAATAGTCTCAGGATTGGTGCACCTCCAGGGTGGGGAAACCTATCCTGAGCCGAATGGCAGCTGCAGAAAGGTTGCTACACCTGGAGGCCATCTCAGGGCAGTTGCTAAACTCTGCATTCCACTATTATCAGTAAAGCACACCCACAGCCCACCAACTAACTTTTGACTGGTTCCTTACTACATGGAGGGTGTCTGGCAGTTTTTTCCCAGTAATTAGAGCAAGGTCAGGCAAAATCAGGCAAGGTCAGGCAAGGTAGGGGTGGGGGTTCAGTATATCCTGCTGAATAAGGATCTACAACTTGCTGGGTCTTTTCCTCAGCTTGTCATGGATGTCAAAGGTGGTGTGAGGTTCTGTACCCTTCACTCCTACAATCAGATTAGTGATTCCCTAATTGGGATCATAAAACCTATATCCAGTACATGATAGAAGCAGAAGCAGTGACCCCACAGCCAAGCACTGGGCTGAGCTCCTGGAGTTCAGTTGAAGAGAGGAAGAAGGGATCATATGAACAAGGGGGGCGATCAAGACCATGAAGGGGAAAACCACAGGGACAGGTAGCCCAAGCTAGTGGAAACTCATGTGATGGGAGATGTCAACCTGTAAATATGCTTCTCTTATTTTTTAATGAATAAAGCACTGTTGGCCAATAGGAAAGCAAGATAGGCGGGACTAGGAGACTAGGAGGAGAGAGGAAGTAGGAAGAAGGAGATCCTAGATGGTGGACTGACAGAGAGAACGACAGCCTCTTTCTCCAGTAAGATGAGACCATGTGGAAATACTTAGATTAATAGAAATGGGTTAATATTTAAGACAGAGCTAGCCGTTAAGAAGCTAGTAACTGGCCAACAGAATTATATCTAATTCAGAGTCTCTGTGTGTTATTTGGGGCTGGCATATTAGTGGGACCAGACCAGAGGGGAAAACCTACTCATAACAAACAGGCACACGTGGCTAATAAGGACTTCCACTTAAAACTTAACAAAAGCTTAAAAAAGTGTTTTAGAAACAAAAAACAAACAAACAAACAAAAAAACAGAGACAAGCAAGGCTTCTTGGTAACAGCATTTTTCTCAGTTGGACTCTGGGACTCTGTTTTGCTAGAAACAAACAGAGATTTGCACGGTTCCTTTAAGGGAGATTTCCTGACTCAGCATAAGCAGCCAAAAAAAAAAAAAAAAAAAAAAAAAAAAAAGAGCTGCTAACAACTGGGTGGTGTGTACGAGAGCTGGCAATGACAGTGACCACATCTTCAAGCTGGCAGCATGCTGCTTGGAGTGCAGTGTAGACCAAGGTGGTGAGCACAGCTCTCAGTTCTGGCAGTAAAAGTACCTGGCGCCATCTTGGGTAGACTGTGTCTAACACAGCTATGGCATTCATTTTAGCAGTGTTGTTGTTTACCAGATAAAGATTCGTGGCCAGAAAAAGATAAAGATTTATAGTAAAGGTTTACTGTAAACCGCTAAAGGTTTACAGTATATTTTAAAATATACATAGGCTTGGGAGAGAAAAAAAATAAAATGGTTTTTAAAAAGACAGAGTAGCTAGGTGTGGTGGCACATGCCTTTAATTCCAGCACTAGGGAGACAGAGGCAAGCAGATCTCTGTGATTTCAAAGTAAACCTGGTATGCAGAGTTAATTCCAGGACAGGTAAAAGTTACACAGAGAAACCCTGTCTCAAAAAAATGAAAAGATAAAAGAAATAGAGTAATAAAGAAGCCACTTAAAGATGGAAAGCACAGAGAGAATCTGGAGACTGTATGGTATTATATTGTCTTTGCATCGTTTGACTGCTGAGGAAATAACAGCAACTGTTAAAAAATGCTACTGGATTAATCCAATTTATATATTTTAAAAATGGTTTGACTTCAAAATTTAAGTCTAAGGACAGGTTACTGGGGAAAAGGATTTCTATTTTTGTTTCCACAGAAAAGGTAAAGCTGTGGATTCCTTCCAGAGTAATTTGGTTTGATCAAGCAAGACCCCCTGAAGCATTGTCCTTTGGACAAGACACACTTGCAGACTATAGCCAAGATTTCTGCGTCTTCTTAGGAGCCTCATGACAGCGCCCCCTACCAGCACAAAGCAGTTTGGAAAGAATTAGGCCCAAATTCTCAAATATTGTTTATAAATGTTTTCATTAAGTGGAGTTGATTATAAATGGTTAATGACCACAACCAATCTTTTTTTAAGGGTAAAAAGGGGATTATGGTATAGATATGAATACTTTATTTTGGAATGGATTTTCATTTATTGATACAAATTTAAGGTCAATTTTGTGATATGTATATTTCTCCTCTTGTTTAGGTATTGTGTTTATATAGCTCATTTAAAAAATGTATAACAGTACAGATTATAGATAGTCACCTATAATAGTTAAAACTTATAGTTAAGTTCAAAACTTATAGTTAAGTTAGGATTTCTAGATATACAGAGATGTTTTTGAGATAAATAGGCATACTTCAAACCTTTCAGAGACCTACAGAATATGGCATTTAAAATGTTTTAGGGTTTTTCTTAACAGTGAGGTGCAACTGCTCCTGCCAACACCACCTACATCAGAAAGGAAGATGGACCTTGAAGAAATGTGTTATGGAGTTTGCTTCCAATATGGCAAGATCAGCCATTTGGACAAGATATTACTCTTGCCTGGACTGTTTGACTTTATGCTGTATAAACTGGACATTCAGGACCCACAGGAAAATGACTGTTGATACAAGATCGCCATTTGCTACAGGGTTCCTGCTTCATGGAAGAGTCTGCCAGACATTCTCCAGGACACAGAGAAAAGTGACTGACAAACTGCCAATACAGGTTTAAAGTTTCCTGCTTTGCTGAGGTGTCTGCCAGGCACAGTATGGCCTATGGGCTGAAGATAGAACATTACAGAAGAACTTTGGGTGACTAACCAGGAGAGTTGTCTCTGTCATTTCTAGAGTTTATATATTATCCTTCTGTGGTCATTGATGGAGTTGAAGACAGATAGTTATGGTTATAGTTTTCCTTAGTTAGGATTAAAGTTACATATAGGACTTTAGACTCATAAAGATAGGATAGATGATGAAATATTTTCTTTAAATCTTGCTAAATGTTAATGTACTGAATATTATTAACTGTGGTTCTTATTTGATAACTGTTTTGTTATATATTTTGTTATGTTAAGGTTAAAACCCTTCTTTTTTATTTTAGACAGAAAAGAGGAGATGATGGGAGATGTCATTCTGCAAATATGTTTCTCTTATTGGTTAATGAATAAAGCACTGTTGGTCAATAGGAAAGCAAGATAGGCAGGACTAGGAGACTAGCAGGAGAGAGGAAGTAGGAAGGAGGAGATCCTAGATAGTGGACTGACACAGAGAACGACAGCCCCTCTCTCCAGTAAGATGAGACCACATGGAAGTACTTAGATTAATAGAAATGAGTTAATATTTAAGACAGAGCTAGCCGTTAAGAAGCTAGTAACTGGCCAACAAAATTATATCTAATACAGAGTCTCAGTGTGTTATTTGGGGCTGGCATGATAGTGGGACCAAACCAGAGGGGAAAAACCAACTCATAACACTCATGGACTTTGGACTGAAAGCTGGGGAACCTGCATAGGACCAAACTAGATGTGTGTGGGGGGGTGGCTAGCAGTGGGACCAGGACTTATCCTGGGTACGTGAACTGGCTCTTGGAGCCCGTTTCCAATGGTGGGATATCTGGTTCAGCCTTGGTACAGGGCGGGGAGGAGGGACTTGGTCCTGCCTCAATGTGGTATTCCAGACGTTGTTGACTACCCAAGGGAGGCCTTACCTCTCCTGAAGAGTGGAGGGGGGGGATGAGATGGGGGTAGATGGTGTGAGAGGGGTGGAGGGGGAACTGGAATTGGTATGGAAAATGAAAAAAAATTAAATAAAAAAACCAAGAAAACAAAAAAAGAAACTACAACAAAAGTACAAAGCCTCAGCTCACTGTCTCTGGTCATCATTGGCTGGAGATCAATGGAAGAATCAGCATGAGACTAGTTTACATTTTTAAAAGGGACATAAATAAGTATATATGTACTGTGCTAGCCACAAGAGAAGAGAGATGAAACAGGAGGCTTTATAAAGGAAATGGCTTCTAGGATTCCTATGCACATAGACATTAGTATGATCTCATTAACCACTGCAGATCTGTTTTCAGTAAAATCCTGAGAACAAATACCTGTCCGAATGGTTAGAAGAAACTACTTCTTGAGATTAAGACAGAAAGAATTCAACCAGGAAAATATTGACTCTAGCCTTCAGCTCTTGCGGCCATACCCAGAATTTCTATGGAAGCAAAAGAGCAAAACAGTGACATAGTCCTGCCTGAGTCAAGTCAAGAAAACTTGTCACACCCACACAGCCCACGGGGCAGCCACCCCACCCATCTTTCCCTGCTAAGTGGCTGTTGAAAGACCAAAAACCACAGGGACACTCACTGGCTTCTGAAGTAGTGTTCATTGGTTAATTCATGCATTTATTTATTCTTTCACTTATTCCTCAAATATTTGAAGAGCCTAGCTACCTGGAAACCTTCTTCTGGGGGGCATAGCCAGTTCTTGGAGGGCTGGTGTGATACCAGGGCTGGTATTTCGCAGTAAGAGTCATTTGCAAATATTCCTTTTAATACAATTTCTTTTTTAAACAGCAAACTGCTGCAATTTGAGAATAACAGCAGTTTATTTGGTCATTTAAAAGATCCAGACTGGTTCTAAAGGTACCTCCAAGTCAGCTGTGTCTTAACTCTCTATGGCTTATCATGCTGAATCATGGCAGAGAGTCTCCAACTCCAGGGCTCTGAGACTCATGGTTTTGCAGGTCACATGTTTCTTCACCTAGCCAAGGCTTTGATTTAGACATTAATGTTGTTGATAGAAAGAGCTATTCCTGGGTCAAATGAAGCAAGGAAGTAAGTGGGAAAAGTTTTGCAAAGAAGGAACATCTTTTGAAATCAGCTATATTACATATTAGGCAAGTTATGCACATTGTTTATTTGGTTCTTATAGGAAATGGATTATGTCCTCTATTACCCACATTTTCCACAAGAGAAACCTGTCCAGCAGACAGCCTGGTGTCACATGGTCATCACATACTTTGTCTTGGGCTGGGCAAAGCTGTGCTTTCAATTCACGCTTGTCTGCCCTTCCAAGTCAGGTCCTTATTACTGAATGAATGTAGATTTACCTTGATATACTATGGGCTGTACTAATGAGTATTAAACTTCACTCCAAATAAAGAAAATTAATCAAAATGCACTGGTTCATGGCAAAAGCGATTGGGGAGAAGGAGATTAAGATGGAATGGTCAGAGGATGCCTCACTGTGAGGTAGGGCTCATCAGGTATTTGGTGGAAAAATTAGAGTGAGTCAAGCAAATGTCTTTGGGGCAAATACTTACTGCACAGGGAAAAGTAAGTGGAAGACTCCAAGGGGGCAGTATGTCATCTGTGTTTAAGGAAGAGTGGCATGGCCATTCTGACAGGATGGAGAAAAACAAGAGTAAAGAAAGTGGCAAGAAATGGACCATGGTTTCTACAGGGGAGCAGCCTGTATGAAGCTGAATATGCCAGAGTAAAGATGCTGGCGCCAACTCTGGGGGGACAAAGGAAATCTCAGAATATTATGGGTTAGTAAATGACATGGCTGTTTATGTTTCAAAAGGATCTCTCTGGCTTCTATGATAAAATAGCCTATATGAGAGAGAAGACAAGAGCCGAGTGCACTTTGGAGTCACAGTAGTTCAGGTGACAGGTGGTAGCATCCTAAGTGTGGAAACTCCATCATGCTCAGCCTGAGAGAGTCTGCCTGGCAGTAGCTTCTATGCCACCTATTGGGAAGAACAACAAGTATAAATTCTAAAGGAAACATTAATATCATTATCTGAAATACGCTTTGAAATAAATAAGGGCAGCAAGATTCCAAGGGGCAAGGCTAGCACTAAAGGAGAAGAAAGGCACCAAGTATTCCTCAGTAGGTAGCCTCAATGTAAGAGCACATCTAAGATAGGAAAAATCAAGGAAAGTGAAAAGCTAGAGAGTGGCTACACAGACTTGAATGTGGAGATAGTGGCTGAGATTAGGGGTTGAGTGGGCAGTTTATTTATTTTTATTTCTATACAAGATAGGAGTGTAACTCCGTCAATCTTATAGACCATATGGCCACTGTGTAATCCCCATGACCAGAAATAACTTGGTAGGAAAGAGTTTATTTTTCTTAAACTTCCACATCACAGCCCATTATCAAAGGAGCTCATGGCAAAAACCTGAAGGCAGGAGATGAGGCAGAGGCCATGGAGGAGGGCTGCTTACTGGCTTGTTCCTTATGGCTTGTTCAGCTTGCTTTCTTACAGCATCTAAGACCATCATCCCAGGGATGTCACCACCTACAACAGACTGTGCCCTCTCCCATCAATCACTACTTAAGAAAATGCCCTATGGAATTTCTACAGTTGGATCTTAATGAAGACATTTATTCAATTGAGATTCTCTCTCCTCAGATAATTCTAGCTTATGCCAAGTTGTCCTGAAACTAGACATAACAGACAGGAAAGAATTTAATCAAGAAAGCTTGGCAAAGGGAAGCATACAATCACACAGCATGGTTAACAAAATACCACGATCTCGCCTTCCTACCTGCTCCTCCATTTGTTTTTTTGAGACAGGGTCTCTTGTGACCCATGCTGATTTCTCTACATAGCTGAGATGCCCTTGAACTCTAGTGCTGGGTTGACAGACATGAGCCATCAATTATGAAGCCCTGGAATCCAACCTAGGACTTGTTGCATGTTAGACAATCACTCCATCAACTGTGCTACATTCATACTCCCATAATACTCAGTATTTATTCACTCTTCTCTTAATTCCCTGAAAACAAAGTAAAATAATGCAACAGGAAATATGCAAATATCAGCTGCAAGTCATCTCACACTCAAACCACAATGAGGCTCACTTTTTCCTATGCTTTCTTCAAGAATATTTTTTAGATTTAACTCTGAATGTTTTGTCTGCATGTATGTATTGCATTGTATGTGTGCCTAGTGCCTGTAGAGATTAGAAGAGGGTATTTGGCCCCCTCAAATTGGAGGTACAGACAGCTGTGACCTATCATGTGGGTGCTGGGAATCGAACTGGGATCTTCTGCAAGGGCAGCAAGTTCTCTGAACCATTGAATTGTTTCTTTAGTACCTTTCCTATGATTTCCTAAGGAACACAGGCTTGGTAAAGGCCATTGTCCACATGCCACTTTGTACTCCAAAAAGCATCATCACCAAAGATATTCCCTGATATCCTCTATGTAGAAAATAGAGGGCTGAACCATGGATTCTTCTGGAAGTGGGGCTGCTCTAAAGTGGCAGTTACAAAATCCAAATTAATAGGCTACTTAGGTTTTCTAAGCTACAGAATAAAACACAGATGTATTTTTAAATTGTATGATATTTTTAAAATAAAGTTTTTTTACAAAAAAACCCCAATATTGTTAGAGTCCATTGAGAAAGAAAAGCTGTCTAAATAGGGCACAGATGTTTTGTGGTATGTGTACATGGTGGGTAATTCATGAGCACTCCCAGAGTAAGAAGTGGATGCAAACTTGACTGCTGAAGACCACTGAGTTAGAGGTTCTTAGGAAATGTCCTCTGTGTAGTCTTCATCTTTTCTGCGTGGCTTTTCCATGTGCCTCAAACTGAACCATCTCCAAAATGACCCCTATTTCAGAGCCTTCTCTGGATCACTGAGGAATAAAAGAACAATAGAGTTAAATAGAAACAGGGGGTTCTCAGATGGTATGTATTTTTCCCCCTTTAACACCTCACTAGAGATGGCATTTGAAGTAGAAAAGAGGATCTAACTTAGGAGTGTTTTCCTGGCTCATAAGAACTTGTTAAAAGTGCAGAGTGCCAGTGCTCAAAGACGGGCTCTCATTGCTGATCAGAACAGGTCATCACTTCATAAATCATAGAGTTTAGCCCAGGAGGCATGGTGGCCTTCCTCTCTGCACTGCTAGTTCCCATAAGCTGTGGCACCTCAGAGGTAAAGATTGGGCTATTGTATTTCATTATTATCCACATTCTCTGAAAGTCTCTGTCTTGATAAATAATGTAAGCTTCTCGTTAAGAATATACATATACACTATACACACACACACACACACACACACACACACACACACACACACACACACACATGAGAGCTGTTGGAACCACAGTTACATCAAAGGGAATGGAATCCAACCCAAAAATAATGGCAGGCTTCACTTGGTCTCTTCCAGTAAAATTACTCCCTGGGAAATGTATCTGCACTGACACAGCAATTGGCCTGCAACCAATGGAGTTATTAATATAAATGATTCCTGTCTTGTGGTTTGATAGAAAGATTAACGATCCCCAAGCTCAGTGAGAAATTCTGTGCTTTGTGTAATGAGGTTAAAAATCACTGAACACCATGGGAGGCTCACAGATGGGAAGAGAAGAGCTTAAAATCTATATGCTGTTAGCTCACCCATGTGATGTGAACTGGACTCTCACTCATGCTTCGAAAGCCAGCACCAACCACTGAGCTGCCAATTAACTCTGGCAGCTTTCAGGTTCTCTTGGAACATCTTATCGTCTGTTTTTCTTAAAAATTAAAAGCTGAATAATATTAGTAGAATTTAAAAGAGATAAGATCCACCCTTAATGATGCTCTCCTAAATTACATGCTCTTCCTGCTCTTTACTAATATGCTGCCGTTTCTGATGCCACCAGATTCACAAGTCATGTGTTTTGCTCAGTTTCTATTATAAAACGGTAATTTCTGACTAACAATCAACTCATTATTTCTACTCCCCACATGCTTGATTTTTTTATTTATCAAAATTCACATTGCAACTAACAGAAATCTACCTCACATATCTTAAGAATAAAAGAGTTCTTTGACTTCCATGCCTGAAAAGTTTGGGATAGATTTAAATATTCATTAACTTAGATTTTTAACACATTTAATTCATAATTTTTCTCTTTGTCCAAATTCCCTGATTTTCAGGGTGTGGACATGGGACAGCACTGAAGGATTTTTTGACAAACTTTCACTATGTTGGCATCAACTATGTCTTCCACACATCTGATAAGAATGGCTTTTCTATATGATTTAAGTAGGGAAAAATGCTACTTTAAGCAAAAGGAAAAAATAGTCATGGAAGTTTGAAAAATGCACAGAAAATTTCACATAATGGACTGTCAATTTTCATGTTTGGCTACAGTGTATCACTTAGGGTCTCCAAAGAGTGTAACTGAATAAGACTTAAGACTTGGCAGGATTATTTTGGTTTCAATATGAAGAGTGGATTCAATAAAGTTAAGTTGGAATCATAGTTTTTTTGTGATGAAATAGAAGGTTTGAGAACTGTACTTATGATGATGCTGATGGGAGTATAGAAAGGAGGAAAAATATTGAACATATTTGAAATGTTGAATATGTAGGATTTAGTTACCAATTCTAGAAGTGGAGAAACAGAAGAGATTAAAGGAAGGAAATTGGGAAAAAAATAAATAAATGACTTCTGGTCTTTAAATGGGGAAGATGATAATTCGTTTGGAGATAGGACCAATAGAAAGAAGAGTGGATGGTGTTTAAGGATATCAATAGCACAATCTGGAGCATGCTGCCATGTAATAAGCTGCGACAAGGACTAGCAGCTTAGAATGCTCACCTGTGGAGCAAGCACATAGAAGACACGACTATAGTGTGTTATGGACCCATCTAGAGAGGTTTTGAACCTCTGCAGTTCTTTTCTTCTCATTTGTGCAAGATCTAGAGTAATAGTTAAGAGAAAGAGATTTTTAGGAACAATCAGAGCCAAATAGTCATGATCTGAGTATCAGTGGGATAAAGGAGTGTTCCAAACTATCATTTTCCAATGCCCAAACTTTGGGAATCACTTTGGGATGGAGGCTTGAATAAGATGAGGGAAGAGGCACTTCACATTTACATTTAGATTTATATAGGATTTTCTTTCTTAAGATTGTCCCACTGACTTTTAAATATAGTCTTGAAATTTCAAGAGGTTACTGTATGTATGTATGTACATATGTGTGTGAATTTTTTTTAAATTAACTATTAAAGTTACCATGATGGAATATTACTCATCTATAAGGAAAAGTGAAAGTCTGTCACTTGCAGCAAAGTAAATGAAACTCTTAAGTATTCATATAAAATCACATAAACTAGACAGAAAGAAAATGTCAGAGTGTAGACTAATGATTATTAAGGCACATGGATAGAGAGAGGGTTGTATTTGATCACTGCTTACTGTATGTTTGTATAAAATTACCATGCTGAGCTTCATAAATATGTAAAAGTAATACATAATACATTAAAAACATTTAAGTAATTTTATAATACGAAAAGAATCAGAGCTGCCAAGATGGCTTAGGGAAATACCATAAAGCCAGAGAATTTAAGTTTTATCTCTGAGATCCACATGACAGGGGAAGAGAACTGAGTCCTTAGAGTTGTCCTATGACTTCAGTATGGCATCATAATGTGAGCATATACATGCACGGGCACGTGCATGTGCACATGTGCACGCACACACACAGACAGACAGACAAACACACACACACACACACACACACACACACACTTCTTTTAAAAAGTTTTATCTCAGTGATAATATCCAAATTATTTAGAACTTGTGTTGATGGCAAATATCTATTTCCTTTAGACCCTGGGAGCAAAGTGTTCTTGGGTATTTATGACCCGTGTCCCACTTGCTGCCACACAGTGCAGTTGCCTTAACATTTGGCAAGCACCAAGAATTATGGCATTTTCCCAACACTGGAAAAAACAATGCATTTCAGCTCATTAGCCATATACATGACTATGTGTGCTTTTTCCTTTTTGAGCAATTAATTTGGATATGTTCTCTGACATGTCACAATCCAGTTAAAAATATATTTGAATGTGATGGATGTGTTAGTTTGAACATAATTGGCCCCCATAATCTCATAGACAGTGGCATTATTAGGAAATGTGACTTTGGTGGAGTGGGTATGGCCTTGTTGGAGGGAGTGTGTCACTGTGAGCGTGGGCTTGAGGTTTTCTATGCTCAGGATACCACCCAATGTCTTAGTAGACTTCCTGTTGCCTGCATGCCACCATACATCCCTCCCTGTGATGACAGTGAACTGAACCTCTGAAATTGTGAGTCCCATCAATTAAATATTTTCCTTATATAAGTTGCTGTGGTCATGGTGTCTATTCACATCAATAGAAATCCTAGCTTAGAGAAAGGGTTAATGTTCAATTTCTTCATAACAGAAGCAAACTTTTTTTTCTAAAATCAAACCCGTGATATTCATTATTAGTTGGGCTAATAGGATGATAGTATTTTTCTGCCTGTGGAGTTAATAAAATGCACTTTAATATTAGCCTACTCTATCCATTCAAAAAAAAAAAAAAAAAAAACAAAAATTCCTGCTTTCTTTTTTAATTACAGCTGTGTGGATTTTCCTTGAATGAAGCTTAAGGGACCATACGAAAAAGCCCATAAGTTGATAGCAATTGCTGAATGTGTTAGGCATTGCTCATAAAGATAGAATATGAAATTGAACTGATATTTTATAGAAACATATGGAGATGAGAAAATTGTGGCCTTATAATTTTATAGTGGATTTTTTCAAGTATGTACAGCTTACTCCATTTGCATAGCTAGTCATTTCTCTCTCTCTAGTTGACATTCCTTCTTTGTAAAATGGCTATGACAGAGAAAGTAGTATTAACTTCAAGTTCTACCTCTTTGATGTAGATTTCTAAAGCTGTCAAGAGTTAAAACAAATAAGTATTTAAAAAAAAAAAAGGAACATGAAAATACAGTGCTCCTGAGATAAGTTCACAGGTTTTTAGTGAGAGTATAAATGAAGACAAGAAATTTGGAATTAAATCTACTGATGTCTGTTTGAGATTAATGGTGTAAATGCCTCTCCAGCAGCATGGGTAACACCAATTTTCATGTGTCAGCCTCCATCAAATATTCATTCCAGGTGTCCTGGAAGCACATCATCTATAGTGACATTTATTAAGACAAGATGAATCTTAGATGTCAAGGTCTCCATTGAGATGGAATTGTTCTTAAGATGGGTTGTTTTCTGCCCCAAGCTCAATCCTTTCTATGTGATATCAGGAAGAAGGAACTCCATTGACTGGTGACTAGTCTACCAAGATCCAGATGTTTTCATTTTATCCTAGCAATGCATGTTTGAGATTTAGTGATCAAAGTTTCAAAGTTAATTCAGTGTATGGCATTTAAGGAAGCTGTGTATGGATTAAAAAAAAAAGTGTTTAATACTAACACATGAAGGACTAAGTCAAGAGAAGTAAAAGTTCAAAGCTATCTTGGGCTATGTGGTGGAAACTACCTCCTAAAAGTATAGAAAGGTTGGTACAAGAGAAATTTCTAAGCCTTTTAATTACAAAAGAATGCCACTTTAAACCTCTATCAGTACATCAGTATGGTAAGTTTTGGAGGTATTTCAATTGCCAAATCTTGAAAATGTTTCAAAAAACACTTTACAAGTTATATGAAAGGCTGGCTTTTATTGTTGTTATCAGTGGTTTAGAACTTTCATGTAATTTACCTACTCACAGAATCAAGGCATAATTGCATAAGTGTACTTTTTAGTCAGTGTTGAATCCATGATGATTTTCTAAAACTTGGCTCTAAATTTCAATTTCTGTTGATAAGGTTTCAAAGAATTTAAGCTCATTTTAATGTTTATGAAAGCAAGGAAGAATTATGAAAATATTCTCCCAGAAAAATGTCTGTTAGTGCATAATAAAGGCCAAGTTTGGACACTAATTGTTCTGATTTGGGATTTAGTTTAGAGAAGGAACTGCTCCTCTCCATTCTAGAGAACACAGGAACCTTAAAGAAAAGGAATGTGCATATATGGCTCACCTGTAAATGAAAACAATGAGAGTTTCTGAAATTCTATTTGAGTTGTATTAAGGATGATCAGTACAAGCTCACAGGGCTGTCCCAAGACAGCAGCACTGCAGTCAAGTATTTTAACACAAGTGGAATCTGTATAAAGAATAAAACCACTTGGCTACATAACGTACCCAAACAAACTGGATCCATTTCAACAATAGAAATGCATTGAGTGGCTTGAATTTTGTCCTTCCAAATCCCTATCTTGAAGTTTTAATCTTCAGTATCTCAAAATGTGAACATAATTAAAAATATAATTAGTTAAGATGATGTAATAGCTAATACGATAGAACCCTAAAATGACCTTAATGTGTGTAAATAAGATGGGGAAATTTGAAGACAGCTGTGTGCATCAAGACCGTGCTGTGTGAAGATGAAGATAGATATGAGTGATGTTTGTAGTCAGTTAATGCCAAATATTCAGAAAAAAAAAAAACAATAGATGTTAGTGAGAGACAAGGAACAGATTTTCCCTTTCAGCTCTTAAAGAAATCAGCAGAGCCTGCTTGAAAGCCTACAGAACTGGCATAATGCATTTCTATTGCTTGATTAAAATGACTCAGTTTGTTTAAATAACCCAGTACTTTGTTTTGACATCCCCAGGAAATTTATGTAGTGTGCTTTCAAAATTAAAAGACCAGCAGCTACATTTTCTAAGAATGAGGTGATGTTTCTCACATCCTTTCTTGTGTCAGTTTGAAGAATCTCCAAACCAAGTTTGGAGTCACCAGGCTTCTCTGAAAACGTCCCTAAAACCCAGGGGCTTTCAAGAGTACTTTATCAATCCAGCTGCCCATGGTTTTTCAGGACATGGGCAAAAAAGAGAAATTTTTGCCAGAATCTGCCAAAAAAGGGCCTCTAACATGCTTTCCAATAGAGTCTTTACTCTCATCTGAAACCTAATGAACAGTCTTTACTATTCACATCCCTATTGAAAATGCATTCGGGGAAAGGATAAGTCAAAAGCATCCACTCTCACAAGGATAATAACCTCTATTGATATGATAAACTTCAATGTGGGCTGTGTTCCTGCATATTCCTTTGTATGATTGACAGATATTTGAATTCAGTGTCTTCAACATAGTGGCTACTGCTTTAAGCCTGTTCACCCATGTGTTCTCTGGAATGAAGGAAGACAACAAGCAGGCTGACAATGAATAGAAGACATCATAAGTCTGTCCTTTTGTCAATTTGACACCCAAATATGTCTGTCATTTAAAATAATAACTTGGCATTATTAGTCTGCAAGAGGCTCAAGTCCACCTTACAGAGCAAAATGCATTTAGGCCATAGCCCTAAGTATTTCAACATGCCTCAAGAGTTTCAGTTGAAAGATTTCTGATGCTTAAGTCAAAATCCTTGAAATAAAAGATTATGGTTATATACTTCCAATATACAATACACAGAGTCAAGATTTCAATTCCAAAAGGGAAGAAAGGGGGAAAGGAGAGATGAATTCAAAGCAAGACTGAGAACCAGCATTGTAGACCCCCATCTGCCATCTGGGCGTGTGTTGCAAGTTCCGATGGACATGGCAACCTGACCTCACTGGTCTTCCTATCTGTCACTCACATGCTCAATCTCTTGTGCTAGTTTCAGTGATTGCATGTAGACTTCCTCGGCAGATGTTCCAAGTTTTTTGGCACTTCCAACATCCTCAAGTTTTTTCATTAAAACTTAGGATTCCTCTGCATAGATCTCAAGAGGCTCCCTACAGGACTTTGCTAGATATTTACTGACTTCCTTGTGAAAACTGTAAGATGAAGCTGCCATGGTCCCATAACTCTTGCATTCTGCATGCCATAAAACAAATACCAATGTGGACAGTTCAGAGACTGTTAGGCCATGGGTTGCCTAATGAGAGTCTGGTCAGTTGAACATAAGATATCTTCTGAATGATCAGGGCACTTCTATGGTCTCTCTTATCAAGGGAATATCTTTTAAATAACTTGTCTCACAAGAGAATGTAAATGTAGTCAAGTTCACAAATCATCCTATTCCATTGTCAACTATTGTTACGTATACAGTATATTTTCTGCATCTAATGGATTTTTGAAATTGTGCTCACCTTTAATTTTCCTTTCATTACACTTTGCCAATTCAAAGCAGTTCCTTAAATTAGTTAGGTGGAATATGGGTCCATGATATTTTGAGTTCATTATCTCAGTCTTCTGTGTGCTTTGGGCAATTTCCTTAACTTCTCCAAGCCTCATTGTCTTTATCAATAAAACACAATTAATAACTCCTGTTACACAAGGCTGCTTCAATTATTGAGTTAATGTAGTGGCCATATATTTACTGAATAGTCAATATATTGTGGATTTGGGATCTTTTCAGAAATTGTAACTGCAATTTTAAAGATGTTACTAGTAATTGAAGAGTAGCAGAACATGGGTGGGTAGTTTTGCAATCTACTGGATGCAAATGCAAGTCATTCAAGATTTAACAGCAGACATACAAAGGTTAATTTTTTTTTTTTTGGCACACCATCTATCTAAGTTTCATTTTGAAATGGATGCCCTTTAGAGTGAAGTTTCTTATGTGCTTTGAAAAGAAAGTTGTGAGATTCTACAAATAATGACTATCTTTGATAAGCTGAAACAAATGAATGCCAAAGTCTGATTCTGAGGACTGAAAAGACATAGAAGGAAGGAGAAAATGAAGGGGCAATAAAGAAAATACACAGTAAATGCATAAATATATTTAAAAATGTAATGTATCAGGCTGTTCTGCCTTCACACATGTCTTTGTACCACCTGTGTGTCTTATGCCTGTAGAGGCCAGAGAATGTGTAGGAACCCCTGTGATTAGCATTTCAGACAAGTTGTTAGCAATCCTATGGGTGCTGGAGATCTACCCTGGGTCCACAGGAAGAACAACCAATGCTGTTAACTGCTGAGCCACCTCTCCAGCCCCTATAATTCAGTTTAATCCTATTTAAATTCCGTTCGATAATAGAATTCTATTTTTAAATATTCATTTTGTGACTGTGTTCCCTGTGTTTCCCATAAGTTTGGTGAGCATTACTTCTTATGCAGATACCTCATCTTTGTTCTCTAAACATTTCTTCCTCTCAGCCCTGTAGTTTTCTTGTAAACTAATACTGCTTTGGGGATATTTTTGTTATCTCTGCTTTAGTCAGATTTTCATTCTTGTAATAAAATACCAGAGATTATCAACTGAAGAAGAGGGAAGGTTTGGCTCATTCTTTCAGAAGTCTGTAGTTGTTGGCTTTATTGTTTGAGGATGATAAGGAACATGAGCAGGGAGGAGTGTAGCAGAGAAAACCTCATTCCCAAGGGGAAAGAGAAGGGGCTGGGCTCTCAGTAGTGTTCTTAAGGGCACATTCCAAATGATCCAACCTCCTTCTACTCCTAAAAGTACTTTCTCCTCCTAATTCCTCAACAGATATGTGATAGAGTCTTTAGTATACAGGACTGTAGAGGATTTTGTTATCCAACGATGATGCTGCACACCTGTAATCCTAGCATTTGTGAGGCTGGGGCAGGGGTGTTGTCTTGAGTTTTAGACCAGTCAGAACCTCATAGAAGGTTGCTGTCTCAAACCAATCAACCAACCAACCAACCAATCAACCAACCAGCCAACCAACCAACTGTCCTTAAAGAAAACCCACATAACTTCAATGTTAATATATAAATCTTCAACTTTAATACTCTCTTAAGTTTCACTTCTTAAATTTCTCTATGCATTATTTATTCACTGATTGACATATATGTCTCATTTTTTTGTTTTCTAAATATAATGCACAATACTAATTCTACCAATGTGATGCTATTAGTATAGTTAAAACATCTTGTATGACCTTTCCAAATTTTTCTCATACTACTTTCTCTTTCTTGGTAAATCACATGAACTTTGCCCCATTAGAGAAATTTTACAAGAAAAAAAAATAGCTATTGAGTTAGAAATTCTTATCATATCTTTCAGAGATGTTACTTTATAATGTAACTTATAGTTACATTATAGTTATAGTCTGGATTTGGCCTCCCAGTGTTCATTTCCCCATTAGGAAATGGAGTAACATAGTCTCAAGCACCTGCTTCTTTCTTTCACCCCTTACTTCATATGGGATTAATATCCACCACTGAGGCCCTGTAGTTTTGCCCCAACACCTGATGTAAAAGATGTTGTCATTTTTATGAGGGTCCTTTAAAATTTTGATGATCATCACCAGGAGTGCACTCTGGGAATCTGTGAAAACAGAATAGTAGGAGTCTTATATTCAAAATATTAATCAACTGAAGAACTGAAGAAGATCAGAAAATATTAAATCGCCAGTTTCCCATTCCTTATTGAAGAATTTGATGCATAAGAGCTGACTGACACAGCAAAGGTGCTGAGCTCCAAAGTTGCACAGCAAGATGTTTTGTTGGTACCCTGCTGATAAAGTCAAGGGAAGGTGCCAGACCAGTAGAATCCCATGATGCAGGTGAGAAAAATATATCATGACCAGGGCAAAAGGAACTTTTATTCAAGTTAGGATGTGCTTGATTTGTATTGTGTTAGCATTAAAGATGGCAGACACATCCCTGCCACTTTACGATACCGGGTCCACTTTGAAATGTCTCCACACTAATTATTTTGTTTAACTATAGAATTCAGACCCACTACCTGTGAGAAAGCAGCTAGGATTTCTCTTCTTGTCTACAATCAGATCAAGCTAGATGCTTATAATACCAAAACAGTACTCAGTTAACTGAGTAGAAATCCTCAAAAAGCTAAGTGTTATGATACCATGTGTCTTATTTTCTCTTGTTTTTCACCATGAATAACTTGAACATGAAGGATGTTAGTGTCCTAAAATAGTTATGTGATACTCTCACATAGACATTCATATTACTTAATAAAATTGAGTTTTATAATTAATTTTTTCAACATCTATGTATGCTTCTATCACAATATACAGGATATAATATGCCGTGACTTGCAAGTTATTCTCTATAGTAAAAATAATTTGATAAAAATAACAGGAAAAAATGAGTGATTATTAAGTCAGGGAAATATGACACCCTTACAAACACCCTAGATTGGATAAAAAGTAAAATACTGCTAATATCAAGTATTGGTTAAACAATTCATATATCCTTCAAATGTAAATGTGGTACAGTCATACAAAGGGGTACATACACTGAGACAATGCAGGTTGTTTCTACATAACTAGCATAAGAAACTTATAGTACAATGTTGAGCAAAGGAACTAAATGCAAAACTTACTGTTTAACGTGCAAATGACTTTTATGAGACAAAGCAAATCCACAGTGTTACATTTTGAACTACCCTCCTATCAATCATTTCTGCAATCAAAGAAACCATTCTTAAGTCCATATTGATAAATGGATAAAACAGCACAGAAAATTTTATTTAATACCAATAGGAGATATTTTGCTGTATATAGTCGAAAATGTAAGTTATAATAATTGAAACAACTTTAAATTGCCTATAGAAACACAGATAAAATTTCCTATAAAAGATGATGAATTCTTGAAGATTTAAATGATGAAATTTGCAAATGATTAACTATTTCCTCAATGAAAATTTAAGTCAGTATATGAAAAATTATTTGACAATTTTAATGTACACACCTTCAGCAAAATGCACTTGAAGGATTACCATAGATTAAAGCACAACATGAAGGAAATTTATATTGCCTTTCTGTCTTCCAAATACCTAATGCCTCACTTCTTTCCAAACTAACTGTTATTAGGCTTTTGATGCCATACATTGTTTTGAACTGTATATAATTAATTAATTATATGGCTTATTTTGTTCCTGCCTTATGTGTATGACATCATGTTTGAGATGCTTCAAAGTAACAGTAGAATTAAAATATTTTGCAAATTGAGAGTTTTTTTAGAATTTTATTATGTATAGCAATAATAAAAACTGGAAGAAAATGAGATTATCATATAGTTGTTTATAATATTCAGTTCTTGTAGGAAATCACAAGGTAGCCAATTACTTCACTTGATTTAATAAATTCAGCTCAGATCAAAATGTGTATAAAATTAAAAGAAATAAATGGCCATTAAAATTTGTCTAACAAATATGACAGAAAAACATCATATATGTTATGTATAAAGCACTTCCATTAATTATTGAGGTTAAAAAAAACAAAACTAACTGAAAAGAAAATTAAGATATTGAGCTATCTCATAAACAAAAACAAACACATTCTTGTCATGTATCTACTCAGCAAATATATTTAATTTATCAAACATCTTAAGATAATAATATGAATTTCATTCAAATATTTACATATCAAAATATTTTAAAACACTTTGAACTATCTAGATACTTAATAGAGTATTACAAAGAATAGCCCTATGAATGATAGGCAAATAATATAGCCTGGACAATAATATAGTCACTAAACATCTCAATGGATATTTGACCATAAAGGGCTGTCTTTGGAGTACAATTTTGAAAAGACTCTATCTTTTTTATGTGCACTTATAAATAAATGTTTACATAAGAGGTTTGCTAGACTAAGCATCCATGTGATGGTTCTGATGTCCCCAATGCATTTGGTAAGCTTAAAGATGATGGTCTTTACACTATGGTAGTCTTTTCTTTTTCATGTTCTCCTTTGAGCTTCTGCAAACCTCTCCTTTGGTGGACATGTATGCACAGATCTGTACCATTAAAGAAAAGTTTAAAGAAAGGTAATATCTCAGAATGGTCCTGTAGAGGATGAAGATGCTGTGAAAGTTTACTTACTGGGAACTCAAGCCCAGCAGGACATTTCTTTCTGGAGTGCATCTTGTGAACATGTCTACTGTGCTATTCTGCACAAGCTTCAGTATTTCCTAAGTCTTTCTTTTCTCTACATGGTACACACACTGGGGACAATGGATTCAATTTTTGTCTTTGAAGGCAAATATAAAGTTATTCAATATATTTCACATAAATTCTAACACGGTGACTCCAATGAGTCTCATACTATAATGAATTTTTCATCTGTCTTACAGAACAGCTTATTTTTAGAGGACATTTGAGGATGACTTTATCCTCAAGTGGGGACAAAATCCTCTTGTTATTGAAAGAGGGACTGGTGTCCACACTGTCATATTCCTTTTGAACTTGCTTCAAATGTGTTGATCTCTAATAACCAGGCACCAGGCTCCCTCCCGAAAGCAGCCATTACCTGTTTGTCTTCCCTGATAAAAGACTGCTGCTTGACCTGGGGCTAAGAACTATGTTCCCCAGAGTAATGGATGAAAGGGACAATAAGATACAATTCACTACTTCATTATTTTTTAAAGGTGTTTATGAGGTCACTAACCCCAGTGTAGATTTTGGGATTAGTTTGCTAAAAATTGAGCTTATTCATTAACCAAACCGAGAGTGTAAGTAATTGCCACAATATAATCAGAAAGCCATAAATTTCAACTGAACCACCCAAGGTATAAATGTCCCTGATTCATTCTTATGGATTCTTAGTCATGCACTTATTGTCTATTTCAGTTAATAAAACAATGACTAATAAACAAATACACTCCTTTGAAAGCAAACACCCCGTGTTCTCAAAGGCATTCCTAGGGTCTGCTCCTTAAACACTTCCTTCCTAATCTGAGATTAGAATATTTATACATACTCATTTCCTATTAAATCCTTGTTAAATAAAGGCATCTTGACTTGTGGGGAAATGGGCCAACTACAGAGATACATAACTATGTATTTAGTAAGTGTACTTATTCTGAAAGACAGTATGAAGCAACAGGCCTCCCTTTTTTCTTCTTTTACACACTGGTTTGAATCTTTTGGGTCATACCACTGACTGTTTGTCCTATTCCCTTATTTATCTAAATTTCCCTTGACCGTCACTTTGCCTCTACCTTGCTTTATTAAAACAACATAGTAAAATAGCATCCTATGCACCATACTTATCTCTGTAACAACTAAGTGATTGCATGCCGAATTAAATATAGGGCTTGAGGCATACATTATAACTTGGTACACTCCTTGACCTTATTTGAATTTTAAAAATACAAACACATCCCTCATTTTTATTGTTCATATTTTTGCACTGTTTTAAGTACAATGTGACTAACATCTGGGAGAGAATCCAGTCTTGATTGCCCCATGTAATCCATTTTCATGTTCTTGCACAAAATTTCATGATCACCAAGTCTTCTCATCAGCCTCAAACCCCTGTGTCTCTGTGATTGGCTAGAGATAACCAGGACCAGGAAGGTAAATTAAATATCCACCCCTCCTCTAAATTCGGTGGCCATGTTCTTTGTTACCAGCCTTGTTTTTTATATGTAGCCCATAGCCTTGAACACATATATTGTAATTTTTCATTTCCAATGATTCCTGTCTTCTTGTTTGTGGGTTTTGTGGCAGAGTAGGATATTGTTGATATATATATATCCCACATCATGAAAATTCAGGGTCTTTAGAAGGTACTAGGAGTTTGGATAAAGATGAGATCGAGCACAGTCTAAACTGAGGTCTACATAGTGTGACTTGTGTCCCACATCCTGTCTACTGCCTAGTTTTGTAAATAACATTTTGTAACATGGTATGTCCTTTCTCAGCAAATTTAAATAGTTGCAAGAGACCACATGACTTTCAAAAACAAAAGTATTTACACTACATGCCTTTTCAGAAAAGTTCACTGGTGCCTAATTTAAAACATGAGAGATCATTTTTCCCAGAAACACAAGAGGAACCCTGTATCACAATGCTAACCTAGGTATATCTCTACTTCCCACTATGCACATCTCTTCTAAATTATATAATACTATGTCAGACACAGTGAGAATTG
The DNA here is from genome assembly GCF_943737965.1 of Phodopus roborovskii. Lineage (NCBI taxonomy): Eukaryota > Metazoa > Chordata > Mammalia > Rodentia > Cricetidae > Phodopus > Phodopus roborovskii. The sequence goes on from NW_026126525.1 coordinate 12,685,769, forward strand.
CCTTTATTCCCAGTACTATGGAGGCAGAAGCAGGCAGGTCTCTGTGAGTTCAAGGCCAACCTGGTCTACATAGCAAGTTTCAGAACAACCTGGGCTATGTAGAAAGACCCTGCCTCTAACAAAACAAAAATTATTTGAAACTATATTGCAATTTATCTTTTGCACTAGACACTGAAAATATAGTAAGCTTTCTAACAATCTTTCATTATATGATCATTTGTTTCTTTTATACTACTTATGTCTTAGGAGGAAAATTTTGGTAAATATATATATATATATGGATGTATATATCTCAAAACTATATTTTGATAAAGAACTTGAAAAAATGATAGAATATTTTTAAAGTTAAGATCTAAAATATATCATTAGAAATTTAGATAGTTACAAAGGATATAGTTTTGTTGAAATATGCATATTTATAAAATTATTACAGCCAGGAAAATTTATATAGCAACATGTTTAGGACCCACTGCCATCCATAAAAAAGAAAAAACAAAATAAAACTCAGTCTCCATTCAAGATGGAAAAGCTCACAAGTCAGCATTCATTCATTTTACTGTAACAATGAGTGTGTACTCTAACAAGCCCAAGTGTCTACAAAATCATGGTTTGTTTTGTTTTGTTTTTAAGCTCAGTAGGAAACTGGTATTGATCAACCATGTGATGAACTGAGATTTAAATCTACAGGCCCCTCTGAGGAGAGCCAGGACAGAGACAAACCCTTTGACTGGGGCACTGAACAATGGTGGCTGCCACAAATGTAGGTAAAAGGAACACTTGATTAATTATTGAGTTTGGTTTGCTCAGCAGGTAAGGTCTCCTTCACCAGCCACATTTTTCTAATGTTCCACACCTAATGCTTACAATGGAATTTGAATGAAAAGGGGCACAAGGAAACTTTAGACATTTGGCTTCAAGCTTGTATTGATGGCAACCCAGCTAGCAGCTATTATAATTCATCAGTATCAACAGATGCTGAGACAGAGTTTATTATGTGTAAACTTTGTTCCAATGATTTTAAAAAGAAAATGAAATGAGTCATTTTAAATCTAACTTACCCAAATTATAGTAATTCCCATATAGTCTCTGCAGTCCTCATCCTCTTGACTCTTAAACAGAATGGTAACATAATGCAACTCTTCAGACCTGAAATCAATTTTGACTTATCATTTTAATTCCCTTGATTGTCCACATCAAATATTCTGGCTCTACTTTAAAACATAAGTGCTGTCAAACACCAGATTTCCATGGAACATTTCTCTCCTTAACCTCCTCTGTTATTTTAAGTTTTGCTTCTCTACACAAGAGGAATAAATGAATCCCTTAATGGACCCCATGATTCTTTTCCTACAACCCACGCTTACTAAAGCTGTCTGATGATCCTAGTAAGAATGGAGTAGTGTTTATACACCCTGTATTAGTTACTGTTCTATTACTGTGATAAAATGTAATAACCAAGACAACTTATAGAAGAAGGAATTTATTTGGGAATTTGATTCCAGAAGGTTATTGTCTATGATGGTGAACAAAGACGTAGTAACAAGAGCTAGAAGTTGGGGGTTCACATCTTGAACAACAAATGAGAAAGAGAGGGAACTGGGCACCCCAAAGCCTGCTGCCAATGGACTTCCCCCGGCAAAGAGGAAGATGCAGGAATTTGAAACTGATGAGAAACACTTTGTGATCAACAAGTCTTACTCCTCCTTGTGTAGGAGACAACTGAGCCTGAATAAGGTGGCACATTATGGAACATTTAGCTCACCACATACATATATTCTATTAAAATAAAAATGTATTACATTGTTCAATTTTATATCGTCTAAACTTATCTAAACAAGGCCATAAACTGAAGACCAATAATACAAATGCCTGAGAATGTGGGAGACATTCTCATTCAGACCATTAAACTCCAAATATTAATTAATACCTGAAGCATGATAAGATTAATAAGTTGGCCAGTTCTAGTCAGTTCAGGTAGCCATAACAAAATGCCATAATGTTTGGTAGGCAACGCAATACAAATTCATTCATTTTCTCATATCTTTCTGAAAGCTGGAGGTGTTTCATCAGGGTTCTAGCCATTCTTATCTTCCTTATGTGGTCCATTCTTTTTTGGTTTTTATGTTTGTTTTTTGTTTGTTTGGTTTTTTGTTTTGTTTTGTTTTTTGTTTTTTCAAGACAGGGTTTCTCTGTGTAGCTTTGGAGTCTGTCCTGGCACTTAACTCTGTAGCCCACGCTGGCCTTGAACTCACAGATATCCACCTGCCTCTGCCTCCCAAGTGCTGGGATTAAAGTCATTGTGTCACCACTGTCTGGTGTGGACCATTCTTTTCTCTCATTTAGATATTTAATTAGTAACTTTCCTTTTCTATGTCCTCCAAACAAGGGACACTAGGATCGCCATAGCTAATGCTGTATTTCATGGCTTTGGGGGAGAATATTCAACACCAAGGGGAGACATGTGATATACTGATTTGTGGATGTGGGGGGAGCTCATCTTAGGCTCAGGTTTGTGCTAAGTAATTTCGAAGGAATTCAGTGAAGCATAGTTTTACTTCTTGATTGTAGGTTGTCACTAAGCAAGGTCGAGTATATTAGCAGATTCTTAATCTTTGGCTAGAAAAAATTACATGAAACTAAGTCTGTAAGACATAGAAAGGGACTGAGAGTCAGCTGCTGTTCTGTTTGCTGCATAAAAGATATACTTGGTCATTTTTAGAATTTTCAGTTTTTTTTTTTTTTTGGTCTGCTCTTGATCATTGCTTGGTTTCATTTTTGTCTTCCTCTAGTCATGAGGGTGAATTTGTTTAATTTAGTTTTGTGTAAAATATTTCGTGTTTGGAAGGGAAATGACACAGTGGCCATCCCCAGCTGATGGCAGCTGGGAGCTGCCGTGCTTATAACTCGTCTGAAACACATCCTCTTACTATTTCATTACTTTTGCTATGTAGCACTACTTTTGTAACTTTTCCTCTTGGAACATGTCATTTTAACTACACAAGAAATACATTTATTGTTTACTAGCCCATTATTTATGTTTTGTTATAAATAAATTTCAGTAGAATTACAATTCAGATTCTCTGGTTCTCACGTTCATCACATGCTTCTGAAATATAATAGGTAGGAATATTTCTTAGTAAATAAATGAAGAAAATTACTAGTTTTCCTAAAAACAAAAACAAACATACAAACAAAAAAACCAAAAAACCTGGTTCCATAATGTAAAAGATGGTACTGGGTTTGAGTCTCATTGGAAGTACTTGGGGTGGTACCTCATTACAACTTTAATCCCAGCACTCAGGAGGCAGAGGCACGTGGGTCTTTGAGTTTGGCACCAGCCTGGTCTACAGAGTGAGTGCCAGGATAGCCAGGTCTACAGAGAGACCCCAGTCTTTAAAAAACAACAACAACAACAACAAAAAAGGCAAGCAGAATAAATAAATACAGTTATAAAAACTCCAAAAGATGAACAAATATATTCATAATACATAAACTTGAATGTAACTATGGAAAATATTAAGAAACAATCAGCAGGTAACTCTACAGTAGGTACAGTTAGTTTTAGATAAAGTATCCAAGTGTTGAACTATCATTTAGACCAAGGGTAACTGACTTTTTCCTCTCTGATAGAAAAATAGTAATTAATTTGAAATAAAGTTGTGTTAGTTTTTCATCAACTTGACCTAAACTAGAGTTATCATGGAACAGGAACCTCAATTGGGGAAATGACCCACAGGCTTGCCTTTAGGTGATGTTAATAATTGCTGTGGGATGGCCCAGCTCACTGGAAATGGCACCATCACTAGCAAGTGGTCCTAAGTGTATGAAAACAAAACAAACAAACAAACAAAAAAACACAATCAGGCTGAGTAAATTATGGGGAAGAACCAGTAAGCCGTGTTTTTCCATTATCTCTGCTTCAGTTCCCACCTCCAGATTACTGCTTGATTTCCTGTCTTGATGGCTTAAAGACAGAAGGTGAAGTAGAAGAAACCAAACCAGGACAAAGCATAAAATTTTCAACTAGGCAAAGTGTTAAAGACACATTGCACATTCAATTATTTTATGTTTTGGAGGTAATCAAAAGTGATTGTCTGGCAATACACACTCATGTATTTTCACGGGGTACAAGCAAAAAATTTTCAATAATTTTCACAAATAAGTCCAGAAAGGAACCTTACTTTGGGAGGTTACGCACGTTTCCCAGTGCCACTGCTCACTGTGTTCTGTGGCATGCAGTTCTGTGAAGTTACTGTATATAGATTAAAACACTATGTATGCATAAGCATTTCACTAGCCAACAAAGTTGTTATGAGTGCTGCAAACAAAATTATTCATTACTCCCAGTTGGTGAAAGTTCAGGGACACCTGAAAAGTATCTGGGTCACTGTGCCCTCTGTATTGAAATGATCTGTGTTTAAAATTCATGAAGCTAGACTTGTTTAAACTTTTTCTTAATCTTTTAGTATTTCCTCTTTGTGTCTCTCTTTTAAGGAAACAGATGATATTGCTCTGTTAAAGAAATGGGAAACAAAAGATTTTGGAATTTTAGGAAACGAAAAAGTAAAACTTCCGTGAGCTTTGCAAGTCTGATTAGTGTGACCATATGTCATTTTTGCTAGACATGAGGATATAATCTACGTGCACTAGCAATTATACTATGGCACTGTATGCCAAAAAATACACTGAATATAATTACAATGCAAGTCCATGACAGTTCCTATTCCAAAGATTACACACAAGCACACAAACACACACACACACACACACAAAGATACTGAATTTTACTTTCTAGTTGACCAGTAAACACATAAACTATGATAGACAGAATGAGAACTTCCTAGCAATAACTACATCCAAGTCTGCAAGCCCATGGATATGTTACTTTACATGGAAGAAAGAGCAAATAATTTAGAATGTAAGAGGAAATGACTATCCTGGGTTATCTGAGTAGAGCCAGTACACCACAAAGGTTTTCACAAAAGGCCAGAGTGACAGTCAGAGTGAACGTGATGGTGGAGACAGATGTGAGTGACAGTGTGAAGATGGAGGATGTATCACAATGATGGAGAGCGCATAACTTCTAGATGCAAGTGTGTCCATAGAATGTTCTCTAGAACCTCTAGAGGAAAGACACAATATTTTAATCTTATGCAAACATTTTTATTTCTGGCCTTCAGAACTTTATGATTATGCTTGTGTTGATTTAAGGCACTGATATTGAAATAATTTATTATAGCACCAATAGAAACACAATTAATACATGAAACAAAATAGCCCCCTGTTTTATGTCACATGAAAACTTGGATATTTTAACCAACTCCTGAACTTGCAGATTAGGCTGAAGACAAGCTATAATCTCTATGTAGTGTTAGCCATGTTAACTCTGCATTTTTGAAAAGTACTTCACAAAACATGATATCTGTCTCACTACATAAAGGAAATATATGGTCTTAAGATGCCCTGGATGAAATTATTTCATTGCTCTGTCTAAAACAGTTTATTTCACTGGTAAATAATGTGCCCATTTTCATATTGGATCAACAATGTGTACTTACTATATGAATACTTAGTCTGCTTGTTTTAAAATGCATATTGGTTTTTCTGCTCCAACTAATTCATATTTATGTGTATGTTTTGAAGTACCATGGTGAAAACACGGCTAAAATTAATGTGTCATCAAAACAGAGTTACAAACCACTGCAATTACAACTATCTTGATCAGCAATCTTGCTTCTGCCCAGAGCTTATTATGGGATTAGAGTATTTTCCCAGATACAAGTCTCTCTGGTCAGGTTACTTGAGGCAAATCTGCAGTATAAGTGGAGATCATCATAGATGTTCTCACTTCTGCCTTACAGTCTGTAGATGGATAGATAGAGACTTTGAGATAAAGTGATAGGCATCAATGATATTAGTAAACTCTCATTTCACTTATCAAAATTTAGTGAGTACCTACTATGAGTTGGAGAATTTAGAGGAAGAATTAAGTTTGCTTTCAAAGGCAGGAGATCTAAATGAAAGAGTAAAATTGAAACTGTTTGTGTGATGACCATTTGGCTTCAATGCATAAAGTAGAACTTTGAATAATGTTAGATCTTTTAGTCTATGTAGTGCTTCTCAACCTTCTGAATACTGCAACCCTTTATTCCAGTTCATGTTGTGTTTACCCCCACAACCATAAAATTACTTCATTGCCAAGTCATAACTGTTAAGAGGTGTGATGTAAATATCTGATATGTAGGATATCTGATATGCCACCCCAAAAGAAGCCTCAACCCAAAGGTTGAGAAACTTCTAGTCTCTAGGATTCAAGTTGCCATTGACTGCTGTCATTGAATGTGTTGTGTTCCAAATTCAGCACCACTGGATTTGAACATGGCTTTTGACATTCTCTCCTTGGGCATCACTGGAACTAATCATCATTGTTCAGAGGGAATTTTGTTTGACAGATACATCCTCAACCTCCAAGTGTTCTGTTCTTCAGCTTATAGATGTTATACTGGAGGTCTGAAAATGATGCTTGTCCTTCTAAACTGTGCTCATTATATTAAATTTCAGATGAGTACATCACCGGGAGCTGAAATAAGGGATAACTACAATTAATTTATGTATTTGAAGAATTTACTATTCAAAAACACACGAAGTGGTAGTGTGGGAGTTACCTGCCTTTTTATCATTAAGCATTTACAACAAGGATTTCATAAATTAGGACACGACTAAGTGGCCTACTCATTGTAGTGCCCTGGAAAGGGCTGAAGAGCATAGGGAAGTCTAGTTATTGAAAAGGAGTTCAAATTATTTTTCCTTCTAAAATTTTTTGGTCTTGAAAAGTTATTTATATATTTATTCGTGTGTGTGTGTGTGTGTGTGTGTGTGTGTGTGTGCGCACACACACTGAAGTCAGAAGAAAACCTCATGGGATGGACCTGGTTATAGTGAGATAGTCCTTCTGTAGCACTGACCACGCCCATTGGGGGGTGGAGCGATGGGCGGAGGTGACCTGAGGAAGGAGGTCGGAGGGGGCCAGGAAGGCGCTCTCTTTCTGGCGTGACTCGGACAGAAGAGGATCAGATTGAATTTCCTGGTGTTCATCTGTCTAGGTTGTAAGTTATTTCTCCCTGAATAAACATCTATTCGGCCTATTTGTTTATCCTGATCCTTATTTACCACAATACCTGGTTATCTCTTTCTACCTTAAGTGAGTTCTGAGATGGAGCATAGGTTGCTAGACTCATCAAAAACCTTTCCCACTGAGCCATCTACCAGGCTCATTCATGATCTTTCATGATAGGCCGAAATTGGCACTTTTGTCCTTGCCTGACAGAGGCTGACTTTCATTTTCTACACCATTCCATGGAGTAGAAAGTATCCTGAAGTTGTGATCAGAAAACAGTTTTGTCTAACCCAGTTCAGAGTCATGAACATTGAAGATCTGTTTTGTAGAATCAAAATGACAATAGAAGGAGATGTCTTCTTCTATCACTTCACTAACAATTTAATACCCATAATTACCACCCAAATACAATAATCCTATTTTTTTCCAGTGAGGACAATAACAGGCAACCTCTATTTAATCTGTGATTGTAGAAGCCCATTCCTTCAGTCATGCATACACACATTATTCAACAAACACACTTTTAAACACAAGCAATATGGAAGGGTATACAATTAATGCATTTCTGATGTCATAGAGATTATGTCCTAATGAAAATGTTCTCATCACAGACATTTGCTGACCTTGCATTTTTTACCTATCCTTCTTTGCATATCTGTGTCATATCATTTGGAAGGGTCCCAGAGACCTTGGGAGAATTTTATTCAGAGGTCCTTTTGTTTCCTGGGAGGGAGAAACATCATTACATGGTGCATGGGATTCTCAGATTTCTGGACTTCTCTCCCATAGGCAACTTCTCTTGTATTGCTTATCATCATTACTTGATTCTGGTTACAGTTGACAAGATTAAATTAAACAAACTATGCTAAAAACAAACAAGATGAAATAAAAAATCCTTAGTGCTTGGCAAATTAGGGGTGAAGAGCTAGAAGGTCAAGGCTTATAGGTGATACAAATGGTGTTGAAATCCCTGCCACTCACTCTCTCAACTGTTAAATATGTTTCAGATAATATTTGTAAAGCTGGCAATATGAACAATGTGGAGTTTCTGACACAGAATTTAATACTTAGGAACAGTCACCATCTGGGAAATTCAGATCAAAACCATTGCTGAGATTTAATCTCTCTCCACTCAGAATGGTTATTATCAAGAAAAGAAACCACTAACACTGTCAAGGATGTGGAGAGAATGTACTTTGGCTCATTAACTATGAAAGTTTATATGGTGTTTCCCTAGAGCACTAAAAACAGTAATGCCCATGTGAAACCCTGCCTCACTCCATGGTTTCAATAATGTCAGCTTTACAAATATTATTTGAAAAATGTATAACAGTAATTTGTCTTAGCAATGCACCTTTTAATACACTGGTTGAAATTACTGAACCTTCTCAGTATATAAAACCAGCAAGAGAAATATTTTAAATATCAATCATAGTCATGTTTAAAGCCCCAGGAATTATTTATTAAATTCACTTACATCTAAATGAAAGATTTCTGTGTATCAATCCCAGGAACTATGTAAATATCAAACTAAACTTTTACTGATACACTTTTAAAATTAAAACGGAATCACATCAATTTCACACTCCTCTTTCCTCTCTGAATCCTCTGCTAGGTGTGTGTGTGTGTGTGTGTGTGTGTGTGTGTGTGTGTGTGTGTGTGTGTGTATACAAATAGGCAAATAAAAATCTGGGTGTGTTTTGTTGTTAGTGTGTATGTGTTCTCATATTTACTGGATAACCAATAAGAGGACTCATCCCTGACAGAAGATAACTTTTCTTCTCCTAGCAGTCTTTAGTTGACTACAGGCAATCATTTGTCTAGGAGTAGGATGACATGAAATTTTCCACCTTCCTCTTTAGCATGTCTATTGGTATTGCCATTGTTCCAGTCTTCTTTATGTTTTAGCCATTTGTAGGAGAAACTGTTTCACAGCATAATTCCTGGTATTCTGACTCTTACAGTCTTTCCATGCCCTCTTTCATAATGTTCCTGAGTCATGGATGGAGGAACTATGATGAAGATTTAGCCAATGGAGCTAGGATTCCAATTGTATGCAGTTGTGGTTTTTCTTAATGGTCAAGGAACCAAATCACCACGTACTGAAATCTTTAAAACTGTGAGCCAAAACCGGCCTCATTTTTTCATAGGATGGATATCTTGGTGATTTTTTATAGTGTTAAGAAGCTCTCTAAGAATGATCTTACTCCATCTTACAGATATGTCAATTGTCATTGATGCCCCCATGGTTTGCATTTATAATGTTTTGAGTGTTGTGTGTCTACAGCTTAAATTCTCGTCAACACCCAAGCACCCAAGCATAAAGGATGAAAGTTTCCCCTAACCTGCTGTATTTTCAAAGGATCTAGGCATAACATCCTTTGCTTTCTTTCTCTTGATAATATTGAAACAAAGTACTGAGAAGAGATGATAATAATGAATTATTAGGCATTTAACTCTTTGTCTGGTCTAACAAATAGAGAAGAAAATCCAAGATTTTACAATCAGTTCATTTGCCTCCATCACCTTGAGGCAAAATCATCTCTTATAATTATGTTATTGATGTGAAAATAATTTATAAAAATAGTATAATGAAGACAAAGAACTTGATGTGTTATGTACTTGTGAAACTAAGCTATGTATTCATTATATCTAGAACTCACCCTTTATTAACTCTTAGCATCATTATTTGTGATAAGAATATACAACATAAGTTAGCACTTACCTGAAAGCCTCTTCTTTACTGGCTAGTTTTCATAGTACTTAAAAGATACTATGAATGCTGCTAGAGGATAAAAATTATCATGTCTTAAGAAGTTGTAAATTTTTTGTGATCGACAATAACATCTTGCCTGCCAATATAAGCCTATTGGTACAATAGTAGCACTAGTGTCATGGTAGTAACAATCACTTTTTGGTTAAATTTAAGTCCTACTCCACAAACCAATATTTGACACTTAAACTGAGCCAAGAACCTCCAGCAAGAAAGTTCATGGTCCCTAGAGAAGAAACTACTACCACTGTTTTGCTAAATGGTACTAATGTTAAACAGACATCACAACTGGATAAGGCCCACAGATGAGAGAATTATCTGTGCTGAATAGAAATATGCTGCACTACCACATCCCAAGGCTCGGGAATCACTGTGGAATAGGGGCTTAAAGAGTATGTGAGTCAAAGGTGGCAGGGAGTTGACTGCAAAGCAGCAGTGTCTTCTGGACACAGTGGGGCACTACCTTATAGCAGTGGTGACAACATGCATAAAACCTGTACAAGTTTAAGCCTGACCAAATCTCAGCATGTAACTTAGAGATAGATATGTAATCTGTGATCGAGTCACAACTGGGCATGTAACCTTACTGCTTTTTCTTCTTGATGAAAATTGTTCTAGCCATAAATATTTGTAGGTTCTAAAGTGCAGAACCACAGAATCAATGCTCAATACAACCATGATGGCAACCTCATTGTCTTAATGGAATTTTCCATTTCACAATAGCACTTGCTCTTCCAGAATAACATGAAAAGTTCACAGACAAAAAAATCTGAATGACAAAAAAAAAAAAAAAAAAACATGATAAATACAAAAATCAGTACAACCTGGAACTTTAGGATCTCTTGGAAGTGTCTTCAAAAGCTGTGAAGTTTCCTACATGTAATAGACTTCTGCTTTATATTTCATACTTTCTAACATCATCAGATTTACCTTTAAGAGAAAAACTAAAATTTCTTTCCCATCACAGCTGATTGCATATATGGATACTACTCAGAAATTTCACTCCAAAAAATGTTTTGTTTGTATGATTTTACAATAAATTATTAGACGGAAATATGATGCAGGATTATATAGCAAGGAAATTAAGACTTCCTATTTACTTGCCGGCTAAGTGAATATGTAAAGTCTAAAAATTATAGTTGGAAAATAACTTTTTTTCCAGGAAAGGACAATACTAGTATATGAAAGTCACCAATATATTTAGTAAAAGGATTGGCTATCAATCCATCTATCTATCTATCTATCTATCTATCTATCATCTATCTATCATCCTTTCTATCCAGTTTCATATTGAAATAAAAGACAGTGTGGGAGTATTAAAAATGAAAGCTACTTCCTTTACTGTTAATTTATTGACTCATAACAAGTCACACAACCATCTTAAAATTTATTTCAGCTTTATCTGTATCTATTTATCCTGCCTTAAATATGGTCTTGATGTTGAGTTGCATTGTATATTGACAAAAACAGAACTAGATTCTCTTCAAAGTCTTACCCTCATTACCAGGGATGGACATGATTACACTCTGACAAAACATACAGTACCTTGGAAATATGACTTGCCCTGATTGCTTGTTCAAACAAATATTGTCTGTGGTTTGTTTAATGTCTTTTCCAGTGACTACCTGTTCTCACAGGACAGGGAAAGGTTGATGTGGTGTGATTTTGTCTTGTAGTGGCTTGATCCAACTCCAAAAGTATCATACACTTTTTTAATGAGGGAAGATGTTACTTATTGACAGTGACTTTTAAATTGCCATTGTTTAAACTATATACTAGTGATGAAAATATGACCATTTAAAATGCAAAATTTCTCATAACTCTACTTCTCCATTTCAACAAATCCTCAAAGATAAACTTTTTTCTACCATACTAATAAGCAATTAGTTGACAATTATTGTAGAAAAATCTAGACTTTTGGAATTCTCTCCAAACTGGAACAGAAGACTATCAATGCTTTAGGACAGTAGTCATGGACCACTGTTATTCAGGGTAATTAGGCATACATATTTTCTATTTATAGTAAATTGTTCTGGTATATTTTCTTCTATAAATAAATCTCAGTTATAGAAATTTATTATTCTGTTTGTTTATTTTATACTCAACCCTATGTATGACTTATACTACCATGTTCATAGCACCTAGCAGAATATCTAGTACATAATAGGGATCTAATAAACATTACTGAGTGGATGAATCAATAAGTCTTTATTGTAGTAAAGTAGGCAGCTCCTACACCATGCCAATTGAACCACTCATGAGTTCAGATAAAGTGTTTCACTCTAAGTAATGATAATAAAGTTCCTTTTGTCCTAGATGACTTAGGTGTTGGCCTGAGATACTTTGAACATCTAGGAAATACAACACTGTGTACTTCACACATGCATCTTGAATTCTGGTCACTGTGTACAGATAGTCTTTCACACTTGGGTTTTGCAAAGATACATTGGTGTGCAGTTTTGAGGTAATACATTTAAAATGTTCATTTTAATTTGTTTAATTACAAGGATCTTGAAAAAACTGGTAGATGTAAGAACCATATATACCTACTAGTGGTTTAGACAACATGCCTGTTTATATATAAATAACTACAACATAAAAGTTGGAATTATTTCAGTGGAACCAAAATTTACATAATCCTTTAACCTCTATTTATATAGTAGTAGTAATTCTTAAGTGGTCACTATACTTTGGATAAATGTTCCCCAAAGCCCAAATGTTGATTAGTTGGTACCTAGTCAGTGGCATTAATAATAGGTGGTAAAATTTTTAGTGTCTGTGGTAGGAATTTGGGTCATTGTATGTATGCTTCTGAAGGGAATATCAAGATCCTTTTCCCTTTTGTCTCTTCTTGTTTTTGGTCATCATGAGGTGAGCATGGTATGCTACCTAGCCACTCCCTAAAGACAATGGCATCAACAGCTTCTGAAACTATGAACCAAAACGCACCTTTGCTTAACTCAAGTACTTCTATAGAATAACAAAGAGCTGGTTAATACAATTGCTATGATTCGAATGTGTAATATCCTTCACAGTTAATGTATGTGAACCCTGGATCACCAATTGGCTATGCTGTTTTGGGAAGTTGTGGAAGACTTAGAACTGTTGCCTAGCTAGGGAGAGTGGGTATCTAGGGGTAGTCCTTGGAATTATCTCTTTTGCATTCCAATTCAAGTACTTGGCTTCCTAATTAATGCCTTATGAAAGGTTGCTTCTGTCAGATTCTACCCCCATAAGCCAAGCTCTTCCTGCTGCCATGTCTTCTCCATCATGATAGAATGTATCCTTCCAAAATAAGTCCTCTCTTGGTGATTGCTTTTGAAGTACATTTAGAGCTTTTAGTGTGTGGGGACTTGCCCTCAAGTCACCATTTCTACTGTCCCAGGACAAAATATGAGCAATGAAAAAAATAACTTATACCTAAATTAGTACTGATAAATCTTACAATGTGGCTTTGGGAACACATCCCCCATGGAGGGATACTTCCTTAGCCTACAGGCATTGGGGAGGGCCTAGACCTTACTCCAAATGACTTGACAGATTTTGATGATCCCTCCTGGAAGGCATCAACCTCCCTGTGGAGTGGGGGAAGGGATTGGATGGGAGGGAGTTTGGGGGGCATGGGAGCCAGGGAGATGGAACTGGGATCCATATGTAAAATAAGAAAAAAATATATAAAATCATAGACAGGTATCTTCCAAGATTTATAGGATATGCAAATTTACTTGATTCTCCACATTGTCACAGGTGGCTCATTTAAGTAGGTCATCTTTCAGCAATGGCAGTGATACAACATCTGACTCACTTATTGAAGATTAGTGCATAGTCTCTCCCTGGACCACATTCCTTAGATTATGGCAAGGTACACACTCCACTGAACAGAAAATTGGATTAGTAAGTGGGACCCAGTTTTAGGATGGAATGTGACCATACTATCTTTAGTCATAAGATCTCCTCAAGCTCTGGACCCCAGTGACTCAACTCATTTTGTTATCTTTGATAAACTCAGATTATAATGTTATTTGCATTTTGATACTAAACTTTAATTTTGTTGTCTATCATTTCCCTTATTTTAAATCAAATATGAAGTATCCCATACAACTGTAATTTTGCAAATAATTACAATAACTCTTAAAAATGTTCCCTTTAACACTTTAAAAGGATTGCATATATTATGATAATAAACATTTTTCCTACTTTTTATACAAAATTACTTTTATGACAATAAATTACTTGGAAAAATTTTATCCTTGAATATATTACCATAGTAACAAAAGATCTTGGTAAGTTTCTATTAAAAAAAAATGGATCCACTGATTGCCTTATGAGACATACACACATTTAGTGTTAAACGTCATCTGTATTCTTGCCCTCTAGTTCCTAGCTTCTCTGATGTGGTCTTGAAAGTGTTTCTACTTGTGTCAGGAGAGATGGCTCAGCAGCTCAGAGTATTGGATGCTTTTCCAAAGGATCCAGGTTCAATTCCCAGCACCCAGACAGGAGTCCTCCAAAGTATGTATAGTCTTCTTATTTTGAAAAATAATACTGACAAAACAGTTAAGAGTTGAATTCAATTTTTAAAATCTCATTTTAGCTGAACTGTACATAGCTTGATAGCTTGAAAAGTATACATATACATACATACATACATACATATATTGCTTGTTGGTGATTTTATTTAGCTCAAAAATTTGGCAAGTTCATAGTCCTAGAGTAGGTAGCCCAATTGGTTTAACTCTGGTGGGGACAGAGGACAATGGTACCTCATGCTGTGATGTATGTAAGAATAAATAGTCACATATATAACTAAAGGAAATGACAGCACATTCTCAAAATAGTCTTTCTTTGGCATCACATCCCCAATAACTTAAAGCTCCTTGTAGAACCTACCCTTGAAAGTTCTCAACACCAACCAATGCATACATCTTATAGACTAAGATTTCAAATGTAAGACATTCAACTTCTGAATCACAGCATCCTTCCAACCCTTTCTTAAAATCGGTTTTGCTAGGTTTCTGTTATTGTAACAAATGTCTGAACTCCACAACTTATAAAGGAAGAAACGTTTATCTCAACTCTCAACTTTGGAGGTTTCAGTCCCTATTTTGATTTTGAGCCTGAGGTGAGTCAGGACCACAGAGGAGCAGACAAAAAGGAAATCCATTGCCTTCTGTCCACAAATAAAAGAGAAAGAAGAGACCAGGGACCCATAATCCCCTTTGAGGGCATATCATCAGAACCTTAAAAGCTCCTATGTCCCATAAACTCCAACTCCTTTAAATGCTGTCACAGGCTGAAGACCAAGTCTTTAACAAATATGGGCCTTTTGAGGGCATTTCAGATCTAAAATATGTCATTGGTCATATTCCTTCTTCTGCTGTTTGAACCTTGCTCAAGGCATTGATGTTTACAAAAGTTAGTTTCACAATGTAACCATAAGTTGCCATCCCTCATCAGAGTCATGGATACAGGGTAGCAGCTGAAAGAAATCTTGATATAATCACTGGACAGCTGACTCACTTGCTTTAGAACAACCCAGCTTTGCTGGTCTTGCTATTTGAAATAATCGCCACCTTTCACTGTTCATATCATTAGGAATTGACCAAAAATGTAGCTCTGGTAGCTAAAATCATTTTAACTGATAAAAATAACTGACCTCTATACAATTATTTGAAAACTTAAATAATACTTTTTGAAAAGTATGTTTAGTGCAGTGTCATATTGTTGGGTCTTTATGTTGCTGGTTGCTAAAGCTCCTACTTTCACAACAACCTTCCTTCCATCATCTTTCAGGGTTGGCTTCAGGAGAAATTATAAAGCTTAATTATAGGAAAGTTCTGGAAAAAATAGGAAGTGAACATGTTGTCTACAGTCCATTACCTCCATCAATGCATCTTTCATTCAGCTTATTCTTCTGTGAATCTCAAAATACACAGGAAAGTAATTTGTTATAAATTGTCACAGATGCAAATGAGATATCCAATAAGGCAATATTTTATCTAAAACGATGGTATCCACATTTTAGACTTGTAAGCAGCATGTCTAGTTCAGGGTGGAATAGGTAGGACTTTCCTGGATCTCCAAACTGTCATCACACAGGCCTCCATATACAGTAAATGCCATATAAACCTATTCTTTTCTTTGAGTAGTCATGGCCCCACTTCAGTGAGCATTAGTTCATGTCTTATGTGATTTCTTTGCTCTGTCACCTCCCTTCTGAGGTTAGTTTGTCAAACACATGGATTTGATCACTGGAAAAGCTAACAGAGAGGTCCTTCAGGAGATAAGCCTAGCACAACAGGGTGAACATGAATCCAGAAGGCTAAGTATGACAATACTTATGCACAGTAGGTGGCATGTTCCAACTGCTACTGGAAGGTTTGCTTTATTCCTCCTTATTTTCTGTTAAGTGTTTAACATATTATATTAACATTGATCATACTTTTTAAAATGCATTTTTTAAAAAATTTTCAATCATAGTTGTCATAATTACATAATCCAAAGTCAACATCTGTGTTCTAAATAAGACAAGGAAAAGAAGCTACATTGACAATACAAGGGGAATGAACTAAACCAAAATGTCATTTGAGCCTCACATTGATGTCTGAAAATTAACTCAGTTATTCTGCTGTGATTTTGTACCCACACTACAAAGAATGTGCTCAATGAAGATTTGAACAGGTGCCAAGAGAGAATAGTATTAACTCTTCCACTACTAAATTAGACGTCTTTTTCCCCTGTACTTAGAATTTCTACTCATCTTTGAAAAGAGATGAAATTGGAAGAAAGGGGATGTCTTTTTTCTTTGAATAAGTCTTTAATAGTCTACTGTTTGCCCACTGGCATCATCTAAGACACACACACACACACACACACACACACACACAATGAAATGCCCTTTCTCAATAAGTGAAGATAATGAAGACAGAAGAGATGAAATGATTATGCTTCCTTGGGTCAGGAAATTAACCAGAATAATGATGATTCCATGTTCCCAGTGACTAGGAACATTTGTCTCATTGATCAAATGTTTGTTCTTCCTGGTGAATAAGGATGCAGCTACTACTACATAATTGTATTTATTTGTGTTGATATCTTCCTGCTTTGGTATGCAATTAGTCTTTTTTTTAAACTCTCCAGTGGATCCATGTAGTTAGTAATTCCTTTAATTCCTTATAAATCTCTAAATCAGAGCAAGTCTGGTTTGCTGCTATCTTTAGGAACCTATCTGAAATTTTAGGTCATGTGTATTACACATAAAGCATGATGTCACATAGAAGTTGTAACCAGCACTGTTCAATGTGCACAGGTGTTGCCTTAGAAAAAGATACCACCTCTCACAGCTGGGATGATATGAATGTAAATGATGATATGTTTTAAGACACACAGCCTAATATAGGTCTTTCCTGTGAAGTATTAGCTGTAGACACCCACCTCCCATGCTACAGAAAAAGGGATAGCCGTATAGGTAAAATTGTGAGTTCCAGAAAAAGAATAATTCTAAAGCCAATAAAGAATAATTAATATAATCAAAGAAAGATACAAAGCTTGTTTTCTTTATTTTCAATCCAAAATCCTGTTGTAGAAAGACCAGAGAAATCCAGCTCTGCTGCATTTAAAACCCATGCATAACCGATGAATGAGAAATGATGGAACTATATTCTGAAGCTTTGTAGGATCTTTATGTGTCTGCCTTTGGCTTGACAAAGAACATCTTTGCTTAGGGCTACTTCTATATACACTACATGGTGGGGAACTGGTGGGTGAGTGGCTATAAGAAGGGAGATGCTATGTAAGTTAGAAGAGCTCAGAGATAGAATTCACATTCATATGTAGAAGATAACAATGCTGTAAGGAATGTTGTTTCTGGAAATCACCAAACATGGGTATCAGACAGGCTATGAATATTTGACCAAGTTGTTTACTAGGTCTGGACCTTGACTTCTTTAATAGGGTTAAAAGAACACAACTCTCACAATGGATAGGAGTAATGCAATATAACCGTTAAAAGATCCATATCTGGCTGTTTCCAGCTATACAAACATGGGCAAGATGCAGAGTGTCTGTGAGCCTTCACTTTTCTACTTGGACAGTGTAGCTGATGGCATCTACTTCTTGGAAGTGTTTTGGAAGTTCAAGTCCCTAGCACATATTAATAAGTAAATGTTAGTCATTATTTATATGCAAAGAGTGATGTATTGATGCAGTTGGAAAGATAGTAAGATAGTAGGTAAGAGCACATACTATGAAAACATGAAGACCTGAATCTAAATCCCCAGCATCCACATAAAAAATTCCACATTTGCTTGTAACCCCAGGGGAGATAGGAAGATCACTGGGGCTTTCTGGTCACTAGCAGAGTTCCATGTTCAGCGAGAGACCCTGTCTCAAGGGAATCATATTTTGATGGAGCAGTACATGAGACATCTTCCTCTGGCTTCCACTTATACACAGGTGTGTTCACTGCATAGGCATGAGTGCATATCCCATCCCTACAGACAATGTATTGGACTACTGTCACTTATGGGGATATCCCCAATAATTAAAAAAATGAACACACATTTATAAAGTGTTTTGGCTATAGATTGCACCCAAGAAGTAGTTGATAAATAAGAGGGGAGGAAAGCCTTATGATCATCCTTAAGATATGGTTAAGCTTTAAACATCCAAGCTTTGTTATTATTTTTCAGTTTCATTTGTCCAGATTTTTTCCCAATCTACCATCCTTTAGTTTACCACTGGACCACTAACTTATGGTTTTCTTGGATGGCATTGCTAACTTGCAGAGAGTGAAATTCAAATTAAGCCCTTATCTTGCCAAGGACCACAAGGAGAAGCAAATATAATGAGTTAATACTCTTTTTTTTCTGTGTCATTGCCCTCTCAGTGACAATGACAAAGTCAGCTGAAGGAAAAGACAAATGTCACAGGTATCTCTATAGAAAGGAACCTGAAACAGGAAATAAAACACCTACCTTTTTCTGACATTCAAAGAAAAAGGGTTTAAGCTGGATTGACTGTATGGGGTTAGGAAATACAAGAACCTGGAACAACTGTAAATAATATTTGAACTGTTAATGAATTTTTGGGTGGAGAGTGATCAGAGTTTTCACAACATTATAGAAAAATATGCTATCCAAAATGATTAAGTCCTAATGGGAAATGTGTTAAAGGGTCTTGGGAGATTTTCAGAGATCACAAATGTGCGTTATAGGAACACATCTTCAAGCACAGTCTAAACGTAGGCACCTTAATAGATTGGCTTGCTTGAAAGCTGAAACTAAAAAGGTACATTTTGAAAGCAATAACAACAAAAGTCAAAATGACACATTGTCTGAGTTGGGTATTCATCCTTACTTAAATAATATTGGTACTTCAAAACAAACTATGCTAGCAGTTGTGGTGCACAAACAAATTCCTATGACACAGGTGTATTAGCATTCAACGAGAACACTTGCCAGAGAATAGCCCTGAAATTTCAGAGGCGTTTTGCAAGACCAGGCATTAGGGAGGCTCTGCTGGGCTTAGGATGGATTGGAATCTCAGAACATTCTCCCTATTGTTAATGAGTCAATGAATCAGCCACCTAATTTCTAGTCTTTCAGAAACCTGGGGAATTCCCAAGTAAAGATTTCTTCACACTAAGATTTCTTAGCAACAGATTACATCCTATACTCTACTCCATTTGCCAGTTTAGAAAAGTTAAAACTAAAAGTTAAAAAAAAAAAACATGAAAAAGCAAGCAGTAAACAAAAACCTAGTGGGAGAATGATACCAGAAATGGAGATAGAAATCGGACACTGGACATGGTATAAGCCAAATACTTTCTCCCAATAGTGGCTGGTGGATTTTTTTTAAGTAGATGCAGTAGAATGGTCATTCATGCCATAACCTGACAGTCTGGAGGCAAAGGCAGGAGTATGGAGAATTCCCGGGAATTTGGATACATAGTTGTAGTGAGATATCCACCCCTTTCACACTGTTGCACTAACCACGTCCATTGGGGCATGGGGACAGGTGCAGGGATGACCTGGGGGGAGACTAACTCTGGGGTCCATGACCCCAGCTCACTCTCTTACTTCTGGTCCGAGACAGAGAGCATCCAGAGGCATCCATGGAACCGGAGCCAATGGCGGTCATCTATTTCCGGTGTAAGTGATTTATCTCCGAATAAACATTCATCAAACAATATTGTGCCCATGAATCTTATTTCCCACACATTACATAGTAGGTGGGAACTTGCACAAAAAAGTGTGAAAAGTATGCTAATTTAGTTTAACAATTATTTTCACTTTTATTTAAGAACATCTAGGTCTGTGTATGTATGTCATCTTGGTTTCTGACTCCCAAGGCCCTGTTTCTCCTTCCAGAAGCACCTTAAATCTTTCTTACAGAATTGTCTCCACCTACGGCCATACCACCCTGAACACGTCTGATCTCGTCAGAATTGTCTCCACATAGTTCATCATCTGTTAGGCTATGTTAGTATTTATACTCCACCTCCCAATTAACAGGGCCTAGTGAGACAAGAGAAGGGAGGTGTTTTGTCATTTTAACCATAGTTTTCACACCAGGGACAGATTTTTCTAAAGTTAGGCAAAAGGGACTCAACTAGAAGGCACATGTATGAGCATTCTGAAGAACTGCTGTGTTGTCTGACAGGCAAGGATTTGGAGTGCCTGAGCCCCACTACAGAGGAGGACCTGCTGGGAGAGGAAGCCAGCAGAGAGCAACAGTGATTCAGGTATTGGCCTTTGATCATATCTGAAAGTGAAGAAAGCCCTTTGGGTGTTCAGACTCACAAGCCCTGCTTCTTTTTAAAGGAGAGTGGAGAAAGAAAGTGGTTTCTAAATCTAGTTTAAAGTGAGCTTCTCTAAAGAACCCATACTGGAACACATTATCTCTTGACCTGAAAAACCTTGTTTTCTCCTCTCCTCTCACACTTGTGCAAATGTTTCTGGCCCATCTCTAACCCCACCCCTTCTAGGAAGCCTTCCTCAAACAACCTCACCTAATGAGCTCACCTCCCTTGACTTCTTACAGTACTTGGTGTTCCTGGTCCTTGCCTATCAACGATTGTTGACTTTTTCATGCCGTTCTCTCTCTCTCTCTTTCTCTCTCTCTCTTATTTTTGTGGGTTTGGGAGCAGGTGATAATCTAAATATATATCTAAAGCATTTAGTCCTTTGTCCCAGGAAGTTATACATAACTAATGAACAATAGGTTCTGTCATTTAAATAATGGCACGAAAATAGGCACAATTTTATTTGCTTGTTAATGTAGTTTGAAACCCTGCATGAAAATTGTCATTTCATGGTCATAAGGAAGACAGGCATCAAGCATTTCATCCTTCACGTTGTTGTTATCCGGAATAAAGTGAGTAGCAAATAAAAAGGCTCAGGACGCTGAACTCATATATATGCATTTTGAATACTCTTTTGTTTTTCTTTTTTCTTTCTCTGTTATGGCACAGGGTTTCTCTATATCATTCTGGTTGTCCTGGAACTTGCTTTCTGTTGACCAGGCTGGCCTCAAACTCAGAGATCCACCTACTTCTGCCTCCCAAGTTCTGGGGTTAAGGCATGCACCACTACTGCCCAACTAGAATATTCTTTTCAAAAAAAATAGATATATTTATTTCATTTTATGAGTATAAGTTGTTTACCTGAATATATATCTGTGTACTGCATGCATGCTAGGTGCCTGGAGAGGTCTTAAGTGGGAACTGGATGGCCTGGAACTACAGTTACAGACACTTGTGAGTCACCACGTAGATGCAAGAAATTGAACCTGGGTATTCTGGAAGAGCAACAAGTGCTCTTAACCACTGATCCCTCTCTCCAGCTACACGTGTTCTTTATTGTTAATGGAAAAGAAGAACAGTATTAATTTTAAAAAATCATTTATATGCATAATTTAACATCTTATTCTCAACACCATGAATCTTAGTCACAAATGAAAATATTTTAATTGAGCACAAAAAAAGAAATGTATGTATGAGATACATTTCAGTTATTAAACATCTCTTCAGACCTCATGTGATACTATGTTGTATCATTTTAAAAATATTTCCCAGCTTTAGACAGAACTATGCCTCTTACCTACCAGAAATAATGGCTGCCCTAGCCTTGCCTGAATGAATACCTGGGCTTTGATAGTCTTATTCTCTTGTTCAGTTCCTTATTTTCCATTCTACTGTCTTCCTCCAGTTGGTTTATAAAGTGTATGCAAATCAAGAACCTGCTGTGTTAGGATCAACCCTTCTAGATTGTCTTCACAAGACTGATGTTCTTAGCGTGAATCAAGTATTATATACATAGTATACATAAGGTCTAGAAGAAATGCTGTAGGCTGGGGACACAGGCTTTAGTCACCAAAGAACTCAGCTCCTAATAAGAGAAAGAACCTGAAAACCAATCTTAATAATCGAAGAGTAGGCCAAGTGAGTGTCCACTTGTCTAAAGGGGTTATCCATTCTCAGAAAAGACCTCTGCACCCAACTCCCAAATTCTGTGGTTCCCAACACCATTCTTTGCCTCCACTCTTGTCAGTCTGAGTCCATCAGAGAGCTGAGTGTATCTAGAGAGGAACCCAAAAGTTGTTAAGTGCAATTTTCTCAATCACATGGTAAGGTAGACTCTGGAGTTTATAAGTCACACATTGGAACTCCTCTTCTGTTCTCAGTTTTAGCCAGTGTCCTGAACAAATTACACTGTTCACTTGATGTGGACAATTGATTTTCTGATACACTCTTTTTAGCATTAATGATCCAGGTTCATACTCCTTCTTTTTTTGCCTCATAGACAGGCTCACATAAGAGTAAACTCACTATCCACCCTCTTTCTGTGTTCAAGGTTGTGAGATGTTGGGGGAATGTCTGTTTTCACATGCTCACTGGGAACCAGTGGAGCTTTATGGATGAAGGTGTTTTCTTAGTCATTTGTATTTGACTAATGCCAGAAATTACAGTGCTAATATCATGCTGCTTGTCCTGTTGCCTGAGAGATCCAAGTTTGCTACACGAAAATAGCAATTTGAAGAGATGAAAGTTTAACGAATGCTATAAATAGCAGCAGACACTCTCATCATTATACTTCACTACAGCACCACACCCACTTCCCTTTCTATTGTCTGTCATTAACGATTATATCTGCAATAAAGCTTTCTCGGTACAACCAGAAGGAACAGTGAAACTGAAGAACCATCAAAAGATCAATTAAAGAATGTACCTTTGACACACTGAGAAAAACCTGACTTTCAGTGCTTCCTACTCACACCAAAGCCCTCTTGGAGCTCCCAGGCTTGCCCTGTAACACCTCACATCCTCTTCTACTTCCCATGAGATATATATTTTATAACCTGTATCATACCTAGCTAATATTGTGTGTGTGTGTGTGTGTATATATATATATATATATATATATATATATATATATATATATGGTATCAAGAACAGAACAGAATAGTCAAGAAAAGGCATTGCCTTCTAGAGTTTATAAATGAGTGCTTTTTTTTATATTTACTCTACAAATCATAAAACCAACTTGTGCTGGATGTTCCAGCAGTACACCTTATACATACATTTTTTAGACGTATTCATTGTGGAAGGTGTGTCCAGAAGATGGAATATTTAAGAGTCGGCATCCTTCTATAAGAATGCAATGGTATTCTCTAAGACAGAAAGAGCCACTAATAAACTCTTACAATGCCTTATCATACTTCTGAAATGTGTGGGTGTTCTTTTTAACATACATTTTATTGCAACATAATTATACAGAAAAATACAGACAGCAATATAATAAACACTCAAAGTCATGGCTAGAACTGACCCTGTGCAAAACTGGGAACACTTTGCCATATGTACTTCTAATCTATTGTTTTTTAATAAAGTTTATTTATCTATTCATTTATTTAGATTGGTAGGAAATCTATCTATCTCTCTATTTATCCATCCATCTATTTTCTTCTCTCAGAGATTGTATCCCAGCTAGTTTCCCTTTCCACCTCTCCTCCCAATCTCTTCCCCTCTTACCTCTCTCTGAGATCCATTCCTCCTGTTTACTTTGAGGAAAGAGCAGGCCTCTCAGTGATACCAACCAAACATGGCATATGAAGTTACAATAAGCAAAAGAATCAGAGGCAGGCTCTCTCCCACTGTTAGGTAGAATACCAAGCAACACAACCATAACATACATGCCAAAGACCTAGGTCAGACCCATACAGGCTTCCTGATTGTTAAGTATCTGTGACCCACTGTGAGCCCCGTTTAAAGTTATTTTAACATAAAATTCCAGATCTGACACCACTATTAGATTTCACCTTGAAGCTGCATAATTTGCTAATATTCTTATTTGTATGTTGATCAACTTCTCTTTCTGGAAAGCATTTTGTGAGTAACTGCTCAGCTGCCTTTGTTTCCTATCTCTATGATTGGCATAATCATGAATATAGTTTTATAGTTTAAGGACATAAAGATGTTCAGTAGGTGTTTGTTGAATAAAGAGTGAATAAAACCCTTTCTCTCATGACCCTTCTTACTTCCATGCATTTTCTTCTTACTGGAGTCTAATTAGCTAATAAAAAGGCTAATTGTTTGGTTTTCTCCTTTTCTTCTTTCCCAAGAGATGGACAGATGCCATTGCTATTATTCTTCCCCAGCCAGCAGTCCTTCGGTGCTGGCCTTTCTTCTTGATGCTGTAAGAGAATGTACCTGACATCTCCTGTGTCCTGGAAGTAAATGCATGCAGCACCCATTGTTGGTGGTCGTGATTGTTCTTGTGGTTTCTAGTGTCAAGGTGTGCTAAGAGCCTTGTAGAAGGTCAGATTTTTTTTAAGGGGGCATCTCTCACTGAACATGCCTTTGCCTCTATGCTGCCATGATGTGTTGGAACTGGGCCCTCAACCATGCAGTCTTTCTTAGTCCTCTCCTGGACATTAGAGCAGAAGTCTCATCCTTTTTCAAACCACTTCTCTTTTCTGAATTGTCTACTATATCCATACACAGTCCTACCTGCAGAAAAGAATAGTTTGGTATGGAAGACCGTTGACTTCGAGGATCAGCCTCTCTGGTCTTCTCTTCAGCTTCATAAAAAGTGAAAGATGGGCTAAGTGCTCATTGTCTAAAGTCCCCTGGTTGGCTTTAAACCCCAGGACACTCATAATGCACCTGTGTGATCTTGAAGGCAGGTGTTTGTTCTTCTGAGATTTAGCTGGCTGCTCATCATACTTAACAAGGGTGAAACCCATGGAGTTGTAAAAGGACTAAGTGATTATGCATGGGAAGCACTGAATTATGCATGGGGACAGAATAAGAGAAAGAGTGGATGCATAAGGTTGTTCTGAATTCTGCATTGTAAGGATCCTAAGAAAAGAGTTGTTTTCTTGGAACTGCCTCAAAAACATGAGAATTCTCCCAGAGGTAAACAGAGCCACAAGATAATTTTGAGCTTCTTATTGTAACCATCTCTAGCAATACTGGAGACATCTACAAACTAGGAGAATTAAAGTCAATGAGACTAGCTATAGTAATATAGTAAACCTGCAGCTATTCCATGAGGAAGTGGTCAAAGGCATTCAGCCAAAATCAGGGCCGGGGGGGGGGACTTGATAAAAATGTATCTGCTCTTTGGATAGTGGTCACTTTCACGAATAACTTTGCATTTGTAATTTATGTGATTTTTTTTGTAAAGGAAGATACCCATGTTTTATCCTACCCACTTGTGAACTCTGAATATGTCCCTAGATTATTCTTAATATTTTTTAATAATGGACATGCATGAGAATCCCATGGGTTCTATACAGAATATGTGCACAGTACACCTAGTCATTTTATAAAGCAAGTGAAAGATTGTACAAGTCAAAGACATTCACTCATTCTCTTAAAGACTGTTCATGAACAGCTTCCCCCACCCCAGTCCAGATGTGTCAACTGAGTACACACCATACAGAACATCAGGTCAGGAAGCTCACAGTAGCCAGCTTGTATTTCTGCACAGAAAGCCTCAGCACTTACTCCTTTGCCATCTCATTGACCTCTGCTTCTCACGCTTCTGTGTCCTTCTGAGTCCCAAACAATAGTCATGGTTTTGGAGAGCAGATTGTCTGGCAAGGACACAGAGAGGCTGAAGAGCTCCCACCTGTGGGGTTTCTCTAGAGCAAACATTCCTTAGGAGAAATATTAAACTTAGGAGGGGTAAGGAGAAAAGAGGACCCCCTCACCTTGACAACTACTTCAAATAAGGTGGTTGCTTTCTACACACTTCCATAGCAAATGGTGTTTATGTCTGACTTACCACAATGCTCATTGCTCATGTGATCTGATTATTTGTCTCACTCTCAAGCTAAGGGTTCTGGTATGTTAATCAATATTAATAATATGTAAAGATGATCATTGAGAATGAACTGCAAAAGTGAAGAAAATATGAACAGCAAGGGCTTCCTCACCTCTTTTAATATATTTTCAATAGTACCCATGAAGGCAAAATATTTTTTTCAAGATGAAAATAACGAGAGCATGCTCAATACTAATAATTTTTATTCCATTTAATATAACAGTCAAAAGACCTACACAATGTAAATTGATGACAATAATCTAAGACAGTATGATGTCCAAGAATACATAACATTTTTTAAACTGAAACATAAAACTGTATGCCACTTATTGTTATGTGAATCCATGAGAATCTGTTAAAGGGTCTCCAGAATTTATTTAGGTATGGGATATGGACAAACTCACTGATACAGAACCAATCAGATGCCACTGCTGATCTAGCTGCCTTTGTTCAGTCTTTCTGCCCAGGGGTGAAGAACACCAACTGAAAGCTGCCTCTCTGCCACCTACTCTGCTCTGACCACCCAAGAGAGCATGAGAGCAAGAGAGAGCAGGATCCTTTTCCATGGCTTTTAAGCTGTCATGTAGGCAGACAAGACCCAAAGTCATTGGCTAAATGGATTGAAGTCTCACAACAACTTATGCTTACATTCGTCTCAATATTACTGGTTTGTGTCTTACAGGTACATTGATAATTTTAATAATTAAATATGATTGGTATATTAGGAAATGGTACACCCACACCCTAGAATTGACATAGCTCTCCTGTAACAAAAATAAAGACTGTTCCTGAAGCAATAGTGTCTCAGACACCCAGTCAGTTAGACAGCCAGATTAAAGCAATTATGTCTGAATGTATGTCTATCCCTGGTATTCAACCTTAAGACTCGCAACCTTAGAACCACCTTAATGCTCAGGAATTTCCTGGAATGAGTATAACCTCCAGTTAAAGGGAGTTCCCAGAAGAGACCTTAGATGTAGGACAGAGTCCGGGTCTTTATCAGCTGACATATTTTCACACTGTGTCCTCATAGGGACATTACGAGCCAGTTGCCAACAGTTCAGAATGGTTTAATAAAAACTGGCTCATGGGTTCATCAGTTCTCCCCTGTCTGTTTGCTTTGAATTTATAGGCGTGAGTGTGTGTGCCTGAAATGGTTTAGAGCCAGAAGGCTACAAGAGAACTTTGCAAGCTATGTTAACACCTTGAGCCTCAGTTTCTCAAGTATAAACTGGGGGTGGGGGGGGGCAACCAGACTAAACTACCTCACAGAACTGTCATGAAGACCATATGAGTTGATGTATCCAGAGTAGGTTGAAAGTGCTTGACACCTAAGTGCTAGCTGTTGTTAACTCTGGCTATTGCATCACTGTTACATTCCAGTCCTCTTACGTTATACATAAGCCTCGCTGATGACAGTAAATGGAACAGTGAAGGGAAAGCATCTGCACAGAATGGTGCTGCCTTGTCCCTGAAAGCACTGGACGTTTTGTAATGAAGTGGGGAAATGATTTAAACAGAAACTCCTGTGAAGACTGGAGCACTTGAAAGTACAGGTGCAACTCATGATCTCAGCTGATGAGGTACCCGGGCAGTGGGTGAACAGTCCATGGGGGTGCTAAGGAAAGTATGTGTAACCCTAGCATAACCAGCAAAAGGTAACATTTTCTAGGTGCTTGTTCATCCTGTAGACTCACCAGTGGGAGTGTGAAAGCACAATGGCCAGGTTCTGGCTCATGGAAGGATCTGTTTGACATAGGTCCCCTATAAAACTGCTAAATAGTGCTGAGCTCAGAAAAGCTACATAACCTTCCCAGAGTTCATCTTCCAGCCTGTCAGGAAGCATTGGGTTTGAAATTCTCTCATATCTTTGTTTTTATAACACTGTGCTCTCTGTCTTCCTGTTCCTTCTCTGGTCTACTCTTGCTTAACAGCCTTGCTGATGGCCTCCACATCATCTCCAGTTGCTAAGATTCCTCAGGGCTTTGCTCTGAGTCACTCTCCCTCTCCCCCTCCCCACTGCCTGAGTGTCTCTCTCTCTCTCTCTCTCTCTCTCTCTCTCTCTCTCTCTCTCTCTGTGTGTGTGTGTGTGTGTGTGTGTGTGTGTGTGTGTCTGTCTCCATATATTTTTACCAAAGCAGCTTCTATCCTTCTGATTGTAAATACTATTCATAAATGACAGATCTTACATGAGTTCTCATATGCATTTTTACCCTAAGAGTCAATTTGTTTCCTCACTGCCTGCCACTTCTGGATGGTTCTAACACAGCAAATACACAAGCAGGCTTTTAAGATTTCTCTATTGGCCAGATGTAGTAGCACATGCCTTAAATCCTGGTGGAAGAGGAGGTGGAGGCCAAGGAGGAGGCAGAGGTAGAGGCAGAGGCAGAGGCAGGCAGATCTTTGAGTTTGGGGTAAGCCTGAATTACATAAGAAATCCCAAGAAAGCCAAACTCAAAAAACTCAAAAACTCAAAAAAATAAATGAAAAATAAATAAATGAAAACTCCTTAGTTTATTCCATCTTCTGTCATTCTACTCTAAAAGAAAGGCAAGAGAAACCTGGAAATTAATCTTAATAGTTCTCTCTTAGGGTCTGTTTTCAAGAACTCTCTAGAATATATACTGCTACCATCACAACTCCAGCCACCATGGTCTGTTATTTGAGGACTGACAGCTTCCTAAACTGTATCTTTTTTTCTCTGTCCTGGATAATAGTTTTCCCTTGATGGGAAGCTGATAAATCATTAAGTCTATACATCGGATGAAGAAATATACACGAATGGAGAAAAGAAATCTAGAACTTAATTGGGTCTACCAAGGAAATGGAGCTCTTCACAAATGACTCTTCTTTTTGATTTTAGTATGAATGATGCGTTATAAGTGTTCACTTTAATTCGAAATAGTGGCTTGGGCTCATAAGCAGAATCCTCAAGGCAGTGCTTGCCTCTGTTTCCATTTCAGCCGGAGTTAACACACTTAGATAATGCTGCTTCCTTGTTGCTTCCCCTCCCCGGCGCTCAGTTTCTCTTCATTCTCCAATGCTTTCTACTCAATATGCTCTCTCTTTCTCTCTCTCTTTCCTTCAGGCACCCACTCACATCCACATAATGTTGGCTTCAGCATCATTCAACAATGCTCCGCCCACAGGGTTTCAACATGAAATTCCTCTCTGTGTCTGTAATCTTCTCTTCTCCCACCCACTCCTTCCAGTTCCTAGTACCTATGCAGCCTGCTCTTTAGCCTCATGAAAGCTTCAAGTCAGCAACCTCCTCTTCACCTGGAATTCCATTGCTCCTTTCCAGGAAGCAGTAAGGATGAGCTTTGAGCAGCCAAGAGGTCATTTGGAGGTAGAGGCAGTGCTTTCCTATCCCTCAAAACGGTCAAGCATTGCAACATGACATGTGACCGAGCAGAGATAATGGTGCACAAGACAGTCACATGGTCAACTTCAGTGGCCCTGCCACAGCTGAATAGTCCTAAGAGTCATTGTTTTTTGTTAATTAAATTTTTCAGCTTCTATCCCAGCACACTCACACTGAGCAGAGGCGCTTTTCAATCCTTTACTAATGTAAATGATTCCGATAAAGCATATATAGTGCAAGGAAAAAAGTTTTATTATTAAATTTCATGTATATCTTTGTCACCAAGACAATAGCATGACTAAACATGGATGCAGTAAATTCTAAAGAAACATTATAGGTCGTATTTACATCATATTTGTCACATGCTAGGAACAAAGCCCCTTATATACTATTAGTATAGTTCTTTTCACTAGACAGTTGGGAGTATGCTATTATCTTCTCTGTTCTACAGGAAGAAACTCAGGGTAAGTTTCCCAACCAAGATCACATAACTTGAGCCCACACTTTCAATAATTAATTTCTTAATCTTATGTCATCCATATGATATTTTGAATAAAATCAAATAGAATAGTTTGTATAGTATCTTACATACAAAATTATTGTGAAAGCCTAATACTGAAACATTATCAAATAATAGCAGATTCATATACCTCGGTCCCAAACCAGTTTAGGGCCAGTGGAATGGTTAGATGGGTAATGACACTTGCTATGCAAATCTGGGTCTCAGTCTCTTGAGTCTCCTGGTGAAAGGACAGAAACAAGTCATGCTGTTATTCTCTAACTTCTGCACATACCATATAAATTTTTTAAATCATCTGATTATTTTGAAATAGGGGAGAAAGCAGAATTTAAATACCTGTTCTCTTGTCAATATTAAACACATATACACATGAGCTATATATAGCTATGCCTATACATACTTTATCTGGTATTTAAAATTGTATTTTTACACTTTAGAGTGCATTTTATTTATTCTTCTTGGGCATGTGTTTGCACATGCACATGAGTGCACCTAGAGGTCAGAGAATAGCTTGGAGGTGTTAGTTCTCTCAGTCCATCATGAAGGTCCCAAGGTAAAACTCAGGCTATCAGAGTTGGCTTCAAGGATCTCTATCTGCTGTGCATTCTTGGTGGCTCAAGTGTAGGATTTTAACATATGTATTTATACAAGCACGAAATCTAATCCATTGAACTAGTAGCTTGTAATTTTGAATTTATTTAGCACAAATGAAGCTCTTTTTTCCCACCAAAGTAGTAGTAATGTTGTTGTTTGAAATTCATTCTCTCTTTATTACTCAGCATTGTGAGTTGCTGGGTTTAATGTTTGATGATTAAGTTTAAGGATTGGCATCACTATTTTCCAGTTGTCTGGCTTAGGCAGGCTACAAAAGGTCCACGAGTTTCATTTCTCTCACAGGCAAAGGGAAGATAATGATGCCTTCCCTGCCAGCTCCACAGGGCAGGAGAAGGGTCAAGCAAGATAAGGAGTATGAAAGTGCTTCCCAGACCTCAATGCATAGTGAGTCCTGAGGGATTAGTCACCCACCACCTGCCAGTTCACGTGAAGGAAATGTCCTGCCCAAGGAACAAAGGTATAAAACTCAGACCTGGAGTAACTTTGCTTAAACAATGTAAAAACAAAACATAGTCAAAAGCTTCTATAAAACAAACATGAAACTTTGAAATGTTCCTGGTTTTTATTTTAATTGGCCAATCAAGAGGAAGGAATTTGCCCTTTCCTATTTAACTTTTGTAGAATACAGTTGGTTTGCCACTGAAAGAAAGCTCAAGGTGCACACTTCCCTCATTCATTGAGTTTTTTAAATCCACAATACAGTTAACAGTGGCATTAAAAAGATAGTTTCCTTTGCCTATAAAAGAATATGTCCTTTTGTGGCTGCTAAGTGACATGAATTTGTAGTAGTTGGATGCTTCTTGACAAGATTTTACTTTCTAAGGCTGATTTTTCACTGTCCTTGTTAAGCAATAGGAGCTGTCTGACCTGCTGAGGGAAGAGCTGTCATCTAGGACAGGAAGACCAGACCAGCTACCATGCTCCTGTTCCTGTGTCGCAGAGAGGTAGGAGTCAATCATAGCAAAGGACAATCATAAAGCAAGAGGCTTCAGGTTGTCTTCATAGAGTACAGTGTCTGTGTTTCTTACTCTCAGCCACAGAACATACTATTCATCTTATAATAATCAATTTGCCAGCAAAAATAATTTGGCAACTATGGCAGAAAATAAAACACCAGACACACAGCATATATATATATAATTAGACAAATTAATTCAGCCTTAAAATTTGAATAGTTTATCAGCTATCTTGCAATGGTTTATGTGAGAGTGGTATTTGGAGAAGAAATAATTGTATTTGGAGCAAAGATTATCTCATAATAATTTTGAACAGGAGTTAAAGTAAAAAGACACCCATATAATTTCATTTTCTGGAGCTATGTCACACCAGGAATCAGAGATTACTCTAAGTATGGCTATCACCATCTCTGACAGGGAGATAATTATACCTGCCACACTGTGGGAATCAAACAAGAGATCTCTCATTTATCAGAAATCGGAAACCTCTGTTAAAGAAAGGGATGTAACAGATCCAAGAGTGCTAAAAATAGCCTTGTTTTTTTTTTTTTTTTTTTTTTTTTTTTTGTTAACTTAGAATCTGAGATGAACACTAAAAAGTAATGAAAATAGCTAGAAGTATTGGGAGTCTTGGAAGTTGAAGTTATTTGGCATGGAATTTTCCATTTAATTAAAATATAATTATACCCATTTTCCCTTTTGTCTACTCCCTCTAGCCACATAAGTGTCACCTTCTGCCATGAGAGGGCTTCCTGCAGTGTTGACAAATGAACAGATCTAAGAGTGGAGGCCCTAGCATGGGTCAGAAGACTTAGGTGGACTGTTATTTCAATGTTCGTGAAACATTGCTTTCTGTGTTCAGGGAGCTTCTGACACTGGAGTCTGTGGTTGGTTCCATAACCACTAGAAAAACCAGAAAAAAATTGCAGTACTTACCTCATCCTTTGCTTGCTATGCTTCTCAGGGTCAAAAGGTGGCAGTGTGCTAGAAAGTGTGGTCTTGCTTTCTTGGTCAGAACTGAAAAGAGTGGCTAGCTGTGGAACCAGTGAAGAACTCCTTTCCAAAACTCTCTGGGTGAGGTAGCAGCCAGACTCACCAAGAGAAATGCAAAGGCTCGTTAGCTTCTTAACTTTCCTTTGTTCAGAAGCCCCAGACACTACATGGTCAGCCATAACTAAACACATTTACTCTTTCACTCCAGATATAAAAATGCAGCTGGCTTCAAATTCCAAGTGTAATCCATGACCTGGTTTTGTTTTGTCTTGCTTTGCTTTTTTGTGGAGAACTATTGCCTTCCCTCACTAACAAGCTAAGAAATGTTTTCTGAAATATTTTTTTAAATTATTTTATAAACACTTAAATGGAGAAGCTTGTCTTCACCAAAAATTTCTTGTAGGTGTGAATGTGGTAATGGATGTGTGTGTGTGAGTCCATGTTCACATGGAGGTCACAGGTCAACCTCAGGTGTCTATCGTCAGGAACCATCTACCTTGTTTTCTGGGGACAGAGTTTCTCACTAGGAGCCAGTATTTTCTAATTTAGGTTGGGCTGGCTAATTGTGAGCTCCAAAGATTTGTCTGAATCTGCCTCCTAGGTGCTGGACTACACCCTGCTTTTTACATGGGTTATTAGAGTCAAACTCATGTCTTGGAGGTTTGTGGTCTCAAGCACTTATCACCTGAGTCACCCACCCCACACACACATACACACACTCTTCATAAATTTCTTTTAAAACATTAAAACAAAGGCATTCACAAGAAATGAGAAGCTTTGGCTTGTGCATAAAGCAAGTAGGGCACATTCCTCTAGCTGTAGATCCCTTCCTCATGGAGCCCAAGTTCACAGTCACCAGACAACAAACCTAGGTCACAAGCACTGCATGGAGATGATACCTCCTCCCAGACAAAGTTTGAGACATCCACCCAGTTCTTTGCTCTATTCTTCTCTAAGACTTTCTAGTGCTTTGCTCCAAGGTTACCTCTTCCTTGGAAGAGTCTAATCAATGCATGAATTAATCACAGCTGGGAAGGTTCATTCTGCTGCCACTCCTTGGGCCATTCCTACACGGATCTGCCACGGTCATTTGCCAGAGTCTTGAGTGTGGAAGCTTCCTTCCAGGTCAAGGTTGGAGAGAGACCAATAACAGCAGTAACAATGCTTCAGACAGATGGGCATCGAGAACAAACCAGTTGGTTATGGTCACCACACACAGCAGCACAAAGAGTTCATCTTCTTCCTTAAATCATGACCTCGTACCTGGCAATGTGACTATGGTGGACATATAGAGATATTTGACCCTAAGATTAAAAGAAAAATCTGTGTGTTGTGTGTAGTGTGTCTCTGAGACAGAGAGAGACAGGGAGGGAGGGAGAGGGGGAGAGAGAGATGATATGTGTAGTGTGTGTCTGAGAGAGAGGTAGGGAGGGAGAGGGGGGAGAGAGAGATGATATGTGTAGTGTGTGTCTGAGAGAGAGGTAGGGAGGGAGAGGGGGGAGAGAGAGATGATATGTGTAGTGTGTGTCTGAGAGAGAGGGAGGGAGGGAGAGGGGGGAGAGAGAGATGATATGTGTAGTGTGTGTCTGAGAGAGAGGGAGGGAGGGAGAGGGGGGAGAGAGAGATGATATGTGTATTGTGTGTCTGAGAGAGAGGGAGGGAGGGAGAGAGAGAGAGATGATGATGATGATGATGATATATGTTACAGCACATGTGTGGAGATCAGAATAAAACTTTACAACTTTACAACTTAGGTTCTTGGGAAGAATGCTGGCCAGGTTGCCAAACTTGGAGACAGTTGCTTGTACCCACTGAGCCATCTGACCTGCTAGTCTACCAGTAGCTTGGAATCCATTTATGAGAACTTGCTTGACTTTCCTAAGAAAACCCCTCTTCTGAGATACAATTAGTATAGTAACACAAATTCTCCTTCCTTCCGGTACCTTTGAGTTCATGTACATCAGGAAACAGCTCCGTGTAACCAAAGAGGAAAATCACCCAAGGGATGGGACTGTCATACCTGTGACTTCATGACTGTAAACCGAGGCCTAGCCAGTTGATCCAGCACTGCGGGTGTGTCAGACGGAGTTCCCAGGGAACAATGGCCTCCACTGTGCAGGCTGTGCATGAGAAACTCACTTGTTTTTGTTTTCTTTTATGTTAGTTTGGGGTACCACGTGAGACACTCTACTCTGTTCTTTATTCGAATGTCACAGGACAGCATAGAACTCTAGCATTCTGGTCACAAATATAGACCTATTATTTCCAAAACTACAAAAACCCAATTATGTTCTTGAACCTCTACTCCCTGTCATTGTGTTGGTGGCCTTTTATCCCACAGGCAGGACTAGCAGGTTTCTCTGAGAGGCGGAGGAGGACTTCAGAAAGTTCCCAGAGACATTTGACAGTGGCTGGAGTGGGGAGGAGGATGAGATAAGAAAGGGTGTATGGGGCTAAGCACCCTCATAAGATGCACACACACCACAGGCATGTGAAAAAAATCAGCTTGAGTCCAAAGGCTTTGCAGATCTGTCTGCACCAATCAAAGACACACACGTCATAAAATGTTCCATCTGCAACCTATCACTACATTAAAATTTCCCCAGTCTACTTAATACCATGAAACCTTTCAGTGCTGAGAAAATATTCTAATTTGAGTTACCTGCAAATGTCTTCAATTGCTAAAGTTGGGCTGCTACGGAGAAAATAGCTACATTTTACAAATCCTGATTTCAATGGTCTGTGCTATCAATTCCATAAACACACTCCCATAATCCCTGTCCAATTATGGGAGGCAAACTCTGACCTGTTTAAGAAATAGTGAGGGTTTAATGAAAAGGGGTGAAAGATCAAGCTGACTTCGAAGATTAATATAATATAGTCTACATTTGTTCAATAGATCATCTTTCATGCTTTCTAGTTTTACTTTTTAGTCTTGTTCCCATGAGTCAGAGACATAATTTACAATGAGACTATATACATTTCCTGGCTCTTATACAACTCTAAGTACTGCAAAAAATAATAATATGAAAGGCAGACATCCTTTTTTTCAAAACTATTAGTTTGATTCTGCTTACAGGCACCATGGGGACACCTATCTCTTAGGGGTTCATATTTAACAAGTGTGTTTTGTCATCCTTGGTGCTGACTCCCCAGTACAAGAGAATTTTGTTTATTTTGACACTAAATGGGGTGTGTTTTCTATATGTTGTCATGACATCCTAATCATAGACACAGGGAACACCTAACCCTGCCCTTCCTTGCATGAGAGGTCTCAAAAGGCATCCCTGCTAAAATGGCAATTATCTCAAGTTACAAGTGCCCAGAAAATTATTAAATGTAATTGTTAGCATAGCTGTTAAAAGATGTTGACACAAGGGCTGATGTCCCACTGAAAGGGTTAAATGTTGTGGCAGACACAGGGAGGACTCACCAAATAAGTATTCTGTGTTCTCCTCCCATGTTTTCTCTGCTCCCCAGAGTTACGTGTGTGTTGCTGTCTATATTTCCCTTTATTTGGTTTGGTTGATTTGTGAGACTAGCTCTCACCATGTAACCCTGGCCTGCCAGGAACTCACTACATAAACCAGTCTAGCCTGGAACTTGAGGCAACCTTCCTACCTCTACCCCCTGAATACAAGAGTTACAAGTAGACACTGCCACACCTGTCTGCTAATCTATAATCTTACCGTTTTATGTTCTCTCTCCCTACTGTTGCTGGATGTGAGGCCAAACTGTATGATGGGAGTGACCTGGGTGTCTAAGACAGTAAGTACATGAAGAATTGTTAAGTAGAGTGGCTCAGCCCTTGTTAGGCTGTGAAGCTAGTAATAGACATATGATGTTGTGTTTATATACTGAGATTAAGAGTTCAGACGTAGGATTATTTTTGACTTGATTTTAGAAATTCATGTCTAGCACTCTTCCTATAATAATACATTTTTGTTCTAATGTGGGTGTCAAATCAATTTGGTGTTTGGGAGGGTTGTCTAAACATTAGTATAATTTATATACAATCAAATTTGTATGCAATTTGTAATATTAAATTTGGAAATGTTGGTGTATTGAAGTGCTGTGAAGGGTTTCACCAGGGCTCTTGATTGAACTCTGAGGTTTAATTAGAATGCCTGTTATACAATGGTAGTATTTAACTATAGATGGAACATTTGACAGAATCTTCAGTTTGGTAATAAAAAGAGACATAACTATCAAAAGGGCAATTTCTAAGTGTGTACTTAAGACATGGTCATACGAACCATGTAAAAGAACAAGTTCACAGTTGAA
The DNA here is from genome assembly GCF_943737965.1 of Phodopus roborovskii. Taxonomy (NCBI): domain Eukaryota; kingdom Metazoa; phylum Chordata; class Mammalia; order Rodentia; family Cricetidae; genus Phodopus; species Phodopus roborovskii. Next base: position 12,722,722 of record NW_026126525.1, read on the forward strand.
AACAGTCATTATGAGGAACGCTGATTATTTCCCCCGTAGAGCAGCAGCAAAGAAAAATCGAGAAATATTCTCCATCCTGAATAAAAACTCTCAGGGTATTTGTCTGGGAGGATTTTAGATCTGCTATTGGCCAGTGAGTGAAGCAAGTTTCCCAATTTTCTTTTCTGGAATGATTTTATTGCAATTATTCTGTCTGCCTCATATGATAAGTAGAGGGTCACGTTCTGCAAAAGAAACCTTCAAAGGTTTCCTCATCTATGATTAACTATATTTGTATCTCATGGAAGGTCAACTGGCAGATATCATCTTGAGGTTCTAGTTCAAGCTAGACACTGCTAACTAGGACCTTGATAGGGGAAGAATACATTGATAATGACAATGACAGGCTCAGAAAGTATTCCACATATGTTCTCTATTTCCTATATCCCACTGAAATTAGACTAAGGAACCAGGTAATTCTGGCAGGTGGAGTGTGGAGGGATGTGAAGTATGGGAGTTTGGGCACAAAGCAGTTATGACTAGAGAACCTTCTATACCTGCAAAGTGAAGGACCACAAAACAACAGAGAAGTAACAGGAGACCTGTTGCAGGTTGAAGTGTTACATACTAATATTTGACTTGCTTGAGCTGTGATGAGGTCAAGAAACACATTTTGTTATATTAAACCTTGGACATCTTAAAGCATATCTCTAAGAAGTTGTTTTTAATAATGTAACTAATAAATACAACATTGTCTCTACTGATGCCTTGATTCAAGGAAAATGTTCATTTTTATCTCCATGGAAACCCTTATATGACTCAGGCTCTTAATCACATGCTTCTGGAACCAGATTCTATGACACACAAAGAGGTTTAGGGCATGTTATTTTCCCTCCTCCTGAAAATTTCACAGTCCAGTTCTCTGGCCTGATTCTCTATATGACAACAAATGATGACACTACTGTTCTGGCCTTCAGAGGTTGCACCCACTGGTCTCTAGGAAAGCCTTGAATGGCTGAGGAATGAAGTGCCATGCACCCGCCTGTTTGCATTAGGACATACTCTTGAAGAGAGATCATTGATAAGCACTGATTAATGAACAATAAGAAGCTACCTGCTCAACCAGCGCTTCAAAATGTCTGTCTCCTTAGCAAAGTGACCTGTCTTCATTAAAATACTATACAACTCATGGCTGAAACCAATGCATAAAAAATATTTCATTGTTGTTCTCATCTCTTGGACTCTATGTAGCAACTGAATATTTCTATTTTTAAACATTCTGCCTCCACATCTCTGCCTCCCACTTGTTTTCATGATCCTTTACTCTTGTAAAGTTCCTTCCACTTCTTTAAGAGATGGAGATAAGCTGAACTGAATACCATGAAGACCAAATAAATTTCTATAAAACTCAATATCACAGTCTTCCAACATGGAAGATGCCACAGACACATGGATGACTGTTAGAATAGTTCTGGTAAGACCATATGTATGTGTACTTTCAACTTATCACTGATTATGCAGGCTGTCTTAGTTAGGGTTTCTATCACTATGATAAAAAATCATCTTCAAAACATTTGGGGAAGAAATGGTTAAATTGGCTTACATTTCTACATTGTAAACCATCCTTAAAGGAATTTAGGACCATAACTCAAGCAGGGTAGGAACTGGTGGCAGGAGCTGATGCAGAGGCCATGGAGGGGTGCTGTTTACTGGCTTGTTCTGCATGGCTTGCTCATCCTTTTTTCCTATAGCACCTAGGACCACTATCCCAAGGATGGTACCACCTACAATAAGCTGGACTCTTCCCCATCAATTACTAATTAAAAAAGTGTTCCATGGGTTTGCCTACAGCCTGATCTTATAAAGTCATTTTCTTAGCTGAGGCTCTCTCCCCTCTGATGATGTTAGCCTATGTCAAATTGACATTAAACTACCCAGGACACACACTACGTGTTACAGTCAATTTGTTATTTGTTTTTTACACAGAATTCATAGCTTTATACTTTTAGATACTGCTTATTTCCTTTCCAATCTACTGAAATAGTATAGAAAATATCTTGGTTGAGAATTTCCTACATGCATATAATCATGAATCTCTTGGTAAAACGTAGATAAGTTAAAGATAACCTCAAAACCTCTTCCAGAGTAACCAGTTAAGACTCCTTATATAAGATATTTATACCTTGTACAACACAGATCACATTTGATACATAGGGTGACAAACACAATGTCTATTGCTTAACAATAGGTACTTATTAAATATTTGATGAATGACTAAACTAGTTACAAACTAGAAACACACACAAAGAATATTGAGAATATGGACGGAAGAATACATAACAGTATCTGGAAAGAAATAAAATTCTTTTTTTAATTTATTTTATTTTTTATTTTACATATTGATCCCAGTTCCCTCTTCCTCCCTCCCTCTCTCCCTCCTTCCTTTTCTCCCCCCCTCACATGCACCCTGACCACCCTCTTCTCCCATCCCCCCCACTCCACATGTAGGGTGATGCCATCCAGGAGGGGTCATCTAAATCTGTCAAGTCATTTGAAGTAGGGACTAGGACTTCTCTCCTGTCTCTAGGTTAAGCAAATATCCCTCCATGGGTGATGTGCCCGCAAGGTCCTTTTGTGCACCAGGAATACATTCTGGTTCCACTGTCTGAGGTCCCTTAGACTGCTCAGGCCTTCTAGCTGAGACCCATATTCACGAGGTCTGAGTCAGTTCCATTCTGGATTCCCAACTATCAGTCTGGGGGCCCGTTAGCTCCTCTTTGTTAGGTCAGCTGTCTCTATATGTTCCTGCAACCTGGTCTTGTCCTCTCCATCTGCATCTGGGTTCTAGTTCGACTCAGTGTTTAAGTAAGGGTGTTTGCTTCTTTTTCCAACAGGTACTAGATGAGGGCTCCATGGATAAGTTAGTTGTTGATCTCACTATCTGGGAAGAGCATTTATGGTAGCCTTTCCACGGATGCTCAAATAGTTAGTTGGCGGCAGTCTTGTAGTTCTCTAGACCTTTCTTTAGGTTCCGTTTTCTCTTTAAACCAATAATGGCTCCCTCTTTTATGTTCTCTCTCTCTCTCTCTCCCTCTCTCTCTCTCTCTTCTGTCTTTTATTCCTACCCTGACTCAATCTTCCTAGTCCCACATGCTTTCCTTTCCTCCCCTTCTCTTGTTCCCTTTCTACTCACTGCCCACCCCCCACTTCCCGTGTGCTCTGGAGAACTTGTCCCTTCCCTCTTCTGTGAGGGACCTTATATGAATCTCTTAGAATAAAAAAAAAAAAATTCGTTCAATACAAAGTTCCCAGGAGGAAGCCCACAAACCTGTTTGAAAAATGTGTTATTTGACTAAGATGGAGTGAAATAATTGTTTGTGGAACATCAAAAGACAAGAGAATCAACAATTTCCAACACATTCAAGGGATCCCCAACAAAGGCTAGTTTAGAACAAAAAATATTGTAACTTCCTTTGACAATATTTTCTAGACAGTGCAGTCTGTGTATCTGTTACACATCAAACTCCTTTGGGTTTTATTTAAGTAATCATCCTGATTAAGTATATTTCCACAAGTGTAATTTTAAAACTGAAATAGAAAGCAGCCAAATAAGGCAAACTTTTACCAATAAATACAATATGTTCTGCATATTGTTTCGCAAACTCTATTACATTTCAATTACTAGCAGTACTAAAATGATACAAATACACAGTCAAATAATCATGGATATTTAAAATCTGGAATACAAATTTTTAATCTGTTTTATTCTCTGGATGATAGAAATACCTGGCTGTTCTTTGTTCAATAATATTGTTCCCAAATATTAACTTACCTTCAATAGTTATAATTTTTTAAAGATTTAATTATTTTTATGTGTAAAGGTGTTTTGCCTGCATGAAAATCTGTGTGCTACAAGCTTGCCTCGTGCCCTCAGAATCCAGAGGAAAGTGGACCTGGCATTACAGAGAGCTGTGAGCCACTATGTGGGTTCTGGGAAAGTTAACTTGGATCCTCTGTCAGAACAGCAAGTGCTCTTAACTACTGAATGAGACATCTCTATAGCTCCATCCTGGAGTTTTTTTTTTCAACTCATGAATAATGTTTTAAATATACTTCTTGGAAATTCTAGAGTCTCAGTGATTTCTACAAACCCTTCTTGGTCTGTTTGAAGGGAGAAGGGTGAAGGAAGGATGGGGTAAAGGGGCTACTCATGAGCTAGGAAAGTTTTACCAGAGAAAAGGTCCTAGACTCCAAACTCATTTAGAAATTCCAGATGTGAAATATAATTAAATATATATCCAATTAAACTAGCATGATAATATTTTCCTTAATTATCCTGATGTTTAGGGCACTTTTCTACCTCTTGTCCATCTATCCTGTCTGTTGTCCTTGATCATTGTTACACAAGTCTCATTACTGGAGTTTCACAGCTGTCTGCTTTATTTTCTGAATAAGACAATAAAGCCACGAACAGGCAAAAATGGAACTCTCTTAATTCATGTGGTAAATTCATTTACAATTCCACTATGCTTTCCAAGGAAGAAGTGTACCTTCTAGTTTTGGTAGCATCACTCATTTGGTGTCTGGGATGACTTACATAGTTGAGATCTATCACTATGAAGTCATCCTACAGTTTATCAAAGACACTAAAACAGATTGCTCTGTGTTTGGTACATACATCAAATGTACTCTGATGGTACAGCCTAAGGTCTGGGAGGGATTGACACTATGTTCTAATAACTTTTCATTTAATATTCATATTTATCAAAATAACATGTGTTAAGATTGTAGTAAAGTAACAATGTATTTCACATAACAAAATATTATGTCCCACCTTCATCCTTATTTCATGCATTATTTCCACACTCAAGGCAAATATTTTCATGTTTGAAATGTTGCTGGAAGAACAGTCTTGATTTTAATCACTATGTGTAAAGCCTTTTATTTCATTCCATATCAAGCATAACCATAATACATCTGAAGTTTCATTAGAAACTCCATTACAAAGTACTCAGGCTGAGTATGGATGGTGGGAGAAAACATAGGCTGGAATTCTTGCTCAATTTGTTGCTCAGTTTGAATTGTTAGAGCAGTTTGGAGGACAAGGATATGGTAGAATCCTGGTGTGCAAGTTAATTTACACTAATAATACAATACTGTATCAACAAATGGTCACAGGGACGATTTTATAAAACTAAAATAAAGTGTGCTTTTCAAGGAAATCCAAATGTGACATCACCACAATTAAGAAATCAGCCTAAAAGTTTGCATGAGTCCCTTTTGTGACTAGATAGTAGCATCACCCTTTCAGAGAGCAGGACATGACTCATTTTCCCATAAGGCAATTGTCAACATTCCAGTATTCACCAGTGCATATTATAGCTTATTTGAAACAAATATTTAAAAGATCAAGGGTGGGAGCTGAGTGACTGTGAATAATTAAGGAGGAAGTGGAGGTTTATGCTTTTGTTGCAATGATGCACTTTTGAAAGTTTCAATGTCTATAGCTGTGTCAGCACCAGACTATAAGGTTATTTAAATGAGTCAAAAGAGCTTCCTCTATCTCTATGCTGAATTCTTAGCTGAGTAAACCAATTAATACAGCAGTATAAGAGTCAATGCCATCCAAAGCTCATCATGTGGAATTGCATGACTAAGGTTCTCATACAGTTTGTGCATGTAACATTTTGTAGTTGTTGTGTGTGGTTCCATCTGTTCTACAATATACTCAAAAGATATACCTCTCCACATGATTTGATCCATCAGCAACTACTACCTCTTAAAGTGTCCTCAATGAGTTGAACGGATCAACCCTATCACAACATAACACATCCATATAAAATACCAAGTCCCTAGCTCCCAAAATGTCAACAGAGCCAGAAGCTAATTTAAATATTTTGAAGATTGTTAAGAGTTGGAATTGTGTTAGCTGCTTGGCTGAATAAAGCCTTGCTTGAATTATTAATGTTCATGTCACTCTTCTGTAAACAATAATAAATATTAACAAACTTTGTACACACAGGACATGAGAATTATTAGCAGGCAATATATAACATTTATCCATTCAGCATGTTTCCTGGAAGTTTACATCAATATAATCTTATTTCATGGGATCCACAAAGCTTATTTTCTTACTTCATTTATTACACTGTTCAAGGCTTTGGACATCTGAATTCTGATGGAGGTAGATGTTTATGATTACAAATGCCACAATCTACAAATGATGCTGTGGGATATTGAGGGTCAGTGTTGGGGGTGGGGTTTGTTCTTGTGTGAAAACTATGGTAATATGCAACAGAGATCAAAGTTTATTTTAAATATTATCTTGTACAAGCAGTGAGCATTCTCTTTAAAAATGTATAATATTAAAATAAGAAATAGTTATTTCCATAAGGAATATTTAAAGTCAGCCTTTCTTATTCCCAGAACAAGAGCAGCTTGGAAAGGATTCATTCAGTGTGTGGCTCTATAGTTAGTATTCCACTCATCTTCAAAGACTCTGAAAAGCTGTTCGAGGAAACTTTTGGTTAATTAACACAATTGGGTCTTAGTGGAACTTATCCAATTTCTGGTTTAAGATATTTCCTATTCATGGAAACTTTTCAAAATTTTGTCTTCTGGGTGCTTTCTGGTATGAAAAGTTTACTCTCTCTGTGGCTATGGTTCAGGGAAACAGATGATTAATATTATGGAAACCATATATCTAGATGCATTTCTTTAAAAATCTTTTCCAGCTATTTTCAGAAGGGTGGATATTATTAGTAAGTGTTCTCTCTTTAGATTCTACATAGAGACCTCTGTAAAGCCATGAGGATCTTATGGTCTTGGCAGGACCATATCCAGGGAATGCTCAGAGCTGAGAGTTCCTGTGAATCTTCAGAAATCCTTGTCTCTTATGCAAGGCATTCTAGTACATTAAAGAAAATGAAGAGTGCTGGAGTAGTGACTGACAGAAATATAATATAAGCCTTTTAATGCTTGTGGTAACTGATATACATGGAGTGATTGATATGTGTGGAGTGATGGATGTACACGGCCATCTTTAAGGTCTCCTAAGAAGTTTAGGAGTCACAGATGTTCCCTTTAAAACTACATAGTTAGAGGGGAAAATGAGAGAAAAGATTGGGTATGAGTTTTGTAACTAAACCTGATTATGTAGTCAGAAGCATAATCTTTTCAGATCGGCTTTTAACACCACTAGTAAAAGGAGTATTTGGGACATGAGACAGGATCATCAGCCCACAGAACTCATTGTCCTGATAAATCCATATCATTTGCTTTTAGAACCAGGTAGTTGAGATTAAAGAGGCATTGATAGATTACCCTCACACAGTTTGGATTAAAGAATAGATTGTCCACAAAGTTAGAATCTCACAAAAGTTCTTATGTTTGTTTTCTAAGGGTCAACATTTCTATTTTAAAAACCTAGTAATATGTTGAGAAAAATAAAGATATCCATAACATGTGTGAGCTGATAAAAAGTGAAAAAAAATCATTCTTGGAGCACATAGGATGGCTCAGATGGTAAGGGCACTCACCAACCATGATGATCCAAGTTCAGTACTCAGAACCCACAAGGTGATAGGACAAAACTCACTTTCACATAAGCACTGTACATATCTTCACTCCTCACACACCATAGATAGATATTTTTTCTCTTTTTAAATTTATTTATTTTTATTTTACATATTGATCTCAGTTCCCTCTCACTCCCTCTTCCCCTCTCTCCCACCCTCCCATGCCCCCACCACCCTCCCCTCCCATACACCCCCCCACTCCATATGTAGGGTGATGCCTTCCAGGAAGGGTCATCTAAATCTGTTAAGTCATTTGGAGCAGGGACTAGGACCTCTCTCCTGTCTCTAGGCTAATATTTTTTAAAAGAAAAAAATTCCTACAATGGCATATGTTTATAAAATTTTAAATATATGTATATATAAAGTGTTTAAGGTTCTGAAATAGTAGGAGAAATGACTAGTGTACTAGAACAACTATAAGTTATTCTAATATATACTAAATTATTCTTTAGTGGAAATATGTGGTTTACAGGTTTCTACCAGAACTAGGATGAAATGAACTGTAAAGAGAGAAGTCAGAGGCTCTAAGGACAACAGCATAAAGTAGTTAGCACTACAACTATTTTGGACATTATGAATGATCAAAGAGTTGAAGGTTAGTCTTTGAGGGCAGGGTTGAGATAGGTCTATGACATAATGAGACTGTCTCACATGTGATAGACCATGCTTCAGTAAAACACAGTAAGCAGGGAATAAATATACTCTTTCACTAAATAGGCACAGAGTTGAGCTGGGAATCTTATAAACAATCTGAACAAGTATTGGATCTAAGGAAACAATATGTGAGCCACATCCATCTTAAAGAAACACCTATGGGTGTTTGGGAAAATCCAGTGACCCACTTACAAGTCTATTGCAGCAAGAGTTATACAAGGACACGCTGAAGAATAGTCCTTCTGCTAGAATGCAGCAGAATATTGCTGATAAAACTTGTTTCAGACTACTGAAAGATAGAAAATGCATGGTTTTAAGGTAACCCAACTCCCCTTACAGTAGAAAATAAACTGAAGATTTGAATTCTAGGAATCCTGTAGCATCTCCAAAATCCATATATCAAAGTTTATACCAGATAGCTATCAAATGGGATTCTCAACCATCTTTACATTCCTAAGGTGGTCACTGAGTGCAGACACTTCAGGTAGACTCAACTTTATACATTCTTCAAAAGTGTCCAAGTTGCTTAACCACTGAAGGATTGCTATGGTTTGAATGTGTCCCTGTTAAATTAATATGTTGAAATCCAAATCCCCAAGGCAATGGTTTTAGGCAGTAGAGCTTTTGAAAGATGTGTAGGTCATGAAGGTAAAGCCCTCACAAAGGCAATAGATGCCGATGCTAATCAGATTTTACTCACTGAGACAAATGCCTGGGGAAAAAATAAGACAATTTCTATGGGAGGACTATTTATTTTTGATTCATGAGTTTATGGATTTCAATATGTAATCCTTAGTTCCATTGGTTCTGAAACAACAAGACAGAACATCGTGGCAGTAGGAGCATGTGGCAGAGGTCACTCATTTCATGGTGCTAGCCAACATGAAAGAGACAGACAGAAAAGGGGCTGGGAACAGGATATAATCAAGGACCCATCCCCAGTGATTTCATTGAACCTAATTCCTCCAGCTAGACCCAGCCTTCTAAAGTTTTCATAGCCTCCCAAAATAGAACCACCTTCCAGGTATCCAGGCAACTGAAACTTTATGGAATATCTCATATCCAAACCAAAATAGTGTCCCTATAAAAGAAACCCCACAAACACCCCCTATTCTTCTTCCATGTGAAGTGAGGAAGATCAGATTGTAGTCTATTAGGAAACAAGACCTTCATGAGACAGGGATTGTGCTAGTAACCGAATTTTAGACCTGCCACTGTACAGTGCAGTGACAAATATGTTTATGCTGTTTCATGGCTTCCTTTTCTGTGGTATTTTCTTATAGCATCCAGGAGGGATAAGATAAGGGTTAAGAGCTGACTGACTGACTCATCAAAAGGTACAGAGCCTCAAGGAGCCACAAAGGAATCCAAGACCAGGTTCCACAGACCTTTTGCAATATAACCCAGTATAATTTCCAAATTTCAACCTGGCCAATTTAGTCTCTCAAGTGCTAGGATATTTGGTGCGTACCACCATGTCTTGATCATGCCACTACTACTTTCTGAGCTTTTCTCGTCTATCGTCTTTTTTTTGTTTGTTTGTTTTGTTTTGTTTTTTATTGTTTTGTTTTTTGTTTATAGAAGCATCAGCATTTAATATCATCATACACAGTAAGGAATCAGAATACATGGTTAAATAATCAGCTTCTCTTTCTCTTTATGGTATCTCAAGAAGCCACAGGAAAATGGAACCTCAGTTACCTGCAATGGAATCCTGATCATTAATATTGAACCTATTTTACTGGATTTTATTTTTCTTGTGTGTTCTGTGGCCATTGCACAGGTAATACGCCATCTACTCAGAGTTTTTGTCTGCACTGCATACTGCTCAAATTAATTTGCAACAAAAACAAGATATGCCTAAAAAGAGAATAAGCATGCATCTTCTCTTTCATTTCTCTAAGTCTATCTCTTACCTCAAGGAGATGTACATAATATGAGTCATTTCAAAGCAATTTTAAAATAACTCATTGCCTACATTCTACAGAAAGGAAGATGCAAGTGTCTAGAGATTGTTCCTGTGAAGTCACAGGACAACTGTTTCTCTCCAGGTACAAAAAGGAGTTAGGATAAGCTAGTCTTTCCCATTCCCCCAGGTGCTATGGAAAACTCTAGTGCCAAATATGGACCTTATCTTGTGCAATATTAGAAAAACAAGCATGAGAGATTGGAATGCAATTGTTCTTATAACATGAAATATGTTTCCAATGAGGCTAAACTTGTCATCTGAGCAACTTGTATACCAAAACCAAAGTACCTGGATAAGCGTGATGAGTTGTGACTCTTCCTAGCTCATGACTGTACACCTAAGGTATACAGTCATCTGGGTGTGGACACCTAGATATTTGTTGAGGCACTGTGCTGTTCTAGTGCAATCAGACTTTGCAAATCATAGCTGAGTGATAGGTAGACTATATCACATAAGGCCACCCTCAGTGAAGTCATAATGACCCTGAGGAGTGGCTCAATCTACAATTTCTCTGTTGTAATTAATCACTATATTAAGCATTTAGTCCTTGCATTGTCCAACGTATTACAAATGACTTAGAAACGTTGAGAAATAAATTATATTTGTTGTTTTCAGAGAACTAGAAAAACTAGGGAAGTTTGTCACTCAAATTCACAGGAACTACAGTTAAACACATATTTTTAACCACATAGCTATGGGGGAATGTAGTTATTTGAGTTCTGAGATGAGGTAGATTCTGAGCCTTCTGGCTCTCTAGAACTCTGATGAGAGGCCTAGTCTCAAAGACAGACAGACAGAAAGACAAAAATCTAACCAACCCCTCCAAAAAAAATTAAAAATAAAGCAAGCAAGCAGATAAAACAGTCATATGGAACCTGGTAAATGATAGCATGAGAAAGGATTATTATGAAAAGTAAAGAATATGATAATGACTGCAACATGATTAAAATGATACAAATGTGGTCTCTACCAAAATAACCCTAAGAGTTGTTGAGTGTGAACTCTATCATAGGAATGTTGAAAGCATATCTAAATGGTATGTGCAGGAGATCTGCACAAAGAATATAACCTTGGATCATCAAAAACATTTGTTTGGGTAACTTTCTAAAATTCAAGGACTGTCTGAACACAGGTTGGCCAGATGCTCTAGGCTATTCTGCTTATGTGATGCTCCATGTAACTTCCCCAATAAATATGTTGACATATTTTCAAGCTAATAATTGAAATCTGGTGTTCCAAAGGCCTTGAAGATGCCTGGTCCCTTCAAAAGCTTAGGTCCCTATGGCCTCAAGGGAGGCAAGGGAGGACGGGGAAGGAGAATTGACCTCCTCACTAAGTGTAATCATAGTCCATGTGTGTGGCTCATCTTAGTTTGAAGTCATTTACCAGGGCCTGGCTGAAGGTGAGTAGTGTGACCCTGTTTCTGGAAGGCTTTATAAGAATGGAGCAGAGGGCCATGCTGTCATCTTTGCTGTCACTGAAGCTCTAGCATGAAGAGATGATGATGACCCTGTTCTCCACATTACACATAGAGGTACACTGTATCAGTCATAAAGGGCAGAAATTCTGAACTTCATTTTTATATTTGACTCAAAAGTATAATGTCTAGATTTTATTTATTTAAACTTGAGTTCTTCAAAATTATCCTTTTTGAACTTTAACTTCTTGGGAATTTGAGAAAAGAAGGAGATAAACTTTAATTTATAACTAGATTCAGCATAGATTTAACAGTGATTATTATTACACAGTGCTTTATTGAAAGTTTAAAAAACTAATTTAAGAATTATTTCTCAAATGTGTATGTGCATATCCATAATACACATGTGTGTATCCATGATACACATGTGGGCCTCCATAATACACATCTATGTTCGTGTTATGACAAGCACACACGTGGGTATGTACCTACACAGACTTATAAACCCAGCTTTCTGTTTGTTTGTTTGTCTGTTTTCAAGGTGGGGCGTAGAGATGTAACTCATGTCCTTACACCTACATGGCAGGCACTTTGGGAACTGTGCCACCTCCTCCGCTCCTACTTCTGTAATTTTCTATTTATTATTTTTGGACCGCATTTGGTGACAGGTTACTGAAAGTGTAGAAAATGGACTGTAGGTCTGGAGGGAGTCCTGCAGTGAGAAAACAGACTAGGTCAGGCGAATCTCCCTCTACACCACTCACCTCCTAGTCCAGTAGAGTAGCTCCATCTAGATACGCTGTGAACAAATATCCCTTAACTGTGGTTTCCTTTAAAACAGTCTGGCTTGCATCCAGCTGACCAGGCATCGCATGTTTAGTTTCTTCCCCAAAATGTTGAACAAGTCTAGCGCTGAGCCTCACCATTAACCATCTTTCAGCTTTCACAGCACACCGGCCCTTTCTGTGGCAACAAACAAGGCTAATGTATCAGTGGCTAACTGCAAAACACAGACATGGCCAATGCTCGTCTGAACTGGGTAATCCCTTAGTGGACATTCCCTCTTCCCACGTGAGTCTTGTATCAAGTCGACAATAAAAACTAAAACAAGGTAGTCAAGAAAGTAATCTAGTATACTCTTTCTTTAAAGTCTATTTATTTTAGTTTTCAGTTTATACTACAATTACAGCATCTCCCACTTTCTTTTAGAAATCTAAATCATGTTTTTGTATGGAGATTTAATCAAATATGTGTGTGTGTGTGTGTGTGTGTGTCTGTATTTAAATTTATATTAAAGTAGGATCTTGTTTTTTATTTTCCATATGGAAAATCAGTTTTGTTAGAAAGTTTGGGTTCTAGGAGAAAGAGAAGGGGAGGAGAGGAAAGCATGTGGGACTAGGAAGATTGAGTCAGGGGAGGAATAGATGAGAAAAGAGAGAGAGAGAGAGAGAGAGAGAGAGAGAGAGAGAGAGAGAGAGAGAGAGAGAGAGAGAGAGAGACCATAAAAGAGGGAGCCATTATAGGTTTGAAGAGAAAACTGACTCCAGAGAAATGTCCAGAGAGCTACAAGGCTGACCCCAACTAACAATTTGAGCAACAGTGGAAAGGCTACCATAAATGTCCTTGCCTGATAATGAGATAGATGACTAACTTATCCACCATCATAGAGCCCTCATCTAGTAGCTGATGAAAAAAAAAACAAAAACAAAAAAAACAAAAAAACAAAAAACAGAAGCAGACACCCACAGCTAAACACTCAGCCCAACTGAGTATGTAGAGAGGGAGGAAAGACCAGGCTACAGAAACCCACAGAGACAGCTGACCTGAACAAGGAGGAGCTATTGGGCCCCCAGACTGATAGCTGGGAAACCAGCATTGGACTGACTCAGACCCTCTAAACATGGGTCTCAGTTAGAAGGCCTGGACAGTCTAAGGGACCTCTGACAGTGGAACGAGGCTGTATCCCTGGCGCATAAAAGGACTTTGGGAGCACATTCCCCATGGAGGGATACTCCCTTAGCCCAGAGGCAGGAGGGAGGGCCTAGTTCCTACTCCAAATGACTTGACAGATTTTGTTGACCCCTCCTGAAAGGCACCACCCTCCCAGTGGAATGGGGGGGATGAGATGGGAGGGGGATGTGGGGGAATAGGAGGGAAGGAGAGGGAACTGGGATCGATATGTAAAATAATAAGTAAATAAAACATAAAAAAAGGGTTTAGAGTTCCCTTTCACATGTCAATCACCCTTTAGTTGAATTCTGGTAGTTTTTCTTCTCCTATGTAAGAGCCACATAGCTTTAAATATTTTAATTTTATAGTAAGTATTGATATCACATAGGCTATGTATTTCTTTCACTAAAAAATGCCTTACCTATTCTTAAATTGTTGCTTTTCTAATTTTACTTTAAAATAAAGATTGCCACAAGATATTATTGATATCTCATTGATTTTTTTTCAGCAAAGACTCTCTATTTTATTCATTTTATATACCAACCATAGTTTCCCCTCATCTCCTCCCCCTCCCCCTTCCTGCAACCCATTCCCACCTACTCCTCAGAAAGGGTGAGTCATCCCATGATGAGTCAGAAAAGCCTGGCACATTCAATTGAGGCAGGAACAAGCCCCTCCCCACCCCCTAGCATCAAGGTTGAGAAAGGCATCCCACCATATGGAATGGCTTCAAAAAGCCAGTTCATGCACTAGGGATAGATTGTGTCCCCACTGCCAGGAGGCCCACAAACAGACCATGCTACAAAACTGTTGCCCACATGCAGATGACCTGGTTCAGCCCCATGCTATTGATGTACTGTCACCATAGAACCCTCATCCAGGAACTGATGGAAGCAGACACAAACATCCACATCTAAGCACCAGGCAGAGCTACTGGAGTCCAGTCAAAGAGAGGGAGGAGGGATTATATGAGCAAGGCATGTCAAGATCATGATGGAGAAACTCACAGTGACAGTTGACCTGAACTTGCCGGAGCTCACAGAATACTTGAACTTTTATATTGAATGTAGAGATGGATTTGTGGAAGTTTTGTGTCATGATATTGTTGAATCACTCTCCATTTTATGTATCTTTCTTTTTAGTTTTTCTTGGTGGCTTTAAAATTATAATCTAACAATGAATTTTACACTTATACAATAACATAATTTTATAGTTTTCTTTATAAAGCTTATTGCTGGAGTACAAGATACAGCTCATACTAACTACTATCTAAAGACTCTCATTAAGTCTGATGACATCTACAGATTCATTGGTCACTTCTCTTTCAAGCTAGTTTTGTCTCTTCTCTTCTAAAGCAGGACCACATCTTGACTAGGATTACTCAGTCATGTACATCCTTGGCTATCTATTTAAACTTTGATCTCACTTGAAGGGCTTGCTGGATTTCTTTATCCCAATGTCACCAAGTTGAGTAAATTTCCCCTTACCCCTTCCTGCTTAAAAATAAAATAAAGTAAAAATTAGCCACATATATTTAAGAAGAATAATTTTCAGGTTTAGAGTTTTTCATATTTCCTATAGATTGGCTTGTTAATTGTGTCATCTGAATATTCTCTATGCCTACAGATATATTTAGACATATAACTTAGCAATTAATCAGAGAAAAACTTTAGAAATTCCCCCAATGCTTTCAGATCTGATCTGCCAATTTCTTTTTTCAATAGTAAATAATTGCATGCTACTTATTTTGTGTCTCTATAATAAAAATATTTATATTTAGAATTGCTTCCTCTTCCTAGTAAAATTTTCAATATGACCATTTTACTTCTCTAATTACTATTCCTTATCTATTTGTCCTGGTCTTAATGGGTATTGATGTATACATATAGTTATCAATAACAATTAATTCAGTCTGGGATCTGAAATTAAAATATATAAAGGCAGGATATAAACAGTAAATGCAAGGTTCACCTTAAAAATTAGATATTAGATTGCAGCATCTATAAGAGATGTAGTATTGCTGACTTGAAACCCTCTTTTGTATCATATCAAAATTATAAATTTGAACACTGTATTATAAAAACAGCTTTTATTGAACATTTATTTATTTACATGCTAATGTGGTTGTGGGGTATAACCCAGGTACTTACAAATGCCACATAATTGTTCTAACTCTGAACCAATGCCCTCATCCTGATACAAAGTTTTTAAGGGAATGATGCTTTAAAAGTCTGTGGAGAAATGGTTCTTCCGCTTAATTTTGCGGAGATGAACTGTAATGTTATCTGAAAAGTTGGTGTGAATTTCAAGGAATGTCTGAGACACTCTGAACAAATGGCATGCATATAAATCTAAGGGGAAGGGGAGGAGACACATGAGTATGATGGGTCCAATCCTGGGATGCATCACTTAGATTCTATCCCAGATGACATCCAATAAAGCAATCTCAAGGAAAGGAGTGGCTCCTTGTGATAATGTGTACTTAGATGCTAAGAAGAAATCAAGGGTAACACAGCTAGAAGGGGATGATGCAGTGTGGCTCCAGGTGATTACAGTTGATAAATCCCAGTAACATGGACCTGCCTTTCTAGGTATCTCATTGTGGAACACACCAACTCTAAACATCCTTCAGACCAAGAGTGTACTAATACTGAACCATCATAGCCATCCCAAGGGCATGACAAAGGTAAGGAAAAGGAGCATGGAGGGGGGAAGTAGGGGGCAGACTGCATCTCCTTTAACACTGTCTGGTACTGTAAACCTAGCCAAATACCCATGCTGGGGAGAGCATATATCCTAGAAGAAAACCTGCTACTGCCTTTAACCTGTATAATTTCTTGCTGTATTCTAAGTACTTACCCTTATACACAGGTAAGAGTAGCTGCCCCTCCATCACTTTGTAGCAGTTGGAGGCTATCACAGAGATCCTTAGCTTGTAAAAATGAATAAGTGACTGTGAGGTGACCAAGGCAACTGGTGCATTTACAATATAACCCCTGCATCTAATGTTCACGAAACATCATGGAAGAGGAAAAAGATTGTATGAGTCAGAATACCAGGAGACCTGTTGCTAGACTAGACTGTGACTCCTAGCTGTGCCGGGAATGTAATCTATGTGAAATCTCAACAACATGGTTGCCTGAACAATATCTGAACAATAGGGGCAATTTCACCAAGCCCCACTCCTAGATGAAGAGCTACAGGCTAAGGGAGAAGTGGGTAGAAATGCTGTACTCATGTATAAAAATCTCAAAAAAAAAAAGAACATTTTAAATTGAAAAGTGTATTCATGATTGAAACTCTAACCAGATGCTAATTTCAAGATGTGGTTCTTGAAACATAATTAGGTCATGAGAAGAGAGCTCTTACGAATAGAGTCAATGCCATTGTAAAAGGGGTTTAAGAGAGAATGCTTGCCTTTTTCCTCAAAAGACACAGAGAGAAGTATGTTGTAGAGAGTACATTGTACAATATGAGGAGAGAAAATGATTTTAAAACAGAATTGTTAATAAAAGAGGAAGCAGAAGTAAATGTGCGAAATTCTTAGCCTTTGCCTAAGAGAAAATGATACAAATATTATTTTGGAAAGAACACAGATGTACCCACTTACTAGGGAGATAATCATGGGCTAGGCATTACCAGCTGAACCCAGATAATCACATCAAGAGAATGGAGAGGTAAATCAGCCACCCACCCAGGAGCTCAGACCTACTGTGCATTGCAGAAGAAAAACACTGAAAGCCATCTGGGGGATTATCAGATAATGTCCTTCTAATCACAGATCCAGAGAGTAAGAGCCTGGGGACAGAACAATACAGAAGAAAGGGCCATGGTTTTCTTGGCAAAAAATTATCCTGTGTGCCTCTGCTTGGTGTTTGCTGTACCAAGCAGAAATACAGGGTTGCAGCTGGCTCAGTTTAGATTTGAAAGTATAACCAGAGAACCATGGGAGCCAGGTAGGAAACTAGGAAGGATAGGGTTGCTTCAGGAAGCCTCATCAGAACAGTTTGCACCTGGGACACAGAGATAGGGTTGCTTTCTAATCAGTGAAGCCATCAGCATATGTTTCTACCTTAAGAGTGTACAGGCACATGAGTCCAGTCTTGACAGCTGAGGCACATTAGCAGAGCCGTGGGGGCAGGGCCTCTCAAAGCTCTGAGAGCCAAAACCTGCACAGATAACCTTCAGGGGCAAAATTTCCACCCTGGTGAGGCCAGAAGGCAAGACCTCTGTCCCAGTGAACCTAGGAGGCAAAACTGACAAGTCAGAGATTTTCAAGAGTTAAGATTTAATGCTGTGTGTCTTGTTGTGCTTGAAAACTGCCCAGGGCATGCCTTCCCTCCTTTCTGTTTGTCTTCTTTGGAATGGGAAAGTCTGTGCTGGGTCCCTCAGATCACTGTATTTCAGGGGTACAACGAATGCTTCATTTCAAAGGTCCACAGTTGAAGGCAATTTGCCTCAGGATACATCGTATCTGGAGTCTCATGCGTATCAATTTATATGATTTATATGATATTCAAAAGAGACTTGGGAGTGAACTTTGGTATGTGGTGAGACTTCTGAGGCTCTTGAAATAGACAGAACATACTTTGTATGTAAAAGGACATGAATTTTGGTGGATCAAGACGCAATGCTTAATCTGATTGCTTATGACCCATCCCCTAATCCCAAAGTAGCTGTTTGGGTCTGGAAATTCATTAGGTCTTTAGTTAAGAGTCCCAACGAATATATTAGTATAAGGGACACTAGCCTCTCCCACCAATATGAAAATTCAGCAACTAGGCACCAACTGTAAGTCAAGTGCCTAGGTACACACTTCACAGCTGAGCATTGTGACTTTGAACTCCCAAGCCCTGAACTGTGAGAATGAACTTCTGTGGTTTATAAGACACCACTGTGTTATGGCATTCTGCTGTGGCAACCAGGGTAGAAAGAAACAGTAATGAGTATGTTCAATCCCAAATTTCAGCCTTGTTTCTGATGTGAAGATGAGCGCCTCTGTCTGTAGGTTCATTTTCTAGTATAAAATACATGGATGATTGACCTAAAAAGAGCACAGGATTTATCTTGTGTCGTTGTTTTAGGTGGTTTCTGTTCATGGTCACTTGGCCCAGTTGGTTTGAGGCTGTGATGTCACCATGTGTGGCAAAGGAGATCTCATCACCCTGTGGTAGCCAAGAAATGAAGACTCAATATTCCCTTTAAGGGAAAACTTCAGGTGACCTGGATTCTCTCATTTGACCCTGACCTCTCAAAGGTTCTATTCCCTCCTGGTAGTATCACAGGCTTGCAGCCAAACCATAAAGGCCTTTGGAGATAGCATAGATCCAAACTGTAAGAATATCTCCTGGGCAAGCTATTCCAGCTGTGACATAATAGGTTGGAACACATTTGGATCAACAACTCTTCTAACATTTAAATAACTCCCATCAATTAATATTATGCAAAATTTATGTTGAGAATGGGCTGTTCCTTACCCTGAATTACTTCATAATGTATAGAACAAGGGTGTTTTTAGTCTATGCCTTACCATGATGACTGTATTTTACAAACAGTATTTGACTCCATTGTGGAAATGAAGGATAACTCCACACCAAGGATACATAAGTATTGCCTTTCTGCACAGCACTTTTCATAAAGCACAGAGTGATAGACAGAATTTCTAAAAATATAAATGGTGCCTCCCTAGGCACCAATTTATCAGAATAGCTTGAGAATGCAGGAGCATATGCTGCACTAAATTGTGTCAGAAAACCATGGCTGGGGAATGACTTTGTTGTTAGAGAGAACCTGAGTTTGGATCTCTAGCATGCACACAAAAAGCTGAGTAGGCCAAGACTGGAACATTCTTAAACCTTGATCCATAGCTAGTCTTAAGAAATCAGTGAGTTCCAGGTTCAGTGAGAATATCCTGTCTCAAAATATTAGGTGGATAGTGATGGAAGAAGACATGGGACAGTGACCTGGGACCTCCAAGTGTCTGTGCACTGTCTTAAGAGTTTCTACGGGTGTGAAAAATTTCATGACCAAAAGCAAAGGTTGTTTGCCTTACATTTGCATGATATCATCTATCAATGAAGGAAGTCAGAACAGAAATTCATGGTAGGAACCTGGAGGCAAGAGCTGAAGCAGAAGCCAAAAAAGGAACACTTGCTTGCCCTGGCTTGCTCAACTAGCTTTCTTATCCAACCTAGGACCACCTGCTGAGGGGTGGCACCACCCACTCTGGGCTAGGCTCTTCCACAAAAATCACTAATTACTAAAACACCCCACAGGCTTGCCTATAGGCCAGTCTTACTGAAGCATTTTCTCAGTTGTGGTTCCCTTTTCAGATAACTCTGGCATACACTAAATTAAGAGAAAAACCAACCAAGACTTGCATATGTGCACAAACACACATTCACAAGCACTTTTATGCACATACAGTTTCATGTGCATACCATGTATCAAATATACAGAGAAAGACATTATAAAGCAATGAAATTAAAGCACTTGGGTTTTCCTGGTCTGTCTGTCAAGAAAATTGGGAGTTTTTGGGAAATTGCTGTCGACAAAACTGCCACAGCTTGTAAATTTATTGTTACTCAATAAAGTCTGACATCATGGAAAGTACATATGCTTTGGTATGTGTTTCTGACATTGGAGGCTCACAACAATTTGCTTTAGAGTGTGAAATTTGAATCTGAATGGAATTGCTCTTCAGATGAAGCAAAATGTCATGCTATGTAATATACCTCTTCTAAAATAATGTCATACTATGTAATATAACTCTTAAAATTTTCTGTTTGGTTAATCTCATTGTTGGAAGTAGAGTTTAAATTTATCTGATTTTATTACATAGGTATCTATTATTCTCTTTGTGTCTACTAGCATTTTCTTTATGTATTTAGGTATTCCAATGTTTGATATACTTACACACATACACACACACACACACACACACACACACACACACCCACCCTGAGCTGTTTATGAGAACTCCTTTAATATTAAATAAATGCTTTATTTCTACTGCATGGATTATCTCTCTCCATCTTTCTGTTTTTAGCCTAATCATGTTCTTTAGCTTCAGTGGCAGGCAGCATATAGTTGGGTGTTGGCTATTGAACAAGATGAATATGGAGGGATGATGGGAGATGTCATTCTGTATATGTTTCTCATACTGGTTAATAAATAAAGCACTGTTGGCCAATAGGAAAGGAGGATAGGAGGGACTAGGAGACAAGGAGGAAGAGGAAGTAGTAAGGAGGAGTCAAGATGGAAAGTCTGGAGAAAGCAGTATGCCAGCCACCTCCCCGGTAAGAGAAATACATAGATCAGCAGAAATGGGTTAATAATTAAGACAGAGCTAGCCAATAAGAAACAAGTAACTGGCCAACAGGATTATATCAAATACAGCATCTCTGTGTGTTATTTGGGGCTGGCGCAGTGGCAGGACAAGACCAGCGGCAGCAGGCAGAAAAACCATACTTGTTACAGAGGGAGATTGGCTTTTTGGGTAAGAAAGTTGTTGGAAGGGTTATTAATGTCATGGGCATGTAGACAGAAGGAGGGCAGGATGGTAGGGTCTCTGAGCAGATTTCAAGCCCTAACACCCTAGTTAGACAAATGGCATGGTAATGGCTCTCATGAGAGCTCAGGCCCACATGGCAGAGTAGGAGATGGATATTTCTTAGAGTGTTCAGAAGAAAGAGGAGGTTCCATCTGGCCAGGCTGTCTTGATTCCTTATCAGCAATGGAAGAAGGAGGAGTGTTCTGGAGACAGAACGTGCAGCTCTCAGGATGTTGAAGGGAGGTTCTCAATTAGTCTAGCGGCAGATACTGTATGTGAGGGAATATGTCAACACCAGTAGCCCTCTGGTGCCATTGAGTCTGGCAACCTGATCTGTGACAATTGGTGGGTAAGTAAGAATAACACCTGTCATTCTTCTCAAATCTAGGCACCAGAGGAGACTATTTACAGACTCATCCACAGACTCTCAGTAGGGTGTCCATCTCTTCATATAGGCCCAGGGGTTTCAGAATCAGCTATGAAGATGGAGACAGGGAAGGCTTCGCCTAGCTATAAATTGAGCAGCATTTCATCTGGGATTCAGTATTTCTTTCCTGGAGTCCTAGTACTGCAGCAGTACCTGGGGCAGCCTGTTACAGAACCACCCATTGGACCTCCCTGACAGTGTGGTTGCCAGTAGCTATGAGGGCAGGAACAGAGGGACAGGCTGCTGTGGGTGAATGTGATTCACCTGATTCCTCAAACTTCAACCCAACAGGTATTTTATTATAAACATTCTCTCTGTGTTGCCAAGTTCATGACACCTCCCCCCACCCCACACTCCCGCCCCCAGCATCTCAGCCTGCTGAGCGGTTGGGATTACATTTATGTGACACCACACACCTACACAGCTAGCTTGGCTTTTCCCTTTTCCTTTTGCCTCTCTCTTTTCATTCCTCCTCCTCCCCTCCTCTTTTCTTTCTTCCTTCCTACCTTCTTCCGTTTCTTCCTTCCTACCTTCTTCCCTTTCTTTCTTTCTTTCTTTCTTTCTTTCTTTCTTTCTTTCTTTCCTCCTTTCTTTCTTTCCTCCTTTCTTTCTTTCTCTCATTTTTAATTCGTTGGGCTACTCTGCTACTGTTTTCACATTCACTTCTTTGTTTTACGGGGTCAGGTAGCATGGGTGTGTATATCTGAATGTGAATGAATATGTGTCATGTCTGATCTTTACCCACTGAGCTATCTCTCCTGCCCAAGCTACTTTGTTTTAAGAATTTGATTCACCTGAATTTTAAGTTATTGTGTTTTTTGTTTTTGTTTGTTTGTTTTTTGTTGTTGTTTTGTTTTTTGAAACAGGGTTTTTCTGTGGCTTGTCCTGGAACAAGCTCTTGTAGACCACGCTGGCCTCAAACTCACAGAGATCTACCTGCCTCTGCCTCTTGAGTGCTGGGATTAAAGGCACTCAGATGTATTAGTCTGATTTCTAATCGTGACCAAAAAGCAACTCGGTAAAGAAAGGGTTTATTCGGATTTTCAGTTCCAAAGGGATATAGTGCACCACACTAAAAAAAATGTATAGCAGCAGGAGCATGAGGCCATCCTGAGGATCAGGAAGCAAAGAGATCACATTTCTATTTATTCATTTATTTATTTATAGTTTTTTGAAAGATGGTTTCTCTGGGTATCTTTGAAGTTTGTTCTGGAACTCAATCTGTAGTTCAAGCTGCCCTTGAACTCACAGAGATCCACCTGCCTCTTGAGTGCTGGGATTAAAGGGATGTGCCACGACTGCCCAGCAAGATCTCATTTCAGAACAGGACATGAATACAAGATTTAAATCCTCAACTCTCATCCCCAGTGACATACTTCCTCCAACAAGACTCCATCGTCTGAAGTTTTTATAACTTTTCCAAACAGAGACACCAATTGGGAAACAAGTGTTCAATTATTTGATTCTATGGAGGAGATTTCCCATTCAAATAATCACATTCTGATCCCACTCCCCATTGGCTCATGGCCATCTCATAGTGCAAAATACATTTAGTCCAACTTTAAAAGTACCCTCAGTCTGTTCATAGTCTCAACACTGTTCAAAAGTCTGAAGTCCAATTTCTCTTCTGAGACTCAAACCAGTCTTTTGACTATAATACCCTTTGTTATCCCTGGTTCAGATTCAATGGGCTAAAATGATTCTGCCTCTTCAGCTTTGCCATCTGCAACATGTGTTATCTCTTAGGCTGGTTCTCATTAATGTATGTAATGCTTCTTGGCAAATGCCCGTGGTTCTAGTATCTCCAGCATCTTGGTTGGGGTCACCACTAAAACACAGGTTTCATGTAGTAAACTCTCAGTACCTTCTCACAGGGGCTTCAACACATTACCTAGACTCAGTAGCTCTCTGAAATCGCAAAAGCCATGACTCCCCCAGTCTTGCATCTTTCTTGTCTCCAAATTCAGTACCAAGTGTATGTGATGAAGCCTGAATCCCTTGAACCAGTTACAGCAGCAGCTTCTGCAGACTGAATGTGGTTAACTTCTCTAACTATCTGCTTTCTAAGAGAAAACAAACAAGCAACTCCTAGGCTCTTTTCTTCCACTGTCTGGAGCCTCTCTAGGGTGGGGTCTTGCCCTCAGGGCACCTTCTCCTGTTATTTCTCTTAAAAGCCAGAGGCTAATCTTTAATGGCACCATTCTCAAACAATTACAGCCTCCTTTTTAGCACTAGGATTGGAGGCTGTCTTAAGCTCTCTGGTGTTCCTTTTTTCTCAAAACTTTACAGTTTTAAAACTTTCTGCCCTACTTGCTCTAATTCATAAAGACTTGTATAGAAGTAATCAGTAATAACCATCCAACAATCTCAATGTGTGTTCTTCTCACCATTGTGAATCAGACGCTTTATCTAATGATGCATGTAACAAACAGATAATTGTATGTGTGGCAGGACCTTGGTGAAATAACAGAAGGTACAAAGATCATTTAACAGGAAGAATGAACAGGGTCCACACTTGGGAGCAGCTTTGACAAGAAAGGTTCTCCAGGAGGCATTGCTTAAGGTAAGGTTTGAACAGTGAGCAAGAGCCACATCATATGGTCCATGTGATGCCAGCACCTAGAAGGTAGCAGTAAAAGGATTGCTGTGAGATTGAGTCCAGTGTGTTCAACATAGTAAGTTCTAGGATATCAAGAGCTGTATAGCAGCAATCTGTTTTGAACTCACACACAGAGCTGAAAAAAAGGAGACAGAGGATGGGGAACACTGGTCTAAGACTTCAAGGGATGACTAAAGGTAGAGAGGCCATAAGACTTTTAAAAAACTGGAATGTGAACCCACAAAGTCTGGTCAATAACTTACTGAGGAATGTGATAATGAAACGGACTCATGAATACAGAACAAGGCAGACCCTTGCTGATCCAGCTGCCATTGTCTTGCTGTTCTGCCCAGGGGTGATGAAGGCAAGGCTTGCTCCTGCTCTGAACAGAAGAGAGAGAAAGAGATACAGAGAGAGAGAGAGACAGAGACAGAGAAGACAAAGAGAGATAGACAGACAGACAGATCCTTTCCTCCATTTTATCTGGTCATATATCCAGTGAAAACCATGCCCATATCACTAGTCACCCCAAATGTCATTGGCCAAAGCAGGCTATAACATAAAACTACAAGAAGGCCAAGGACAGAGTGGACAGAGTGGCTTAAGCACAGAGACTTGAGACTGAACATGAATGAGGCCCACTCACTCAGGTTCCTATATCAGCTGCATAAGCTTTCTAGAGATAAGAGGTAATAGTAGTGATTTAAAAATATTGAGTGTTCATTCTACATTAGTCTTTTGTTTCCTGGAAGTTATGCTCATATTCCATATTATCTTTTTGTGTCACCTACATACTATTTATGAATTATCATTCTCTTACAATAATAGGTTGAGTATAACTGTGTAGAACTTGTTCAATAGAAGGTTACAAAGCCAATTCCTGACAAAGCCAGCGTTCTCTAACTCCAGCGTCTAGGTTGTTGCCTCTACACTCACTGTCACTTTATGCAGTATTTACATGAGCTTCTATATGAATTATCTATGGTAATTGTTTCAACCTCTTGTGGATAGCAAGTGTTGATTTTATTACTCTGTAGCTAAAGATTGTCAGAAGCTACCTCACTTCTCCACATGACTCCATCTAGCAAACTAACATGAGTCTACTTTCTTTGCTTTGTTTGGAATTTAGTGAAAGTCTCCATATACCAGTTGTATAAAAAACACCCAATAGTCTAGGTGGCTCATTCTTCCTGGTGTTTTTATAAAGTTGAGAAACAAGGAGCTGACAGATTTCCTCAACCAGCTCATTCTCACCCCAGGACATAGCTTAGGCTGAGAGATCAGGGAGGCCAGCCATGTGGAAGCTATGAAGCTTATCAGGTTATTAAACTCCCTGAACCGTTTCTTCTACTGTAAAATAAAAAGAAGCATGGGTTGTATTGCACTAATCCACATAAGTGCTGCAAGCAGTAAGTGACCTCACTTATGCTTCATCATTATAACCACCCATCAACAATTCATCTTTGGGGGACAATGAATACTTAAATGTTCAAATTTTAGACCATCCACAAGATACATCACTATGAACTATAATGCTTTGGGTTATTATATCTATAGAACAAAATACAGGATAAACTGCTAAATATTAAAATTGAACAACCAATCTAAAATAACAGAACATTGAAAAATATTTTTAAATGCTCAGAGTAGTATCCATAAAATGTCATATATTTTCAAAAATGTCTTGTTTGTCTTTATCTCCCTAGTAGAGTATGTCAATCAAGTATCAGCTTAGAGGGTCTTTATTTCATTTCAACTTAAATGGGCATTCATGGTAGTGACCAAAATGATCTTCAGAAGAAATATCTATATATCCATATATTCCACATAGACATTACAGGTACCTTCAGATTCATTTTCAAAAATCTGTTCCTGAAAACAACAACAACAACAAAAACCTACATTCAAGAGATGGGCTATTTGCTTCTATCTAAATTCATGCATGCCACTGAATTATGTATACTTTTCCAAGAATTTCCATTATGCATTCATGCTCTCCAGAATAAGACTTTTTGAGTATTGTGCTCTCCACAGGGGGAAAAAAATCTTGTTATTTAGTGTATGCTACATGTCTATGTAGGTATGTGCATGTATGCATGAAAGTGTGTGTGTACACATGTGGAGATCACATCTCAACAGTATTTGTCTCTATCAGCATTTACATTTTGTTTTGAAACAAAGTTCCCACTAAACCCAGAATTCATCCATTTGGGCAGGCTGGCTGAGCAATGAGAGGGAAAAATCTGCCTGTCTGTGCCTTCCCAGTGTGGCATTACAAAAGCTTAACACCATGCCAACCTCTACATGAGTGCCAGAGACCTAGGCTAGGCCCCCTGCTTGTTCTGCAAGCACTTTACCAACTGCACCGTTTCTATATCTGTGTTTTTAATTTTGAGAGAAAATAATCAGATGTAAATGCTTTACTATTTGGAAAACAAAACAAAAATAGATGAGAGATGAGCTAATTAATATAAAATGGACACTAGCTGCATTAGTTACCTTTCTCCTCACTGACAAAATGACTGAAGGAGTAAGGCAGGTTTATTTGCCTCAACTTACAGAGATTTTAGTCCATCAAGGCAGGGAAGGCAGTCACAGAGGCTCAGTCTATGGTGGCAAGAGCTTTCAGTCATAGCTTGTTCACATATCACTGACCAGGAAACAGAGACTGCAGTCAGAATCAAGGACAAATATAACCTTCAAAGGCTGCCCTTACTCAGTTACTCCTAACAGGCAGACTTTACCTCCTAAAAGCCACACAGCTTTCAAAATAGCCCCCTAGGCCATAAATCAGGGATTCAATACGTGGACCTGTGAACATATTTCAGATCCAAACCACAATACTCACAAATGTGGCAATGAGGATGTATATACAGTATATGTAGCAATAGAACTTTAATGTTCAATAAAAAGCACACACATGAGTTAAGAATGCCATTTACAGGTTCTTCACTATGGGAGGGTGTAATTTAGTTTATTATATCTGCAAAGGTTTGGGAGACAACATAGATTAAAAGTTTAAAAGACTTGGTTTTAATAACTCAATATTTTTATATTCTGTCTTTGTAATAAAGTAATGAAAAACAGACAAGACACTTATTGCAACACATTAAAAGTGGACTATAAAGAAACGTGGCTGCATGTGTTAACAATAAACACAAGCTGGAACTAGACTATCTTTGTATATTCTATTGTTTATATACAGTAGATGACATTTATCAACATTATCATTGACAATTAATGTTTGTCATTTATATTAATGTAAAGCCAAAAAGCTGGAAAAGAATGGAAATTAGTATGCCACTTCAAAGAATATTCGTGTCAATACTAGTGCATGTTTGACTGTTTTTTTTTTTTAATTCTATGATATTCATCACATTGATGCTTCATTTCTGCATGAGACGTGAGAACACTGACGTTTCCCTTCTGGAAAAAGTAATGCTACCATTAAATAAGACATAAAGTGAATAATTAATCTTCACGAAAACTCCTCAAATTTACATTCCTAAAACTCATGGATATTTTTCCCTTTGCTTGGTATTTAATGACATTTTATATGATTTCTGAGCAAGCAGTGTGCCATCAATTCTTTCTGTATAACATCTTTCTTTTAATATTTCACAACTCATTTTCTTCATGACGGAATATGTATGTGTGGATGGAGGCATGAATTAACTTGCTTTTAGCCTACTTGTTTATAAACTGGTTTGAGGGTAGGTAACTTCTCTCAGCTTTGCCTATTATACTGAGACAAGGGTGCAAAAGAAGGAAAGAAACCATCTTCTATTCTGGGGAGATAGTTCAGTAGATAAAGAGTTTGTGAGAAGGATATGAGCTCAGTTCCCAGAACCCATGTGAACACGGGTTAGTAGTGTGCACTTAGGTTCCCAGCACTGGGGACCCAGATATGGACAGATCCCTGGAGCCACCAATCAGTGTAGCCCATTGATGATCTCCTGGCCAGAGAGAAACACTGTCTCAAAATCAAAAGACAAACAAACAAACAAATAGAAAGGGTAGACAGTACTGGAGGGATGATATCCAAGGTTGCCCTATGTGTTCCACATACACTTGCACAAAGACCAACGAAAATCCCTCTAGAAAACCACCAACAAGTACATTTACTTTAGTTAATTGTAACCTTCAAACCCCTTGGCACTTGAGTCAGTGTCAAGGGTACATCTGTCTTAAACCATTTCATCCCTTCCTATAATTAGTCCTATTTAGTTCCCTTCCTAATTCACTATATGCAGCATCTCTATAGAGACATTCTTGATGCATAGTAGGTCTACTGTGGACCTACTATAGTTGGCTCTACTGTGGACATCACCTTTTATTTCTAGTAAAACAGACCAAAATACATTTCCATCCACTCTAGATCCACTGTGTTTTGTCACTTTGAGGATAACAATGCTACTCTATGGACCCAGCACTGCAAACACCTTTTTGTTTTGTGTTTGTGTCTAAAGAAGCCCAAAAGGTAAGCTCAGTTAGATATAGTATCCTGACCATGTTGTATGCCAAACTACAATTGAAAAATTTTCTAATTCTTTTTCTCTGTTTTTAACACTTAAAACAAGTCTGTATCTGTAACGAGATCTGTTACAAAATGAATTTGACAAATAAGTAGGCAGAAGTGCAAAAAGGGTTTATAAACTGAAACAAATAAGGCATGTATGAAAAGCTATGAAAGCTAGGAGCTGAAAGCTAACAGCTGCCTCTTCTGACCCTTCAAATGAGGACTAGATTTTACTTCTGACCTCATAGCTTATAAATATTAATATTAATTATTCCATTGTATTGTAATTATTTAAACTCCTGTTTCTCCTGTTAGACCTCATATCATAAACATTGTGTCTTTCAATATCCATATCCTGAACATTCAGGATTGTACATAGAATGACTGAAGCCTCTGACCCAGCTCCCATGTCTGCAATATATTCTAATTCTAATTTAGGCCTTAGTTTTCCATGGGTAAGAAGCTAACAATGAACCTATGAGAATGTACTTACTTACTCCCAAGCTCCTGTACAACAGGTTATAATTGCATACAGGTATGGGTGGAGGGAAAAGAATGTTTTGTTTTGATACCCTTGCAAGATAAAGAAATTGTCTAGACTCATTTGAATATTCTTTTAGCTGTTTTTTAGAGAGTCAGGGAGTTCATACGTTTGTGAAACTACACACAAGAGGCACTCTCCATGTTCTTGGAACAAACACAGGCTCTTGTACTAGTGCTTTAAAATCAGGCATGTTCAAACTAGAAAGGAATCTGGTCTCCACTGTCTATGTGCTTACAAATCCAGATGAGAGAGAAGGGTAGAGTTGTAAAACAGAACTTTATTTTTATCACTGCAGAGCATCTTCTGCCACTGGGGAAACCCTTACCAGATTCCATAGATAGTGATGATGATGATTAATTTACTTATTCCTGTACTTCTGCTACTGTGCTTTGATAGATCTGGGAAGGGTTTTGGCTTTCCAGTTTGCCTGCTATCTGAGGCTAAAGCAGAATTGACTATTCCTTTCAGCCTAGATTCCTATCCCTAACACCTTGTCACTTATTTGTGTGGACACACCCAACATCAGAGGAAACTTTGACTAAAAGAGATGTGTCTTGTTGGTAAAGAGAGGTTCTTTTTGTTGTAGGATTTTTTTTTTTTTTACTTTTTCCCATAAAACAAACACTTTTTCAATTTTCACACAGAATTGGGCTTTTAGCCTACAATGATATTAATCAAGTCTTCTTTTCTATCCTCACTAAGGAAATAACTTTTCCCAACTCAGTGAAAAAAACATCCCCTTAGAATTTTTCCTCTGTCTGATACTTTCAATTTCTATAAAATGAATAATAGAAACAAAAAAGGTCAGTCCTTGAGTGCCTCTGATCCAGCAGGTGACTTCTAGCAGTAGTGAATCCAATGCCTAATTTTGGAAACTGGAAATAGCATGAGCAACTTTGTTTTATGCTCTGGTATGTGTAAAGAGACTTAACCCTCATGTTGTGCTGTCTATTCACTGATCTTCTATAGAGTAGTGCATACTTTTCCAATTAGTTTTTCTAGATCTCAGTCTAAGACACAGGGATGATGTATTCATTTTTGTGTACAACCACAGTCTACTGATGATCTATATCAGTTTAGGATAGTACTAAATTCTATAGTTCAAAGGAATCATGCTAACATATAGCTCAAAACAGAACTCCTTTGTGCATATATGATCTAGCAGCTCTAGTGTAGTCTAACAACATAAATAATTGTGGAAGCTGGTGATGAACTTCACAAAAATGTTAATTTATTTGATTAAATTACCTCAAATTTCAGTTTCTCTTTTTCCATTCTATGATCTCTGAAATTGATGCCTTCTAAGTAACTTGTTCTAAACCACAGTTTGAGGGCTTCTTATTAGTTAATTAGGCTTTACACTATCCAGGATGAGACCATCAAGCTCCTTTAAAACAGGAGATACACTGTTTGGCAAGGATCACATCCACTTGATAGAAAATACCTTGATCTCAGCAGAGCATGTCTCCAGACTTCCACAGGTCATTTTATTGTATCACTACCTTTCCAGCTTAGGTCTATGAGAATTGAGAAGCTATGCATGTAGTATGAATGAGAAGTAACAGTTATAACCTGGCCAACTAGCCTTGACAATGAGCGCCTTGGAGAATATGGTCTGGGCTTTAAAGAAAGAGGTGGTGCCTCTGTGCTCCTGTGCTGTGCCCCCTATCTGTATGTATCCAATTCAATCCCATTGTAAAACCATCCTAAACCACCTAGAGCTTCTTCTGGCCTCTAGATAAGGCACATGAGCTATCAACAAGGGTGGGAAAAATAAGGTATCCCACTAGCAACCATTGCTGAAAGAAAACCTAAGTAGCAGCAATGGGCCCTTTCAATGTGGAAAGACCCTGTCCTTAATAAAAAAATATCATGATTCTTATTTCCACTTCTCCCATCTTTATAATTATGTTTGGTGCTTAGTGATCCTGCACACCATGTTGTTTAACTTGGTCAGACCTCACAAATCAACAATTCCTTCTATATTCAGGGTCATACTTTATTGTTGGAGTTCAAATGTGTACAGTCTTGGGGATTGGGAGAAATTAGACAGTATGTGCTAAAATGAACAAAGTGGATTCTTTGAGTATGCTCAGGGAATGTCCATAAGTAGCAGGATGCTGGGGCCAGTTTGAAGCTCACCATGATACATCCTATATACATCTTAATTCAAGTCTAGGTACATAACAGATAAAGGCTTGGGAGTGTGTGAAGATGCATAAACAGTACTTAGCTTTTCCCCCCACCCTGTATACCTTTTCCCCTCCCCCTCCAGTCTCCCCTCTCTGTCAAATTGTTTCAAGCTTTTAAAGTTGCAAACTTCAGAAATTTAAAGAGCTCATGTATTATCACATTATCCTTGTGACAAAATTAGATACTATTATTGCCAACTTCAATATGCAGAAAAGGATACTGAGGTAAGGCAAATCTAAATAATTTCTTAAAGTCCTTCATATTAGCTGTGACTGGCCAAACTGGAATATAAGTACCCTATCTCCTGAAGAATTGGGAATCAGGGAATGGTTATATTTGCTTCTTCTTCCTTTAGTTAGTTACCTTTATCTGCATATTTATAGTATGATGAAAACCAGGTAGATATGAGAACTGTGAACAGTGTTAATTCTGACCAAATGTTTCTCAAAATCTTTCTTTGAGCTAACTGGCTAACCTAGGCCTTATGAAAGATGGAAGTTTAGGAATCCCCTGAGCCAGAGGTGTTGACACAGTCTAGGGAGGCTGGCTTGCTGGAGCTGCTTGTCTTCACCCCTTCTTAACTCTGTGCTGAGTGACCTCATGTTAGAAGCTTCAAATCAGCTGTGATGGGAGTATGTGTCAGAGGAATCAGAAAACACTGCAAGACTGGCTTCCTCCCAGCAGATGTTAAATGCTTATCTACCCACCACTGCTCTTGGGTCATTCCTATCACTAACCTGGAAACTTGGCAGCTGTCCAAGAGTTTCCAGACCACACTACCTCCCTAGGGAGTTTCAGAAGTCTTGATATTCCTCTGTCTTCCATAAAAGAAGTCACAGGAAGAGGGACTTCTCCGGGATACTCAGAAGTCCCTTCCGAATATTTAGCCCAATTCTTACTTTGTAGTCACTCCACCATGCCTTTGATGACAGAGGGAAGAAAAGATCCATCCTTATGATTTGCACAGTAACTGAAGTTGAGGGAGAAGAAACTGCTGTGGCAGGTCTTCAGAAGACAGATGTGTAACTGAGCCCTTTCCCCTTGTAAACAGACGCCCAAGGCAGAACATCTCCCCAGCTTTTCATTCTGTCTGGTTCAATATTAGCTAGAAAGGCCTGGCTGGCTTCTCCTGGGAGGAAACATGTCTTCAGCTTCTTTCTGGTTTGTTTGTTTGTTTCTAGGGCAAGCCAGAAGACACAGGTAGTAGTCACAAACTCCTTACTGTGCATGTTCAACAAGAAGTAAACAACCTGAAAACCAGCAGTGACAGCCACTGTGCCAGGAACTCTTCTGGCTAAACCTGTCTGGGAATAGAGCCTGGGGGGGTTCCAGCCTCGGAACACCTCCACCCAGCACAAGCTCTCACAGCCAGCATCGCTCCACATCCTGAGTTTATGCAGTCTATCTGTACTAAATTTTAAGCTTGAGCTAACTTTCATATATAAGTACCACATGCTTGCCTTCTTTTCTACTTTCAAATGTCAAATCATTAAAGCAGATAAAGCCAGTAATCACTTTTTTTGTTATTATTAAAAATGATCTTAAACTGGTGGTAGTGGCATGTGCCTTTAATCACAACACTTCGAAGGCAGAGGTAGGTTGAACCTCTGTGAGCTTGAAGCCTGCCTGGTCTACAGAGTGAGTTTCAGGACAGCCAGGGCCAAATTGAAAAGCTGTCTTGAAAAACAAAACCAAAAAACAACAACAAAATGACCTTAAGTCACCTTGCCAGACATGTTCTTTTACAGATAAATGAACTAACACAGAGATGTAGATGACTTAACCAAGACCATAGAGTGAGGGAACACAGCCACAGCCAGGATCCAGGACAGTCTCACTTCAAACCTGTGCAGAGCACAAAAGAAGATGAACAGATTGAAATTCTCATCAGTTTCCAAGCTACCCGGAAGGCATTCTCTCTCCATTCTTGAGAACCTAGGTACCACCCGCGACTCTGCTGGCCCTCATCATACCCTATGCATCGTTAGTGCACACTGTATTTTACTAAAACTGTCCATTTTTCCTTCTATTTTTCTTCCTCACTACAGTATATTCCTCCTGATCTGTACACACATCTTTCCTGTCCCCTCAGGAGCAGCTAGCTGGGTTATGGAACTTAAGAGTTGCTTAATAATTATTTACTAAATGGAATAATTATTTACTAAATTTACTAAATGGAAATTAACTTGAGCTTTTAGTTTAATGTTGCTTCGGAGGTTCTTAACTGCTGGTGGATCAGAAGAAATTAGAAGGCTTACTGAAATATAGATGCCAATAATTCTGATTCAATAGTTCTAGAGAGGGTACAAGAAAGGATCCGCATTTTCAACAAACCAATGATCTATTCTGAAGATGAATTTTGTCTCTGTCCCATCTCTACTCGAACAAACATTGTTGTAAGATATTCACAAAGATATGGAATGTCTTCAAGTTTTGAAAACTGCATGAAGAATTCTTGCTCACTCCAGAACTTATTAACAAAGCCTTAACTTCATTAATAGGTATCTAATTCAAAAGTACTCAAATTAACTATCAAGAAAGGAATCTAATCCTTCATCTGCTGTAGAACAATCTTTATACATTATAAAATGTATATTTAAAAAATACATTGTATTGCTCTCATTGTTATTAAAAGGCTGAATGGCCAATGGCCAGGTAGGATTTTGGGGACAGAGAGAATGCTGGGAAGAAGAGTGGAGCCAGATTGAAAGGAAGCAGGACTTGCAGGAGAGGTAAAAGCCATGATCCTTGGTGCATTGTTAATAGAAATGGGTTAATTTAAGTTGTAAGAGCTAGTTAGTAACAAGCCTGAGCCATTGGCCAAGCATCTACAAGCCAAGGGCAGAACAGAGGTGATCCTGGTCCCGACAGAAAACTCTGCTTACATTCAGTTAAGTGCCATTTTCATCAAAAGACATTGTATGAAATTTGAGAATTTGGGAACTCTTGTTCTCAAAGCTGAGCTTTGAGGCAGGCAGGGAAAATACAAACAGCGACTCTATGTACATCAATTGAATTCTGTGGGGGATGTTGTCTGCAAAGGCAATAAAATAATCTGATCAGCAGCTTTTGCAATCGAACACTGATTGATTGACTGAAAAGACCATGTTGTGGATAGTCTATGAGGAGCAAATATCTAAATACTTTACTTCCTTCTAAAATGCCTGCCTACTACACAAACAACATCCCCCACTGGAACCTGATGAACCCATCAGGGGCCACATCCTGGAAGAAAATTGAGTATCCTTTCTCTAGAAGCCTTGCCAGTAGTTACTCAATTTTGAATGGGCACTTATTGAGCACTCCCCTCTCTGTGCTAGCATATTGACTGCTTTGTGCTGGCCCTTTACAGGCAACCATAGCTGCTGAGCAACAGTCTTGTCATGTCCAGAAGACATTGTTATGCTCTGGTCCTCCCAGACTTCTGGCTCTTATGATCTTT
This sequence comes from Phodopus roborovskii, assembly GCF_943737965.1. Taxonomy (NCBI): domain Eukaryota; kingdom Metazoa; phylum Chordata; class Mammalia; order Rodentia; family Cricetidae; genus Phodopus; species Phodopus roborovskii. The sequence continues at coordinate 12,757,544 of NW_026126525.1, forward strand.
CTGCATACACTTCTGAGATGATCACAGAGCCTTGGGGTAGGAGAGTTGTGTGGTACAGATGTTCCATTTGTGGTTTCAACCCCACTGACACTTAGATGGTCACTGAGCTTGAGAGTGGGAGGGTGTTGTGGTACAGATGTCCAGTCTGTGGTTTCAACCCCATTGATATTTCATCTGTACACTTGGATCAGCTGTGAATTACTCGTGTACTGTAAAGCGAACCATCTCTGAGGCCTAGAGTAGGACTAATCTCTGGGTATAGGATAGTTGAGAACTACATCCATTTAGCAGAAAAATAGTAGTAGGTGTACCCCTGGGGTCTATGGGTTCTTGATCAGATTACAGTAGCAGACCTGAATTTCCTTCCGTGGGACAAGCGTCAATTCCCATCAGAAGCAATTGGTCACCCCATAACATTCATGTCACTATTGTATCCATGGGCATATGACTTCCCCTGCCCTAGCAGCCTGCTAAGCGCCTTCAATTACTATGCAATCTAGCCAGCAGAGGGGAAGCATCCTTCTCAGAAACAACAGGATTCCAACATTTCCTGTGACCAGTGTGTGTGGTAGCTTCTGCAATGGACTGTAATCACTGAGTTCTGGTGAGCAACCAATGGGGGTCAGTGGCAAGTGCCTGTACTATTGGAGGGGAGTAGAGTCTCTCAGATGTCCCTAACCAACAACAACTCAAGGGGGGAGGTTGTCCCACACCCTCCATCATTCTTAATCACGATGCAATCAGTTATCTGCCCACATGAACACCACATCTGAAAACTTACCTAAGGATACTCAATAAGATATATATTCTTTTATGAGGCTACAATTACCTTGGTACCCAAGCCACACAAAGACACAACTAAAAAAGAAAACTACAGTCAAACTACTGGCAAATCAAATCCAAGAACACATCAGAAAAATCATCCACCATGATTCATCCCAGGGACACAGGGATGGTTCAACATACAAAAATCTATCAATGTAATCCAAAATATAAACAAACTGAAAAAGAAAAACCACATGATCATCTCACTAGGTGCTGAAAAAGCCTTTGAAAAATCCAACACTCCTTCATGATAAAGGTCTTGGAGAGATCAGAAATGACAGGAACATACCTAAACATAATGAAAGCAATATACAGCAAACCAACAGCCAACATTAAACTAAATGGAAAGAAATGCAATTCGATTCCTCTAAAATCGAACAAGATAGGCTGCCCACTTTTTCCATATCTCTTCAATATCGTACTTGAAGTTCTAGCTAGAGCAATAAGAAAACAAAAGGAGATCAAGGGGATAAAAATTGGAAAGGAAGAAGTCAAACTATCACTATTTTCAGATGATATGATAGTTGACATAAGTGACCTGAAAAACTTTACAGCTGATAAACATCTTCAGCAAAGTGGCAAGATACAAGATAAACTAAAAAAAAAAAAAAAAAACAAACAAACAAAAAAATCAGTAGCACTACTATATACAGATATACATATGATAAAGGGTAAAGGGGCTAAGAAAGAAATCAGAGAAACATCACCATTTACAATAGTCACAAACAACATAAAATATCTTGGGGTAATGCCATCCAAACAAGTGAAAGACCTCTGTAATAAGAACTTTGAATCTCTAAAAAAAAAAAAAAAAGAAATTAAAAAAGATAGCAGAAAATGGAAAGATCTCCCATGCTCTTGGATAGTAAAAATGGCAATATTGCCAAAAGCTATCTACAGATTCAATGCAATCCCCATCAAAACCCCAGTACGATTCTTCACAGACCTTGAGAGAACATTACTCAACTTTATATGGAAAAACAAAAGACCCAGGATAGCTAAAACAACCCTGTACAATAAAGGAACTTCCAGAAGCATCACCATCCCTGACTTCAAGTTCTACTATAGAGCTATAGTCCTGAAAATAGCTTGATATTAGTGCAAAAATAGACAGGAAGACCAATGGAATCAAATTGAAAATCCTGATATTAACCCACACACCTAAGAACACCTGATTTTTGACAAAGAAGCTAAAATTATACAATAGAAAGAAGAAAACATCTTCAACAAATGGTGCTGGCACAACTGGATACTGGCATGTAGAAGACTTTAGATGGATCCATATATATCTCCATGAACAAAAATTATGTCCAAATGGAGAAAGGACCTCAGCACAAATCTAGCCACACTGAACCTCTTAGAAGAGAAAGTGGGAGGTACCCTTGAATAATTCCTAACAGGTGACCACTTCTTGAACATAACACCAGTAGCATAGACATTGAGATCGACAATTAATGAATGGGACCTCCTGAAACTGAGAAGCTTTTGTAAGGCAAAGGACAGTCAACAAGACAAAATGTCAGCCCACAGAATGGTAAAAGATATTCACCAACCCCATATCTGACAGAGGGCTGATTTACAAAATATACAAAGAACTCAAGAAGCTAGTTACCAAAACACCAAATAATCCAATTAAAAAGTAGGGTACAGAACTAAATAGAGAATTCTCAATAAAGGGATCTAAAATGGCTGAAAGACACTTAAGAAAGTGCTCAACATCCTTAGCTATCAGGGAAATGCAATTCAGAACAACTCTGAGATACCATCTTACTCCTGTCAGAATGGCAAAACAGGAAACACCAAGGACAGTTCATGCTGGAGAGGATGTGGAGAGAGGGGAACACTCCTCCACTGCTGCAGTGGGGAGGGGCAAACTCATATAACCACTTTGGAAATCAGTATGGAGTTTCCTTAGGAAAATGGGAATGAGTCTACCACAAGATCCAGCAATTCCACTCTTAGGCATATACCCAAAAGATGCACATTCATACAACAAGGACATCTGTTCAGCTATGTTCATAGCAGCATTATTTGTAATAGCCACAAACTGGAAGCAACCTAGTTGCCCCTCAACAGAAGAATGGATAAAGAAAATGTGGTACATTTACACAATGTAGTACTACTCAGTGGAAAAAAACAATGGAATCTTGAAATTCACAGGCAAATGGGTGGAACTAGAAAAAAACTATCATGATTGAAGTAACCCAGTCGCCAAAAGACAAACATGGTATGTACTCATTCATATGTGGATTTTAGACATAGAGTAAAGGATAACCAACTAGAATTCACACCATCAGAGAAGCTAGGAAACAAGGAGGACCCTAAAAGAGACATAAATGGTCCCCTGGAGAAGGGGAAAGGGACAAGATCTCAGGAGCAAATGGTGAGCATAGAAGATGGGGAGAGGGAGTTAGAAAGAGAAGGGGAGGAGATGATAACATGAGGGAGCAGGAAGATTGAGTCAGAGGAAGAATAGAGGAGAGCAAGAAAAGAGATACTATTATAGAGGGAGCCATTATAGGTTTAAAGAGAAATCTATGAACCCAACTCCACAATAGTGGAGAGGCTACATTAAATGTCCCTCCCTAATAATGAGATTGATGATTACCATCCTATATGCCATCCTAGATCTTTCAACCAGTAGCTGATGGAAGCAGAAGCAGACACCCATAGCTAAACACTGAGCTGAATTCCTGAAATCCAGTTGCAGAGAGGGAGGAGTGATGGGCAATGGGGTCAAAACCAGGCTGGAGAAACCCACAGAAACAGCTGACTTGAATGGGGGCCCTCATGGACCCCAGACTGATAGCTGGGAAACCAGCATAGGACTGTCCCAGACCCTCTGAACTTGGATGTCAGTCAGGAAGTCTGACCAATCTATGGGGCCTCTAATAGTGTATTAGTATTTATTCTTAGTACACTAACGGATTTTGGAAGCTTATTCCACACAGAGGGATACTCTCTCAGCCTAGACACATGGGGGAGGGCCTAGGTCCTGCTCCAAATGATATGACAGACTTTCAAGATCTCCCATGGAAGGCCTCACCCTCCCTGGGGAACAGAAAGGGGATGAGATAGGGTTTTGGCAGGGGGCAGGGGAGGAGGGGAGAGAGAGGGAACTTGGATTGACATGTAAAGCAAGCTTATTTCAAACTTAAATTTAAAAAGGGTAAATTTTTTTAAAAAAAATAATACACATACATACATGTCTTTGCAGATTTTCAGTAGTCATGTATTTTTCCATGTGACATCATTTTGAGTAGAATAATGATCTTAATTTTTTCTTTCTTTTTTAAAATTTTTTTATTTATTAATTTTGCTTATTTTACATATTGATCCCAGTTTCCTCTCCCTCCCTCCTTCCCATGCCCCCAAGCCCCCCTCCCATCCCATTTCCCCCTCACTCCACAGGGAGGGAGGTTATGCCTTCCAGGAGGGATCTCTATTTACTTCCTCACGACCAATAATGAGCTCCTTAAGAATTTATCTTTTGTATTTAACAACTCTAACCCTAGTGACTAGAAGATTATAAATATTCAATAAGACAATTGCTAACAGAAATACTGATATCTTACCATGTTTAATAGATATTTATTAAACAAAAGAATGAAATACTTCTAAAATGGAACAACGTATGCTGATGCTTCTGTAAAATTACTATTTTTTTATTCATGTTGTTGTTAGATACCGGAGTGTGTGTGTGTGTGTGTGTGTGTGTGTGTAAGTGCGTGTGCACATGCACGTGCGCGCGCATGTGCGCACACATGTGGACTCACATGGAATCTGTGGTGGACATTGGAGGAAAATTATATTTGAGTCAGTTGTTTCCACTGAACTCAGGTTACCAGCCTTGCTAGCAAGCTCATTTACCCACTGAGCCATCTCATCAATCCTCTAAAGATGAATTTTTTACTATACTAAACTATTAGTTCATTTTTTTTATTCACGAACCATGACAGTTTGGACCAATGCACTTTAACTAGCTGTACATGTTTTTTTTGTTTGTTTGTTTGTTTTGGTTTTTTGTTTTTTTTTTCTACTTACAATTTATAAAGCATGGCCACATATTCTATTTAGTTAAATATTTTCAATAAGATATTTGTGTAAAAATGTAACTAAGTGCCCCTAATAAAGTTGAAGAATGAAAAAAAAAATGAAGCACTCCCAATAGAATTACAAATTTTCTAAGGCAAGAGCTTGCTAACTATGATCAGACTGAAAATTACCATGAGTAAATGAAATCTCATGTTACTTGCTTATTCTTTTCAAAGAAAATAACCAAATGTTTCTATTTATGTATAATTTCCTAGTTTTACATATTTACAGATAACCCTCTAGTCAACTCCTAAAATAAAAGGTATGTAGACCAAGTGCAGCCAGCTGCCATGCCTTTGCAATGGGTGCTACAAACTAACAATCTTGGATTCATTACTATCTATTAGCCTACCATAATCCTTTTCAAACATGTTCATTTTCCTTTTGAATTTTTCCTGCATCTTTTTCTGCCTTCTAATCCAGAGGAAACAAAACTATTTTACATGTTAGCTCCAAAAATAACATTCTTTTCTGCTTTTTGGACAACTATCACAATATCTTCATTTTGCCTTAGGTCTACCAAGTATGTGACCATCCCCAAGGGTATTCCTATTACTGTAACTTTATGGGGCTTCCCACTGTGGTTACATTAGGCATTGTATCATTCTTCCTGTGAATTATAAGACTATGAAAGGAATTAGGGTAAACTTTTAGAGTAGCTTGTCTACATGGCCTAGGCTCCAACACAAAAAGGAATCGAAATGAGGTTTTCTGTTTTATTTTGTTTATAAAAATCATTTTCATTGTTTCCTTTTCTTTTCTTGCTGTCATGTTAATGTTAAAAGTTCATCATGTTGATCCAAACTTTGTTGCATAAAATATTTCTGTATTTTACCCATAAAACTCATCAAATCAGGGTTATATACTCCCTTTAAGAGATGGTGAATGGGGCATTGCTCCGCCTCCTGAAATTATTCAGGCTCAGTCTAATATGCTCAGTATTTTAAAACCACAGTTCTCAAAGCTTTCTGCCTCTAATCTGTTGGGTTTTTTCCCCTCTTTTCCCCTTTGCAGTCTCATGACTTCTACTATATTTACAGTGACACACTTCTGTCTGTACCAGCCTCTTGTCACTGTGCCCATGTGCAAACGCACAGCCCTTTGATGTAGTCTATTCAATGATTCCAAGTCTGTGAACTTGGTACACTCACCTATGGCCACACCTTCCCTGGCAAAGCTAAGGTCCTAGGCTGTGAACAAAGACTGGAGCTAAGCTGCTTAGATGAGGGCACGCTGCCCTGTCTTAAAAACCTGTTAACAGCTTAAGGGGAATTGCAGAACACTTTGGTTGGCAAAGTAAAGAAACCAACTGAAAAACTAACCTCTAAGCTGCCAAGTTGCCCAACATTAGAGGAGTCTTAATTATATACATAAAACTATAAAGACCCATCTCCTCACCTCTGCTTCCCACTACCCTTGCCCCGACTCCTGGAATGAATCTCTTACAACAACTCACTCATTTCCTGTCATCATATAATTAATGTTAAAAATCAATACCAGAAAATGTGAATGCCCAGACATGACTCCAGCCTGGGAGTAGCTGCTAAAACATTAAAAATCAATACATTTTAAAAAGGATTTTGATTCCTTTCCTAGAAATATGGGCTAGTAAACATCACCATCAGGACATTTCCTAGGAGGGCACAAAGGTGTCTAGAATGCTTTGAGGCTTCTTATTTTAATAACAGCTATGGTGAGATATTTTGGAAGGATTCTAAATAAACCGGCTAGAAATAATTTCTCACAGTCATTCTGTATTACTGTTCCAAATTTTGTGGATAGACAGACAAGAGCTAATTTTTCCAAATGACCCAGCATGCATCATTGCTCCAGTCTAAAGCTTTCATCTAAAAGAGGAACTTCCAGGTGTCACCAAGTGCTGTGTAATATTAAAACTTTAAGAGTAATGCTTTCCTAAACACAGAGGAAATGAAGAACAGGAAACTGTCTCTTTGTTAAAATTGCATGTCTTCCTTGCTGTTGTGCAATGGAAGGCGGTACAGAGGTGGGGGACTTTGTGCTCTGGGAAGGAAGAGGACAGAGAACTGAGCAGCTATAGAAGTCAGGGATCCCATCCACAGGGAAAGCAGTGGGGTGGGTCCAAACAGTAGTTTTAGTGTGTATTCCTGGAATTATCTGTCTCCACTTTAAATCCCAGGAAGACAATGAGTTATAGGACTGTGTAGTCACTTAGCAAATACCAGAAAACAATGAGATTGGCTATTGAAGCAGTAAACGGTTTGATTGGGGCTGTAATCCAAGAATAGTCATCAAGTAGTTCTATGAAAGGTTAACAAAGGACAGGAGAAATCAGCTATTGAGATTCAGGAAATGCATTGGGAGGCTTTGAACTCATTTAAGCAAGAGATAACATAACAAGGGCTCAGTAATAAGCATTGTCATAAAAACAGGAAGCCAAATGTAAGTTTTATTGGAGTGGATTCCATTGCATTGGATAGTAAAAGAAGGAGATGAGAGAGGAAGGTATATGCAAAATTTAGGGGATGAGATTTGTGTGGGAAAATAGTAATTGAGATGCCATCCCAGCACTGACCAGCAAGAGATGGTCACAGGAGATTTAAAGTGATACAGGGGCTTCTAAAAGGAGATAGCAGCCCAGGTCCGAGTAATCTTAGTAACCCAGCAGAAGGAGACCACTAAGAAGAAAACCACAGTGAGAAACAGAAAGGATGTGTCTTCAAAGACACTATGTGTTCTTAAAGTCAGGGAATAAGATATCCAAGGAAGTTTAAAAATGAGAACAAATGAGACCGCAAAAGTAGAAGATTGACTAAGCTAGTTCATGAACATCAGCTAAGTCTCAAGAGCAATTTCAAGGCCAGTGAGATGGCTCAGGGGCTCACAGCACTTGCTGCCCACCCTGCCCACCTGATTTTAACCGCAGGGATCTAGGGAACCCACATACAAAGGTCAAATGCTCTGGCACACATCTGCAACCTTAGTACCCCAAGGGTGAAATAGGATGCAGAGACAAGACAGCCCCTTGGAAATAATTGAGGCTGATACTCAGAACAACAGTAAGAGAGGCATGCCCTAGCAAGACAGGAGGCCTCCCAATAGTTTTCTTCTAACTTCTGTAAACATACAAGTGCCCACAATCACATACAAGTATACATGACACACACAATGTAAAATTTGAAAGTAGGATAAAAGTTTTAAAACTTAAAAATTCAACCCTCTTACCCTCTACGACCTCTTTTAATTTCTTCAGTGGCAGACTGAACCCTAGGCTGTAGGTCAAAGGAGGCTTGCTCCTTTCCTTCTGGGAGTGAGGAATGGACTTGTTCCTCTGCTCTTCATAAAACCTGAGGATTGATCAGTCTTCTCTTTGCTACCCACCAGCAAGCATCTTTTTTCTGACTCTATTAATCCATGGCTCATGTTTTAAACAATCCTTTGTCAATATACATGTCTCCTTTGCTGTTTCTGCACAAGCAGCTGGAACCCAAGTCTCTGCTTGTGATATTTTCATTGTCACCTCATAACTGGCTGAAAACTCACCTAATAAGATTTCTCAAAGTGACACAGTCCCTCCATCCTTTCCAGCGGTGTGAAGGGCAAGGGTGTTGACAGCAGATCTGAACCCAGAAGACAAGCTTCTCTCACAACCCATTTCCTACAGTCAGCACTTTAACTTGTCCAGTCCTCTTGCAACCACTCATTTCATCAGAGTCCTTACTCCCTGTCTGAATTCTACCATGCCACCACCAGTGGACTGTCACTTTGGAAGAACTGGCTAACTATGAGTAGACCAACCTCATCTAGCAACAAAGATGTGCACATGCAGTTAGAAAGGCCCCCCTTTTTAATGGATCCAAGAACCAGGAAAGAACTGCTTAGACTAACTACGGCAAATATCACCTTCCAAAAGAAAAATGTCCCAAATGTTTTGGTAATTTGGAGGTTCTTATGGTGGGAAAGACAACAAACGTTCCTGGTGCAGACTATTTAAGTCCTTGAACTATGTGTGCAAAAAGGCATTATGCAACATAATGTCCTAGGAGTCCACCAGTGGTGGTAATTATCAGGCACCATATCTTCCAATAATGATACAGTAGCTGGCCAAAAGTGGGGCTAAGGCCACTAAGCCATCCCAGCATCAAGATCTTATAAGAAAAAGATATCAGGAGCACCATTCATCACTCAGTAATTGCCTTGCCAGGAGTTTTATACAGAAGCGTTAGTGTAAGGGGGGAAATACAGGAGCTGCATCTGTGAGAAAATTAACTAGAATATAGAGAGGCTCATTGTGTTAAGTCCTATTAGAGATAAATTCTTCCACACAGAAAGAGAGTAAGTTTCTAATACATTTCACCACTTATTTTATCTCTTTTTACTCATCGGATTAGTATACAGCTAAGTAATCCTGGAGACTTGGGGGAGACACTTGGCATAGTTGGGTTATGAAAGACTCATTTAGGCAAGTGGTCATGGAATTCAATAATTTTACTAACAAAATAAACAAACATGCTACTAAAGACCATAATGGGCGAACTTAGGCCAAAAAGTATATGTCGCAGTCACAATATGTATATGATAGTGGTTTTTCTCATTAGCAAGTGGTGCTTTACCAATGAACATATTTGTTAATTCTCACTTACATAATACATCTACCTAGGGTCCACCACATTTGCTTCCACTTCTACAGAGAGACAAGTTGATTCAGCTGTTAACACTGACTTAGTTGCATGCTGATGTACATATATATATATATATATATATATATATATATATATAGTAATTCTTTGTAGGAGCTTCTATTGCCCCTATCTCAGACATCTATCTAGGCAGTATTCTCTGATACCAAGTGAGCTGGAATCCTCTGGGTATCTTGGTGAAATGTGGGTATAGACTGAGTAGGCCTTGGGTGGGGCCTGAGATTCTGTATTCCTAACAAACTCTCAGGTGTCATAACCACAGGTTGAGTAACAGACACTGTAGTTAGCTTACAGCATTTGTTTGGTTCAAATTGTCAGGTTTTCTTTAACCATCCTTTCTAGTCAACCCATTTGCTCCCATTTCTGCCTGACCTATTCCACCTCTTCACTGGAGAGATGCCCTTATCCTGTCCTTGTCCGGGTTTCTACTTCCGTCATTTTTGCCAAACCCTCTAGCTTCACTCTTGTATTTTGTTACCTAGTAACCCTTGGGTGTGCCTCTATGCCACAGGCAATGTCTACAGCTAAATAGGAAACTTCTCTCACAGTCTGCAAGTCCACCTCCAAAAGCTTTTGTTGTATGTGCTAGATAATCTAGCTAATCAACTGAGCCCTCCCTGAGCAAGTTCAAGCAGTTCATTTCCCTGAGATGTCTTGTTGGATACCTGGCCTTCGCCCTACAACGAGTCCTCTCCCTGGAAGTGCACTGGTTGCCAACCACAGTTTCATGGTCTTTCCAAAAACAGCATCATCTCCAAGAAAAGACCATTTCTTTTCTAATAGAGAAGGTTGTTTGTATTCACTTTTCTATTTAGTATTTACAGAGAGGCTTGTACCTTCTAAAAGAGAATTGTGTCTCACAAACCTCAATAAGCTTCCCCTGTCAAGTAATTTTGATGGTGTTTACTAATTGGGTTCCTTTCTTCCCAAATGAAGACAAGCTGGCTGGTTACTCACAATAAATGCCCAATGATGGTTAAAAGATTAAACTTTTTTACTTTTGCAATTAAACATTTATATTTCATTGATTTTTAATTACGTGAAGCTAGTGATATTTTGATTTTTTTTACTTTTCATTCATTTTATGAATTAATGTTGGACACAAGAAACTCTATTAGTGATTTTTAATTATTTTTAAGCTATGATGGAATTATTCAAGGAAGGATTTCCTTAAAAGTACAGTTCTGCACACAAATGGCAGGTGAGATCCCTTGACTGAAATGAGGGAACAAGATAGTCAAATAAAACTACAAGAGGCCATTGTTTGGACTGAGCTCCAGTACTGGGCTCCAAAATAGAGAGTGTAGAAGTCAAAGTTAGTCAAACTATTGTGCTCTATTACCAAGTGGAAACTTAAGTTGTTATCTGACCACCCAAGAATTTTGGATGGAGAGATAGTAGTGAGAGTTCTCAAACAAGACAATTGGAACTGATTTTAACTAGCAGGATAATGAAGTTCCCTCTTGCTCTAAACTCAAACAACCCCCCTTTAAAACAATACATAACCTGAAGAAATCTAGTCTCATGTTAAGCAATTGCTTTTGTTCAGTTTATTCCTACCTCCCAAGGGAAGCAGTTTTGAAATGACGAGTTTTCTGGTGGTCTTCTGATTCTACTTCAGTTCATCTCTGTGTATAGACCCAGCCCTGTCCTTTCAGCTCATCCAAACACCTGCCCTATTTTAAAGAAAATAAAACTGTTGCCTGTTTTGATTTTTAATTTTTAGATTTTTGTTTCTTGCCAGACATGCCAATTGTTCCTGTCTCAATATACACGATAATTGTTTGCAAATATGGCTTTTATGCTGGAAACTCATCACAGTAAATCAAGGAATGGCATAATAAATTCTGGTTAGTCATTTGACAGAAGAAGCAATAACCCCCAATTGAAATTTTAGCTGACTTGAAGCTCTTCCATGCGATGTCTTGAAATGTGTCAGTTAATGCAAGTACGATTTATCAAAACCAGGTTGAGGGTGCCAGCTTACAGAGTATGAAGGTGAAGGTTGAAGACCAAGAAAAAGGGAGTTGATGACTCCTTCATAGAAGAGAAAGCTGAATTCCTCATTGTTGTGTAGCTTTGTTCTCTATCAGCACATCTGACATATCAAAGTTTTTGGCATTTGGTTACATGCAGCTAATGTTATGATGCTTTCCACAGCAATGTCATACAATCTATTCACTAAAATTTGTATCAATAGTCTATAGCATGTTATTATTCAGTTATTAGTTTACTGAGGCTAGTCTAATTTTCCCCAATATTCTATAAAGTGCAGAGACAAGGACTACAGCATTGATGCCTTGCAGTTCATGGTACCATGAAGTCCCTGAAGGCTTCAAGGGAAGCCCCGAAGCTTTGAGCACAGAGGGGAAACAGAAAGGCGTACTGGTCCTAGTTGAGATAGTAATGTACATATGTCATTTACAGCGGATCTTTATGTTTATCTCTGTCTAAGGTCAAAACAATCTTTGATGTAGAGTTAAAAAAAACTCCTTGGGAGAAGGGGACTATTAGCATGACCTTTTCCATCCCACTGCACTTATTTCTGTGTCATACTCTTATCATCCACCAATAAGTTCATCTGCCTTAAAAAGAAAAGATACAATACTGAGTATATCAAATGAAACCAGTATCTATATCTATGTAGCATTATTTATAATAATCAGCATGTGGCATCAGCCTGTATATCCACCAGCAGATGTATAGATAAGGAAAATATAAGGCACATATCTAGTGGAATGCTTCAGTATTTAGAGAGAGAGAAAGAGAGAGAGACTGTCATGCCATTTGTGTCAATATATAAAACCAGAAGACATTGTGATAAGTGAAACAAGGGAGCTACAGAAAGACAAATATTCTACCATCTCACATACCTGTGTGATTTCTTAAAGGTGGTCTTATGGAAACTGAGAGTGAGAGTGCAATTCTGATTATAAGGGATGAAGCTATAGAGAGGGTTTTTGAGGTGGTAGGGCATTGCTGGCCAAAGACTTGAAAACAACTCTTTAATATCTGAGCAGTAACCCCCTAATATCTACGTATAGCCTGTTGACTATAGTTCATAGCATTGACTTGCATTGTTGCAAGTTACTACAAGAGTAGATTCCAAGCTTTCTTAAAACACACACACACACACACACACACACACACACACACACACACACACGGGGGGGGGGAGTAGAGAGAGATCATAAGCATTTGAGAGAAACACACACACAAAGCATAAACATTTGAGATAAATCACATATATATTAGTTCAATTTAGCCATTCCACATACATGTACATCTCAAAATATGTTGCATAAGATAAATATTGTTAGTTAAAAATTAATAAAGAAAACAAGTTAAGAACATGTGACATTAATTCACACCACACACACACTAGAATCTGAACAGACAAATTTTTGAATATTTAATAAATTTCATTGGATGCTGACATTGGAAATGTCATCTTGTTGAATGTATGAATCTTAATGTCTCCTTTTTAAAATACTCATTTTTCTGTTAATACATTTTTAAAGCTATTGGCAAGGGCTAAATTAATTTTTATCACTGAGGTTTTTGTCAAGCTTTGTACAGGTCTGTTGAATGTCCCAGGTGTTTGGCAAAGTTCCTCCACAATGGATAAGAATTTAAACATCCCAGCCTAGTTGAAACTACCAGGCACAGATGCCTAGTTCTTTGCCTAGCCTCTTCATCTGCTTCAGTTATGAAGTCAAAACTTTAAGAATGTAATTGAACACTAGGGATTGAGACTCCTTCAGGAAATTCCAGACATGAAGTGAAGATGTAGGATCATATTTTCTGGACAGTCTTTCTTCTTTTCTAATAACATTACTCTGTGGTGAGCAATGCAGAGATAGATTGAGAATTTTTCCCTAACTGGACAAACTATAAATAAATTCAGCATTCTCTTTTCTAATCTCTCTCTGTACACACACACACACACACACACACACACACACACACACACACACACGTATGTGTGTATAATATCATTTCTTATTTACATGGATAAGCTTTTATAATATATAAAATCATTTCCTCTTAATAAGAACAAGCTTTTAGACCTAAAGCTAGGCTTTCTAGCCTTGGGCTTTGGTTACAGAAATGTGTTCCGTTGTATTTCTGACCTGTTATTATATGTGTGTTATAGTCCTTGGGTACTCTAACTCATAAATCTTAACTATCTTTTTTTGCCCTGTACTCAAGCCACAGTCTCCTCAGTATATCCTCATGTTCTGTTTAGTTTCCATTTTTTGTGTTGGGCTATACAGAGAAGAAATCTAGATTGACAATAAAGGCTACTTTGTTTGCCTTGTGTCAATGATTAGGGTCTTGTACTAACAAAATCCTAGTTTTGTAGTTGTTATTATCAAGAAAGTAAGTCCAATGCAAATTATTAACTCATATCTAGAGACAAAATTTCCATTATCAGTCTATTGTGGAACATTCTATCACAGAACCTAAAGATCTAAGCAGCAATGTTTTGCTTTTCTTTTTGCCTCAACAGTTAGTATACAAGATCTTTTTCATCCTGTCTAAAAACCTTATAAAACAGGCAATATAGGGGCTGGGTAGATGGTACTGTGGTGGAGAATGTGTGCTGTTCTGGAGAACCTGAGTTCAATGCATAGAACCTATGTGGGTAGCTCATAAACAACTGTAACTCCAGTTCCAGAGAAGATCTAGTGTCCCTGGTCCCCACAAACACCAGCACTCAGGTGCACATACCCACATACCTATACTTACACATATTTTGTTGATGTCTTTCAAGACAGGGTTTCTCTGTATTGCTTTGGAGCTTGTCCTGGAACTGGCTCTGTAAACCAGGCTAGCATTGAACTCACAGAGATCCGCCTGCCTCTGCCTCCTGAGTGCTGGAATGATAGGCATGTGCCACCAACTCCTGGAACAAATTGGAAAAAAAAAAAGAGTCTAAAAATGTTTTAAGTCATGTGTTCCTACATGGGCCTGGGAGTCCCTAGTCATTTATGTGTTAATAGTATTTGTGGAGCTGAGGAAATGACTCATTCTGTGACACATATGCTGTATAAACATGGTGACATGAATTTGATCCCAGCAACCACAAAAAAGTCCACAGCAGCAACCTCCAACAATCCAAGCACACACCTGTGGTCTCAGCTCTGGGAAGGCAGAGAAATGAGATTCCTTGGGATTTACTGGCCAGCTGGTATAACAGAGTCAATGGACTCTAGTTCTAGTGATAGCCTCAGAAACTATGGTATTGAGAGATCAAGGAAAAAACTAGACATTGGCCCCTGACCTCCACATGTTCATTGATACCCCAAAACACGTGCAAATATAAATAGACAGATAAATAACTAAATAAATAAACATATCAGACTATGCCAAGAGTCCCTTAAATACCCCTGCTATACTTAAGAATCCAAACTTGGGTAGCTTTCAGGAATTGTCCTTTGGAAAGTACATAATTTAATCTCTGACTTTCTCTACAGGCTCACTCTGTAAGGTTCTCTTCTGTGTGGAAATAACCAAACTCTGTCTGTGCCAAAGTGAGAGAAGAGAGCTTAAAGTCCTCAACTTCAGTGTTTGTTTTTTCAGTTGAGGCAGAGGTCAAATGATGCAAACAGATCAAAAGAGGCAAGGCTGTTTACCAGGTCCAAGTGCCCTCATCACTGATCCAGTGTTCCTATCTGAATCAGCATCCTTTGATCTGTCCTGCATTGCCTGTCATGGAGTTCATAGTGTCCTCAAGAAAACATTACCACACTCACTAGAAAGACCCAATGAGAAAATGGACATGAAGAGTGGAAAACACAAAACTATACAGCAGATCTAGGTCTGACCAATAAAGACCAAAGATGCTTAATGCCCCTGCTCTGAACACATGGCCCCTTTAAAGAACATGAGAGATGAACTAAAAGTCATCCTAGGCACCTGAACACTGGGCCTGTGGAGGTGGCTGACATCTTAATGAAATAAGGGTCCTCCAGGACCTGAGCTCTAGAGGCAGCTGAGTGACATTGACTTAAGTGCTTTACTTACTGCATTGGCAATCTATCGCCAATCAAATGCCATCTGATTAATATCCCTGAGCACCTCTATTTGAAAACTACTAATCCACATCACTAGACTTTGTCCCAAGCACTGAGGTCAATGGCTTTAAAAGCCTTCAAGGAATGAGTCATGAGCTTGAAATGATCCTTCCAGGAAGCCCAATAGGCATGCTGCCAAGTCACCCAACTGGCGGGTGAGCTTCAACTAAGGAAAATGGCTGAAAATTAAGGGCTCACTGATTTCAGGCCATCTAAAATTCCAGTATACTTTTAACTAACTAAAGAATAGTTACCATTAGAGATAGTGGGTTAAGTGATTAATGGTTACATGAATGGTAGGGAAAGTCGTTAGGATCCAGTGCCCCTGAATAAAGACTTGAGCAATGTCTCTTTCTCCTCTATAGCTAGAATGTCATAGAGAGACAGGATGCCATGTCCGTATACAGACCTTCTAATATATCTACAGTGACTGAGTATGGGTTACATATAAATGTACATGTTATATGCATATACATATACAAAAAAATGTCATCTAAGAAATAGTCTATCGGTGCATGTGATGTGACTGCTCTTCAGTTTTTTCTCTGGGTCATAACTACTTATTTCTTGATAATGAAGTGTGATATTCAAACCCTCAGACTGAAAAATGAGGTTCTCTGAAAACATAATTATCTATAATGTGTTCTAGAATTAGCTAAAAATGAGATACTTTGTAGTATTAAAAGTTATGTTGTGGGATGGTATTTAATAATATGGAAATCATATATACATATATGAAAATGAATACATATATAGTTTTTAAATGAAAGTCAGTGCAATGATTATTTTAGATACAGATATGTGTTTTTTAAGTATTTAAAGTAATACACATCAAAATATAAGTGACATACTTATTTGGTGGAACTGGCATTGACTTTTATTTTCTCCCTAAATTTCATCATTAAAATTTAATATTGATGTCATTTGGATGTCTCTCAGAGGCCTGTGCATTAAAGGCTCGAAATCCAACCCATAGCTCTATTGGGAGGCTGTGGAATCTTCAATAGGCAATGCCTCGGTGCTAAGTCTTAGGTCATTGCATCATGACACTGGAAAGATTAAAAAGAGTCTGGGCCCTTCCCATCTCTCACTTAGCATCATCCCTACAGGGATCAGAGGGACTTGATCTGTTACTTACCCACCACTATGTGGTATTGCCTTGCCACTGAAACACAGTAAGAAAGAAAGATAAGGACTAAAACTTGTTTAGCACATATCTGGGGCTTTTTCCTTCTTTCTTTCTTTTCGTTTTTTTTTATTTTTTACTTTTGCTGACACAAAGGCTTCTCTAAGAATAATTGAAGTTATTTAATAGAAGGCAGTTCAAGACTGACTGCTTTAGGAAGATAACTGAAAACTGATTCCACCCACCACAACTTAAGCACATCACCATACAAACCATACCTTAATGTTTTCATTCCCCTAGTGTTAGCAACAAATGAGTATTTTTTAAAACACAGGGTCTTACTACTGTGTTGGGTAGGCTCGCCTGTAACTTGGGATTCCCTTAGGAGCCTGGCGGTCTCCGGTGGTGGGTCTGCAGGTGTGTGCTATCTATCACACCTGGCAATGCCTACTGATTTTATTGAGTGAATGCTGGTTCAGCTTCAGAAGAGACGATAAAGGGTATTTCGTCTGATGTCTCCACATCTCACAGATGCTGTCTCTGCTACTCACTCTCTCATGAAATGACTGAGTCATGGTTGTCATTTAAGTTGGTTTCCTGACTGAAAATCCAGAAATTCAGGTTAGTGAAGTCTACTGTTAGACACTCTCAGATATTACTGTAAACGAAAGTCAACCTATAAAGGATTAGAACTGTGGAAGAATTTTGTTTTCTCCCTAGCAATACATTAATTATACTTGAATAATGTATACTTCAGTGAATATACTTTGAAACACCCAATAGAGTTATTGGTTTCCCCAAATTCTCTGTTGTTGTCCAAGCCCTTCTCATTCTTGTGGTACATCCCATTTCCCTCTATTGCCACTGCTACCACCCTAGTTCTAGCTACCTTGGTCTTCTCTTTGCCTGATGAAAGACTGGCCTCATCAACAGGTTCCTCTGGTTCCTTCTTGTGCTTTTTTCCCCAGGGCACCATGGTAGTACTTTCCAATTCATCGATATGCTTTACTTTTAAATTACCTAGTAATGAATATATAGATTGACTTTGAACCCCAGTAAAATGAACAATCCTGCAATGGTATCATTTCCAGCCTATATACCTCAGTGGTAGATTCACTGTGAATGATACAGTACATTTGTTACTGAGATGAACTTGGAGGTCACAACCTGTGCCCCAAGCCAGGTCCAGTCACCACTCTTCAATAAGGCAATAAAAGGACCAAATTAAAAGTGGGAAGCAGAAGAGAGGAGATTTATCCACATAAGAAAGATAGACAAGAAGATCCAGCGATGGTAATTCCTGGATTATCCCAACAGTAGTAGCATTGAGGGTTCTTATAGTCACAATCTCCTGTCAATGTTTTGCTGACACCTTCATCTTCTTTGTCCCCCCCCCCCACTTCTCCTTCTCACTCCTGCCCTCTTCTTCTCTTCTATCTACATGGATACTTTTCCTGACTTTAATAAGAAAATCCCATCTTATGGTCTATTTTATGTAAAATAGTATATTTTCTGAAATGAAAATAGGTGTAAGATACTGACAGTCCTTTGACACATCTCCTCTGAATTATCTTTAATGAGTTGGGGCACAGATGCTTTATCCTCACATCCCAATTCACCTGGCACAGTATGTTTCATATGGCATAAGTGTATTTCATGTTAGTAAAGATAATGGCTGAACAAATTAAAGAAACAGTCACATCTATCAACAAAGACAGTGCATTGTAGAACACACAGACTTCCCTGGATGGAACGGCAACCTAAGTCTCATGAAAACTGATTGAAAATTGTGAATAACAGTATGTACTCAGGCAAATGATAACTAGGCTGTAATCTATAGCCCCAGAGAAGCTAGGTAAAAAGGGAGACCCTAAGAGGGACACACATGCGGGAGGATGCTCAGGAAGGGAAAATAGTTAAGATCTTCTGGGTAAACTCGGAGGGGGGTTGTAGGGAGGGGATGGAGGATGGGAACATGAGGGATGGCTGAGTTGAGGGAGGTGTGGAGGGGGAGAGCAATGAAAGAGATATCTTGATAGAGGAGCCATTATGGGGTTAGGGAGAAACCTGGTGTTAGAGAAATCACCAGGAATCCACAAGGATGACCCCAGTATAGTGGAGAATGTGTCTGAACAGGCATCACCCCCCCCCACTTAATCAGATTAGTGACTACCCTAATTGTCATCATAGAACCTGCATCCAGTAAATGATGGAAGCAGATACAATGATTCACAGTTAAGCACTGGGCTGAGCTCTCAGAATTCAGGTGAAGAGATGAAGGAAGGATGATATGAACAAGGGAAGAAACCACAGAAACAGTTGACCTGAGCCAGTGGGAGCTGATAGACTATGGACTTACAGCTGGGGAACCTGCATGTGACTGAACTAGGCCCTTGATCTGTTGTGTGTGTGTGTGGGGGGGGGTGCTGCCAGTAGTATTAGGACTTATCTTGGGTACATGAACTGGCTTTTTATAGCCCATTCCCTATGGTGGGATACCTTGCTCAGCATTGGTCTTGATTCAATTTGTTATGCCAGACTTTGTTGACTCCCCAAGGGAGGCCTTACCCCCTCTGAGGAGTGGTGGGGGTAGGAAGGGGACTGGTGGGGCTAGGAGGAGAAGGGGAGGGAAGGGGGAATTGAGGTTTATATGGATAATGAAAAATAAATTTTTAGAAAAAACAAAATTATGAATAATTTTACAAACTCTTAGGTCCATTGGGAAATTGTTAGTTCATGATCCATAAAAGCATTTTTATTGAGGAGTATAGACATTATTATTTTAGCCTCCAAACAATTCTCCTGGGGGCAAAATGCTTTTTGTAATGATGACAATTAAGAAGAATGATGTGATATCACTCAGCTTTTGTTTGTCAATGAATACGTATTCACTGAGCAGTGGAAGAAATTCAGTCCCTGCCCTCAGGAATTGATCTTAGAGAGCACTTAGAAGTATTAATTTAAAGGGCTACAAAAATAAGAACCTAACTGAAACATTTGAAACTATTTGGAGATTATATAATAGAGAAAGCTTACCTTCTTGGGGGCAAGTAAGAGAGAGTCTAAGGTAGACACACTGTCCAGGAGGAAGGCTTAGGACAAGTGAAGTAAGTTCAACAGAATCTCATGAGTTTTGAGCTGCACTACACACACACACACACACACACACACACACACACACACACACACACACGTTCACATACACATTCATTTACACACACACACACACACACATACACACACACACACACACACCATACATAATTAAGAAACTTATTAACTGTGAAGAGTTCACAGGACCTAGTTGATACCATACTTAACTCCCATGGTGCCTCAGTGCTGTAGACACACCGTAACAACAGTAGGAATTTCTTTCTTCTTTATCCTTACCTACATTTAGCCATAGACTTAGCTCTGGGACTATGGATTGAAGTAATGGATATGTTCTCTATTGAATCCAAGAATTAGTATGATTTCAATCCAAGAAGGAATGCTAACATTCCTATCTACTCCAACAAGCACTTTCTCCTGAACAAAACATGCATGTAGATGTTATCTAATTAATTGAATGGCAGCTTTTACAGTCACTATTTTGGCTAAAGAGGGATATGCAGCTTTAATTGTGTATCTCCTAGACATAAGGTTGATATATCTTCTGTGTTTACCATTCAGTATGTGTGCATCACAAATAAGAGATGTCATCTTTTAAGAGACAATGGGGAAGGGAAAAGTTTGGGAACTTTTATGGAGGTAACACAAGTAGATTAAACAAAACCCCATCTTATTTAGGTCTTTGAACTATAAACAGGTTACTTAGGTATCATATACAAGTTGGGCTGCTGAAGACATACCTTGCTCACCTCATAATCTGACAGACTTCTTCTCCCTACCCAACACCTTGACTACAGAAGAAACAGTAGAGAAGGAGATTAGATATTAGCTAAAACAACATGTTCTTCAGTCAAGGGTTTTTGGAATGTATGCTTCTATTCCGAAAAACTTCAATAAGCCATTCCAAGAGATTCTTCACCACATTTTAACTCATGTAGTCCCCAGCTGACCTGACCATTACATCCAGAAGCCCGGGGATCATTTTAGGATCATTTCTTCTTTCCCTCACTTGATTTTATGTTTAATCTAAATAAGTAAGCCTTGAAATCTATATCAAGTTTCTCTTCCCAGGTGTCAATATTAATTTTTCACATAGAATATTTAACTACTATCCAAGATGGTTATCTGATCTGGTTTTGGGTAAGTCTCTCACCATGACAGTGTTTTGATGCCCTGTCTGGATTGCAAGTCAACTCTGATTTCTATCCAGTTGTGTTCCACATCTTAGCTTAAGTTAATGGTCCTGTGACTCTGTCTTCACCACCCTCACCTTCTGTGGACTTCTTTTGACTACAGTTCCAATGGTGACCTATGTTCTTTGTCAGAGTGTACTAATTGGTGCCTGTCATTTCCTTGTTGTAGATAATGCCTGTAGCATAGATCCTACCCATTCATCTTTCAAGGACAATCCCAGGTGGTATCTCAAGATGAAGTGTTCACCTGACTCCTCCAAGTTGGGTTGACTCCTTGGCTCCCATGGATTCCTGGGGCATGCCTCAGCTGGTTTCCTCTGAAGCTGCATTGACAAGAAACACCAACCACTCTTGACAAGAAACACCAACCACTCTTGACAATGTGGTGAATGTGTCCAAACCTGATCTTTGCAGTTCTGCATCCCTAACATTGTTCTGCAACCAACTGGAGTGTATATTTATAAAATAAGACCAAGAAAAATGCAGCTAAAGATATTCAACAGAAGTAAATTAAAGGTTGAACAATGGCTATTTATAATAAACATTTAAGAACCTTTTACAAATACAGATGGCATAATTCACTCCAGCCCTTTCAAGTTAGCAGCCTGGGGTTGGAGGGGTGTTTTGAGTGCTCTGAGACTTTCAACTTCTTAAGTTATGTGTGTGGCTGAGGCTAGGAACCAATGTCTCTGTTGTCAATAGACAAGAATTTACTGGTATGTCAGAGATAGATGAACCATTGATGTTTATGGCACCTCTGTTCATGAAATTCAGTATGATTACTGTCACTATGCTCATTCTCCCCCTCCCCCGCATTATAAAGGTCCCTTCACTTTATATGCATATAACTTGGTCTAACAGCCAGGCACTACACTGTTTGTGGCCCTGTAGCTTCATGAACATGAAATAGCATCCATCAGACATGCACACATACTGTGAGAACATTTGCAAACTAAGGGTGCTTGTTGGATTTTTATGAATATACACTATATTAGGAAAGGAGATCTCTTCTGCAAATGTTTCATTTGTAACATTTGTGACATTTGTAACATTCTTTGTCTATGTTGATCACAGCAATGAGCAATAAAAATAAACAATGAAATGTGTGTGTGTGCGCACATGTGCATGTGTGTGCCATATGTATGTGTGTGTGTGTGTTTTAGATGCTTATATAATTTCATATAAATCCTATATGGAATAGGAAATGTCAGTTTGGAATTACAATTATCACAGTTATTAGTGTCTGTGAGAGGAATAAGGAACTAAAGTTTTAGCCAGGTATAGTCACTCATGCCTATAAGCAGGAGAATCATAGATTTCTACACTGAGACCCTTTTCAAATGGTGAAAGTAAAAAGCAAGTAAGCAAGCAAACAAACAAAAACAGTAAAGTCAGAAGGGAGCCTTTGTAAATGACTGACCTAACCAAATGTCAGGAGCAAAGTGCCCTAGAGACTTCAAAATTAATATTCAAACTCTCAATCTGTTTGTTTAAAAAAGTTTAATGAGCTACAAAATAAATAACACTTAAATATTAAATAAATTATTTACAGCATGAAAAAATACTTTATCTCCACAGATCTGGTTATGTACAGAAATAAGACTATCATGAAAAGTGACAACTGAGAGGCTGGAACCATCAGAAGGCTCCACTTCCTTCATCAAGAAGAGGACCGATGTGGCATTTTGCTTCTGACTTGGCAGTGGTAAGACTGTTAACCTGTGAGGAAAGAGAAGTATCAGAAATAAGCTCTAGTCTTATATGGCTTTAAAAAACTTTATAAGAATCAGAATTTGTCAGTTTCTTTTTTCTGGGATGTCCTAGGAGACATGCTAGATCTTCTCACAGAAAACTGCCACTTTGACTTAACTTTGCCCTTCATTTCCTAAATTCTATGTCCATGTGGGAAACTACAAATTCTCATGCCATTTAAAACCTTGCTTAATAAAAGAGGCAACTGTAGTCAAGAAAAACAGTTTTCCTAACCAAATATACCCTGTTAGACATAATTAAAAACTAAGATTAAGTGTCTCAGTATTTATGATATACAGTTAATTTAGGATAATTAGTACCAGGGGTATAATAATAGTAGCTACCAGTTAATAGGCAGCCACCACATGCTAACACAGCATATTAATATCCCATTCCACCCTCATGTATGCATCCAGTCTCAGCTTAAGCACACATGTGAAATATTTAAAGATACAAAGACTACTAAGTATAACATTGTCATCAACAGTTACCCGTTTCATGAGTTATAATCATCTGGGATGTATTAAAATTAGAACTTATGATTCAGTAGACTTAAGGTGTATATAGGAATATCCTACTTAACAGTCAACTTAAGTGACAACTCTAATGAAGGCCAAAAAATGAGGGTTAGGGACACAACTTCATCTTTCCTAAATGTCTGAGGATGTGAATTTTTTTTGCCTCCCTATTCCTCTGTCATCTTCATTAACTCTTTACTGTGTACTTTCTACCTAAAACTTACTTAGCTCTCTATTTAAAAATTAAATCATAGGCTTTTAGCAAAGCACTCTCAAATGTGTGCCCCTTCCTTTAAAGCAACATTCCAGTTGTCTCAAAGCTAACCTTGGCCCTCTACTGTGTGAGCCTACCTTGTCATTACTCCCCTGTCTCACCCAACAGTCATCCTAATGAGGACATTTCTATCTTCCTAAAATGACCTGTTAACCTCTCAGTGTTGACAATCTTGCTTCATAATTGTTTTCCTGACTCACTACGTTCTTTCCTGGCTCTTAAGTGTGTTCCAGTGATTCTCCCAGTTTTGGAATGTTTCCCTGGTTCATCGGTTCCTTTCGTATGACATCTATTTTACATTCCTCAATGTTTGGATTCCTCATAGTTTTCCTCCACCTACAAAGCATTATGTTCTCTGAGAAAGGACCAGAGTTCCCCATGTCTATATTCCATTGAATAATGAGTAAACACTTAGTCCTTTCACAAGACTGAAATCAAAATGACTCAAAGAATAACATTTTCCTAAAACAGCTCTTCACACACATTCATAATTAAAAATAGATTCCTCTTTTGCCTTGAGACAAGTGTTGCCATTTTTTTTTTCAAAATTATAGCATCTAAATGGCAGATGAATTTTAAAGGCCAAACCTGAATTGTCGTCAGCTAGGCTATGACGGGCACATTTCCAGTTTCTTGTCGAAGCTTCTTTCGTTCCTCTGCTTCTCCTTCATATTCCTTGAAATATCGTTTTCGAAGCCTTTGGAGAACACAGAACCCCACTATTAGCAAGTCCTACCTACTTGTGCAATGGGGACTTTCATGACAATGGTGAATTTCTTCCTGTGACCTCTTATAGACAAGCACCATATGTTGGTTTGTTGCACTAAACCAAAACCTAAGCACAACTGCCATGTCTGGCCAATATTCTTTTTTGGGTGGTGGTGTGGGGGACATTCATGCTGCCACTATATAAACACATTTCTCGAACAGTGAAATTTAAATGTATAGTCACAATGAAAACTTTCATATTATGTGGAGCATATCCATGTCTTTTGCTGTTATTCCTAAAGAATTAAGCATTGGGGTGATGGAGTACAAGAGAAAGACTACATGTACAAGAAGCCAGGACAGGATGATCACAAATTCAAGAAAAGCTTGGGAAATATGGACCCTTTTTCAAAAAGTAGAAACTGCTAGATATGTAGCTCAGCTTGGCCAGCATGTGAGAGGTTCTAAGTTCTATCCCCAGCACTGCCACAAAGAAAGTAGAGAGCAGCCATAAAGCAATAGTCATTCCTTAAGTCTTCTAGAGGATTATTGAGCATTGAAAGATGAATAACTACAAGTTCAATTATTGTGAAACATCTTTAGCTCACATTTTGTTTTCTATTTTCCTATGACAAATAATAGTGGTTCACAGGGGTTCTCTTTTCTTTCCTAAATGCATTTGCATACCTGGCTTGAGGCACTAGAAGAAATTTCAGGTGTGCAAAAACAAATTTAACCTGCACATCAAACTCCATGTGCATAATAAAATAGCTTTTACCTGTCATTTTATCCCTATCTGATTTGAATTTAAGATAACAATAAACAATGGCAAAAGATAAGTCCTGTATCCTGAAGAACAGCAGTGATGGAGCACGTACACAATCCAGTTGTTAAGGTAATTTACCAAGACCTAAAATTAGAATAATGAATCCACTGCTTTTCCCAAGCTCTAGCAGCAGTGAGTCATTCTAGAGTCATGCAGATCCTCCTCCAGCTTCCCCTATGCCATGGCTTCTGTCTGAGAGACAATACCATGCTGATGTACCCATCAGAACAGTCTAGCATGGGCATTCTTTGGTCCTGAAGCGAGGCGTGTTGCCCAGGGAAGATGCTGTGGGAGGACCATAGTAACAAAGTTTGTCCTTGCTGCCTACACCATGCCATCAGGAGGAAATGTTTCTCTTTGTTTCTTAATATGTTCCCACACTATAATACCCAATAAGGACAGAAATAGGCCTATACTATAAACCAATCAGCACCATGCCAGCATACAAGCTCAGAGCTTTGCACTGTATTGTGAGAAGAGACATAGCTTTTATGGCTGCAGATCTTAAGCCCTTCTAGATTTTAGTTTTAATGCTGAAGAAGTATGTTTGGGACTATGAACTCAATATGACCCTAATTAGTTTATGCTTGAGTGGAAAATATTCAAAGACAATACTTTCTGAGATTCAGAAATAACCATAATTAAAAATATAATATGTAATAAAATATCAATTTTAAGCTAAAAATATTCTACCTCTGAAAGATGGCTTTATATGCCATTTCAATGGTAGCAAATAATGCAGATTTTGATTATATTCAGCTCATGGGTCACATGATACAAAATAACTCATGTAAAATATAACAGCAGAGCCTGGTAGAAATACTGATAAGAGTTAATTCTTAAGTTGTGATGTACTTACTGGACTGTGACAAGAATGCCAACAGCTATGAGGATTACAGCAGAGACAAAGACAGTAATGGCTGCGATCTTGGATAGGTCATTGTCATCCCCGCTGTGAGTCTTCATGGATTTTTCTCCACACCGTTCACCAAAGTAGTCAGGATGACACCTGTAACATCACATTTCATAATTATAAATGTTGAAAAGGTTCTGTATGCTTCAAGTCTACTACTTAATGGTAGTCACTTAATTTAACTTAGAAAGGCCATGCCATCATGTATACTAAAAAATCATGAGACATGGAATGCATTCTACCTTAGGATCTTTAAGAACAAGCGTGATGAGTTTGGATGTGAGTGTGATATTCCAAGAAGACATAGTGTGTCACTCCTTGTGTTTCTTTAGGACCAAAAGATGACTTCGGTGCCTGGTTTTTCAGTTAATACAGTCAACTCTTATTTCATTTAGTGCTAGGGGCTTGTGAGGTTTGGGGGATGTCAGAACCACATGAAAGAAAAGTTATTTGATAAATATTTTAAGGCTTTTTAAAATTTTTTTTGCAAAAGGCTTAAAATATATCTATATTATATAATAAAATGATGGTTTATATCAGTAGAAAACTACAGTCCCTTTGC
Organism: Phodopus roborovskii; assembly: GCF_943737965.1. Classification (NCBI taxonomy): domain Eukaryota; kingdom Metazoa; phylum Chordata; class Mammalia; order Rodentia; family Cricetidae; genus Phodopus; species Phodopus roborovskii. Next base: position 12,784,206 of record NW_026126525.1, read on the forward strand.
CCTATTTTTACAGCCTGCAATTTAAGATTTTTTTTCTCTATTTTTAAGTGTTTAGATTTTAATTGAGTGTACAGACCTATTATTGGTCCACAAAGCCTACATATTATCGACCGTATCTTTTATGAAGTTTCCAGGCCTTGGTTTACACACTGGAAAAGTCAAAGGTCTGTGGAGGTTTCAGGCATGATGTAGGATGGGGAATTTTATGTGGTTCTAAACCTACTTGCATGTGACCGCCTCCAAGTTCTCGATGTATTTGCATTCACCATGAATACAGAAGTTCTGGAACTCCGTATCACATGGGTTCTTTTTCTTCTTTTTGTTTCTTCTACCTTTCCCACTTTTGCCTCCCTTTTTCTTCCTTTTAGGTTTGTCTGAAGTCTTGTCCCCTTCCGTCTTGTTTTTCTTGGGTTTGATTACCTGTTCAACTAGAGAAAAGGAAAGTTTGACAAGTTAAGATCAGATTTACTGTCAACATCTTCTTTTCATCTGAAGAATCACGTGAGATACATGAGACTGAGAAATCACAGCACTGGGAACAACTTTTGCCTCATTCTTTAACACGACATGCACACTTAATAAACCTCCAGAGACTATCTGTGTCAGATGGTATTTTATGTGTGCCACAAGCTACTTTTGCTATTTTGCCTAAAAATGCACACAACTGCACTGTACCTCTCATGATATAGAGGTAAATAGTTCAGTGAAAACAAAAGACATCTGTAGGAAAAGCAGCTGGAAAGCACAGTGGCTGACACGCTTAAGACTTTTTGTTTGTTTTCATTGTACCAAACAATGTCTCTTGACTAAAAGTGGTGTGAGACAAATCTGCTGGTTTTACTTCTCCATAATTGTCTTTGGCTCACTGTCTTAAGCCAGAAATTATTGGTCACTACTCAAGGGTGGAGAAAACTGGAAAATATGTATTATTGAAAACAACAAAACACCTTCAGGGGGCTCTTTGTTTCATTCAATCTTTTTAAAATAACACTGAAATATTGTGCCCTTTCTTCAGAATGCCACCTCAACTCTTAAGATTTAGAGTCCTCAGGACTATGAAAGGTATAGTTAATTACATGGTAAAGACAGGGAGAGAAAGGCTTGAGTTGTTTAATGTTATACATTTTTGTTGTGCCAATCCTTCAATAGGTGTGTATTTGCTAAGACTACATACTTAGCAAAAAGAGACCACCAAGAAGAGAAGGCCCCAGTGGTCCCAAAGGCAGTTCACAGAACACAACAGAACAAAACAGACACAACAGAAATATTAGTAGAAGGGTAACAAGGGGTGTCGAAGACAACATCTCTGTCTTAAGAAAATGATTGTAGGAGTTTTTGTTTGTTTGTTTTTAGCAGCTTGCTTTGAGTGCATTAATAAAAGCTAAAATTTAACTAGGTGCCCTTGCAGCATTTATTAAAAAAAAATTTCTTCTGGTTATTAAGAAGTGTAAGTTAGAAAAAGCCCTCTAGGAGAACTGTCTGAAATGAATATCACTATACTTCATCAGGTAGATTAGAAGTCCAAGCCAAATAATAGTCACTGTGCTGGAGTGTCGCAACACACAGGACACCCATGGGCATTTAAGCAAATAGCCTTTCAAATGAGCTCAACCAACAGTCTCAGCTTTATACACTGAGCTGCAATTCGAAGCAATGACCACTTGCTCCACTAGGGATTGATTTTGCCCTCTGAAAGTGGGCATGCGATGGTCTAATCTAATTCCCTTTCCTATGACATATATTTTAAACAACAACAACAAACAAAACAATTAGAAGCAAGGCACCGAAGTAGAATGATCACTGAGGTTTATCCTTCCTGTCACTTGCCCCCATCTCTGTCCCTGTGTTAGGACATCCCACTCACTCTTCTTCAGCTCTGGGAGACTCCATAGGAGGGACAGGAGGAGGTGGAGGAGGGGAGGGGAGTAAGAGTTAGAATCTGCTAGCAAAATCTAAAAAAAAAAAAAAAAAAACCTTAAAGAACTCTGGAATCACCTTGTCCTGCCTCTATGGCAAACAATTCTAGATCTGACTTATCAATGGTCATTCTTCCCCCAAAATACAAAGTTAAATGGAGGTCATGAGCTTTTATCTCTCTCTCTCTCATTTAAAAGAAAAGGCATTTTCTTAAAGATCTGTTTGATAAGAGCAAAAGAGGGGAAAAAAAAACCCAGATCACTAGTTTGGATAAAAATAAAATCTACACTTACTTGTGTTTCTTTAACATTTCTAGAGATCAGTCTTTTTTTTCTGTTTATTTATGTTAAAATGCTTGCTATTAGAACACAGTAGTATGGGGGAGGGGATACAAATGTCGAGTTACAAGGCCCACAGGAATGGTTAATGACTACCTATGCTCTCAGAATGGAGGTCATGTGGCACACTTGGAAAAGAACCTAGTCACTGGAATCAAGCAGACTGAGGTTCTAATTCTGACTCAACTTGCTCCCTGGGCTGCACAGCCTTTCTGAGCTTCAGTGACTGTAAAATGAAAGTAATAATTTCTATTTCCCAGAATTGCAAAGACGTTGATCAAGACCTATAGGATGCAATCTCCAATACCTCTGTAAAGGATATGCAATAGCCACACCTATAAAGCCATCAGAAAACTGAAAAGCCATGTTTCTTCTGAAGCCACATTGCTAAGATCAAACCACATCTCATAGACAACATTTTCCCAGTCTCCTGTACTCACCTCTGACTGAATCATCTATAACATATCCGGATATTTGTGGTTCATTATCATATTCCTCTGAGTAGTCATAGTCCCCTGTGGAGAGTTCACTGCCAGAGGGCATTTCACTTATGGCAGAGACCTCACTTGCCACAGAAACCACAAGTCCAGTGGCATTGTGGTCCCCAGAAAATGCTTCACTTTTCTCTGAGGTGTCATTGATGGCCAACCCAGCTGCATGATGGCCTGCAGGGAGAGAAGAGGAAGCCTTGAGTCTAGGTGCTTTTGTCTCACTGTTTGAGCAGTGCTGGGAGACTTGTCTCCTATCAAAGCAGCTATCACTCATGCACTATTATTTTTTTGTTGTTGTTGTTTTGATTTTTTTTTCTGAGTCACTCATGAAAGCAACTTCACAGTCTGCCAAGAAGCAAACTCAGCAGCTTAATTATGGAGATTCTCTTATCTGGATTGATTTTCCTTTCCACGGATAGCCTACAACAATTTCCACAATTTAAAAAAAAATCCTGCCAAGTCAGTCCAGTAGAATCACGTAACAAGCAATATCTAACAGCCTCTTGGTGCAGGTCTGACTTGCATGCCTTGTGCCCATGCTTGCCTGCCTCCTGTTAACGGATGCTGGATGTGGAGATACATTTTAACACCTGTTTATCCCTGTTGAATCTGTACATAAAATGAAAAAAGTAGTACAATGGTGGCTAAAAGCAAGGATTTTCACTATCTTTATCCAGTATTTTATTATGATTACTATTATCAAAGAGAACAAGTTGAGAGCACCTGGTAACTATTGGGAAGCCCTGAGTTCCAGTCCTTGCTTTTTCTTTTCTTTTATGGTTTTTATTTATGTATTTATTTTATTATTATCTTTTTTAACCTCAAAGCGGCACTGGCAGTGGCGCTTTCAACCTCTCTCTAGTGCACTTTGAGTTAGCTTTAGGAGGGTAAAAATAAAATCTGTAGACACAAGAGATGGGGGACAGAAGGCAATGAACCCTCCTCAAATCCTCCTGGATTAACTACCCTTGCAGGAATTACTTCACCTGTCTGGACTCGGTTTCCTCAGGTGTTAAAGGAAAGGCTGGGCTAAGATAACCTCTTAGGTCTCCATCAGCTGGATTTTAGTGTAGATACTCTCTTGGCAGCCTGGTCCTTGGGGAACGCTAGAGACTCCTGTCTGCTTCTCTCAACCTCATATCAAGAGCAACTTCAGCGGAGCGAATTACAGGCATCCTCTCCCTGGCCGGACAAATTTCGGGGCGTCAAAAGACAGCAGCACAAGGGGCTACAACCCAGGCTGCTGCTGGAGGAGTTGGGTGCTCACCTGAGCCTAAAATCAGCAGCAGCGACAGCACCGGGAGCGCCCGCGGCAGCAGCGGAGTTCTCATTGGTCCCGCGAGCCGACAGCGTCGGGGTCTCTGCGGCGACACGAAGGCGGGGGCTCCGGGTGGCGGGAGCCTTGGGACCATGGAGCAGCGGGCGAGCACCGGTGCGGGGTTGCCCATCCCGCCGGGCTCTGGGCGGCGGGAGCGGCCAGCGCCTTGGGGTCGGCTCGGGATGTCCGGGCTGTGGCCGCGTGTCAGGAAGGAGAGACCAAGCGACTGAGGGTGAGGTGCAGTGAGCACCTGCTGCTTTATAGGCCCCGCGGGAGCCACCGCCCGTGACGTCACGGGCCGGCTGTGGGTGGAGGAGGCAGGAGGTTACTACCCCTGAACCAGGCAGGCAGACAGCAACAGGGAGGAAGTGGGGATCGAGCTCTGTGGATGCTGGGATAAACTTTCCCACTCGTGTTCTAAACTGGAGTGGTGCCAAGAAGCTGGCAGCTCAGAGTCCCAGTGCCACAGGGTCTGAAAACCCTCTGCATATATATTCGTTGATGTTAGATGGATAACAAGCAGGGGAGATTAAATAACAAAGTCTCAGGTTAGGACACAGCTTTAAAAGCAGCTGTGGTTTAGCAAGGTTAGCCTGAAGTCTTAGAGGAAGATAAAGGAAGTTAGTTAAGTAAATGAGAAGGCATAACGCCCTGCAAGAGCTGGAGCCTGATGGGTTTGTGTGGTAGCCTAGGGCCCTTTCCCACCTGGGCTCTTAAAGACTCCAAATGGCTTGAAATGTCCATCAAACACCCTCTCCAGGGCCTAGGGACCTTTCCCACCTGGACTCTAATTTTAGGACTCCAAAATGGCCCAGGGATCAATCAGACACTCTCCCAGGGCCTTTCAAAGCAGTACTTGTTGGCTTTTTACTGGTGTCAAATTAGGTGTAGCCAGACATTGGCACTTAGGAGGTTGAAACGGAGGGTTGTAGGGAGAAGTCAAGCTGGGATACAGGATGTAATCAAAACCCAAGCAAAATTGCTTACCTCCAGGGTCTCACTAATATCTTGCTGGGGTCCTATACTCCCCAGTTTTACTGACATATAAAAGGCCATGTAGCTTTTTTCCCCGTTTAATTTAGCTCTGAAATCTGCCTCTTGCCATGCTGGTAGAGATGGAGCTAAAGGAAGTTTCACATTTAATGGAAGGAGAAAGGAGGCATGCATGGTGACTTAGGTGGGTGGGCCCTCTCCTTTCAGTTCAATGGATCCAATGAAGCCCCATTTCTAGCCACAGAGGGGGTCCTAATGATGGAAGGTCTGTGTCTCCAACATCCATACTACACACCCGCTTGGGCTTAGAGCAGGCTTGAGGCCTATTTGGGCTAGCAGAAAAGACTAACTCCAAAGAGAAACGAAATGAAACACCGGAAAACACCCACAGAAAATCCAGGAGGTTATTTAACTAGGATAAAAAAGAAGGGAGCGGCAGTGGCTTCATTGATTAACTTCCATGTTCTAGCAACCCAGAACTGAATTTTTCTTGACTTACTGACAACAAGGTGTATTCTCCAAACAGTGTCTCTGACCTGGAAATACACATGGATCTTCCTGTGTGTGCCTCAAACTGCCTTTTCAGTAATGTCAGTCGCTATACATTTTTTTCTAATTCTGAGAAATGTTTTAAACTCCTTTTATTTTTAAACACAATTACCACAGGGAGTAGGTTAAACAGGCCTTATGGTATAAAACACCCCAAAATCCTGAACTGTGTCTTCCCTTCTACTCAGTGTTTGGTGAAGATGTATTTTGTGTAAATCCCGTTTTACTTTGGGGTGGGGTGGGGAGTGTCGCCAGCCAAGGTGGAGATTGAATTCCTTGTTTGTTAGGTGTAGAGTGATGTGGGCCACATACATGATTAAGTGATTCTGCGAAAGCAGATAAGATGGATTGGTTCAGAGTGCCCTGGGAAAAGAGGCTGTAGTTTAATTTGGCCTGTAGGTATCACAGACAGTTGGGGTGGGGGGGGGGGAGAGATGGGAAGAGCCCAGGGAGACCTTCTGAGCAGGAAGTTTGGATGGAAAGATACAATTTAGGGTGGGCAAGCACAGGGATAAAAGTGAAGATGTCTCTGCCCATTCTGGTGTGGAATTCAGCCTGTTCTTTCATCCTTTTTGGCCATGAGGTGACTGTGTAACTCAGAAGGCCTTAATCTTCCCCACAGAGCTCAGGCTACACACATTCTTAGTCTCATGGGTTTCATTTTTTGTTGTTGTTCCGTTTGTTTTCTTAAATGTCTTTGAATTTCAATTAGCCAGAAAATACCACTTCATTTGCAGTGCACAGCAATACTTGATTATGCTTACAAGGCAACTAAGTTAAGCAGATTAACACAGTTTTAGTTTCTATTTTCTTAACCATCCTGTTTCTTAAATAATGTATTACTGTTTTATGTGAATTGGTGTTTTGTCTAAAATGTATATGGTGCCGAGTACTTGGTGCCTGCAGAGGCTGCATCCCCTGGAAATGGGGGTACAGACAGTTGTGAGTTGTCATGTGGGTTCTAGGAATTAAATGTGTGTCCTCTGCAAGAACTGCCAGTGTTCTAACCACTGAGAATCTCTGCCGCCACTGACTTGTTCTTAAGATCCATACAAATTTTGGATACCTGCCATCAGAACCAGTTTTCTTTCTTTTTGAAGTAAAAGTTGGCTGTTTACATGAAAATTTCTTGGTCATTTTCTGATGGGAAATTTGGGAAGGAATCATTTACATTTTTTTCCCTGCCACATAACCTAGTCATGAGGCAGAATAGTTCTTGGAATAAATCTAGGTTCTCATACATAAATTCTACTACGTGCTAAGTTAGTATTTAAGACCCAAATTCCTCCTCTGAAAACAATAATAAAACACCTAGTTTTTGTTAAATAAATACATAACAGAAGATACACAAGCTATAGCATGAAACCTGGAGTGCTGTGAGCATTCAGTACAGGGTGTCCTTGATGCTGTGACAGTTACTGAAGCAGTAAACTGAAGACCAGAGCGGCTCACAGGGCATAAAAAATAATCACCTTCAGGACTTTCAATCTGTGAACTTGGCACTATTTTCCATGAAGACGTTTGAGGCAGTTTATGATACGTCTGAGAATATCCTTGGTGTCATACCAGCATCACAGAGTAGCATACACTGCTGTGTCATACATTCTGGAACATATGCATGAATAGGAAACAATCCTATATAAATGTAGGACTCTACATTCAGCAAGGTAGGCCAAGAACATCAGGACTGATGTCAACAAATTCAAGTGAAACAGTACTTGTCTATATCCTGATACAATCAAATTTCTTTTTAAGTTGTGTGAGGTTAAGGACAGTCCTGGGGGCAGATGCTCCTAACCAATCACTCCCATTAGTGTCTACTATCTGAATCCCATCATAGATGGATAGAAAAAAAAATTCATTTTGATTCTGCTAGAAGATGCCCTATAAAACCAAAAGTATCACGTGTTTGACAATAAAGTTGACTTTATATATATATATATATATGTATATATATGTATAAATAATTTATATAGATAGGGCTGAATAGTATCTTTATGAGTCAACACATGAACTAACCATAGTTCTCCATTGTAAACAACATTTCATACAGTATAATACATTCCTTAGCCACATTAGATAGGCTTTAATTTCCTACTTCTTACCTTGATATTTATCCAGACCAAAGAATATATCATTTCTATTTCCTTTAAAAATAGTAAAAATCTCAACCTGCTCTTTGTAGTTGAGCATCTAAACGTAAGTATGGGATGAGTGAAGCAGGTAATTTGATAAAATAGAAACAACAATGACAACAAAAAATGAAATATACAAATAGCCATCAGTTCCAAATTCTGGCCAGACAAAAGCCAGCTATCATCCTGTATCTGTGAGGCCAGTACCCTGGACCAAAGAAGACATTTCCCTTATCACTGGCAAAGGGGACAAATGGCTATCTGTGATGGCTATTAGCTTACCAAAGTGCATGCTGGCCTCCTGGCTCCCTCAGTATCACAAGTACCTGTTATACTTTTCAAAGTCCATGCTGGCATCCTGGCTCCTCTGAGCCCTTCTTACTCCACCCCTTCAGTTTAGAGGTCCCCTACCCCCAGCTTCTTATACTTCTTATAACCCTGCTATTTCAGTATTTCGGCTCTGCTCCCTCCCTCCCTCCCTCCCTCCCTCCCTCTCTCTCTCTCTCTCTCTCTCTCTCTCTCTCTGTCTGTCTCACTTCCTCTCTCTCATATCCTCTCTCAGTCTTCTCTCTTGCCCTCTCTTTGTCTTCTTTGCCTGCAATCTCTCTTTTTCTTTTGCTCTCACTCTTTCCCGCCTCTATCTCATGGCCTGGATCAGTCTACTGGCCATGTTCAGTCTATTACTTTCTCTCTCTGCTCTGCTCTGGAATCTTCCAGATGCTTCTGGCTGTACTCTCTCTCATATCTGCAATAAGAACCTTCCCCTCAACCATATGTTGGAATGGTCATGTTGTCAGTTTTTACCATGCCCATATTAACATAAAAGTGAATTTTATATTTAAGTTGTTTACTTGAATATATTTTGAGAATGTAGCAGTAGTCTGGGCATAGAGGGCAGAACTTCAAGTAATTATACTGTCCTCATCTTTAAGGAAATCTTGTTAATGGGAAATAGTTAAGCTATATAGAAACAGTGTATAAAAGTAAATTTGAGTAATGAGAAATGCTCTATGTGATATAGAAGAATTAGAATGGGACAATGACCCTACTGCATTGTAAGCATGGATGCTTACAGGTATGGGCATGAATCGTGAAGGACTTTAAAACAGTAGATGGTTTCAGGACCCTGAACTTAGACATCTATTTCAATAACCATTTTATTTCTGTTCATTCTTTCTAAGCATCACTTAGCAAGTCTATTGTTAGCTCTGAATAGAAGGAAGTGAGCTGTTGGACTCACTGAGAGTTCTTCAAAATGTACACTCCATTCTCCCCTCTTGATGCAGTAGATTTAGGTACTGTCCAAGTCTATGTACTTTTCTTTTTAATAGACCTTACCCAAAAATTGGGGTTGCAGCCTAATGCTATCAGTCACCCACCATGTATGGGTTCAACCCTCAGCACCAGATCAGGAGAGAACAGAAGGAAAGAAACAGCTGATATGTAAGTATGATGAAGAATCAGTCTGCTGATGGAATGCACACTTGGGGGATGATGGTGAGTCAAAGTTTCTACATGCAGAGAGATGACCAGCTGCAGAAGCTACACATTCACATATATGCAAGTTCTGTTTGAAAGGAGAGAAGAAGGATAAAGGAATTACAACATGAAGCCAAAATTGACTGCAGTAGGCAATGGTCTAAGTAAAAGAAGGGCACATAGTCACCTCAGGAACATGTTACAGAATGGTTTCATACTATTTGTTTTCATTCCACTAAACCATTTTTGAACATACAAGGGAAAATCCATTTTATATATGGTTCTTGAAGAATGAATATGTTAAGCCTGATGTGGTGGCACAACTATTTAATCTCAGCAGGCAGAGACAGGAGGATTTCTATGAGTTCTAGGCCAGTCTGCCAGTCTGGCCTATATAGTGAGTTCCAAGTTGGATATGGGTATATAATGAGACGTTATCTCAAAACAGGCTACAATCTATCCATTACAATCATTAAACAATTATATCCTTTTTACACTAATACCCCAAACCACTTCTTATGTACTTGGCTTTTCTTTAGTATAATTCCATGTCCCTTGTTTTGTTACATTTTCTCTTTCTATTTCCCTTGCCACACTATCTAATATTGTATGGTGTACAACATTTCATAGCTCCTATTGGCTTTCTTCTTAAAAGTTGACCAGAAAAACAGGCCAATAAGAGGTCTGTGGTGGTTTCCTTAATGGTTTACATTTGTTACATTTCTGAAGTATGGGTGTGGATGATTGCTTTAATGTTTGTGCATTTCATACACCTAAGCATTCTTGTGTCCAGATTTTACTGTATTTTCTCATGATCCCAACAGGATTGTAACTTGTAAGCATGCCGTATTAAACTCTATGTTTCTAAATTTGCCCAATTTGTAAACATCTTTGAAGATATGCTTATGCAGTACTAAGTTGAAAAGGGAATTTATATTTTATTTTCCTGACAATACTGTAACCTATAGAATATTATTAGTTTTGGTGATACTTTCCAGAGAAAACCAAACCTATATCATTATTCCAATGTTTAGTGATTTGGTAAAAGTCATACTTTCATGATGAAAGAGAAAATAACTGTAAATAAGAAGATATACATTTAAAACATATGTATATGGAATTTTAAAGAGTAAAACAAGGAGAGAAAGGGGAGTGGCATAGAAGTGTATTAGCTGACATTATCATAATTATTACTTAAAAATTTAAAACAGCTTGCATATGTAGTATTGTAGTATGAAACAGTGATAAATATTTACATGCATAGTATGTTTATATATGCTATATTCACATAGAGAAATTCAGAAAGGAAGCATACAAAGGCTCAAGATACCTATATTTATTTCAGTTAAGAAATAGCTTCTCTGTAAGTTTCAATATTTGCACAAAAAAATCATGTTTTACTTGCTTTGTTTTGTGGTTAAAGGCTTCAAGTTAACAAAATCTATACAGTGGGCCAGTCTAAAGTGATTTCAGTGTAAAATGGAAATGAAATCCTAATAGAGTGGTGAATATCAAAAGTATAGACTGCCTGGGAATATAAAAAATTACAAAAGCTCAAGGAGTCAAAACAGATGGGGATAATTCCTCCAGCCCACAGACCTTGAATTAGTCTACTATGACCTGTGAAGGTCCAGATACCTCCTGGGGAGGAAGTTCAGCATTCCCTATAGAGACTAAGCAAGTAGTTCCCCTCAGTTCACATCACTGTGTTCAACATTTCTGTTTTTACTGAAGAGTTGGTAAAAGTGATGAGATCATTTTGTGCAACATTAGATGTTTCTGACATTTCTTTTCTGGTATCCCCTTCAATACCGTTCTATCTGATACTTGCTCAGACTAGATGACAATGGACTTCCACAGTGCTTCTCCAAGTCATCATCATAACCCTTGTTCAGCATGGGATGGTGACCCAGGATTTTGTGTGTTGTCCTGCTCATCCTCCACAAAGAGGTTTCATTATATATGTAAAACAAATTGCTAACCTTTAAGCATTTTACAGATCTAAACACACACACACACACACACACACACACACAAAACATACCTTTGAGAGACTCAATTAGCTCACAAAGGGTACAGGAACTAGGTATAACTATGAAATTCTCAGGAATTTTATTTTAGACAAGACACATGATAAATACCAAGGTGACTGAAAAATTTCACAATATCCTGAGTGTATAAATGTTAAGATAAATATTTCCTAGAGCACTAAGATTGATAATTACAAATCCTGGTGCTAGGTGTTGGCCATCTCTCCAGTTGTTGGCCACGGAAAACTCTAGAGGCTCCCAACTCAATAAAGGCTATTGCTGTTGGCTGCATTTCAGAAGTTAAAGGTAAAATCTTATTGTTAAAGATATCCTATGCATTGGTTGCAGGACTTGGAGAAATAAGGTTATAAATGAGCAGAAAGTGTTTCCTTCCTGTAGGATATTTGCTATAATGTTAGGTATTACTAAGGTTGTCAGGAGGAATCATGGTTCCAAATTCTGCTCAGGTATGGGTTCTAGGTTATATTTTCTCAATAGTGGAAGTTTCAGAGAAGATATACCAGTAGACAGTTACCAGAATCAGCTTTCTGGCTAGACCTAAGGACCACTGCACATGGAGAAATCTATATCTGGTAATGGGAATTTAGACAAATACTGTGGCCTGGAAAATGATAGGACCTGGTGGAAAGGCCACCAGTTTCATTTTGTTAAATAAATATTTTGTACTGTCTAAGAGGCTGTGTTTATGACCGCCAGTTATTACTGTTGTCAGTATCTCATTGGAAATTCTCCCATTTTGCATTTTCTGCCTTCTCTTGTGTTCTGTAACAGAAAACTCAACTGAGATGCACCACCAGCCATGTTCTAAAAACAGAAATAAATAAAGGGAATGTGAATGTTTGGTTCTTCGGTAGAGTTTTTAAAAAATAGTAATCATATTTCCTGGTCTCCTCTTTCAAGATACAGAAACATGGATTAAGAGAGGGAAGAAAGAATGTAAGAGCTGGCGTGTTGCACAACAATTTTCAATGAGATAAAACTTTCCATCCTGTAGGGAATCTCTTTAGACCCAATGTGTTATCAAGGGACATGAAACAGTCCATTCTCCAGGGAAGTTCCTTAAGGCCCAGAATGTTCTAATGGGAGGCTCCTTAAATCAATAGGTAAACAACTCCAAAGCTCCAGGAAGTTCCTGAAACCCACCAGATGCTTTAGGTCCCTCCATCCTTTCCCAAGCTTAAATAAGCATTATGGACTGCCAAAAGGCATTTTTGGACCAGTCAAGCTGCCTGGAAGAGGCAGGCAGATCAGTCAAACTTTCTAGAAAAGGCTCAAACCAACTGAGCTGCCTGTAAAAGATACTTTCCCACCTATTGAGGTACCTGCATGTTGTTCTGTGACCGCTTTAGGATGCTAGCATTTGTAAGTTGATACCCATGCTGGGTGGGCTTTGGTGATGCAGCTGTCTTTGAGTCATTCTGTTCTTGTAAGTAACCCCCAACAAACTAATTAGTTCACCTAGTAGTACCTTCCTTGGTAATATCTCTACTTAGGTCTGTTGTATATTTCCTATCCAGGATGGGTAGGCCTCTGTTTGTGTCTCCCAGGAATAATGCCACACCCAGGTCATTCAATATAGATCTACTTTCCAGAAGTAAAAGAAGGGCAGTATTGGAGTCACAGTGTCTCTGGCCTTTCTGAAAGGACTGGTATGTGGCTTTTAACTGTAAAACAATTTTTAATGATATGTTTCTGCTACCTTCCCAAATACTCAACATGTTCAAAGCAGATCTTGAGGGAAAATTCGAAATGCCTATAAAGATAAAAGAACTGTAATAAATATAGAATGAAATAAAATAAAATAAAATAAAGTTCACAGGCATGAACTTCTTTAAGTTCCTTTGAACATTTGTTGCACGTGCAGCCTCCAGCTCTGGTGGAGCCAGACAGCATTGTGAATTCAGGTCTCTGCAGGATCAGAGAGCAAAGATACCTACCACAAGGAACAAGACAGATAACAGGGTGGTGAACATGACTAAACCATATCATATGTATATTTGAATGTTGTAACAAAAGCCATTATTTGTACAATTCATGTACTCCTAAAATAATGAGCATCATTTGAAGCAGATTCACCTCAGATGTAACAATTCTGTCCTTTGAAAGACTGTCATTTCCTTGTCACCCATTGCATGTATTGTTTTCTCCTACATCTTCCTTAATTCATTTTCATCACAGAGCTTTAATTGAGTTCTAAAGGAGGAACTCTGTGGGATTCAAAGAAAGACCCGCCTGGGACTTCTATAAACATACCCTGTATTGTGTCTGAGTCATGACCATGTTGTTGACTGTTTACTCTCTGTTGTCAGCGCTATGACACTAGAGCCAATGACTGAGAAGTGAGATGCCTGCTATTCTTAGTTCATTAAACCCGATCTTAATGAGTTGGGGACTGATTGTGCATTATGTGGTTTCCTTTCTACAATGGAGCCTAGGAAATGGTCTCATATTGAAGCATTAAGCCCCTTAAAACCCAACTTTTATCATGGTATCAAAGCATGAATGCAGGGAATGAGAGAAAAATTATCATCGAGAGTATATGTGGGTTGTTTGCTGAGGCTAAAATTTTGTAATCTCTATGGTATCTCCTAGCTTCTGTAGAGTTTGATGATATTATTAAGTGAGAAAGTTTAAACATTTATTTCATTTCTGTGGATAACTCTTTGAAAGTTTATATCAAAGTTAAAAACATCTTTATGTAAGAACAAATATTCTATTATGTATTTACCAAAGACTATATACAAGATATGCATTACTGTCTTCCTAGTGACCCTTAACTGAAAGAACCTCAAATATACATGAAACACCAAAATAGGAAAGCACATTGTGGTACAGTTGTGTAATTGAATAGTATTCAGAAATAAGAACAATAACAGGCAGAATCTCACATGAAGTGAAAACAGTCAGGAAAATCATCAACACAATGTTTTCCAAATGTCTGAAGATGAAGAACAGGCAAAGGGAGTAGATAGTAGAAAAATTCATAAAGTGCCTAATATTACCACAATAGGCTGAGTAAGTAGGGCGACTGATTAGAGAAGAAGTCTGGAGTACTTCCTGAGGTGACAAAACTATTTTATCTCTGTTTTGGAGTAGTGATAACATGGGTATGCTATCTATGTCAAAACGTTTCACACTGAGATTGGAGTCCAATAGTAAGACTTCGGATGGGACTATATCCAAAACAGACTCAGGTTCTCAGTAGGATGAACAGAAAGGCCACTAAGTGCTACAACTATGTAAGATCATATTTCTCATATCACAGAGGGATAAAAGGAAGCACTGTTCATAGAAGGGCTAGCCACAGTCATGGGCTGATGTTGGTCTACTACTCAAGTGGCTGTTAACACTTCATTATTTTTAAAATTTTTGAATATTTCCATACACTTAGTTATTCATTTAGGGGGAAGTAGTACACTCATACATGTCAGAGGACAACTTAAAGGAGTTGGCTCTCTCCTTCAACCATGTAAGTTCTGAAGACCAACTTAGGTCATCAGTCCTGGGGGCAATTGTAGTTTCACACTCAGTCTTCTTGTGGGCCTGCTGACACTGTAAATCCCTTCAATCCCACTAGAAACACAGATAGTCCAGGAAGCTGGAGCAGAAATGGGACTGTTATTGAGAGGGCAATGTAAGCCATAGCCAGACACACTGGATTAAAGTACAGATCCAACTTCAAAATGGTGTCTGTTACCCTAGAAGACCTTGCCCAACAATAGCAACATGCTGTCTTGCTTAGCACATTCTGTTTCTGTGAGCTGAGCTCATGACTGAACAGGATTACACTATTGATTTCTGCTTAAAATTAAGTTCCATGCCTTCTTTCCTCATCCCCTCCCTATATCCTAGTTTGTGTGTTATCTAACTTTGTGATGCCTATAAAAAGCAATGTGGGTCTTTGAGCAACCATGTTTAAATGTGATATGAACTGCACAATAAGGAAACAAAAAATGCTAATAGAACTTCCTTTCCCTTTGTCACTGCCCATATGGAGCATCATGTATCAGAAAGCAGTAAATTTGGAATAAAAATAAGTCTTAATTTTGAGCTTTATGGCCTTAGGCTAATTGTAACTAATTATCAGTGTCATCATTGAGTAAATGTTGGCAAGGAGTGTTTAATAGGGTTATGTTTTGGAGCAGTGATTACAGTATATCCGTGGTGGGTACCATTGAAGGTTAGTTCCTTCCATACACTGTCTTCTGAACTGTGTATATCTATCAACTCAACCAAATATAACCATAGCTTTCTCATTCTTAAAGAATGACGGAGGGGCTATGTGGATTGATAAGATGATTAGGTGCTTTGCATGTAAACATGAGGATTGAGTCCAATCATCCAGAAAAGCTGGTCACAGCTGCATATACTTACAATCCTAGCATTGGGGACAAAGAGACAGAAAGATTCTTCAAGCTTCATGACCAGTCAGTTAAGTTTAATCAGTAAGTTCCAGGTTTAGTGACAAACTGTGTCTCAAAAAATAAGGTGATTAATGAAGACACTCAACATTGACTCCAGGCTTCTAGATACATACATGTATTCACATCTGCACACATAGACACACACACACACACACACACACACACACACACACACACAGAATAAAATGAATTAAGATGGTTCTTGGTGATGCAAGTAAAAATGTTTCCTCTGGAGAAGAGAAATGAGTAAGTAGCTAAAAATGACACTCCTCAGAGTTTACCCATATTCCAAGTTTTAACTAATAAAACAACAAAACTACTTTCATTCACCTCAAATTTTCTACTTGCATCTGTGGCAGCCCTCAACTGGCTGATTAAATAGTTGCAACACATTAAGCTTTCTTTGTTGCTTCCAATAAAATAAGGTTATCAGCATAATATATAACAACTTGCAACCATAGCTTACATCACATTTTCTCCACTGGTACATTAATTCAACAAGTATCAGCTGAATACCTACTATGTATAAAGAACTTTTACAGATGGAGATGAGCTGCAGAATAAATAAATGTGGTCTTTGTTCTTATTGTGTGGACAATAAAAAAGTTAAACACAATAATTTCAATTGGTGATAAAACTGGAAAGGATCAAGTGACTTGCAGGGCTGAGGGGATGGTGGTTGTGTTTGCTGACAGGGAAAGGGGAGTTCTCGTGGACTGGATGAATGATAGACAGTTCTGTGCTGGTTTAGGAAGACAGCATTCAGGAGGAGAAACTAGCAGAAGCAAAGCTTTAAGTACAGAATTACTTCAGTGTATGGTGCGGTTTCCTAGGATACCTTAAGAGAACAACAAACATGGAATCAAACAATGAATGGAAGTGTTGCAAACATGTTTAGTCACCTGTGCTAGATAGATGAAATGAACTAGATCCCTTCTGAAGCCGCTGAACAGTTACCTCATATTTACCCATAAGAAAGCTGGTAATTCAGTTAGTGTGGTGAGTTCTAGCACATTGTGTCACATGGATTTCCCTGTCATATAGGAAATACCACAGGACCTGCAGGGACAAAGGGGTCCTGTGCATACATCTGCCTTTGTTCTCACACACTGGCTCTCCTGTCTCACTGACTGCTAAGGCAGATGGGACATTCTGCATGAATACGGAAATGACATCTGTCTTCTACACCCACTTGGGAATACTGTGATGCCATTGGCTTCAGGTTTTTTTTTTCCTCATCCCTACTCCAGTCTCTGGTCCTGCCCACCCAGGATGAGAACACAGAAACTCATTTTGGAAAATGTGAATGTTGTGATCCTTAGAGCTAACTTTGCTCATCTATGGGTGATTTTTGTTTTCTTCCCTGTATTTAGCCATGCTCCTATTTTTGCAACCAATATTAAAATTTATAGTTTCATATTAATTTGTGGCCTCAGATAAATCTGAAGCTAGCATCATTTTTCCCCAGCACATTACAGTGTGCTAAGAATTGGTATTTGAGGTGGCCCAGAAGTCTTGTCTTCTACAGGCATACCCATTTTAGCAAACAACATTGGTTAAAAAAAAACAATGGTTCAGTAGACATAATTCTTTACTTTATATTCTTTATTGTAAAGCATTCTTATGAGGCCTATCTTCATTACCAAGATGCCATAGTGCATTTAAAGTTAATTTGATTCAGTGACAGAAGTTAATGGCATCTCTTTCATACAAAGGGAATTACACTCACTGGGTGCATCATGCATTAGGGATAAGATAAACAGTTTTGGAAAAGGATATGATATCATTCTTCTCTTTAGGAAAGCATTTCTCTGTCTTAGAGCTAGAGCTCCAGGCAGAGGAAATGGGAAGGTGGGAAAACATGGACCAGGTCCAGAGGAGACAGTGGCTTCTGGAGAATGAATGAGTCAGCTGGCATCAGAGGGCACACTGCCAGCAATTGGGGCAGAGGGAAAAAAGCAAGCCATGGAGCTTTTAAACCCTCTCACTCCCACACCCATGGGGGAACAGAAACAGTCCTCAGTGTCCTGACAGAGTGGCTGTGTTCCCTAAGTACTAAACCATGGCTAACACTTCAGGTCAAGGAAGAAAGAAAACACAAGAACTACTCAGATTGAAGAGCATTGTTCATTGTCAGAAGTCGGGTCTTCTCTTTAGAAAGGATGGGACGAAAGAAGGTTCTACCAGAAGAAAAGAAATAAAAAGCTAACAGCATTAACTTAGCTGCAAGCCCAAAGTTACTTCTTTGAACTAGCTATATATAGTATTTAATCTTGTTACTTGCTTTAGGAGATCCAAAGTCTCTATATGTTGTGTGAATTATTTCAAATTTTGCTAAGCAGACACTGGAAAAGTTTCCGGGGAAGAATCACTTCTACACACCACACCTCTTCCAAGTACACCTGACATTTTCCTCAATCTTTTATTGTATCTGAATTCAGAGTTACATCTTTGATGTTGAAAATTCTTTGAATTTATATTATACTTTATATACAAAGGACATGAAAATTATTAAATGCATTAAAATTATTAGTGCATATTAATTTTATATAGTTGTGGTTTCATTATGACAATCCGTACAGTACATAGTGCACTTCAGTCGTATTCCCTACTTCCTTCTCTGTCGCTTGCCCCACTACTGTCCGCCACTCCCTCATCCCATCTTGGCCCTTTTCCACTCTTTTGCCTCTTTTCTTGTAGGGGTGACCTTGTGGGTTTCCTTAGGGCTGACTTAAGGGTCAGCAAAGGAAATATGTTTTCCACCCCATTGATATCATCTGTCTATAAATCCTCAAGAAAAGATAGAACCCCAAGAGGCCCTCTCCCTAAAGGGTTTTCAAATGTAATGCTACATCTTTTAAATTAAAATGAACAGCAACACAACATAAATGTGTGTGCCACATATAATGATTTAGTGGTGTGTGTTCACACAAAATGAATATATGAGCAAGATTAAAAATGGATTCAGTCTTCCACAAATTAATATCTGTCATTAAAACACTTTAAAATTAGCATGCAAACTATTAGAAATCATTGTGCCATTTTCAAATAAAGTATGTTTCATTGATTCTCTTTCTACTTTTTCTCTCCCTCTCCCCTGCTACCCCACTCACCTCCCTGCTACCCCTGATACCTTCTTCTATTTTCTCTCATTCAGTCTCTTTTCCTTTTTCATGGCCCATGACCACCTCCTATATTTCCTCATAATTTTACCTCTTTGTCTATTTTTCTAGTTCTTTGGTTTTACCCATAATGTGTGCTATTTATCCATATACAAGTATACTTTACAGGCTTAGAGTATCATATAAAAGGAAACATACATATCTTTCTGAATTCATTCACCTTGTTTGATATATTTTCTGGATCCACCCATTCATAATAACAAGGAAGTGGAACCAGCTTAGATGTCCATTAATGGACGAGTGGGCATGAAATTATGGTGTTAGACACAATGGAATTTCACTTAGTTGCAATATCTGTGTTTCTAAAAATGCTTGTTGTAAAAAAAAGTTAAAATACTTGAAAATAAGGCAAAAAACCCTTTGTTTTCAAAATATACATCTACAGCCTCCAGAATAATCTATTATACTATAATTTGGATAATGTTACTCTAGTAACTAGGAGACTTTTTCTATAGGAATAAACAATGACATTTTAATGGAAAGAT
Source organism: Phodopus roborovskii (assembly GCF_943737965.1). Lineage (NCBI taxonomy): Eukaryota > Metazoa > Chordata > Mammalia > Rodentia > Cricetidae > Phodopus > Phodopus roborovskii. The sequence goes on from NW_026126525.1 coordinate 12,803,568, forward strand.
TTGATGTAATTGGCTTCTGTCAGTTGCTCCTGAAGAGTATTAGTAAAGATCTGTTCACTCAACCCTAGCCTCACCTTTCAGTCTCTTCCATTTTTACTATGAATTAGCTACACTGGCTACCTTCCATCTTAGAGGGATTACACCTTGTCATGTCTTTGATCTCTGCCAGAGACATCCCTTCTGCCAGAAAGTACATTTCTCCCTTCATCTAATCAGCATGCGGGCCCTTTCAAATACACTGCAACTCCCTTCTGTGTACCTCACTGCAAATCTTTAAATCTCCTCCCCAATGCTGCAGATGTAATAATTTTGAATTCTATAATTATACTCTGGAGATGGTTTATCTGATGTAGTAGCTTCGTGTATTAGAACTTGGGTCTTTGTTGAGGCAGTGGCAACTGTTAAGTGTCTATTCTTCCTATAATCTCAGCACCTGAGAGCTCCCTAAACAGCCATGAGTTTCAGGCCAGTATGGACTATAGAGTAATAATGTGTGTCAACAAATCTTGAAGAAAAGCAGGGAGGGAGGGAGGGAAAGAAGGAGGGAGGGAAGGAGGAAGGGAGGAAGGAAAACAAGAAGCAAGAAAGAGAGACAGAAAGGCTTAATGGAAGGTAGTTCTATTATTGGGGCGATAGTCTTTGAAGAGATTAATGCTAATCTTTTGCAGCACTTGTTTTTGTCACTAAATGAGAGTTCCATATATCTGGCCCTTTATTCTTTTGGCTGCTCTACTTTCTGCCTCTCTGCCCATTGTGACACAGACAGTGGAGCTACTAACCTTGAATTCTAATCTCTAAAATGTTCTTTATAAGAGAGTCAGCCTCAGTATTTTGTTGTAGAAGCAGACAGGTTTTTCAATATCTGTCCAAACAACTAAGACAAGGACGTGACTACTCTTCAGCTGATTGTCAATGAAGAGGTTCAGGTACAGGTTCGTATGTGTCTTAATCGTAACGAACACCGAAAACATAGAGGGTGCTCCATGTATCTTTTTAGTAAATGAAAACTTCATTCAACTCAGCCTCTGCTGAACTCTCATTTTCTGTAAGCCATAAGCATATGGGCTCACAGCCCCATACTATAAGCACTGGCTAAAGCTAGAAAAAAGTCAAATGAATCTTAAGTCCAAACCCAGTGAATCACAATGAGATGCCTAACAAGATACACAGGAAGTTCCAATTATACTTCTAATTAAAGCCTAATAGTGCACATTTATCTAATAGGCCTAGAAAAACTAAAAGAATAAAATAAAATAATGACAACTCTCCATCTTTACTTCTGGGCAAGCTTCATGGCTAATTATTATTTTTAATCACAACTGTTGGAAATTTTCAGTTATTCAAAACTTCAAATGTTATCCCTTTTCTTGAGGGTCATGTAGGAAAAAAAGTTAATTTCATCTCTCACAAAACTTTTGGTTTCCCATCTGGCATAGGTCCCTAATTTAAGCAAGAACTATCAAAAGTACATTAATTATTAAAGTTGGGAATGTAACTTCAGTTGGTATAATGCTTGCCTATCTTTCATGATGCCCTGGATTCTACTCTCAGTCTACATAAACTAGTGTGGAGGCACACTACTAGAATAGCAGCACTTGGAGGAAAGGCAAGAGAAGTAGAAGTTCAAGGACATCCTCTGCCATATAGTAAGTTAAAAGCCCACCTGGGCTACATGAGATCCTGTTTTAAGAAAAAAAAGTAAATAAAAAGTTCATGATGAAAGGTAAAATCATAGCAACACACGAGGAACTCATTCATATTGCTGAGTCACTTTTTATGCATGTCTTCAAAGGTACAGTGAACTTTCACACAAAAAGAATTTTTGCCTTTCACTCACTTCAACAATTAGTTTCCAGTTAATCAAGACTATAAATGTCACCTGAGGTTTACTTTACACTAGAGTAGGACAACGTAGAAGAACCAAGGCCAATATCCGGAATGCCAGAGCAAGCAATGAACTTTGATTCAAAGCAAATAACGTCATAAATTCTGTAGCTGATTTGGCCTTCTCAGGGTTGAGAGCTGTCTTATCAGCCTGAAGCCAGAAGGACAGAGAGAGCAGATTCAGGGTACATGTCAAGGCATGTTTAAGCCTAGCACTTCAAGTGGCAGGGAAAATGTGGCATGTTAAGGGTATAGATGCATAGTTGTCATTGTAGTCATTAGAATTGTGGACTCAGGGAATTCTGAAAATAAAGCAAGACAAAATTTGTCCTATAAGGTCATAAAGCTTGGACCTGTGGTTAGGGAGGTCTTTTAAGTATTATTAAATTGAATTTGTGGTATTTAGATAACTTAGCTTCTTTCCAAAGACCAATAAACAGACAAAATGAACCCAGGAATCCCCAAGTATAGGTAGAAGTTCTCAGACCTTGTAGAAGGAAAGGAAGATTTGAAGGGGGTCTGACACAGAGAACTGTCCAGTGTGGAGAATTTGGCTTGGATATCAACAGAACTCAGCACATATCCTAGTTTCCATGACAACAGTGCATCTATTCATGGATAAATAATAATAGTTATCTCAGGAAGGATTAAGCCAAGTCAGCAGATCATGTTTGAGACTTACAGTTACCAACAAAACAAAAACAACTGAATTAATATAGATTGTTTATAAAAGCATCAAGCATTTTGTGATTTCAAATCCATTCATGATGGTACATAGTAAATAATTTAACATGCTTTTGCTAGGATTTCATATGAGGCGGTTATTTCATTCAGACAATATGTCTTGATAGACCATATTGTGTAATTATTTAGGATATTACAAGAATACAAAGGTCCTATAAAACAAAACTCAAGACTTTAATCAAGTTGTTTAAAAAATAATAATTTTACAACAAAGCTAAATGAATTGTGATTCATGCTATGGACTAAAATCTTAAAAATGCTACTAAAGTGTTTCAACTAGAGCTAGTCTACAAGTCAAAGTTATGAATGGATTACAAGAAAACAGTATTTCAGTTTCAACTTGAAGATCAAGTAAGAGTCACCACAGCAGAGGACAGCAGTGTAGACATGGCTTTGCGTCTGGTAGAATTTGCTCCACTAAAGAAGATGATCAAGCAAAGATCAAAGTGGCAAGAGTTCAGGTGGGGCCAAACCATGCAAAGGCCTGGATGTCTTTTATCTAGGATGCCAAGGGCAGCAGTGAAGGGTTGGGAAGTGATGAGTAATATGATATCATCCCCTGGCTCAGTCAGGGTGATAAATGCTCATGTGTCCTTAGTACAAGCACAGAAACCATGGTTTTGGTGTTTTCTTACAGTTTTGGGTCTATAACTACCCTCAGCACAGCTCATTCTTTCTGGAAGTAACCTTGCTGGGGCATGAAAAGTATGGGTGAGTGAAGTTTTATAAGCTCATATTTCAGGTCCCCATTCATATCACCTAAAATCATGTATTTGCTGAAGGATTAACTAACAGCCATGGATGTTGACTAATACAAATTCAGCGAGTACTTACTAAGATTTTCCATGTGTCTATTTCCATCCTTTCAGTACCTGGAATACAGCAAAGAACAAAACACATTTCTCTCATTGATTGAGTAGTCTAGTGGGGAAGGGACATTAAACAAATATATAAATATACAAGATGTAAGATATCCATGAAAAATAAAAATCTAATTAAGAGAGAAAAGAAGGGGTACATCTTTGGGGTGGTCATCATTTTACCATTATTACCACCACTATTAGCAGCAGCATCACCATAACCATAACATCACTATAACCACTGCCACCATCATAACCACGACCACTACCACCATCACCACCACCAGTGTCACCAAGTAACACCATCATAACCACTACCACCACCACTATGTATCTGTGGAAATGTTTCTTACTGGTTCTGCTAGATATTTGTGATAGTTTGAATGTAATTGTCCCCATAAGCTCATAGAGAGTGTCACTATTGGGAAGTGTGGCTTTATTAGAGTAAGAGTAAGCATGGCATTGTTGGAGGAAGAGTGTCACTGTGGAGTCAGGCTTTGATGTCTCATATATGCTAAAGCCACCCACAGTATCTTAGTTCACTTCCTGTTGCCTGCCAATCAAGATGTAGAACTCGCAGCTTCAGCACCATGTTTGCCACCATGTCATGGTGATAATGGACTAAACCACTGAATCAATAAGGTACCCCAATTATATATTTTCCTTTATAAGAGTTGTCATGATCTTAGTGTATCATCACAATGGAAAACCTAGCTAATACAATATTATATTGATATTTTCTATGAGGCAATTATGTTAGATACCCCCTCTCCAATCTAAACCTTCAAGTATGACCTATTCTTTAATCATGCTTGACATTAAAAGTTAAAAAATATGCAGCAGAAGGATAGATTCTGTCTTTGTATCCATTCTGTTAGCCTGTGTCTTTTTATAGGCCAGTTAAGACCATTAGTGTTGAGGGATAGTAAGGACCAATGATTGTTAATGCTTGTTTGTTTTAGATTTGTTGTTGGCGGTGGTATTGTGAATATAATTGCCCTGCTTTACTCTTGGGTTCTGGTGAAGTGGGATTATCTATTGCCTATGTCTTTGTGAGCATAGTTAACTACCTTGGGTTGGAGTTTTCCTTCCAGAACTTTCTATAGGGCTAGATTTGTAGATATATATTGTGAAAATATGGCTTCATCATTAAATATCTTGTTTTCTCCATCTATAGTTATTGAGAGTTTTGCTGGGTATAGTAGCCTGGGCTGGCATTCATTGACTCTTAGTACTTGTAGGACATTTATCCAGGACCTTCTGGCCTTGAGAGTTTCCATGGCGAGTTCAGGTGTAATTTTGATAGGTCTGCCTTTATATGTTACCTGTCCTTTTTTCCTTTGCTGCTTTTAATAGTCTTTATTTATTCTGTATGTTAGGTGTTTTGATTATTATGTGTTGAGGGGTCTTTTTTCTTTGGTACAGTATATTTGGTGTTCAGAATACTTCTTGTACTTTCATGGGCATGTCCTTCAGATTGGGAAAGTTTTTGTCAATGATTTTATTGAATATGTTTTCTGCCCTTTCTTCACCTTCTTCTTTCCTATTATTCTTAGGTTTGGCCTTTTCATGGTGTCACATATTTCCTGAATATTTTGTGTTAAGGATTTGTTGGATTTAAAATTTTCTTTAGTCGAGGCCAAAATCACTTGGAACCCAAGCCACACAAAGACACAACTAAGAAAGAAAATTACAGATCAATATCCCTCATGAACATTGAGGAAATACTAAAAAAAAAAAAAATACTAGCAAACCGACTCCAAGAACACATTAGAGAAATCATCTACCATGACCAAGCAGGCTTTATCCCTGGGTTGCATGGATGGTTCAACATACAAAAATCTATCAATGTGATCCACCATATAAACAAACTGAAAAAGAAAAAAACACATGATCACCTCACTAGATACTGAAAAAGCCTTCAACAAAATTCAACACCATTTCATGATAAAGTTCTTGGAGAGATCAGGGATAACAGGAACATACCTAAACATAATAAAAGCAATGTACAGTAAACCAACAGCCAACATCAAACTGAATGGAGAGAGACTTAAGACGATCCCTCTATAATCAGGAATAAGACAAGGCTGCCCTCTCTCCCCATATCTTTTCAATATTGTACTTGAAGTTCTAGCTAAAGCAATAAGACAACAAAAGGAGATCAAGGGGATACAAATTGGAAAGGAAGAAGTCAAACTTTCACTATTTACAGATGATATGATATCCTTTTACTGACCTTGAAAGGACAATAATCAACTTTATATGGAAAAACAAAAGACCCAGGATAGCCCAAACAACCCTGTACAATAAAGGAACTTCAGGAGGCACCACCATCTCTGACTTTAAGCTATACTACAGAGCTATAGTCCTGAAAATAGCCTGGTATTGGCACAAAAATAGACAGGTAAACCAATGGAATCAAATAAAAAAAATCCTGGTATTAACACACACACCTATGAACACCTGATTTTTGACAAAACAATGGGAGGAGGAAAGCATCTTCAACAAATGGTGCTGGCACAACTGGCTGATGGTGTGTAGAAGACTGCATATAGACCCATGTCTACCACCATGTACAAAACTCAAGTCCAAATGGATCATAGACCTCAACATAAATCCAGCCACACTGAACCTCTTAGAAGAGAAAGTAGGGTGTACCCTTGAACAAATTGGTACAGGAGACTGTTTTCTGAACATAACTCCGGGGGCACAGACACTGAGATTGACAATTAATAAATGGGACCTCCTCAAACTGAGAAGCTTCTGTAAGGCAAAGGACACAGTTGGCAAGACCAAACGGCAGCCCACAGACTGGGAAAAGATCTTCATCAATCCAACATCCAGCAGAGGGTTGATCTCCAAAATATACAAAGAACTCAAGAAACCAGTCAACAAAACACCAAATAACCCTATTAAAAACTGGGGTACAGAACTGAATAGAGAATTCTCAATAGAGGAAATCAAAAAGGCTTAAAGATACTTAAGAGCATGCTCAAATGGGCCCCCCAGACTGATAGCTGGGAATCCAGCATTGGACTGATTTATACCCCCTGAACATGGGTCTCAGTTAAAAGGCCTGGACAGTCCAAGGGACCTCTGACAGTGGAACCAGGATGTATCCCTGGTGCATGAAAGGACTTTGGGAGTACATTCCCCATGGAGAAATATTCCCTTAGCCTAGAGGCAGGATGGAGGCCTAGTCCCTACTCCAAATGACTTGACAGATTTAGATAACCCCTCCTGGAAGGCATCACCCTACATTATGGAGTGGGTGTGTGTGAGGATGGTCAGGGACATGGGAGGGTGGGAGAGAAGGAAAGAGGGATGGAGAGAGAGAGGGAGAGGGAACTGGTATCAATATATAAAATAATAAAAAAAATTAAAAAACAAATAAATTTATCTATAAAGCCCACCCAAAAAGTTAAAAAAAAATGTAATCTTTAATGTTGTCAACAATCAAATGAAGTACTTATCAAAATTGTTCATTACTGCCTCAAAAGTCTAATCTAAGAAAGACTCCAGGATCTTGCCTGAGCAACACTCTCACTGATTTTTTTCAGTGAAATTTTGTTAATGAAAATGGCTCAGTCTACTTTGAAACAGTGTTATTGTAATACTTTTAACGATTGGATCTTAGAACTTATATGTTCATATTCACTTTCACAACTGCATATTTGTGTTTCAACCTAAGACAACCCTAAAATAGTATTTTCTAAATTATATATACCACAGTCAAGGTGAGGAGAAGAAATTTTAATGAGAAATTCTCTAATTCTGGGAAGTTGGTTGTTTGAGCCCAGTGAGTTGAAATCCATCACCATTTGCTGGCATAATATTTTGTCTAATAACATTTACTTTTTTTATTTGGTCTCCATGTTGAATATTTTTCTGTCTACTAATATAGCTTAGGTGTTAAAGTATACAAATGTGTCTGTCCAGCCTTAAGACTAGTTATTGACCACATTTCAATATTGTAATATTACAGTAATAAAAAATGATTATCCTTCTGGGAATTTTCAGAAGTGCTATTTGATAAATAATTCTGGTTAATAATATGCAGAGCAATAGAAAACAGATGCTTCTCTTTTCAAATACTAACGCTGCTAGTATAGATCTGTTGCTTTCTCAGTATGCTCTCTCATACCTCTACTTCAAGTATCAATTGGTATCCTTATCTTAATAACACAGCAGTAGCTATATTCTCTTCTGTTTACATGCCAAGATGATTATGTCGTCTTAGCCAGTTTCCAGACTTTAAAATAGCTGTTGGATCAGCATCCTGCTCTTCCTCAGAAAAGTAAAGTGATACCCAATGTGTACCAGTTGTTGATTGATTATGCAGGGATTCCCCTCCCATCCTGTAATCATCACCTTTTATTACTTGATTCGAAAGGACAATAGGGGATTGATGTGGCTGGACTTTGAGAAACATATAATCTAAGATTAGCATGTGTAGAATAGCAAATAATATTAACAAACAAAATACTAATTTTAGATCTGACTCTGACATTTTGACTGTAGTAATTTAGCCAGAGGATTTGCTGTGATGAATTTTTCAAGGCACCTTTTGAAGTAATTATGCTCAATGTAACAAATAACGAGGTAGATGTAGAACTTGAAAGTAAATTCATGTTTTTTATGTTCTTATAAATGACTTTTAGATTTAGACAAAAGACTCAAACTACCCCCCCACACACACACACACACAAACACTGGATCCCGGCATAGGATCTATCTTGGTCACTGTTCTATTGTGAGAGACACCATGACCAAGACAACTCTTATAAAAGAAAGCTTTTAAAAGGACCTTGCTTACAGTTTCAGAGGTTTAGTTCATTATCATCATGGCAGGGAACATGATAGAATGTAGTTACACATGGTGCTAGAGAAGTAAGAACTACATTTTGATCTGTAGGCAGAAAAAGAGACTCCTGTTTTTGCATGTGTTTTTGATAACTAAAATCTCACCCCCAGGGGCACACTTCCTCTAACAAGGCCACACCTCCTAATCCTTCTAATCCTTTCAAACAGTGTCACTCCCTCATAACTAAGCACTCAAATATATGAGCCCATGGGGGCTGTTCTTATGCAAACCATCACAGGTACATTCTTCAATCAGCTGTTTTAAGAGAACCATTGTCAAGTATAACTATATCTGGACATAATCCCCACCATTGTGACCTGGTTAGTATTCCTAAAGAATATTTGAATATAAAACCAAAAAAGCATCAGTTTCTAAAATCCACAGAATTGTATTCCCTACAAGCAGAATTTCTCTTGGCTAAACTCTCTGCGTCTACTCCACATGTAGGTACTAGTACACTAGGATGCGATGCAGGCTGAGTAAGTCAGGGGAATGGTGGCTCTTCCTTATTTCTCTCACATCTTTCCAAGGGTAGACTTGGAATGAGGAGGGCAGTGAGGCTGCATCTCAGATTTCCTGTCTTCAGACCCAGCTCTCATTGTCATGCAACCCCATGAAGCCTTATTTTCCCTGAAGTGGAGTATAGATTCATTTACTCTTTGCTTTAAAACAGAGGTTTTCAACCTGTGTGTTGTGACCCCTTTGGAGGTCAAATGGGCCTTTCATAGGGGTTACCTAAGACCATCAGATCATACGGATATTTACATTATGATTCATAACAGTAACAAAGGTACAGTTATAAAAATTATTTTATGGTTGGAGTCACCACAATATGAGGAATTGCATTAAAGCATTGCAGCATTAGGAAGGTTAAGAACAGTTGGTTTAAAGGATAATATAGGGTCAGAAACAACATCAGTTTAGGAGAGGACAAGAGTGGAGGTTTTAAGGCTTTCCTTGATGCCTTTTTCCATTTCATATAATCTCAAGAAAGGCCATCTTTGTTTCCCATAAAGATGCCAATTAGAGATCATCATCATTCTCTTTCTCTCTCTCTTTCTCTCTCTCTTTCTCTCTCATACACACACACACACACACACACACACACACACACACACACACACACACATTTTAATCAGTTTTTAAAAGACTATTCATATAGGGTAACTTCTTGACATATACAACCATTTTGAATACTGCAAGTGGAAGGTAATTGTACATATATAATATCCATTCATAGTTCTTCTAGTGGGGAAATTATTGGTTTTCATACTAACCAGACCAAGTGATGTGTAGTATCTACTAATTTTGTAAGTTGCTAATGCATTCCTGTGATTATGGCATTTCAGTTATTTATAAGAGGAAGCCCAAAGTCCTCAGAACTTGTTCATTTAAACTGACAGAAGGATTGCAACAACCCTAGGCAGGCTGATTCTTGAATGAGCCTTTGACAAGGCAAGGCTGCTGTATATTTTGGCTCATGGCAGTCCAGGAGCTCTGTCAAGGCACATTTCTGCTGATGTGAGGTGTGGAGTCATCCTGGAAGCTGAGATCCAAGTGTCTAATTCATTTCCTGGAATATAAGCTCTTTGCACTCAAGTTCACAGTGCCTGCAGTGCCAGGGCCAGAGTGGGCATGGAGGAGTTACCCAGAAATTTTCACTAAAGCAAATGATTCAAGAGCACTTAAAGAGCATTTCTCAAGTTACAGCATTAATGAACATATCTCAGAAGTATAAAGGCAAATATGACACAAATATTAATCTCAGGGAGCTTTAGCTTTACTGAAGAAATGTTAAAATCAAGGGAGATAATAGAAGTACTTTTATTTTTCAAAATATTTCCACACTGATTATTCAACATGATAGAAAGCCTTGAAGAAACATTGCAATCTAGTGTACAATAAATAAATGTAAAGGATTTCTATGATGCAAAGAGAAAGCAAAGCTTATCTACTGAATGAACATGAGGGGTTATTATAGATGGTTCTGTTGTCTCTCAGGAAAGCCAGCATCTCCACAGCTCCCCTGGTTCCTACAGACCAAGAGGCAGTAAATGTGTGAGGCTCTCTTTTCTGCTGGGATGCATAATCAAAAGCAGAGATTCTGAAGTCATCATGCCCAGGACAAGTTCCAGACCATTACATCCATGCATCTGGTTTACTGGGTGTAAGCTGGGTGTTTAAAAAGTTCATTAAGTTACTATGTGGGCAAGGCCACCATTCTCAGCTCTTATTATTATTCACATAAGTAGCTTCTAAAACAGAGTTTAATCCCAAGAAATGGTTAATCAAGCAATGTATCAGGATTGATATGTACAAAGCTAAGAGACAAAACATTTTTATACTGTTATGTGGGAAATACAGCAAGGAGAGTTATATATTTCTCTGACTTTGACTATTTCCTGTTACCTTGTGGAATCTAAGTGATATTCACTTTAATAGGCTGTTGGGTCTAACTAATTCTTCCCACTTGTAGACATTTATAGAGATGAAAAGAGTAGGTTTGGATTCCTGAACTTCTGACATGTTGAGCCTGGACATGCAAGGAGACTATTCTGGAATTCTTGATCACATGAGCTTTTGTGGCCACTCTGAGTCATTCCCCTTCTGTTGAAATAGCCTAGGCATGGAGAGTGTAGCGTGCAAGTGTGTGCAATTTCAACAGATGTAACCATCCATACAAACCACTATCCTTGGTTTCTAAATACTTCCAATGTGCAATAATAACACAATATGGAAATCTTTGGATGTGTTGGTTTCAGAACTTTAGAGGTATATAGATCCTTCTGATAGAATTCTGTCATATTTTTGTCAAAAAGTTTTGAAGAACCTGCTCCCTATCTCCCATCAAACCAAAAATTGTAAGCTTCAATCTCACAAAAAAAAATGTGAGTGGTGATATACTGGTATTATAATTTAAGAAAATCTGTGCGTGCTTCATGTCAGTTGGAACAAAGACTTAGGAGAGTTCCAGTATAAACAAAGGACTAACGTAACATCATTGGTATCCCAGCAATGCTAGGTGATGTCAACATAAATCCAGTGTTTTGGAAAAACAGAATCACTTATCTCCTTTTCTTTAGTTCTTTTTCTACAAAAGTCCCTTATGCCTGCAAATAATGTCATGTTTCCTTTCAAATGAATCATGTGAACAGTAGCTGAGGGCATTTGACTAGTATTTTGTTTGTTTGTTTGTTTTAAGCTTAGCTCCATAAGGCACAGCCAAACACATACTCATAGTCTTGTGACTGAGGAGACCTCCATTAGACAACCATGTTTTGCACCCACTGGTCTATTGCCTAAAACTGTTGCCTATGTTCTAATGGGTCACTGTGGTAATATATTATTTATGACTTATTACACTTGCCTGAGGATTCAGAAAGCAAAGTCAGCCTCAAAGTATATAGGTCAGGCAGTGGTGGTACACACTTTTAATCCCAGGACTCAAGAACAAAGACAGATGGATCTCTTTGAGTACAAGACAACCCTGGGCTAATGGAGAATGAATCAGAACTCACACCTTTATTTCCAGAACTCATGAGAGGTATTTAAGACAAGAAGAAGGTCTCAGGGCTGGTATTAATTCTCCAGCCACACTTTGAAGTTGGGAGCAGTTTGAAGATCATCCCTTTTGTCTGAGTTGAGGTAGAGGTAAGAGCTAATAGCTGGCTGCTTTGCTTTTCTGATCTTCAGTTGGAAGCTTGAATCCCAGTATCAGTCTCTAGGTCTTTTATTTTTGTGCTACAGGTCATGGCCTAGAATACAAGTTTCACTGTTACCCCCATCAGGGATAAATTCTGGAGGCAGAATATATGTTTGTTACGTAGGAGACCAGGATTTCTTCACAACAGCAAATATACAGCAGTTTGAAGACAATGAAAGAACCAGATAAATATTCCCACTGTATCTGGCTTCTTCTAAGGATGGCCCCTTTTTTGGTAGGAGGGAAGATAACACATAGGTGCTAAATAGCTATCGAATATATTATCATGTGATTCTCATGACAGTTATAGATGTTAGGGAAAGGGATGATAATGATTTCAAAAACTAGAAAACAAAAGTTTAAAATGATATATTTAAAATATTGCCACAAGAGTTCATTTTTTTCAGAAATGAGGATAATTTGAGAAGCTATATCTGTTTTTGACTACTTCTATATATTCTGATGATCTTATGCCAACTAAATTACTTGGAAAGAAAAGTGAATTATAGACAGTGCCAAGACAACAAAAGAGCAAACAATGATATGAACCACAAAGAGATGAAAACCTTTTAGCTCTTTGCAGACACGTAATGTTAATGGAATCAGCTAACCTATGAGCAGATGCCCATAGAGTGATTTTGCATTACAGAAATCTCATGTTGAAAACACGCATGTACTTCACATAGACAAAGGAAAAGTGTGATGCAAAAGCAAGTCAACTTCACTGGCAGCCAGGTAACATCAGGCATCACAAATCTCCACATTGTGTCTTCAGGCAAGTGTTTCATTGTGTGCTTTGCTTTGCTTTACTTTTGAGATATGTTAGGAGCAGGGATATAGTACAATAAGAGAAATCCATCAAATATGTGCATAAAGCCACTTATATATGATCCATAGTAAAGATAATGTAGCCAACCAAAATGGGACAACTGCAGATTTTATAAATTAAAGATAAATACCAGGCACCTTTGGCTAGGCTGGAAAGCCAAGGACAGGGCTGACCAACTTTGGAGCTATCCGGTCCCAAATCCAGTGCTATGAGTAGGTCCACCCCAACATCTTTTCCATCTACATGGTGCTGGAACACACGAAGGAGCCATTCTTGCGAAATCAAATGCCATTCTTGAATGAGCTTGGTCCTAGACCCACCTGCCAGACCCAGCTTGGAGCTGCTGCAGCTGCAACCCAAGCTGCTAGCTCTTCTGAAAGATCAGGAACATGAGTCAAAAGTGCTGCCTACAGGCTACAAGCACAAAGGTTGAGCCTCAGGGTAGCCAATATGGAGGGCAGGGCAGGGAGGTGTGAAGCAGGCTGGAGCTCTCACAGAACCTGTCCCCAGACAACCTGCCTCGCTGCAGGGTAAACCTGACTCTGGGCAACAGCAGGGTTATCTGAGATAACCTTAGTGAGGATCCAGTGTTTATGGTGTGGTGGAAACCAGAAATCTTGAATCAGACCGGTGACTCCTTGCAATGAATATTTACATATAAAAATATACTGTGTGACACACTGTAGTTTCCAAAGCCACTATGAAGAACGAATATTCAATAGAGAGGTGGGGCAGATGGAGGAACAGGGCCCTGTATGCACAGTGGGGAGAGGTGCAACTAGAGGACACTTTAGTGGTGGCAGGTTTGGAAGAAGACTGTGGTCAATGGGGGAACATATCCAAGGTGAAGAATGGTTCATTTTCTGGATTGGGCATCCTCAAAAGACCTCCATCCATGATCCTTGTTCCCACTGAAGGCCATGTTGGTATCCATGATGATACCCTGATGAATCCTGAGGTTCATGTGGATAGCTGTGCTCTAGGCTACTGGAAACTGTCTCCTTGTCTGAGGCCCATGCTACCATCAGAGGCAAGTACGATGTTGTTTGAAGAGTAAAGTGTCATTAAAATGCTACTAAATTATCTCTAACATTATGTTGAATGCTGCTGTTGATAATGAAAACAAAACACAATGTAGTTCATATAGAATAACTCATTTCTGTGAAAATTAGGTATTTACTACATGAACCACACATAAAAGGCTGTAAAACTACAGATCACCATGTTAGTAGTGATAATTTGAAGGTGTCAGGAAAAAAGAGGCAACTTTTAAACTTACTTTTATTTAGCAATATTTCAAAAATTTACTGAAACAAACCTTGAAGCAAGTAATTATAAAATAATAATATTCTATAGACTAACATGTATTTTCAAGGAGAGATGCCTAAGCAGTAATATATTTTAGGAAACAGCTTCTTACACACACACACACACACACACACACACACACACACACTCACACACACTACTATAACTGTTCTACAGTGGTACAGAGTTCTGCTGCTATTGGTAAACAATGCTTACATTGTGACCCCAATTTTTCCCATGGAAACTCTGTTGCTGCCTGCTGTGCAGCCCCTGGGATTTGTCTTCCATGAAAGTATCTCAAGCTAAAAGCCAAATGCTAAATGCAATAGGTTTGATCAACATCTGTAATAAAATCTTTTTTCTAACATCCCAACTGAAGTTTCTCCTCCCTCCTTTCCTCCCAGTTCCTCCTCCATTTGCCCCTCCCCCAACTTACTCCCCCTGTGTTTCTGTTCAGAAAAGGACAGGCCTCCCATGGATATCAACAAAACATGACACCTCCCCTTGTGTTAAGGCTGTACAACCCCACTCAAAATGAGGAGTAGAGTCCCCAAAGCCAGCAAGAGTCAAAGACAGCCCCTGCTCCCACTGTTATGAGTCCCACAAGAAGACCAAGCTACACAACTGTCACATATATTCAGAGCACCTAGGTCTGTCCCATGTAGGCTCCCTGCTTGTTGGTTCAGAGCCTGTGAGTTGATTCTGTGGGTTTTCTTGCACTGTCCTTGACCTCCCTGGCTCCTGCAATCCTCCCAGCTTCTCTTCAGCCACATTCCCCAGAGCTTGGGCTAATGTTTGGCTCTGGGTCTCTGCATCTGGTAAAAGTGTCTTTTGTGTTGTATGCTATACTGACTTTCCTTCGAGTCAAAGACTTCAAAAAAAATTCAATTTCCCCTTTAAGTTTTAATTCCAGTATCAGTTCTGCCACATTATTTTGGGCCCCAGATCCCACAAGACTGGATCCATATACTATTTTTGCTATTGTCTTTGTTTGGGATTTTATTAACCTGTTAACCTAGGTTGGTACCATTAAGCCAAGGTTATTATGTTATTCATAAAATGTACAGTTTTCTACTATGTGTCACATAGTGACACATGACCAGAAAAAAACACACATTTAGCTATAAAGTAATAGGGATTAGGTCCCAAACTACATTAGAGGATGTAGAATACTACATTAGTGGGTGTAGACCTGTTGGGGAGTTGTAAATAACACAAATTTAAATGGCAGAAAGTGTTATAGAGTGGCAATTTGCTGATTGGTCTTGTCTCAATAACAAAAGCCAGCTAAGATATGTGTTCATTAATCCAAACTGTCCTCCTTATGATCCAATGTGTGTGACACTATCAATAAGCCCAAAGCCATCATGAACTCAGGAGAGGACTGAAGTTTCACTGTAGCTCCTGTGGGTTCTTCAGGTCAGCTTTCTGTTCCACTGCCCAACCTATGTATACAGAGGCCCTGCCCACTGATAAGGGGCTTATTTGTATTCCCACAGCCAGATTCCCCCACTGTAATCTAGATAGCATCTTATGTACGCACATGACTCACCCACATCAGTCCCTTTCCTGAAACTAAGGGAGAGAGCCAGCTCTCAGCTATCTGTAACATGAGTGTCAGAGACGAATAGAAGGGTTTTCCCCAATCTCAATCAATAATTTTCAGCTATTTTCTTCTTCCTTCCTTCCTTTCTTCTTTTCTTTTCTTTCTTCCTCCCCCCCCCCTCTCATTTCCTTCTCTTTTGAGGCAGGATTTCTAGAAAGCCCTGGCAGTCCTGGAACTTGCTTTGTGGACCAGGTTGTTCCTGAGTCCTGGGATCAAAAGGCATGCAACACCACACCCAGGTTCTGATGTCAACTTTTCTTGACTATCAATTTTAATGAGCACAGAAAAAGCCAAAGAAAAGCATAGGGCCTGGTTAATGCCAAGTGGGATAACCTACAATGGAATTGCTGAGAGTCACTTGTTCTTCTCTATGCTTCTACATAAGGAATATGTACATATATATATATATATATATATATATATATATATATATATATACTGCTACACATACACACACACACATACACACACACACACACACACACACACACACAGAGACAGACACAGTATTCATTATCATATTCCTTAATCTACTGCGATCTGGCCTTCACTTTCCTCATTAACCAGAAACACTCTTCCAGGCTCAGAGAATTCACAAGTCAAACTAGGGATGCTTTTTTTTATTCCTTCCCATTCCTCCTCTTAGTTATTTTTGTACTTGACTGACTATTGCTGAACATCATGGAATTTTTTTCTCCCGAGTTTTATATTCCGAGTTTTATGTTTCTTTAGTTGTCTTCCTGTATATGACCATAAGTACTGTCTACATCTCAAACTCAATTCTTTTTATTATCTCCATCATTTCTTAATCTCAATATCGTTGTGCTATCCTTATTACAACTTGAGGTGTAACTAAAATGCCCTAACTAATTTATGAAGTTTGAGTCTTACTTTAGTTGATCTGTTTACCACAAAACAAATAGATACT
Organism: Phodopus roborovskii; assembly: GCF_943737965.1. Taxonomy (NCBI): domain Eukaryota; kingdom Metazoa; phylum Chordata; class Mammalia; order Rodentia; family Cricetidae; genus Phodopus; species Phodopus roborovskii. The sequence continues at coordinate 12,820,294 of NW_026126525.1, forward strand.
CTTTTTAAATATAAATTATATCACTACCTTGCCTATAACTCTTTGATTACTTCAAACTGCATTTTTAATAAAAGACAAAGTATATTTCAAAGTTTGTACCCCCTAAATTTTCTATTTGACTTCTCCTTTGTTACTTAAGTTACTGTTTCTAGAATATTTTCTGGCCTACAAATGATCTCATTATCGTTGGACATTAGAGCTCTTGCTGTTCTGGTATAAGTAGTAGGCTCTATAATAGGTTCTGCAAGTTGGCTTTATACTTTGGTTTGGCCACATCTGTCTCTTCTCTCTATCGGTGCTCATATGTTTTCTCTATTAGAGGTGCTTCTCTGACCAGCTCAGATTAGAGAGCCCCAAGTCACAGCATGCTATATGTCACTCACTATCTTATCACTATCTAGGAAAACCTGGGTGAGTTATGCTCGGTTCCCACTTCCTCATCTGAAAACAAATATACCCTATGGAAAAATAAATTTCAAGTTTAGCTACCATTGCTTATCATTAATGTTATAACACGCACATATTAAAAATAATATTTGAAGACTTGGATGAAGTGATGGATATTTGTTTCTTTTGTCTTTGGAGGTCCTTTTCTAAATTTTCTTTTTTCTTTTCTTTCTTCCTTCCTTCCTTCCTTCCTTCCTTCCTTCCTTCCTTTCTTTCTTTCTTTCTTTCTTTCTTTGAAAAGGGGTTTCTCTGTCCTGAAGTAGCTCTACACACCAGACTGGTCTCTAACTCACAGACATGTGCCTCCCTCTGCTTCCAGAGTGCTAGAATTAAAGGCATGTGCTACCACTAAAAGACTCCTTTCCCTTACCAACTTCTTAAGGATCTTTCTTTGAACTCCAATGTAAGAAGTAAGGTTTTTCCTCCTGCTGCCAGTCTTGTCCCGCTGCCGCGCCTGCCCCAAACAATACACAGAGACTCTGTATTTGATATGATGCTATTGGCTCAGTACTAGTTTCTTATCGGCTAGCTCTGTCTTAAGTATTAACCCATTTCTGCTGATCTATGTATTTTCACGTGGTCTTCTCTTACCGGGGAGCCGGCTGGCATTCTGCTTTCTCCAGACTCTCCATGCTGACCCCTCCTTACTACTTCCTCTTTCCTCCTTGTCTCCTAGTCCCTCCTATCTTCCTTTCCTATTGGCCAACAGTTCTTTATTCATTAACCAGTATGAAAAACATATTTACAGAATCGCATCTCCCATCACTCCAATGTTTATTTGCTTATTTTGTTTTGGGATTTCACCCTTCTTTATTCCTTGGGAGTGTTTCTCTGGCTTCAATAGTCACTGTGTTAGGGTTCCTAACACATAGCTTTACCCCACACTCTAGCCCTATGATGGAGTAGAGCACAGACTTATCTTTGAGAGGAGGCCTTTGGGACATTGGGTCACTTCCTAACTTTGCAAATCACAACCTTTTGGGAAAGTATATTGCCCTCCTTCTGTTTTGTTTTTTTCTGGTGCTGGGTATTGAACCCAGTGCTAAGTCAATGCTACCCCATTATCCTATAGGTAGTAATTACTCATTTCTGTTTGTCATCTCAATGTGTGTGTGTAAACAAAGAGTTAGTACATGTAAAAGTGGCTTTGTAAAATCATAAGACAATATATGATTTTGAGATAATGTCAAATACAGAAACTGCTATTGTCTACCTGTGTGACCTATTACTTTAGATTCAATATATTCAAATTAAATGAATTTCTATCTTTTTAAGCTGAGTTTTCCCCAACTCTGTCTTTTATTGCTTTTATATCAAACCATTCTAAACTCTTGATTTTCCTTTTGTGTGTGTGTAAAACTCCCCTCTATTCTTTATTCCCCCAGAGAGTATTTGTCTAAGTTTTGCCCAGTTTACCTCTGGTATGTAACAAAACTCCATTGGCAGGTCTCTCTGTCTTTCTCTTGAATAATCTTCTCAAACAACTACTTTCAATCTTCCCTAAACAGGATCATTTTAGATATTTATTAGTTGTCTCAACTTGCCACAAATTGATTCAATGGCTCAATATATCATCTTATAGTTCTGCATCTCAGAAATCTCATATGGGCCCTTTGGATTAAATCAAGTTCTTGTACTAAGTTAAAAGAAAAACAGCAAGCTCTAACATGGTACCCATCCTTTTCTAGAGATATTAAGGGAGAATCTATTCCCTTGCCTTTTTGAACTTGTATTGGTCACTAATATTTCTTGGCCTATGCCCACCTCTTTCACCAAAATTGAGGGTCAATTTCTCACATCATACTCCTCAGTTCGATTGGAATGAACTCTCAACCTCAGATGATTATGTTATGCCCAATTAGCAAATCCAGAATGATTTGTGTGTGTGTTGCATGTGTGTGTTTGTGTGTGTGCTCCTGTGTGTGGTTACATGTACATTTGTATACTTTTGTATGTAGAGGCCAGGGGTCTATGTCAGGCATTACTGCATCCCACCATTTTTGAGCAGGATGTCACAGTGTACTGGAGACCATCAATTCATCAAGACAAGCCAGGCAGAGAACTTGAGAGATCCCATTATCTCTATCTCCTCAGAAGCAGATTTTGGGATGGCTCTGGGGATCTGAACCCACGTCCTCAAGATTCCACTATTGCTGTCTCCTGAGCAGCAGAATTGTAGGATGGTCCTTGGGGTCTGAACCCAGGTCCTCAAATTTGTTTGTGAAGTACTTTATTAACTGATGTATCTTCCCAGCCCCGAATCCAGACTTCTACAAACCTTATGTCTATGCGTAAATGTATACTAGATATTTGTTGTTTAGTATTTATCCATTCTTCTCTAGAAGTAGCACCATACTTTTCCTTTGCTTTATAGTAGATAAAAAGCTATTTCTTTTCTCAAGTAAAATGCTTTTCCTTGACAAAAGGGTGAAACTATATTCTAAGAGAGACAATGATGTCTGTCTTTGTAGGTCCCCAGTGCTGCAAGTATTGGAGTTTACACTCTGCCTCATGTCATAAGAACTACCTTTTTCTTTGATTCTTTGAATTTGCTGCACATTCTATTTATTCAATAGAATTCTTCCTGTTTAAGTCAGATTGTAATCTTACAAATCAAGACGTTGAAGCTGCCAAAGCCTTGCCCTGACTTTAGTATCCCTATAACTCTGAATCCTTTTCCAAGCATATTTTATATGTTTGTAACTACTTATAAATCTATTAAAAATTAATAGATATAAAGAGGTTTCCAATAACTACCGGTTGACTGACTCACATAACATTTGATTTCAATCCTTTTTATTTGTCCTTCAAGACGTTCATTCATGTGCATAAAGTATTTTTAATCACGTCTGCCCCATCATTGTCACCTCCCTCTACTCTCAGACCTTCCTCTTTTGTTTATGTATGTTTTAAAAATATCTTTATCATTATTTTAAAAATAAATGGCCCAGATAGCAATCAAAACATTAAGATTATGATCTTGTTTCTTTGGTTTGAATCCTGCCATGTCTGGAAAAAGAGACCAACTACAAAGGACAGCTGAAAATTGTGGATCCTTGCTGAAACTGATTCAATTTTATGTGCATTTTCTTTGTCCTCCCTGGGCACAGCAGAGGTCTTATCTGAAGTTCTTTATCATCGGTATCGTGACCTTCATCTCACATCCACTCATACACCTCATGCAATTAGACTACACTAGCTTTATTTACTTAGTAGGTATACTGATCTGCAGGCTCATATGAAGCCCCAAAAATAACTCTCCAGAATTAAGAGAGTGAATGAAGTACTGGAGTATCTGCATTTGACTTCCCTTTGTTTGATAGGTTATTAACATGAGCTGGTGATCAGGTACACATGTTTTGTCTCTTTTTGGCGAATCCATGCTGTCACTCAGTGAATAGGATTTATGTTCTATAATGATTTGTGAGCACTGGAGAGAAATATGTTGAACTCAAATTCAGTGTGTGCATCACTATCTTTTGAAAATTGTGATTTTTTTAAATTTAGTTTTGATTTTACATGTCGATCCCAGTTCCTTCTCCCTCCCTATGTCTTACCCTCTCTGCCCCCTCACATGCACTTTGAACACCCTGCCCTCCCATCCCCCACGCCAATTCCACATGTAGGGCAATGCCATCCAGGTGGGGTCATGTAAATCTTTCAAGTCATTTGAAGTAGGGACTAGGACTTCTCTCCTGTCTCTAGGTTAAGGCAGTATCCCTCAATGGGGGATGTGCCTGCAAGGTCCTTTTGTGTACGAGGAATACATCCTGGTTCCACTGTCTGAGGTCCCTTAGACTGCTCAGGCCTTCTAGCTGAGACCCACATTCAGGGGGGCCTGAGTCAGTCCCATGGTGGATTCCCAGCTATCAGTCTGAGGGCCCGTTAGCTCCTCCTTGTTCAGGTCAGCTGTCTCTATGGGTTTCTGCAACCTGGTCTTGTCCTCTCCCTCTGCATCAGGATTCTAGTTCGACTCAGTGTTTAGATATGGGTGTTTGCTTCAGTTTCCAACAGGTACTAAATGAGGACTCCATGATGGTGGATAAGTTGTCATTGATCTCATTATCAGGGAAAGGTAGCCTTTCCACAGTTGCTCAAATTGTTAGTTGGCGGCAGTCTTGTAGGTCTCTAGACCTTTCTTTAGGTTCAGTTTTCTTTTCAAACCAAGAGGTACCCTTGAACAAATTGGTATAGGAGCTACGTTCGTAGCTCCAGGAGCACAGACACTGAGATCAACAATTAATAAATGGGACCTCTTCAAACTTAGAAGCTTTTGTGAGGCAAAGGACACAGTGGACAAGACCAAACGGCAGCCCACAGACTGGAAGAAGATTTTCACCAATCATACATCTGACAAAGGGCTGATCTCCAAAATATACAAAGAACTCAAGAAACTAGTCAACAAAACACCAAATAACCCTATTAAAAATGGGGTGCAGAACTGAAGAAAGAATTCTCAATAGAGGAAATCAAAAGGCTTAAAGACACTTAAGAAAGTGCTCAACATCCTTAGCTATCAGGGAAATGCAAATCAAAACAACTTTGAGATACCAGTTTACTCCTGCCAGAATGGCTGAAATTAGAAACACCAATGACAACTTATGCTGCAGAGGATGTGCACTGCTGGTGAGAGTGCAAACTCATACAGCCATTTTGGAGATTGGTATGGCAGTTCCTCAGGAAAATGGGAATTAGTTTACCACAGGACCCGGCCATCCCCCTCTTAGGCATATACCCAAAGAACTCACATCCATGCAACAAAGACATGTGCTCAACAATGTTCATAGCAGCATTATTTGTAATAGCAAGAACCTGGAAGCAACCTAGATGCCCCTCAACTGAAGAATGGATAAAGAAGATGCGGCACATCTACACAATGGAATACTACTCTGCAGAAAAAAAAAATAATGGAATCTAGAAATTCGCAGGCAAGTGGATGGCACTTGAATAAACCATCCTGAATGAGGTAACCCAGTCCCAAAAAGAGGAACATGGTATGTACTCACTCATATATGGATTTTAGACCTAGATCAAAGGATCACCAGCCTATAATTCACACCACCAGAGGAACTAGGATACAAGGTATATTCTAAGAGATTCGTATAAAGGCCCTTACAGAAGGGGGAAGGGACAAGTCCCCCAGAGCACATGGGAAGTGGGGGGGTGCAGTGAATGGAGAGAGAAGTAGGAGAAAGAGAAGGGGAGAGAAAAGACATGCAACTAGGAAAATTGAGTCAGGATAGGAATAGAAGACAGAAAGAGTGAGGGAGAGAAAGAGAGAGAGAGAGAACATAAAATTGTTATATTTTAACTGTTTTCTTGGAAAAAAATCCCCTCTGTTTAATCTCTTCAACATGACTATTTCTGCCATTCAAGACATTCTGGGAACAATGGAAGATTTCTAGCCTGCCATACAAGCAGCCTGGAACTAGATTCTGTGGAAGTATAAACTTTATAAAAGGAATATTTTTTGTTACGTGTGTGTGTGTGTGTTTATGTGTGTTTAGGGGTGTGTAGGGGTGTATGTAGGCTTGTGTATAGGTGTATGTATAAGGGTATGTATGTGCAAATATAGGTGTGTGTGTGTGTGTGTGTGTGTGTGTGTGTGTGTGTAGATATGCATCCCATAGCATGCATGTGGAAATCAGAAAATAATTTCCATAATGGTATTGAACCAGGTCCTTAGGTTTGCTGGCAAGAGCTTTTATCCATTCTGTCATCATGCTAGCTCCCATAAAAGGATTATTATTTTTTTTTAATTTAAGCATGCAAGGAACCAAAGTAGGATTGTAAATTCAAAGCCAGCCCAGGGTACATAGAGAGCTCCTATCTTAAAATGAAAAAACAAAAAGAAAAAATTTATTTTTATTTATGCTTCTGGGGAATGTAAGTTATGGAACATTTTACCATTGACTGCCTTAACACTGTGGAAGTTGAAGTATTAGGTAGATAGTAGAATATAATCAACTTGAATTTAGGAGAGGTATCTAGGATGAGAAAAGTCACTGTGTAAAGGCCATCAAAGACACAGGGCCAGGACATTCATGTGCTTACATGTCCTCTGTGAAGGCTGAGGAGACTGAGGATGGCACAGCTAGAAACAAAGGGAAGTTAATGTCCTGGGAGCCAAGAGGTAAGTGTTTCTAGTTTTTCCTTTAGCTCTGTGGGTTCTCAGACTTTGAGTCAGTCTGCTGCTTTTGTGGGATTCCAAGAACTCTAATTTATAAAAATTCTTGTTTCATCCAAGAAAACTTTGAACTAGATTGAGACTCTCTTCCAAGTTCCATTGGCTCTGACATGGTCAGAAGAACTAGAGAGTCTTCAGGGTCATGGGTCCTCATTTCTCGGGGCAGCTTCCCTTGGTGCCTACAGTTACTGTGCAATTGTAACAGACCATGGCCTTATTATCTTCTGGCTAGCAAAGCCTCAGGGAAATCCACAGACTTCTATAGGGGGGTCTGTGGTTGTGGCTTCATAATAAAGCATCCATTCAGTACATGCAAGGTTTGACTCCTAGCACTACAAAACCACAAATGGAAGTGCCTTGCAGGTGGTTGGATCAACATAAAAAGAAGGTGATTTGGCCTGGCTACTGTTTTCTACTCTGAGAAACCAAGAAACCAAGCCTTAGGGGCACATGCCAAGGAATTGTGGGACACAGTTCTGGCTGATGAAGCTCTTCAAAAGCCATCTCTCATAGAATATATCACAATACCCCTTAGCATATTCTTTGAAAATGTGATAACACCTAGAGTTTCATAATTCTTATCACTCCTTTTATTTAAAAATGTCAATCTATTAGCCCCTAAAATGAAGTATATCTATGGGATCTTACACAGTTTAAGAGCAATGTGTCTTTCTGTTACCACATATTATAGCTGTGATGCTTCTTTCACACCCTCTAATGTACCAGGGCACAAACAGGGGAAAGGAAAAAGGAAGAGAGACTTCAGATTATTTGGTCATTCATACTTTTATTTTTCATAGTGATTGTTGCCAATTTCTAACAAAAATAAATAAAAACTGACAATAACTTATAAGTTACAGTCTCCTTCACTATCTTAAGGTACACAACTATCAAAGCTGATATTACCTGCAAACAAATTGATACAATTCAGTACCTTGATAACATTCATAGTCAAATAAGTTTTAAGGTGAACATAATGCAACTTTATGTTCCATTAGAATCTTTAGTAGAAACTTATACCAGAGTGCCTCTTCAAGCCTACAAAGTGCAATTACAGAGTGCAAATTGGCAGAAAGAAAAATACACTGTATTCATTCAATAGCATCAGGTTTGAATAGCAGAGAATATATATATATATATATATATATATATATATATATATATATATGTTAAAACGTTCAAATGTACCCCAGAAATGCTATTTATCTATTTATGCTCTCCTTCCCATAACATTAAAAAATTGGAAAATATTGGGCAACAAATAAAACTTCTTTTTAAAACATCCCACAAAAAATAAATTGAAGCAAAATTGACAAATTTAGTCTAATAAAAAGATTTGAAGGCAACTTTACTGAAGCAAAAAGGGGACACTTGTCTTGGTCACATCATATATTTGCTGGGTAAGTAATTGATATCTTTCAGCAGTTAAATTTATTTAGTTATCTTCTCAAGGACTTAAAAATAAAATATTTGGCCTTTCCCATGATTTGACTCTCAGCAGAGAGGAGAGGATGAAAATGTGTAAAGTTACAGTGTGGGATGAAGGCATTATATAGTAGAAAGCTAAAACTTTTAAGGCTGAAGTTCAGTGTTGAATAAGAGCAAAGTGCCTTTGTTTACTGAGTGCATTTACTGGGTTATTATTAGGTAGTCTTGGTGGGAGTCTATAAATTATGCAATTTTGCATCTGGAATTGCTTTGGTTATCAATAAAGGATATATATATATATATATATATATATATATATATATATCCTTGTTGATGTCCCTGTGTGTTTGTGTTTGTATGTGTGTGTACAATATGAGACATATGTATGCCACATGAATTGATTATAATCTTTTTATGCTTACTTAGCATAATCTTCACTAAAAAATTTAGTTTTTAAACCTTATGTTCACCCAAAACCTGTAATCTCATCATACTTTTTTATTATTAATATGCTTTTATGGGACCACAGGTGTAGCCCAAAGGTAGTGTTCGCCCAACATGTATAAGGCTCTGAGTTTTATTCCCAGCTTTGAGGTCGAAACAAAAAAACATATATAAATATAAAATGCTTTCCTGAAATCTTTTCAAAAACATTTAAAAATATGCAAAGCTACCCCAAACTTCTTGCATCAAGTTATGTGGTATGATTGGAAATGCTCACAAGTGGAACAATATATTCATATCTAAAAGCCATTTGACTTCTGTAAATTAACTGGCTGTATTATAGTTCAGTCTTTGATGAGCTTTATAATTTTATCTGGAGAAGCCAAGGTCACTTAAAATAGGCCAGTTTTCTCTCTATCCAGTTGGTCACAATGGGATTTAAAATGTCTTCTTACACAGTACCTTAGGCTTTAGCTGAATAAAATGACAAAGAAATACACTTTTAAATCTCACTGACTTTCATTTCCCTTTGTCTTTTTAAAAGTGAGTATTTTGGTTAATACAGAAACAAATAGCTGTAATTCTGCAAAGTATGGAGCTTGTATCCTAGAGCATGTATCCAGGAATGTACACGTGAATTGCTTATTTTATCTGCTCCTCTCATTCACAGTAAGGTCAGGACTTTTTATGCAAGCTGTGTGAACCTTCCAGGCTTTTCCATGAGTGACTCCTAGGGCAGCAATGGTATTTTCCCATTGCATTGTAGAGGTCGGAGGCAACTCATGATGGCTCTGTTGCCCTAGCACATGCCAGGAAATAGATAGAGGAAGGGATAGACCCTCCCTGACCTGGTATGTGTTCCAGACAGATTCCACCTAAGGTTGAGCATTGGGTTAGGCAGCCTCCCAGGAAAGGCAAAGGTGTGCCAACAGGGACTCTTGAGGCACCTTTAGAGGATAATTAGTGACTCACTAAGACCTATAGGCAGAGAATGGAGACCAGCCTCTCCCTTTCCATAGAGGCAAACAATGACAGGGAAAGGGTCAAGATTTCATCTTAGCTTCCATGGGAATGCATAGTTAAATCTATAATTTTAAAAGCTTTCAAATGTGTTTCTCCTCTAGAAAATTACATTGTGGTTTATTTTTCCCATATTTTCCTCACTTCCTGTATTTGGATATATATGTCTAAAATCAGACTTTAAATAAACCTGAAATAAGATATTGACTGAACTATCTGTTAGTAAAAATTCTTTTGAAACTAGGTATGGTAATGTGGGCCTATAATCCCAGCACTAGGGTGGCTAAGGCAGGATGGAGAATTACCATGACCTCGGAAGCAATCTGAACTAAAGAGTAAGATTCTGGGTTAAAAAGAAAAATAACAACAATAACAAAACAAAAAGCAAAAGCAAAGGAACAAAACCTCTTGAATATAAAATTTAAAAATACATTTGCATATTAGACAAGATCTGCTTAACAACCTTTTGTATTTTAAAATTATGATTAATTTGATTTGGGGTTCTGATTTAATCCTTTAATTTTTCAGCTAAGTCCCTATAAAAATAAATAATCTAAACTGGAGTTTTGATTTTCCTCAAATGTAGATTTTCTAATTGATATTCAACAATGACTTCACATGAATGATTTACTCTACATAATATGGAATGCCCATTTTTCAGGTAGTGTAGCACAGGGGCTTATCCTTTATCCCCTCTAGGCACATCTGTAGCACATAGCAAGGATGCTGATGAGACATCCTCTCCAAGATTAGTTGGCTCAAGTGTGTGGTAGGAGGCATACAAGCTGTGTTTACCTCTCCTCCTTACTACTGTTTTAATACATGAAGTGGCGGTGCCGATGCCTGTGCCAAGCCATGATATAGTCAAGTAAATTATCACAGATCTGAGAAGTAGAAAATAAGTTACTCACATAATTGATTTGACCATATTATTTAGGCTCACAGGAATTTCACTCACCAACAGACTGGGCCTTGCTCACTGGGAGCACACACCAGCTTACTGAGCTGGGACGCTTTTCAATAAAGCATTTCACTCAGGAAATTCTTACAAAAATATCAACTTTCTTTTGATATTAAATAGTTTACATATAATATATTAGCAAATAGTCTGTCAAAAAATAAAACTTTCCAAGTGTATTAAAAATATACAGTTGTTGACCTAACACATGACCCACCATAAATATTATTAATAAAATGAAAATTAACATTAACCAGGCATTCTATGCATCCCAGTTCATAATTTGGTGATGATGTTCAGACTTGTGGCACTGCTGGGTCTCCAAAGGTCACTCTCTCATATTCCTTCTTTGATTTCTTACTTTTTCTATATTTGTACCTAGAAAAACACCAGAAAGGAAACAGCATTGTAATTAACAGATGTTAAAAACAAACTCTGAAACAAATACATGGAATCCAAGAGCACATTAAGAAAGGCATTCAGCCAGGCAGTGTGATAGTGTACATCTTTAATCCTAGCACTCAGGAGGCACAAGCTCCCAAGGGGTAGTTTGTCTGAGTTCAAGGCCACCCTGATCTGCAGAGTGAGTTCCAGGCCAACCTGGGCTACACAGAGAAACCCTGTCTCAAACAAACAAAACGAAAGGGGTGTCACATCCAAAATCCCAGAGAGACTATGTCAGATCAGGCAGTGGTGAAGCTGAGAGTGCAGGAGTTCAGTGTCTTACAGTCTATCACACTTGGTAAGAAACAGGCATGGTTAAACAGTTAGCATCGTGAAAGGGGTTCTCTACAGGCATAACACGAGCACAGAGCTGTGAAATGACGAGGAAGTCTCCCGAATCTTCTTCTATCCGTTTCTTTCACCAGTATTCAGTCCTGTTACATCGACTTAGATGCATAGAACCTGAACGGGTCTTCCAGTGTACGTTAAATCATCCCTAGGTTACATCTGAAACCTGACAAAATGCCAACGCTCTCTAATATCTGTTATGTTGTTTAGGTTCAGTACAGACATTGTTTTCAAATTCTAATTAGGAAAGCATTGTCATCAGATGACTACTTAGAACAAAATCTAGTTTGAAGACCAACTTCAAACTAAGATGAATAAACTGGAAAGATTTTATGGGTGCTATTAACTATTCATACTGTTTCACAAACCCAGTCAAATTAAAAATCCTGACAATCCTTGTTACATTTCTTTTCAGTTAGCATTTTGTGATAATATCACTGTAGGAGGTGATTCCTAATTATTATAGTATGAAATTTTTACTCTGTATTTTATAAAGAAATGGATATGCCTTGTTTTGACTTTTATATGCACATAAGCAGGAAGTAAAAGTTAGTAATTTAATGAAACCTGGGTGTAATGCACAAAAGCATTTTTGTAAATACCACAGTGCAGAGTCGATCTTATTCTTCTCATGCTGTATTTAGATTTCAACAAGTTTATAGGTCTGTTGGATAATTTTAAGAACAATAGGTTCTGGCTTACCATCTGCAGAAATAGTATATGGATCCAGCGATTATGACAAGGAACAGGAGAATAACTATCATGGTCAGTGCAACATATTCTTTGCTCAAGGGTTTGTGAACAGTTAGAAAGAAGTGTTCACACCGGACACCAGTGTAGCCCACATCACATCTTTAAAAAATGCAAAGAAAATGAATTATTTTAAGATGAAGTCATTTTATGAGTTAGTGTTTGAAGAACTACATCTTCACTGCAATAGAAGAAATTAGCAAGATTTGTTTAAAATGAATTAAAAAATTGAACTCAGATTTGGGTCTATAAACTACAATGGTAAAAGGACAATCTGATGCAGCTGCTAAGGTACCAATCATTTAGAATGGTTTAGTTTATAGATATGAGATTTTTTTTGTTCCAAATCGTAGAATTGATTCTTAAAACAATGGCTTGTAGAGAATTCCAATAAAGGTAGATCTGACATTGTAGTAAGAGGGGCAGCATCTGAAGTTCCACCCACTATTATGCACCCCAACTTATCTGTCTAGATTGAAATATATTTGCTCTCTAATTTCAAATAAATAATAAAGGTTTTAATAATATATATAAAGTACATTTCAACAGCCCTTACAAACATGATAACTACATATGAAAGTGTAGGCTTTGGAACTGCCATTATTTGCTCATTGGAATCACTTACCTGCAGTAATTATCACTCATGTCCACCAGGTAGATGCACTGTCCATGCAAGCAATAGCCATTCATGTCAGAGCTACACTTAGTAATTGACACTTGGGCCACACGGGGATTGTCTTCCATCTGAACTGTGAAGAGAACGGATAGTTTAATGCCTTGTGTCATGGAACTCCAAGTACATAATTATCCTTTAATAATAACAATCTCTTTACAACTTCAGCAGACAGGTCAGAGGTCAGCAGTGGAGAATTTTCAGGGCCCAGGAGTTACTCTACTTACTACATTTCTCCAACCAGAAAACAAACACCTGAACATACAACTGGCGCCCAACGTGGGGCATAAGACCTTCCACTTAAAATTTAACAAAAGCTTAAAAAAAGGATTTTAGAAACAAAAGAACAGAGACAAGCAAGGTTTCTTGGTATCAGCATTTTTCTCTGTTGGACTCTGCTTTGCAAGAGATAAGCAGATATTTGTGCGGCTCCTTTAAGGGAAGGTTCCTGACTCAGCATAGGAGCAAAAAACCGCATGGCTTTTACAAAGCACAGCTAACAATTTATTGGTGTGTATGAGAGATGGCAATGGCAGTGACCACATCTCCAAGCCGGCAGCATGCAGATCAAGGCAGTGAGCGCAGCTCTCAGTGCTGGTAAAAGTACCCGCCACCATCTTTGGTAAACCGCGGCTGACACAGCTATGACTTTCATTTTAGCAATGTTGTTGTTTACCAGATAAAAGACTTGTGGCTAGACGAAGATAAAGATGTACAGTAAAGACAGATTCATATTAAGAAAAACCTCTAAAGGTTTACAGTGTGTTTTAAAATATACGTAGACATGAAAAAAAAATGGTTTTAAAGAGACAAAGAGGAACTGGGTGTTGTAGCACACGCCTTTAATCCCAGTGCTCAGGAGACTGAGGCAAGCAGATCTCTTGTGATTTCAAAGTAAACCTGGTATGCAGAGTGAATTCCAGGACAGATAAGAGTTTCACAGAGAAACCTGTCTCAAAAAATAAAAAGTAAAAGAAACAGAGTAATAATAAAGCCACATAAAGATGAAAAGCTCAGAGAGAATCTGGTTACTGTATGCTATTGTGTTGTCTCTACATTGTTTGACTGCTGAGAAAATAACAACTGATAAAGGAAATGCTGCTGGATTAATTGAATTTATATATTTTAAAAATGCTTTGACTCCAACATTTAAGTTTAAGGACAAGTTACTGGGGAAAAGGATTTCTAATTTTGTTTCCACAGAAAATAAAAAGCTGTGGATTCCTTCCAGACTAATGTGGTTTGAGCAAGCCAGACCCCCTAAAACAGAGTTCCTGATGATCCAACATTCAAAACAGCTTGAACAAGGCAGACTTGCAGACTACAGCCAAGATTTCTGCAACTTCTTAGGATCCCCATGACAGCGCCCCCTATCAGCAGGAAGTAGTTTGGAAAGAACGACGCCCAAATTCCCAAACATTGTTTATAAATGTTTGTTTTCATTTAAATGGACTTGGTTATAAATGGGTAATGATCACAGCCAATTATTTTTAAAGGTAAAAAGGGAATTATGGTATTGATATGATTACTTTGTTTTGGAATGGATTTTCATTTATTGATACAATTTAATGTCAATTTTGTGAGATGTGTATTTCTCCTCTTGTTTAGGTATTGTGTTTATATAGAAATATAATGTAGTACAGATTATAGATAATTACCTATGATAGTCAAAGCTTAGAGTTAAGTTAGTTAGGTTTTTCAAGATACACAGAGATGTATTTGAGATAGGAATTCTTCAAACCTTTCAAAGACCTACAGAATATGGCATTTAAAGTGGTTTAGGGTTTTTGTGACAGTGAGACATAATTGCTCTTGGCAATACCACCTGCACCAGAAAGGAAGATGGACATCGAAGAAATGCATTATGAAGTTTGCTTTCAATATGGCAAGACTAGCCATGTGGACAAGATACTGCTCTTGTCTGGACTGTTTGACTTTATGCTGTATAAAGTGGACATGCAGGACCCACAGAAAAGTGACTGCTGATTCAAGATGGACATTGCTACAGAGTTCCTGCTTCATGGAAGAGTCTTCGAGACAGTATGCAGGACACGGAGAAAAGTGACTGACAAACTGCCAATAAAGAAGACAGTTTAAAGTTTTCTGCTTTACTGGAGAGTCTGTCAGACATACTATGGCCTATGGGCTGAAGATGGAAGATTACAGAAGAACTTCGGGTGACTAAAAAGGCAAGATATCTCTGTCATTTCTAGAGCTTATATATTATCCTTCTGTGGTCTTTGAAGGAGTTGAAGACAGATAGTTATAGTTATAGTTTTCCTTAGTATTAAAGATAAGTTACTTTAGACACACAAAGATAGGATAGATGATGGAATATTTTCTTCAAATCTTGCTAAATGTTAATGGACTAAATAGTGTTAACTGTGATTATTTGATAACTGTTATGTGATATATTTTGCTATGTTAAGGTTAAAACCCTTCATGTTATTTTAGACAGAAAAGAGGAGATGATGGGAGATGTCATTCTGTATATGTTTCTCATACTGGTTAATAATAAAGCACTGTTGGCCAATAGGAAAGGAAGATAGGAGGGACTAGGAGACAAGGAGGAAAGAGGAAGTAGTAAGGAGGAGTCAAGATGGAGAGTCTGGAGAGAGCAGTATGCGGCCGCAGGCTCCCGGTAAGAAGAACGCGTGGACATACATAGATTAACACAAATGGGTTAATAACTAAGGCAGAGCTAGCCAATAAGAAACTAGTACCTGGCCAATAGCATTGTATCAAATACAGAGTCTCTGTGTGTTATTTGGGGCTGGCGCAGTGGCAGGACAAGACCGGGCGGCGGCAGGCAGAAAAACAGTACACGTTACATACAACAGGCTAAACAAAATGACCCAAGGATTTAATTTTCAAAAGACAGGCATATGGAAAACTATCCAGAGAAAGCACACTTTGAGGAGTGTTCTTTCCTGCCCAAGTAACAAAAAACAAACAAAAGCAGTGGTGGAGGAAAGTTGACAAAATTCCAGAGACCTTGGCCGCGAAGGACAAGAAAGAAGATAACCTAGAACCCCTCTTTGGCTTCTGTATTCAGCTCAGAGCTAAGCATACAGTGGTCCCTTGGAGCATGTTCCCCTTGGGGGAACAATGGCTGTTCATCATTCATCTTGTATTTCCACCTTGACAAGATGCTAATTCACCCCAAGCACTCCAGCAATGATCACTAATAGGACGAGAACATGTGTTCCTCAGACATGCTACATCTATCAAGAGGAAATATGCTGTGTATAAAGTGTGCACTTTCCTGTTCTTTATGGGAATTGTCCCTTCAAATGTTCTCCAATAATGGCTGCATACTAAAGACAATTTCCTTATTTACTTTCTAAACTCAATATTCTATCTATAACCTCATGTCTTATCTTTCTCCCATTGTTACTCCTTCATGAAATCTCTCCAGATCTCTAGTTAATTGTAAGTTTAAAAATTGTTACAGCAGGCGCTGCTTCCTTTTACTTCATTAGCACTTGCTTATATTTCCATTTTATTTACAAATATGTAAGACTCTGATGCTGCTTCGATGACCTCAGGCTTACCTAAAGCCGTGCAATTGTCTTCGGTGTCTCCTGGGATGCATGATGGAATCACGGTTGTGCTGATAGCCCCT
Organism: Phodopus roborovskii; assembly: GCF_943737965.1. Classification (NCBI taxonomy): domain Eukaryota; kingdom Metazoa; phylum Chordata; class Mammalia; order Rodentia; family Cricetidae; genus Phodopus; species Phodopus roborovskii. Next base: position 12,836,618 of record NW_026126525.1, read on the forward strand.
TGTAGAAGGTGGAAACCTAGTAATACAAGATAAAATACATAATTAGCACTCCAAGGAAAGCAACTTACACTAAATTTCTACATGTCCTCCATACATAATGAGATGTGTTGTTTTAAGATGTTAGTTCATCAAAGTGATAACAGAAAAAATAATTCATGAAGACATTTCACATAATTGAAAATAAGTGATCCCTCTTGTAAATTGATTTTAATTTACAAAATGTAATCTAGACAAAATGAGAATACTGTTGCTATTTATTGTACATGGGCACTAGCTCTAGCATCCCCCACAGATACTGAATTTGCAGATGTTCAAGTCCCTTTCATAAACTGGTATAAGATTTGCATATAACCTGTATGTCTACTATTGTACCTCAAGTCATCTCCAGATTACATCTAAAACCCAATACAATGCAGATGCTATATAGTACCTATTAGATTGTGTTGTTTAGGTTCAATACAGACACTGTCTTCAAATATTTTGAACCCATGGATACAGACAGGCTGTTTGTATGTCTTATCTAATACAAGAAGAAACTGGTGAACCTTGCCAAGCTGTGTGAGCCCTAGCATTTAGTCTGTCAGCACAGTGAAATTCAAACAACTGTCTCATTCAGTAAAAAGATAAATGTTGGAAATTAGGCATCAGAATGACTCGTCATTTCTGAATTGTATAGGAAACATGATAAGAAGAGCCTTCTAATTATATACCTGTTTATGAAAGAGCATTTTGCCTCTCCTGTTTAATCTTTGCATATTTGCATTCCAATCCTCTTTCTGACCTTTAGGAGTTACTATTATATAGTCAATGCCTATTCTGGTAGTAGTAGTCATAGTCACAACAATTGGCAACCTTCAAACATGAACTGTGTAGAGGCATTTTTTCCATTCATTTTATCCATGCTGTTTCATTTCATGCTCTCAGTAATGCTAAGGAAGACACTATTACCTCTATCAGACAGAAAATAAAGCAAAGCTACTGAGCATGAAGAGTTTAAATAACTTCTTCCAAGGGTACACATTAAATGGGCCACAGGATTGAATTTGGAAATGGGCAATAATGCTTAACTACATTAAACATCACATGCAGAACATTAGACTGAATACTAGCAGAGTATTTTTTCACATCACTGACTGGCAAAAGAATGGTAAAATGATAATGGTGTGAGAAAGCTTGATCTGCATTGCTTGGACACACACACACACACACAAATCACCCCCCCCAACTCTCAGGTTGTCTTACGGAGTTTTAGGGAGACTGAAATGGATTTCTTTTTCTTATTTTCTTTTTCTCTTTTTTTTTTTCAGAAATGCCTCATGTATCAGAGATTCCCATAAATATTCCCAACAGGCAATGTCAAGACTCTAGTTTAAATAAACTATCCAGGTAGTGCCCTCTACTGGTTTACAGTAAGATTATAAATCTCTATAATTAGGTATTTAAATGCATTTAATCCATGTAAAAAAAGACTTTTTTTCTTGATAAAAAGAATTTTGAACTTGCTAACAAAATTTCATATGGGTGTGTTTCAGACATCAAGCACAGACTCCTGGTTCCTGCTACCATGTTTCAAACTTGACACCAACAATCCTGTTCATGTAGAAGGCTTGTCTGCACCCTACATGAGACCAGCATGTGCAAATTAAATGTCTTATACAACATCACTCATTGAGTCACCACAGAAGACAAGACCTAAGGCATCAGTTTCACATTCCTTCAGTAGTTTGAAACCACTGAGAACTCTAGGCACATCCATCCCCCAGTCATGTGTCTCTACGCAAAATAAATTGCTTTTATAGACTGAATTTAATCTTCCTTAAATGACTAAAAAGAAGAAGAAAGAGACTGAAGTCTGAATTTCACTGTCAGTTAAGCAGAGATGTAAACTGTTTTCCATGCAGATGTGATCTGGAGGAACTGCAGTCTAGTTTTTTCTACACAGGAGTTTTGTTCTACTTCTCCATGTGGTTTCACAATGCACTATATGAAGAATTAAACCATTTAACCTAGGCAATCTTCTCAACACAAACTAGGCTTCTGATTTTATACCTGATACATACACTCCACCTCCAACCCAACACCCACACCTCCCCACCAAGTTCACTCCTGTACTTCCTTAATCAATGAAAGTAGAGGAGGGGACATTTCAATTCTCTCTCTAAGAAAGTGCCCGTGTGCGTCTGTGTGTCTGTGCGTGTGTGTCTGTGTGTGTGTTAGGGGGGCATTATCCTTTATCATTTATTTAGAAGTCACCCGGGGAAAAAAAGGTACCAGTATCAAGATGGGTCTTCCCTGCTTAAAATTGCTTTCAACTGCTACCCACTCCTGCTGTATGCTGAAGCTGATTCCAGCCAGTGCTGTTTAGTATTTCCTTGTTTGTTACAGTTTTTAGAAGTTGTTAGTCTTTATTCTATTTTAAGCTCCTGGTTTCTCGGGGTGCAGGTGAAATATTTGTCTGTGTAGATTATGGAATGTTTAGCCCAGGGCGTGCCTCCATGAACACTGGCCTCCCATGGCCTGTGATGCTTGTGTGGAGACAGTCCATTGCTTGGGACAGTTTCTGTGAGACTTGCTGTGTTAATCCACCAGCAGAATATTTTGCAGATAAAATTGTAAGCAATCATTTCAAAGTGTGGGACCTATCATAATGCTCCATCATAGCCAGGCATAACCAGTGAACAACAAAAACAGATCAACATCATCTATCTCAGTACACGGCTGAACTGATGTAAAACAGGAGTCCTCACTGGGCCTTAGGTGTGCTTGTTGCAAGACTTTGCAAACTGAAATAGAGTAATAAATGTGGTGATTAGTAGGTTGAAAAGCCCACCCCTAGAGGACTGTTGTTTTTGCAAAACTGAACCTAGAGCATTGCCCATTTTAGGCAAGCATTCTATCATTAAATACAATCCTAGCCCAGTAGTCATTATTTTAAAGTTATACAGGGTAGGGATAAGTCCTAGTGCCATATCCACTCAGTTCCTTAGTCTCATGGTATAACAATCTATGGTTCAACTGCAAATATTTTACTTACGCTTTTGGTTACTTACAAGGATTCCTGCTAATAAAGTAATTCACTAGGTTAAAATTTTGTTTTGATAATGTCTGTCTCAAAATCTGACATGTTGCTAAGGTCTTGAAGTTTGTGCAAGGTGACATAGATAGATGCCCTATGAAACTGGTGCTCAGAATTTCAACTTCACTATGAAAAACAAAGACAACAGTCACTTCAAGGACCATCATCTGGCTCACAGCTCCAAGTGGCTTTAGGAATGTGAGGCACCCTATTTATCTCTCCCTTCACCTTTTGGGGTTGCATTTCAGTGAAATCTCAAATACACCAGCAGGAAGTGGAGCCACTCTGACTCACAGGATGCAATTCGCCTCTTCCCTGTGAGTCAGGGCCCAACCTACACCCTTAAGCAACGATGGGGACCGTGCGTGTGCGTGGGAGAGTCTGAGTATGATCACCGGAATGGGGATAACCCTGACTGCCGTGGGCCCTGGAGTGCCAGGACCAGTTGCCCAACAGTCAAGCAGAATACCAGACATAGAAAATGTCCTCATTGCCTACAGTTTTTTCTGACCTGCTTCCTAGTGATGACAAGGGGGTGGAGGTTGAAGTGGGTGTACCTGGGGGGCGGGTGTTGTGGTGGGGGGTTAGGAGGAGGACACTTCTAGAAGACCAATGGAAAAGAAGCAGGGATTTTGTGACTGAAGAGAAAACCATGTCAGCAAAACATTCCCAAGCCTCAGGCAGAAAAATAATTTCTTTAAAAAACAATCAAGCAAATAAAAACGATCCAAAATAAATGATATTAATGAATGGGAGGTATTCACCTTCTTTTCCCAATGAAATCTTTCAGAATATGTAGACCAGAACAGCAAACTCACTATGAATCATGGTATTTGCCTAGCCCAAACAGGTAGCCAAATCCGCTAAGCATCCCTTTCCCATGCTTCCACTCACTTGCCTGCTCTGGAAGGGTTAGGTTTGCTACCTTCTTCCAAGGTATGACTATAGAATTTCTTGGTTACAGTTGATCTATTATATTTTGTGCTCTTAGAAGATACGAAGGAAGTGAAGGTGCATCTCTCTTTTATAAACCTCACAGTTTGATGCTTTGCTCTATTTTAGGTAAAATAACAAAAATCTGTCAAATCAGTTTACAAAAAATTCTCCTTTCTGTACTTTCAAATAACAACCTATATTTCAGACATATTGTATGTGTGTGTGTACACATATGCTAACCTTGTTCCTACAATTGTTAATTATTAACATTATATTTAAGCATCATTTAAAGCTAAATGTAAAGGAAAAAACCTGTATTTCAGATAAAACAGCACAAGAGACTGATATAATACAAGTATACAAATATTTCCTTTAATTTTGAGTTTTAAAAGATACAACAAATTTTCCTTTGCAAGTGGCAAGGAAAGATTCAATATGTGTATTTTCAACCATATGCATTAATTTTTATTCCATAATTTAAGTAGAAACGTCTAAACCATACTTTGAAGTGTTTATGTATTTGAGTTATCATATGACACACTAAAGTGATTTAAATTAAGAATGAGTCTAAATATAAAGGAAAAATCATGAAAATTCAAGTGCTTTACGTGATACACAGTGGATATCTTCATTCATAATAGAAGTGTTTGCACTAGGAAAGAAAATTAGGGAAGAGTTGAATAAGGTATAAACCTTAATGTTGGTATTTGGGAATTTTATGACTTAGAATTCTAAAGATGAGGCATTGTTCTCCTAAGAGTTGGAAATGCATATTTAGAGTGTTATTTTAATTCTAGTGCAATTTTTTTCCTTAGGATAATCTAAGATTGGCAGACTTTTGCAAAAGTGCTTCCTTCTATCTTGCTTCTTTCTCATTGATTTAAAGCAAGGTTAAATCTTTAATTTTGAAAGAGAAGCCTCATAAAGGATCAACAGCTGGATTCTGATGTTTGTCATTTGATATCTTTTATTATAGTCACAGAGATGCCTGAACCTTAGACTAGTTCATGACATTTATAGAAGCATGCTAACCAATTTGCTTCTTCTTTAGATGCTTGATGTGAAACATGAACACACACACACACACACACACACACACACACACACACACACACACACACGAAAATGACTACATACAAAGTCATTTAAATACCCTTTAATGTTGTTTAAAAGATGTTTTAAAAAAAAGTTCTCTCTATGCAGCTCAGGTTGGCCTCACACTTTCAAATCCTCTACCCCAGTCTATTGAGTCCTCAGAATACAGGAATGTGCTATTGTCTCTGTTCATGAATGGGTACCTTAAAAAAGTCTTGAAGTTAATTCATTTTCAACCAGAGAAACTACATAAGTGCATATTGGAAGATTCTCAAGATTCCTCATTCATATAGATGTAGTTTGTGAATGTATAGAGTAGGTTCACACTGGAAAACGTGACTTCAGTGAGAGGCACATACATAATAAGGGTTTAGCTATAAGAGGAGGAAGGCAGCTACCTGATGCTACTTTCTAGTTGATTACATGTATGAAATGATATTTAATTAACACATATCAAAACCACCCTGAGTGAAGTAACCCAAACCCAGAAAGACAAATGGTATGTACTTACTCATAAGTGGATATCAGACATAAAGCAAATGTTACCTAGCCTACAATCCACAACCCCAGAGAAGCTAGAACTCTCTTCCAGAAACAGATGCAGAAATCCACAACTAACCAAAAAACTAAGCTCCTGGAGTACAAACAAAATGAGGAAAGAGTGATCATATGAACAAAGGAATCAAGATGATGATGGGGAAACCCACAGAATCAGCTGAGAGAGATCCAGTGAGAGATTATTGACTCTGGTTTGACAAAGGGGGAACCTGCATAAGACTGAACTAGACTCCCTTAATATAGGTGACAATGGTGTGGCTGGGACAATATATGAGGCCATTGACAGTAGGTTTAAGATATAACTCGAATGCACAAACTGACTTAGTGGAGAGATAATTTGCTCAGGCTAGACACAGGGGTGGGAGGGTGGAGAGGTGCCTTGGTCTTGCCTTAACGAAATGATGGAACAGACTTCCTAGGGGAGACCTTATCCCTCTCCAAGTAGCAGATGAGAGGTAAGGTGGAGGGAAGGAGGAAGTAGGAAGAGTGGGAGGAGATGAGAGAGGAGGACCTGGGATTGGAATGTAAAAATAAATTGATAAAAACTCAAAAAAGGAAAGAGATGTAGTTCCTGTCCATAGATGCAATGGTCCATACCTAGGGCAAACATAAAGAAAGCAGGGAATACATGAAGAAAGCTAAGTATCCAATTAGAACATATCAAGTTTACAGTAACCTGACATGGGCAGAAAGTAGTCATGACAGAAGATTTGTGTCAATTGTGAGTGAAGGCACTAAGGAAGGACTTGGTCAGTAATTGGATTTGAGTCTGACGGTCATACATCACATATTTGTAGGTATAGAGTCTGGAAAACCCAGATTCAGCCAGAGTAAAGAAGTATGGCACTTATGTGAAAGTCAAATGAGGTGTTATTGTATGTATGTAAAGCCTTTATATATGCCAATGAAACAGTATGGATGAAAAATAAAAAAAAATTAGGAAATTATTATTAGAGACAGAAATGGTCAAAGAAAGAGAAAAATAAATTGGAGGAAAGGGATAAATTTAGTATTGTGAATGGGCAGGGATATAACAGGAAGAGCAGAAGTCAGCTGTTCAATGACTGAAGAAAGCTCTCATAACCCCTGTGTGAACAAGATTTGAGTGTGGCTAAAACCAGCAAAGGACATCACTGAGCTGATGGGTCTTGAGAGATGCCAAGATCAAACAGGACTTTGCTCATGCTAGACAAGTACTCTATCATGAAACTCCCAAAGGTGAGTTTTAAAACACTAGAACTGGTATCTAGATTTCCACTGGCATGAATGTTCTTTGTCTTGGTAATTCAACATGTATATTATGGATGACAATAAGAGAATATATTAGATTAGTGATTCTCAACCAGGGGCAATTATATCAGCCAAGGATATTTGGCAAGGTCTAGAGGGGTTTCTGATTGTCACAGTAGGTGGTGCTACTGATAAATAATAGGTAGAATCCTGGTTTGCTACTGAACACCCTACCATGCTCAGGACAGCCCACCACAGAGAATTAGCCTGCCCATAGCTATAGAGTCAATATGAAAAGTCCTTCACCAGTCTCCCAAGATACAGGCTCCAATTCTAGCTCAGTTTATTTTATCCCCCTACTAAGAAATTCCTTATCTCCAGAAAGAGAGCAGGGAGTGAGGCATTTTCTTATTGGCTGTCATTATTCAGTCTTATCACTATTCAATACCTTACTTCTTTCCCTCCCTCTCTTCCTTCCAACCCCTCTTTCTCCTCATTCTTCCTCTCCACATACATTCTCTCACAGTGTAAATGTACATGAAGTTGGGTAGGCATACTATCAGTAATATAGTCTATAACAGAGAAACAGGAATACAGGTGTGGGATATTATACTAGGCTTAATTGGAGCCAAGCATAGGATTTTCAGAAACTGTCAACCAACCTCAAGATATCTTCTGTCTCAAGTACATATCTAAGGAATCACTGGTTAAATCAAAGAGTAGTGGTGAGAATTGGATAAGGCTTCAATCTAATTATGAACCCAGACAGCACCTATATTTAACATCGCCTGTTACTTCCATCATGTCCCCACTAAACCTGTTTAGATACAGACTTACTCTGAGGTATGATGAGATCAGCACCAGAGTAATAGTTGGGCACAATGGCAGCGTGTGTGCTTTATCGCTAAGCCTTTCAATTAGAAACCAAAAGATTCTAATACACAATAGCTGTGTATGTACACATAAGATTTTGTGTCAATAACTTTCACATCTCATATTTAAAATTCACAATTTTTACCTAAGAGGCTAAGCACTAACTTTTTTTTTAGGAACAATGTCAGATGTTCTTATATATTAGAAATAGCATGCTAGTTAATTAAATCATTACTTTAACCTAGAATGCAACTGAACTTTTAACTGCTTTGTAACTAGACAGCCAGACTTACACAAACTATACTGCCAGAGGACACTGAGTCTGTTGCATTGCCTCATTTTAAAAAAAAATGTCTTAGGATTGCATTTCCATACCAAGGTGATGTCTGGCAGGGAGCCAGCCTTCCCATTGTCTTCCAGTGCAATGTTCCTGACAGCAGTTACAGCCATATTTATAGACAATTTGCATACACCTATATTTGGAGTGCAAATGAGGAAGCCACACCTTCACTCCTCATCTGCATCTCTAATCAGGAAATGGGAGATTCACAAAACTGGACAGAAAAATCCACAATTACACAAAATCTCGAGGAATACAAATATAAAGCAATCTCTTCCTGCCTACCTTAGTTAGTATGTTTTGGAAAACTAAGAGCTAGAAGATGCAGTCAGGTTCAATGACTGCTTCATAATGAAGCTCTTATCTAAGAACTGTGTAGATAAAATCTGAATATTATGTAAAAGATCATCTTTCTTAGCACAGATTAAAAAGGATAGATATACGTTTTCTCTGCTTAGTTCTGCATCAGGAGAGGTCAGCGAGCCCACTTAGATGTACAAGCTTCACTTAGAACAGGTTCCAAGCTTTGGGGCATCCCTAGTTCACACTGGAGTTTCTCTATTAGAACCTGCTATTTTTATTATTCCCACTAGCTTTGGACCTCACTGACTGCTTACACCTGTAAAGAATAACCTTAAAATTTGTTGTTTGCCCCCCCCCCCCAGTCTCAAAGTCTTTGTAAGGTTTTTAATTCTCTGAGTCTTAATGTCTGCATTTGTCAAAAGTGAACCATCATATCTGGCCTTATTCAGTGATTTTTTTTTTTTTAGGGTAAAACAAAGTGGTTAGGGTTTAAGATGCCTAACACAAAACATGGCTGGTCCTCACCAGGCATTTGGTAACAGCTAATTCTTGTCCCACCTCCTTGATTCATATTCCAGTGCTGAACCAGGCACTCCAATTACCTAAGCTGCTCACATGGTAGAACAATGCAGACGACACCTGGGGTACCTGGGTCAAAATCTAGACAAGGGAGTACGATGAGCGTGCTTATTGCCCAGGTGTGTTTTCTCAGGTTATGCTAAGAGATCATAGACTTTCTGGGCCAACAGAAGGCAAGCCCATTGTCTCGATGAGATTCTGCTGCTTATCTTTTTGAGATTCTGCCGCTGATCTTTTTGAGAGAGACCATCTACTCTGCTTAATTCTATCACCACATAGGCCTAATTTTCTTCCCTCATTAATATCCTCAAAAACCTTTTGAACATGAGTGAGAATGTTTGACTTCAAATCTAGCATCCTTACATGTAACTGCAGAGCTCAAAATAAATTTGTCTCTTCCTCTCTTTAGAAAAATCACAGTGTCAGAAGGCTAATTCAGCTGTAAAATTACAGATTATTCAGAAAACCATTTCCAACTGGGCTGTTTCCATCTTTTACTTAAGGTCTGTTAAACTGTAACTGTTAGTCAGTCAACTTAGGCCTGACCTCTTTCAGCTTATCATCTATTTTGTAAGGGAACTTGGTTCAGTTTCCTCTTGCATAAAAAAAAAAAAGAGCATTGATATCGAACATTTATAAGATGTAATAGCAGTTAGATGACTGATTGTTGTAGCTACTTGAAACTGCATGCATTGGGGATAGACAGTAGAACTTTACTCTCATAATCATAAATGCATAGACATTCCACAAAAGCAATAAAAGTCCACTTCAATCTAAAATATCACTTTCCTTTGGAGGACAAAGTCTGAGATTTCTAGGCGGTCTTTTTTCTTTGGGGAAGGCACAAATTCTGACATTATAGATAGCCTTCTTTTTTTTCCCCCCTTATATGCTTTGGAAGCAAACAATAAGACATGCATACCAGACTAGAGTGATACAATATACTTCAAACAGGAACTTTTCTAGTGGCAAGAAGTATCTCAACAGACTGGGAAAACAGAAACTGACCTAGCTCATTTGGAAATGGGCTTGGCAGCTGATGAAATAGGCGAACTATAATTAAGTGCTGCAATAAAGGAGCTAAGCACTTTCATGACAACAAACACACACACACAACACACACGCACTAGGTGGGTAGCTTCCAGGTCATTCATAGTCTCTTGCTGTCTTACATTAGAATATTCACCGAGATGTGCGAACAGACTCTTGCATTGTTATGAGACACCTTGCAAGTGATGGGGAAAGAAAAAAAAAAAAAAAAAAAAAAAAACAGAAAACACTATACCACTGTGACCTTTAGGTTCTTTTCTAACTCGAGGAAGACTGCCACCCTTCTGAGTTTATCCTTTACAGAGAGACCACAACAAGCTACATTGTTTACAGTGACTCTGCTGGCAAGACATTCTTAGCTCTGTTTTGGCAGAAACCACAGATCTAGTTTCTACTTGGGTTCTTGCATTTAGATGTATAAGCTCTAACTATGCATAGTATGCACTTCATTAGGGCTCCCAACCCCTATAAGGTGTGTCAAAATAATAATTTAACTGTCACATCCTGCACAGATAGTGTGTCTCAGGAGAATGTGTCTAATCACAAGTTCAGGAAGAAGGCCAGACTAACAAGTTTTATTTCCTTATTATAATGCTTGCATATTGGGAAAATTCATATATAACTCTAAAATAATTTTGTATGTAAGAAGTTAGGGGAAAGTGATTAAACAAGATAAAGCAAGAGAGAGAGAGACACAGAGAGAGAGAGAAATTTTACAATGGGATCTCCTCGACACCCTGTCCCCTGTCCTCAAGAGCTAACTCATCCCAAATGAGAAAACTACCAAAAAAAAAAAAAAACCCAAAAACAAAAAAACAAAAAACATAAAACAAAAAAACCTCCCTAAATTACAGGCTTCTGGCAGGTAGCCTCAAGCATTGCTTACCTGACTCCCTAGAGAAGGCAGGTACTCCTGGGGGAAGCTGCAGGTGACAAGTTTGCTGGCAGCTACCTTTTGGACCTGCTGGGGTCTCCCAGGCCCCACCAGCCCTGCAGGCGCATCCCAGAGAGACCCTCACCCCCCCCCCAGGTTGTAAGCAGGGACCTTTGCACAAAAGTCTCTAGGGGGCTGGAGCTGATCCAATCTCTACCTGCCACATCCCAAGAGAGTAAATCATTATCAGAGGTGCTTTCCATACCTTTGGTGTTCTACAACTGCTACATTTTCAAAAGGAAAAAAAGAAATTCCTGTTCAATATTTTTTTTTTATTTTGCTCAGTAAAATAATTCACTCAGAACATATGCCAGCAATGAATTTATCGATGAAATGCAATTTTAACATTAATCTCTCCCCCACCTTTCCAATCCCGCCAGCAGGAAAGACACTTACAGAAGACATCCTCTTAAAACTGAGTACACTTGAACCTGGTGGACAACTCTGTACTTGTCCTATGACAAATGCACGGGGGCTGGTCCCTTCTCTTTGCTTACCCAGGCAGAGCAGCGCCAGGACCTGAGCGGCAGAGAGCTTCTCCATCCTCTCTATGTGCAGCTTGCAGAGTGCCAGGTGACTGGCAGGAGCCGGGAGCCTGTGGCTGAGCTGGAGCAGGGCTGATCCAGAGACTGGAGCCGACCAAGTGGCTGTGACTCTGCGCTGCCAGAGGAGTGAGCTCAATCTCCAGCACTGCGACCTTTATAATTCTGGGGAGGCACTTCAGCACGTGAGGACTTACTAGCGGGTTGTCCAGGGTTTCCTAATTCTGGCTCCAGGGGGAGGAGTGGTGGCCGGCTGAGGACTGACCAGATGTCATCCTCCCTCTCAGGAACACCTGAGAGGAGGGTTTGAGGAATGAATGTCCTTCTAGTGAGCCTGGGACTACTCCCCAAATTTTTCCATCCTCCCTGTCTTGGACTCAAGCGTGAGGAGGTGGGGAGCTTGGACCAGATGGTTTGGTTTGCTTCGTGGGGTCATCTGCAGGGTAGTGGGTGGCTTTAGGTGCTGTGGGTGACTGTTGCAGTCAGGGCTGGTGTTTCCAGCGCATACTTTTGGAGAGCTGAGTGTGTGACTTGCTCATTTAGGGCCGGAATAACTCCCTGTCTGGGAACATACTTGAAGCTTGTCAGCGGCTATAGTGCTCTGGTCCTATTCCAGAGGTCCGGAAATGGCCTCTCACACTCATGCCTGCCTTCTTTCTCAGCCCCTCAGCTTCCAACATGATTCTGACATTTATCATTTCATAGTAATTATGAAGAAAGCCCTGTGTTGTGTTACGCTCTGTCCTATTTGCTATCTATCAGCATATTGTTGAGTTAACAACTCCTAATTGCCTTAATCCAGCTCTGCTTTATACAACACCTTCCAATGTCTTTCTTCTCTGTGCCTTTGGGAGAAGACCTGTCTCAAATGTGAGGCAGTCCTTAGTGCAATGGTTTGTCAGACAAATGGGCTCACCTACTACAGGCTGGACAACTCAGCATGCGCCTGCTTATTCTCTGTTTTCCCCGTTGCTGGTGGAGTCGTACTTGGGGGAATGTTTGTCCTTTATGGGGAGTTAGTCAGGTTTAGTCCATTTGTCAGGATTCTTCTCAAGGCCTGGGATGCTGAAGTCTACCAGGATCTCTTTGGGTCTGAGTTACCTTTTACCTAGATTCATAGAATTCTAGATTGGCCCTGAACTTCTAGTTAATCAACTTGGTACACTTTGAATTTTATTTGTAAGTCTTACTTTCACATTTGTACAGACATAGAGATTTTTGTTGTGTTGTTGTTTTACTTTTTGTTATATTCCTCCTGAGGACTTAGGAATAATCAGCTTTGCACACAAACTGATTGGTATGGCAAATGGATCCTGAACCATTTGGGCTAATAACTTTCTTGATTTTTCTAGCTCAAATTAGAAATTGGGTGTTTTTAAAATTCTTTTTCTTGTTATTCTCTCTCCCTTCACTCAAGGTCTTTGTTGTTCACAAATTTTGTTGTTGAAAAGAAATGTTTCATTCTTTAACTGGTTAGGATTGAGAACATTTGAATGGAAATCCTTGAATAGCCGGCTCTATCTCCCTACCTTGGTTCACAAGTGAAAAAGAATTAATAGCACCTAAGACATGCAGAAGATAAGCAGTGTGCTTAACACAGTGCCCAGAAAAAAAAATTAATGCTGCCTGAAAGTACCCACTCCTGTAGTAGAACACCCTTTCTTAGGAGGTGGTTGATCAATTTGTATGACTTCAGAGGAATCCATGAACAGTAGACTAGAGATGGGCAAGTTTTCTCTGCTGATCTGAATCTGTTGGAAAGGCAGTTGGAAACAGGCTTGCAGGGATTTCTCTTGGACACAGCAAACAGGTAAACTTGGTAATGGGTTGTGGTTTTGCCTGCTATTGATAGATCCACACATATAGCAGTCACACATTTGGTAACCAGAATTAGATAAACAGACTTGGTTACAGAGTGGCATTGGGCCTACAGATTAGAGCTTAAAATAAAAATAGCACAAGTGCCTAAGGAATAAAAGCAAAACTCAAAAGAATAGGTCATCAGCTGGGATCATCAACTTCTCACGGTGACTCGGGAGGTACTTGCAAGAAATGCAAGAAAGAGGAACTCACAGACTCTGATTGCTGTTTTCTTCCACCAAATGTAGTGTTGTGCCTTCTGCTCAAAAGAAGGAGGGGTGGGAGAATAATGGGGTCATGGTGGCAGCACTTGTTTGGCAAAGGGCAACTCTGTGGCATCGTCTGTGAAGAGGAAGGTTTGACATTCTGTGGCTGATGCCTGCATGATGGGAAAAATCCTCACAGGTCTCTCAAAATTTTCCACAGCACATGCTCTTCAGCTGGCTGGCTTCTAACATGGTGTGAGGAAATCTTTTCTTTATTGGCTCTTTGTTTACTCAATTTTGTAGCCATTACTTTTTGAGAATGACTCCACCATGACACATCAGGCAAGATTTGCCACTGCCTCCGCAAAATAGTATTCATTTTTTTTTAAATAATTAAGAATGATTTTCATTAATTGTTCATTTAAATATACATTCACAGTATTAAGTACAATCACATTTCCTCTTAAAGACACAAAACATATTTTAATGCATGTGGAATAGTTTGGAGAATAAATTAAGTTACAAATTTCTAACTAACAAATGATTCTAAAACATCAGCCAAATCAGTAATTCCCAATTTGATACATATGTAGAATTATTTCTAAGAGATTAGTAGTCTTAAATGATTTATAGACTTTATATGCATATTTAATATTGCTTAAATATATTGATTTTTAATATGATTAGTAAATATATTTATTTTTAAAAGATACAGAATTCATCATGGTATTGTAGCATGTACTTTTATTAGTGAAGTTTGTCCATAGCTTCAAACATGTACTCTCTTCTGTCACCCTCTCTTAACTCCTTCCTAGCCCCTGTAACTTATCTTCTTTCCTATAAATTTCTTTATCACATTTCTGTCTATGTTTTATTTTGTGATCCACTGGGCCCATGTGACATTATCAGTGTAACTTTTCCCCAGTTCTACCCATTTACTGTCAGATTTAAAATTCCACTGTACATATATACCATAAACTGACAAATATCTAAACTGCTTCTATTTTCTAGTTCCTGAGAGTACAGCAACAATGAGCAGGTATGTCTGTAGTATGAATGTGTGTGTGTGTGTGTGTGTGTGTGTGTGTGTGTGTGTGTGTGTATTATGTTCAAGGTGGCATAGTTGGTTTATCAGTTAGTTTTATTTCTGATTTTTGAGAAACCCCAAGACTGATTTCTGAAACAACTTCACAAGCTTCTGTTCCCACCAAGAGTGAATAAAGGTTTCTTACCCATCTATGCCAGCATTTGTTGTCATTTGAAAGCTTAAGTGCCAGCCCTTCTGACAAGGATGAGGTACAACCTCAAAGTGGCTTTGCTCTGCATTTCGCTGATAGTTGCTGACATTCGAAAATTATAAGTTTTCTCTAAGCACCTGTATCATTGTTTTGAAATCTCTTTGTTCATCCACAAAGCCCATTTTTCTACTGAGTTATTTACTCTCTAGATGCTTAAATTTTAATTCTTCTTATACTCTAACCATTAATTCTCAGTCCTGGATAATATAGCTACCAAAGATCCCAGCTCCCTGGCCCTGTAGCTGCTTTTT
This sequence comes from Phodopus roborovskii, assembly GCF_943737965.1. Lineage (NCBI taxonomy): Eukaryota > Metazoa > Chordata > Mammalia > Rodentia > Cricetidae > Phodopus > Phodopus roborovskii. The sequence continues at coordinate 12,851,749 of NW_026126525.1, forward strand.
TCAAGGACTGAGAATTCCCTTGATGTACAGAAGCTCCTTGCTTTTATAAAAGGTTGTTGGTTGTTGGTCTTACTTCCAGAGTAAAATTTCCCCAAACTGAGGGGAGGGGAAAGACCAGGTCCAGCTGGATTCACCAAAATTCTACCAGAAATTAAAAAAGTATTGACACCAAAACTGCTCAACTATTGCATAAAGTAGAAATGGAAAGAATTTACAGAACTCCTTTAATGAAGCTAGCATTATATTTATACCAAAGCAAGATAAAGCCAAAAACTATGAAAGAAAAGAAAAGATAAATCTGCAGCATGGTCTTCCAGCTGAACACAGACATCTAGATACAGAATCTCTCAATAAAATGCTTGCAAATCTAGTTCAAGATCAAAAAGATTGTTCATCACGATAAAGTTGGCTTTAATCATGATCAAGTTGGCTCAAAAATAAAAACCCAATAAAAATGATTTTTCACAGAAATGGATTCAAAGACAAAAATTACACAATTAGTCACAGAAAAAGGCTTTGATAAAATTTAATATTCCTTCATGTTATAAGTCATGGAGAAACTAGAGAATATTTCTCAACGTAATAAAGGCTATATATGTTAAAGATATCACCAGGATTATGTTAAATGGAAAAGACCTCAAAGCATTGTCACCAAGATCAGGGACAAGACAAGCATGTCCACTCTCTCCACTTATTCAATGTAGTGCTTAAGGTTTTAGCTAGGCAAGAAATAAATACAAGGAATGCAAATACAAATACAAATACAAATACAAATACAAATACAAATACAAATGGAATAGGATAGGACTGCATGCAATAAATCCATAAAGTTACAGCTGACTACTTTTTGACAAAGATGCTAAAAATACCTGTGGAAGAAAAGATGTGTGTGTGTGTGTGTGTGTGTGTGTGTTTGTGTGTGTGTGTGTGTGTGTGTGACTATTCATATAGTATATATATGGAGAGGTGGAGTTGGGTGGGGAAATAGATCAAATTCAGAGTAAATATTTAGTGTACTAGCTGTCCTGGGCCCCACTCCTGAGCACGCAAAGAATAAATAACTAAAATAAGTCATTCACAAATATAGGAAAAATGTTCAATATTAATTATTTGATATTCAAAATATGAGACAAAGAATGTCTCCACTCTAAACTTAGCCACATGCTAAATATATGAGGATTTTAAAAACAAATCAGTCAATCAAGATTTTAAGCAATGTATTTTCCTATGGTCTTTGTGGGAAAATCAGTTCTCCCTCCCTCCATCCCTTCCTTGACATGGTCTTTCTATTTAGCCTGTTGTTCTATAACTCTCTTAATAAATCATATTGGCCTTGAACTCACAGAGGTTTGCTTATCTCTACCTCCCAAGCACTGGGATTAAAGACTTGCTATGACACCAGGTTTAATTTTGTATTTCTACCAATAATCTGCTGACAATAATGTTGTTTGGGCAAATTTCTCACAAACCTTTTGATTCAGCACCTCTTGATTGAATGTCTCCATAATGATATAGTAATAAGTATATTCCTGAATACCCAAAACTGTTAACCCCATTACAGGTAAAATAAGAACCAAGCTCATGTGTGGAATCCCGAATAACAGAAGAGTGAGGGAGGAGGCTGGCCATGAGTCTGAGAAGCATCTGGGCCATAGGGTCAGATAATGTCTCAGGGAAAAGAAAAGGAGACAACATGTAGCAAATGCAACCATGTCACTGTCATTGAGTCAGCCGTTGTTGCAGATTTAGGTGGAGGTAGGTCCCCTCTATGGAGACTGGTTTTGAGTTGGTTTTAGAACACAGAAAGGAAATTTCTTTTCAAAATTTAGTAAAACAGTGGAAAATGGAAAAGCAAGAAACTTTTGAAGGTAACTGAGCACTAAACTGTATTTTCTCACTGTTTCATCTGATAATATATAGGATTTCCCTTTAGAAGGCTGCTAATACATTTACAATTGTACATTCTGTTTGAGTATTGAACGAATAGTGTAGATGGCTGATTACCCAATCAAACAAATGAGTTGATGAAAAATAATTGTTAGAAAAATTACAACTGAAAGTAGACATTTATTCTTTAATATAAATTAGATATAGCAAATAATACGAAGAGCCAATATTTATAAGTAACATTTAATAACTCACTAGATAGTAAAAATATATTTGCCTATTTATTCCTTAAAATAACTCCTAGAAGTAATTTTTTATTTCCATTTTATAGATAGATGAGGCTAACGTAAAAATGATTAAGAATTTTTCCAAAATATGACTTGTTGATCATGTCTGTAGTCTCAGGAATTGGGAGGCATATGCAGGTGGATGGCTTTGAGTTTCAGGCCACACTAGTCTATATAAGGGGTTCCAGGCATGCTAGGCCAACTGTTAAAAAAATAAACCACTATAAAAAAGCTATATATATGGAGGGTGGAAGGAAGGTATAAAGGGAGGGAGAAATAGGGCAGTGATATTTGTTCAAGGCTTTTGGCCTCTAAACAAGGATGAAATTCAAATCGGCAGCCAAGCTCCAGCCACCACTAACATAGTACACTCTAACATATATCGTTTAGTGAATCCAGTGTTCAGGGTTTGTTTTTATATATGAGGCTTCCCTGTGTTTTTATTATACTTCAAGTTTCTAGAATTTTCTGGTCTACGATTATTCGTCAGGATCTGCCTCACCTTTTTGCAGGAAATTTCCATTATGCTTCCTTGTGATGAACTTTCTGTTTTTTTCTTTGAAGATGATTGGTTGCCATCTCCAAAGCATTTGCTAAATCACTTCCCAAGTTCACTGTGGTTATAAAATCGTTTGGTTCTAAAAAAAAAAAGACTACATTGAAAGGATGTAGAACCTAGATTTAAATCTCCCTTCTGTGTGTGTGTGTGTGTATGAGAGAGAGAGAGAGAGAGAGAGAGAGAGAGAGAGAGAGGGATTATTTGGTGGTAGAAGAGGACCAGGTGGAAAGAGGAGAATGGTCTATGGAGAGTTATGGGACAAATACGAGCAAAGTGCAATATGTACATAAATGAAAATGCCAAATGCCACAATTACAGCTATTATTTTATGTACTGACTAAAAATACTAGTTAAAAATCATAAAATATCTGGTAAATGACATATAGGAATATTACAAATGAAGAAACAAATGTTTTCAAAGCTTCTAAAGCAAACTGGAAGAAAAAAAATAAACCACAGTAAGTGAAATATTAACCTGAAACCCTTTTTTTCTCCTAGTAGTACACTCACTGACTGAGAGAAGGAATCAACTAACTTCCTACAATAATCCACCCATGGAAACAAGCAAATGCAAACATGATCTTCTGGGGTTTGAGGTGGGGAAAGACTGATATCCAAACCCATTAAGAGGGAGAAAGGGTGTTGGAGAGCAAACAAACAAATATGGCTAAGTTCAAAGTGGTGGCTTCTCTGGCTGTTGGTGAGTTCTACTCTAATGACAAAAAGGCTTTCTTGGTGCAATTCTTCAGGGGTGATTGCATGGTAGTGATGGAGAATTGGGGATGCATCTATACTGGCTCACAACACTCCTGGCTTACCCTGATCCTGGAAGTTTTCATAAAGCCATTCAAAGTACATTTTAACCCTTTGATTTCAACGAACATTCCATGTCTCGTGTAACCACAAAGCAACTGTTCAAATGAGCATATTTAACATGTGGAAATTAGGTTTTTTTTTTTCTTTTAAATTACTTGCATAGATTTTTTATGATTACATGTGGATCTATGTTAGCTTACAAGTATTTAATGTTAATGTCCTTCTTGGGTATGAAAAACATACATGATGGAGACTTACGTACAAACTCACTTGTCTTTTAGTCTCCTCAAGGGTACATGAATTGTTCTTTATAAGTAAATAAATAACAACTAAATGGTGCCAACTCTTCTAATTTATTGGATCCTTTTAGGTAAAACATCTAAGAAAGAAGTCACGAAGAGCCTAAATTAACTTATTTATTTGTTTGTTTATTCATTTATTTATTTTAGGTGTTGAAAATGGAGCTTTTCCTGGTCCAGGTTAGAAAAGTGCTGGATTACTGAACCACATCTGTAGCACTGAATTGTTTGTCTGTTAACTTGTTTTTACTGCTTAACTATGTTGCTAACAGACAAGACAGTATAATATTTATAGAAGTCTTTATTGCTGGCATTATGTATTTGACTCAGAAAACATGTCCCAATTAGATTGTGCTTCAATAACACGTCATGCCAGTATTTGTCTCTTACTCGGTAAAGAGTATTTGTGTACATGGTTAATCTTACTGGGTGACTGGAGATGCACTTGTTCTTACCCATGGCTATATTTAAAGTTATTTGGTCATTTTGGGGGGGAAATTATCAATGCCTGGGCCTCACCTTTGAGAGAGTAAGATTCTTTTATATCTAACAAAGGCCATTGAATTATATACTTTAAATCCAAATTCTAGCTCTTCCTTTCAAAATAATCTGTTGCATGACGATCATAAATAGTTCTTCACTGGTTCTGGACCAAGGTCCTTTCATCCTGAAAGTGTGGGCCTGAGCTCTGTGATCTCCCACAACCATCTTCATCTGAGTCCTGTGTTAGTGAGATGGAGCTAAGCAAATGTAACTTTAAGCTTTGAACAAGATTAGGCTGTGCTCAGAGGTTGACAGCTGCTAGTGCTAGTCCCAGGACAAAGCAGTCCACTTTATGAGCAGCCAATTCTAGACTTCTAAAATATAGAGTTCATCTCACCAAGGATATTTGCTTTCTTGTTCCCACCTTTGTTTACAGCTTGTGAGGCATGATCTCTTCAACAAACTTCATAAGGATTCAGAAACTAGAAAAACTGATCCTTTTGTGGACATATGTTACATATGACCTAGACCATATTCATGAATACATTCTCCTTTGTCTAATGAGAAAAAAATAGACACATTTAATGTTAGAGGGTGTCTTAGTTAAGGTATCTATTGCTGTGATAAAACTCCATAGCCCAAAGCACCTTGGGATGGAAGGGGTTTATTCCATTTTACAGCCTGATGTTCACTATCCAGGGAAATAAAGGCATAACTGGAATCCTGCTTACTGACTTTCTCCTCATGGCTTGCTCATCTTGCTTCCTGATAGTACCTAGGACCACAAGCCCAAGAGTGGCACCGCCCACAGGTAGTCAGGCCCTCCTATATCAATCACCAGTCAAGACAATATTCCACAGGCTTGCCCACCAGACAGTCTGGTGGAGACATCTTATCAGTTGAGGTTCCTTCTTTCCAAATGACTCTAGCTTGTATCAAGCTAACACAAAAGGAGCCAGCAGAGAAGGAAAATTTGAGAATGGAAGCTCAGATGTTACACATTTTCTATTTCTGTAATATTTAAGTTAAGCACATTCTCATGATGCCACGTTAGCGCCAGCATTTGGTTTTTCTATTTACTGATTGTCCTAGCCAACTTTCAAACAAAACTACATCTTCAACATTCCCTTTTCTTGAAAACTTCAGTTATCTTCTCAGTCCCTCAGATGTCGTTTGTCACATCATACCTTTATCATCCTGAAACTTAGCCCTTCTTCACGTGTTTGGTGCTTTCCTTCTTGAACTGGAAAGTAAGTTCTAGAATGAAGTGACAATTTCTCCTTTGATCCTGTGTTCTCTATGCTTGACGGTGTGTAGTGTATATAATCACCCTATAATAACTATCTGGTGAATGAATTGACTGGTAATTCTACACTAACCTGGGAGAAATTTGTAGTTATTCTGTTCTATATAATGAAAATAGAAGTATAAATTATCATTTTGGAGGCTCTACTAGGGAGCCATGCAGACACTGAACTGGAAAACATCATTAATGAGTTTGGTTTGTTACAACATAAGGGGTCAAGGGTTTTAAATCATTGTCGTTTCTTTGGTGATTTAAAGCTCTCATGCACCAACTGGACTGCATTTTTTTCCACTGGTGTTTTACCAGTAGCTCTGCCTCTTGTCTGTTCTTTGTCTTCTTTACCGAATTGTTTCTTCCTTAGTGCTACCCAATCAGTTGGTAAACTCCTTGAATTCTATCACTCTCCTGTATGGTTCACCATACTTATGTCCCCCCTGTGTAATTCTCAGAAACCCTCCACTTGTTGTTTTGACAGCTTTGTATGCCCTTGATACAGGCGTCTGAATTCTCTGTGCTGCAGTAGCTTTCTGAACCCATTCCTATCGTGTAGTGTTATTATTATTCAAGGAACACCATCAGAGCTGTTCTGCAGATTGCCTTTGATGTTTTTAGCTTCTGATTTTTCTTTGATTTTATATGTATATATACATATATATATATATGTGTGTGTGTGTGTATATATATATATATATATATATATATATATATATATATATATAATAGTTTTCCCTCCTCCAGCTCCTCTCAAATCATCCTAATCTCTCCACCCACCCAACTCTAAGCCATTCCTTTCATTCTCTTTTTAGAAAACAGATAGGCAAACAAACAAACCAACACATATTAAACCAAACAAATTATATTTTAAAAACCACTCATACACTAGGTATAACTGCTGTTCCATTACCACCAGGGGTCATTGGGAGCTCATTCCCCATAGAGGGATACTCTCTCAGCCTAGACACATGGGGAAAGGCCTAGGCCTAGGCCCTTCCCCAAATGATGTGACAGACTTTGATGATGCCCCATGGAAGGACTTACCCTTTCTATGGAGCAGAAGAGGGAAGGGATGGGGGTGGTTGGTGGTGGACATGGGAGAACTGGAGGGAGAAGGAACTGGGATTGATATATAAAAGTGTCTCTAATTAAATAAAAACCACTTTTCTTAATCATAATAACAATAATATGCCTCTGTCTTCATTGTCTTCCATATTCTTGGTTCTTCTTTTCCTCTTGTTCGTGACCCTGTCTACATATATGGAAACCCTAATACAGTTAAGTTTTACTTCCAAAGCTAATTCATTTAAAAGTCTTGATTTTGCAGGTTTATATGGACTCCACTACCTAGAGGGATTGCTATTAGAGAGCTTGGTGGCACACTGACAACAATTATTTGATTTTTAGGTACCTACACTTGCTATAGACTTACTATAATTGGGGAATATATCTCTTCTAAAATGTGAGATTTACAAAAACAACAACAAAGAGTTGTGAGTACTAAAGTACAAAGAAAAAGAAATGTCAGGACATGGCCTGACAAATGGAAGCTGCTCAGTAATTATCAGCTATTGTTCATGTTAGTGCTGACTTTTAGGCTAGTTTGTAGGTTGTGGGATATTTCAGTGGTTGAACACTCACTTTGGGTGTAGAGAGTCAAGAGTCTAATTTTCAAGAATCCCCTACACAATACACTGAGTTTCTTAATGTGAGATTTAAAAATGATCCTTACTGGTGTCTGGATATCCTGCTCTTTCTACTTGGGCGTCTAATATTTAGAAAGCAGTTAGTACATAATTGGTGGATGAATTTATGGATTACCAAAGCTGAATTCCAAACTATAAATTATAGGAAGAAATGTAATTTGGACAAGGTTGTCCTATATCTGGTGGTGACCAGACATGAGAATGTTAATAATTATTGCAACTGTAATTCCTAATGTATTAGCCATGTGCTCATTATCTTAACTAGCTCCTGGACCAGTTTTGTTAGACACCTGTGATGCAAATTTAGATACAATGGTAGAGAAGAATGGCCCATTAACCATTCCACTTAACAATACTTCTTAACATCCATCAGTACTGCCTAGAAGTCACGGTGTCATTGATGGGTTTGGTCCAGATTACCAGAAACTTATTGGGTACTTTAGACTTTCCTCAAAGTATAGTGCCACTGAAGGCTCCACGGCATTCTGAAGCTTGCTTAGAAGAGTGGTCAGAGATTAGATTAAACATTAGATTAAACAGCCAGAGATGAGCACTAATTCCATTGGTAATTCAGCAATTAGGGGCCGAGAGCCATGTGCATGCATGGCATGAAAATTAATACAAGTGTGATACTGAAACCTTAAAGATATTTGCAATGCTAGTGAGGGAAGAGAACAGTTCAGCAGATAAACTAAGTTACTAGACATTCCCATGTTTACATTTACTTTGCATTTTTGATTTATGAAGGATTTAGTAACTGTAGTGTAGGACATATTAGGGCCAGCTATTTAACAGTGTTGGGTTCAAAATTAAAATGTCTTTTGGATAGTGACAGGGGAAAAATTACTGTCACTACTTCTTTTCTTGCTATACAAATTCTTGCTTTCAACATCATTAATTAGCCTACACACTTGGTCAATCTTGCTTTACTTTATTAAGTAAGTTCTAGGGAGGGAGAGGGAACTGGGATCGACATGTAAAATAAAAAATTTTTTAAAGAGAAAAAAAAAGAAAGAAAGAAAGTTCTATCTTAAGAGAGTTAGGGGTTTATCATTTCTAAGCCATTTCAAGGAGACAGCAAGATAGCTCAGAAGGTAAAGATACTTTTCATGCAAACCCAGCCTTAATTCGACTCCTGGAACCATATCAAGGTTGAAAAAGAAAACTGACTCCATGGACTTGTCTTCTGACCTCCACATGCTTGCTGTGACACCCAGACAGCCCCTCCCTCCACATACTTACACCACACACACACACACACACACACACACACACACACACACAGAGAGAGAGAGAGAGAGAGAGAGAGAGGGAGAGTAATGATAAAAGCTTGTCCCTACTGTCCTAAAAAACATTATTTCACTAAAATTTAATGTTTTCTTATGTTTTTCAAGTATTTTGTGGCAAGCATTTACTGAACAAGCTGTCTTACTGGCTCTAGTGATTTTATTATTTATTCATTGCATTTATTGACTTTTTAGGGTCAGAGAACCATGTATACACTTGTGTGTATGTAGAAGTCAGAGAACAATTTACAGAAGTTGGTTTTCTCTTTTGACCACATGGGTTCCAAGTTGTCAGATTGGCAGCAAGCACCTTTACCCACTGAGCAACCTTGCTGGTGTGTGTGTGTGTGTATGTGTGTGTATGTATACACATACATATATGTGTGTATATGTACATGTATATATGTACAGATATACATGTACATATACACACATATTATATATATATAAATTTTTCAGTTGTAGTATATATGCTAGGTAAATGTTTTTATTTTTTTCAGCTGTAGCATATAAACCATTTGAGTGTTTTTCCTGGAGAGTGCATCACAAGTATTCAAGTATTGCCACCAACATTAGGCACTTGTTTTGTTTCTGTATTCATTGTTTGTTTCCCCAAAAGAACTATGAGAAGAATGAGATTTATGATGCCTGCATTACTTTGCAGCCTAAGAATAGAAGACTGAATGCAATGGTACATTTGCCAGGTGCCAATTATTGTGCCAAGAACTTAGTTTGACAGCATAAATTAATATCTCATTTTATTGGGATAAATTATTGATTTAAAAGATTAATTTGTTATCTCTACTTCAATGTATGGAAGATACCTTACTAACTCTTAATTCCGGCTTGGGCCTTAAGACATGCTGGGTCAATGGGATATAAGCAGAATGTGAGACCCTGTGATGGAGTTCCTTTATTGCCCCTGTGCTATGACCATGGAAATAATTCCTAGACCAGAAACTGTCCCAGGGAAGGGGTGAGGGATATGTTAGGCAGAGCTGAGAGCCGCATTAAGCCCATGAAAAATCAGTAGTTCTCCCTACTCCTACCCCCAACATGGTGCTTTGTCTACATCCTACAAATTTGCTCAAATTTTTATTTTCATTTAGTTCAAAATATTCTAAGATTTCATCTAGGCCTTCCTTGATTTGTATGTTACTTGGAAATGTACTCATCATAAAATATTTGTGGATTTCCCAGCTATCTTTTTGTTGTTAATTTAAAGGCTAAGTAATTTCTATGCCCATTTTAAGCACTCTGAAGTCACAAGTTCCAATCATGCTTTCCCCCTAGAATTTTCTTTGATGAACATTTCATAAATATGTCTGCAGTTTTGGTGTATATTCTATAAATGTCAATGAGAGCGATACAATGGTGGTTCATGCCTTTAATCCCAGCACTTGGTAGGCAGAAACAAGCAGATCACTATGAGTTCGAGGATAGTCTATTTTACAGAGGGAGTGCCAGGATAGGTACACAGAGAAACCCTGTCCCAAAAATAAAATGACAATAGAACACGTTGATAGATACTGGGTATATTCTATAAATGTCAATTAGAGCACCCTGATTGGGCTGGAGAGATGGCTCAGAGTTTAAGAGAACACACTGATATATAGTGGGTATGTTCTATAAATGTCCATTAGAACACACTATGGATAGAGGATATATTCTATAAATATCAATTAGAACACACTGATTAGGCTGGAGAGATAGCTCATTGGTTAAGAGAACACACTGATGGATAGTGGGTACATTCTATAAATGTCAATTAGAACACAATGATGGATAGTGCTCTTCTGGTAATTAGGTCCTTGTTGATTTTCAGGAGTGGACTCTCATAAACACATAGATATGTTTGTGTCTTGGGAGTCCTAGATTCATTGGCTTATATTAAATGCACAAGGTAATTGGGTTTTGTCAGCAGCAAGTCACTAATTAGTGCTGATTTCCCTTGATAACAGGAATCAAGGCAAAACTTTCTATCAAATTCCTGATGATAAATACAGTTATTTTATCCTAACTCTAACTCCTAATATTAACTCTCACCTTAGATTATACCTCACACAGGCTCTTGAACACACACACACACAGAGAGAGAGAGAGAGAGAGAGAGAGAGAGAGAGAGAGAGAGAGAGAGATCACTCTTATAACTGCTTTCATTGTATACCATAGATTTTGATAGCTGTTTTTGTTTGATCCATTCTTAATTTCTTTAATAAGCAATGTACCATTTTTCCTAGTTTTGTTTCTATTGCTGTAATAAAAAAAAAACATCAAAGAGTAACTTGGGGAATAAGGGGCGTATTTCAGCTCAAAGCATATAGTCCTCTAGTTACAGGAAGCCAGAGCAGAAACTCAAAGTAAGAACCTGGAGCCAGGAACTGAGGCAGGGACTAAGGAGGAATGCTGATTTCCAACTTGTTCCCTGTGACTTGTTTAAATTGTTTGCTTATACAACCCAGGACCACCGGCCCAAAGGTGGCATCACTCATTATGGGTTGCCTCCTCTATCAATTGGTATTCAAGAAATGCCCCCAAAGACCTACCTACAGGCCATCTGATGGATGCATTTTCTCAGTTGAGTTTTCTTCTTCCCAGATGAACCAAGCATATGACAAGAGAACTAACCAGCATACCATCCAATGTTCAGTCTCCATCAAAGTGTACATGTTCTACGCTTGCTGTTAAGTTCTGATTTTATATCATGTGCTCAGACAAACACATGATATTATTCCATTTTCCCACATTTGTTGAAACTTGTTTTGGGGACCTATTATATGACGTCTTTTAGACCCAAGAGCTCCTGAGAATGGGCAATCTGCAGTGTTTTTGACAGGATTAATATGACCTATAGATACCTATTAGATCAATTTCATATGCTGTGTTATTTTCATTTAGCTCTCATGTTTTTGTTCTTTGAGTGGCCTATCTATTGGTGGAACTTGTATTATACTGGGGTTAATGTGTGTCTTCAGTAGCTCTGGTTATATGAAACCAGATAATCAATGCTCTATGTGTATATATTTAGAAACAATGGATTGTTCTTTTAATGAGTATGTAATGACCTTCTTTACTGATGACTAATCTCAGTTAGGATAGATCTTGTCAGATATTCAAACTACAACACCTACTTGCTTTCTAGTCCCATTTGTTTAGAGAAAGCCTATTTCCAACCTTTCACTCTGAGAGCATATTTTTCATTGTAAGGTGCATTTCTTAGAGGCAACAAATAGATTTTAAGAATAATATACTAGCTTGTGTCTTTTGATTGAGGGAATTGAGAAGAATATCATTCAAAGTTACAAATGAAAAATGTGTATTAATTATCATCATTGTGTTGATTTTGCAGAGCTTGATGTTTTCTATTTCTTATTTTTTTTTTAATAGTGTTCTAGCATGGTATGAGAATGAGAGTTTCCTTGGGGTCAAATTCTTAGGGGCTCCTCCTTTAAAATGGATTTTCTCTCTAGAAAACTCATGTTGTTCTTATGACTAGGAACTAAGAAAGAATATGCATTCAAGGACTCTAACTAAAGTGATATAAGTGCCCTTCCTCCAAGGAGAATAAATCTCCAATAAAAATCTTTCTATGGAGTTTTTGTTAGGAAAAATCCCTGTGCCTGTTCCGAAGAGATATGCCCCATCATTCTTTTGGGCTTTCCCAAGCCTTCAAGGAACATCATGGGTATGTTCATCTTTCTCTACAAAAAGAATTATTCTTTTAAGTATTTTCCATAGTCCCTTCTCTGTTGAACTTTCCTTTTGTCTGTGTTCATATGGAAAGTTTATGTTTCTCCTTCAGGTATTGATAGTTTTGCTGCATATAGTAATCTGGGCTGGCAGTTAATGTATTGGAATACATCGTCCCATGGGTTTCTGTTGGGAAATCAGCTGCAATTCTGATGGCTTTGCCTTTGTATGGGACTTTGTGCTTCTGTCTTGCAGCTTTCCACATTTTCCCTCATTCTCTGTGCCTTAAATGTTAGCTGTAATATGATGTGAAGGGAGCTGGTGTGAAGGGGCTCAGTATGTCTTCTGATTTTGGACAGCCCTTGCTTTCCCTAGATTTAGGGATGATAGAGGCAACCAACTATCCCTTCCATGCCCATGTATGAGTGGAAGACACTTCCACTGGCTCCCATCAGTATAGGTTGGGGGTGTATAGTGCACTGGACACTAGGTCATGGCTGTTCCTGCCAATTCCACTACAACTTTATACTGAAGCTGGAACAGCATCACCTTGTCATGTTTACTGGAAACTATCATGGATCAGGCGAGTGTGAACAGGCACAGGAATAGGGTGTGCTGAGAAGAACACCTTCAGCTATGGGTGGGGGTGAACATACTCTGACAGCTGAGATGGGACGCAAATGTCAGGAGGCTTTGAGGAGGTTGCCCAGCAGTTTATGAGATCAGGGACTGGTCATATTGGATAGGTATCTTCTCATTCTTGAAGATTTTAGGTAGAAAAATGGACAGACCACCATGATGGGGAAATGCGACCTTTTTCTGCTAAAGTGATTTTTTTTATTTCCACACCACAACTAATACAGATGGTTTATGTAGCCCCAAAGGGTTTAGGGGTTTCTCCTCAGCAACAGAGCAATTAATTCTGTAGCAAACACTAGCTAGGGACCTACAACCCCATCTAAGTTGTGACACTAGCAAGAGATAGTATCAAACTCTACAGCTTGCAACTTGGTCTCTCCTTGTGTTCATCTACCCAACAGTTCCTTACCCCCAGTCCCTTTTATTTGTCTTTTAATGGGGACCTTATTGCATACTACCATTAATAGACTTGGTGCAAAACCCTAGCAAAAGCTATCAGCATCAGCATTCTGTGTGGTACAGCATCCTTCCTCCAGATTCTGGGGAAGACTTCCTTCAAACATAGAGGGCCTTACTTAGAAAGTGTGTCAGGGGGATTTCTTTACGGTCAGCTCCAAGAAAGAGAGGTGACACAAGATTAGAATTTCTGTGAAACACTTTGGCCCTCAAATTTCATCTTCCTGTGTATATATTTCAGGAAGAAGTTATAAGCCAAGAACTGTGGATAAAAATTAAATTTGTGTGTATGTGTGTGTGTGTGTGTGCATGTAAGAGAGAGAGAAACAGAGAGAGAGAAAGAGAGGCAGAAAGAGAAAGAGTAATCTGTGCTTTAAGTGTAAGTTTTGTGTTAAGACCACACTTTCTTAATGTCCTGACTATGCTAATGGTGATTTTATCATTGAACTCTATTCTTTCTAAAATGTTTTATTTATTATTATTTTATGTGCATAGGTGTCTTGGCTGCATTTGTGTATGTCTGTGTATTGTCATATGTACAGCTGCTACCCATAGAGGCAAGATGTCATTGGATGTGCCTGGAACTGGAGTTAGAAGAACCGGTGTGTGGGCTTTGGAAATCAAGACAATGCTCTAAACTGTTGAGCCTTCTCCCCAGACCTTAGAACTCCATTCTTGAGTATAAGCTCTCATACTTGCCTTGGAGTTTGCAAAGTTTGAATTGTAGTTCTGTCTGCATAGTGATAGCAGAACACACACCATAGGAACTTCCTGAGGTCCAAGAACCTCACAAAATGCCAAGGGCTGAAGAAAATTCCTAATGTAAAAAAGGCATCTGAGAAATGATACATCAATTATCCCCAAAATTGCAAATTCATGTGTGATTCTCCCCTCCAATGATCTTTGTTTTTTTGTTGTTGTTGTTGTTGTTGTTCATGACGAGAATTAGAGATAAATAGCATGTGACTAAGTGTGAGAGCCTCTCACATTATGACAAAATAAGTACAATATACAAGATAGAAATGTCCTCATTTTCAGGGTATGTTGCAATGTTATGACAATTTAAATGGTGTTTTCACATGTGCCATTGTTGGATAATCAGTTGTACATTTGATTATTGACCTCAACTCTTTAAAACTGACAATGGGCAAGACCTTCACCTTTTACAAAAGAGAGTTATGTAACAAAATGAAGTGTTTTTAAATGTCTATACTTCTGTCTTTGTGTGCCTAAGTAATGCAGAATACCTTGAGGGGGTGGATACATAACATTATGAAATACCACTAGGTTCAATATAGGAATAAATTTTGCTTTCAACTATTTATATTATGCTGCTTACCCAAACATGAGGGAGAAGAATGACTTAATGACTTCTATGTTTGTTTATTTGTAAGCATGACAGCTGCCTTCATTTGACTTGTCTGGATTGACGTCAGTTGTGTACTATAAACACTATAAGATAAACTTCATAAGCTGGAGTTTGTTTCAGAAATTTTTCTTTTAGAAAGTGTAAACATTATAACATTTGCAGGCAGCTACATACTCGAAGTCCAGTTTTGCTCAAGGGCATGGCTAAGTTATCAAACAAAGTTACAGTCCTGAGTAGAGATGACGTACTCCCACATAGTCACAGCATCAACAGCCTGAAAGGTTAAATGATGTATAAATTCTGTAGTTATCTGTAAAAGTACAGGCACATACATCATATTTGAAAAGAACATAAAATTATAATTGTCCACTTAAACTTACTGACCAAATGATTTTATTGTTGGCATTTGAATATAATAAATTTTACTAACAGAACTATTTGCTTAGTAATCATTCCATATCTGTGGTGTATTTTCTATAATTTCAGTTGCCAATGGGCAGTACTATGGCTCCAAATTATTAAGTGGAAAATACCAGAATTCATATGTTTTAAAATTTATGTCATCCTGAGAATTAGAATGGATTCTCCCACCATCCCATTTGACACTTCTCAGGAGAGTCACACCTTTTCCATGTATCCATGTAGTATTCTTTGCGTGAGTTGTTAGTGTTATATTTAAGTAACCTTTTATGTCATGATTGAATCCTGAACCAAAATACTTCCAGAGTACATCTCACCTCAGCTCATCATAGAGTCACTGTATTATTCCATATCATCCCAAGAAGAAGGGGCAAGATCAGTAGAAAAGTGTAATTGAGAGAAAACCTTTTCCACATAACTTTTGATAGCATGTGCATTTGTGTATTTGTTTTTTGGTTTTTGAGAAAGGCTTCTATGGTGTAGTTCAGAGCTCAAGCTGAAGTTGAGCCTTGAATCCTCCTACCTCTGGCACTGTTAGCATGCCAACATACTCAGTTACATTTATTCTATTTTATTATCAATTATTATTGTTAAACCCTTATAATTCCCCATTTGTTAGGTACACACATACATGGAAAACAGAAAATTTATATTTCAGTACATCCTGTGGAGTAAGACAAGTCCAGGGAGTATTGGAATGTATTTCCTGTGGGTGCATGTGTGTGTGTGTGTGTGTGTGTGTGTGTGTGTGTGTGTGTGTGTGTGTGTATGTGTGTGTGTGTGAGTTTAACTATCCAACAACTTTATTTTTTCTTCTTTTACATCCCACCATTTAAGGTAATTTTGTTGATTCTGTGTTTAAAGAAGCATGATTTACAATCACAAGATGAAAACAATACTTTCTGAAGTGCAACAAATAGTAATTCTGCTTTCAACTTTCAACTGTAGAAGTAGATCCAGTGGCCCTGAATTTGACTATATTCAGACTCAAAGACTTTAAGGCAGCAGTTATCAACCCATGGGTTGAGACCCCTTTGGGATTCCAAAGGCCCTTTCATAGGGATCACCTAATACCATTGGAAAACACAGATGTTTACATTACAATTCATAACAATAGCAAAATTACACTTATGAAGTATCAACAAAAATAATTTTATGTTTGGGTCACCCTACATAAGGAACTATATTAAAGGGTGGAAACATTAGGAAGATTGAAAACTCTGCTTTAAAGAGATTAAGTTAAAACGGGGCCTTTAAGGGTGGTCCCGAATTGAATCTGTATGATAAGAAGATGAATTTTAGGTACACAGACTCCAGAAAGATCCACTGCACAAAGTAAAAAACATGAGTCCCAAGTGAGACACCATGTAGCCACCAGGGAGACGTGATCACATTCTCCATTAAACCACAACTACATGGAGATACATAGATTAATATAAATGGGTTAATAATAAGTGAGAGCTAGCCAATAAGAAGCCTGAGCCATTGGCCAAATAATTTATAATTAATATGAGCCTCTGTGTGGTTATTTGGGACTAAATGGCTCTGAGACCAGGTGGGACAGAGACTCCATCAGCAATGTTTAGTTATTATTATGAACTATTGTACTGACTTTTATTTATAAACACATCTGATTTGTTTTATTCTCATTCCCCATGTTCTTTTGTAACCTATTGAAATACATTCTTCATTCTCCCTGCAGTTATTTCAATAATATTTTCTGTTAGTAAACTTTAGGTCTTTGAGAAATGAAAAATATAAAACCTATATTCTTTCCTTTAGATTTGCTGAGAAGGACATATATGTGCTGTTAGTCATAATTACAAGCTCAAGAGGAAACTTTGCAGAGAAACAGGAGTCTATCGTCTTTGGGAAGGTGCAGCACTGATTATGTCATTGGTCATATAGATCAGGCACTGATGCATGAATTGCTTTTGCATCGCCGTGACAGAATACCTGGCAGGGACAATCTAAGGAGGAAAGATTTACTTCAGAGGGCTGCAAAGGCTTCATTATACCATAGCAAGGAAGGAACAAGGTAGTAGTTCCTGGTGGTGGATACAAAGATGAGAAAAAGTATATGGAGAGGCATAGAGAGTGTGCCTTCCACAGTCTTCTGCCTCCTACCCATCAGAATATTATCGTATTTCTAATACAGTAAGAGACTGATTCATTGATTAGGTCAGAGTGTTCAAGATCTACTATTCTCTGTTCTCTAGAAAGTCAGTCATGGATGTGCTTAGAGGTGTATCTTGTTAAGTGTTCTTAATCCAGTCATGCTGACCATCAAAATTAACCATCTCAACTTTACCCCCTCATCAACTTGAAAGCCCCTTAAATCATGCAAGTCCACTCCTGGCTTCAGGAAACTTCTGCATCGTGTGTCATAATGCATAATGTACTTGATACTTTCTAGGGGTCTTCACAGTCTTAGTGGTTTCAAAAGTCCCAGTTCAAAGTCTTCACTCAGAATTGAGGTGAAATGTTAGCTATAAGCCCCTGTCAAATCCAAAACAAAATCATGCACTTCTGGTCAACAATTGGATGAAGCAAATATTCCTATTTCAAACGAGAGGAATGTGGGCACAAGTAAAGATCTTTTACGTGAGAGGCAAGCACAGCAGGGCAGACAGTCACACCTGTAGTTGATGCACAGCCCCTGCCTCTGTGGTAAGCAGGAAACATGGTACCATGATGTTTATTTTATGATAAAACTGTGTTAATGTCAAATGGATATTCCCACTAAAGTGAGGCTGTTCAAGTTTAAGCTCTTTCATTTTGTACTTTTGAGTTTTCAATTGATCAGATATCTAAATAGCCATTTATGCTTCTGAAATGATGTTACTTGAATTATGCCACAGATAATAAAGACAATTTACTAAAATGGATGTCCTAAAAATGAACTATAGACCTTTACTCACGTCCACACATCAGGATTCGACATTGGCTGGAATGTCCAAAGAACTTTGTTTTTCTTATATATTCTAGGAAACACTCTCATCTCATTGTTTTTTGTTTTGTGGTTGCCACATTCACAAACACTAGCATGCGAAGAACTTCACATGGGTGACGTACAGGAAAAGCTATGACACATAATTTATCTGCAATAAGTTTGGTGCTTCCTGTTTGAATCATCATGCTTTTCTGCAAGCTAGAAAAAATTTATTTGTAAGAGACTGAAGCTGAAATTTCAATGTGGCTGGATTTTGCATAAGTGCTCTGTCCATGGCCTTTGAATTAAGATGATTTAGAGGCAATTTCTTAGAAAACCTCAGGTGCTGAATGTTTCAGATTTTCTTTCCTATTTGAAAAGCATTCATTTTAAAAATGACAGGGGTAGAGCAATATTCTCTTTGTAAAGAGAATGACATTTTCTTTCCCTTCATGTATGACATCTAATATCTCCAACAGCATGTATTTAAGAATAACTTAGTGAGTACATATTATGCAAGTTGCTAGATATTGCCTACTGGCATTCTAAGTTTCTAGTCCATATGGAAGCATAGGAATTTGAATTTTAATGTTAACTCCTTGCACATGACTCCTATACCTGATAGATTTGGAAAATTATCCATACAGCAGCTGCATAGGAGTACAGCCAGCAGCACATTGTGGAAAATTGTCTTACCTTGCATTATCTCACAATCGTTTACACAGACACAACTTAGCCTAATGGCAAACACTTCCATCCCAGACACAATAGCAAATACAAATAAAATTCAAAGGATGTTATCCTGAATAGTAAAATTTTTAAACAGGATTTACAGATTTTGATTAGAAAAATACCAAGAAATATGGATAATGTTTTTTGGGTTTTGGGTTTTTGTTTGTTTGTTTGTTTGTTTTGTTTATCTGGAAAAATATTCACATGAAGTTAACTAGAATATAAATGAATTTAAAGACTTTCATAATCAATAAAGGATTTTGATTTTAAAGTAACTATAATATATCTAACAGGAATTTCTTGCTTTTCTTCTCATGAATTAAATAAATATACATGACTGTAATTAAAGCAATTGGAATACTAAAATCCCATCAATAAATTTTCCAAACTACATATAATCAGATTACTACTAATAAAAACATTTATACAGATGATTTGAACATTCAGTCTTAAAATATGTATTTGCTGAATACATCAACTTTTAACCTTTTGTGCTCAATTTTATATTCTTTCTTGTAATGCTACTAGTTTATTAGTACTATTAATAAGGAAAAGCATTCAATTTTGTGTTTGAGAATTGATAATCATTTATACTCCTCTATACCCTCATATACGTATAATAGTTTTTAGAATTCTTTCTATTCACAATTTATTGTAAAATTACCTCAATTCAAAATAACTTTTGCTATCTTTATAAATTTGAATATTTGTACCAACTCACTGGATGCGTTGAGAGACACTTAAAGCCAAATCTTTGAAGTAGCAGTTTACAGTATACATACAGGACAAAGTGGCTTTGCTGTGAACTTTCCCATCAAAACTGTGACTTATAAATAGTTGCCAACATGAATAAATACCATTGGACCTCCCCAATCAAAGCAATGAATAAGAAAGAAAATTCTAGATGCATATTGGTAGACAGTAGTGTATGTTCTAAAAATAAAAAGCATATCAATTTATAAGATTGCAAAAGATAATTCCTTCTTGAAAACCTATCTGTAAGTACTCATGGAAACACCTAGAAAGCACACTTCATGACTTTGCCTGTGATGTTCTGAATACAGAGTTCATCCAGGTCCTCAAACAGAACAAGACGAAGTGTCATATTATTCCTCGATCATCACTCTAAAGTCTTTAGTATCATTGCGCTTACTATATTTTCCTGATTACATTTGTTTTGGTGTCAGTGATTGCTAACTGCCTTGAGCTTTCATTAAACAAATACACAAACAATGTATTATTTTACATGTGGATCCCGGTTCCCTCTCCCTCCCTTCCTCCCTCCTTCCCTCCCTTTTACCCTCTCTGCCCTCTCACTTGCACCCTAACCACCCTCCCCTCCCATCCCCCCACCCCAATTCCACATGTAGGGCAATGCCATCCAGTTGGAGTCATGTAGATCTGTCAGGTCATTTGAAGTAGGGACTAGGGCTTCTCTCCTGTCTCTAGGTTAAGGCAGTTATCCCTCCCTGGGGATGTGTTAGCAAGGTCCTTTTGTGCACCAGGGATACATCCTGGCTCCACTGTCTGAGGTCCCTTAGACTATGCATATATGTCTTACAAAACCTCAATGAACAAAAATTTCTATACTTTCCATATTAACCATTGAGTGAATTCTAAAGTCTAGGAAGAGTTAAATATCTGAGCCACAGTATCTACAGTCCCAGGGTACAGCTAGGACTTTCGTATCTGGCTTGACTAGGGGACTCTGCTATGGTTTGAATCGAAAATCCGCCTGCAGGTAATTCAAACACCATGTCCCCAGCTTGTGGGGCTAATTTGAAGGCTCTGAAGCTGTTACTGGGTGGGGTCTGGAGGGACCTTTGTCTCATAGTGCTTCTCATCCTGACCTGCTTGCTCTGCTTTCTTTCTGTCACCCTGAGAAGCATCACAACCACATGCTCTGGCCACGAACATCGCCATAAGCAGAGTCACTCCGGTAGCTATGCTGTCTTCTCCAAGATAGGCCCCAAGCATCTCTGAAAATGTGTGTCAAAATAAACCTTTGTTTTTCTATCGGGTATTTTGTCCTTCTCTCTGCAGCTAGTTAGGTCTCAGGCAGGCTACTGAGGTCACATTGATCTAAGAGTCCATTCTGTTCATTTAAAAATACAATCTGAGACAGAAGTAAAATTGCTTCTGACAAAGAATGCTACACATATACACACAATTCAGGGCTGATTTTTACTTATCTAGTTAGTTAAAGCACCTGCCTCTACAATCAAAATACATTCTGTGAAATTCTCAATTAGAAAAATACTACACGAACTACCCCCAACCAGAACTCCCTGGGTTGGCCCCTGATCCTGCTGATCCTGTCTCCTGTCCCCATCGAGAGCACCCTTGGAGCTCTGATACACCCCCACCCATCCCCACCACAAGCCTGTCCCCCCTTCCCTGTGCCCTACCCTACCCACGGTCCTGCCACTCTGGTTGAGCACTGGGACAGAGGATGGAGCCAACAGTCCGCCCTACTTGGGAGACTTCTCAGAGCAACTCTGAACAAAGGAGACCTGCCAATCCACACGGGACCACCCATAATTTCCACCTGCTTGGTCTCTGACCCCACCTCCAGCCCTCTGCTGGAGTCCCCGGCCCCTCCCAGAGATCCGCCTATCTCTGCAGGACCACTGTGAGTTCCTGCTGGCATCTTCTACTGGATCCTCATCCTTGACCCCATCCCTGGGTCCCTGTCTGTGGAGAAACCTCCTAGAGAGCTTGGACCACACAGAGCTACAGATATTGAATCTCAGACCCACATAAGCCCATCGGGGAAGTACCATAGAAAGAGGGGGGGATACACCACCAACACCTACTGGAAGAAGCTATGGGAAGAAGGCAATACAAGAAAACACCAAACAACAGAAAGACAAGCATGACACCACCAGAATCAAGGGGATCTACACCAACTAGAACGGAACACAACAACAAAGAAGAGGAAGCAGAAGGGAACGACTTAAAAATTACCATCATAAAAATGATAGAGGCGCTCAAAGAAGATTTGAGAAAATCCCTTAAAGAAATGGAAGAAAAAACAAACAAAAAAGTGGAAGAAATGAACAAATTCCTTAAGGAAAATACAGAAAGCCAAGAAAAAAAAAAAAAAAACAATTTAACAGGTGAAGGAAACGGTTCAAGACTTAAAAACTGAAATAGAGAAAATAAAGGGGCACAAAAACCCGGAGGGCGGGCGAAAAAAAAAAACGGCCCAAAAAAAGCCCCCCCACCCCACACACAAACAAAACAAAAAAAAAAAGAGGGAGGGGAGAAACCCGGGCCCGCAGACCAAACGGGAAAAAAAAAGAGCTCCCACCAAAAAAAAAAAAAAAAAAAAAAAAAACCAAACAAAAAACAACCAGGGAATGGGGGGCCCCCACAAAAAGGCCAAACCCAAAAAAAAAAGGGGGGGAGGAGGGGGGGGCGCCCCCCCCCAAGGCGAACAAAAAAAAAACAAAAAAAACAAGAAAAAAAACCCAACCAAAAGGGCAGGCACATGCAAAAAAAAGAACAAACGCCACACACCCCCAAATAGGCTGGACCAAAGAAAAAAGACCCCCTCGACATATAATAATCAAAACACCTAGCATACAGAATAAAGAAAGAATATTAAGAGCAGCAAAGGAAAAAGGACAGGTAACATATAAAGGCAGACCTATCAAAATTACACCTGACTTCTCCATGGAAACCCTCAAGGCCAGAAGGTCCTGGATGGATGTTCTAAAAGTATTAAGAGAACACGGATGCCAGCATAGGCTACTATATCCAGCAAAACTCTCAATCACTATACATGGAGAAAACAAGACATTTAATTACAAAACCAGATTTTCCCAATACGTATCTACAAACCCAGCCCTACAGAAAGTATTGGAAGGAAAACTCCAACCCAAGGAAGGTAACTACGCCCACAAAAAATGTAGGCAACAGATAATCCAACTACACGAGAACCCAAGGGTAAAGCAGAACTAATATATTCACAAGACTACTGCCAACAACAAACCTAAATCAAACAAGCATCAACAATCAATGGTCCTTACTCACCCTCAACATTAATGGTCTTAACTCACCTATAAAAAGACACAGGCTAACAGAATGGATACGAAGACAGAATCCATCCTTCTGCTGCATACAAGAAACACATCTAAGCTTCAAAGGTAGACATTACCTCAGGGTAAAGGTTGGGAAAAGATTTACCAATCAAATGGAAATAAGAAGCAAGTAGGCATAGCTATCCTAATATCTAACAAGTTAGACTTCAAACCAAAATTAGTCAAAAGAAATGAAGACGGTCATTTCATATTCATCGCAGGAGAAATCCATCAACACAAAGTCTCAGTTCTGAACATCTATGCCCCTAATACAAAGTCACCCACATTCGTAAAAGAAACACTACTAAAACTCAAAGCTCATATAAAACCTCACACACTTATAGTGGGAGACTTCAATACACCACTCTCAACACTAGACAGGACCACAAATCAGAAACTCAACAAAGAAACAAAACAATTAACAGAAGTTATGTCTCAACTGGGGTTAACAGACATCTATAGAACATCCAAAGACAAAAGAATATACCTTCTTCTCTGCTCCACATGGAACCTTCTCTAAAATCGACCACATGCTAGGTGATATAACAAACCTCAACAGATACAAGAAAATAGGAATAGTCCCCTGTATCTTATCGGACCACCATGGTTTAAAACTGGAATCCAACAACAACAAAAATAGCAGAAAACCTGCAAACTCATGGAAACTGAACAATGTGCAATTGCACCACTCCTGGGTCAAAGAAGAAATAAAGAAATAAATTAAGGACTTTCTAATATTCAACGAGAAGGAGGATGCAACATACACGAACTTATGGGACACCTTGAAAGCAGTGCTACGAGGGAAGTTCATTGCGCTAAGTGCCCATATGAAGAAAACAGAGGACAGTCACATAAGAGAATTAACAGCGCAACTGAAAGTCTTAGAAAAGAGAGAAGCGAATTCACCCCGCAGGAGTAGATGCCAGGAAATAATCAACTTGAGGGCTGAAATCAACAAAATAGAAACCAGGAAAACAATTTTGAGAAAACAATTTTTTGAGAAAATCAACAAGATAGACAAACCTTTATCCAAATTAACGAAAAAGCAGAGAGAGAACATGCAATTAACAAAATCAGAAACAAAAAGGGGAACATAACAACAGACACAGAGAAAATCCAGACAATTTTCAGGTCATACTTTGAAAATCTGTATTCCACAAAAATTGAAAATTCAAAGGAAATGGACAAATTTCTGGATAACTCTCCCTTACCAAAATTAAATCAAGAACAGACAAACAACTTAAATAGACCTATAACCCACAATGAAATAGAAGCAGTCATCAAAAGCCTTCCAACCAAAAAAAAAAATGTCCAGGGCCAGATGGATTCAATGCAGAATTCTACCAGACATTCAAGGAAGAACTAATAACATGACTCCTCAAACTGTTCCACAAGATAGAAACAGAAGGTTCATTGCCAAACTCTTTTTATGAGGCCACAATAACCTTGGTACCCAAGCCTCACAAAGATACAACTAAGAAAGAAAACTATAGACCAATATCCCTGATGAACATCGATGCAAAAATACTCAATAAAATACTGGCAAACCGAATTCAAGAATACATCAGAGAAATCATCTACCATGACCAAGTAGGCTTCATCCCTAGAATGCAGGGATGATTTAACATACGAAAATCTATCAACATGATCCACCATATAAACAAACAGAAAAAGAAAAACCATATGATTATCTCCCTAGATGTGGAAAAAGCCTTCGACAAAATTCAACACCCTTTCATGATAAAGGTCTTGGAGAGGTCAGGGATAACAGGAACATACCTAAACATAATAAGAGCAATATACAGCAAACCAACTGCCAACATCAAACTGAATGGAGAGAAACTTAAGCCAATTCCTCTAAAATCAGGAACAAGACAAGGCTGTCCTCTCTCTCTCCATATCTCTTCAATATTGTACTAGAAGTTCTAGCTAATGCTATAAGACAACAAAAGTAGATCAAGGGGATCCAAATTGGAAAGGAAAAAGTCAAACTGTCTCTATTTGCAGATGATATGATAGTTTACATAAGCGACACAATAAACTCTACCAGGGAACTCCTACAGCTGATAAACACCTTCAGCAAACTAGCAGGATATAAGATAAACTCAAAAAAATTAGTAGCCCTACTTTTTTCAGACGACAAAGAGACAGAGAAAGAAATCAGAGAAACATCACCCTTTACAATAGCCACAAGCAACATAAAGTATCTTGGTGTAATGCTTACCAAACAAGTAAAAGACCTATATAATAAGAACTTTGTGGCTCTAAAGAAAGAAATTAAAAAAGATACCAGAAAATGGAAAGATCTCCCATGCTCTTGGATAAGTAGGATAAACATAGCAAAAATGGCAGTCTTGCCAAAAGCAATCTACAGATTCAATGCAATCCCCATTAAAATCCCACCACAATTCTTCACCAACATTGAAAGGATAATAATCAATTTATATGGAAAAACAAAAGACCCAGGATAGCCAAAACAACCCTATACAATAAAAGAACTTCAGGAGGCATCCATTCCTGACTTTAAGCTCTACTACAGAGCTATAGTTCTGAAAACAGCCTGGTATTGGCATAAAAATAGACAGGTAGACCAATGGAATCGAATTGAAAATCCTGATATTAATCCACGCACCTATGAACACCTGATTTTCGACAAAACAGCTAAAATTATACAATGGGGCAAAGACAGCATCTTCAACAAATGGTGCTGGCACAATTGGATGAGGGTGTGTAGAAGACTGCAGATAGACCCATGTCTGTTGCCATGCACAAAACTCAAGTCCAAATGAATCAAAGACCTCAACATCAATCCAGCCACATTGAACCTCTTAGAAGAGAAAGTAGGAGGTACCCTTGAACAAATTGGTATAGGAGACCGCTTCGTGAACATAACTCCAGGGGCACAGACACTGAAAGAAACAATTAATAAATGGGACCTCTTCAAACTTAGAAGCTTTTGTAAGGCAAAGGACACAGTGGACAAGACCAAATGGCAGCCCACAGACTGGGAAAAGATTTTCACCAATCCTATATCCGACAAAGGGCTGATCTCCAAAATATACAAAGAACTCAAGAAACTAGTCAACACAACACCAAATAACCCTATTAAAAACTGGGGTACAGAACTGAATAGAGAATTCTCAATAGAGGAAATCAAAATGGCTAAAAGACACTTAAGAAAATGCTCCACATCCCTATCAGGAAAATGCAAATCAAAACAACTTTGAGATACCATCTTACTCCTGCCAGAATGAAACACCAATGATGACTCATGTTGGAGAGGATGTGGAAAAAGGGGAACACTCCTCCACTGCTGGTGGGAGTGCAAACTCATGCAGCCATTTTGGAGATCAGTATAGCAGTTCCTCAGGAAAATGGGAATTAGTTTACCACAGGACCTGGCAATCCCCCTCTTAGGCATATACCCAAAGGATTCACATCCATGCAACAAAGACATCTGTTCAACTATGTTCATAGCAGCACTATTTGTAATAGCAAGAACTTGGAAGCAACCTAAATGCCCCTCAATTGAAGAATGGTTAATGAAGATGTGGCACATCTACACAATGGAATACTACTCTGCAGAAAAAATAATGGTATCTTGAAATTCGCAGGCAAGTGGATGGCACTTGAAGAAACCATCCTGAATGGGGTAACCCAGTCACAAAAAGAGGAACACAGTATATACTCACTCATATATGGATTTTAGACCTAGATCAAAGGATCACCAGCCTATAATTCACACCACCAGAGGAACTAGGATACAAGGTGTATTCTAAGAGATTCATATAAAGTCCCTCACAGAACTGGTAATGGACAAGTCCCCCAGAGTTCAGGGGAATTGTGGGGGGCAGCGAATGGAGAGAGAAATAGGAGAAAACGAGGGGGAGGAAAGGAAAACCTGTGCGACCAGGAAGATTTAACCTGGTTAGGAATAGACAGGAAGGAGAGAGAGAGAGAGAGAGAGAGAGAGAGAGAGAGAGAGAGAGAGAGAACATAAAAGAGGGAGCCAATATTGGGTTGAAGATAAAATTGAACACAAAAAAGGTCTAGAGAACTGCTGCCAACTACCAATTTGAGCTTCCATGGAAAGGCTACCATAAATGCCCTTCCCGGATAGTGAGATCAACAACTAACTTATCCATGGAGCCCTTAACTAATGCCTGTTGGAAACAGGAGCAAACACCCATACATAAACACTGAGTTGAAGTAGAATTCAGATGCAGAGGGAGAGGACAGGCCAGGTGGCAGAAACACATAGAGACAGCTTACCTGAACAAGGAGGAGCTAAAGGGCCACCAGACTGATAGCTGGGAAGCCAGCATGGGACTGACTCAGGCCCCCCTGAATATGGCTCTCAGCCAGAAGGACTGAACAGTCTAAGGGACCTCAGACAGTGGAGCCACGATGTGTCCCTAGAGCACAAAAGGACTTTGCGATCACATCCCCCATGGAGGGATAACTGCCTTAATATAGAGACAGGAGAGAAGCCCTAGTCCCTACTTCACATGACCTGTCAGACCTACATGACCCCTACTGGATGACATTCCCCTACATGTGGAATTGGGTGGGGGAGATGGGAGGGTGGTTAGAGTGTATGTGAGAGGGCAGAGAGGGTAAAAGGGAGGGAAGGAGAGAGGGAGGAAGAAAGGAAATGAGGGTGGGAAGGAGGGAGGGAGAGGGAACTGGGATCGACATGTAAAATAATAAATTAAATTTTAAAAAAAAATGTTTTGACTCCAAAATTTAAGTTGAAGTACAAGTTACTGGGGAAAAGGATTTCTATTTTTGTTTCCACAGAAAATGAAAAGTTGTGGATTCCTTCCAGATCAATGTGGTTTGATCAAGCCAGACCACCTGAAACAGAGTACCAGGTGATCCTACATTCAAAACAGCTGGACAAAGCAAGCTGACAGACTACAGCCAGGATTTCTGAATCTTCTTCGAATCCCCCATGACAGGGCCCCACCACCGGAAGAAGTTTTTAAAAAAAAAAAACCCAAAAACCCAAAAATATTTAAAAAAAATTTTTTTTTTTTAAAAAAAATTTTTTTTAAAAAAAATAAATAAAAAAAGTTAAAAAAAATTCATCCCAGAATAAAACTGTAAAAATCAAAATTTCTAAAGGGGATTTCCTTAAGATTCAAGAAGAAAACAACTCATAAGTCTGAAAGAGTTTGTGAAATGTATCATACTCACAGGCTTCCCCTCTCCAAGGGTATATAAGCAATAAAGAAAGCTGAAGTGGAAAGTTTCCCAACCTGTGGAGCTGACTGCAAGTCATAGGTAGCCTAGGTTTGGGTGATTTTGATGCAGATGTCCTTTCGTCATCCAGCAATCCCCGTAAACTCATGTTTCACCATGCAGAACACTGGTGGAGTCATTACTTTGGTCTGATCAGTTCCCTATCTTGGGTGAGTAGATGTCTACTCACATCTCTCCAGGGAAAGTCTCATCTAACAGTTCTTTACTCTGAGATTGGAGTTGGTATTTTTAAAGGATGTCTACCCCTTCATATTCATCACAGCTCTATTTACAATAGCTAGGATACAGTACCAACCCAAAGTCCACTTGCAAGAGAATGAGTACACAAAACATGATACATACACTCATCAGAATACAATTCAGCCTTAGAAATGAAGACAATTCTAGAATTTGCAATAAAGTGGTTGAAAAGAATATTGTGTTGAATGAAATAAAGAACCCAAGTACAAAACAAAAACAAAAACAAACAAAAAACCTGCCCTTCCTTTAAAGGCAATATCTGGTATTGAGGGTGATGGATGTTCTGATTGCCACCTAAATTAAGAACCGCAAAAAAAAAAAAAAAAACCCGCACTAAACCAGGCATGTTTAGTGAACTCTTAACCAAATTCTTACTGCAAAAAAAAAAAAAAATTGCGGGTTGAACCAACTTCCTCTTGTTTGCACTGAGAGTCAAACTCCGTGTCTCATTATGCCAAATACAAGCTTTATTATCAAACTAGTCCTCTAGCCCAGCTTCAGTTAATTTGTTGAAGAAAGTAATATTTATATCTCTACCATTGAACACTTAATTAAACAAAATAGTTTGTTTGGAGCATAAGGAAAGAAATAGATGAGTCATGAAGAAAGCAAGGAGGCCTGGAACTCTACACATTGTCTCAGGGAGTCAGCAATGTCAGGATGGAAACCATATTGTGTTTGTAAGTTTACTTATGAAAATTCTGCTTGTGGGGTCTTCATTCATTCATGGATTGGTAAAGGAATAAACAAGCAGTATGACAACAAGAGTTTGATATCCACAGTAATATAAGGCCTTGGAATTGTGTCCTTGCCACTCTTACGTAAAATTTGTGTAGATAAAGAAAGTTATAATAATCTCCCCACATTCCTAAGATCTTAGATATCAGTAAAACTGCTTCAAATGCTTAATTATTACAGCTAAATCATTTAGGCTGGGAGACAAAGGCTGTCATAATTTCAAGTCACAGTTTTGTTTTAAGGCTTATTTCAAAACATGTTCATTCTGACATAAAGGAATAATTTGTACATTACTGGATTTTTGTATTTACTTATGTAGGACTTCCTCTGAGATTAATATAGAGATACGAAATTGTTGTGATAAGTCGGTGTGGAAATATGCAAGATACACACACACACACATGCATACATGAATACACAGTTACCTTGGATCATGTTTGTGTTATGAGCCCCAAACACATTATATGCCGTTATAATATGCCATCCAACTCAATTATGATGCCTCATCATTTTACAATAACTCTCAATCTATAACCCTGCCAACCCCTGCTTCTTCAAGCAAACCGTCAATCATTTTAAGTTGCTACTTTATAGTGTTATCTAAGTATTTTTCAGTTGTCTAGAACATAGAAGATTATATGGTCATCTTTATTTCTTTACATTATTTTCGTCGTTTTTTATGTTGTTGATAACAGTTTTGGAAATTGGAAGCCCAATTTTCCAGCAAATCTACAGATTTTTGTTTCACTTTATGGTGTGATTATTTTTAGAAACAGATATGCCCCCTCATCATAAACCTATTATAGCCAGAGTTCAAATATTTATAAGATGGGCAATATTACTACTATTCTACATATATCAGCTATCTAATTTAATGTTATCCTAAAAGGACTCTATATGTGTAGTTCCCCCCATCTCCCGCTTTATAATAGAAGCAGTTGTGACTAAGAGGGGCGAAATGCTCATCCTCAGTCACAAAGCTGAAAAACAGTTGGAATTCAGACTACTAGTGTAGATCCTGCTCCAAACAACTTTGATCAAGGTTAGCCAAGGTCATACTTTGCTAAATACAGTAGCTTCTGAAAGCCCAGCACCCAATTGCCTTGCAAGTACGCAGACTTGAGATCATGACTTAGTAGAAGAATGTCACTAAACAAGTTGCTTAATTGTTCTAAATTTGTGTTCCTACTCTGACAAGAGACAGCCATAAGGAAGAACCCAATGGTCATGGTAAGATACCTGTAGGGGATGGAGCTAAATCTCAATCTGGTAAACTGAAAACGCTTTTCCTGCCATAGTTTCTCTCTTTGTCTCTGTCTGCAGCATATGGAGGGACTACCAAGCACACTAATCCATTAGCAGGACTTGTGATATGCATTAGAGTCAAGGGAAGGGGAGAGTAGAAACTTCACACTGTTGGGTCAGGAGTCCTCACTATGTATGGTAATACAATGAGAAGTCAGTGCTAGGCTTTGAACTGGGAGGTAACTTTAGCAGGCTGGTGTGCTGAGAAGACACATCCAGCAAGTGCTGTAGCAAAAAGCAGCTGAGGGCATGGGGAGGGCAGTGTCTGAGTCATCAGATGCCACCCTGCCAGCTTCCAGGTGAGTATGGGTTCTCCTACTGAGTGCATTCCTGGGCCAGTCTTTGATGTGAAGGTGCTTCTGGCCTGTGAGGTTTGCAGTGCGACAGTGCCCCCTACAGGCATTTTAGGATTAAACTAGGCAAATATGGATGAGGAAAGACCTTCAAAGTGATCCAAACAACCAACTTGGCAGGCTTAAAGGCTCTCAGGAACCTTGAATTGGCAGCCTGGGCACCAGAAGCCTATTGATGCTCAGGACACACTCCTAACCATGCTCTTGCAAGGAGACTCAAGCGGTGTTTGGTGCATTCCCTTCATAGGAAATACCTTGGCTTCTAAATGTGGGCTTGATTTAAAACAAACACAAGGAAACCAAAGAAAATAATGTCTGATGTCTGTGGGTGGGATCTCCCTGATAGCCTTCACCCTTTCTTAATGCTTCTCATAGCCAGGAGGGAACAGGAAAGTCATCTTTACAGTCTAACTTCTCCATTTAACAGAACATCATATCCAGTGAGCCCCATGAAGTTAAACAGGCCCAGGACTGCATTAGAACCCAGTGAACTAGAGTGACAGCCATTACATAGATATTTTTCATATTTCTAATTCTTGGCTTAACCTGATCCATCAGAATTTGCTATTTTCCTCTAAGGGTCAATTTAGGATAGGGTTGAAGGTAATGAAGAGGAAGAGGGTTTCTACTAAATTCTACAGACAATTTGGATACCTCACTTGTTGCCTGTTACAAACCCCAGTCGGATGTAGTCAGTGAAGTTGGCAGTGCTAGACAACACTTGTCCACAGATGAAGAAAGTATTCTCCATCCCTTGACTCCTGAGGGTAAGGCAGGCTTTAATTACAGTCTACAGTCTCTGTAGTCTGTGGGCTCTTCCTGTCAGCAGTCTCCTCGCTTTTTTTGGCCCCACCCTGAGGATGGTATGCCTATCTTAATCTGAAGATGACAGTAGGGAATTTCTGTGGTTGATCTGTGACAAAGGCTTTATATATATATATATTATAAAGAACTGTCATTTGCAGATTTCCCAGCCACCTCTCTAGGTTCACTGAGAAGTTAACCCACAGCATGAATTTTCCATACACTATTGGAAAGAACATGGAGGCTATGGCATAGACAAAAGTGTGTCCTTGAACAAGTCTGCACAATTAACCATGGGTCTATCAGATAAGTTAAAACAATGCTTCAGAAAGCATGTAAATGCTCATAAATGGCAGCACTGGGACACTTGTGTGCCCCTTGACTTGTTAAAGAACTTTATATTGCTTTAACACTGTTGTGCAATTTTAAAGGTCTAGTGATGTCATTCTTTCCAGAAAGATCTATGGTTTATTTTTTTTTGGGGGGGGGGAGACTGTGGTTTTTCTCGTTTGAGATAGTCTAGATAAGTAGCCCATAGTAGTCTTGAAGACTTGAGAGCCCTCCCTCTGCCTCATAAATGCTGGGATTACAGTCATCCACTGCTAAGTCTGATCTCTCATTACCATCTTCTTGAGAATCAGAAACACTGTTGGCTGTAGCTGCTTGTCTTTGATCTTAACTGGATTTCAGTCTCAATACCTGTGCTGTATGTATTTTATGCCTGCAAATGAGCATAAAAATAAATGAGAAAGAACTGCCATGAGGTGTTTGGATAAGACTTGATAGAGCAAGGCTAATGTCCTTATCATGTAATGCCATTCCTGTCCCTGACAAGACATTTCTCTGGAAGTGGCAGGTGTTGCCCATATCTTTCCCATTTAGGTTATACAGAGACATAAAGTCAAAGGATAGCACATAATTTTAAAAACATGGGTCTTCTCGTGGTTGAAATTCTTGGGACACCAGATGCTCTGAGTCACCCAGGTTCATTGATTGATTTGAATAATTAACAGAATTATCATCCAGGACTTGAAAGGTATGCTCTTAGATGCGGTACTGGGTAGGTCTGCACTAAAGGTTTGGATGGAAATGTGGACTCACCCAGATTCGCAGTGCCAGACTCTGACAAATTCAATTTCAACACTTCCACTGCATCTTGGTAGGTGCTCATACCGGATGTCATCAGCCAATGATGTAATTCAGAAAGAGTAGTATTTTGCAATAGAGATTCTGGTAACCCTTCCCATGAGTGTGGGTTGCAAGCTATCAATATTTATGTCACAGGCAGAGAGCATGTAACATTTTGTAACTAAGAGAGGTTAGATGCCCTGAGTCTTCTGCATACATTAATTGTCTTTTTGCTCCACAACAACAGCTTAAATTCCTGCTGTTTGCCTTTTATTTTCTTAAGACTTTTTTTTCAATTAAATATAATGAAGGAAAATCTTATTGATGCTACCAAAATATCCACGTCAAAATTAAAGGATTAGATTTACATAGTTGCAGGAAATACTAAAAGATGGATTAATTCATAATTTCATCCTATGAAAATATGATTACATAAAAACCTAACTTTGGTTACAGTGACAAGGTGTTGTAAATACCTCCCCCCCCCTTTTTTTGTAAAATTATTAGCTTGGTATGACTGGTATTACAGGGCTTGCCCCACCCCATCACAGTCTAAACTATACATGATGATGTACTCATAAATGTAGATGACCTAAGAATGTATTCTCAAAGAACTGAAAGGTGGACACAGGAAGATGAAACAGGGGAATAAAATAATTTAAACTTCTTGGACTGTTTGGTTTTGTCACAGACACCAGCAACATCATCATATAATCCACCTACATAGTTGAAAAAGCAGTTCTGAGGCAAAGGCTTTATTGCTTTGTTCATATTCTCATGTGCACAGATATTGCCAGTTATTTCTCTGGCTCCGTAGGCATGACAGAGTTTTTTGCTGCAGAAGTAACCCCAGCAGTTGCAAGATCACAAGATCATTTTATATACTAGCCCATAAACAGACAGCTTTCATAAATTGTGCTCTAAGTTTCTGGATTGTTTTGCTGGGCGTGTTTCATATTGCTAATAAACCAGTGTGCAGTGAGTGAAGAATATTGTATCTGTATTATTACTGTTTCAGTTAACATTTTGATTTGGCTATCTGGAAGTCATAACTGAAATTCTAATTTCAGGTTACTGTGTGTGAAATTAGTAAGTACTTTCAGACTGTAAACATGTGTGACCATTTATGGTGTCACTTCTCCAGAGGTAGCAGAGAAATCCTCTTTCCTTTCCTCAAGAGGTAGTCCTTGGTCAATTGAAAGTAGACCTCTACTGTTCCTTCCTGGAATCTCCTCGGTGTTCTCTACATCTTTTTGAAATGCCCAGGAACAGGTGAGCTTTCTAGGCGTGGTTGATAGAGTCACTGGGTGGAACTGTCCCTCCCCACCCCTTGGCATGATGCAACTTTGCACATGCTGAAAGTGCTGATCTGCAATGCAGCTATGTTACATTCCTTCTGGAGGAAAGACAAAGCCAAGGAAATACCTTCTATCAAGGAAAGCCCAAGTAGGGGACCTAAAGTGTGGATTGAAGGCTACGTCAGTACATGCACTGGGCTGAAGACTGGTTGCTATTGTAAGAATAGTCAAGTATCACTTTGTTTTTTCATGATCAAATTGTTCTGCTTATGAGGAAAGAAATAAGTCCATGTTTCTAGATTAAACCCAGAAAGGAAAAACACTAACTGTTATTACTTTGTAAATTCATGTTTTATTTCCTCTAAAAATAAATTATTTTTTTTACAAATTGAACATTAAAATATATACCAAGGATAATAATATTCAGGGATTAGAGATGGGGTTAATAATGAAAGTGTTGAGGATAGTCTCACTTGCAGTACAGATATAGGAGGGATTTTTTTTTCCTTCTCCTATAGTTCAATTTTAGAACTATAAGGGTCTTGTAGAAAATACAACCAAAGTTCAAAGAAAAATAAAAGATTTTGCATAAGACTGGATCATGTGGCATAAATACAATTGAAAAGAAATATTCCCATGCCTACCACTGTTCCATTTTTACCTATGTGTTAATGCATAATCAATCAAAAATGGTAAAATTGCACATGCTGCTGTTCCTCCATCTAGTTTTCACTTTCGATTTTGGGATCAATTGGAGGCTTTTAGTTATTAGATGAATTCTAGGACTTCAGTTCATGTGATGGTCATTAGGTAATCCTTCCTATGGAAGGATGCCATCACAAGCAAAAACATCAGGGGACAGATTAGCCCACTGCAAGTTTTATAATCCCTACAGAAACGGCAATTTCGCCTACTCAGGACTTGCTGTCCAGGTGACTTTCAGACCTGGAGAATTTCTTTGCTGTTCCAAACTCCACAAATAGTTTGCACACTGTTGTCACAAGCTAGGTATGATTTATGCTTGCCTTGCTAACTCCATTTTCTTTCAGTGATCCAGGTTGAATACATTTTATGTTCACTCAAATAGTTATTGGTTTCATTTAAAAGTTGATACCAAATTCCCTGAAAAGCATGAGGGCAGAAGGTTTGGGATCTGGTCTGTTGAAAGAGATGGCCCAAAATTTTGAAGACATGAAGAATCCAGGCATGGCATTTCTTTGACTTGATGTAGGTAGGGTAAGCAATTCAAATGAAAACGCACATTTGAGGTGATCAGAAGCATGGAACAAGTCCTTCTGCAGTGACAATGACCACACAATAACGAAATCAAAGTAGGGTTGTAAACTTGGCTTCTGTGTAGCTTGTTCACATAGCTCCCTTGGCACCCAAAGATGGCAAGACCTAAGAACCAGTGTTCAGGTTATCCTCTTACTATGTTGTCACCCAAACCTCCATTATTTTCAAGTTAACTTGTCACATTCTGTGTCATCTGAAGAACTTCATTGGAGTCTTTGACAAATGACTTGAATATATATGCCTTATAAGGTCTGCCCGTCAGAGCAGATGAAGTAATGTGATTTCAGATTTAGACACCTGAAACAGAGAGAACATTGGTTTCCATAAGAGTGCTGTCTGTGTTTATCATTATGGATTACACATACAAATGTGCTGCTGTAACAGCTCTTGGTACTCTACCTAGACGCCATTTGTCTACTGGTGGATGCATCACTCAGCAGCAGAAAGTAACCCACGGTGCTACTGTGCATGTGTTCCCCCATAGCCTTCAGAGTGCCTTGCCAACAAGTTTCTAACAAATTTTAAAACCCTGATCATTACCCAGCGGTGAGCATTGTGAGCCTATGATTGATTGATATGGAATATTAAAGCCAAAAGCCCCCTTGCTTATATAATTCCTCCACCTTCTCTCAGCCAGTTGCTTTGATGTGGATCTCTGCATCTGCTTCCATCAGTTACTGGATGAAGGTTCTATGATGACAATTAGGGTAGTTCTCAATATGATTGTAGGGGAATCTCCCTGTAGGGGAAGGCCAGTTTAGGCACCCTCTCTACTATTTGTAGAGGTCTTAGCTGAGGTCAAGATCATAATGGGGAAAATCACAGAGATAGTTTACCAGAACTTGTAGGAGCTCACAAACTCTAGACCGACAGCTGGGGAGCCTGCATGGGACCACATCAGGCCCTCTGCAGGTAGATGACAGTTTTGTACCATGGTCTGTTTGTGGCACCCCTGGCAGTGGTAACAATATCTAACCCTGATGCATGAGCTGGCTTTTCAAAGCCCATTCCATATGATGAGATGCTTTGCTCAGCCTTAAGGTGGGGATGGGGAGGGGCTTGGTCCTGCCTCAACTGAATGCATCACACTTTATTCACTCCCAATGGGAAGCCTTGCACTTTCTGAGGAGTGGATGGAGGGATGGGTTAGGGGAGGTGGTGGGGAGGGGAGGGAGGAGGAAATGTGGTTTGTCTGTAAGATTAAATTCTCTGTTCCTATAGAATCAGGCCCATCTGCCATTGGAGCTGAAGCCTCATCTTTGCTTGGCAACGTCAGGCTGTGTTGTTGGCTTTCCTTACTTCACTATAAGTTTTGTCTTAGATACCACCTACAGCCATCACATGCATAACCATGTCTATCTCAGACCCTTCTTCTAGAGAGCCTGACTTTCCACACCAAGCTCATGAATATCTGTGGATTTTCAATCCTCCTCTATTTCCTCCTCCTCCTAGTCTTTCTCCTCATCTTCATACTTCTCCTCCATTTTCTCCTCTTCCCCCTTGTCTTCCCTCCTTTCTCCTCCTTGCTTTCTTCCTCCTCTTTTTCATTATTATTCTTCATCTCTTTGGCAAGTGTAAAGCTATTACAACACATATTCAAGTCTTTCTTATAAACATTTATTAAGGAAAACAAACTTTTAATTTTGATCATGGAATTTTACTCACTTTTTAAAAAGTGAGAATAGTGAAAAAGTATCACAGAGGAAAGATATTTGTTCTCAATGCATCTCATTAATTTAAGAGTTTTTCTTAGTTTGTGGACTTAAGGAACAATAACTAGAATGGGGGAAAGTTGAAATAATATGGTACATACATAGCTAACTTACACTTGTTTGTGGATTAAGTTCTTGATAATGGGTTTCTAGCAGGAGACAGTATTTCTAAAGATAACTCCCCTTGATGGCTATGGTGAAAGTGACCCATATTTGTCACACATTTTCACTTATTTAATGAGTATTTCTTAACTTTTGGGGGGGGGCTTTTTTGAGATAAGATTTCTTGATGCAGCCCTGATTGTCTTGGGACTGTCTCTGTAGAGCAGGCTGACCTCAAACTCACAGAGATCCACCTGCCTCTGCCTCCTGAGTGCTGGGGTTAAAGTTGTGCACCACCACTGCCCAGCTTTTAAGTTTCTTTTCACTCAACAATATGTATGCATCATTAGACATTAAATATATAACCATCGATAAGATACATTTAATCTCTGCCTTCTAGAGGCTAGCTAGCCTTCCCACTTAGAACTTTGACTTAGGCCAACATACACAAGAAGAAAGGACACTGTAAATTTACACTGTTCTATTGCATCTGAAAGTAATTTTTACCACTTGTCTGGGTTCATGAAAAGGCACTAAATGTGACAGAGGGTCTCCTCAGACACACATGTCACTAGTAAGGACTCAGTAAACATTTGTCAAGTGAACACACACAACCCATTTAAAACGTTGGTTTTCTTCCATACCTTTTTCTTACGTAGCAATATAAGACAGCAAGAAAAGCACTAATTAACAATCCAACACCAATTCCGATTGCAATGTATTTCTCATGAGAATCCACGGCGTATGAAGTTAAGGTCAAATGCTCACACCTCTCTCCCGTATATCCAGTAAAACACCTTTAAAGACAGAAAAGAATGCATGACCTTAAAGCCTACATAGACGGAAGTACAAACAGGTGATGCATTTCCAAGAATGAGAGAAGAGAGAAGTTTTCAGAGACACATGGGGGACAGTCCATTAATGGAACAGCTTTACCAGACCTTTCAGTAAGGCCTCACACACTCCCTCACTGCTAGGAAGGAAAGGCAGAGTACTTGTCAAGAAACTGAGCAAATCTGTGGCCAAAAAATAAGATCATGGCAGCTCTTCCTGAACAGATTTTCACTTTATGGGACTCTTGGCTCATCCTGCAAACCTATAAAAGTCCAGAGTCATCTTCCCATGTTGTTAGAAATGCAGACACTGATTTGATAGTTACAGAACACTAAAGTCAGCATTCCCAGTGAGCTCCAAGTTCCACACATGCTATAGTCTGGGTATTACAGTTTTGAGTAATATGGATAAGTAGTTTAGGGGGGAAAAGGCTTTTTCATATTCAAATATGAAAAAGAATAACCAATTACATTCCAATCAAGTGATATTTCCCTATTCTCTTGACATTTCACCATTCTATTCTTTTTAATTATTTTTTGAGATTATAATATAATTACATATAATATAATATAATTCCTCTAAGCACTTCCTTGTTCCTAAGAGGAACAGGAAGTTTGCTGTGAGACTGTGTCATCTAGAAATGGCAGAAACACCACCCATGAAGTCTCACCAATGTGACTGCTTAAATATGACCAGAGCAATGACAGAATCAGTACACAAGCTAATGTGGACTAGAGATGAGGTAGAACCCAGGACATTTCACTCTACACAAAAAGCTGTAGGTAACGAAGGAATAAGACAACAAAAGGGGATCAAAGGGATACAAATTAGAAATGAAGAAGTCAAACTTTGCCTCTTTGCTGATGATAAGACAGTATATGTAAGTGATACTAAAAGTTCTACCAGGAATGCTGAGAGCAGGAGAAATATTCTTCACCAGGGAAGTACACACCAGTTGGCTAGCTACCATGCACTATATTTACTGGACAAAACAGAACAGTTGGAACTGTGCTGTGTCCACCATTTTCTTCTGTCTCTAAGACTTGCTGAGTTTTCGCAGTTACCTGCAAATGGCTTTCTTCAGCTCATGGTGGAATGCACACACTCCATTAATGCAGTAATTATTGTGGTCTTCCAGACAAGGATGGGAGAACTTCAAAGCTACAGGCCCTTCTATGTAGTCAGCTAGGAGAAGGAGATGCATTATTAACAGATAAGTGTGCCCTACTTTCACAATACACGTTCAATGCATGTACAAATAGGCCTTTTGTCTTAAGAAGATTTTAGGCTCTTTGTCCTTTGAAATACTGACTTTCTTTTGCAGGGGTTCCATCCAAAAGGTTGTGTTCATGTCTCTGCACACATTGTAAATAAACTGCAGGGTGGAGACGGATTGATGATTACCCCATTCTTTAGAAGGTAATGACAAAGCATGGATGTGAGTTGGTCGAAAGGTGGCAGCATTGTTTCCAGCTTAGCAGGTAAGTTTGAACAATGTTTCCCAGACATGGAACCAATGCTAATTAGAAAGAAGGCCTCATATCACTTAGCATTTCCCCTCCATGGATAGGGTGGCACCTAGGGAGTCCTGGATGTAGCTTTGCTCTTTAAAAAAAAAAATGGGTATTTAATCCCTCTCCAGAGGAAAGGAGGAGAACCCTCTTTCACTCTCCCACAAACTGCCAGGAGGTGGTAATTAGACAGGGGACATTTTCACTGACTGACCAGCAAGGGACTGTTATGACTAATAGAAGAAGGCAGAACCAATGTGGGGTTCAGGTGAACACTGCCAATGGCAACACCTCTACATACTAAGTGACAGTTCAACTATGTTAAGAGATGTAGAGAAGATGTAGAGAGGCGGTATCTGAGACAGAGTTTTCTTTCTTTTGTTCCAATACTGCAAAAATGACCACAGTGTACAGTCTAGTGTTCTGAAACCTTGTGGGACACCCACAGAGGAAAGGCTGTTGTGAAAAATCATCTGTGTTTCAGGACGCCACCGGTTCTGGAATGCCAGGGGTAACATGTACTGGTTGGTGCCACCCTAGGTGCCTATGTAATAAGACAGGCTTTTAGGGACAGGTGCATAATTGAATCCTTGCCATTTTCAAATCTTTCTTAATCAGAATTAGTGGCATGTTACGTTGTATGGAGTGAGAGAGTACACCTCCTCACTATTAGTCATTGCTCCTGCTATACCATATGTGCATTTCTGCAGAGACCAAGAGGATCCTACTTAGGTGTCTTAAGGGAAAACACAGACCTAAAATATTCCTCTTCATGTAAGAATGCTAAATGTCTATACACTAGGGTACCAACAAGACACCATATCACTTTGCTTTGAAAACACACACTAGAACTTAAAATTGGCATTCAATTTGCTGACTGTGATGTCTTAAACATAATTTATCCCTTTAGGAATTGATTTGGAGGCACATCAAGAACTTCTCAGTCAAGCTGTGCTAAGTTCCTCTTAATTCAAGGCCAACCAAGTTCCCGTAGCCAAATTTAATGGAAGGCTTTCTAAAAATATGAGAATTTGAAAAACACTATTTCCAAGGCAAGAACACTCGAGAAGAACATTAGTTATAACTTTATTAAAATCATACAATATGATTCACATTTTTAAGTTGAAAATAAAACGAGGAGCTACAGCACTGTTACTGTTATAGAATGCATGTTTAGCATGCTCATGGCCCTGGAGTCCGTGCCAGCATTGCAACAAAACAAGAAAACATACTTTTTTGTTTTGTTTTTTGTTTTTTTGTTTGTTTGTTTTGTTTTTGTTTTTCTGGAAGAATTGGAAATG
Organism: Phodopus roborovskii; assembly: GCF_943737965.1. Taxonomy (NCBI): domain Eukaryota; kingdom Metazoa; phylum Chordata; class Mammalia; order Rodentia; family Cricetidae; genus Phodopus; species Phodopus roborovskii. The sequence goes on from NW_026126525.1 coordinate 12,892,582, forward strand.
GAAAATGTAGCATAGATTCTCCATTCCTTCCCCATTTCTATTATTATCTAAGATTTCATTTGCAGTTCCTTCAGCATTTTGAGAGAAAGAAAAGGGTGGGATTGGGGTGCTGGAAACATTGCTATGCCCTCTACCACTAAGACGAAACCATGTCTTTAAATATTCTACACATTCAGTTTTACAGATTGATGTTCAAAAATCAAATGGACATCTTAAGTCTTTAAAAATAATTGGAAAGATGAGAAACAGTTAAATATTACTATCTTTAATATTTTAAAATGAGCATTTTGGCTTCATCTTTTTTTTTTCTATTGGCTAGACCCTGAAATCAAGTTAAGAAGTTTCCTATGTCCTGATCACAAACCATAGCCTTTACATCAGGGGACATTATGAGACCTGAGAGGGAGTCAAAGCCATTAAGACACAGGTCTTGACAGGCAAGGCACTTGCCAAGTACATCTGTAGTTCAAATAGATTTGGAAGCTGTGCCACAATGCCATGCTCAGCACATCCAGAAGCCTCTATGGTATATGCAAAGTCAGACAGAAAGAAAATATATGACCACCATCAATAACAAAATCCTGGGTGGAAGAGTTTAGAAAGTGCAGCATATACTAAAAGGACAATAAGCAACAAGAAAATACTTTTCCAATAATCAGAAAAAGCATTGCTTCTTGTAGCTATAATTCCTGTGGTAGCTGAGCTTACTGTCAGAGATCACACTACAGTGGACTTTCCTCAAGAATATCAAAGTCATATGCAATTACACTGGATACCCCGGGTCACTGGGAGTCGAGCAGACTCCAAGCAGAACCTGTGGCATGTCTGCGTTCAGGAAAGCAGATGAAGACAGGCAACTTTTTTCACCCTTGTTTCACTTCCTCCTTTAACAAAACAAAAAAAGCAACCCTTGGCTGGCACATCTACCTGTCAGTTCAGCTAAACATAATCTTTCTGAAGCAGCTGACTATCTTATAAGATATGGTTACAATTTCTCCATTGTTGTCTCTATCACAATTCAGTTTTCTGTCAACGGTTTCAAAGATGGCACTAGAATTAGAATGGCAAGGAGGTACCTTCTGTGTCATTAACTGTCCAGTTGCTCTGCTGCTGGGTGTGAGGAGGCATCATGCGCACCTCTGCTTCTTCAGTCAGCGAGGCCGCCATTGCTGTGGTTGGGGAAAAGCATCTTTCACAGGTGAGTCTCCTTTGTGCGCAAACAACAGATCCAAAGCGGGTCTTAGTCGGGGGATTCCCATTTTCTGTCTGGTTTTAACTCGTTATGTTTGATGGGATCCAGAACCTGACAAGGGCAATTCCAGACTACTTTCTAGCTGTCTCATTGACAATATTACGGTTACTGAAATACACCCACTCTTAGGAGAAAGTTCTGTATTTGCATGCTAAATCAATCATCACATACAGCTTACAGTAGCGCAGTAGCTGCTATCAAACATACTTTCAACTGCTTAAAGCCATTATGTCAGCCTTCTTAGAAAAAAAAAAAAAAGTCGAGAGAAGGAAGAGCATCTATTCCACAAAGATCTGATTAATCCACACATTCCTTACTCTGATCCTTGTCAGGGGCAACCTCGACTTCAAAGAACTAAATCTTTACATTTTACAGTGGTACAGAGTTAACAAATCAGAAAGGAAACAGCCTACCTTTGAACAGGAGGCAGACTGCCATTGCCACCCTCAGAGCCATATCCTGTAGCTGCTGAACTTCTTTCCCTGGTCCTCCTAGACTGAAGGGTGGACGGGTTTTAATTGCGCTCTCCGAGTCTTTCCTTCATTTATATTTCATGAAGCGTCATTTGGCAGTTCTTACCAATCCAAAAACTATGTGCTCCTGGCAGCAGCCTGAAGCCTGCAGGCACTCGCACACTTGTTTAGGATACCTGCATTATCTAGAGATGTGATCAAATTTCCTCTTGAAACACTGGTTTCCTGTCACCTGTGGGCATAATCGCGCGCACAAAAGTTCTTAAAACAACAAAAATGAACGCAAATGCAGAAGAGTCCTCGCTCCTATGAACTGGAACGTGGCTTCTTAGTAGGTTAAGAAGGACCACAGCCAAGATATCTGCAAACCATTAGATTGGATGACCTGTTAGGATCAGTGAAAGTCCCCTATTTGACAGTCAGTTCCGTCCTCTTTCATTACAGATGCTTGGGGGCGGGAGGGGGGGGGATACTAAGAAAAAAATATTTGTCAATATGGCTATAAAAAATAATTGGATTTGTATAAAAAGTATGTGTAGTATTCCATTTTTGTTTTTTCTACTTGGTTGTACTCAAGATAAGTTTTGTTAAATAAAATTACTTCTCATACTATAACATTAACAATTATGTCATTCTGACATTTGATGCTTTAGGAAGAAATGGGATGGACTGCCAAGTTCCAGGAACCACTAAGTCTGGCCTCATAATAGGATGCCCCAGATCAATTCATTAATAATATTGAAACTGTGTACGGTGGTAGTAGTCATCATAGACCCTTCATTGAGGTATCCTCTAATTTGAGTAATCTAATAAATAGCTAGTTTGAATTTCATACTGAATTCAAGATTGTCTCACTGTTGACACAGTAGTAATTAAAATGAGATTATAGAAACCCAAATATATAATTTTGCCTGTGCCTTTTTTGGTGAAAGTGTAGGGGCTATTTGTAAATTTTCCCCTTCCCCAAATTACATAGAATATTTATGGTGTAGTTTGCTGAAGTAGCATAACTTTCTACTTGTAATTTCATTTGCTTAATTTTTCTGACCCTTGAAAACTTGTTCAAGGTTGGTTATCATGTGAATCATGTCTACCAAGCAAATTATATTTATCAGAAAGAATCCCTTTCTATATTCAAATAAGAATTTGGCTTTAGAAATCACGCAAGCACAAGCTTGTTGTACTCATTACAGCTTGGGCAATCATTTACCACAAGAGTCATCACTTTAAAGTTAAAAGAATATGTACCACTTGGCTCACTTTAAGTATGTCTACACACTGGACTCTGGTTTTAGGATCTTAAAGAATGTTTAGTATGTCAATTTCTGGTCATCATTTTTTTTTCACAAGAAAATAATATTATAAGTAAAGAATCTTCTTTAGCCCCTTTTGGAGAATTTAAGACATAATTTACTAAGGCTTAAAATACTATCACAAGTCTTTCAAAGTTTCTGGAAAGAAATATTAGGACCCTCTCTCTCTCTGTCTCTCTCTTTCTCTCTGTCTCTCTCTCGTGTGTGTGTGTGTGTGTGTGTGTGTGTGTGTGTGTGTGTGTGTAGGAGAGAGAGAGAGAGAGAGAGAGAGAGAGAGAGAGAGAGAGAGAGAATATCAAGCCCAGAACTTCATCACAGGATCACATACTAAGCAAGTTCTCAGCTGGTGTCAAATACACCTGGCCCAAATATCTTCACTCTTAAGACTGAGCTATAGACGCATGATGTTATCTTTGTAATGACAATTACCTGGAGGGGCTGTGGAGATGGTTCAAATTGTGAGGACCTGAGATTTGGATCCCCAGCACCCATGTAATATCAGGGGTGGTGGAACATATCTGAAACCTCAGTGATAGAAGGGAAGAAGCAGGAAGGTTCTTGGGTCTTGACACAAGCCAGTTTACTTGAATCCGTAAATTCCAGGTTCTGTGAGATACCATGCTGATGCTGGTTAGATTTTTGTCAATGACAAAAACTTTGACACATCTAGAAAAGGAGAATCTCAATTGAAAATTGCCTGTGGACATGTCTGTGGAGCGTTGTGTCATTTAATGATGGACATGGGATGGCTCTGCTTATTACAGATGGTGCCACCCCTAGGAAGTTGGTCCTGGATTAAAAAAAAAAAAAGAAAGAAAGAAAGAAAGAAAGAAAGAAAGAAAGCAGAGTAAGCCATTGGAAGCAAGCCGGTAACTGGTACTCTTGCATGGTTTCTACTTTAGTTTGTGTCTCAAGGTTCCTGCCTGAAGTTTCTCCTCTGAATTCCCTCAGTGAAGGACTATGACCTATGACATGTAATAAAATAAACACTTTCCTCCCCAGGTTGCCTTTTGTCATGATGTTTAGCACAGCAAAATAAGACTGATGAGACTTTAAAAAATAACCAGATAACAAAGATGAATAGAAGTTCAAAAGACTTGACTGGGGCTGAGAATGTAGCTGAGTGATTGATGGTGTAATTACACAAGTAAGGACTGGAATTCAGTCCCTAATACTCAGGAAAAAAACAAAAAAACAGAGTAGAGGAAGGGAGAGGTAAGGAGGAAGGAGAGGAGAGAAGAGAAAAATACTCAAGTCATATGCCAAAGAACATGCATCAGATAGGGCTTCAATGTCATTTTCAAATCCCTCCTCAGAAGTCCTCCCCACCCTTCCAGATGTGTCCTCTCACACAAGTGGCTGTACTGATCACAGAAGTCCCTTAACTCCAATAGTCAAATTTTAAATAAATTTCCTTTTATTATAAGAAACCAAAGATTAAAGGAACCAAAGTTTTTACTCATATCTGTAAAGTCAAGCTTTTCTTTGGGTCCCAGCTCAGAAAAAAAAAAAAAAAAAAAAAAAAGACACAGATTTATTAATCATGAAAGCTTGGCCTTAGCTTAGGCTTGTCCCACTCTCTTTTGTAGGATAAGTTTAGCCATATTTGAGGATCTATGTCCTTTTACATGGCTCAGTTACCTCCCCTCTGCCTGCCTGTCCTACTTCCTAAACCTCTGACTGGTGACTCTGCCTTTCTTCTCCCCCAGACCGTCTCTGTCCAGAAGTCATGCCTATACCTCCTGCCTAGCAACTGGTCATCCAGGTCTTTATTAAACCAATCACAGTGATACATCTTCACACAGTGTAAAGGAACCTTCCACAACATGTCAGAGATTAGAGACTGGTGACTAACTCCCCAAAGAGTTCCCACTGTGACTAGGCTTCTGACATCTTGGCTCCCACTATACTCTCAGCAACCGCTCGAAGTCAGTGCAGCCTCCGCTTCCCCTCTGGGGTCTGTATTGATGGATCTGATACCACTCTCCATAAGAAAGTCACTTCTGTCCTCCCACCACCAAGTCCTTTCTCCAACTTTAGAGGTAGAGAGGTGCCTACGGCGAGGTGGACTTACTGGCATCTGCATTTACTGCTAACACACACTAATGCTAACTAGCGCTAAGAAAGGGAAGGGGAACTTCAATGTCACTTTTTCCTTGTGCCACACTTCCTTTTGCAGCATTCTCTCTCCTCTAGTCATAAGTGCCTCTAAAATTTATTCTTCCAACCTCTACTTTAGCATTTTTAGGTCTTTTTGTTTTGCTGGCCTTTCACTAAATGAGCACTTATAGCTAGTTGTCAGCAGGAAATATTTATGAACATTGTTTGTCCCTCTACATTTGTCCTGTAATTCTTTCAGAATTTGTTGGCAATTCTCAATTCAGTCATAAACTACCAGGTGTCTATAGCAATCATGGCATGGGGCTGTGAGGAATGCTCTTTGTGGAACCAAATGTATAAGCAGTGCATGTTTTCTGACCTCCTATACCTAAAGTCACCCAGGGTTCTATATGTGTAACCTGGTAGGATTGACAGTTGCCATGGTTATCAGCACAGAAGTGGAACTCAAGTTTTCATGACAAAATTTCATTTGGGATGAATCTTAGTAAGTAGGAGTTTTACAGGTAGTGATGTGATCTCTGCCCTTGGCTAAGCACTTTAGTAACCAGGAGGATTACTTTCCTCACCTATCACAGAGATGGCTAAGAAAAAGAAAAGACAAAAAGATTAAGAAGTTGAAGGTGAGGTTTAGCACACAGTAGCTGCTCAATCAATGAACATCTACAATCACTGAATAGGGTAAAAGGATGCAAGGGATGGTGGCCTCCAAGTCTAAGAATTTAGGTGCCAGTATGTGTGTTGAATCCTGTATTTTCACCATCAGCTGTAGCACTGACCACGCCCATTGGGGGGTGGAGCGATGGGCGGAGGTGACCTGAGGAAGGAGGTCGGAGGGGGCCAGGAAGGCGCTCTCTCTTTCTGGCGTGACTCGGACAGGAGAGGATCGGGTTGAATTTCCTGGTGTTCATCTGTCTAGGTTGTAAGTTATTTCTCCCTGATTAAACATCTATTCGGCCTATTTGTTTATCCTGATCCTTATTTACCGCAATAATCAGCCATGAACATCCATCCCCTTCCAGGATCTGCATTACTTCATGAGACTGTCCTTTTTGTGCTGTTATTGCCTCATACTCAACATGTCTTAAATTGAACTTATTATCTCTTCTCCCAAGTCAACTCCCTTTGTAACTTCCTATGCTAATTGATGATTGTGTCTTCCAGCTCTGACTGCAATCGCTTTATTCTTACTTCTCATGGTTTCTTCTGACTTCTGCCACTCTTCACCTTACTCTTCATTTTATCTGATTGAATTTTTAAATTCTATTTAATGTTTCCTTGTGTTACAGTACTACTTACATCAATTCTTTATGCCTCTCTGCAGACAGTATAGGGAAAGACAGTGTATCTTCACACCCCTCCTCAGTTTACAGACTCCAAATATCCCTGGATGGATCATACCATTCAGCTGGTTTTGTCTCTTATGTGTGAGAAGACTCCTGACTTCACTACACACTTGGTTACATTCACCTGAGCCCTCTTGTTGACAAACTATACCTCAGGCAACTAAGCCCAGGTTTAGCAGAGAATCTTGCTAATTCAGCTCATGGCAACTCCATCCCACACCTCACCTTGTATATCTCCCTTTTTTTTCCATGCATTGATGTCAAAGTCTCTGGCCTGCCGTTACCAAGAAAATTAACAAATCAGGTCAGCAAGAACTTCCTTCTCCTTGATATTTAAATATATTCATCTTAGTAATTCCTCATACATTGATTTCCCCATCTTGTGGCTTCACTATAAATCCCCATGTGTCATTGCTTTGTGTAGAGATAAAGTCAATCTCCTTGACACTGTTGACTCCACTGCACTGGTTTTGATGGAAGTCTTCCTTTCCAATTTAAAGAAGCATCAGAATTTTTCTTTTTGGTTAGTCTCTGGGAAGACTGACTCCTAAATAAATAATAACAATCCCATTCTCATAGCTATAGTCCCTGTGTTTTTTGCTTTGGAACCCATTGGATTTTATTTAAACCATGCCCTTTCTAAAATGTTTGCCTACAAACCAAACTTACAGTTCCCATACAGGGATACTTGACCGCATGGTCTGGCCTCACTGTAGCACACATTCTATTGTCTTTTCTTACATGTTTGAGAAACATAATAACATTTTCTCCAGAATGAAGTAAATGAGCAGCTAACAGGGATAGCAAGACCTCTCAGTGGTAGAGGTGCTTACTGCCAAGCATGATCTTTCTTTCAAATCCCACAACACACACACACACACACACACACACACACACCCTAAAAAATTAAAACTATATTAATAAACAAATATAGCAATAATTCTTCTTCAAATTGCTTTTATTAGACAGTTGAAATGTTAGTTATGAACAGCTGGTCTATTTTCACACAAAGGATCAAGAGGCACACTGATAAAGACATGCACTGAACAAGGGCCATTACTAGTACATAAACACTCAGGGATTGGGGCATGAAACCTCAGTACCAATTATATGGATCCACTCATTAAATAGCCTTTAATTAGCAGTAATACAGATTTCCCAATTTGAATAGTATCAGAAGCACAGCATCTGAGTTAGCAACAAAATGCTATCCTGGAAAAGAGAAGAAATGTGTACACAAAAACTAGCTTTTAGTTATATCCCAGAGTTCAATCTTAACAAAACTAAAGCATGGTAATTCTACCAGAGTTCTATTCCTGTGAATAAATATACCACAGAATATATTTATTCTTTAATGACAGACTCACTCATGCAGCATCACAATTGCATTTGGTTGATATCTGTGGGAAATGACTTTAGTTTTACTTTGTATATTCATTTCTTTTGAAATTTTTCTATTACTATTAGTGAAGTGAAATGAACAATATGGAAATCTAACACACATGGTCTTATACCGCACCAGTGAAATAGATAATGTGGGAACTAAACAGGCATGCCCTTATATTATATACACCAAGTCATTTTTTTTTTTTTTTTTGCAGTTTTCCAAGTAGCATGGCATCTTTTGTTTCTTAAATAAAATGTCAGTTTTTCCATAAGATTGCCTTGTGGGATGCTGGGAGATATTTGAGATTTAGAATTCATTTCAATATTCTATCTACCTCTTACCACATGACCTCTTTTTCAACAGAATATTAACTATATTTTTTTTAAAAAAAATCATGGCTATAATAAATTATAGTTTACATGGCACCCATTTGGCTGACAAAAGTTTTTGAAAACATACTGTATATGACATTTAGGTTATGTCAAAAATATATTTATTAAACATGAATTCTTCATTTGTTTTAACAGGACAAACAAATATCCATAAAATAAGAATTGTTACCCAAATTATCATTGTAATTGCTTTGTTTTTTTTTCTTAAAACTCAAAATCAGTTAGCAAGAAATCCACAAAGTTGTGTAAATAATCAGTCCCACAATGATTCCACTCATGAAAAAATAAATGCAATGTAGAAATAAATAACTTTGTAGTAAAATAGAAAGAATTTGGCGGTTGTCAAATAAATAAGCAGCACTATTGATGTGTGTATTCTGCTAGTAAATGATGTTCTTGGCAGCCAGAAGTGTGTTCTTCAGAAGCATGGCCACTGTCATGGGTCCCACACCTCCTGGAACTGGAGTGATGAAGCTGGCTTTCCTCTTAACAGCTGAGGAAAAAGAACATTTCTTTGTTTTAAATGTATCTAAGAATATCATTTTTAAGCACACTGCATATAGTTCATTTAGCCCATTATAAACATAATTTTACAAACCTCCAATCATTTACAAGATGCATTAGGCTACAATGAAGACACACACACACACACACACACACACACACACACACACATACACATACACAGGCACAAATATGCACACACACACATTATTCTATGATATTTATGGTGGACACAAAAGGACATGCTCAATCTCCATGCTTCTACTTTACAAGAACAAAAGTAATAAGCTATAATCAATGTGTCTTTCTTCTTATAATTTATAGAAAACAGTGGGCTTACAGATAGGAACCCAGGCTAATATTATTCACAAGACCACAAGCAATCTTAAGGAGGCCCTGAAGTGGGAACACATTAACCTGATTAAGTTATGTGCCAGGGCAGGAAGGCCTTAAGCATATTTCAAGGTTGTTTCGGAATTAGGGGCAGAGAGAGAGAGGCAGGTTAGTCATAGCACCTCTCTGTAGCTACTCTTGAGAGAGTGAGCCAGCCTACAGGAGGGTGTGACCTGATTTGGAGAGAGGGAGACAGCTAGAAGATCTGTCATCTAACAGTTCTGCTTAACTAACTCACAAAATATGAAATTGGTCACAACAGGGGGATACAGGGACCCACCCCTCTCTTTGACAGAGGCACAACTAGGTTTGAAAAAATTCTTTATTTCCACAATTGCACCCTTTCTTGGTATGGCTGTATTATCATGGGGAAGTCCCAAGTGCCTGCAGGAATAGCAATGAATAGTAGGATGTTCTAAAATACAAAAGAAAGAAAGGGAGGGAGGGAGGGAGAAAGGAAGGAAGGAAGACAGACAGACAGTGGAACCAACTGCAACATATTGATTTTCCTACTTATATTACTCAGCACTCGCACTATAAGTTACGTGTTACACTTCAAGTCACAGCTGATTAGCGAGCAGTAGTGGTCACTTTCTTTCTTGGATGTTAAATCCAATAAACTGCTGGTCTGCCTGGGTCTCACCATCTTCCTCTTGAAAGTTTATTTCCCCCACATACTCAGGATTCATGTTCAAACAGTACAAGCTGTGTGTGTGTGTGTGGGGGGGGTAGGAATGGGAATACGGGAATGGGCTGTTGCTTGGAACACTTGCCAGACAGCTTAGCCCAGAAGCTGCTCTTTTTGCACAGGTTGCAAATGGCAACCACACATTCACAACTTGCCCCACCTGTCATTCTTCAAGGGGATCTTCACTTGTCTGGGCTCAGGACTTCCCAGGGTGTTAACAAGCCTTTATGAGCATAGGTGGATCAGATAGTACTCAGTGGGCAGAAGATTAAACATTTCTGCAGACAGTTGAGCATCCAAATACTATTTTCAAGTTCAAGTTTTTTTTTGTTTTGTTTTGTTTTTTATAGAAAACAAAGTGGATACACATAGAGGCAAGGTTTGTACTCAGTAATGAGTGAGAAGCAGTGATGGGTTTAAAATACCTATTAGATTTCTCTGTTATTTTTTAAAACTTAATTTTCCTGAGGTATTGTGTCTAAGAAGGAGTAAGTATTTGTTGTTGAATGTTGTTAATGTAGTTTAGGTTCTATTATATAAGGAGCAGGGGCACATTTTCAGTTGAGGAATCATTAGCAGATGGCACTGGGTACTGATGTCAGTGGGTAATGGAAAAGTGCTCATCTGGGGAGGGAGACAACAGGAGGCTGAGATGGAAGAGTAACCTGTACCCAGTAGTTCAAAGAATCTGGACAATAAAATAAGACCTTGTTTCTTTAATAGTAAGTAATACATAAATGAATATTTTCTAATGACAAGTTTGCATAACTATCTCAAGACTGTAATAAGCTATATGCTTTGGGGCACCACAGATGCTTTTAGATGAGATTAGTCATGAGAGAAGTTCCAAGTTCAAGTCATGCTTCATAACGTGAAATTCATATTCTCTAATCATGTCTAGAAAAGATTAAGTTAATGAACCCTGAATCACCAGAACAACTTCTCGTTGACTGTTTCCCTAAGAACAGGCAGGCTTTGCACCTGCTTGTGTGTGTTTCTGTGTCTGTCTGTGTGTGTCTCTGTATGTGTGTGTGTGTGCCTGTGTGTACTGTGCTGTCTATGTGTGTCTCTGTATATATGTATGTGTCTGTATGTCTCTGTGTGTATTTATTTATTTTGTGTGTGTGTGTGTGTGTGTGTGTGTGTGTGTGTGTGTGTGTGTGTTTTGGGGGCTTCTCTATGCTTTACTGAAGAGAAACACAGAGGTATTACAGGGCAATAACCATTCACAGATTGACTTACTGTGGCTCTAGAAGTGGAGTAATATCTGTGTATGTGTTTAAGAGAAATACCAGTCTCTTCTGAATGAGAATTAGGTATTAGATCCATCAATAATTTCATGATTCACTAAAGAACATACCGAAAAATCTAGAGTTACATTCAATTCCATAGAAATCATCAGTTTGAGAGTTACTGAAGCTAACAATTAGGGCAAATAAAAATACCTGTTAAGTTCTATTATCTGTGTGCAATATGCCCTGGGGATGAGGGTTAGATAGAGATGACAATAAAGGGAAAGATTTGAAACTAAGATTTTTTTTTAAGGAAAAGCAATAATTACAACAAAATTTTATTTGAATGACCTCTCTACAAAACTTCAGGGACTATAAAGTAGCTACTAGAGATTTCCTTGAATTTATGAACATGATTTGTACTGCCCAGTCTCACTAATATGCCCCACCCCTTTTTCCATCTGGTGAACATTTGCTCTTCCTCCTCAGTCCAGCAGAACTGTCACTAGAGCTGGCTCCCAGAGCTGAGTTAGCTGTTTACTCACTGCTCCATGAAATTTACGGAATAATATTCAAGGTAAAGTCCTGAGTGCAATAGGATCTCCTGTTTAAGGAAGTCGAATTACAGCTGCTCCTCCCCCACCCTCCAGATTCTAGTGTCCATCATAGCCTAAAGTGTGAAACACCCGCACTGGAGAAAGAGCAGTGTTCCCCATATGAACAAGGTGGTGGAAGTTTGAAGGTTGATTGAGTGAGAGATGCATTGCTTTGGAGAGCTTTGTCATATGGCAACTTCAGGTTGCTAGGTCAACCCCAATGGGAAGGCAGTTTCAAACCTCTATAGCATCACAGTTGGTAATGTCTCTTTGGCCAAATCCTGTCTCAACATTACACTTCAACTATGAAGTGTGGGATAAGAATAGTAGCAAAGTCACTTTGCAAAGGGGATATGCCTGGACGCAGGAAACATGTGCCCACTCTTTATAGTCTACAATAGCAATGGTTGGTATTTTGTCTACCATTTCAGCCACACCATCTGTGGTCAGAATTATTCTTTAAAACAGATCTGATCACCTCACTCATAGAAATTTGTGAAATTGTTACTAACATTAAGATAAAGTTAAAAGTATCAGTCATGGCAACCAGGATCTATTGTCCTCTGGTCATATTCCTATATCTGATTATTACTGTTCCTACACATGGTACAAACTGGCCCAGACAGAGTCACAGAAATTTTCCCTTGTGTAAGACATAGTTACTAACCCGTGGAATTCACAGTCTTATTATAGAGATGTATATTTTAAAAATGCAATTACTCAAGCAATAATTGAGTGATGGCTGCAAAGTTTATGGCACTGAGAATGTGTCTGGAGAGCCTCCCTCGTCTGATATAGATGTGGCACAGGTATGCCAGACTTTTCCAGGTAAGAAATAGAGAGACCAGACAGTACGCTTGGTAGAGGGACCATGTTTGCAATCAAGATGGAAAACAAAACACAAAACCTCCTTCTCTTGGGTGGAAAGAGGCTTGAATCTGGGAAATGCTAGAGGAAGCCTGGCATTGCTCATCTGTAGGTAAAAGGAATCTAGAGAAGATGATATGGAAGAGGTAGGTGGTTTGTAATGATTTTATAATATAACCTAAAATCAATCACTGAAGTACTTCTGAAAGGAAGAATTCTCATTATTCTTACTTGAAAAGAACTGGTTTTTAATATCAGAGTAAGAATAACAGGTATGGAGCAAAGGTTACTTCATGTTTAAAAGGAGGTGATGACAGGGGTGATGAAAGATATTAGATGTTCAGTCTATGCGTGTACCTCAAAAAAAAAATGTGAGGGTGACATGTGGTCACAGGGTGTGGAAAGATTACTCAAAAGGGACACGGCTAGCGACATAAGGAATGTTCAAATGCTCTTTAACAACTTAGTTAAAACAAAAGAAGAAGGATGTGATCATTAACTTCCTGGCAGCAGCAGCCATGCTTCGGGAGAGGGTGTCTCTGGCTTGGGTTTCCTGTGTCATTATGCCCTCTGGGAACTTCATGGTCCCTGTTCCCAGGACTGGCACTAAAGAATCAAAATTGAAAATATGTCATCTGGGAGATTTTCCAGGTCCCTGGCAGGTAGTGAAGTTTGACTTGAGTGCCAGTGTGCATTCCTCCATGGTCCTTCAGTAGGAGGACTGATGTATTAAAACAGAATTGACTCTGCTAATATTTTATGAAAACTATGTCCTGGAAAGAGAGAATATGTTTGTGTTCTAAAAACTTCTGTTTGTGTGGAGCAATAGAAACTATTGACCTAAGTTTCTCTTGTGTTGTTTTTCTTTCTAGTTTGTTTGTTTGTCATCTTATAAAAGCATCCTGTGGCATATGTTAAGTTTCTAACACGGCGACAGCAAACATTTAGAAGTACTTTAATTTTAAAAGCAACACACACACACACACACACACACACACACACACACACACACAGAGAGAGAGAGAGAGAGAGAGAGAGAGAGAGAGAGAGAGAGAGAGAGAGAGAGAGAGAGAATGTCTTGCTTCCCTCATGTGAATTTCGGCTTCCCAGTATACATACATAATTGTCTAAATTAAATGGTTGAAAAAGTTTCCCATGCTTCTGAATGCAAACTACTTAGGCATGGCCTCTCAAACGTATCCACTATAATGAAGGGGAGACAAGCTTCAGAAAAACGAAGAGAAGGAGTAACAACCAGAAAAACCTGAATGGCATAAGACTGGAGAAACAGTATGACTCAGGAGGTAACAAAAAACCACTCCACTTTCTCATATGGGTGTTATAAAACGACATTAAATGCATGCTGAGCCAGAGAGCACAGGGCTCTTTAGCACATGGCTCACCACTGAATTTTTGTATGGCAACAGGATCAGGTATAACCAAGGTAATGTACTAAGCTCATCTGGGTTGCCAATTCTTTTTTTAAAAAAATTATATTGTATTGATCAATTGATTGATTGGTTGATTGACTCTCTCTCTCTCTCTCTCTCTCTCTGTGTGTGTGTGTGTGTGTGTGTGTGTGTGTGTGTGTGTGGGCGCACTTGTGATTGTGTGTGTGTTTATGTAAATCAAAAGAAACTTACAGTATTCCGTTCTCCTTTCCCCATGTGGGTTCCAGGGATCTAACTTAAGAGGTTTCAGGCTTGGCAGTAAGTACATTTACCTGATGAGTCATCTTGCCTGCCTGTTTGCCTGATTCTTAAGGTTCCCACAAGTTTTCTACATATACTTCATGAACACATTCACTGTCAATTTACCCTGAGGGAAAGAATGCACAGAAGAGTCTTTGCCTCATGGAGCAGAAGAATATGAAACTCTGGCCTGTGTTTCTATACAGGCTGGGCTGGTTTCATTAGGTTAGTGAGCTGGACATACCTGGACTTGCTTCACTGATTTACAGTTCAATGTATATTTGTGAGACAGCTACTCATCAATCTCCCCCTCTCTCTCCCTTCCCTTTCCTTCCTTATTTATATTAATTCAAAACTTTGTATATCTGGCTAGCCATTTCACAGACATGAATGCTTAAAACAATGTCAGAAAACATTGAATGGAGCCATGTAGCAACCCATGTAGCCTGGATAAATAAAAAGTTACTGTCTCTGAACTTGTTCATCACCAGTGAAGCCTCTTCACAGGCCACAGATGCTGTCAGCTGTCATTGCATTTTTGTTCTGGTTGGCAGGAGTTTAAATAATGCTATGATATTTCTACTGACATCTTGGGAATCGATCAATAGCATCTCCCTTTCACAGTGTCCTCCTTGGGGCATAATTATCTTGTGCCATGTTTCTCTCCCTTCCCCTTTTCCTTCTGGCTCTGAGGAATGCCACTGGGAAACTATTCAGCATTTTGGAGAATCTTCTGTATCTCTTGGAAGGTCGTTGATCTCAGTAGCGTACCATAATTATCCTCATAGGTAATTGTATATTCGGATGCTGAGAAACAATCACACAAACAATCTCATCATAGTATAAGAAAACTTTACAAAGGCATCAGACATTCCCCATTGTTCCTCCGGATGTTTTTTTAATATTTTGACCTTTTAACTCTTTCCTATAAAAATAAGACCATTTCATGTCAAAGACGCCCTACTAACTAGGTTTAGAGATTCACTTCATTTCTAAGACTCAAACTTCACCATGACTACTTTGTGCTTACTGTGAGCATCAGTGGAGACAGTTGGCACATTGATAACAGAGATCTCTTGATGACCTCTGTGGTTCTACCTGTTCTTAGAGGTGACCTGTGTGGGCATTGTAAACACAGTCTTTCCCAGAGAACTACTTTTGTAATCTCTACCAAATTTTCAACCTTCTGAGACAGATCATTTTAGGGTTAAAATATCAGGTCTTCCCTCAAAGTAAAGCTAGATTATGGGGAGATCTTACAATCGTGTCTTCTTAAAGGCTGATATTTTCAGTCAGACTGATCAATCATACCATCAACTTAAGTGAATGACACCAACAACTGAGTTGGAAATGGGATGTAGAGCAGAAACACTCTCTTACCTTCTCATGTGGTGGAAGGCAATCTTAGGACTAAGAGGCACCAAAAAGATTCAATTTGAAGTAAATTTTGACATATCCAAAAAGTATAAATTTCTGAGACTTATTTATTGTTTGCATGGCTATATGCCCCATACTCATAATGTGAATACCATGACACAAATTCAAACAATACATACTGAAGGATTTAATGAATGGACTAATCTTTGGACACACCATGCATATATAATTCCTATGGGATCTCCTTGTCTGGGGGGCTCTATCTTCATCAGACAGTTCAAAAGTCCTGCCACCTGTTGCTATAGCAACAAGCATGGCTCTATCAACTCTTATCCAAAGATAAGAGTCAATTACTTATCAGCTCTCAATTGATTAATAAACAAATCAATAGAGCCTCCTAACAAGCTCCCAGGCTCTGCCACAGGGCTTCAAGTAAGTAAGTAAACAAACAAACAAACAAACAAACAAAAAGTCCCTGATCTTAAAACACACTCAGCTTTCTTCCACATAAACAACAAAGGGGATATAAGAGATTAACTGCGCAGTAGCAGCTTGATAAAGCAACCCATATGCTATTTTAGACAGTTTAAACATTTATTCCTCCATAACATCTATTTTTAAAATAATCACAAAAGAAAATCTACTTCTATGTAAATGTTCTCATAGACCCAATCTTTGTCTGGGTCCTGTTCTCTTCATAACTTGGAACAGGTCTCTACATATTTGCTTTCTCCAACAGGTCTTTTCAGAATCCAATAGGATTAGTAAAGCTGTACTGTTAAGTGGCACTAGAAGGCAACAACCTGGTAACCAAAGAGTGACAGTTTTCTGAATTTCAACCACATGCAAACTGCATGTCACTTCTATGGCTTACCCCATTCACCAAACATCTTTTCAATGCTCTGACACATTGTACTATATTTTATGCACTTTTTGACAAATTATTCACTATATTAATACTTTCAACTCTATTTTTAGGATATTAAACTAACTCTCCTTCATATGCATTCCTATGAAACTAAAAGAAAAAAATGGCCTTTAGAAAAATATAAATGCCATTTTGGGGGAATTCTTGATGGCAATAAAAACTAGAAGTTTTATAAAGTTGATCATTGCTGGCATCTTAACACTTACTGGAATCATAACGACTTCTATGGTAGGACTATTGGCTCTTCAGCAGGGAATACAAACAGCTCCATTTACCAATGAGCCACCTAAGAATATTTCAAGGATGGAAAGAATCCAAGAAAAAACAGACATAGATTTTTTCCAGAAAGCCTGGATGCAATTAATGATAGCATAGATTAGATTGGACAACAAAGGCAAGCTATTAAATATTGATTGCCATTATAATTAGCTTATGTTTGTATCTCTGCTTTACCTTACAGTGATAATATAAATATCCAAGGAAATTTGTTACGAACTATCTAAATGGAGTATAGCCTCAACACAGTTGTATTGTTTATCTTAAACAGTTACATCAAGAAATATAGTCATTAGAATATTCTAATTCTAATTCATTTGTCAACAATATCTGACCAATAATTTTGCAGATAAGTTGTGAAGTACATTATAATGTCTCAATTCTTTTAATATTTTACATAATCGGGCTACTAAAATCTTGATAAATTTAATATTAATTTAAATATTATTTGCTGTCATTCTTTTATTATTTTCTAATTGGCTGACTCTGCATTCAAAGAATCCAGAGGTGACTGACAGTTCTAGAAAAAGGTAGTTATATCACCATGGTGCTACAGAATGAAAAGGGGAGAGAGAGGTGCTGGGGTCTACATGGTCTGTAATTTCTTACTCAAACACAACTCTTGACTAAGATGTAGTAATGAGACTTAAAAAAAAAAACAAAAACACTCCACTCATGAGATTAACCCTAAGAGGAATGTCTCCAGGGCAAAACAACACCACAGGGGCAAAGAAGTACAGAAGAACTCAGATAAGGGGTCAAAGATACTGTTTGTCAAGCTCTTTCTGCAATGCTATCCCTGGTAGCTATTTTAAAAATATATAAACAGCAGTGGGAAAAATTAAAATGGTTCTTGAAGTGAATCTAGAGTCTTAAGTCTATCTACCACTACCTGCCTTTCAAGTTCCAGGCATCAGAGGCCCATGATTCATTGTTTTGGGTTTAAGAGCTTGAACAGCAAGGCTAAAACTTAGTGTGTGGCAGAAATACAGAATATACAGGACAAGGAACTCACACACAAAGGAATAGTTTACTTGGGATCAACTAAATAAACATGCATGATAGTATAAAAGAAATAGGCAGCTAATCACTCTTAGGTAGCCTGAAGAACACAGAAATAGTCATGAATGCATTCAGGTTGATTTCTTTGACAGTTGGATACAGAAGAGACAAGACCAAACAAACAAACACAAACAAAGAAACCAATGGACAGAAAATGAATGAAGAATGAGGTGGAAACTAAAGTGCAGAGTTATAGATTTGTAGATGTTTAGTGCAATGGGATGAAAAGGTGGACCATGGACACATGGACACTGCTTGTTGCCGGCAATGTGTCAGCAATTCACATGCACTAATTAGCTCCTGTAAGGTGATTATTTCATTTAATCTTTGTGACAACTTTCTATGATAGGTATTATTATCTCAGTTTTTCAATGATAAAATCAAGTCCCAGAGAGGTGAAGCGATTTATCTAAGGTCATAATTGTTTTAAGAAGAGAGCCAGGACTCAAACCCAAGTCAGCCTGACTCCAGAATGCAATCATTCATGAACAGTTAATAACAGAAAAAGGATATAGAATGAAAACTCTGAGGTTTCAAGTGTAGAAAAGTTTAAAAGGGGAGAAGACAGATAAAGGTTTTGGTCCCACCTCCAGTAGTTTCTTAGAGGGACAATAAGTGTCTCCACTGCCCTGTGTTCTTTTAGATTTAAATTTTAAGGAACAAATTTCTTCAGATTGAGTTGTAAGACTTATCATCCCTTTGTGGGAGCCATTACATACTCAGTGTATATTCTTTTGAAAACTTCAAAAGCAGACTCTAGCATCTGGGACAAATTTATAAGTTTTTACATCATATTTCCATTCTTGAATAAACTGGTTTTTATCATAGTTCTGTTCTTAAATGAAATGCTATGGGAATACTATTGAGTATTAATCCTGTATTGTTTCCTTCTTTGATGCCTCTACTGTTGTTGCTTCTATTTGGATAAAGCCCCCTCTTCACTTACCCACTCTCCACAGAGCTGCTCATCCTGGGTCAGCCCCCTCTTTCTCTTGCTCACACTCCATACCAGCTATACATCATGGATCAAATGGTCTGGTCTGGTAAAAACCGTTTCAAGAGGATTTTGGAGCTGGGGTATACACTCATGTTCATGCTTGAAGTCATACATGATTCTGTTTTTTTTTCACACTTAATCATTTGACAAAGCATCCCAACTCTCCCTTTAAATTTTATCTACCATCTAACCACCTCATAATACTTAAACCCATTAGTACCCTTGTCCACACCCCATCATTTCTTACTTGGATAATTACAATAGCCTCTAAACAGGTACCCCTGATGTCACTCATACTTTCCACAGTCCAGCCAGCAATCCTGTTGAAAAGAAATCAAAAAGTAAAACCCAGGATTCCTTTCTGTGGTCTGTAAAGCCTAATGTGATTACCACCACACTGCTATGTCCTTTGAGTGTTCCCATAAACATCTCTCCCTTTATTTACCCTGTCCAATTGCAGTGGCTTCCCTGTAACTCATCAAAACTACCAGATAGAGCAGGACCTGATCTCTCTCTCTCTCTCTCTCTCTCTCTCTCTCTCTCTCTCTCTCTCTCTCTCTCTCTCTCTCTCTCACACACACACACACACACACACAATTACAGTATTAGGGAAGGTGAGGAAGAAGACTCATGAGCTCAAGGCCAGCATTGGGAACATAGCATGTTCAAAAGCAGCTAGAACATAGAATGGCTCTGTTTCAAAGATTACAAAACAAAAACAAAACCACCAAATATGATCGAAGATCTTCACAATGATGGCTCTAGTTGCCTGGAAGATCCTCCCCCATGTCCATGTGGTGTTTTTCCCCATTTTACAGGTTAGCAGTAAGCTTGTCCTGACTACCCCTACAAAGCAAATCCACCCATCCATTTCCAGGTACTTGTTTTAAAGTTCGGTTTTTATTTCATGTCTTTAATGCATAATCAAAGCTCTCATCCTAAAGGGAACAATTCTGGAGTCATTGTGAGTGGCCATGGCCTGGAAATACAGATTTAGACAATCCCAAAATACATGTTCCAGTGTGGAAGCAGCTTCATAGTTTCTCTCTCTCTCTCTCTCTCTCTCTCTCTCTCTCTCTCTGTGTGTGTGTGTGTGTGTGTGTGTGTCTGTCTCTCTCTCTCTCTCTCTGTCTCTCTCTCTCACACACACACATAAAGTCATAATGCAAGGAAAGCTTAAAACACATTGGCAGGTCCATCAGAGAGGCAGTTAAAGTGAGATGGGGAAAGTTTTCTATAGGCCCAAGATGCTATCTGAGCTTTTGAGCTTTTGGATTGGTGGCAGCTAGTGAGCTAAGTTAAGAGATCCTGAAAGGTTTTTTTGTTTGTTTGTTTGTTTGTTTGTTTGTTTTTTCTATTTATCAGATGTTTGTCCTAACAGAGAGGTGAGTAAGGAATGGGCTATTCCAGAGGATTAGAAGTAGCCTAGGATGAGGTAATTTACCTCTGGACCTACAACCTTCTGCTATCTCCACAGCACTGACATTCGAACCAGTCAATCAGGCTCTGTAGACAGTTTCTTTTCATGTGTTTGTTTTTCCAATATATATGTGTGTATGCCTTCAAGTTATATGGATACACCATGTGTACAGTACCCTCAGAGGACAGTACATCATGTGTACAGTACCCTCAGAGGCTGGATTCCCTAAAGCAGGACTTACAAGTGATGTCAGCTGCCGTGTAGGTGCTGAGAATGAAATCCAGGTTGTCAGGAAGAGCAGCCAGTGCTCTTAACTGCTAATCCATCTCTCCAGGCTGACTTACTTTGTAATACTAATCACTATTTTATATACTATAAAGATGTATTTGTTTGCTTCTTAGCCTGAATAAAATTTTGTCTATTTAGACCACACTTTGTATCTCATGGGATAGATTCATAGAAAATGCTCAATAAATATTTGGAAACTGAATGAATCAAAACTGAAAGCTCCCAACGAAGATTTGGATATTCACATTCTTCTTAGATATAAGGTGGATTTCTTTTTACTCAAATGGAGCCACACATGTAGAAATTGTGGGTTCCACATCATTTCTACTCTCACGCATGTCTATGTCCAGGTGCACATGACTATAGAAGAAATGATAAGGGAAGTTCCAGTTTAGTGTTCTCAAGGGTGAGGGGCCTTTGCTGCACACTCTCCTTCATCTTACCATGAAAGAGTACATGAGTGAGGAGGCAAAGACAATATGTATTCAAAGGTGAGATGTGCAAAACGGTGCTCTTCCCGATCTGTGCTCAGATCTAACATCTCAGCACCTGAGAATGTGACTGTATCCAGAGCTAAGGTCTTTGAAGAGGACATGTACTGCATGAGATCATTATGACAATGTCTACTAAAATAGGACTGACATCATCAAAAGGGGAAGAAATTAGTACATGGACATTTCTAGAAGGACGGCATCGTGAAGCTAATAAAGAAAAGATGAGCATCTTCATGCAAAGAAGAAAGGATATGGTAGGAGCCCTCACGAAGCCTCCACTTGGATGTTAGGCTCCCAGAAGTGTATGGAATCCATTACTTCTGTGGAAGACAATGTATCTGTCTTTGGCAGCTCTAGTGAAGTTCTACCGACATCAAGATGGACAGAAACATCACCCCTGAGTGAAGATGTGCTTGATGTCCTTGGCTGCTGGCTTAACTATAGACTTCAGATGGAGAGGGCTGTGACTTGAGGTAATGTAGTGCAATATCTCTTTGTTATGACAGTTTATCCTGTATTCAAGGATAATACTTATAAGAAATAAAGCCACCAAATTGTTTGAGAGGATAAAGCAAACCATGATGAATTCTTTGAATATGCACTTGAGCCTTAATATAGAAAATACTGTTCATGGTTTACATGTGTAAGTATAATATAAGGAGACATAAGACATCTGGGTATAACTAAGATATACTACATATATGAACAAAAGTTTCAAAGAACAAATCAAAACTAAAATTTTAAAAATACTAGTGGTATTTGAGGGGTAGGCTTTCTTTTTGATGAAATGTGGCTTCTTTACTTTGCAGACAAGTTTATTTCACTGGCAGGTTTTATAGTTATCACTATCACTTCTGCTTACTGTCCTGTAACCTTGAGACAGCGTGTGAAGAAATCCCCATTTCAGACATTGAGCCCACCTATTTTGTTGTTCTGCTCCATCTATCTCCCTCCTCCTTGCCAGTCCTTTCCTGCATTGTTTCTCCATGCATTATTTGGTGTAATCCTTCAGGGAGGCAAGGTCAGGATTGGAAG
This sequence comes from Phodopus roborovskii, assembly GCF_943737965.1. NCBI lineage: Eukaryota > Metazoa > Chordata > Mammalia > Rodentia > Cricetidae > Phodopus > Phodopus roborovskii. The sequence continues at coordinate 12,914,711 of NW_026126525.1, forward strand.
AAAGAGGGGCAGGCAATAAGAAGCAAACATTCCAGTTCTTTCCATTCCATTCCAACCCCTATGGAATAATGCATCATAAAACTGAAGCACAGTCATTAAAGCTTCAAATGTTTGCAGGAACATCTGCGTATTGGGCATGAGGTGTAGATGAGGCCTGGGAGACAACCAACAGGAGCAGGGCTAACTCAAGTAGCAAGACGGGAAGTCATTAATTATATGTTCAGCTGAACAAATCCATTTGGTGAATTGCAACCATAAAAGCAGTGTGATTATGAGCGTTAGGACTAGAGACTGCATTTCATCTTGTAACTCAGAAGGTGCTACTTGCCGCCCATATTCTGTAATCTCGTTTGTACCTTAGGAATACAGGCTGCTTTGTAATAAATGTCTGATGTAGACCTTAAAGCTCCAGAAAACAGTTGAAAGAAATTGTAGGAGAAAGTCGTCATGACCCATTATAAAGCAGTAATCTACAAAGCAAATCCAGACTTCTCAAATATATTAATAATTACATGATTGTTGCTAATGAAAAAAACTTCCTAGACATTAAAAATAGGTTTGTCACATAGATGTTTTAAAATTATGCCTTGGGGGTACTGTGCTTGCTGAAGACTCAGGTTCAATTCCCAGTACCACATTGAGTGGCTCACAACCACCGGTATCTCCAGCTCCAGAGGATTCAATATCTCTGGTCTTCTTGAGCACCTGTGCATATGTGTATATACCCCATACAGACACACATGTCAAATTAAAAATAATAAAAATAAATCATGAAAATAATTTAAACTGCCTAAGTTCTGAGGAATGATATATGCTCAGATAGCTGAAGGAGGATGGTAAATAATGGTCAGAGACTAGAGGCATCCATGAAAATACCCACAGCCTGTAATGGAAGACTGATGCAAAGGAAACACCAGCTCAATGTGATGGTAATTTTATAGCTCTATTTATCTTCTTTTTGACTTTTCTTGCTTGTTTTTCAAGGGTTTCTTTGTGCAACAGCCCTACCTATCCTGGAATTTGCTTTGAAGACATGGCTGGGCTTGAACTCACAGAGATCCACCTGCCAAGTGCTAGGATCAAAGGTGTGTGCCACAAAACCTGGGTAGCTCTATTTACTCTTCAGCGCACTAAAGAAAGCATGGCATTGCAGGGGAAGCCTGCTGAGGCCTTATGGAATCTCCACAGAGGTTCTAAGCAAGCAACAACTCCAGAACTGGGCAGACTCCATGGACAGTACTGTAGTGGGAAGGGTGACAGGTGGAATCGGAACAGCACAGCCTCGAACCCCATGACATTTTAATGTGTGTGTGTGTGTGTGCAGAAAACTGCAGCAGCAGAGGTTTTTGCAGGTATGCTGCAGTTGTTGAAACACTCTGAATACCCAGCACAGGGAATTATATTTGTCCTTCAAATTATTTTTGCAAATTACAGAAAAGTACCTTCCTATAATTTATAAGTATATGGAGAATTGAAAATAGTAGTAAAGCTGACATTTATTAAAATCCATTTAAAAGAGAAACAGGGAAGAGTCGTTTTATTTCTCTGAAGAACTCTATGGAGAGCAATCTGGTACTTGCCATCTGGTGTATCACCTCCTACTTGGAGGAGCATCCATTCCATAATCCTGCGAATTATCCTTCTTCCTACAGTGTTCACTGGCTCCCAACATTTTACACTTTGTCCCTTTGATAACAATATCATGAAATATCCCTGGGAGTTCTACTAGTGCTACATTCTATTTGCAGTTGCCAAACAGCATTGTTTCCTATGGGATAGTGTCACCCTTTTCCTTACAACCACCGTTCTCATTTACATTGAAGAACCATTCCCATAAGTGCAATCTACTTTCCATACATGGCCCAACTTCCTGCATTAATGAGCCAGTCTTCTCTGTGAGGAAACCTTCTTCATGTGAATCTACCCACATCCATTGTGCTCATCTTGGCAGAAGTTATAATGAAATGTTCACAGATACTCAGAAGGCAGTTGTGCTTTCTCTGTGGCAATTTGCAGCCAAACCTGTGAGATTATGATGTGACCCATGGTAAAGCCCCTCCCTCTCAACAAGGGAGAGGGCGCCATCCCTCACCTCAGGTTAATTCCTGATGAGCAACCTGAAGAGCAACATGTCAAAGCCTACTCCTCTGGGTGGCTGAGTCACTGCCTTACCCACAAGGCCTTCTTCACCGAGTCTAACTCACCCTTAATGCTCTGGATTTGTAAACCAGAGGAGTGATAGGAAAAATTATGAAAAACCTCAGGCATTTATTTTATTATAGGGTCAGAATATCCTGATCTTGGAACCTCCTTCCAAAAGTTTCTGTGCTTTTATGTGCATGGTCATTTGGCAGTACTCTGTGAAATGTCTCAGACACTGAATGTAAATCTAAAAGGGAATACTGATAAACAGTAGTTCCCGCTGCCTGTGGGGACTCATTCTGAGACCTCTAGTGGGTGTTTGAAATTATTGATAACACTTAACTACATAGCTAAGAGGCTTCTGCCTTGACATATCTACTTGTGATAAAGTTTAGTCAACAGGCAGAGGAAGACAATAATAGTAAAAATAAGAGCACAGTATACTGTAATAATAGTTTGTGACATATATATATGTATATATATATACATATATATGTATATATATACATATATACATATATATGTATATATATACATATATATATATATATATATATATATATATATCCTCTCTCAAAATATCTTACTGAGCCAGCCATGGTTATGCATGCCTTTAATCCTATCACGAGAGGCAGAGATGGGTAGGATCTTAGTTTACGGCCACACTTTCTCATAAAAACAAATGAACAAAACAAAACCTACAGTATCTTATCTTATTGTATTCTGCTCATGATTTTTGTATGAAATGAGATGATACCATACTTTTTAAGCATGCTGCAAAAGCAGAGTCCTGGAAAAGAGGGAACTGCCGTGACCACAGTTGAACTGGAATACTGGTGACCAATGCAAATACAGAGCTCTTAGGTGTCAGTGTTGTATCTAAACAACCTCATCAGTGCTCAGTCCAATGCTCTTACCTTTCATCTTGCATTTGCTTTTGACATTTCCCTTTTTATGCCATCATCTATTTAACTACACAGAACTACAGCTCCATTAAATAATGGAGTCCAGTAATTAACTACACACAACTATAGCTTGACTATATAATCAAGTCGAGTAATTAACCTCACAGAACTATAGCTCGATTAAATAATTGAGTCAAATAAAGCATAAACATTTCTCACAATTGCTCATTTTTAAGGTGCTTCCAGACATTGTTCCTAGGCAAAAATCCTTACTTATTTAAAAACTAAGAATGCATGTAAATGTCCTGAGACCAAAAATACCCACTGATGGGGGAGGGGGCGAGAATTTGGGGGAGGTTAGCCTCCTCCAGAAGTCAAGGCTTTGAACTTTGACCATCTGTTTTTTTTTTTTTTATCGAGCTACCTTCTGCTGCTAGTGTCCTCTGCATACATCCCAAGTATGTAGTGGGTTTGCTGTGAACACACAGTGGGAAAAAAACAAAACAAAACAAAAAAGAAACAAAACCCAGGTTTTAAAATCAAATGCAGCATTACTCATTTGAGTTACGAAATTCAAGTGCATCATTGAAACCTAAATGGGTTTGGTCTGGCATGGTATATGAAGACATAATAAATAAAATATATCCGTTTTACAATTTTATAAACTTTACCATAAAAATACTTACACATAAATGAAAACATTGTACACCATAATTAACCAGACCTAAAATCTATACAACTCACCAAATTTCTATATATAGTCATTCTATATGTAGTCATTCAGAATGGAAGCTGAGGAGCTCCACATTAAATTTTATACTTTTCAATATCGAATATATTTTATAGATGTATCTCCCACCAAAAACAACAACAACAACAAAATCAACAGTAGAATCTAGGGGAACAATTAACTGTATAATCTCTTTTGTAACTCATGCAATCACTGTCACTCAGCCTGTCTTGCTTTCTTTATGTTCTATTCTACTCACAGAGATACATGTGTTTACACACATGCACACAGATGCTATTGGCTAGATTCTGCATATGAGAGGGAACATATTTTTTTCTGAGATTTCATGATTTCCTTTAATATTACACATTCTTGCTTGATCTGTTTTCCTATAAAGTTTTAACATAATTTTTCTTTATAACTGTATAGTATTCATATATATATAAAACACACCACACACACACACACACACACACACACACACACACACACATATATATATATTTATCAACATTTAATTATCCATTCATCAGCTGATGGACAACTAGGTTGACCCAATCCTAAAGCAAATGAAGCATCAACAAACATGTGAGTGTGAAGAGCTCTATGGTGTGCACCTCTCTGGTTCAACTCTGCCCAGGACTGAAACATCAGGGTCACATGGTAGTTCTAGTTTAAGTTTTAAGAATTCCACAATGGCTGTATTAATCTGTACATTCAATAACAGTGAATAAGCATTTCTCTCCACACCTGTTCCAACATTCATTGTCAGATTTGTTGATGATGGGCATTCCGACTGGGGTAAGATAAGTTCAGAGCAATTTTAATATATATTTTCTCGATGGTTAAGGACACCGGACTCTTTAAAACAGTCACTGGCCGTTTGTATTTCTTTTCCTATTTAGTTCACTTGCCTACTTGTTAATGGCTAAATATAAGGCACAAATACCTATGTATAGTATAAAATGACAGTCATAAAAACCACAGTATGGCTGACAAGAATCGGGTTTCCCCTTCATTCATCAGGACTGGGTTCTTACCTTCAAAGTCCACATCTCCAACTAGTTTTGTCTTTCCTGTTGTAGGATCTTGGACGTAATTGATACCCACATCAATGACTGTTGCGCCTTCTCTGACCATATCAGCCGTAATCAACCTGGGAATACCTGTGAATGGAAGAGTTGTGAGACTCTTGAATTTTAAATTTTGTCCAGTACTTAGACTTTGCTCTGTATTTTAAGAGTATATAACTATATCCTCTACAAGAAAGAGGCTAACTTCGTTCCGATTCTTGATCATCAGGTAGAAGGACAAAAGACAATGAAGGAAATGCATGGGACTTTTGAAGAGCAACCATTCTGGAGCTGTCCTTTCTCCTCACAGATTGCTTATCTGACCTGTCCTTGGGAGCACCTGTTTGAGCAGCATCCTTTCATCTAACAGGGAGTCACAGGGATAAGGTAGGCTCCCACTGTTTCAGAGTAGAGTAAACGCTACTTGGGTGTTGGGAAGATGGAAATGGAAAGGGATGTGATAATCATAATGTGTACTCCCACTGTGTGGTAAGCAGTACCACAATGCCATCTCATGAGCTCCACACAGACATATCTATCACCCTTTCCTGTTTCTCTTGGTTCCCATGACTACATAGGATCTGAAAGGTATAAGCTATGGTAGCTGTCCTCTTTATTACCCCATTCTGGTTGAAAAGAGAGATCTATAGAAATAACATGCCACTCTCTGTGATCTGGAACTACTTTTAAATTTTGTTTCAAGTGTGGCACTACTGGCTAACACGCAATAACACTGCAGCTGTTTTTTATGATTGTCTATTGAGTGAGCTCTGAACACTGATTTAACATACTTTATTATTTAACACACTTTATTATTATGTCTCATGTGTGTTTTGACTGAGTCCAGCTGGATACATCTGACTTAGGCAGTTTTGTAACCCGGGTCAGGTAAATTCTGACTGAAGTCATCTGAAGACATGACTTGTACGTGTGTCTAAAGTGGCTCGCCCACGGCTGTAGTTGATACTGAGGGTTGGGTAGGACCACTGGAGCACTGTGTGTGATCTGATCTCTGGCTGCTGAATGCCAAGCATGCAGAAGTAGAAGGGGGATGCTGCAAATCCTTGGAGGCTGGAATCCTGAGATAAGCTCAGTTCTTTTACATTCTTTTAGTGAACAAGTAAGGGAGCCCATTCAGATTCAAGACCCCCTTTTAGGTGAATCAAAGAACCAAAGAACGTGTGACATTCTTCACTCTGCACCTATGCTCTTGTGGGTGTCATGGCTGGTAGGTGATTCATTCACATTCCCATGCCCCTTGCAGGTAGCTCCTTAATATAATGAATTTAATATGAGATTCTTTTTTTAAAACCTATCTGCTCTGTGATTAGAGGAGTTCTTTTAGCACCCCAACTGTCCAAGTGAGCATTCCAAATGGTCTAAATGTCACGTTGTGACATAAAGTTCTTGGTGTAGGTGAGGTGTTTTAGCCTGTAAAAAGGTCAGTGCTAATACAGATGTAGCTACCACAGATGTTCCTTAATTGCATAGGCACCAGCATTTGAGATATGTCTTCCTTACATCTCAAGCAGTGAAATGGACTCATCCTTTATCAATCCTAATGTAGCCACTGGCCAGACTTCTCTCAGCCTCTGAAGACAGTCATGAAATCATGTTTCTTCTTTGTACAGGAAAAGGAGATATACACTGGTTACAGCTGTAGAGGACTTCCTCAAATGACAACATTTGTGGAATAGTTATTAAAATCCAGCTATTATACTTTTAAGCCAATATTAAAATCTATATTTAAGTACTGTGATATCTCAGACAATATCAGACTGGCAATAGACAGAAACCACAAATATTAAAGTACAAGGAAATTTGAACTGCAATAATTTCAAGAAAAATTACAAAATGGAAAAATGCAATTTATGTCTTTTTTAGATAAAGATATTTATATGTCCACTGTAAACATTTTGAATAATATTAAAAGTTTAAGACAAAAATAAAAGTAAGAATTTTCCTACCATCAGAAGATAATAAGTATTAGAATTTTCACTGTTTCTTTTTAGAATTTCAAAATATTTATTTAATAGATATAAAATATGCCTGAAATTCATAAGCATATATATGTGTATACATATCACTTCGTCCTTAAATCTAAACTGTGATCCTTTCCTGTTTCATCAATTAATTGAAACTTAAAAAATCAAATCAAATAACTCAACAAATGAATCGGTATTATTACTGCATTGTTTCCAATATTTTGTATTAATAGGACATTAATAGTGATGGTTACTTATATTCAAAAAACCATGAATATATTTTGAAGCATCAAACTTGCTGAAAATTTCCACGGGACCTTTGATAACAACTCGAATAGATGGGGCTCTAATGAAAGTACCTACTGAAAGAGTTGTAACTAGTTAAATAGTACACCCTAACACCGCTGATAACTGTGCCTATTAACAATATCCACAGAAGCCCATGAAGTCCTTTGTCTGATGTATTCATCAGCACCTCCTTCACATTTTTTAATCAAGAGCTTGGAAGCATGTGCTGGCACTGTGATAATGATTTCCTCTCTTGCTTTCCTTTCCATCTTATTCTGCTCTGTGTGGTATCAGGGCTGGGCTGATCTTACACAGATCTTATGTACCTCCTTGCTCTTTGGAACCCTGCCTGTCACAACCTTGAGAACAGGCTCAAGCTGTCCTACTGAAGCACATGATTCCCTAGATGGGGGATGGGTGACTCCATCTGAAGCAGATCTAGACTGATGAGCTTCTAGCCAACTACTAGCTGGTGGCAGATGTTTGAGCCTCCCAGAAAAAGCAGATGATTGGGTCAAAGCCACCACAAACAGCTGAACTAGACTCTCAAAAACTGTAGAAGGTGTCACTTAAGCAGCTGAAATTTGGAACATTTGAGTATCAATAGCTGATTGGGATATATTTGAAAATGACACAAAATTGGATATACCAAGAAGGTTACCACTTTGGAATGATGGATTCCAAGCTCCAAAAAGAATGTGAAAGGAAAAGAATGTAAAATTTTCAACAGGTGCTGAACATAGTTAAAATTCACCAAGACTGAAGAAAAGCAGCAGTGCTCATATATAACACTGTAATATTTCCACTATATATTACAGAAGACTTCCCCCGTGAAGTGGTTTGCATCCAAAGCCTGGTCCAGAGTGGGCTCCTCTCAGAAAGCAGAGTGTACATATTTTCTGTTCAGAACCAAGACTTAGTGGAGCTGCCCAATACAACACAGTCCAGTGTGGCCAGGAGCAGCTCAGAGTCCTTACACATTTGATCTTGAATTAATTCTGGATTCTTGCACATTCAGAAACCATTTATGATTGCCCATGTTCTCACAGAAGAGAAGCTGAAGTTTGAAAAGGATGAGAGACTGAGTCTTGGAATTACACCAAGTGCTCAATTATTTAGCTCAACTCTCTGTTATCAGTCTACAATGGGATAAAAGGAGTTGGTGCTATAATGTAAACTATGTTCCTAAAAGGACTGCTTAATTTTCTTAGCCCTATTTTTATTGGAGGGTTTTCTTGATAAAGGAAGTAGTACACTGATTTATAATCTTACTTGTAAACTCTCTGTCTTGCCCTGAACCTCCAACATACAGCTCCCAGAGGTAAGAGTCACAGAACACTGCACATTAAGTACTCCTACAGGGGCAGCATGGCTGAGCACACTTGACCTGCTCCTCTCAGAAAATAAAGAACAGAAAAGCAAGCTAAAATTCAATCATCACCTTGCATTCTTTGTCAGAATCATATAAAAATTCTGAGTGCTTGGGAGAAAACACCAAGAAACCAAGACAAGAGTCTTGTAACCACAGTTTCTTCAAAACATGGAATTGTTCTTGGAAAGTGTTTTCATGCTCCTACTAGGTTTGGAAGATAGGAATGAGTTTACTTCATTGTTCATTACAACTGGCTATCATTATTTGTTTATATGCTTGTATGGGAAATCATATTTTTGGCACATATGCTTCTCTGCTCCGTGAGGCTTGGCCTTTTACTCACGTGACTCCTCTTAACCATCAGAGTAAATTTGTTTGTTGCAGGAGACTTTAGTCAGCCTCCCTAATTATCTCCATTGTACCAGGTCCCACTGCCCCAAAAGTGGTAAACAATTTTCAATATGCTAACCTGAATACGTGGTAGAATTACTCTCTATGATTCCAGACTTAGAAACTAAAGGAAGGCACAGAAAGGAAGATGATAGACCTGAACTCAAACATTTTAAGAATAATAAAATATGCCACAATGAAAACCATGTACTCTTTTTATTCTCCAACAGAAATGAAAGAATGAAAAGAATGAAATTGGGAAAGTTTCTTGTAGAAGTGCCCTAAGAGGGGCATGACCAGCCCAGCCCTATACCTTCCCATCTGTAATTCTCACAAAGTCCTAAGAGTGAGACATACTCAGATAAAGAGGCAGCATCTGAACAGTTAGACTTTATCTTCACCTCTCTTAGAATGGTGTCCATAGAGCTATGTGCAAGGATCCACGTGTCACCACAGTAAACAAACTTAGGGTAGGCTTCACTTTGGAGCTGCTCCTCAGTATGCAATATGGACTGTGGACAGGAGCTTTCCTGAGTCTGGAAGACTGGCTTGCCAAGGACCAGATGCTTCTGTCTATTCTCACTGCCTTTATGTGAGCAATAAATCTGCTTTGTTTATATTGAGTATGCTGTCTCCTCCAACTCATGCTTGTTTTACAAACATAAACTCCTCTTGTTTCCTAGCTGTCCCCATGGAACCCTGCACCCTGAAGGGCTACATAAATGCTGATCCTCTGTGTCACATTCGAACCTCTCTGTCCACCATGCCTTCTGAGTCTTCAGCTTCTGCGTTCGCTTTCCCTTTCTAATTTTTCAAGAAAAAAACATTCTTTCTTTTGCCAACTATTGCACTTCTGATCCTTTGTATATTTTCACTCAATCATTCTACTTAAGAAAAGACAGAAATTATAGAAATAAAATTTGTGTCATTGTTTAGATCATAAATATCCCCAAAGGTCCTTATGATGATGGCTTTGTTGCCAGCCTGTAGCACTACTGGTACAGGTCATAGAAAGATTAGGAGGAAGGGATAACAGAAGACAGTTAGGATTTTGGAGTGTGTCCATGTTAAGCTAAATGATGCCCAGTATCTCCTTAAAGCCTATAGGTGTAAATCATTCATGATAAAAGCACAGCTAACTTGACAGTGACTTAAAAATCAAACCTTTGCATCCAAATGAGTTCAACTGAGGATCACAAGGGGATACCAGAGATCTCTTACTAATATTGCAGAATGTGGAGGGGAACTGTACCCACAAACATTTACATTCACCTTTTTAATTCTTTCTCTGGATCATGGTACCCACAGCCCAAAGACTGACAAAGCATAAATGGTTCTTAAGTCATCTCTTCCTCCTGATGAGCATCCACACTGCAGGCTGTAGGTCTATTCCGGAAGAAGCCAGGTCAGCCCGTTTCCTTACACTAGCAAATGTAAACTTTGTCTTTTTTTCCCCTTGAAGCTATACATCTTGTAGTCTAAGATCTTCACATTGTCATCTTTACAGTAAAACATTTTTTTTTTCAAAAAAAGAATCCTTAATGATCTTGCTCAAATAGTGATATCTAGTCAGATACTAGGCCCCAGGAACTTACCAAGGGTCCCTCACAGTGCCTAAAGACTGAAATTTCCCTGTAACTCTTTTCTTATTGTGGTGATAAAGATTGGAACATAAATTTTAGAAAACACGAGTCAGGCTCTGAATGCTAGGTTTCTAACAGTTCAAATTATGATCATGTTATTTTTGCCTGTGGGTAGATACACATCTGAATTTGTAACAAAAAGCAGTCCCAGTACAATGTACCAGGGACTGGATTGCACAGAAACACTAGTGGCTGAAAGCTCCCACCTTAATATTCTAGAGTTTTCAGAATCTCTTATCAGTTGTCTACATTTCCAATATAATAGTTAACTAGATCAGTGATCATTTCCAATGATCAAAATTCTGACTCATCTAGTCAAATATGAAATTGAGTTGCTATATGCCTATAAACTTATCATTAAAATTTTTATTTTAAATGTATTTACACACAAAAGTCATGGCAGGATTATGTAAACAAACCACTGTTTCCCCCACACACAGGCTAAACTACCTATCTATCAATGTATTTCTAGCCAAAGAAAAGATTTATCAGTGACGTAGAATTTAAAAATTAACTTAGATGATCATATTGGTCTCATAATATACAGTAGGGTTTCCTATTCATAGACAATGTTCTGAGAGAAGATCTCTGATTGGTAAGTATACCATCAGTGGATGGTTATACAGAGTTACACTAATTTGAGTACTAGTCCTGTTTAATAAGGTGAGGTAATTTGCCATTCTATAATTCTGATCCATTGCCTTAACCACTCAGCTATGACTACATGGCCATTCTATGATTCTTTACATAAAAAATAAAGCAGTTCTCCACTATTTTTTTTTTAAGTAAAATGTATTGAACAAAATAGGATGACAATACTTAAATCTGCAGGCACCACTCCATAATCCTGGAGCTAAGTATTGTTTAGTACTTTACCACTGGTGTAGAAGTGAATTCTCCTTAACATAAAACAGAGACCTCCCCAGTGGTATAGGTGTGAATTCTCCTTACTATAAAGCAGAGCCTTTACCACTGGTGTAGGTGTGAATTCTCCTTACTATAAAGCATAGCCCTCAGCATTGGTATAGGTGTGAATTCTCCTTGCTATATATAAATCAGAGCTTTTACCACTGGTGTGAGTGTGAAATTACATCTCATTAAATACCATCCTAATTAGGTGTTTCCATATACCACGTGACAGGTTCAGACATGTGTTCACACACATACACACAAAATAAAGTCTCTTTCCTTTAGCTCCTCCTATCACAGCCATCTTCAAGTCTTTATGAAACAGCCCAGTCCAGGCATCCTGATAAAAGGAACCCCTGTGTTTACACATGACTTTAATTAGAGTTCAAAGAGCTCTGTAAACATTATCTAATTAAACTTCACAACAAGTCCATGAAGCAAGAGAGATTTGCCCATTATCCTCATTCACAGAAGCCAGATTTTGAGGTACCGAGAAGCTAAATGATTTCTTAGTTTCACAATGTTGAGTCAGAGATGAGGCTGGGAACAAGACCAGAACTCTAATTCATATATAAAACTAGCACCATGGAGATGCTTATTCAGGTGGATCACTCCGTCAGCTGGAAGGTAGCCTCCTACTTAAATACTAGAAGTAAGTGCAATGGAATGTGTATGAATGCATGCTTCCTTCTAGATCAGGAAATGTTCGATAGCCTTATATGCTCTGCAGGCTGCCATATCAGCAATACATGCAGCCTGGCTGCCTTTATTATGCTTATGTAGCTGAAACTACAATACCTGAGAGAAAAATGTAAAACTAAGTAATGATTTGTTACTCATGATTTCAGAGGAAGCCAAGAGAGGGTTTCAAGGCATGTGGATAAAATAAGAGAGCCACATGCATACTAGAGACAAATTACTTAGAATAATATAGTTCTCGTGTCAGTAGTTCGAGTACATAGTTATTCATGGTCATATTATTATAATGATTATATATTCTATAAGCTTATATTTTGAATTATGAAATTGATGTGATTTTTTAGTGTCAACTTCACTTTACTGTTGACATTCATGGCCTTGTTGACTGAAAATGAAGTCAGCTTTACTTTTCCCTTGCTAGCATGGCTTATGTCTTGCCGCTTTTCTTTACTTGTTTGTACTAGATAGAATAATAACTCGATGTTAGACAGAAGCTGAGAGTGGGGATATCTTTGTCTTGTACTTGATTTTTAAAGTTTTGTGTAGCAGTTTCCTCAGATATAAACTATTCCATCTTATATAAAGATATGGGATGTTCCAAAGGAAGGTAAAATACTCTACCCTGCAGGGAAGCAGGCCCCTCTGGCACAGGTGTATAAAAGTTGCAAGGACTCTCAGACAAGGCGAGCTGCCTGGAAGAGATACTCTCTAACCCGTTGACCTGCTTTCAAATTATGCCATGTGCTCCAGGTTACAGCTTTTGGAAGTCATCATTCCTGCTCGATGGGCTTTGGGTGATAGGAGTTGTCTGAGTTGTTCCTGTTCCAGTAAGTATCCCCTTACCCATACTGCTATAGGTCCTCAATAAACCGCACTGGACTACAAAGTTGGATCTTAGTGGTATCCTTATTTAGGTCTGATGCCGGTTCTCTGCCGGGGATACTTAGGTAATTTTTTTTCATATCACCCCCAGGAATAGAGTTACCCAACAAAAAGTAATTTTATCATTGAGTACAATATTACCTGTAAGATTTTTACAAACACTTCTCAGAATATAGACAAGTCTCTTTATACTACCCGTATGCTAGGAATATTTATCAGGAATTTGTAACATATGGTCTGTAAGATTATGAAGACTGTAAAATTTGAATTTTGTTTTTGGTTGCTAACATAGAAAGTTATATAAACTGATTTTACAATATTAGACTAATTTTTGGGTTTATGGGATAAGTACCATTTAGCCTTGATGTTTTTATCCTATACTGTAGTGGGTTAAATTTGAATTAAAAATTTCAAACTACTTTACTGAGATGTGACTGACACACAAAAACTCTATTTAATGTAAAAGATTTAATGGGGTTAGATAACCACACATTTATGAAGCCATCATCAGAATCAATGCTATAAAAATATGCATCATTTACAAAATTCTTCCTCCTATCTTTTAAATTAAATTTAAACTGTTTCTTTTAATAGGATAAGAACAATTCACATAAACCTACCTTCTTAGCAAGATCTTAGCTATACAACCAAGTATTGTTAATTAAGGTTACTGTGATAAACATGTCTCTGGGGACTTATTCACCATATATAACTGAAACTTTATAATACCCAAAAGTACTGCCCATTCTCCTTCCTCCCAGCCCTGGAAACCATCATTCTAATGTCCATCCCTATGAGATGGGTACTCCAGATTTCTCATATAATCATGTTCTATTTGCCATTTTATGATTTATTTCACTAAGCATACTGTCTTCCAGGTTTATATGGTCATATGGTCACAGATAGTTAAGACTTTCTATGTGTGAATGAGAGGCAGGTCTGTGTGTGTGTTTATGTGTGCTCATGTGCATGTGTGCATATGGAAGCTGAGGCAATGTGGGATGCCCTCCTCAGTCAAGTCCACATTATCCATTGAGTCAGGATCTCAGTGAACCTGAACCTCTCAAGTTGGCAAGTCGGGCTTGACAGGGGGCTAGAGAGTTCCTCCTGTTTCCATCCACTTCTAGGTTATGTATTTGTGCCAGTTCACCCATCTTGTGTGTATGTGCTGGAGAGCCAAATTCATGCCATCATACTTACACAGCGAGTACTTTACCAACTGAGCCATGGAGGCATCTTGATTTTCTTTCTCTTTATGGATAAATAATATTCCACTTCATGTCATATTTTATTTATCCATTGGGCTATCAGTGAACGCTTTAATTATATTTACTATTGTGACTGATGTTCCAATGAACAAGTGAATACAGATAATATTTATGTTCCTTTGGATGCATACTTATGAGCTAGATTGCTAGGTTATATTTTTACTTCTTGAGGAAATTCTATAGCATTTTCCAGACTGCGTGTGTCTGTTTTCAAATGAAACATTCAAACGGGACAAGGATGCTTTTGTTTTACCAGCAAGTATGTCTGTAACAGCCACCCTAATTTGCTTAGCTTAGTGTAGATTTAATTTGTATTTTCCTGATAATTGAGATTTTCATGTTTCTGTTGTTGATCACTTTTCCCCCCTTCTTTGGAGTAAAGGTCTGTTTAGTTCCATTGTAAATCAGGCTGCCTTTCCATGGGCATGTTTGTTTCATGCCTTGTTATTACTTATTTATATAGTTTGGACACTGACACTTTCTAAGATATGTGATTTCCAAATCATTCACTCTTCCTGTAGGTTGTTTTGTCATTTTAAAAGCTGCCTCAAGGCTATGCCAATGTTTTGTGGCTAACGATTGTATACATGTGCTTCTGTTATCTATAGTTTTTTTGACAATAGATCATAAAGAACTTTATTCAAAAATAATTATTTGTTAAAACCTAACTCTATCATTTACAAACTGCAAAGTTTTCAGTGAGGTAGGAGTAACTATTCCTTGTTTTTAAGGAGCTCTGAAAGAAGTAACTATTCATTTTAATAAGCATTAAATCTTGGGTGAATATTTGGTATTTTGGGACTTAGCACTTCTTCAACATGCAAATCATTTCATATAAACATACACTATAAAAGACAGTAAATCACTTGCACTCTGCACACTCAGAGAAGAACTACATGTAATGTACTTGATTTCACACCCACAGGTGTGAAACTCACTCTCATGGTTCTCTGTAGTTCTCAGGCTTTGTAATAAAGGTTTACATAAAATAAGCAAGTATTATTTTGCCCAACCAGAAATAAATCAAGAATACCTGCACTCATTCAAAATGCAAACAGTCACTATATAAATAGGTTTTGTTTGTTGGTTTTTGAAAAAGACTTCACACGAAGTTACTTGAAGAGGTCAGTAGATGCTAACACGACTCCTTCCTTTTCATGGCTCTCCTCTTGAACTAAAACTGGACATAAAGCAGATCTCCAGGTACACAGCCAGACTCTACAGCCTACTTCAAACAGTGCCTGTAAGCAAAACTGTGACTCCGGTATGGTGTGTAACACTTCCATTACTGGATTACTGTTTTTCTGGATTTAACTATGCCCATGAGTGCTCCTGCAAAGCCACAGCTGAGAATAAGTGACTACAAACACAGTGAAACCGTTTGCTCTCTGCCAGTCAGCACATGTCATAAGAAACACCAGCAACGCCACATACTGTTAGCCCATAGGAACGATGATCTCACCCGTGGAAGGACTCACATTCCTGCCCACACTAGAAAGTAAAGTGGCTGTGTTTTCTGATTCTTCCACGAAAGACAGTCATCATTCGCTCAGTTTCTGCTCCTTCCCTCACCTTGAACACTGCAGGTGCAAGCCCTGAGTCAATGGTGCTGATGCAATGCCAAATTCACTCTTCAGAAGGTGGAACAGCCCAAACAAGGAATCAGAAGAACTCAGGGCTGAATGGGTTCAAAATAGACTATCTGCCCCTACAATGACCTTCCTCATCATCTTCTAGTTCAGTTAACCCGCTGGCTTCTGATGAAGAGTGCTTGAACTCATCAGTGAGTTGTCTATTGCTGACAACAAGATTATTTAACAGGTTCAAGAAGCACAGTGATGAACAAGACACACTGCTGGCTCTGAGGTTCCAGTACAGGGGAAGTCATTTCAGTGCCATTCTATGGAAAATATCACTATTCCCTACAAGTCACATCCCCAAATGCTCCTTTATAATTCTAGCCTTCTTTCCTTTTTCATTTTGTTCTCTCTCTCTCTCTCTCTCTCTCTCTCTCTCTCTCTCTCTCTCTATCTATCTCTCTCTATCTCTCTCTCTGAGACAGGGTTTCTCTGTGTAGATTTGGAGCCTGTCCTGAAACTAGCTCTTGTAGAACATACTGGCCTTGAAATCACAGAGATCCACCTGCCCCTGCCTCCCAAGTGCTGGGATTTAAAGACACGCACCACCACCGCCTGGCTTTTATTTTGTTTTTCGGCCACTGCATTTTTAATAGTTCTTTGATAATTTCATGCAATACATTTTACTCATACTCCCCCCTCCCCCCAACTATATCCCTTCCATCTCTTTATTGATTTTTTTGTACATAAAACATGGACTGACAGGATAGAGATGATCCAATTTTGACTCATTTTGCTTCCACCTGCTGATTTTTTACAAAGGGGCCAGGACCATATTAGAAAAGAGACAATCTCTTTTGAAACTGGGGCTCACTGGGGAAACTTGTTATCCACGTGTAATAGACTATAACTGTCCTGGTACAAACTGAATAGAGACTTTTCAGTGTGACTGCTTCTGAGCCAGCCACCCACAGCCCTAGCAGTAACCCTTTACCAGGTCTCAGTAAGTAACTCCAACAAACTCACTGGTTACCCAGGGTGAACTAGGATGAAAACAAAGTTTCCTTTGGGACCTTATGAAGAAGGGATAGATAGCGCTTAGTCCTCCTCACCCCACCCCCACTCCAGGGAGAAAATTCTCATAACAAATAGTAAATTCATTTGTGGATGCTCTTAAGAAATTTAAAAATGTTATAAGGATGAAAAGAATGAAATTGTTTTAGTTTAGAAGGATTTATTTATAAAGGTTAAGATGGGTGGATGTTTCCAGAATTGAAAAGAAAACTAGAAAGCTTGTATAAGTTATGAAGTTCTGAGTAAGTTATTTAAGGTAAATAAAGAATTAAACTTAGGGATAATATACATAATATTAGTTTCTAGTATCTAAATTCAACAATTACAAAACTAGTTAAACTGTACCTTGGTCAAACTTCATTTAGAAGTATCTTCATATTAAAATATTATACAGTAGTTTAAAATATCAGGCTGGGTTGGGGTTAACTGTATGTTCTGGTGTTTAGTGACCATTCTTAGATGCTACTTTAATGTGGTCAGAGGGACTAAAAGGGAAAGTGTTTTCATCCTTTGTGATGATCTGTTATTTATGATTTATTAAAGCTTACCTGGAAATTCAGAAAGCAAAGTCAACCTCACGCTATGCTATGGAGATCAGGCAGTGGTGGCACATACCTTTAACCCCAGGATTCAGTAGAGAATGGCAGATGGATTTCTCTGAGTTCAAGGCCACCCATGGCTACACAAAATTGAATCAGTCTAAAAGACTAACAGAACTCACATCTTTAATCCCAGCACTAGAGAACCATAAATGATAGGAATGGGGTTTTCAGGAGTCGGTCTCAGGAGTCTCTAGCCACACTGAAGAGAGCGTAGCAGTCTGAGTGAATCTGAGGAGCTGTGAAGTCAGGAACAGTTTGAGGATTGCTCCTTTGGTCTGAGCTAAGGTAGAGGTAAAAGCTAGTGGCTGGCCGCTTTGCTTTTCTGATCTTCAGATTGAAGTTTGAACCCCAATATCTGTCTCTGGGTCTTTTATTTTTCAAGCAATACTCCTTGCCCTCCAAGGCCAACCAGGTCCCAGGACTAGATCCCCAACTGGACTTAACAGTACAAAACTGTAACTGAATTTTGGCTACTTATATGGTCTTAAACACTCAGAGGGAAAGTATAACCGAGATTAAAATGATCAGAATATTCCTCCAACATTCCCCAGACATTATATGCCACCATATGAAATGCTACTTGGACAACTACTTCTCATGAATGAGTCTCTTCTTGACATGTCAATATCCATATCCACATCCATATATCTATATCTACGGCTGTACTTATATCATCTATTCCATACACAAGACAAGACCTTGGATTTCTTCAACACTGCTTTGTCTGTCTCTCCCACAGCTGAGAGAAACAGGCCTATCTTCTTAAACACTGAGGCCAAACCTAAAAGCTGTATTTAGGAACTATGGAACACTCCCTCTTTGTGAAAGAGTACTTCTCACAGCTGTAATGTGTCATTCCATACCCTCACCACCCATGTTCCCTGATTAAAGGAGGCTGCCAGATACTCCGTTGTCAAACCCATATGCTTAGCAAATTATCCAGAATATCATACCCTTGGGATATTGCTAGGCAATCCAATAAAAAAACAAACAGGAACCTATTTATAGTTTAAATTGTGTACTCTATGTAGACTTTCACTGATGTCTCTTACAAAGGTTCCAGGGTTTTGTTCATTGTGTGGAAGTCCATTGTAACAAATAGCAGATTATAGTTACATAATCCATCTACAGGGCTCTGGGACATGGTCCAGACAGCCGTGTAATTACATTTCACCTTACTAAATAGAACTAGTGTTAATCATGATTTTTAAAATTTTCTTCATAAAGCAGAGGAGGAGTGGATGTGGAGGATGCAGAGGGGATGAAGGCGGAAGGAACTGAGAGAAGAGGAGGGAAGGGAAACTGAAGTCAGGATGTGAAATAAATGAATAAAGTAAAATCAAAACACAAAAACTTTCCTCATAAACTCTATTTTATAATGTACCGCACAAGCCTGTAATACAGGAGACCTGATGGCCAATCCAATTTATGTTAGCTAATAAAAAGTGTCTGAAGCTCTTCCATCAAACCAGTGAATGCCTTACATTTTACATCTTTTAAAGGACAATGATATCAGGGACATTGCCATCCATATTGATGCTGATGATAAAGGCTGCCAAGGATTCTTTGGGTGGATTTCTTGCATGTTCTCTTACTCTGATAAGAACAAAACTGTCTTGTTTTTTTAAACTATGAGTTCAGTGGGAATTATAATAGAACCAATAGTCTCATGTTTTGTATGTTACAGATTGTCTTAGTTAAGAGTTTTATTGTTGTAAAGAGACACCATGGCCATGACAACTCTTATAAAGAAAACATTTAATTGGGGTGACTTGCTTATAGCTTCAGAGGTACAGTGCATTATCATTATGACAGGGAGTATGGCTGAGTGCGGGCAGATGTGGTGGTGTAGTAGCTGAGAGTCCTACACCTTGGCAGCAATAGAAAGTCGACTGAGACATTGGATGGTATCCTGAGCATAGGAAAGCTCAAAGCCTGCCCCTACAGTGACATACTTCCTCCAACAAAGCTGTATCCACTTCAACAAAGCCACACCTCCTAACAGTGCCACTCCCTATGAGATTACAAGAGCCAGTTACATTCAAATTACCACACAGATGCTACTTCCTTCAAATAGCATGTTCAGAGAATATACATTATTGCCCAATAGCTATCTTATATTGTGGATCTTATTCATATCTTAAGTCTTATCATGACCACTTGATTGACCCTCTTCTGAGTCACTTTCTACTTTGTCCCTTTAGTTACTTGTAAAGCAGTTAGAATGATCTGTGGCCCCAAACCCCACAGTGGTTCAGGTGACCTCTGAAAGGGGACTAATGGGCCACCCAACTCATCCTCCTTCTTGCTACTTTAGGCATTTTTCAAGTCTCAAAACTAACATAGCTGAACGGAGAACCTCTTTTCATCAGTTAATCTCTGTTTCACCAGCTCTCAAAAATCTTAAAGAAATTTCAGAGAAGTTTTACATCCTTCAGGACCAATTTGATCCTTGGGCTGCTGTGGTGCCTAGATCTCCTGTGCTGAGGGTGGGATTTCCGCCCTCCCCCAGGAACAATGCTGCTTTCATACCAACACATCAGACTGCTTGAGATGTGGCCCACAGATGTAGGGAGCAGAAAAAAAATGCATTGCAAAGTCTTCTCCTAAGGATGGGCTTTGGGCTCCCCCCCAACTGCTCCTGTTCCCTTGAAAGCCCCATTATACTTACATTTTTATGCTTTCTTCTAAAAGTTTTATAAAAGTTCCTCCTGGATCAAATGATTGCCAACACTGGGTCCACATTAGGACAATGGCTACTCTGGCTAGGTCCCCTACTGGATCCCATCTTACTCACTTTAGACCCTGGCTAATAAACTGTTTTCAAATGTTTCTCCATCATTGCAGTAGCCACTGCAATTTATCAAGTTAAAACTGTCTTGCTATGAAGTCAACATGCCCTATGCCTCCTTAGATTCTGAGGACAGAGACTAGCTCCCCACTCCCTTGTCCCCCTCCAACAGTAAGCAGCCACTGAGCAAGTACATCACCTTCTACCTTTTATCCGTCCTCAGATTTTGGAATAAAAGGGCAGTGACCTAAAAGACTCAGGTGGGCTTAGAAACAAGGACCTGATAGCACCTGTGGGCTGTTAGGATCCAGGAGCTTCTGATGAGAAGAAAACACACCAGCCTCTGTTGGCCTCTGCCGGCCTCTGCCGGCCTCTAGCACTGTGAGACTGCAGGGAGCAGGCCTGCAAGTGGGCTCTTCCATCGCCAAAGTTCCCCTTTCTGCCAAATAAAATCCCCAAGTGCCCTGTGCTGGACTCGCAGTCTCTACTCCATGGACAGACTGCTGCCCTTCACTTTTCTGACATACCATTAATAAACATATTGAGAAAGGTATCAAAGAAACTACTTCATTTGTAATAGCCTAAAATGAAGGGTTGGACATAATCAAACAGGGGGGATGATGGGAGATGCCATTATGTAAATATGTTTCTCATACTGGTTAATGAATAAAGCACTGTTGGCCAATAGAAAAGGAAGGTAGGAGGGACTAGGAGATGAGGAGGAAAGAGGAAGTAGTAAGGAGGGGTCAAGATGGAGAGACTGGAGAGAATAGAACCGTTAGCCGCCTCTCACTGGTAAGACCACGTGGAAATACATAGAAATGGGTTAATAATTAAGACAGAGCTAGCCGATAAGAAACTAGTAACTGGCCAACAGCATAGTATCAAATACAGAGTCTCAGTGTGTTAATTGGGGCTGGAGCAGCGGCGGGACAAGACCAGGTGGTGGGCAGAAAAACCCATACTCGTTACAGGGGGAGACTTCTATAATGATAATTATAAACCGCTGAAGAAAGAAACACTGAAAGATGGAAAGATCTCCCATGCTGACGGTCTGCAAGGTCAATACTACTAAAATGGCTGTTACAGAACGTCCTCCACAGTGCAGTCCTCATTAAGATTCCTCTGACCTTCATCACAAAACTACAAAATAAGATCCTAAGAGCCATATGCTGTCACAAATTTCCCTGGGTTAAAGCAATCCAAAGTACAAAGAACAGTGTCAGAAGTGTCACAATAACTAATTTTAAATGATACCATGGAGTCATAGCAATAAAAACAAGATGGCACAAAGCCAGACATACAACATAATATTACAAAGTACCCAGAAATGAGCCCATGTAGCTGTGTTCATCTGATCCTCAACAAATGCTTCAAAAATATACACTGGTGGAGTGTGTGTGTGTGTGTGTGTGTCTGTGTCTCTGTGTATGTTTGTGTATGTGCATATGTGTGTGTGTCTGTGTGCATCTGTGTGTGCCTGTATGTATCTGTGTGTGAGTCTGTGTGGGGGTGGGTGTCTCTGTGTGTGTGTCTGTATGTATATGTCTCTGTGTGTGTCTGTGTGTGTGTGTGTGTGTGAGGTATGTGTCTGTATGTGTGTGTGTCTCTGGGTGTGCATCTATGTATGTGTGTGTGTGTTTGGGAGGGAGGAGTTCTCTGACACATGCTTCTGGGAATGGATATAAAAAGTAGAGGAATGAGGCACTTCTCCACCCCAGCTGCTTGCCAGCACTACCATCTCCTACAGGAATATCTTCCTCCTTTTGGAATCATCAGATGGCAGCCTGTGCCCCATGGGGGTCTTTCCACCCTGATAAATAAAACTAGATTCCTATCTTTCACACTATCCAAAATAAACTCAAAATTTATCAAAGATTTCATTGTAGTAATAGAAAGTTTTAAATGTCAAACAACAACAAAACAAAAATCCACTTCAAAGTGTGGCACAGGCAACAGCTTTGTGAATAGGACTCCAATTGCCCAGTAATGCTAGCTTGAAGCAACAAAGGGCATCACACTAAATTTTTTTATTTAAATTAGGAACAATGGGGTGAATCTTTGCTAGTTATTCATCTGATAGGGGATTAATACTTCAAATATACATTGACTTCAAAAATCAAGCACCCAGAAAATGAGCCAATCAGCAAATGAACTGAACAAAAGTTCTCCTGAAGAAGAACCAATGAGCAAGAAATACATAAAATATGTTCAACCTCTTTGTCCATCACTGAAATAAAGATCGAAAGTTACACTGAGATGTCAAAATATTATACAACAATAAATGTTCATGGGAGTGACACCCTATATTCTGTTGATTTGAGTATAAAAAAAAAAAAACCAGTGAGTTTCAGAGACATAGGATGACATGTTAAGGTTGCCAACCAATTGATGAACAGTGGAGGTTGGATTTAAATCTTTCCCATTCCCAGGGCCCATGACGTCCCTCTATACCATTAAAGATAATGGACAGATTTGAAATTAAGGAGGGAGGGAATTTGAAATGGAGAAGCAGAGTCTAGCTAAAGGGTGGATACTGGGAATGATAAACACAGCATGGGAAGAACAATTGTTTAGTGTGACATTGTTACATTGTTCAAATCCTCCATGGTCTGTATATGAACTCTATACTCCCAGGGTGTGTGAGCTGGAGATGGTGAGCAGACTATATCCACAACCCACCCAGCCACTGGAATTTTTAGTGCTCAGGCATTTTGAAAATTACTAACCCTCTTTCAAGGAGTGAGGAGTATACAAGAGAGAAAAAGAACTTTTGAGATCCTAGGATGATGGTTGAGAGGGATACACCTAAAAGTTGATTTGATGGGAATAGTGTATATGATCCAAGTGTAACACATATTACAAGTCAGTGCACTGACGAGCCTGCCCATCTGCCCTATTTTATATTGTGGTATCTGTCATTAAAAGTCTTGCAATAGATAAGCTACAGTCAGTGCTGTGGAGGTTCATCACCCTGTTGGTGGGGATGGCTAGAGGACAAGATGCCATTTTCAGTACTGAGACGCCAGAACCCAGGAGTGAACACGCCTGTGACTCAGCATTCATCTCAGAACTGAAGACTGTTTGAGCTACTCAGCTGGGAGGGACTTTGGGAAGTTCCATAAAAAAAAAATTCTTGTCCTATCTGAATAATGATAATTCTAAGGACTTTCACAAACTTAGCACAACCTGTAGACTCCTTGGAACACAGCATAGAAGAGAAACCCAAGGACTGCTATTGTCATATTAGAATGTACATCCTATTCTAGCTAACTGTCCTTCCTGAGGTAACAAAACCAATTTTATCTTGCCCTCAACTACTCCTTTCCATTCAACTGGATACTTTCGAAATCTGTAATAGTCTGTTTTGTCTCCAAACTCAACCTTTCTTAATCTTAACATTTGTACTCAAATCAGCTGGTACACCACTCATATTGACTGTGTTTAGTTAGCATCAGCAAGTTTTTAATTTAATTTTTTTCATTTTACATACCAATCCCAGTTCCCCCCCCCACTTCCCACCCCCACCCACTCAGCAATTCTTCATAAACCACTTATTTCATTCCCAGGACTTTATTAACAGTAATACAATGGACGCATAGAAATATTAGCAGTTCCTCAGAATAGTGTTACATTATATAAATCACCCAATAACTAGAATAAAAATTTCATATTTTAAAAATTGTAATCTTAAAGCATATCAGAGAAATTTAAATCACTTTGAAGAAGTCCTTGTTTCAGATTTAAACTCAAAATCAAAACATCACACTTTCATTTGGCAGTTGCTATGCATCAGATATTGTGGGGACAGAGATACACTTTTATGTCTTGAGTAGAGAGGACAATTAACTTGTGTCATTCTTCCAGTACTTCCACCTTTACCATTCCAATACAGGGTCTTTTATTGTCCTAAAATTCCGCACACAATCTAGACTGGATGGACAGTGAACACCCAGGGACCTGGCTGTCTCCTTCTCCCCAGCGTTGGAATTACAAGCACATTCTATTATGCCTGGACTTTTTCCACTTCTGTGTATTGAATTCAGATCTTAGTATCTATAAGGCAAATACTTTACTGACTGAACTCTCTCCCCAGTCCAGTGCCAAATGCTATTCTAAGCACATACCTACCAAGCTTTAAAGAGAAGGAGAAAGAAGAATGAAGATGTACTCAGTGCCCCAGAAACCGAGTACCTCCATGAGCTCAGAACAGTGGCTCCCCATAGAACTGAAGCCTCTTCCTTGTAGTTTAACGGGCTCTGACTTTCCGATTTGAGATTCTGACTTATTCCAGACCTCAATTCTGGGGGTATGTGTTCATATATACAGAGTTAAGTGACACACTGTTAGACCTGTACCAGGAATACCGTGGGAGACTGGAAGGACGAGGTCAGTTTGAACATAAGCTAACATTACTCATGCCTGGGGATCGTCACATAGTGACTTCTTTTACTCTTCTGCAAGCTGTTTCCAGATTTCGTCACCAAATTCTTGACTGTCATCTCCAGAAGATTATTGATCTTTCTGACACATCACACACCCCTCCCCCTGTTCTCTCTGACTCCCAGATGGGACTGCTTCCATATATGCTGACATTCTAGTTGTGACACTGGCCCAACCCTCTCTGCTCCAGCTACCTCTGCCATTAGATCACTCTCTACCTAATTAATACCCAATGCTAAATGTATTTGCTGATTTCCCATACAGGATGCATGCTGTGGCCGTTTTAGTAATAATTCAATACTATGATGTAGTTATACCAACCTTTTTTTAGTACAAATTCTTGTTTTCTGTCATAACTGTAATTACCAATATCTTCATGTTTTGTCCTTAAATTCTCCTGATTACTATTAACAAATAAAGTGGAAACATAAAAACAACTTTTGTTTGTCTCTCATAAAGTGTCAATGCTCTTTCTGGGAAATCCCTACAACTAAATATGTATTTCTCCAGGATGACTGTAGGGCTGCATGTTGGGCTGTACTCCGGCACTCAGTATGTCTTTGCAACTAGTGAGAGGCATGACAGGCAGAATACAAGACATGGAATATGCTTCGTTCCCACTCTTCTTCCTTCAACATGTCTTCTTGCCAGGGTGGCCTATGGCCAAGCTACCATCATGATCATGTAAAATAGGACTTGCGCCCTCTGGTGGTAAGAAGATCCTCCCAGGGAAATAAATGCCTGTGTGAAGAAACTAACCAAGACCTTACCCAGGCATAGAAAATGCCCCGACCCCATTTGTTAACCTTGGATAAGATCAGTTCTTTCCTTTTCTAACCCTCTTTATTTGATTCCCCCATTTTTTGTAACACCTTAATCCCGATTCTGATCTAGTACTTTAAGAAGGAACTCATTGGAGAAACTCCAGGATGATGACAGTATTGGGTATCATGACTTGTGACGACATAGGATCTGATTCACGAGAGACTGTCAGTGCATGCCACAAGAGGTTTGCCATTTGTCATGATGACAAGACAAAACATGAGCACAAATACATGCTGAGAAAAGTTTCTCCGCTAGAGGAGGAAAATATCGATTCATTATTATAATTGATGAATGCAAACTTTGAGGAAAATGGTTCACTATTTGCAAGTTACTAGCATTAAAAACAACACTTTCAAAATATAAATTGGATCCTGCCTAAAGTTAAGAGGGAAAGGTGACCACTCAAAATCTCTGCTCACCACATTCTGTTCTTACAAGGATTTCTATGATGTCAACATGCTATTTGTCTCCCAGGAATACATTGTTGCTGCAATAGTATCTCACTGGTTGTTGTTCTGTGCTCTGAAAAAGTTCATTGCATCTGTAAATACATCTTACTTCTGTCAAACTTGTTTAAATCTTTACACCGGAATCTAAGCTCTCAGGCACAATTCCATGTAGCAGCTTACTAATAAATAACTTTAGGAAAAGGGCTACTTCCATTTTTATTCTATAAGGAAAAAATATCATTGTCCCTTGAGTTACCATGGTTAGAAAAATGCCTACATAAGAAAAGAAATTTAATTAAGTTCGGTTGGAGCTAATTTAAACTGGCATTATTCTTTTAATCAAATTTAATTTCACTTGGAACTATTACTCTTCCTTCATATTTTATAAATACTTGTAGAGTTTAAAGCCTGCAAATTATCAGTAGCATATAATTAAACAGGAAAGTGATAGAGGTTATCTGTCATTCAAGCTTTAGATGTGGCAAGGGATGCAACAATTGACTATAGAGAAGAGACAAACACTATATGCCAAGTAAGGCAGGAAATGGAAAAACACTGGATCTAGTAAATGAAACCATAATAACTAACCTCTTTCTGGTGCTGCTTCTGGCTCTCTAGAAACAGATCTTGACAGTCTATGGAGGCTTCCGAAGCCTGTTCTTATCTCATTCCCGCTTCTTCATACTGGGCTCATGCCAAAGTCCACAGGTTTAAGATCTCATATGAGATTAACTTGGCTACCTTCCCCACAGCACTCCTTACACTATCCTTCATAATCTATTAATGTACATTATATGTGTAACGTACCCCAGTATCTCCATTTTGAACTACAGCCCATACATCCCTCAGTAAGGACTTTCTATTTCTTTTCTTGCTGTTAGGAATGTTCTTCTTTCAGATGATCCCTTAATTATTTCTTCCACTTTACACAGGTCAAGGAATCCACCTCAGACCATCATGTGATAAAGTATTGTTTACAGAGCTGTGTTTGGGGGCTTTTGAGAGCCTGGGGTGCTGGAGAGTGGAGAAAGCATGGGCATTCCCATTCCTGAAGGGGCAGGATGAGGACAGAACACTACTACAGCCCAGTGAGAGCACAAGCTGTGAGGATTACCAACAAGGGCCAGAGACACAGGATAGAGTAGAAGAAGGGAGGTGGAAGAGAGAAGAAATGGCCTGCCCCGAGTTTTCTTCCCCTTCCATTGAGATTTTCTGCAGTGCCAAACCATGACAGAAGCAAGCAGTCAAAATACACAGGTCAGACTGTCCACATCTCAACCTCCCTGGAACAAAGCAGGACATGGTAGGATGTATCTAGTGGGCACATGAGTGACCAGGAGTGAGACTACTCAATGGCCATTTCCTGAAAATTATTTCCAGGGGTCAATATCTAAAATGATATCTCATTCATATTCTTTCTGTAGCCCTTATATTTATCTGACATTGCTTTAGATTGTTCAGGCTTTTTTGCTGTTTCCCCCCAAAATATAAGCTCTACAATGGGCAGGCTTCATCATTTTATTAAGTGTTATATCCTTACAAATTGAAATGTCTCCTACTGCACAGCAAGAGTACAATAACTATTAGGTGAACAAATCCAACCCTCCCCTCACTACCTGAAAGTATTTGTGTCTGATAAAATCAGGGACATGCAGTCAACTCTCAACGTTCCTAAGTAAATTAATCACACATATGAACTCTCCACTCTAGCCTTTCCAAGGATCTAAAACATCATTCAGGTCGCCTTATTTACCCTATTGATTAAAACTGATAAATATAAACACTTTATAGACAACATACACATGTTGACTATATTTCACATTCTTTCTTTATTAAAATATAAAACCTAATCTCAAAACTAAAGGGATACTGATGTTTGGGGAGGACAACTGACGACACCATACTCAGTGTCTGGACAGTCTTTGCAATGGTCTTAAAAGGTGCAATGCACAGAAGGTATGCAATGCACTATATGGAGAATGTGTTTAAAATACTTCTGCTTACTTGTTCTTTTTCAGTGGGATACTTGATCTGTTAAACTATTTTAACCACATTAAATAAAAAAAAGAGTATGAAATATTATGCCATTAAAAATACAGCAAGTGTTACTCTTAAAAACAGCAAATATTTCTCTAGAACACTTTTTAACAATTTTTTCTTCCTATTAACTACCGTGACAGGCAGCTGACCAGCTCAAAAACTGATGGCTTTAGGGGGCTCTGTTTATAAGAAAATGGGGTTTGACTCTTCTTTTTCCTCATTCTTTACAAAATACATTTTTTTTCAGTCTTCTTTATGTATCTTCTTTCTTACAAGACAGACACCCTCAGTTTGTTGCACAGGATTTCACACACCATCCTTTGTGCAAATGCCCTCATTCTCACACAAGATCACCTTTCCCTTTAAAGTCAAGACTCCAAAGCCTATGCCTCAAGCGTGGGTGTGGTCAGAGTTGCAGGGTGGCTGTCTCTTTCTCACTGAGAGATTCTGTTTACACCAACACAATTTTCAAGATCAAATTAAGTTTTTTTTTTCCCCCTAAACCACAAGACATTACCGACCAGCACCGACCTGTTTCTATAAATGTTGCTCAGTCTCGCTTGCCAAAGCAACTGGAAAAGTGCACATTTGTTCCTGTGCTTCCTCCAAGATGGCAAAGGTCACTCATGTTTCCCACGTGGTGCATGAGAGATGTCAACATAGGTACCATAGACCAATATGTACCAATAGGTACCAGAGACAAAATTCAGTCCACAGAAGTTAGTCATATGTTTACCTATGTGTGTCTTCCATACATCCTTTCAATGCATCAGAAGTGAGGGCAGGAATGAGTCTGCCATGAATTCCACCAGATACCAGTCCCAGCAGACTTACCTGCAGCCACTATGATAATATCTGCCAGCTGAGTGTGGACCTTTAGTTGCGCCCTGGGTGTGTATCTGTGTGCTATCGTCACAGTTGCATCGCCTGCAATGCAGAAGAGTTTCCATTAGTGGCTACTGTGCTTTCCAAATGTTAGAACGAGGGTTCTAAATGTGAGGTGGTTTTTGTTGCAACCCATGAATAGGAATGTTGCTTTGGCCTGATTAAATCACTTTGAAAATAAAAGAGAGAGAGAAATTCTAGATGAACCAAAATTAAAAACAACAACAACAAAAAAAATCTGTCTTTCATCTGCATACTCAGAAAACCAAATGAGGCTAAAATGAGGTAAGAGAGGCCTATTCTTGGATAGGCATCTTTTTAAATTTTGTGTGGACTATTAATACTTTGGCATTAGGGCTATACACAGGTATATTAATAAGTACAGAAAGTAACAAGCTAAATGTTCTGAAAATAGACAATGTATTGCAGAAGAACAGATGAGAAACTGATTCTGCCAAGAGGGGGTATCAAGAACCAACAGGTTTCTAATGGAGGCAGAGTATGTCATTGTTTCCAAACACGAGTGTAACAGTTTAGAAAAAGAAGAAAAGAACACATCAAGAGAGAAGATAAAGCAAATCAGTGTGGGGACTGTGTTTAGGAAAAGGCAGCTCAGGGAGGAATGAAACAGAGGAGTAGTCCCAATAGGAGTCACTGGGAAACTGTAGGGGTGTGAAAGGCTAGGCAGCATCTCCACCCTAACCCTCACCAGGAGTATCGTGCAAATCACAGATCTACAAAAATCCTTCCATTAATGATGAGTAATAAATCAATAAACAGCCCCACAAAGGACAAATCTAAGGTTACTTGGGGAGGTGATGAAACTGTTAGGACTCCAGAGGTGACTAGTCTAGTCATAATGACTGTGCATGTATCCAAATCCATGGAACTATGAACCAAATGCAGTACTTTTAATGAAAAGCTTTAAGGGAAATATTTCAAAAGTGACAGAAAAAAAAGAAAAAATTAGACAAAAATGAAAACAAAATGTGTTTTAAGCAATTTAATGATGTATTAAAAAGCAACAAAAAATTATTGTGGAAAATTGAACATTATGAACAAACATAGTATGTTTTTAATTGGAGCTTATAGTAATAAAAATCAGGGGGAAATGGCATGAATCTATCCAAATTGACCTATAATGGCCAAAACTGAGAGATATTTCAAAAGAAAAAATATCCTATAAATGAGCAGGCAAAATTCAAATTTTTATATTCAACATCCCTACACACACCCCAAATAGAAAAATTCCCAGACAGAAAGATTCATGTGAAGAAATTTGGATGAAAGAACTTTCGAACCAGCCGGTCAAATTAAGATTAGGAGTTGCAAACCATTTTGAAAAGACATGATCTTGGAGAATATTGTTCATAAATGAGAGGATCTAGCTAAAACTGTGTTTTGATTTACCAAATGCATTTGCAGAAATGTCAAAAGGACTACTGGAGAGATGTGACATGTTTTATTACAGAAATAAGACTTTGAAACATGTGAAGGTTGGACTGACAGACTTCCACAGCTTGGTACCCTCTCCTAAGTCATATTGAAATATAACTGCCATGGCATCAATATTAAGAGTGGGACGAGCAGTGTTTATTCAATGCATGAGAGCCCTCGTGATTAATGCTGCTGTGGGAGTGGATTCCTTATGAAAGAAGGACCTCAGCAGCATTGTCTTGTGACACTCACCCTTTAAGCGGTAAAGAAATGAGCTCTGTTACCCTGTGGTACTCTGCTATAGCAGCAAAAATCTGACTCAGACACTTACAAATGACAATGTTATTTGCTTGGATTATATATAGAGAATGCAACACACAAAGGTAGAATGGGAAGAGAAGGCCAAGTCTGCTGGTTGCTCATACATAATAATGGGAATCAACAAGTTGTTCTAAAAACTAGTCAGTCAACAACACAGGTGTAAATTTTAAAATATAAGTAGTCTCAAAGATGAATTTTATTGATTAATATCAGGTAAAAAACAAAAACTGAAATCAGAAATAAAGTAAGAACATTCTATCAATTCTTTTACAGTACTAATAGATACTATGCAAATATAGAGAATTAAATCTACTATGTTGTAATTATTAAGACAATAAAATCTTAAATATTAAAAAATATAGGCAAAAAGATTAAAACAAATACAAATAGAATAGAAAGTACATTGAGAAATCTAATCATATATATTTGCCACAAAAAAAATAAAAAATTTTCAGTCATCTATAAAGCATAATGGAAGAAGAAATTCAATAATAAATAGGACAAAGATTACACATTAGAAAGCAAAGAGGTGGTCTGGGATTGGTGGCCCACACCTTTAATCCCAGCACTCAGGAGGAAGAGGCAGGTGAATCTCTATGAGTTCAAGACCAGCTGGTCTACAAGAGCTAGTTCCAGGACAGGCTACAAAGCCATAGAGAAACCCAGTCTCGAAAAAAACAAGCAAACCAAAAATAAATAAAAAATTTTTAAAAAGTTTACTAATAAAATACTGAGAGAATTCATTAAGTTATCCAAGGAAGAAATGAAAATATAAAAAGAAATGCCACACACACACACACACACACACGCACACACACACACACAGATGTATGTATATGTATATAATAACATGTTAGAAAACAATGGAAGAAGACCTCATTGTAATAGCAGATCAAAAGTTATCACAACCAAGAAAGATGTAAAATGTGCTATAAAATTCCCTAGAATAATACCAAAAGACAGAGGGACTAGAGAGACAACCATGTCCCTGGGCAGAAAGTTCCACCATAATGATGACCATTCCCCAATGTCTGTTGCAAAAATAGTACAGCTCCCATGAGGGAAGCATCTAATTGATTCTAAAATTAGCATGGAAAACATAAATGAAACTAACCAAAAAATTTCTGGAAAGTAGAAATAACTAGCAATAACTGGTCAGCCTGTGTGGTTTGTCCTAGGTACTTGACATAAAAGCCCACATTTTCCTTTGTTTATCTTTTCTTTCTTTCTTTTCTTTTTTTTTTTCACTACATCTGCCCAAAAGAAGTGGTTATGAAAGCATTTAGTCACTAAGAAGTCCAATTTCCTATTCAGAAGAGTCCCCTTACACCTAGACCACTCACTCAGTTTCTCTTGTCCCAAAGGAGAGTTTTTCAAATCTCTACTAAAAACTAAAATAAAATGAAATAAAATCAGTCCAAATTTACCTTTCTATCAGTACTGATGATTCAGTAAGGAACTGAGAGATATCTGATGCCACAATGAGTTATACACACATGAATACACACAGACTAGCAATCTGTGGAGTTTAATGCAAACTAAAATCTGAATTTCAAACTTCATTAAAAATTTATTATACTCTGTTACAAGCACTTTCCCGCCAGCCTGGTCCCACAGCTGCGTCAGCCCCAAACACAGAGACATGTGTTAATTATGAAGCTCTTGGCCAATGACTAGAGCTTATTGGCTAGCTCTATCATAATTATTAACCCATAATTACTAATATTTCTACTAATGTATTTCTACATGGTCTTATCTTACCCAGAACTCAGGCATCCTCTCCTCCAGAGATCACATCAGGACTCCTCTCTGCTACATCTCCCAGAATCCTGCTTGTCTCCTAGACCCACCTATCTTGCTTCCCTATTGGCCAACAGTGCTTTATTGATTAACCAATAAGAGAAACATATTTACATAATGACATCTCCCATCAATAGTCACATCACTACTTCTTAAGTGACATCAACTTAAGTTGATACTCTAAAAAAAGTTTGGCTAGAAATGGCCATACTAAAGTCATATTTACTGATGATAACCAAACCACAGCAAGACTGTTGGCAGGCTACTTGGCAGCCTTTTGATGTTAGCAAAAGGAACATGAACAGAAGGAGTTAAAAGCAAAGGTGTTAAGACTTCTGACTCCTGCTGGAGAGCACCTTGGTACTATTCCTGGTATCCAACTTTCTGAACAACTATACATCTTAGTTGTCATTATGTGGAGATGAGATCATATGAAATGCAGAGAAATCTGTTCACAGACACTATAATATCTTCAGTTAGAAGTAACAGTTGTCTTACTAGAATGTACTAGTTGAGGCAGTGGCATCATAGAAATATTTTATACACTGTGCTGGTGTATTAAACATGCTGTAGGTGAGACAGAAGTCAAGGACAGACTGAACTTCTGGTGAACTCATGGAACAACTTACCAAGATGGTATATTAATTTTGCATTACTATAACATACACTTGAGGGAAAATGTTTGGACTCAGTTTAGAAGTTTCAGCATATAATTAGGCGGCCTCCTTGCTTCTGGCATGTCATGAAACATCGGAGCAGAAGCTGTGCTAGCACAGAACCATTCATTTACCTTGTAGCCAGCAGCAAAAGAATAAAGGCACTAAGGTACCACAATTCTCCTCCAGAACATGCAACCAACAAACCCCAAGGCTTCCCACTGAGTCCCACCTTCTAAAAGCTCTATTTACTCTCCAATACTCCCAACCCTGCCCTGGGAGGAAATCTTTACCATCTGCATCCTTGGTAGACACTTAGGATCCAAACTATGGATCAGACAATGGTAATAAAATTAGAAGGGTGCATAAGTAAGTATTTACTGAGCCATGCCTGTCAGATTGTTTAGTGGATACAAGAGTTGAGAGTGCAGTTGGTATTTTTGAGCCATGGGACTGCAAAGGATCTCCTAGGGCAGTGGTTCTTAACCTGTGGGTCATGACTCCTTTCACAGTGTCTTAGTTAAGGTTTCTATTGCTGTGGTAAAACACCATGACCAAAGAGCAAGTAGGGAAAGAAAGAGTTTATTTGTCTTAAACTTCCACATTGCTATTCCTCACTGAAGGAAGTCATGACAGGAACTCAAACAGGGCAAGATACTGGAGGAGGAGGAGGAGAAAGAGGAAGCAGAAGAGGAGAAGGAAGAGGAGGAGGAGACGCAGTGGTCACAGAGGGAAGCTGCTTATTGGCTTGTTTGCCCTGGCTTGCTCAGCCTGCTTTCTTACAGAGCCCAAGACTATAAGCCTAGGGATGGTACCAGCCACCTCAGGCTAGGTCATCACCCATCAATCACTAATTGAGAAAATGCCTTTCAGCTGGATCTCGTGAAGGCATTTCCTCAACTGAGGCTCCTTCCTCTCTGATGACTAGATTGTGTCAGGTTAATATACCAACTAGCCAGTACACACAGGGTCAAACAACCCTTTGACAGAGGTTGCATATCAGATATCCCACATATCAGATATTTACATTATGATTAATAACAGTAGTAAAATTACAGTAGTAAGTCTCAATGGAAGTAATTTTATAGCTGGGGGAGTCACCACAACATAAGGAACTGTATTAAAACTGTAAAAAACACTATCAGGAAGGTTGAGAACCACTGACTTAGGGGATAGATATGGATAAAGATGTTATGGATTCCATGTTTTGAGAAGTCACTCTCAAGCTCAACCATAAATATTCCTCCATGGTTTCTAAAAATATAGATGTTTTGTACTAACTCCTAGATTCTCATTTCAATTTTGTTGAGGGTTGGATTAGGAAACTATATTTTTAAGGCACCTTGATGTTCTAATTCAGATGGGATTGAAAACGCTGGTTGAGAAGTTGAAAGGGAAAGGACCTAGAAACAGTAAGCAGCAATGTCTAACAAGAATTAAAAGCCACATACAGGAGTGTTAGCTTTAATCTGCACTTAAATGATAGTCATATTAAACATAGGCATTGTCTTAACTTGAAAAGCATATCATACTTCTTACTGAATCCAATGTATAGTTGTCCATTTATAAGAATCCTTAAGAGAAATTATGTGTCCTAGAATTAGGAAAATATTTTTCCAGTGTTTATTTTTAATCTTACAGTTACTTATTTGGGTAACTATTCCTTTATTGTTTTCCTGCTAAGAAGTTTTAAAGAAGAAACTAATGACTCAGCTGTAAATATTTAGATCTAATGAAGTAACTTCAGGAAATATACATTCAGCTCCAGTAAATAAAAAGTAGTTTGCTTGGCAGTGGGAATACATCTGTGAAGATTTAATGATGTCCTTATCTTCAGTAGAAGTCTTATCTTTGGCTCCAGTTTTAATTCCGGCCCTCCTTTTCCTTTTACCTCACTGTTTCTCTTTCTATTATGTCTAATATGGGCCAATGAGGACGGAAATTTTACTTTAAACGTTGTCTCCGTGGATGAATATTAGAAGTGACCTTAGGTTGAGGAAATGATCACTAAGCCAGTAAAGTGCCTGTGACATAAGCATGGGGACCTGAGTTTGGACCACCAGCACCCACGAAAAAGCAAGCATGATGACAAACACCTGTTAATTCTAGAGTTTGGGATGTGAGGAGCAGAGATGGGCTGATCCCTGCTGCTCACTGACCTGCCAGTCTAGCCAATCAGTAAGCTCTAGTTATAGTGACAGATGATATCTCAAGAGATAACCCAGAGAGGACTCCTGATGTTGACCTCTGGTCGTCAGACACACAGTCAGAGAGAGAGAGAACTAAAGATATACGTATACGTATACACGTATACACGCAGGGTTTAAAAAGTTTCATTGTAATAATAATTGGAGTGGGTCTCCCCAAAGGTAGAGCATTCATGTATAATTATATCTAGAAATTATTCATTCTGTTCTACACCAAACTTTTCCATAAAGTTGTACTTCTTTGATGCATTTTGCATGGTTATAATTAGAATCACTTATTTCTTGTGGCTTAATGCTTATCTTTTCTACTTCTTTGTAGTTTCAGGAGGACAGAGCCATGCCTGGTTTATTCACTGTCATGTTTTTCATATTTATCAACAAAGAACTCAGCCCCTCTGTAAGAAGAGAGGCTGAAACATGATGTTTCATGGTAGAATCAGTGGTTTCTTTCAGTGAATGACACCAGTATCACTATCTCCTTCTTTATGTGGTGTCCTGAGGTCTCCTCTTCCTGACAAGGCCCGTTCTGTCCAACTGAACACAAGGTAGATCTTGGAACAGTGGACTTTTAAGTTGCCCTTTTATATAAAGGCTTATCATTTTAAATATGAAAAATAGGTCTGTGGGGGAGCTTCTACTTATTTCTCTCCCTCTTCCTTCCTTCCATACAAAAGTTTACTTTTAGTAAATTTAAATTCCTTTCTGTTGCCTTGTTTTTTATAGAGTTGGCCGAGTGGTTGGCACATAAAAATATGTAACAGACTTACTAGTCCAATGGATTATTATATTATTGTCTGTGATCCTAATGCTAAATTTTACAAATAAAAAGCCTAAAATATTGTCATTAAGAAGTTTGCATTTGGCTGGGCATATGCCTGTAATCTCAGAGCTTGAAAGGCTGAGCCAGGACAATTGTTGTAAGGTCTGAAGCCAGATTAAGTTACCCACATAGTTCCAGTCCGGCCAGGTCTATTCAAGGAGACTTTATCTCAAAGTGCCTTGCCCTCCAAAAGAAGTTCATATTTACTTCTTGGAATGATGGGGGGAGGGGAAGGGAAGGAGGATAATAACTGGGATGGTAGGATATACAAAGCAATGGTTGGGAATGGGGAAAGGAAAGGAGATTGGTTCTGGGAACCAGCAAAGGGTCTTGGGCCAAGAGAACCAAGACATAGAATTCCCAAGAACATGAGGGAAAGTGCTTTGGGAATGGTGTGCAGTTCTGTTAAGTCCCAGCATAAAATGAGAAGAAGATGACAGGTGACATGTCTGAGAAGATAGGGTGAAGCTCTGTGGTGCCTACTTGGACAGGTACATAGAGATTAGAGACAAAAGGCTTTATGCCAACAACTCAGCTGATACGTGGTACTCTCGGGTCATAGATAAGAGACCATATGAAAGAGGATGAAGATGTTTCTTTAAAATTTTGCTTTGTAATATTTTTAAACTTTTAACTTTTACATTTATTTATTTTGTGTGGTAGGGCAGCCAGGGCTTGGCATGTCCCATAGCAGTCAGAAGAAAACTATCAGAAGTTGGCCCTTGACTTCCACTAGGGATCAAACCCAGGTTGTTGACTTGGCAGCAAGTGACTTCCCCTGAGCCAACTTGCCAGCCCTGTTTATAATTTAAATAGGTTTAATGTTACTTCCCAGGGCACACCAATCCCTATTGTCCAATAAGAATGCCTATTTCCCAACTTAATGCTTTCTAGACACTAGCTAGCTGAAGTTAGACGTTGCTGACTGTAAAACACTACTCCTATTAGTCAACTGAGAAAGTGAGACAAGAATAATCTTTTTTTTTTCCAATACGTCAACTTCCAGACTCAAAATTTTAAACTAATAAAACCAGATCAACACAGAGCTTCACAGAATTTGATACTGATAGAAACAAAATATCTGTTATCACCTCTCCCCAGTTTGGCCATGGTATCTCAACAGAGGCTATATATTTCCTACTCTACTCAGGGCCAGCAGGACTCAGTCCTGTGATGTGAGGTTTTGCATAACTCCTGTATTCCTAGGTGTTTCTATTTGGCTTTTCTCTTTGAAACCTAAGG
This sequence comes from Phodopus roborovskii, assembly GCF_943737965.1. NCBI lineage: Eukaryota > Metazoa > Chordata > Mammalia > Rodentia > Cricetidae > Phodopus > Phodopus roborovskii. Next base: position 12,952,166 of record NW_026126525.1, read on the forward strand.
GAGCTTAGCCCTACCTGCTTCAGGGCAGAGATTAATCACACATGCCACTCCATCAGGTTGTAAGGCCTCAAGCATCTACAACTGGTGACTGCCTCCTGGTGGTAGGAGATAATACTCCCAGCCTGGCAAAAATAAGTGTTTTCAAAACAAGTCAGTTCTCATAATGAAAAGACACTGAATATGTGGACTAGTTTTATGCCAACTGGACATAAGCTAGAGTTATCTGAAAGAAGGGAACCTCAGTAAAAAAAAAAAAAAAAAAAAAAAGCCTCCATAAGGCCAAGCTGTGGGTAAGTCTGTAGGACATTTCTTAATTAGTGATTGATGGGAAGGGCTGGGGAGGGCTGGGGAGGGCTGAGGAGGGTTGGAGAGGACTGGGGAGAGTTGGGGAAGGCTTCGGAGGGATGGAGAGGGGGAGGGCCCAGCCCATTGTGTGTGGTGCCATCCCTAGTCTGGTGGGGTCCTGAGTTCTATAAGAAAGCAGGCCAGGCATTGGTGCACACACCTTTAATCCTAGCACTTGGGAGGCAGAAGCAGGTGGATCTCTGTGAGTTCGATGCCAGCCTGGTCTACAGAGTGAGTTCTAGAACAGGCTTCAAAGTAATACAGAGAAAAACTCTCTCAAAAAAAAAAAAAAAAAAAAAAAAAAAAAAAAAAAAAAGAACAAGCCAGTGAGCAGCATCCCCCCTCCATCCGCTCTCATCTCAGGTTCCTTTCCTGCTTGAGTTCATGTTCTAGATTCCTTCAATGAGGGACTACAACATGGTTCCTAACTCATACAGGGGGCTAACAAAAACTTGTGTGGATTTCCACTTAAGCCAGACAGTAGTGGTGCATGCTTTTTAATCCCGGCAATCTGGAGACAGAAGCAGGGAGATCTCTTGAGTTCGAGGTGAGCCTGATCTACAGCGTGAGTTCCTGGACAGCCAGGGCTATACATAAACCTTGTCTCATAAAACTAAAAACAAATAATCAAACAAAGAAAGAAGCAGCACAGGCTGACTGTAAATGTTAGATACCCTGTGTCCAGTGCTTGGAGAACATACAACTTCAAAAGATGAATCTGAAGTTTCTTCTTTTGCTATACATAAAGAAGTCAAAAGGATACCATACATGGAGTAGATGACCAGCCTGGCAGGTCTCCTGCATTCTCAACTCCCATAATGTCATGGCTATCTCATCCTATGTAGTAAGTAGCTAGGGGTGGGGCAAGTCTCCTGCTCTCATGTCTTCAAGGTTGACTTGCCCACACCTACACCACCAGGCCAGCTCTACTGTGTTGACTAGTCAAGGTGTAGGGACCACTCTGCCTTGTGCTGCAGCTGGTGAGAGACAGGGCCAGCTCTCTCACTCTAGTGACCTCAGAGTCAGCTCTCCACTAGAAGGGGCTGGTCCTGCAGACCCAAAGTTACAGGATCTTCTTGACACAGGGCAATAACAGGATCATCCAAGAGGAACCCCAGTGAGGGCCTAGTATTGATGATGTACAAAAGCCAGAGACCCCAAATGCAATGAACACTGGCAAGCAACAATAACTGGGCTAAAGGACTGTGTGACTCACTGTGTCACACTACAGCTTCCACAGCCAGATTTTCTTTTTTCTTTTTTTCTCTTTTCTTTCAAATTTTATTTTGTTTTAACCCAGAGGCAAGGCAACTGCAAGGTCAGAAGGTGGATGGGAAGGAATGAGAAGATGGAGAAGATGAGTGGGATAGAAATGCATGACATGAAATCCACAAAGAATCAATAAAAAGTTAAATCTGGGGAAAAAAGTAAAATACCCTACAGCCTCACGATGGTCATAACGGTCCTTAAACATTGTAGGAATTGCTGTTTGACAAGAAGCAACTTTTACTATTATTTTGTGATGTCACTTCACCCACGCCTGGGCTGCCCTACGTAGGGGCATGTTTGCTTTTCGCTGAATGTTGATAAATTCCTGTGCTCTCATGCCATGAACCCATCATCACTCACTTCCACCAAGACTGTCAGGGAGCAGGGAATCAGTCTCTTGAGCCAGGAGCTCTGTGGTGTCTGACCTCCTCCCCAACCCCCTGCAGGGCCTGTGGCTCCATCCCTGCTTCTGTGCAGTGCTGGGGGCAGGGTGCAGTCTTCAAGCTGAGGGGGCAGTGGTTTAGCCCTTGCACTTAGAGATTTACATACATTCTTATTCTTGAATGTGTCAAGCCCCGAGTAAACTAAGATTTTTCTTACAAATACCCAAACTTTAGGCTCTTTGGTTTTTGTTGTTGTTGTTTGTTTGTTTGTTTTGTTTTGTTTTTAATAATTCATTTATTCTTTTAAATTTCATTTTACATTCCAACCACAGTCTTTTGTCCCTCCTCCTTTCCCATCCCTCACCTTCCCCAAGCCTACCCCAGTCCACTCCCTCACAGGGGTAAGGGCTCTCATGAGGAGTCAACAAAATCTGACATAATAGGTTAGGGCAGGGCTAAGCCCCCCTCCCATGCCTTAAGGCTGAACATGGCATCCCACCATAGGGAATGGGCTCCAACAAGCTAACTCATGTACCAGATTTGTACTGTGTTCCTACTGCCAGGAGCCCCTCAGACAGTCCAAGAATCCACAAGGATAACCCCAGCTAAGACTCCTAGCAACAGTGGAGAGGGTACCTGGACTGGACTTCCTCTGTAATCAGACTGGTGAATACCCCATCTGTCATCATAGAGCCAGTCAAAGAGAGGGAGGATGAAATGTATATGAGCAAAGGAGGTCAAGATCATGATGAAGTTTTGTGCAAATTTTACTGTCAAAACTTAAAGTGATCAGGGAACAGACATATTAAATTAAATGACAATATGGCTGTCTTTTAAATTAATTTTTCTTTGAGATTACAAGTGAATTATTAGGTTCTGAGTCTCTCCTGGCATAACAATACACAGTGTGAGCTAAATGTTCAACATTGTGTCATTAGAGCAAGTTCTTTAGATATGTATTTGCAGTTAATCCACCTTCATTATCTCCATTAGATAACAATGCATGTAATTACAGCTCTGCCAGGCAAAGACATCCAAACACTAACTTTCCCACAGACTCCAAATATTCATAAGTTGCTTGCTACAGTTCATTATATTAATAATATATGTCACCACGATTCTACTAAATGTGTATATAATTAAATACAGCCCAAGTGGCAAACCTTCAATGTCATTTTTTAGTATAATTTGTTACCTTTTAGATACAGTAATTATAACAGAAGTAAGGTTCCACTATAATAAAGGTAAATTCAACAAACTGGTTTGTGAGCAACATTATAACTAATTCTACATGTATTCCATTTTTTGTATTCACTAAGGGGGAGAAATTTTATTGAACAAAATATGAAATATTTTCTAAATAATCAGTTTTAACCCCATAATTCTATCCTTAAAAATCATTTCCACCACCAATTTACATTTATTTTGATATTTTACTAAATATGTATGTATCTATAAATAACCACATATGCTAAAATCTGTAAGGCAGTATTTGTATCACAGTATTATATAGTCTAAAATTTAATTAAAAGGGGGTAGATTTTTCTAAGGTAATTTATCAATAATTCATAATTGAAATATGACAATAAATTAGCATATTACCTATTGAAGCCCACAAGAAAAAATATGTTGTCAAGCAGTGTTGGAGTATTATGGTAGCAAATATCTAATATAGCTTGGTAAACCTTCATAAGTTAAGTTTTTTCAAATACAAAAAAGTAAATATGATCATAATAAAGCTCAATGGGAAAAGAAACTAACTTTCAAATTAAAGCTGAGTAAAAAATCATCATTAACCTCAGGGTATTTTCCTGGAAATATGTAAGTGGTGTGTTACAGGTTTTTAACTTACAATTTATTGACACAACAGCAGCTGTCATGGCTACATGTAGTCACTCACTTAACCAATACTGTGTGCCAGGCAGTAACATCTCAAACACATTGTAACTAGTGCTTTGTTAAAACTTGTATTTCATTGAATTTTCACAGTAACTAAGTAAGAGAGATACCAATGCTATGCACTTCTTACAGATAAGAACAGTAAGGTCTTAAAGGGTAGTTGCCTATTGAAGGGTAGGGATGGGCAATGAGTCTGTATCTTGACCAATGCACTAAACCATGGCAGGTGCTCATCCCCTAGCTCCTAGTTCAGGGACTGTACTTCAAAGCCCTCAAAAGTCTTACAAGCTTTGTCTGTAAAATAAGAATAATAATTCCTTCTATGTACCAGAAGTATTGAAAACTGTCTAGACAGTTCTCATCAAAACATGAGGTCCAGAATGACCCTCAGTGGTTATCGATGAGAGAAGAAAACTGACTGTCGAAAATAAGGACTTGCTCTTGACCAAAGTTTTCCACGAACAGTACTATATTCTTGTAAAATCTCTGCTGTTTTACCTGCCTTAACATAAAACTACTACACTAAGACTAGGGGGAACCAGCATTCTTCCACCATGAGAATGGTAACAGTAGAGGGATTTGGAAGGGAAGAGTGAAGCCAGGGATGATGCCTGGGAAGATCTGTGCCCTGGCAATGGCCCGGAATCACCACCAAGCCCAACTTACTATGATCCATGCACATGTATTAGTTTCCCATGATAGACTCTTAGAACAGAAAATAATATTCAAAAGCCTCAAGCTCATCCTCATCTTTTTATTTTTTCTGAGACAGGGTCTTATTAAGTAGCTCTGGCTGGCCTAGCACTCACTGTGTAGACCAAGCTGACCTTGAACTCACAGGGATCTGCCTGCCTCTGCTTCCTGAGAGATTGGACTAAAGGTGTGTGCCATCATGTCTGGGCATTGCTTTAGATAAGTTCATAGGACTTTGTGTCTTAAAAATTCCTTCATATGTATTATCATCATATAGACCCTAAAAAAAAAGACCTGCCCCCCCCAAAAAAAACCAGAACTGACCTGAAATCTGGAAACTGAGCTTCAACCGGATAATACATTTTTAGAAATCTCTGTACACCTGCATATGGTGATGTATACATGTATTGGCATTAAACAAAAGCAGCCCCCTCTTTTGTAATTAAAGGGCTCAGTTAAGTTCTTGCAGTATAGAATATAAGCTTAAATGCAATAATTGGGAAAGATGATCAGTGAAGGTCCCAGTGAACTTGGGTGGCACCCACACAGATTAGCAGCTGTTTCTGCTGAAACCGTGAACTTGGACTGTGTAACTTCCACAGCATTGGCGCAGACACTGTGAACAGTGTCCATTATCCTTTGCAAAATGTCCTTCCTACGGGATCACCAGTCCTTGCCATGGATCTTCTCAGTACCCAGCTATCAGACAACTGAAAACGACGAGGTCCTAGGAGGGAGGTGAGGCAGCAGGCCCCAGGAAATGTGCGGTGTTTCCCAAATACCCTCACGACTCACTGGGCTTTCATCGTGAGTCGCCACTCTTACTTCGGAGCAAACATAGGTGTCTAACCCAGAAAAATCAGCTGGGAGTCCTAAGCACCAGGGTCCATTCCTATTAGGGAAATAACCAGGTGACTTGTGGTATGCCAAACCATTTTACAACTCAACCTTCAACTTCTAAAGGTTTCGAGAATTTTCTGAAGTAGTGACTTTTTATCTAGTGGCTTTTATCCTTTTCTAATGCATTGCTATTCGATTAAAAAAAAAAGTATTTGCAGCCATAAGTGATAAGTGAAATAGGAAGACAGAAAGCAAAAGAAACAGACCAAAGGGTCACATATTTTCAACAGCAGTGGTTTGAGTAAGAACAACCCTGAGAAGCTAATACATTTGAATACTTGGTCTCCAGTTGGTGGAAGTGTTTGGGAATGAGTAGGAGGTGTGGCCCTGTTGGAAGATGTTGGTTGTCACTGGGCTTAGAGGTTTCCAAAGCCTCCTGCCATTCCCAGTGTGTTTCATTCGCGTACTGTTAGAGACAGGGCTTTCAGCTGCCTCAGCCACCTGCCACCTCCACTGCACCTTCGTGACCTCTAACCCTCTCAAACTGTAAACCCCAGTACACTCTTCCACAAGTTGCATTGGTCACGTGTTTCGTCACAGCAGTCAAATAGCAACTAATATATTTGTACTTTCCAGACTCTCACAGCATGAGATGAGGTGCATGAACCCAGAAGTGTGCAGTCTCACACACTGTCAGGAGTCTTGACATAGGGAGGAACTTCCGGCCCCAAAGCCCTGCAGGTCACTCACCTCCAGGGCGCTCATGCTCTCCATCCGTGTGCAGTAGCATGGCGATCGGCATACCCACGTTCTTTGATCTTCCTGCCACAACCACATTTTTCCCAAATGTTTCAATTCCTTAAAAAAAAAAAAAAAAAAAAAAAAAAAGGTTTGTTTAAAAGCATGACTAACAAGAAGAAGCAAATTAAACGTATGAAAAGCCAACCGAAATGTTCTTTAAATACTTTTAATTAAATTTGGAATTCCTACCCGTCTGTAGCATAGCATGCCCTTGCTGAATTATTTATAAATATTTCCTTTTACACTTCTTGGATTCGCCACTTCGTCTCTCATTTAAAAATCACCACAAAAAAAAAAAAAAAAAAAAAAAAAAAGAATGCTCGAGTTGCCATTAAAGTCATTTTAAATGCTGTGTTTCACATGAAGCGTATAGTCTTAAAATATATTAAAATATATTGCCTGCTAATTAGGCTAAAAGTTCATACAACACTATTAAGCACAAATGGCAATCAGCCTGCTAGCAAGACTGGAACCACAGGAAGTGGAAGGGCACACACGTTACTTCACGGAAAGACGTGCTACATTCACAGTCACCTCTGCACTGTGGGGGCATCAGGCTCTCCACAGGTCAAAGGGAGAAAACTGGAACGGAGGCTTATCCAGGTGCTGATGGCAAGTATGTGATTCTAGAATCTGCTTTCTCTTGAAGAGTTTGTCTATCAGTTAGAAAGCAGCCGATTATAAAGGAAAAGATGTTTCCAAAACAGAAGTGACCATGTGGGGGCAGGAACACCATCAGTGTGCGAAGCCAAGGAGCTCCATGAATGTACTCACCAACCTGTGAACATACAATGTGTCCAGCACAGTAGAAGCCTATGTACTTTTATTAAAAACCACAGTCAACATGCATGGTTCTTGTACGACTGACAAGATAGTCTACACTTGGGAAAGGTTGTCATCAAAATGCATAATTCAAAAATAGGTAGACATGGCCACATTTGTGAGGTTCACTCAGTTCAAACTTCAACTGCATTTGCCTATCACCTGGCACATGTTTTTCATTTCCTTTTATTCCGTCTTGTTCTGTGACATTCATAAATGTATGTATGTATATATAGCGTTTTTATAGACTTTAGTTTTATGCCCATCATCTTTGTCGCTTGTAGACAGAGGGAGCTCTACCCAAGCAAAGCTCTGGAGCTCACCTGCAGCTGTTACCAGTTTCCCACAGACCCAGGTACAAACCTGCTCTTTTTATTATTTCCCAAACAGCACTAGCAGTGGCAGGTATCAGCGAATGCTGATCAAGGCACAGCCTTCCGATATTGATAACATGAAATCCATCCACATCTTTTTCTGGGGCAATTCCATTGCATATTGTTCTTTCATCCACATGGTCTGAAAAGTAAATAGAATTTACTTTAAATTTTGTGTTTATGTGGAAGCTTGGCAGATAAAAATTGGGGACCTGTAGATAGATATCTCTAAGAGACATAAAATTATTGTTCTTTTTATGCCATCTATGGGGCCTCTGGTAGCGGATCAGTATTTATCCCTAGTGCAGGAATGGACTTTGGGAGCCTATCCCACATAGAGGAATACTCTCTCAGCCTAGACACATGGGGGAGGGCCTAGGCCCTGATCCAAATCATGTGACAGACTTTGAAGACTCCCCATGGAAGGCCTCACCCTTCCTGGGGAGCAGAATGGGGATTGGAGGGGTGTTGGTGGGGGGAACAGGGAAGGACTGAAGAGAGAGGGAATTGGGATTGATATGTAAAATAAGATTGTTTCTAATTTAAATAAAAAAAAGAGAGAGAGAATAGTAAACCAAAATGCCCTTGAGTGATAGCTATGATTGGCTGCATCTAGAGCATAGGCTATTAAGGAATTACAGTGGCTAGACTGGTTGAGTTGTGATGCTTCCACCAATTGGCTTCTGTTAAAAACTTGATTAAATGGGGTAAAAGAGGACACCCAAATGTAGTGCAGGAATTCTGCTAAGATCTCTGGCTGAGCCCCTAACAGCATAAAGACAAAGGCCACAGGAAGGGGTAAAAGGATTGCTGAGGAAGCAGGGTTGCTGCTCACTGAAGGAGAAACACAGCTGCACTTGTCAATCTGCTACAGGCATTTCCCAGAATCCCCAGGCAGCAGATTTAGCAGGAAAATGCTGACCATTGCCCCTTAAGATCAGAAGAGAAAGGTGTCCATTCCCACCATTTCCACTTACCCTTTGATTTAAGGTGCTGGTTTAATATAATACAGAAAAGGTAAGAGACCTGGAAGTCACAAAGGAAGTGGCAAAACTTCTTATAAGTGGCCAAGTAGTAAGCTACTGACAAAAAAAGTCAAGGTCAATTTGGCAAGACACACAGTACTAAGTGAGTACCCAAAGACCAGGTGCATTTCTGCACACAAGCTGCAATTATCAGAAGATACAATTAGTTTTATGCTATTATTTATAATACCTTACAAACACCAGAATTCTTAAGAATAAATTTTCCTAAACAACGCCTGTAATAAGAACTACAAAAGATTGCTGACAGTTGACAAAGTTATATTCTGCTCATGGTTTGGAAAACTCAGTAATATTTCAATTTTCCCAAGCCGACTCATAAATTCACTGCAATCTTAATCTTAACCCTATTTGGCTTTCATTAGATTCTAAAATATATTGAGGGATGTGTTTATATTTTTCAACACCTGGCACTATTACATTCTCCAATATCAATTTAAGGTGAAATACTTCTTTCAAGCTTTGGAAAACCAAAAATCCCAGGCAAAGGTTTATGCTAATAGGATAAAAATTCACACTCTTAGCATGTATGTAAGGTTTATGAAAATTCATTCATATATTCACTCAACTAATATTTGAATGTGTTTCATGTGTTGTACCAGACTTTTCTGGAGGGGACTACCCACCAGCTCCCAAAACATGACACGGAGACTTCTTATCTTACAGTTCTCCCACCAGTTCACATAACTTTTATTTTATTTTATTTAATTTTATATAACAAAGTCCAATTAAATGAAAACAAACATTTATACACAATATTTGGGAATTTGGGCGTCGTTCTTTCCAAACTACTTCCTGCTGGTAAGGGGCGCTGTCTTGGGGGATTCGAAGAAGATTCAGATATCCTGGCTGTAGTCTGTAGGGCTGTTTTGTCCAGCTGTTTTGAATGTAGGATTAGCTTGTACTCTGTTTCAGGCGGTCTGGCGTGATCAAACCACATTAGTCTGGAAGGAATCCACATCTTTTCATTTTCTGCAGTTCACATAACTTAACCTGTTTCTCTCCATCTATGTTTTGCCTCAGGGCTTTTTACCTTTCTTTCTTTCTGCAGATCTTACTTTCACTGCTTCTTGGTCTGGCTGGCTGGTGGCTGCCTGGCTTCTGACCCTGGGAGTGTCCCTCTCTTTTTTCCTCATTCTCTTCTCTCTTCTTCTCTCCTTTGCCTAAATTTCTCCTCCTACTTATTCTCCTTACCCACCATCCTCAACTATTCCTCTCCTGCCTAGCTATTGACCATTCAGCTTTTATTAGACCAATTGGGTGCCTTAGGTGGGTGAAACGAATGTAACACATTTTTATATCATTAACAAATGCAGCATAAACAAATGCAATGCACATTTCAAAGTTAAAGTAATTTTCTACAGCATAAGCAAATGCAATATATCTTTGTCACGTTAAAAATTATATTCCACAACCATGTGTCCAATGGGAAGTTAGGATACCTAAATGAACTAACAAACAAAATTCTTGTCTTATGGAACTTACATTCTAATGGCATAAATATTTATCCAAACAGTTTAACTATAGCCTCAATAAATATTCTTTGGATTCTATATAAAATTAAAAAATCAAGACAGATACTTATCAGGTATCTACTAGCTAGGTTTCCTCGGCCTCCAAGGAAGTGACTCCCAACTGCAAAAGCAAAAGGTTTTTATTGCTAAGAACCAAACGGGCTGGGACCTCACTCTATCAGAAGAGTATGGCACCTCCTTACAATTGCAAAGCATTTTTAAAATGGAAAAGGAAAAGAGAGGTTTGAGACCGCTAGTCTCAGGTCACAAGGTTTCCAAGGTTACAGAGATTTTACAGAGTGCAGTTTCTTTACAAGGTCGGCAGCCTCAGTGGCTTGTTCTCAAGATTATGGGGCAGGGAGAATGCTGGCAGTGGGCTCTGGCTTCCTCCTTTATCTCCTGGGCACTGGTCCTGTACTCTGTAGTCAGGGAGTTATCTTCTCTCTAGTTTTTGCTTCTTGTCATGAGCCATAATTTATACCTCTTAGTTATTAATTTTCCATCACACTAGCCCAATATCATCCATAAATTACTTTATCATTGGGAGGTGAGGGAACAGAAAAGGAAGTGAGTCTAATCTCACTAAGCCGCTCCAATCCCCAATTTGAGTCTTGTAAAGTTTGGGTGAGATCTTCTAGGCCAACAGTTCTCAACCTTCCTAATGCTTCGAATCTTAATACAGTTCCAAATGTTGTAGTGACCCCCAACCATAAAATTATTTTTGTTGTTACTTCATAACTGTAATTTTGCTATTGTTATGGATCATAATGTAAATATCTGTGTTTTCTGATGGTCTTTCATGAACCCCAGATTGAGAACCACAGCTCTAGGCCATGTAGGGGTGGGTCTTTTTCTCCATGTACTTGCATTCTCCCCGGCCTATGGCCATGGAGACTGCTCGAGATGTCTGGGGGTTACTTTACAGACATCCTATGCAGATTAGAACCTATACATCCAATGAAGCTTTTGAAGTTTAGCTTATCTGATTCTGTGATGCTCCGGTATGATCTGACAAGTATATGGACATCTAATGTGGCCTTATTCTTCTGATGAGGATGAGAAAATCATGGTCTCTGACAGCCTCGGGCTCTCAAGGACTCTGTATGGCAACTTCTGCCAGACCTGCAGTACAACCTTCAAGCAGTATACACACTATAGAATAAAAGACTCAGGAAAACAATTCTTTCCTGATAAAATTTAAACCCATCGTAGATAGGAAGAGATGTCATTTGGGGGACCTTACATGCCAAGGTCTCAGGGACAATAATTTAGACTCAGGAATTTCTTTAACTATTCCTCTCCCCTAAGGTGTCTGGCTATAGTGTTTTTGTATATTAAATTCAATAATTCAGAGGACCAAAGACATAGCCTATAAATACATACATCTTAATTTTTGAAATTAATTATTTTTAATTTTTCTTGTGTATTCTCTATCAGCCCTCTCCTTCTCTCCCCATAACCTCTGTCACACCTCCAATCCTGATTTTTTTTCACATTCGTGGCTTCTTTTACTTTGATTGTTATTGGTACACACACACACACACACACACACACACACACGTGTGTATATACATATATATATGAGTAAATATGTAAATGCAACTCGATGAGTCCTTTTAGTTCTGCTCATAAGTATTTTTAAAAAGACTTTTTAAAAAGAAGTATACACACACAAAAAATAAGTATACACCATGAAATAGCATTCTGAGATGAATACACTGAAAAAACAGATGAAAAAAGAAAAAGAAAAGGATGAAAAGAAAAGCTGAAAAAATGACTGTTGTTTTTAAAATTCCTGGATTTGAAGTCATTTCATTGTTGCTGTTTTTGTTATTTTTTTGTGGTGTTTTGTTTTGTTTTGTCTCAAAGAAGATATGTCTATGAACTGGATAACAAAAACATCCTGTTAGGTCAGCTTCCACCAGGAAGAGAGACATTAATGGCTGCAGAGACAACAAATCCCTGGAAGAAACAAATTGTCTCAGTAATTGATTAACCCCACAAAGTACTAACCTAGTCATAAAAGGTGCTTGCTCAATCCTGCCATCTAGTGGAAATAACATTCCACTTACAGGACAGGTCTCTGCCTTTTTCCCTGTGTTTTATCTCATTACAAAGTTACCTACAAAATTTTAAAATAGATAAATAACATATGAGAATAGTATTATGGAAGTCATGTTTAAATTACTTGCTGCAAATTTTTTTCTCTAAATATTGTTTTAAATTAATCTTGAATTGAATTAACCATAATTCCTAACTTGTGACACAATAATTTATTGTTTTTGATACTCATTTTTGAGTATATTGCATGTGTGCATGTGTGAATGCATGGTGTGTGTTGTATATATGTGTGTGTGTGTCCGTGTGTGCAGCAGCCAGAGGTTGACATTAGGTGTCTTGCCCTGTCACTCTCCTCCTCGACTTTTAACTAGATTCTCAATGAACAGGAGCGTGCAGATTTGGGAAGATAAGCTTGTGACTAAGCCTCATGGGCCTTCCTGCCTATGCCTCCCCAGTGCTAGTGTTATAGACAAGAACCATCATACCCAGCTTTTTACCTAGGAACCAGGAACCCAAACATAGATTGTCACATTTGCACCGGATTTAACCAATGCAGCCAGTCCTTTTATGACATAATCTTGCTATCAACCCCCAAATACTCAATTTTCAGTCATTTTTTAATTTTTCATCATAATTTATGTATATCCAAATTTGTCGTAAAAAAACAAAGCTATTGCCTTGCCAATAAGCTATATTTACCCATTACAAAAACAATCTATCTGAGAACCCATCTCTATTCCTGTTCCAAACTATTTTAAATTTCATCCTGGTTCCTGTACCTATTATTCTTTTGGGGTATTTTCTGAAAACATAATCTAAAAGATTTTTTTAACCAGTGACAACATTGGATTGATTTCTATGCATGAAATAAATCAGAATTTAAAATGAATATTCTGTGTCAATCTCTCCGTTACGCTGATTATTGTATATAATGCTAAAAATCCCAAATGAAGCAGGCAGCATCTTCTTCACACTTACCAGATGCTTCACACTGAAGCAGAGAGGTGACCAGTATTACCTATTAGTGAATGGCAGGACCAAGAATGAAGTCCAGACAATTTCGTTATAAAACACTCCTTTTCCAAAACTCTCTGAATATTAAAAGGTCTAACATGAATGCATACACTTCAAACATACATTACTCGCTAGCTTCTACTGATTTCCTGGAAATGCATGAACTATGGTTAAAATATGGGCATTGGGGATCAGTCTGCCAGGATCCAGATTCGATTACTCAGAAGGAAAGTACTTGACTTCTTGTGTCCTTGTCACCAAATATAGGTCATGATGGCTCCACTCCCACAGGTTTATCATGAGGTTTCAAACTGGGTTATTAAGTACAAAAATCTTCATATAACAAAGGCTTAGTTCAGTGGGTGCTGACCACTGGCGTCTTGTGTACATATAATTGGCTTCACATATAGAAAAGTACCGTCTGTAGGACCACCCTCATGTTGGCTGGGGTTCCCTTACCTGTTTCTTACTCTCAGAGGACTCAAGTATTTTGTCTGTAAGTACAGATAGATAACTGGTGCCACCTAGTGGTCATTAGTGAAAATGTCACCAAGTAAACATTGGTCACAAAGGCAACATGTAGATGCAAATTTGATTTTGTTAGGACAAAATAAATACAATGTACTTAGAAACTCTGACAAAGGAGATATGGTAGTTTTAAAAGTAACTCTAATACATTTTTAATTATGAAGATTATGTGTATTTGTGGTATGTAATATGATGTGGTACTGAAAGACCTAAAAAGTAATGTTAATGATGGACTAACCTTAGAAACCAATATCTGTTCCTTGGAATTTGCTAGCTTCCTCTCACAAGGCCTTGAGATAAGAAGAATTCACACTGCCCCTACTTTCCTGTAAGTCAACAGGTGGTAAATAGGGTCAAGAGATAGCTGTAACTCTGGTTTGCCCAGACAAGATTAATTAGCACATCTGAGGCCCTAAGGTCTTCTGACCCTAATAGCAGACCATCTGGCCTCCAAGGGTCAAGTACTCAATGGACAGAGGTTCCCATTCCCTCCCTAAGCTTGTGGGGTTGCCTTTAAAAACACCTGGGCCCAGGGGAGGGGGCTTCTCCCTAGCCTGTGTGCTGGAGGAGCCCGTTTGCACAAACGTTTCCTCTTCATTAAAGCCTCTTGTGTTTTGCAGCAGCTGGACTGGACATTGAGTTCTTGGGGTATCGACCGAACCTGGAAGACTCCTCATTCTGAGGGTCTTACATTTTTGGGGCTCGTCCTGGATTTGGTCGAACCCCCAGACTCAATTCCATTGCCAGTTGGAGGTAAGAAAGAGCTCGCAACCTGTATGTTTGATGTATGTCTGATGCATCTGATGTTACGTGTTTTGACTCGAGTACTTGAATCTGTGCTTGGCCTGCACAGAACTTGTATGTTATGCGTTTTTGACTCGAATATTTGAATCTGTGCCTGTGCCTGGCCTGCACAGGACTTGTATAGGACCACAGGGGGAGACAGACGTGTCCTGAGACCCTTGGTCCCGCCCTGGACGAAAGTCCGGGATTGTTTGGAGGAGGGAAGGAGACGAAGTTTCTCTTCTCCAGGGGACGGCTGGCCTCTGGACTTGCTTCCCTCCCGCTTTGTAACTTTGGTTTGGGCGCCATTTTTCTACGGTGCGGATTTGTCCTCTTTGTCGGATTGTTGTGTTTTTGTGTTCATTTCTACTCTCCCCATGGGTGAACAACTAACTACCCCACCTAAGTTTGACTTTAGATCTGCAGGACAGCAGGGCCGGAGACCCAGCTATGAGCACACTGGTCCCCCCGCTCTCAGGAATGTGGCAGGGCAGCCAGAGCCGCTGGGGCTGAGCTTCAGCAGAATGGCTGAACAGCCATGGGCCGGGCACGGCCTGGGCAGAGCCATGCCGGAATGGAGGGACAGGGTTATGACTTATGACCCTGCCACCGCACATGTTCGGTTCCCAACATCAGCCTCTAGGGCTGACCCTTCTCCCCAGATCTTTGTAATTGGAAAACTAACCACCCCCTTTTTGGAGTTCCTTATGTTCTCTCTCTAGGCTATTTGAGATGATTATCAACAGTTTCTGCTCGAGGATAGAAAAATATCCCTGGAGCTGATGGGCGACCAGCGCAGCTAAAAAAAAAACAAAAAAAAAACAAAAAAACAAAAAAAAAACAAGATTGACTTGGGATTCCTTTTGACTCGCCCCAGTTGGAACTTCAACACTGCTAAAGGTAGGGAGAGCTTAAAAATCTATCGCCAGGCTCTGGTGGCAGGTCTCCGAGGTGCCACGAGACAGCCCACCAATTTGGCTAAGGTAAAGAGAGCACTTTTTGACTCTACTTCAGAAGCCCAGAGAGCGATGGCTCTGGTCTTCATGGGGAAATTGGGCCACAGATATTAGAAAGAAACTCCAGAGACTGGAAGGGTTAAGAGATAGAGAAAGTGTATGAAAGGGACAGAGAAGAGAAGGAGAGAAAAGACAGTAGAGAGACAGAGAGCAGAGAAAAAGCATGACAGAAGACAGGAAAAGAATTTGACTAAAATATCTTGGCCGCAGTGGTTAAAGGAAAAAATAGAGAGAGAGAGAGACAAAAAGTTAGAAAATTTAAAACAGGCTAGGGAACCTGGGCAACAGGACCCCACTTGACCAGGAGGACCAGTGTGCATATTGTAAAGCAAAAGGACACTTGGCAAATGACTGTCCCAAGAAGACAAGGTATCGAAGGTCCTAGCCCTAAGAAAGGATAAAATTAAAGGGAGATGGGGTTTGGACCTCCCTCCCCGAGCCCAAGGTAATTCATGGACTACCCGAAGAACAGTGGACCTTGGCGTGGGCCGGGTACCCCACTTGTTCGAGGTTACATCCCACCAGCCAACTGCTTTTTGCCTTTAAATGGACGGACTCTGACACGTGCAGAACTGGGCAGCTCATCTGGACCCGACTGTCCTAAGGGTTTAAAATTCCCCAACAATGGCCAGGCAAGTAAGAGAATTTCTGGGGACATCTGGGTTTTATAGGCTGACTAAGGAAAAATTCTCCTGAACCCCAGAACATCAGGAGACATTTGATGCCATTAAGAAGGCCCAGTTGAAAACACCGGCTCTAAGCCTTTTGATGTAACTAACTTTTTACTCTTTATGTGGACAAGCGTAAGGGGGTCGCCTGGGGAGTTTTGACCAAATCCCTAGGGCCGTGGAACAGACCAGTTGCTTATCTGCCAAAGAAGCTTGATCCTGTGGCCAGGGGAGGGCCTGGCTGTCTAAAAGCTATCGCTGCTGACAAGTTGACTTTGGGGCATAAAGCAACTATAATAGCCCCCATGCATTGGAGAGCATTGTCCCGCAGCTGCCGACTGATGATGACCAACACCCGCGTGACTCACCACCAAAGCCTGCTTCTCACTGAGAGACTGAGCGGATTGTGTTCGCTCCACCAGCCAGCCTCATCCCGCCACTCTTCTGCCTGAGGAAACTGGTGAACAAGGACTCCTGACTGCCATCAATTGTTGGTTAAAGAGACTGGAGTTTGCAAAGATCTTAAGGACATCCTGCTGGCTGGGGAGATGTTGACCAGTTCACTGCTGGGAGCGGTTACATTGTAAAAGGTAAAAAAAGGGCTGGGGCGGTGGTACTGCTAGATGAAGAGAAGCCCATAAACATTAACAGGCAACAGGTATGCTTTTTCATCTGTTCATGTGCTTGGGACTGTCTCAACCGTGTGGGTAAAAAAAAAAAAAATTACTGTAGAAAGAAAATTTTCCGAAGATTTAAAATACCTAAGGTAGTAAAATCAGACAATGGTCCAGCTTTTTGTTGCCCAGGTAAATCAGTCACTAGCCAAGATATTGGGGATTGATTAAAATTGCATTGTGCATACAGACCCCAAAGCTCAGGTAGAAAGCATAAATAAACCCATTGAGGAGACCTTCACTAAATTGACCGCAGAGACTGGCATTAATGATCAGATAGCTCTCCTATCCTTTATGCTTTTCAGGGTTAGAAACACCCCTGGACCTTTAGGTTGAACCCCTATAAATGGCTCTGTGGGGGCCCTCCACTGGTGGAAATTACCTCTGTACATAGTGCTGATGTGCTGTTTTCTTAAGCCTCTGTTTGCTAGGCTTAAGGTGCTCGAGAGGGTGAGAGCGAGCGTGGAAGCAACTCTGAGAGACCTACGCAGCGGGAGACTTGGAAGTTTTACATCACTTCCAAGTTGGAGATCTAGATTACATTAGATGTCACCGCACAGAAACTTTGAGACTCGGTCCTCCTCCTCTGGACCCACCCCCACGCCACTCCAAGTTATAGGACCCAGGGACAGCCTCTTAGAACTGCCCATTTCTATTTCTCTCTTGTTGCTTACTATTGGAAAAATTGTTACTTTTGTTATGACTTTTGTTACGAGTGCTGCCCAGATTATGGTGCTTAGATAGCAGTACAGGAGCCTCCGGAGCCAAGAGGAGGCTGCTTCTTAATTCCATAGTTATAAGATTAAAACTATTGACAAGAGAAAAAGGGGGGAATGAAAGACCTAAAAAGTAATGTTAATGATGGACTAACCTAGAAACCAATATCTGTTCCTTGGAATTTGCTAGCTTCCTCTCACAAGGCCCTGAGATAAGAAGAATTCACACTGCCCCTACTTTCCTGTGAGTTAACAGGTGGTAAATAGGGTCAAGAGATAGCTGTAACTCTGGTTTGCCCAGACAAGATTAATTAGCACATCTGAGGCCCTAAGGTCTGCTGACCCTAATAGCAGACCATCTGGCCTCCAAGGGTCATGTACTCAATGGACAGAGGTTCCCATTCCCTCCCTAAGCTTGTGGGGTTGCCTTTAAAAACACCTGGGCCCAGGGGAGGGGGCTTCTCCCTAGCCTGTGTGCTGGAGGAGCCCGTTTGCACAAACGTTTCCTCTTCATTAAAGCCTCTTGTGTTTTGCAGCAACTGGACTGGACATTGAGTTCTTGGGGTATCGACCGAACCTGGAAGACTCCTCATCCTGAGGGTCTTACAGTACCACATGAATATTTTATGTAATGGCTACCTCAATCTAATGAATACATCATAGATTTCCTTCTGTGTGATAAGGTTATGTAAACTTGCTCTTGTGGAAATATGTTATTAACTATCTCATGATGTTGTATAACAGGTCCCCAGAAGTTATTTGTCACATCTAAACAAAGTATTAAATTCTTTGGGCAGAGCCTCATACACACCCAGGAGTTCTCAGCCCCTGTAAACACCAGTCTATGGTTTGTTTCTGTGAGATTAACATGCCTGTTAGTTTGTTCTGTGTTTATGACATGCTTTCATGTAGACTGGGATAGCCTTGAACTCACACTGTGTAGCCAAAGAGTCCTGACCCTGCCTCTAAATCCCTAGTACAGCAGGCTTGGTCTAGTTTGCCATGGTTTAGAGCCCACGCATTAGTAGTGTAGTTCAATGTTTATCTTGGCATGTGGTTTATTTCACATGCATTTCCTTTACACATGCTTACGAAGGTTGTTTTCTTGCTATAAGTATGTCTGTAGTTTGAATATTCATGTGTTGTTACATGCATGGTTCACAACCATTTTCTCTGATTATACAATAATATCTCTTCAACCAAGTAAAGAAGTTGATGATTTCTTTACTGTGGATCTGTTTTTCAATTTGATATTTTCCCACTATTCTTGCTTTGTTTGGGGTGTCCCATCCAAGACATATGAGCCAGGTAGCAGTTGAGCATATTATCATTGGCCAATCATGTATTTCTTCCAAAGACCTGATTGGGAACTGACATTTCTCATTCAATTCAAATATAGGCATAAAGGGTGTCCTTTCATGTATCCCAAGACTTGCACTCACATGATATTATACAAGTATACAATAGACAAAGAGGATTAGCCTATAAATATGAAAGGCAAAGAAACAAGAGATAATGTCTGTGAGTAGATCAGGAAAACAGAGAACAGCAATAAGAGGCAGGAGATGCCTATGCCAGCTTGAAGCCGGTAAGAATTATGTTGTAAAATCCTGACATACATAAGAATAAGAAGTCATTACAATAGGGTTCGACCTGGATTCAAATGGAGACATGTAAACTGACTGGGATTTTAACAGGACATCTCATGAAGAGCTGTAGCTATACAATGGGGAACTGAGAGTCAGAAGAAATAAGGGACTGGGCCATGATGGAAAGCAAGACAGAATCCCAAAGGAAGCTGCTACACCTGCTAAAACTTCACATAAAGGGACTCTAATGAGTATCCATGATGTTGAATGTACAAATAAAAGATAAACTGCTTAGAAAGGAAAACAGCAGATTAATTGTTTGCTCCACATGAATGGCACATTGAGCTTGTGACCAGCATGCTAGCCACTCTTGACATGATCTTGTTTAAAAAAAATAAAGCAAACAAAACCAGATACTGCAACTCTTCTGTTTAATGTTTTTAAAGACAATATTGTGAATAAATATTAGTTACACTACTTTTTATGTCAGTGTATGTTTACAAACCGCAATAAGATAGCTTTTAGTACCTGAACAAAATTTTCAAGAGTCACATAAAAATTTTCCTCATTGTTTGTTGGGAGCAACGCCTGCTTTCAGCTTGCTATCAGCTGTGGTTGTGCCCGAGTGAACAGAGAGATAGCTCTTGCCCGCACCTAAATTTTCTAGCCACAGTTTTTCTTTCCTCTTGTAAATATAAATCTTTAAGAAACTGTAAACACTAAGATCACAGCCAGTACTCTTCCGAATGTGTTTTATAAGTTGCCTCCAAGGCCATGATGTGCCCTTTCTCCTGCCCAACCCAGATACACAAAAAAGCATCACGTACCTGGGAGGGGTAGCTGAACTAGTATGCCACTGACTCTTGGGTCCATGTTCAGCTGATCAGTGATATCCAAAAGCTCCTCTTGAGAAATGTTCTCTGGCTTTAGAATGAGTTCACTGCAGATACCTGGAAGAAAGGCAAGCAAGAAGGTAGCTTGAATATGCTGTAGCAGCTGGCTTCTCCAGTGTGTGTCTGATCTCTTCTGATCCTGTCCCGCTAGAAGGAAAGCCCTTCTAGAGGGTCAGTGTTGTAACCACGGGGAGGAGCGGTTTCTCAGTCTCCTGATTCCTATGCATCATTTGGCTGCTACTCGAGGGGACAACTTGCACTGACTTGTGAAAACCCGTCTTAGATTTGAAGACCAGACCAGAAAGCAGTGAGGTTTATGATTCAGTTAAAGCAAATGCAATAAACACAGGGTCTTTAAAAGCAAAGAGTCCTATTGCTTTACCCACAAAATATGAAATCACACTGAAATAATTCTCTAAGAAACAGTAAGGCATCCATATAAGCTTGCATAATGGAATAATCTCTATTAATAACAATAACATGTGTTATTTGATAATTATACATCATGATTATGTACCTTTATATGACAACAGAAACGTTTAGTAACAATTAGAGCTCACACCCATACCCACCTACAGCAGAAGCAGCCTTTATCTTATTCCTGACGTAGGTATGGCTTGCTGGGTTATCTCCCACTAAAATGATACTGAGGTGGGGCCTCCTGTTCCCAAGAGCAATCCAAGATTCCACGCCTTGCTGTATTTCCTTTTGGATTTGTTTAGCCATTTCAGTTCCCGAGATGACAATGGCTCCATGTCTGTGGGAAACAAAACACTAAGAATAATATTAAAAAGCCAATACGGAACATTCAACTGAATGAATGTATGGTACAAGAATATGCAAAACAACTGTGGAGGCCAGTGAGATGGCTCAGTAGTTAAGAGCACCTGTTGCTCTTGCAGAGGAAGGCCCCACATGGTGCCTCATAACTGTCTGTAACTCCATTTCCAGAGGAGCAGTTGCCCCTTCTAGACTCCACAGGCACTGCACACACAGGGTACATGGCGATACATGCAGGCAACAACACATAAAAATATTCATATTCAAAGCAGTTATAAACACCCACAAATTTGACTTTTCTAACAACATCTGACACTCATTTTCAGGTTTAGAAATAATACTAATGACGTTTGTGAAGAATTGTAATTTTTTGTATGTCCACCTTATAACTTGCTTGTTCACCACTGAATGTGTTTATGTCACCCCAAATTTATGCTGAGATTCTAAAGCCCTGTGTTCTGATATTGGGAGGGGAGCTTAGAAAGGAGATTAGTGTGGGGGTCTCTGCAAACACCACAGCTAGCAGAGCAACAATCCACATGCAGCAAGGAGAAAGTCTGGTTCAACACAACTCAGTAGCCAGTACCAATTCAAACTTTGAGAGACTGACACAGGGCAGTTTATTTTAGGAGTATTTGAGCACAATACAATTTGGGGGGAAAGGTTTCCTGGTGACAGTTAACTCAATCCCATGTGTACAACAAAGCTCAATACATGATTAATTGCAGAGGACATGTGACTGCTTCCAAAGAGATGAGCTCTGTGGACTGACTATATGACATCTTAAGGGTCTGCGGGAGGATCTGGTGTGGTCTCTGTCATAAAGATAGTGTCAACATCACCAGGTGATCAGTCACCTCGACTTCCACATGTAACATGTCCCTTAAAGATGGATTCTATTGGCTGAGACGCAATGCTCATGATAAGGATTTAGGGAGAATGACTGAAAGGAACTTAAGAGTCTGAGGGAGCCAGATGTGACCTGCAATACATAGTGCAGAGGTCACCTGGCTATTGATCACACCCATTCCCAGTCTTCTGGGAAGGAAACAATCCCATGTGTTTAACATTTCCGGTTTCCCTAGTCCTTATCTGTGAGCACAAGAACCCCGTGCCCTCTACAGATCAGGCCACAGAGACAAAGCCTTTGTAAATGAGGTTAGTGCATTCATAAGATACTCCAAAGGCTCCCATTCCTCTTCCCTCATGTGATTTTTATGGGTGATGCAATGGAGAGGAAAAAAAAAAATAAGGGCTAATTTTCAGTTTTGGTGTCTAATTTTATATATTCTGGGTATTGGCCCTTCATCTGGTATAGTTACATTTTTGCCATTCAGAAGTAAGCTGACTTTTCACACTATAGTTTTTTCTTCCTTGAAATATGCAGAAGCTTTTCAGTTTCATAGAGTCCCACTTGTCAGTTCTTTGGATTACTGCCATTGCCTTTAAGGCCTTTCTGGACCATTCTGGGATTTTAAGTACATCTCTACCTCACTCCAACTCCTTCCATGCTCCTCCACTCTCTCACACTCATGACCTCCTCTTTAATTATTATTATTACATTTATATACAAGCGTATGTAAATAGAGCCCACTAAGTCTATTTAATGGTACATGTTTAGGGCTGAACACTTGAGATTGGGTAACCAATCATGGGGCTCAGCCCTGGAGAAGACTGATTCTCCTTCTCTTAGCAGCCATTAATAATTGACTTCATCTTGAGCAGAGGCCCCATGAGATGTCCCCCATCCACACTGGCCTGTCAACTATTGTTGTCATTGTACAGGCCTTATTTAGGTGGTGTGTACTGCCACAGAAACAGGGAAAGTAAAAAAAGGACCATGGTAAGGGAACCTGGGATGAGGGGCACTGTAAGGTATAGATTCTTTGAAGGGGAACATAGGCAAAACAGGAGGGCTCTTAGCTGGGGAGTGGAGAAGAAGGCAAAACAGAGGGAAAGAGAGGAAGGGGTATAAAGAAATTAAGGTTGACTTTTTCTGCTTACTTAAAAATATAGTGTACATATAGGCATATATAAATAATTTAAATGAAGTTACACCACTTGGAGTTATAATGCCCCCCCCCAAGGCCACACACTATTTAAGAAAAACCCTAGTATCAGGCATGTGAAGCTTCCCTTGAAACTGTTGATCAGGGCAGACCAAGAGACTTCAAACACAGTACAAGCTATTTGCGCCCATTGTTGTTCCTTAGAACTTGAAACCAAGGCACTATTCTCGAAAACATCATTTACTTAGGACACAGGACTGGGAGGAATTGAGCCAGAGCTGACTTGGGATCTTCCTATTTTGGCCTCTTAAATTTTCATGTGTGTTTTCCTTTAGAAGTTGTCAAGGTTTATGATCTCACACTAAGGTCTTTGACTATTTTTTAAAATTGATTTTGGTGCTGGGTGAGAAATGTGGACCTAGTTTCATCCATCTACATATGGAAATCTAATTTTCCCAGTACCCTCTGTTAAAGAGACTGTCCTCTCTCCAGTGTTTTTGTCAAAAAATTAGATAGTCATACTAGGGTCTGGCTGTGTTCTTCTATTTTGTTCCACTGATCTATGAATCTGTTTTTTTTGTGCCTGTGACACGTGGATTTTTGTTACTAAGGCTCAGTAATACAATTTGAGATACTATTGAGATGTCTCTAGCATTGCTCTTTTGCATAAAAATTGCTCTTGCTATTCAAGGTCTTGGGCTTGCATAAGGATTCACAGTGGTTTTATAATTCATTGAAGACTATCACTAAGATATTAAAGGGCATTTCACTTTTGGTTAATATGATTGTTTGCACAACATTAATTTTGCTAACTCATGAGCCTTGGAGAGTTTTCCATCTTCTAATGTCTTCAAGTTCTTTCTTCACTGTTTCAACTTTTCATTTGGAAGTCTTACGCTTCCTTGGTTAAGTTTATCCAGAAGGTTTATATTTTAGATTTTTATTTAAAAGGTTTTTAAAAAGCTATTGTGAATGTGATTTTTCTGATTTTTTTTTCAAGTTCACTGCAGGTATGTAGAAAAGCTACTGTTTTCAATATTAATTTTTGTCCTTTACTAGTTTGTTAAAAGTATTTATCAGTTCGAAAACTTCTGGGGGAAATAGGATAGGAATATTTTGATTTCTTCTTTCCCTATTTTTATCCCTTCTATATCTTGATATTATTGCCCTAGTTAAAATTCTGAACACTATATTGAGCAACAGTTGAGAGAATAGACACTCTTCTTTCATACCATATTTTAGAAGACTAAAGGCTTCTTCCATATTCAGTTACCTATGGGTTTTTTTTGTTTTGTTTTGTTTTTATTTGTTTTTCATTTGTAACCTTTGCTATGTTAAGATAGGCTCTTTCTATCTCTCTTTCAATCAAGGCTTTATTGTGGAGGGAAACTGAAATATATAAAAGGATTTTTTTTTTCTGCAGGCATTAAAGTAATGTGAGTTTCCTTCTTAAAGATATGAACACAGTCCTACACATTATATTATACATATTAATTTGCATATATTGAACCAAACTTGCTTCCATGGAATGAAACCAGCTTGTTTTGAATGCCATCTTAATGTGTTTTTAAATTCATTTTACCTACTTTATTAAGAAATTTTGAGTCTTTTCTCTCCAGGGAAATTGATTTACAATTTCCTTCTTCGTGTTGATGTGTCTTTGTGCAAATCTGGCTTTGTGGATGAGCTTGGCTGTGTTTTTTCTTTATTTTATTAAACAATTCAAGAAAACATTGGTATTAGCTCTCTCTTAAAGGTTTGATAGAATTCTGCAGTGAATCCTGCACTTTTGTAGAGAGACTTTTTATTGCTGCTTCAATCTAATGAGGTTGTCATGGTTCTGTTTAAAACATTTGCGTCTCCTTGATTTGATTTTGGTAGGTCTTATATCAGGAATATATCTTGGAATGTAAATTTTTAAAGTTCACCAATTATTCTTGAGACATTATTGTAACCTATAGTAATCTCTTTCATCTCCAGTTTTAGTAATTTGGATAGTCTTTCTTGCTTTCTTTTTGTTAGTTTGGCTATAGGTTTTTCAGTTGATTCCATACATCATTCATTTAGTTTCCATTTTATTATTATTTCTTGGCATCTATTGCTCTTGGAGTTTGAATTGTTGTTTTTCTAAGATCTTGAGGCACATCATTGGATTGTTAATTTGAGGTAATCTCGATGTTTTAATCCAAGCATTCATAGTTATGGGTTTCTCCTTAGATTGTCTTTAGTTCTATCCCAAAGATTCTAGAAAGCTGTGCATTCTACTGACTATAAATGGATTCGTTTCTTTACAAGCACCATATTTAATCATTTGTTCTACCTACATTATTACATTGCAATTTCGATTGCTACAGATCAGTATTATATATCAAAATTAGGTAGTTTTATACTCCCATCTTTGTTCTTGAGATCAAGGCTGTTTTGGAAATTCAAGAAAGGCCTTTTATGGTCCTACTTAAATTTTAGAAATTTCTACTTCCAGGAAAATTTCCTTTAGAATTTTGGCAGGATTTGTGTTGGCTCTAGACAGTTGCAGAGAGTGTAGGCATTTTAATTTCCAGATCACAGACATAAATTTAGAATTTTATTGGGACTTTAGTTGACTTTGTAGATAATTGCTGATAGTGTGGGCATTTGAATATTATTCTCTTGTCCATCAACTTCGTTTTTCTTCAGACCCTTTCATCTGTGTTTTACATTTTCAGTGTCCATAACTTTTGCCTCCTATGTTAAATTTTTGTGCTTTATAAATGAAGATACTTCGCTCTTTTGGGGAAATGTATTGATTTTTGTATGCTGACTTTGTATGTTACTTTTCTAAATTTGCTCACAGGTTTTGGGAATTTTTACATATAAGTCGATGTCAGTCTATGTCTCCGTCCCCTTCCCCAAAATATACACACAGGAATTAGTCTTACTTTCTAATCTGAACTTCTTTATCGTTCACTTGCCCAATTACTCTGGCTTAGACTTCCAATGCCATATTAAAAGGAAGTGGCCCTAGCCCTTTTTCTCATTTTAAAGGGAAAACTTTCAGCTTTTTCAGCATTAATCTGTGGGTATATTAAAATATGGTTAGTGTGTTGAGGTGCATTCTTACCACACCTAACTTGATGAGTTAATATCATAAATGAACACTTAATATTTTCAAATGGTTTATTTGCATCTAATCAGATAATCATGATTTCTCGCTTCCATTCTATTAATGTAGTGTGTCATTTGTACTTATTTGCTATGCACCTCAGGTATAAATCCAGTCCTTTAATGTGTAGTTGAATGTAACAGACTTTTTCTTTTATGCCACCAACCAGCTCCCGAATCATGACATGTGGAGACTTGTTATTATTTATGAATACTTGGCCTTATCTTATGTTCCATTCTTCCTAGCTCTTATAACTTAACCTGTTTCTCTTCATCCACACTTTGTACCAGTGCTTTATACCTTTTTTTCCTTCTATATATCTTACTTTCATTGTTTCTCTTGTCTGGCTAATGGCTGCCTGGCTTCTGGCACGGAACATGTCCCTTTCTTTCTCCCTTGGTCTCTCCTTCTTCTCTCCCTTCTTTCTCCTCCTATTTATTCTCTCTGCCCACCAGCCCTGCCTATCCCTTTGCTGCCCAACTATTAGCTGTTCGGCTTTGTATTAGACCAATCAGGTGCCTTAGGCAGGCAAGGTGAAACAAATGCAGCACATCTTTACTTAATTAATCAAATGCAGCATGAGCAAATGTAAAACATCTTTATGTTGTTAACAAAGGCAGCAGAAACAAATGTAACACACCTTTAAACAGTTACAGTAATATTCTGCAGCATAAACAAATGTGACATCTTTACATAGTTAAACATTCCACAACACTTCAGCTGGCTCTCTGTCCTTTTTCTCTTTCTATAGCCAATTTCAGTGAAAACCTACTCTCTTGCCTGCAAGTCTGAAGGACTATGAATGCAAAGAGAACTTACTAGGAGGTCAAGCAATCAGTATTTAGAGATTTGGTCTGCAGAGGCTCAGCAGGTAAGGTGCTTGCTGATGAGTCTGAAGACTTAAATTCAGTCTTGATGCCAGCACCCCATGCCTCTTTATTAAATGTTTAATTCATTTGCACTGACAGTGAATAAGTAAGGATTTACTACTGGCGTGCTATCTTCTGGTTGTGCATAGACCCTCGGCCCTTCCTTCCTCTCTGACACATCTTTGCTGACGGCTTCATGGAGAGCCCCTTTGGATGTAGTTGTTCTCTTGCTTTATTTTAGAAAGTCTAAAAGGGCTTTGGACTTAGAAGATTTATTCCCACATTTAGAAAGTTTTCTGTCATTTCTTTAAGGTTTTTGCTCCTTTCATTTTTATGGACTCAGGTTACCATATTCTACATTTTGGCTCACTTGAAGGTGTTCTGTAAGTCTTATAAGAAAACAAAAAACAAAACAAAGAAAAAAACTTTCTTCTTTATTTTTTATTTTGTGTCCCTAATGGGAAAATTCAGATAACCCGTACTTGAGCTCAACTCTTCCTTCCTGCTTGATCATACTATTGCAGATTTCCATGGAATTTTTTTTTCTTTAATCATTCAGCAAACTTTATAATTTGTGACTAGTATTTTTTTAAGTTTTCACATTGTTAAGTTTCTAAGAGTTTCTGAGTTTTATTTTCAGGTTTCTGGTTCCACTTTTGTTTCATGTGTGCTTTTCTGTAGCTTGCTGAGTTTAAGCTATTTTGAATTCTGTTGCCAGGAAGAAATACAGAGCAAGCATGGGCACTGTGTCAGCTGGGGTTGGCCTAGAGTGTGGCTACCAACATTTTCTTCACACCAACTTTTATTATATGGCAGGCATAATAGTTTGAATGTAATTGGACCCTGTAAGCTCATAAGGAATGGTACTATTATATGTGGACTGTTGAAGTAGGTGTGGCCTTGTGTGAGGAAGTGTGTCACTGTTGGGGGCAGGCTTTGAGGTCTCCCATGCTCAAGCTATGCCCAGTTCAGACCACTTCCTGTTGACTGCAAGTTAAGATACATTAACTGTCAGCTCCTGCTTCAGCACCATGTCTGCCTGCATGCTAACATGTCCTACCATGATGATAATGGACTGAACCTCTGAAAATGTAAACCACCTCAATTAAATAAGAGTTTTAATGTGCATGGTGTCTCTTCACTATAATAGAAACCATAAAACGGATGTTGATACCAGAAGTGGGGTATCGATGTGATAGACCTAACCATACCTTTGTTTAAAGGAATATGGGCCTTCTAACTGTGGATTAGAAACGTGGTTGAATGCTTTAAGTGCTATAACCATACTAGTATGGGCATGGTGAAAGAAATAAAAGACTTTAATCTGTAGAGTAAGGATGTGGGGAAAGGGCAGGAGAATAATTCTTGTAAGCAGAATATAGAAAATAATAAAAAATGGACATTGACATGGGAGGAAAGAACAGGAATTATGAGAACAAGAAACGTTACTATGGTGATGGGGCTAGTGGTTATATGCTAGGCTGATTCTGTTAAATAGGACTAGTTACTGAATCATCAATACTTTGTGGAATAACTGAAGGCCCTCTCAGGTCGTGGCCCACATCAAGGAAATAGGCCCCAACCCTGGAACAAATGGTTCCAGATGAATGATCCTGTCTGGGTCATACCTGGCCAACAGACAGTCTGGGTTATTACCAAGTCATTCTGTGGTTTTTCCTTTAAAGAAGAATAGGTCACACCTGGGTGATCTCTCAAACATGAAATTATACTATGTATTTTGTAATTATGCTTTGTAATCAATCACCTTGAGCCCATGCATGTATGCCGCTTTGCACTCTATAAAAAGAACCTGGACCCTCTGAGGGGTGTGCAGCTTTCCCAGGATTGCTGACACCTGAGCGTGCACTCGTTTATTAAATGTCCCTTGCTTGTTGCATCTCCTGGTTTGGTGTCTGTGTCGCGGGGATCTCCCACCGGCCCACCAGGACCCCGGAATTAGGGTCCAACAATGGAAGACAGTGGAGGAGATAAGTATGATTTGATGAACTGTGGGGACTTGGTTCAAGATGTTTCAGAGGGGAAGAATTTTGGTTTGTTGTTTAAAGATTGTTCTTGTGACACTTTGTTGAAGAATTTGGCTGCTTTTTGCCCTTGTGCTAAAAATATTCCTGAGACTAAAGTGAAGAATTTAGGTTAATTCCACTGGTAGAGGAAATCTCAAAACGGCCTAATATTGACTACTGTATGGTTATTAGCAGTCATTCTTTTTTTTTTTTTCTTATTTTACATATAGATCTCAGTTCTCTCTCTGTTTCTCCCTCCCTCCCTTCCTCTCTCCCTCCCATGACCCCCGACCACCCTCCCATCCCATCCCCCCCCACTCCTAGGGAGTCAGGAGGGGTCAACAAAATCTGTCAAGTTATTTGGAGTAGGGACTAAGCCCTCCCTCTTCTCTCTAGGTTAAGGTAGTATCCCTCCATGGGGAATGTGTTCTCAAAGTCCTTTTGTGCACCAGGGATACATCCTGGTTCCACTGTCAGAGGTCCCTTAGACTGTCCAGGCCTTCTAACTGAGACCCATGTTCAGGGGATCTGAGTCAATCCAATGCTGGTTTCCCAGCTATCAGTCTGGGGTTCTATAGCTCCCCCTTGTTCAGGTCAGCTGTCTTTGTGGGTTTCTGTAACATGGTCTTGTCCTCCTTCTCTGCATCTGGATTCTAGTTCAGCTAAGTGTTTAGCTGTGGGTGTCTGACTCTGTTTCCATCAGCTACTAGATGATGGCTCTATGATGGTGGATAAGTTAGTCATCAATCTCATTATCAGGGAAGGGCATTTATGGTAGCTTTCCACTGTTGCTCAAATTGTTAGTTGGGGTCAGTCCCTTGAACAAATTGGTACAGGAGACCACTTCCTGAACATAACTCCAGTAGCACAGACACTGACATTGACAATTAATAAATGAGTAGCACAGACACTGAGATTGACAATTAATAAATGAGATCCCCTCAAACTGAGAGACTTCTGTAAGGCAAAGGACACAGTTGACAAGATTAAACAATAGCCCACAGACTAGGAAAAGATCTTCACCAACCCTACATCTGACAGAGAGCTGATCTCCAAAATATACTAAGAACTCAAGAAACTAGTCACCAAAACACCAAATAACCCTATTAAAAAATGGGGTACAGAACTGAAGAGAGAATTCTCAATAGAGGAAATCAAAAAGGTTGAAAGACACTTAAGAAAGTGCTCGACATCCTTAGCTATCAGGGAAATGAAAATCAAAACAACTCCTGCTGGAATGGCTAAAATTAGAAATACCAATGACAACTTATGCTGGAGAGGATGAGGAGAAAGGGGAACACTCCTCCACTGCTGGTAGGAATGCAAACTTGTGCAGCCATTTTGGAGATCAATATGGCAGTCCCTCAGGAAAATGGAAATCAGTTTACCACAGGACCCAGCAATCCCCCTCTTAGGCATATACCCAAATGATCCACATCCATGAAACAAGGACATGTGTTCAACTATGTTTGTGGCAACATTATTTGTAATAGCAAGAACCTGGAAGCAACCTAGATGGCCCTCAACTGAAGAATGGATAAAGATGTGGCACATCTACACAATGGAATGCTACTCTGCAGAAAACAAAACAAAACAATAGTATCTTGAAATTCACAGGCAAGTGGATGAAACTTGAAGAAACCATCCTGAATGAGGTAACCCAGTCACAAAAAGAGGAACACGGTAAGTACTCACTCATATATGGATTTTAGACCTAGAGCAAAGGATCACCAGCCTAATTAGCAGTCATTCTTATGAAGATTTATAATGAAAAGGAGCAAGCTGAGAAAGTAAAAATACAAAACGTATAATTTGAGGAGAAAATGAGCATTAGAAAGTGGAATGGAACTAAGTCCTGTGTTGAAAGAGATAAATGGATTAAGAAATGGGATAAAGGGAGTGGTGACCCCAGGGCAAAATCCCACCCAGCTTAGTTTTCAACTTGTGAAAAGGAATTTTAAAAAAAGGTTAGATGCTGGAGTGAATGCCTTTAATCCCAGCACTTGTAAAGCAGAGGCTGGCAGATCTCTGAATTTGAGGCCAGCCTGGTCTACAGATTAAATTCCAGGATAGCCAAGCTTAGGTAGTGAAGGATACCATTGAAAACAGAAAAATTGTGAAGATATAACTGAACAAGGGGTGGGGGCATGTTTCAGTCCCAGCAAGCTGAAGTTGACAGGTTAAGTCCCATGGCTCTGGCTTTAGAGTCAAGGATAGAAGAAAGTAGATATGGAATTTCACTCCATGACTACAGAAGCCTAATGAAGTGGCACATGTGTCAGAGGTGTCCTGAATGGAAGCCCAGAGAGGCCACTGTGTGAAGCTGTGAAGTTGAAGCCTGGATTGCCTTGAAGACCCTAAGATGCTGGAAATGCCATAGTTGTGGAATACCTGCCAAGGAAGGTTGCTAATAGGAATGGAATCAGCCCAAGAGAAAGAAATGTGCTGCAGTCAACCACGTTAAATGTAATTGGAGATCTGAAGAGTGTTTTTTTCATCGAACATGGAGCTGCAGAGATTGGAGTACAGCTCAGTTCTGGCCTTTCTTTGGTTCAGTATTTCCTCACTGTGCTCCCTTCCTTATGTTTTACAATGGTAATATAGAGCCTGGGCCACTATATGTTGGAAGTATTTGATTTGTTTATCTTGTTTTTATAGGGAATTATAGTTGAAATTGCATGAATCTAAGAAGAGACTTTGGACTTTTAAAACATTGATGAGACAGTAATAGATTACGGGGACTTTAGAAGTTGGACTAAATGCATTTTGCATGATGATATTGTTGTAAGCTTGTGGGAGACCAGGAGTAGAATTTACTTGTTTAAATGTAATTGGCCCTCATAAGCTCACAGGGAGTAGAACTATTAGGAGATGTGACCCTACTTTAGTATGTGTGACCTTGTTGGAGGAAGTATGTCACTGTGGGGGCAGGCTTTGAGGTCTCCAATGCTCAAGCTACTTCTAGTTCAGACAGACTGGCTAACGACTTGTCAGATTGGGGGGGGGGGGGGCGTTACTTTGTAAGTTGCTTATAACTTTGTTTTGTTAAAAATCTATACTTAGTTCTTCAAATCACAGCTAAGAACCATGGATTTGGGCCTCTATTACTGCCAAAAGAGGATTAATTCCTTTGTATAAATTTCTACTTGCAATTTGAAGAAACTTATCATGACTAAAAGTGCTCAAAATTCTTCACTGAATACAAAGGCAAACAAACTATGTGCAAACAACTATGTGCAAATAAACTGTAATAATCCATTAACTGAAGTAAATCCATAACAATTAACAAATATTGTACATACAAACATAATGGTTATAATTTATTTTTAAAACTAGAGATAAAATGTTTATTTAATACAAAAATGTTTTATCATAATAAACTCTCTTCTTTAATTCCTCTAGAGTTCAGAAATAACAATTTGAAAATTATTTTAAAAATCAGTTTATCATACCTACAACTGTTACATTTATTTAAAACATGATAGAAATTGTTAATCAACATAATCAACAAGTGGACCAAAAAGAGAAGGTAACTTCAGCCTTGAAGTTT
Source organism: Phodopus roborovskii (assembly GCF_943737965.1). Taxonomy (NCBI): domain Eukaryota; kingdom Metazoa; phylum Chordata; class Mammalia; order Rodentia; family Cricetidae; genus Phodopus; species Phodopus roborovskii. Next base: position 12,984,465 of record NW_026126525.1, read on the forward strand.
TAAGACAAATTACAATAAAAAAAAAAAACTTATAAACAGAAACTTACCCCTCATAAACCAAAGAACTGAACTAATTAAATTACTTGCACTAAACCCAATGTGCAAATAATTTTGAAATTATATCATGCATAATTCTGTCCCTTCTGAAAAAAAAAATGTTCACTGCTCAATTCTAGTCCCTGTGAATGTGGCAATATTTGGAAGTATGATCTTTTAGTGTATGTCTTTGTGTCTAGGATGTAACATCTTCTCAGAATAGAGATGAACTTTATTCCAATGACTGTTAACCTTCCTAGAATAGACACACAGGATATCATGTGAAACATTGGAGAAAGAGAGCCAGGTGATGACAGAGGGAGAGATTGGAGTATGCAAATGCAACATAAAGAATGCCCAAGGACCGTTAGCAATACCCAGTGCACAGTGTCACTGTAACTTCTTATCAACCTTCTAGCTTAAGGGAGTGCTAAGGATAGATCCCTATCGTTTTACTTCGCTATGGCAATGTGTACGCCTTCACAGTTGCCCATACTCCCACCAGATTCTGAAACCACAAGGTGTCCCAAACTCTCTATACATGTGGGAAAAAAAGTACTGTTGTAGCACAACTTATAACTGAGGCAGCTTCTGAACAAATAATGTGTAGGTAGCATAAAGATGGGGCAATCTTACATCATACTATTTAGAATGGCATGCTATTTAAAACATGCTTCTTTCTGGAATTTTTCATTGAATATTTTCAGATAACTGAAGTCATGCAAAGAAGAACTATAGACAAATGGAGACTTCTGTAATCCCAATTTAAATGCTCTAATTTATGAGAAAAATATTGGATGAGGAAGCTCAAATTTTCATGTAGTTTGTACTTTGAATGTACAAAACTGCAGTTGAGAAAACGATTTTACTATATCTAAATATGATAAAGTTGTTCTAAAATCGAATAACTTACGTGATTTTATTTTTCCCCTTTCATTAAATCTCACACAATATAATCTGAACAAAGTTTACCCTCCCTTTACTTCTCCCAGTTCCTCTCACCTCCTCTTTGATAATCATTTTATTTCATGTATTGTGGAGACATTGTGGTGGTTTGAAAGAAAATGGCCCCTCAAGGGAGTGGCACTAATGGGAGGTGTGGCCTTGTTGGAAGTGTGTCACTGTGGAGGCCGGCTTTGAGGTCTCATATATGCTCAAGATACCACCCAGAGCTTCAGACCACTTCCTGCTGCCTGTGAGTCAAGATGGGAGAGCTCTCAGCTCCTTCTCCAGCAGCATGTCTGCCTGCATGCTGCCTTGCTTCCTGCCACAATGATAATGGAATAAACCTCTGAACTGTAATCAAGTCACTACAATTAAATGTTTTCCTCATAAGAGTTGGTCTGGCTCTTCACAGCAATAGAAACCCTAACTAATACAGAAGTGAAGTTATGTAAACAACAACATCTTTATATTTCAATACTTCATAAAGAGTGAGACTCCTCCATTTAGTCTTCATCCTAAGCTCAGCAGTGCTTTATCATCTTAGATGAAACAATTTTAAAGCTAAAGTAATTGCATTTTGTCAAAAGAAAACAGTTCAAATTGAAACTTGCAAGAATAACAGTATTTTAAAAGGCATGATTAAGAAAGTGACTCAAAGTTGTCATAAATACTAAGAGTAATTATTTAGTGTCAATAAAATGTAATATTCTAAATGTAATATTCTAAACTTTACATGTAAATTGTTTTAACATATGAAGATTAAAACCCTTCAAAACCTATTTCATAGGTTCTATGTTTCTAAGACAACAAATTTTCTATATCAGCAGTTCTCAACTTTCCTAATACTGCAACACTTTTAATGTTCCTTTGATGATCTGCAACCACAAAATTATTGCATTGCTATTTCATACCTGTAATTTTGCTATTATGAATTGTAATATAAATATCTGATATGCATATATATGATCTATGACCTCCAAGGGTTCATGCCCAATGGGTTGAGAACTACTATAACCTAAATGTACAACTTTCATTATTTAAAAACCCTTTTTATTCTCAGAAATTTGTCAATTCGGTCAAGTTTTTTTGTGGTTATTGTGACTGCTTATTTGCATACTACTTCCTGAAATGACAGGAATACCTTGAACTGATTCCATGGAAAGTGCTCTCCCTACAGCCTCTCTTCCCTACTGCTGGGCTAGCCATTAAAGGAGACTTTATTAGTAACCAATAAATCACTGCAGAAGGCAGGGTGTGTGTTAGAGCAGCATGGAGCAATAAAAACTACTCAATTGAAACCAGAATGCTTGAATGTAATCCTGGCTCACACTGGTAGCTACAGAGAGGTTAGGCAAATTACTTAAATGCTTCCAAAGACACAGAATGGGCTCATGTATATAGTGAGAATGCCCTGTGTTGACCTTACACGATAAGACCAAGAGGTGACTGGCTAGTTTACAAACATGGTTCTACATTCTAGTTCCCTTAAATAATAGAGACACATTCGCACAACCTGGAGGATTATGAGAAGAGAAAGCCATCTGTAGTTAGTTAGCCATTTTTCTATGAGTTAATTTGTTTTTTTAAAAATATAACTTTCTTAAACTACGGTGACTATAACCAAATATAGTGTATAATAAACCAGAGCATAGCAATAAACAAGAAAATACATTTTTGTATATGAACACATTCTTCCATAAGTACCAATGGTGCATTTAATTTGGACACTTGCCAAGTTCTTAATCCTTATTTCAAATCCACGTTCAATTACCACTTTAATTGAAACATCAGTGAATGTCTTTAGGATTCTAAAAATGAAAAAGCCTAACACCACCATAAACAGTTCCAAGGTCTCCATGAGTTCAGCTATGTGTCTTGAGGTACAACATGTGTATTTGGAGTTTTCATTAAAAAACACATCCAAGAGAACCAAGGCAAAGTCAGATATGGAATAAGTCTAATAAGGCTAGTAACACATTGGGCCCTTTGTGGGATATTTTAAAAGTAAACAAGTAGGAATGAAAGTTAAGTTTACAGGCTTTTTATAGGCATTTCATTCCCCACCTTAAGTACTTCACTCAAACCTTGAAGCAATTTTACCAAAAACCATGTAATTCTAAGTCAGTGAAAAATAAAGCAACGTCTGTTGTGTATGATTCATTCCAATGTCAACTTTGAAGCTTGTCAATTTAGAACCTTAAAATAAAAACCAAGGATTAGCAATTACCAAAAACAATATGTAATTTTATATACCAACTTTTCCAGGAAAGAATTTGATACCACGAGAACCCCTGGCTCATCTGCAGAGGTCTTTGGGCACATTCTCCAAAGAATGGCTTCAAATGTGAACACACATTTATGCGGGGAACCCAGTCTTATTGAGATGTCATAAGGGGTAAGTACCATAATATCAAAGTAATGAGTATAGATGATGTTTGGTAGTATCTTATCAATTGTGATGTTAAAATGTTTCTGTGTATTAGTAACCTCATACATACTGACTGATAATAATATTAGTGCTGTTTGTTGCCAACATTTACAAGGAAAAGAAATACGGAATTAATCAGGACTAGTGACTTCCCTTGCAGGTTGATGTATTGCCTCAATTCTATCTGGGATCCTCCAGATATCTCCACTAAGAGAATCAGAGAAAATAGGTATAAACCTGGAAACCTGGTTATACTTTGTGTGTGTGTGTGTGTGTGTGTGTGTGTGTGTGTGTGTGTGTGTGTATGTGTGTACAAGACACTTTAGTACAACAGAGACAACACAAATGGGACCTTAAAGGGAAGTAGTGGCTTTCCTTTGCCTTTCTGGACAGGATAATAGGAAGGGGTACATACAAGAAGCCTTCAGAGAAAACCTTCAAGAGAGAGAGGGGGGAACAGAGGAGAGGGAGGGAGGGAGGGATAGAGGGGGAGAGAGAGGGGGGGGGAGAGAAACAGAGGGACAGAGACAGAGTATCCAAATTTCATACCCTTTCAGGGATGGCAGGAAGTCCCACACCACATGGTTTTATCTGGGGCAGCTTACTCTATAAGGAGTATGGAGAAACCAGGCACTGGTCAGGACCACAAGTTGGGAGTTAAGAAAACACAGTACAGCAAGGCTTCTTAATGGTCCCACAGGATTGCAGGAGGCCTGTCCTGGTTTCTTCAGGCTGTGAGATCTGGCCTCTTAAAGTGACCAGTGTGTTAATGGGAAAAATAGATTGTAACGTTACATTAGTACACTATCTCTGGACAGCTGAGACATAGTTGAAAAGATAAAGTTTAAACAGGAGACCCCTCCCCCAATGGTGAAATGTTTAGCTGCAATTTCTAAATGTAAAACACAACATAAGGGCTTAGACAACAAAAGTGTAGCCAGATAACTAAGTTCAAGGGGAAACAAAGATCATGTTTGCCAGAAACAGCATGATTTTGAGAAACTGCACTGGTAGCCTTCATGGCTAGCTCTTGTGACTAAAATCAATCTATATAAAATGAGCTTTCATAACAGTCCTATTTGGAGTCTAGGTCCTTCAAGCTTCAGGGAAGATTTACCAAACAATAACTCTCTGCAGAAAAGGAAATCCTGGGGAAGCACTGGAAGGGAGACTCTGAGGGTGTAAGCACTGTTCCTACCAAAACCCGCCTGTCTTTTTAAAATCATCAGACTAGCCATTCAAACATGTTTAAATAACATAAGCTAGTATCTTTTACTAACTCCAACAATGGAGGCTTTCTAAAATTCTGGATTAGCAGAAAAAAAAATCATGACGCTTTCGGTAGTGAACATAAAGAAAGGTAAGGCCACAGGAAAAGCTGTAGGCTGGTGTCCAAAATTTTATAGCTGCTAAATAAGGCACTTATAGGGAGAGCCAAAAAGAGAATTTACTAGATCCATGCCTCGAAAAACGGCTGAGAAGCAACAGAAGCATGGAACAATCCGTGGGTCCCCACTGAGCCACTGAAAAGTAGTGGATCACAAAGGAAGAAGGAACACAGCTCTGGAGAACTACCTGTGCTGTGGGTATCTGCAAGGCTGCTTTGAACCTGGTACTAGGTAATATGCAAGGTTTGTGACATTCCCGTCCCCGCTAGGGAGGCACTGGCCCCAAACTTAGGCACTGATTTGTCAAGTCACACAGTGACACAAAAAGGGAAGTATTTAAGCTTTTCTAACTTTTTGGCCATGCAAAGTAGTTCATTTCACAGCAGAAGAGGCTTTAAAACTAGAAACACTTATGTACTGACATTATTTTCCCTCAATTAGTAAGCTCTAATTTTTCCATGTATGAACATGGAAATAACTCATGATGAATTTTAAAAGGGTAAATTGTTGCAGGACAAATGGTAAATAATATTGTGAGATCATATGGCTTCCAAATTCTACATTTTACTAAAATGTAAATATTTAGCTATGTTCCATTATTATAGATGTCTACTTTAGACAAGAAATACTTATAAATTTTTTTTTATTTAAGGCTATCATGGCTCAAAAGTGTGATAAATCTGTTAATTTAAAATAGTTAATATAAGGGGAGGAAGTGTCTATCAAACTCAAGGATGATTTTTCAATAATAAAAAATATACTATGGTTCAAGTTTCATGTCAATAGGAGTGACATCAATTTGTGACAATCACTATGAGGGACCAGACAAAGAAGGTGTCACTAAAAAAGATGACTGAGTGGGGAGGCAGACAGTGGCGACCTCTGGAAGATGGAGTCTCTTCTCTCTGCTGGTCCTAGAAGAGAAAAGAGACACCAATAAGCATCAACACACTGTCCGGCTTCCTCCCCACCTGAGATACACCAGTCTCCAGTGTTTCTCATCCTTACAGCCATCCTCACCTACAGGTATGGATGACATCCAGTGCCAAAAGAAAAAACAAAAACAAAAAACAAAAAACAAAAAAAAAAAACATACAAACAAAAAAATAAAAAAAAAAAACCACCTTATACTAACTTGATTAGTGCTACCTTAGAAATAAAACGATTACAAACAGGTTTTTTTTATGGTAATTGTAACCTATATCAAACAATAGAAAGCAGGCAGGACAATGTAATATCTTTTACCATCACATTTTGAATAACAGCCTTCCAAAATCCACTTTATTGGCTACTTTTAATCATAAGGAGACCATTAAAAGTTTTCTGTGTGTGTGACATCAGAGTTCAAACCCAGGACCTCCCACCAAGTTACAAGACTACAAGATGGGAAATCTCCAGAAGTGGACGGATTGATGTCTACGTATTTTTGTGTGTGAAATATGTGACTACAAGCAAATACTGGGATTGTAACGGCTGTTTGTGACTCATTCAGTAGGCACTGGGCATGGAGCAAATGGTGAGACAGAGACATTGGGCTGAGGGGACTTTAATCAACTTGTACACTTACTAAAAGATTATCCTTGTACACTTACTAAAAGATTATCCTTAGTAGAGGGAAGCACTGAAGACTTGAAATTCCAAGGACAATAATTTAAACGCAATGTCCTTAGTAGATAACCCCTCCCATTCCGTAATACAAACAGAATCGTACAGAATCCGTTCTTCCTAGGGAAAGTGCAGGCTGGCACTGTCAAGCAAAACAGCCAATCCCAACCCTACTACAGTACAATAGAACCCCGAACCACTATCATTTTCACACGTCCTATAGACCTAGTTTCTGTAAGCCATCTCTGAAGTAAAAGCTACAGGAAATACTTTAAATTAAGTAAGCCCCAAATATAAATGATGGGGAGTTAAATTAACAAACTCTAGATACACAGCATCATTGGTCACTTCCCTCCAAGTGTTAGGCTGGATCTTGGGGACACAAAGTGAATATGAAAGGACAAGCGAGTCTCCAGCCAAAGTAGTGAAAGTCTATCACTGGAATCCCTGAAAGTTTACAGATTAGTTTTTCTGAACTCACTGGCCCCTAGCAAGAATTTTGCAATAGCTTGGATTCTCCAACAAAGGGAAGATGAGGCAAGGCGAAGTGTTCCTGGCTACCACCGAGTCATCTCATTGTCCTAGCCAGCAACCAAACCAAAGGAGTCAAAGAAAGCAATGGGCTGACTACTTGAGAAAGGCTGATAAGTGCCAGACAAAGTCTGAGCAGCCAGCATTAACATGCAGTCAAGTCTGTGAAACCATTACACCATTCAGATGTGGGAAAGGACTTCAGGCAGGCCGGTGGCAAAGGAATACAGGAACTGAAACGCTTGTTGACTGTCTACACAAAGCCTACTCTTGCTGGCACAACAGCCACCTGAACAAAGCCAGGGTCCCGGCCAGCTACCCAAGCTCCAGGCCCTGAGCGCCTGACACTGCGGTCCTCAGGCTGCAGCAGGACGTTTGGTCCCGTGGCCCGAGCGGAGCGGGAGCCGGGCCCCGCACGAGTCCCGGGCCCGGGTGTGCCAGCCCAGCCCCGCCCGCGCAGGCTGTCCACGCCGAGCCAGCTCGGGCCTCCGCGAGCCTCGCCGCACCGCAGTTCCTACCTCCTGGCGATGCTCCCGAAACCCCGCCACGCGCGCTCGGCCACTCCCGGGGGCCTCGGAGATCCTCGGCCCAGGGCGCCCCGGAGCAGCAAGAAGCCGCTGGCCCGCGTCGCCATGCCTCGCCGCCCGCCCCCGAGGGTCCTGCCGCCGCCAGCTCTGCTCGCCCGGTTTGCAGCACGCACGCACGCACGCCCGGGGCTCGCAGCAGGGTTCCGGGGTGTGGGACGGGGCGGAGCCCGGAGGGCGCGGAGGCGCAGCTGGTGGCCACCGGGTGGCAGGCGACTAGGCTCAGACCCCTGCGCTGAAGGCAGTAACCATTCACTGCCGCCTTCAAGCCCCCTGTGTCTGTAGGCCCAGCTCAGGCCCCATGGTCTCCATGGTTACCTGGAACGCGACTTGGAGCAGGAAAGTTGTTTCAGGTCTCTGCTTTTTTCTCCTTGAGTGCCTATAAGATGCTTTGAGAAGGAAACTCAAGGAGAGGAGAGAAACGCAGATGACCTTGTGGTTTCTGAAACTGTAGTGTCCTTGACTTTTCTAGAAGAAACGTTGCACTCCTAGAGTCTGTGGCCCCTTTGAAGCAAAGTGAGTTTGTAAGGAGAAAGCAAAAACTAAAGCCAGAGAAAGACAATCCAGGCCAAACCAGACACAAAACTAACAGGAAATAAGTTATCCAAGGTCAAGCTGCAGCTGTGAGTTGTCTTTCAGAGCTGTTTTCTAGTTACTGGGGGAGTTGTTATCTAAAGTCCCAGATGTCAGATAGCTTGTTCTGCCAAAATCCTGTCAAAAACACCGGAGGCATCATCTGGGTGGTAAAAGTTAACAGACACAAAGAAGCACACAGAGGAAAACATGGAAGAAAATTTTGGCTTTGAGACGTTAAATATAACAATTATTACGTGTACAAAATGTTTAAACTGCTGCTGTGGAGAAAAAAAAAAAAAAATCTCTTAAGAGAATGAAAAGCCAAGGAGAAAACTTGGGAGTGGGGAGGGTTGTTTGCAAAATATTCATTGTGACCTAAAAATACATCACCATCCCAACTTTAAATGGGTCCTAGGGCCTGAACTCAGGTCCCCGTGCTGGCACAGCAAACACTTGACTACCTTTACCCTTTTCTACACTAGGTCTTTGATCCATTTTGAGTTGATTTTTTTTTTAAACAAAGAGCCAGTGTGTAGATTTATTCTTCAACACGTGGATGTCCAATTTCCCAAGCATTGTTTGCTATAGGTGTTGTCTTTTTCTTTCACATATTGTTAGCACTTTTTGTCAAGAATTAGATGACTGTTGCTGTGTAGGCATATTTCCGGATCGTCTGTTCTATTCTATTGAGATAGATATAGATACAGGTGTGTGTGTGTGTGTGTGTGTGTGTGTGTGTCAATACAATGCTGATTTTGTTGCAATGACTATGTAGTAGAATAAGTAGAATATAAAACCAGGCATTGTGCTACCTCTAGCATTGCTGGTTTTTTGTTTTGTTTTGTTTTGTTTGGGGGGTTGTTTGTTTGTTTTTATTCAGGGTTGTATTAGCACTTCAGAGAAGTTTACACTTAAACTTTCACATGTAGTTAAGGACAGTTCCTTCTAATTCCATAATGGTTACCTTTCGAGTCTTGACAGGAGCAGCATAAAATGACTATTTTAATAAAGTTCATTTTTGATACATGAGCATTGGGGTGTCCTTCTGCCTTCTCTCCTTCAATTTCTTTCCTTTCTTTTTTCTTTTCTTTTCTTTTTTCTTTTTTGAGTTTTATATGTTCATTGTAGAGACCTTCCTTTCCCATTATATTTATTATTAAGCATTTTATTATCATTAGGACACTGTGAGTGGGATTGTTCTGCTTCTCCTTCAGCAGGTTTGTTATTGCATTTTAAAAGGCTGTTGCCCAAGCAGTCAAGTCTAAACATAGACACACCCAAGCGACACCAAATGGATTTCACAGGCTATGATTATACATGTGTGTGTTCATTGGTGTTTATGTGTGTGTAATTATAACTAAAGAGAGCAGAAATGATGTAAATACAGAACTCAAGTGAAATTCTTTTAAAAATAAAGAGAAAGAAAGAAAAAGGTAGTTTTTTGTTTGTTTGTTTGTTTGTTTGTTTGTTTGTTTTTCATCCCAGTGATTTGCTGAAAGTATTGTGAGGTCTGTCTCTTAGTGGAGACCATTGGTCTTCGCAGTGCAGGACACATAATCTGCACACAGGACAGTCTGACATCTTCTTTCCCTCCCTCTTGCATTATCAGTCTAACTAAACATTGAGATATTATGTTGAATAAGGATGGTGAGAGGGAACATCCTCATTTCTCAGTCTTGTTCAGTGTTTTCTTATTCACAATGCTGTTTGCTACATGTCTGTGTGAATAGCCTTCAGTGCATTGAGGTATTATCTTTCTATAACCAGTTTCTTTAGGGCTTCCATCAGGAAGAGATGTTGAATTTTGGCACATGCCTTTTCTGCCTCTATGAAGATGTTCCTATGACCTTTGTCCTTCATTGTATTCATGGGCTGAATTACTCTACTGATCTGAATATGTCAAATCATCCTTGTATCCATCTCTACGATGGCACCAACTTGATCATGATGTATGCTTATTGTTTTTGCTTGTTTTTTAGAGCAAGCTACTAAATTCTGTTTGCAAGAGTTCTGTTGAGATCTTTTGTTGTTTTTTTTTTTTCATCAAAATGATCTATAGTTTTTTATTTTATGGTGTCTTTGGTATCAGTGCAATGCTGACTTTCTTGTCCCCAAGATGTCTTGTTAACATGACAATACAAAATATTCCAACTTTTTAAATTCCTACAGTCTTTACAGATTCAAACACTTTAAAAGTTCAAAGCCTCCCTGAAATATCGAAAGAAAGCCTCTTTAAAATCCCAAAGCCTCTAAAATAACCAAATCTCTTTAGAAGTTCAAAGTCTCTCAACTTTGGGCTCCTGTAAAATACACTTTTAAAATATAGCAAGTTATAAAAGGAAGAGGCAAGACATAATTGCAACCAGATAGAAGCAAAACCGAAGTCCGAAGCTGTGTCCAACATCTGGGATTCACTCGTGGTGGGCTCCATAGGGTCAGGCAGTGGTGTTTCCCTGACTGTTCCATTCATAGCTCTTGTTACTAGTCATAGCTTTAAGCTGGCTCTGCTTCAACTAGGCACAGGCTATGGTGAAATCCAGGTCCCTGGATTAGGTAGCTAGATGAATAATTTATAGAGCAAGATAGAAAAATAGAGGAACAGTGGGTTTGTCATGATGAGATCTAAGTAAATAATTGTAGTTACATTATCAGTGGCAACAAGAAGAAAACATGACAAAGAGGCATTGGCTCAGATCAAGACCTGATGTTCCTGTGAGGAAGCTGAAAGAAGTGGGAAGGGACCTTCAGGACTTCTTCAACTCCTCCTGCCTGGGGACATGGAGAAGACACGTATCTTACCTAGACTGCACTGAGGCTGTGCATCAGGAGGGTGGAGTTGAGTACTGCTTTTCTGAGGTGAAAATAATGGATGAAAATGTAAATAACAATCCTGGCATTATGCCTTGGCTCTACCGTCTAGCAGGTTTTATATACTTTGGCAGGTAATTCATTTCACGTTGTTCATTTCTCATCACTAACAAATCATAGTGGTTGTCATGACACCTTGAAAGAAAAATAATACTTGTAGAGCTCAACAAAAGCCTCTTTGGGAAACATAATTTGTAAACTAAGAGTTGAAGAGTAAGCAAAACCCAGATAAATGAAGTGACAGTAGGGGAGGAAATGAGAGATGTTTCCAATAGAGGAAAGAATACATGTAATACATTTCAGAGACCCAAAACAGCAAATAGTCATTTCAGGGGACCAAAATATGATTTTCTTTAGCGAGAGCATAGTGTTCTGCAGATAAGAAACCAGAAAACATAAATTTTAACAAGTTATTTGTTACAAGCAGTTTCCCACAGTCCCAGAGCTGTGTCAGCCCCAAATAGTAACACCCAGAGATAGTGTATTAACTATGAAACTGTTGGCCTGTTACTAACCTTTCTTAATTGCCTAGCTCTGACTTGAATATTAAACCATTTCTATCAATCTAAGTGTTTCTATGTGGTCTTATCTTACCAGAGAGAGGGTCTGGACCTCTTCTCTCACATCCTACATCTTGACTCCTCTCTACTACATCTCCCAGAATCTTCCTGGTCTCCTAGTCCCGCCTATCTTGCTTTCCTATTTGCCAATAGAGCTTTATTCATTAACTAATAAGAGAAACAGATTTATAAAATGACATCTCCCATCATCTCCTCTTTTCTGTCTAAAATAAAAAGAAGGGTTTTAACTTTAACATAGTAAAATATATTTAAAAAGCAGTTGTCAAATAAGAGCTGTAATTAACAATATTTAGTTAATTAACATTTAGCAATAATTAAAGATATCATCTTCCCATCTTTGTGAGTCTAAAGTTATATGTAACTTATCTTTAATCCTAACTAAGGAAAACTATACCATAACTATCTGTCTTCAACTCCATCAAAGACCACCAGAAGAATAGTATATATAAACTCTAGAAATGACAGAGACATCTCACAACCAGTTATTAACTTTCTTAAGGTCATCTAGCCACCAAGTGGTTTATGGACTGATTATGTTGGATGCACAATTCAACTCCTATACAGCCTGTCTACAGCATCCCACTAAGAGGAGACCATTAGCAAATTTAACAACAGGTACAGGTACAGTGTTTTCTACTGGTCATAGGAATCATAAAGAAAATAGTCTCTGAAAAATATAGAGAAAAATGTTAGATCTGGAGTTATTAGGCATGCAAAGTGAGGCTACAAAGCTGGGGAAGACAAACTAACTCAGTTAAATTAGTGGGTATATTGTTAAATTGTTTTTAGTGGATTCCTCCTTTCGTAGCAAAACTATCTCAGAACAGATTATGATTAACACAAAATAAATTTTTATGGTCATTTCTCTATTGTGAGCCTGTTTACTATTCATCAGTTTAGAATATGTTTGAAAATCCAAGATAGTTGCAATTGCCTTACAAAGAAAAACCAGATATCTGGATCAATTCAGTTACAAAGCGGGAAAACTGTATTTGTACTGCCTACAGCAGTGGTTCTCAACCTATGAGTCTCAACCCTTTATTCAACAACCTTTTCACAAGGGTTGCCTAAGACCATTAGAAAAATCCTTACATTGTGACTCATGATAGTAGCAGAATTACAGTTACAAAGTAGCAACAAAATAATTTTATGGTTGGAGGTCATCACAACATGAGGAACTGTATTAAAGGGTCACAGTGTTAGGAAGGTTGAGAATCACTGGTCTAGAGACTAACTAAACTAGACCCATTCCTCTCGTATGTAACACTGACCCATAGAAGACTGAATTTGTTTCGAATAAGTTGTTTTCTGTGGTCTGATGGTTTACTGTGAGTCTCAGGGTGTGTCTATTACTGTGACAAAATACTATAACAAAGAAGAAGAAGGAGAAGGAGAAGGAGAAGAAGAGGAAGAAGGATTTACTTGACTTACACTTCCACATAGCTGTCCATCATTCATCACCAAAGTAATTAAGGTATAGGAACTCAAGCAGGACTGGAAGCTGGAGGCAGGGGCTGATGCAGAGCCATGGGGGGATGCTGCTTACCGTCTTGCTTCCCCTGGCTTCCTCAATATGCTTTCCTATAGATGACTAATGATAATAATAATATCAATAAATGACAATAGGAATAATGCAGTTTGTCATTAATTCATAATCTAAAAGAAAACAGTACACTAAAGGCAAATAGTTTACTAAATTCACAAAGGCTATAAAACATAGTAGCATATTTGTGGGCAAATTTTTAAGAGGTTTGTTGAGAACAAAGCAGCAGTACTTGTTACCCACAGATCTTGTTAGGAACAGCACTTGTTATCCACAGTACTGGTTATCCACAGAGCTTGTTATGAACAGTACTTATTATTCACAGTTCTTGCTGTCCAAATAACTTTTTATCCCAAGTACTTGTTATGCACAATAGTTGTTATCCTCTGCGCTTGTTATCAGTAGTGTTTGTTATGTACATGGGCTATATGCAGAGTATAAAATGATTTACTATGTTAATGTTTCGCTAACTATTTCTCTTCAAGGTAATCTATAAATTAAATATCATCTAATTCTAAATTTTCATACTCAAAATTTCCTTTACGATGTAAAACCATATTAGCCTATCCTTGTTACAAACTGCATTTGTAATAAGCAAAATTTAAGCAGAGACCACTAACCACAATTATTCAGCAGTCTGACAATGTTGAGTCAAACAATGGCCAGCAGGTGGCAGAAGAGAAACGTTTATGGATTGCTTTTAGCCAAATAAATCACAACCATTTTGAAAATATTTTTTGCTATTACTTGCTAAACTTGGAGATGAGTTAATAATCAGTACCCCATAACCAGTAATTTCATTTCTTTATTTTATATCTATGTATAGTCCTGGATATATATAGTACGTCTAGCTGAAAACTAATACTGAGATTTTGAATTTTGCACTATTTACAATAAGAAAATAAAAAGCAACTCAAATTTCTAGCCCTTGGAGAATCAAATAAGTGCTGATGTGAAAATTCTACAAAATGAGTCCGCCCTGTATGAAGTGCTCACACATGTTGCTGAGTGTTGGATGGAATCTTAGCTATAATAAAGCATCATTTCACCTCGTCTATCTAAAGTTACATAACTAGAGAAGGGTTTGAAAATCCAATGATAAGTTGAACTTAGACAACACTGAATTTAAGAGAGCACTGAAGTGGGTGAATTGTGAGAGACAGAGAATGAGAAAGCTGAGCCTCAGCAGGATACAGAGTGAAATGGAAACCCTGGTAACGTTCTGGAACTTGGTTGTGCATTTTGTCACTACTTCGAGAGAAAGTATACATATATGTGTGTGTGCGTGTGTGTGTGTGTATACATATGTGTGTGTGTGCGTGCATATATTATGCTTATGTATGTATAAATGTTTTATGGAATCTTAGATTTTCCTATAATCTGTATTTTATACATTTTTGCATCCAAAATATTATGCAATTACAGAGTTTGTAAATGGGATGGTGAGGTGGCTCAGCAGGTAAAGGCACTTCTAGCCAGTCTGATGATCTGAATTTGACCCCAGGGATCCACACAAAAGGAGAGAATTGACTCCTGAAATTTGTCCTCTGAGCTCGGCATGCACTCCATGCCCACACACAGAAATACATACAGAAATAAGTGAGTATGGAAATATAAATAAATAGAATAACAACAAAAAAAAGAAATCTGGGAAAACATGCTGTATCTTTGAAATATTCTCTAGTCATATGCATAACAGATTTAGAAATAATCTGTAAAATTGTCCACATAACCTTATTACTTTCTGTATGTATGTGTTTATTAAATGTAATTGTTAATCTTCATGATCAACTTGATGGAAATTAGCATCACCATGGAAAAATACCTCCTGCTGTATCTATGAGAGTGTTTACAGAAAGGCTTGATGGAGCAGAGAAACCCACCCCCAGCATGGGAAGCAACATTCCATAGGAGCAATGCATTCAAAGGGGTTGGAGAAAGAAGCAGGTATTGACTAGCATCATTAATGGCTCTCTGCTGCCTGACTGTAAATAATATGTGAGCAACCGCCTAGAGCTCCTGCTGCCAAGACATTGCCCCCTCAAACTGAAAGGCAGAAAAAAAAATTCCAAGTTGCTTTTACTAGGTATTTTAGAATATAAATAATAAGATAACTAATGCACTGTGGATTATCATTCACCTTCAGACTAAATCTGCACATCCTAACTCACACCTTTCTAATGTTCCCTACCAGACACTTTTCTCCATTTTCTTTAAACTCCCATATTCCTATTCAAGTGAAGTTTGCAAGCATTCCCATTCAGAAAACACTACCAGCAGTCTTGTTATCTTGTTATAGCCTGGTGTTTTTCCTCATCTTTTTATTTCTTTTCAACTACAGTAAGAACTTCCAACTGTCATCAGGACATTTTCAATAAACTTGTCAGAGACCATGCAGCAGAAACACATACAGACAGCTTACCTGAACAAGGAGGAGCTAACGGCCACTAGACTGATAGCATGGGACTGACTCAGGCCCCCCTGAATATGGGTCTCAGCCAGAAGGACTGAGCAGTCTAAGAGACCTCAGACAGTGGAGCCAGGATGTATTCCTGGTGCACAAAAGGACTTTGTGAACACATCCCACATGGAGGGATAACTGCCTTAATCTAGAGACAGGGGAGAAGCCCTAGTCCCTACTTCACATGACCTGTCAGACCTACATGACCCCAACTGGATGGCATTCCCCTACATATGGAATTGGGGTGGGGAGATGGGGGGGAGGGTGGTTAGAGTGCATGTGAGAGGGCAGAGAGGGTAAAAGGGAGGGAAGGAGGGAGGGAGGGATGGAGGGACGGAGGGGAGGGAGAGGGAACTGGGATTGACATGTAAAATAATAAATTAAATTAAAAAAAATGCTTTGACTCCAAAATTTAAGTTGAAGGACAAAAATAAATAAATAAATAAAATAAACTTGTCAGAAAAAGAACAGATGCTTCAATATACTGACACTATAACCTACTCTCACAAGTATGAGCTGTGTGAGACGAGTATTAACAAAACTCTGAGTGAAGCTAATGGCACCCACGTTGCCCAGTGAAAACGAACATTTAAAATCAAAGTAACCAGCCCCAGTATTGAACTAATAACTCAACACTGTGAGAAATAAACATGGAAAATTGACAGAAATATAGTTATTTCCTAATATAATAATCAGCATGTATTTAGTGAGGGACAACGGTGGAATGCTGTAGGGCATACTCAAGGTTTTTAATAGCACCAAGATAACAACCTATGTAAGTATAATATAATTGCTTCAGGCAGGGACAGGTGGATCTCTGAGAGTTCGAGGCCAACATGGTCTACACAGCAAGTTCCAGACAGGCCTACATAGAGGGACCCTGTCTCAAACACAGCAAGAGAAAAACGGCTTCAGTCTAGCAAAACTTTATACATATGATAGTTAGACATGAGATCTCAGTTTACTATAATAATTCCACTTACTAAGCAGTCTAGTCTGACCTGTGGAAATATTACCACCACCACTACTAGTAAGAGAAGTCCAGACCTTTGCCATCAGAATTTCTAAGTAATTAAAGTTTTTCACCCTTACATGGATTTTGGTACATGGCAACTAGCCTGAATACCCTCCATTAGAATCTCACAGTCTCTGTTTCGCTGAAAGTTAAAATCCAGTTCTGGATATGGTAACTCAAACCTGTAAGACCAGCCTTTTGCAAGCTGAGGGAGGAGGGTCAAGAGCTAGGGCCAGTCTGGGACTCCAGGAGCCATTTCTCAAAACAAAATGAACAAGAACTCTCTCCAGCTAGGATTTATCTTTTATAAGTGTTTCAACCAACCAAGTAAAAGGATGTTGTCAGGACAGGCAACAGAATATTTGCAAACTCCTTGGGAAGCTATGATGGATGCAGGCACCACATTCTCTAGAGCAATTTAGTGCCTTGCCTTTTGTTATTGAAAAGGGAAGGAAAAGGATACTAGATATCACCCAATAAGGAAGTAAATGTTTTTCCTGTTTGTTTTGTTTAGGAGGGAGAGGAAGTATGGGATGCAATAAAACTCTTAATAAATTCATGACCTTGTTTGGAGGAGGAGCTATGCAATTTTATAGGATCCAATGAAAGTGTGTGTGTGTGTGTGTGTGTGTGTGTGTGTGTGTGTGTGTGTACTATATGTGTATTGTGCATGTACTGTGTGTTTCTTTTATGTGACTGTGTGCAAGTGTCTGTGTATAGTATGTATGTTTATTTTGTGTGGCTGTGTACCCACATGTGTGTGAGTTCATATGGCGGGCAGAAATCAACAACAAGTACAGTTTTTATGTGGTGGCAGGGAATCCAGACTCAGGTCAGATCATGTGTACCAACCAGAACAAATCAATCTCTTTTGATAACTCTATAGAATTTCTCATTGTTAGGTAAATTAGATGCTTTGACGTTTGAGACTCTTAAGTAACTTGGTAATCTAATTGTATTATTTTTCACATAAAGAGTTTGTTTTGTTGATGCAGACAGAACATATATTAATATGGCATAACTGAGTCATTCAACAAGACAAAGCTGAATTGGAACTCACAATTCACTTTTAGTAATTCAGTTTTAAGTACATGAAAATAGCATATAGTTCCTGAGATTTATTCTGAATTCCATTGTCCTGATAGCTTCCACATAGGGGGTTAGGGTTGAAGTTAGGGTTAGGCTTCAGCTAGTATCTGTCCCTATAGGAGCAATGGTACAATGCCCTGGGTACATTGGGGGAACAAAAGATTGAGATGTATAAAACAAACTTAAGCATGGAATCTTTTTAATTTAAAATTTTATTTTATTTACAAATGTTATTTTTAAAAGTACACAAATAAATAAATGTTTCTACTTCAAGACATAAGAAAGCATGACAAAATAATTGCTGACCAAGGCACTGTGCCTTACAAAGAAGACATAAAATGTCCAAGGGATATTCACAACATTACAGTTATTAAAAAGACAATAAATGCTATGTACATAGTGCAAAAAACACTGAAAAACACTGAAAAATAAATAACAGCTGTTCTGTTCTTCTCAATACTTATAAAACCTGATTTGTACATGCACAATCCTACCTCAAAAGTAGACTGCATCTGTCTATGCACCCCCCTATGCCCAGTCTCTATTATACTAGAGGCATGACAGAGCTAGCACCTAACTCATCCCCTCAGAAAGTAATGAATGGACAGATCTAAACGTTCATCATCTTCCAACTACGTAAGTAAATAACTTTTATTTAACATATTAAAATGACCTTTTAAAATATTATAGTGAATTGCCAAACACACTTATCTCTTTAAATATCACAACGATCATAGCAATATCTGAGAGTTGAAAGATAAATAAATAAATAAATAGATAGATAGATAAATAAATAAACTTTCAGACAGTAAAAACACATCAGGAACCATCCAGGCTTCCAGGGTGTTGTTTTCTCTTTGATTCTTCTCCTTGAAGTACAGCAGCCCACATCCCAATTCTTTCCAGGTCAGTTAGTCTTGCCTCTGTGATGAGAAAAGGCTTGCTGTTATTAGGCACTCAAAAGACTGACTGCTCTTTTCTTCCACCTTCTGGACCTTGTTTTATTCTCCAAGCGCAGTCACCTCTAGCCTCCCACCAGGGGACTGTTGCCCATGCCATGGCTGCACTATCTAGCAATCAACATTCTGGATGCTTTGATATTATAACATTAGAGTTGGTGGTTCCAATTGTACTAGCTTCTGGCAGTCCAAATGATATGAAGAATAAAACTGTAAAGATGCAGTTTCCCTTAAGCTATAGCGTTAACATGACTAGCACCTATTATTGTCCACTTAGAGAGGGTAAGAGGGAGAGCCTACTCTTGAATTTCAAGTGGTCCCACTGGTAAACCTCTGACCCTCATCAAGAAGCCTCAGAGGCACACCTTGACCCAAACCAGGAGTTACATTTTACAGCCCAAAGACATGGAAAGGGCAGAGATAAGTACTGTATCACTGTAATAGACAATAGGCTTTACAATGCCACTAATCAATTCTACTTAATTCTTGGGGACACACACAGCGACTATCCTTTAGAGTACGGCTTTTCAGTGTGTAGAAAGCAGTTCATATCTTTATACCATTAGAATGAATTGATGATCACAAGGCAAGGCTAACTATGAAAGTAATGATCCCGGTTTCTGGTCTCTGGTTAACCTTGATTTTTCCCCGATACAATTTTCAGGACTCGAACCTAGTACTCTGAGACTGCCATCAAGTGTAAGCACAACTCAACACTCACTTGTTCAGAATCTTTTGGATGATCCTGCGAACCAAGGGGGCTTCAGGGTCGAGGCAAACTTCTTGACCATCCTTGATAGTGGCTCTGCAGAGAGAAAGGGGGGCCTTTGTAAGGCACAAGGTCCCACTGGAGCATGGGACAGCAGGAAGGTCTGGGAGACTCAGTGGCAGAGGCTGCCGTGGAGACACTCACATGACTTCTGTCTGGGTGCAGTGGGGTCCTGGAGGTGTCACCTTCAAGCTCTGGATGGTCTTGAAATCAATCCTGGATATCGTCTTCAGGCACTGACAACGCAGCTCGGTGGCCACAACTGCCCCTGTGGGAAAACACACTGGGTCAGAGGGACTGTAGGCGGTAACGCCCACCTGAGGCTCCTCCAGGGACAGCAGCGCAGGTCCCACCTGTAGTCTGGCGGCTGGTGATCAGCAGCAGCAGCAGCAACAGCAGAGAGGCACGGAGGAGTGAACGGGTGGCTGGGGCCATGGCACTGGGTATGAGTGTGGCTGGAGTCTGGAGAGCAGGAGCTGGCTGGAGGCCCTGAGGTGCGATCTGAGGCTCTGGGGCCCTGTGCGCCTCTTTTATGCATGGTGGCTGGAAAAGCCTGAGCCCCTGTGCTAGGGAAATTCCCGGAGCTCAGGGTCTCTGCATCAGGAGGAAGGACAGTGCCCCGCCCTGAGCTGAGTGGGATGGTGACATACGCGAGCGCGTGCTGTCTGCCTCATCCTAGTGCCCTGCCCTTCACTTTGGGACCCTGAGATGTCCTTCCCCAAACCCTCAAGAGGAAGGAAGTGACCTTTGCGCTGGAGTGACCACCGGCTAGAGGAAAGTGGTCACCCAGTGACTTCTCAAAGGAGTGATGTCATCGGTGGAGACAAAATAGTTTGGAGGAATGTCAGTCATTAGGACTAGAGGAATTAAGTAAGGTGTGTGGGGTGGGGGTTGTTTCTCCGTTCCTTGCATACTTATAGATTTTTCTAGAATAAATGAAGACTTTTATTTACATATGCATAAGTACTGTTGAAATACACTCATCTCAGGCTGTCCACGAGAGTAGTTTGTTCCTGATGTGTAACAAGCTCGAATAAATCACATTTTGTGTCATATCCTTCCACAGGGGTTGGGGAAAAAGATGTGTCAAACACTTAATTCATGTTTAACCTAGGATGGAGTGTTGTAATCTCTATGAAACTTCCTCTGTGAAATTCTGGAACTTCTGAGGCACGAGTGTGCCCGTGATCACCACATTAGAGATTTTCATGAATTCAGGAAATAAAGACCTGGTGGTCTCTTGGAGCAACTCGGGGAGGAGTCGGGGCTGACACACAGGGGAGTAGCGTCCTTCTCACATCTGCATAGCAAAAAATGTGCACCTGTGAAACTGCTTAAGTATCTGGTTACAATCTCATTGTTTTTTTTTTCTTTGTTTTCATTATTGACACAAATCCATCTCTTTTTCCACCTATAATTTCTTTTGAACGTTATTATATTTTTTAAATGTTCATTGGTATTTTGCCTGTATGTATGTCTGTGTGGGGATGTCAGAAACCCCGGAACTGGAATTACAGGAATTACAGACAGGTGTAAGCTGCCCTGTGGGTGCTGAGAATTGAACCCATATCCTCCAGAAGAACAGCCAGTGCTTTTAACCATAGAGCTTTCTAGTCCCGGTGATTTAATTTTTCCACTAGAGAATCAATTGTATCTTGCTTTCCCTGACGGTGGTGGTAAGCTGTTGTAAACTCCCAGCTCTAGCCTTTCTCATTCACTAGGTCTTCTCACATTGGGTTTTAGATGGTTTGGGTGTGGGTCTGGGTACAGCTCTCTGAGAGCTGTGTGCATCTCTTTCAGAGGGAGTGTAGAGTGCATCCAGAGGCAGGGTGATGTTCAGGACTGCCAGGTAGAAACTTTTGTGCCACTAGTTATAGGGACATGAAACCCTACCTGCTGTTGATGCTATAGTTTCGTGTCTCCAAAATGCACACTGGTGGTGGTACCGAACTCAAAATGTTAAGATGAATAAATCTAACATTTGTATGAAACAGCAGTGTTTATTAAGTGCTAAAATTGTAAATAAATTAAACAAAAATTGCTTTTGCCTCCATACTAATAAAAACAAGATTCACCTAGGAATAAAATCCTCATACACAAAGAAAATAATTTAGGGCACCTGGGAGACAGAGGTAGCCAGATATCTGTGAGTCTCAGACCATCAAGGTTTGTATAGTGAGACTCCGTCTCAAGAAAAAATAATTTAGGATGAGTTTATTATCTAACTGAATTGGTTTCAGTAATTAAAACTACAAACTGAAAATGAAAGTAAATATAGTCATCTCAATTATTAGGAAATATTGTAAAGAATTCTTTGTTCCCTGAGGTAAGTGATTTATAAGACTAAGGAGGCTTTGTTTTTTAATGTTTTATCTCATGGCATAACTTTAACTCTCCTATAGTTAAAAACTGATGGACTGGCATAGTCTCTGAGGTTGTTTTTTGTTTGTTTTGTTTTATTTCCTCCTCCTCCTTCTTCCATGGTAAGAGTGAGTAAAATTAAAGCCAGTTTCATTGAAAGCATTTTAGTCCCAGGCATTTTGTTTGGTTTTTATTTTCCTAGACAAAGCTCACTGACTCTGCCAACCTAATTTGAGCACTTTTTCTAGTTTTAATAACTGAAATATTTGCCTTCAGTATTAGCAGGATGCTGTTCAGCCCACTTGTCTCTGTGATGATGTCAGAAAACAGAAAATATCTGCTGTAAGGATTCCGGCTGCAACTTGATATGCTACATAAGCAAACACCCAGAGAGAATCAAGTGCAAGGCTCCTACAATAGTTGTCAAAGCATAAAAATGTTTCAGAAACTAATTGTTAAATATATGCCAGTAGCTGTGTAGTAAAACAGCAGTTGCTTACAAAAGGGAAGACTAGCGGTCTTCCTCTCTATATTTTGTCAGTCTGACTTCATAGTGAACCCCTAACCTTAGGCTTGCTGGTTTCCAAACTTTGAAGAAAAATGGCACTCTACCAAAGTAATACAATTCTTTTTGACGTGTTAAACATCATCTCCAGCCAATTACACTTTGTGTGACAAGCTCTATGCCCAGACTTTAAAGTCACACTAGCACCAATTGGAAGGGAATGGAATCACCCACTCCCTAAGCATTAGTTTATTATCCTTTCACTATTTACCATAGATGTTATGTCTTTTCATTTTATCGAGGACCACATGATGGATTTTATAAATTCAGAGCCGCGCTCTGCCTGAGCATGGATGGAGATGCAGTAATTATCTAGTGGGCCGTGCATACCACCAGGAATCAAGATGTTTCAAACATCAGTCCTCTTTTATTACGGTTAGTGCTTTCAGTATAATTAAATAACCTGGCTGAGGAGATAATGAAGATACTTTTATTCTGCCTTAAATCACTGGAACCATGGATAGAGAGATGGGCTCAGACATTAAGAGCACTTGCTGTGCCGGGTGTTGGTGGCCCATACCTTTGATCCCAGCACCTGGGAGGCAGAGGCAGGCAGATCTCTGTGAGTTCAAGGCCAGTCTGGTCTACAGAGCTAGTTCCAGGACAGGATCCAAAGCAATACAGAGAAAGCCTGTCTTGAAAAACAAAACAAAACAAAAACAAACAACAACAACAAAAGAGCCCTTGCTGCTCTTACAGAGGACCCGGATTTGGTACTCAGCTCCCACATGACAACTGAGTCTGTACACTAGTTCTAGGGAATCCAATGCCCTAGGGCTGGCCTCTGCGGGTGCCAGTCATGAATGTGGTACCCATACATACATTTAGGCAAACGCTCATACACATAAAATAAAAATGAATAACCAAAACATCCCTAGACTCTCAATATGTTCAATCATAGTATTCATTGAGTACATCTCTAATATATTTGTCTTCTATGCCTGATCTAAGTTCCTTCCTTTTTGTCTTTGATGACAGAGTCTAGACTTTCTTTTGGAACCCAGGAATCTGGCTTGCCATCCTCATTATGTCTCTTCTTCCTTCCCAGTGCTGGTTCAAGACAAGGGATCCTATTCCACAGCTCTGGTAGTGAGCTGACAGCCCCACAGAGTATTGCCAGTTCCTCGTGCTTTAGTTTACACATCCTAGATGCCTTGGTACATTCAGCAGGGGGCAAATGACATAATCTTGTCCATGTCAGAAAAATTCCCTGGAGTTCTTCTTGTCAGTAAATGATAAAACAAAAGCAAAACAAGTTTTTACTTCCTGCTGGGTTACAGAACAGAAGCTTGGAGCCCTGCCAGTGCCTGGGAGAGGCTGCCTGAAGCTGAGCCAGTAGAGAGAAAAGCTATCTAGCGTGAGTGAGAACAGTCACCAGGTATAATCTTTGAGTTTGGAAGCTCAGCCCTCCACCCACTCACCTGCCTTTTGTTGTCATGGGAAGAAAAAATGGTTCTCATTCTGTCTGTTTCACGTGGCACTCTATGCTACTGATTCTACTTACTGATGGGTGTTCTATCAAGAGGGACATTTCAGCTTGATGTTAAACTTCCTTTCTCCTTCTGCCCCAACATTTTCAACATCTTTTTCCCCAGACTTATAATGTGGGAATGAAGTTAGTTGCTTGGGCACCAAGAGAGTTGAGAGACTCTTGAACGCTCACTGTAACAAGAGAAATATGGGAGGCAGAAGATACAAAAACCCAACAAATGCCGTGATAAGCTACACGAGACATACTCATGATAGTTGGAGAAAAGCAGCAGCTAACACAGCTCTCACTGAGGCTTTGTGAGCACTGTCTGGTTCACTTGTGACAATTTTAAACAGGTTTTCCAGGGAAAGGAGATAACCCTAAGAAGAGGGGAACCCCCTTGAGGGAGAGGCTAGAGCACACATGGCTTGTTCGGAAGGCATGTACAAGCAGCAGCAGAGACAATGTAAGATCACAATGTGATTCTCCACTGTATGAACGGTGTCCCAGACTCTTCGTGATGTTTGACCAGGAATCAGCAAATCAATATGCCCTGCCTTTCAGTCCTATTGCACTCAGAGACTTACCCCTGAAGTGCCTTTTCCTGTCACAAGGCTGCACTTCTTGGGGCATGCTTGTTTGTAAGGATTCCCAGATTTTCTCTGTATGTATGTTAAGTCCATCTTTTTGTTTTCTTATTTTACATATATATTCCAGTTCCCTCTCCCTTCTTCTTTCCCTCCCATCTCACCTCCCTCCCCACTTCACAGGGAGGGTGATGCCTTCCAGGAGGGATCAACAAAATCTGTCAAGTTATTTGGAGTAGGGACTAGGCCCTCCCTCCTGCCTCTAGGTTAAGGGAGTATCTCTCCATGGGGAATGTGTTCCCAAAGTCCTTTTGTACACCAAAGATAGGAAAACCAGCGTTGGACCAACTCAGAACCCCTGAACATAGATCTCAGTTAGAAGACCTAGGCAATCTAAGTCCATCTTTTTAATAAAACGCAATGATAATTTTCCTTGTAAGGTAAACGAGATACTTTGATTTTTGAGATTTACAATGCTATTAACTGTTCAGTGAAAGAGTTTGATTTGTTGATTCACAAAAAGGTATGATAAATATGGAATAACCAATAATAAGATAAAGAGTAGAGCTGAGACCATAATTTATTCTTAACAATTCAATTTTAGATGCTTAGCCATGGTTAAATTACAAATTGTTGATTTATTCCAAATTCCAAATTCCATTGCCCTGATTGCTTACACATAGAGAGTGGATTTGAGTAGATCTTTGTACAGTTATTGAAAAGGACATAAAAAGAAAGACTTTTGCAGCATGGTAAGACTTGCTTTGTACCAACATGGATTGTTCTTAAGTGAAGGAAAAAAAATTCTCCAGGAATAGGGAGATGGTTCAATTGTTCAATCAGTGAAGAGGGAAAGAGTCTGCCCCACAAGCAGAGAATCTGAGTCTGGATTCCATGCCCCCACATAAAAGCTGGACATGATGTTGTCTTCTGCCCACCACATGAACACACACACACACACACACACACACACACACACACACACACAGAGGCAAACATCCACACAAAACAAACATACATACAATATACACACATGTGCACACAGTCACATAAAACACACAAACACACACACACACTTTCTCATTAAAGCATTCTTTAAATTAACTGCAAATGTCACTGGATCCTATAAAATTGCATAGCTTGCCCTCCAGATAAGGTCTTGATTTTTAGGGTTTTATTGTATCCCATAATTCCTTTCCTTCCAAATAAGACAAACTGGGGGAAGGGGAATCTACTTCCTTGTTGTCTGCTGTCTAGTAACTTCCTCCTTTCATTTTCAGTAAAGGGGGACAAGACAATACTTGTCCTAGAGAATGTACTGCCTGAGTCCATCAGAGCTGTCCACAGAGAGCTGCAAATACTCTCTGTTGTCTGCCTTGGTATAGCTTATCCTTTGACTTGGTCTGTTGGGACACTTATAAAAGATAAAGCCTCACTAGAAAGAGTTCTTGTTTCCTTTCCTTTCCTTTCCCTTTTCTTTCCTTTCCATTCCTTTTCTTCTCAAGCATCAACTTTCTTAAAGACCCAGACTGGCTTCAAACCTTGATCTTCCTATTAGCCTGTGTTCAGGGAGAGCAGAGTGGTGATCTTAGGGTCTTGTCAATTCTTTTGAATCTTATTCCATTGGGAAGCTACCACTGGCATCTAAAGCTGGTTCCGTGGCCAAAGTGTGTACATCATACTGTGAGACTTACCCACTGTCTACCCCGAGGAGAGTGGAAAGGTTGGGGAGATTTTAGGTTCAAATCACATACCAAAATAAAATGAGAATAAATATTAAAAATCAAAAGCCATTTATTAGATATTTGTAACATATCAGGGGTAGTGACATATTTAAAAGGTTAATAAAGTCAATCAGGAAAAGAAGAATTCTTTCACGTGTAAGACACTTCCATCCAGCCTTACAGGTGGTCTTTTTCTTTTTCTTTTCTTTTTTTTTTTTTGTTTTGTTCTTGTAGTAAGGCTGTTTTTATTATTTCAATAATCTGTAAATATTTAAATTCATTTTAATTAATGTTAACCAATAACTAATTAATATTAATTTAATCTATTATGTCTGGAAGGTATTCCAAGACCCTTCTGCAAAAGGCTCTTTAAAATTTTTTTTAATTTTATTTTGAGGCAGGGTTTCTTTGTGTAGCCTTGACTATCCTGGAACTGGTTCTATAGATCAGGCTGGCCTCAAACTTACAAAGATTTGACTGACTCTGCCTCCAGAGTGCTGGGATTAAAGGCGTGTTCCTCCACTGCCCAATGCAAATGGTCCTTAATATAAAACTTTATGTCTCCATTTGTTTATAAAATTGTAAAGTCCCTTGTGGAAATAATATCACACAATTAAATTGCATTATATTTATGTGATGCAACCTAAGAAATATGGGAACTCCAAAATTTACTAAACTATGTCTGAAATAGACATAAGGAATGAGGAAATAACTCCATGGCAATATTTTTATCATAGGAGATGGAAAAGCAAGATGACTCTGACATTGTGAAAGCAAATTTAGGAAGCTGAGGGGTGAGTTCCTAACCACAGACACGCACAGTTTATGGTCAGACCGATTTCAGCTAGAAAAGCAAGATCATCATACAAAATGATGATCAGGGTGTGTTCTCTATATCTTTTCAACATTTTCCATGTGTGATATACTTTTCGAGACCAATATGTAACACTGTAAACAAAACAAAACAAACAAAAAAAAAACTTTGTTCTATACAGTTGCAGAAGAGCTATCTAGAGATTTCAGTCAGGTCAATTCAGTTATATTTTTGAACTCTTCTATACTATTAGCAATAATTTGCTACCTTACCTATATCATACATTGAGAGAGTCAGGTAGAACTTTTTATATATAGGAAGTCAGCATGGCAACAATTTCTATAATCGAAGGGCTAAGGTAGTTGTATCATATAGTCATGGCCAGTATGATAACCTATCTCTAATCCTTTTTTTTTTTTTTGTCTTTTAAAACAAGATTTTGTGTAGTGTGTGATGGTTTCTTCTAAATCACCATGTAACTGAGACAAGTCTTTAATGGCAGACTCTCCAAACAAAGGGATTGTAGGTGTGTGCCACCATCATACCAGGCACAAAGAATCTTTATGAATTCTAATTTGCCTATACTCTTTGTTAATCTCTCCAAATTGCTTTATGTATTTTAGTGTTGTTTGTCAAATTTTAAAATTACTTTATCTCTCCTACAATTGTCCCCTTTATATTTTCAATCAGACTTCATTAATAGATCAGTGTTCATAAAGTATCAAAAATACATTGGTAATTATTAGTCACTGATGGATGCAATTAGTAATTGATGATATATATTAGATTCCCTTCAAATAGTTTTTGTGTGGTGGGACACAGTTTTTAATTATTTTAATTTCAAGCTATCTAGAGTTAAATATCTAAGATATATCTTTTAACAGCATGTATCACCTTACTTAAATAGCCCAATAATAGTTGACTTTTAATTACAATATTAATTCCATTCTATTTTGTTGTAATTTTATTATAGTTACATTTAAAATTCACTAAAATGTTTTATTTATTGTGCATTCTCCAAAATCAAGCTGAGATTTTGAAATTTAAATTCAGAATAATTTGTGAATTAGAAAATATTGATGCAAGGGGGAGTTCCCTCATCTGACATTCTGTTTTGTGTCTCTTACGTTAACCTGCTACATAGCTACAGTGTATTTATCAAACACAAGTGACTGATTCTGGTACCCGGTACCTGTTCAATAACTCAGGTCTTTATTCAAATTTCACCAGGATTGCATCCATGTTTTTTTTTTTTTTTTCCAGACTTGAGTGCATCACACATTGTATCTGGCTCTCATCTCTCTTCTGCCTCCTCTGATTTGTGTAGGTTTTTGATAGTACCTTGTTTTCCTTCACTTGGACAATTTTGAAGAGTGTTTGTTGGGTGTTCTGAGGAATGTCCCTCCAGTTAGAATTTGTATGTTGCTCTCTTGCATTCAGAGAGATGCTGGATTATGTAGAAGAGTGCAAATGTGGCTGATAGGCCCTTCCCTTTCCTGTCACTTTCTATCAGGGGCTGGACCACAGTCATTGCTGAGCCTTGACTACTGATAGTAGTACTGATCACGTGGCAGGATTTGGGGCTTGCAAACTTTCTCCAATATACTGCTTGTCTTATGTGTACTGTGGAAACAAATTACCAATCCCAACTCAGAGTCTCATTGGTTGAGAAATTAAGCCTGACCAATTGGAATTTTTTCTATCAGACTTCCCAGACACTTGTGTTACTTCTTTAGGTTTTTTGAATGCATGGTTGAGGTTGTTTATTTCATTTTCCTTTCATATTTTTAAGTTCTAATTTTTGTATTTTTTTCAGATTGCCTACATAGCCTAATATATGTTCTTGCCTCATTATAATTTTTCTTAACACTTTAGCCATTGATAGAACAAGGAATATTCTAAAACTATACATCTCATTAGCTGTCATCCTGTTTCCTTAAACCATGTATTTTATCTCACAATGT
The DNA here is from genome assembly GCF_943737965.1 of Phodopus roborovskii. NCBI lineage: Eukaryota > Metazoa > Chordata > Mammalia > Rodentia > Cricetidae > Phodopus > Phodopus roborovskii. Next base: position 13,013,329 of record NW_026126525.1, read on the forward strand.
GTACTTACCTGTATAAGCCATTACTATTATTAGAATTTTTAATAGCAAAGAGTTCTAAAGTCCTTAGAAAAATCAACTTTTCATTTCTTGTCACCCACCTCACTAAAAGAGAAAGATAATTATACAGTTTGGAAGACCCATTTACCAAAAGGATTGAAAAAGAGCCATTGTTAAAATGTTTATAAGAATTCAGGAATTTATCAGGGGTTTCTGTAGAGCCAGATGTGTCTGCTCTGTATACTTGTAATCACAGCAGGGGTTACAAGGAGACAGCCTAGGTAGCAGAGCATGATCCCTCTCTCAAAAGTAAAGGACAGAAAAATGTTTAAAATAAACAAAGAAACAACTTTTAAGTAGAAAATTAGTCAGTGTAGAAAATAGCAATGTTTTATATAAAACTGGAATTATCAACGAGTTGGGGGAGGGTAGAATGTGCTTTTTCCTTCTCAAGTAGGCAAAAGTCGTGAGAAATACCAGCCAGCACAGGCACAGGATTAAATATAAACCAGTCATGTCAAGAAGAATAAAACAAAAGCAACGGTGACATTTTTTTGCTAAAACTTTTATTTTTATTTCATTTGTAACAGTCTTTTGAATTTCTCTGTCACAGGACAAAGAGAAACATTGGTTAAAGAATATAACAGGGCACTATGCCCTACAAAGTAGACATGAAATGTCCAAGGGAAACTTCAACACATCAGTGTTGACCATTAATATGAAAGATGACTTTCAATAAATAACTGACATTTTTTCTCAAAACATTCAAACATAGATTCCCACATATCCCCTCACCCTAATACAAAGCATGATCACATGCTCTCATCTCTGCTTTTTGCCCACCCCACACACTCCTATCACAGCGGTTGACACTTGATGGTCTCCCAATAAATATTAGTTTAGTGAGATATTTTAACCCTACCATCTTCAAACTGAACAACCAGAACTGAACTACCATTGATGAAACACATCCACATTGTTAAATATTAATATAAAATAAAATACACAAGCTTTGTGAAATAAATAAATACATAAATAAATAGGATTCTTGTAAGAAACAGTAAAACATGTTAAGCCAGTGTTGTCAGAAGCCAGCGATCACAGGTGCACCGCCAAGGCTATCGTCTTTCTCTGTCACTTGCGGACTCCGCTGCAATGGGAAAAAGAGTCACTATTACAAGTAGTCATCAAAGCGACTCCTTTATTACTCTTAGTCCCTGACGTTCTAGGAGGGATTTCAACATGTCTACCCCTGTACCCAGAGCTCTGGACAGAGGAGAACTCGGGTTCCTGTGGAGTCAACCACGTGGCTTGAAAAATGCCAGACTACATCACCATGGGTTAATTTTCAAGCATGACTTTATTCTCACAGGGAACCCTGTGATGTAGCTGCTATTAGCCCCTCTACTTGGCTTAAATTCAAGAAATTATTTAACCTGCACACAGAAATCTTGGCCTTGCACTTAGGGAGAATCTTACTGCCAAAAGCTCCCTTCCTCATCAAGAAGGCTAAGGGGTGCACACTTTGCCAAGGATCCGGTTTTCCGGCCCCTTAAGGGACTTGATAGAGTCACCGGCCTTACTTCATCTTTTAGGAACACACATCACCACCATCCATTTGTGGGGTGGGGTGGGGGGGGGTGAGTGTGGTGATAGACAAGCAGGACACAGCTCTCTAGCATCAGGGCCAATGAATGATTTCTAGGTAAGCTTAACTATGAAAGTAAAAACCACAACTTTCTGATCTTCAGACAAACACAGACTTTCCCTGATAGAATGTTGGGTAGCTGGATGCCAGTACTCTGACCCGTGACTCCAATCACAGGTACAAACACAAGTCACAACTCACCTCTTCAGCATCTTTTGGACAATCTTCTGGACCATGGGGGCTTCAGGGTTAAGGCAAGCTTCCTGACCATTCTTCAGAGTGGCTCTGCAGAGAGAAGGATGGACTCAAATGAGGCAGGAAGTCCCACTAGGATGGCTATGGGGACAGCAGGAGGGTTTGAGCGACTCTGGAAGTGGCAGAAGCTGCACTGCTAGACACTTACATGACTTCGGTTTGGGTGCAGTGGGGTCCTGGGGGCGTCACCTTCAAGCTCTGGATGTTTTTGAGGTGAACCCCTGACATGGTCTGCAGGCACTGACAGCGCAGCTCGTTGGCGACAGGAGCCCCTGTGGAAGAAGACACTGGGTCAGCTGGACTGTGGGAGGCTGAGCCCACCGGAGGCTTCCCCCCCCAGGGACAGCAGTGGCGGGTCCCACCTGTAGTCTGGCGGCTGGTGATCAGCAGCAGCAGCAGCAGCAACAGCAGAGAGGCACGGAGAAGTGAACCGGTGGCTGGGGCCATGGCGCTGGGTAGGAGTGTGGCTGGAGTCTGGAGTGCAGGAGCTGGCTGGAGGCAGTGAGGTGCGATCTGGGGTTCTGGAGCCCCGCGAACCCCTTTTTATGCATGGTGGCTGGAAAAGCCCGAACCCCGGGCCAGGGAAATTCCCGGAGCTCTGGGTGTTTTCCCCACAACCGGAAAGGAAATCGCTCCGCCCCTTGCTCCACTCCCAAGGATTGGACTCTGGGATTTTTGCCCTTTGTTCCAAAGTCCCAAAGGGGCAGTAGTGACGAGCTTTGCTGGAGAAGTGACTGCTCAGGGGGAGCGGTGGGACTCCAGGGACCCTAGAGCTTAGGGAGTGGTGTGTGACACCCACTATGTCTAAGAGGAGCTCTGCTCTTCGTAGAATTCCGGTTAGGACTACTGCCATTGGGGGAGGGTAAGAGTGGAGAGGAGTGGCAGCTTCTCCCATGTTTTGAGTTTTGCAGATTCCATTCATGTCTGAGATGAATGCACTCTTTACAAATATATCTGTGGTCTCTTATTCCATGCGAGGACATTTGCTTTTTCCTGCTATTTTTGTGATATCAAATAAATCACATTTGGCCCGCGTTTTTTTCTCAGCGAGACATGGCAGGAGGGAGAAGGGGAAGATCCCTGTCAAGGTTAGCTCCCTGTTTACCTTAGAACACTACAGCAGTCTCCTCTTTGTCTTTTGAACTTGGGAACTTCCCAAACTCCAGTGGTTCCCGAAGCATCACTGCCCTGCTGTGTGGCAGGTCATAATTTGTTTTGACTACGGAAAGTCCACAGGAAAGCTGTGAGGGTCATGGAAGCCGCAAGGCACCAGTTCAAGTGCAAAGGACTATGGCTTTATAAAATACATATTAGCTTATTGGTACAGGTGTATTTCCATGTCATCTGAATCGATCTGTCGTATAATATTGAGTCTCTGGAAGCTTTATTACTGTCATTATTCATCATCACATGATTATTCTTGTTGTTGTCTGATGTAGCCCAGACTGACCTAGAACTATCTATTGATAGTTCCCGATGTGCTTCTCAGATGCTGAAGGCACCACACCGGACTTCACAGATAATAATTGACATGCTTGTAGCCCTCTATTTAAACCATTTCAGAGTCTGTTTAATTGCAGTCTTCACATCAGTTTCATGTTCCTTTTGTTGCCTTTTTTGGCATTTGACTGTGGATCCCAGGTGAGCACCATAGGTTCTACCCTTCAGGAAGGGAGTCAGGGAAGCAGCAGGTGGAAGGAGCCCTTTCCCTGGATGTCCTCATAATAGGACTGAATAGGATTGAAGCCCCTACAGGAGTTCAGATATCTGCATGTGCTAAGTCTAAGTACCCAACCCCCCTCCCTCTTCCCTGAGGACTGTGCAAGGGAAAAGGAGTCCTTCACCAAACACTAAATGTGTTTCCAAATATTCTAAGAGTAACAGTGTTTTGAAAACCCAGTGTGATAAGAGAATTCCTCCATGCTTTGCTATATGTGGAATGCCACTGTACAGGCACCAGTTGCAAATCACATATCAACTAACTCAGTTAAGTCATTTCTGAAATACAGAGGCTCATAGGGGCAGGAGAAATGGCTCAGCAGCTAAGAGCATGCACTGCTCTTGCAAAGGAGCCAGTTCCAGTTGCCAGCACTCATATCAAACAGCTCATTGCCACCTGTAACTCCAGTGCCAGAGGCAAGGCATCTAATGCCTCAGCAGGTTCCTGCACTCATGTACATATTCACACTCATATACATAATTAAAAAGTAAATCTTAAAGGACAAATAGAAGCTCAGCCAATTAAGTTCCATTATACATGGGACCTTTTATTGTGTCTTCCATATTAATGTATATGCTTTGACAAGCCCATGGCATCTACAGACAACTTGTCTACACTGAGCACTGACTGCTGTGCAGACACCATGAATGAAGGGGGAGGCTCAACTCCACCCTCACTTACCTTGATGACTTTGATGATATAACTTCCACCATTCTCTGACGTTCATAGTTTATTGTATAATTGCTTTATTCTGGAGTGATAGGGGATGTCCATCTGAATGCTGTGAATATATGTTTTTCTTATCCGTTGATGAATAAAGCTGTTTTGGCCACTGGCCAGGCAGGATATAGCCAGGCAAGAAGTGTAGGCTGGGTTACCAGACTAGGAGAAGGTTGGGAAGAAGAAGAGAGAGGGAGTTGAGAAAGCCGCTATGTGGCTGCTGAGGAAGCAAGAGATTCGGGCATTCTCTAGTAAGCCAAGACCATGTGGAGATACACAGATTAATAGAATTGGTTAATAATTAAGAGAGAGCTAGCCAATAAGAAGCCTGAGACATCAACCAGTTTATAATTAATATAAGCCTCAGTGTGTTTATTTGGGAATAAAGGGCTGTAGAACAGGGTGGGAAATACACTTTCATCTATACTAAAGGGAGAAAATGAGTGTTGAATGTATTACTAGATATGTCTCTAAGAGAACTCAGTTAATTATTAGTGTTAACCTCCCTTTACAATATCTAATTCTTTCAATTTCATTTCCAATTTGTACCTTCACACACCAATCTTTCCCCTCCTTTTAACTTAGAGCTTGGTTTGCCCAATGTAAATTCTCACCTTAGCCATCATTAGCTCATAGGGTTGGAGTGACATGACTTACTTTACTTCTGAACATTGTAGGGAAGCTTATGGCACCTGGCAGTGTTGGTTCATCTGTTTCCTTGCCTTATGTAGGCCCCAGAAAGTAGGGAACTTGTCAGTTCAGACTGGAGCAGATGACCATCTTGGATGGAGTGGAGTCAGTTCCAGTTGGGTCAGAGTCCACAGAGCTAGGAGATGCTTGCTGTTTGCTGGGACTGCCAAGCTGGCCCAGTGTAAATCTTTGGTTTTGACATTACTTTCAAGATACTTCCTGATGATGGAACTAACACAAAGGAAACACTCATGACCTACCAGGCACAGGAATATTCAGGGTATCATAGGGACATATGATGCCAAACTCGCCTGTTTTATCTGTAACTAACCAGCATCCCAACAATGGTTTTAATTCCTCTGTTATATCAGAACCAACATGATTCAGTTACGCCTTAAAGGCCCTGTTTCTTAGTACCATTGTAATGACAGAAAATTTTCTATATGGGTTTTGAAGGAGACATCCCAGCTGTAATGTCATTTACATTTTCCTCATGTGTATTCTTATGCTGATTATACAACCCTCACTAATATACTGATACTTGGATTATTAAAGCAGTATCTGGGTGCAAGTGATTGAAATCTTATCAAACTATCATAAGAAAAATGAAATATATATATATATATATATATATATATATATATATATATATATATGGGTGGGTATGGGTTTTAGGGTGATGGTATTGAGTACAGAGATGGACAAGAAGGAAGTCTATGGATTGCTAGGTGATGGCATGGTGGTGGCCACTACTCATTGCTAGTTCTAAGAAAAAGAATGTGAGACATATAGCTTACTATATTTTTCTAAGGCCAGATAATACCATATTATTTTTTTAATATATTTATTATTTTTTTCTTATTTTACATATCAATCCTAGTTCCCTCTCCCTCCCTCTCTCCTATGCCCCCTGACTCCCCTCACATCCCATTCCCCCCCCACACACACACTCCACAGGGAGGGTGATGCCTTCCACAAGGGGTCATCAAAATATGTCAAGTTATTTGGAGTAGAGTCTAGGCCCTCCCCCGTGTCTCTAGGCTAAGGGAGTATCCCTCCATGGGGAATGTGCTTCCAAAGTCCTTTCGTGCACCAGGGATACATCCTGATTCCACTCTCAGAAATCCTTTAGACTGCCCAGGCCTTCTAACTGAGACCCACGTAACTAACTTACATGCCATCATAGAGCCCTCATCTAGTAGCTGATGGAAACAGAAGCAGATATCCACAGCTAAACACTGAGGTGAACTCCTGTAATCCAGTTGCATAGAGGGAGGAGTGATAAGAAAAGGGGTCAAGACCAGGCTACAGAAACCCACAGAGACAGCTGATCAGGTGATATTGGTAAGGCATCCTTGAATGTAAGGGTTATCAAAAGTGTTGTCAACTAAAGTAAAACAATAAAATATGAAATTAACTAAAACTAAAAATAACCTCTTGTACATTTCATTCAGTGTAAGGAATGACATAAATACAGAAATAAATACAGAGGATGCAACAGTGGCTGCCAAGGGGGAGAGATGTAGAAAGTTATTAGTTTCTGTGGGAGTGTACTCATGTGTGCATGTGTGTTGGGGTGTACATGGGAGTATGTGTATGTAGGACTGTGGTTGATACTGGAATGTTTCCCTCAATTGCTTTTCTACCTTAATTTTGAGTCAGGCTCCTCATTAACCCACTGCTTTGACTAGGCTGGCTGGCTTATGGATCCCTGGGATCTGTCTGTCTCTCTAGACCTCAACAGTATTGGGATTACACACACATGCATAATCACTCATAATTTTTATTTTGGTACTGGGGATGTGAACTTAGGTCTTAATGCTTGAACAGAAAATACTTTACCCACTGAGCCATCTTGCCATCCCTGGGAATTATCAACTAGACATAGGATTTTGTAAATATATTCTGAATAATGTTTGCATAGCACACTGCAGTTAGAGAGAGAGAGAGAGAGAGAGAGAGAGAGAGAGAGAGAGTATGAAAGAATCCTTGTCATGTCTCTGAAAGTAGTCAGATGTTTTGAAAAGGTGAGAAACATTGCCATTGCCATTGGTGGTGGTACAGCAGGTGTCTGCAAACTGCTTTACAAGAGATGAAAACTGGGTACAGCTATCATAATGATGCACTGTGAGTAGATGCTAGAGTGAACAGGAAATGTTAGGGTTTGAAAGGTGAGATTGGGAACATTAGGGATGAGACCAGCAAGCAGAGGTGATAAGGACAGGACTATGCTATGTTGGCTTCTCAGAAGATCCCTTCCTTGAGGAACATGGACAATGCACTGTTGCCCTTTCATAAATCTCAGTGCTAATGAAGCTCAATGTGATTGACTGAACGGTGAGTAAAGATGGCTCCTAACAAAAAGTGTTCAACTACTGTAGAGAAGAGACCAGCTAGACTGCCCAAAGGCTAGGAGCTGGGACAGCCAAGAGGTACTGCAGCTACGTCTTAGTAGGAGTGAAGGAGTTAGCTCCCTCTGCAGTGAAGCTATAATCTGGTCATGTGATAGTGAGAACAGAGAGAGCACGGTCTAACACAACCAGCAATGCCTGCAAGGAATATGTTGACAGTACTGGTAAGGATTCAGAGCTATCAGTCAGTCAAAAGATAGCTGCTAACAAGAAGAACTCAGAGATGGATAAAAGGGTTTTAAGCAGCACACAGTCGTCTCACAGCTGGGACATGGGACAGGCATGAAACACAAGTGTGGGCCCTCCATTGAGTGTGGCTGTGCTCATGATAGCCCAGAGAGCTAACTGATTTCAACAGAAATCACCCTATTTTTTGTCCATTTCTGCCATAAGTCCTATGAAAAGTTCCTAGATGACCAGCTCAATGGGCTTCTCTTCTTTCCTGGAGCCGCATCAAAGGTAATCCTTGCTCTCAGGAGAATTGCTTTGCAACATAAATATTTACTCTTTCTTCTTAACCCTCCTTTCTATAGTTAAAACATCCTAAAACTCACCCCTTGTCTATGAAATTTGCTCTTGGAATTTTTGTGACATGGACCCAAAACCACTAAGTTCTGAATTCTGCACACTAGAGGAGAAAGCCTCCCTGTACTTCCTGATGTCCCCAGATGGTCCTTCAAGAAGATAATTAATGGTATTAGCCCTATGAGTTAATGCTTAGCAGAAAAACCTCCTCCCTCAAATACTTCATATAAACCACAGCCTTTTCCTGTCTACGACTAACATTTAAAAATGTGGGTTCTTTGTTTTTTTTTTTTTTTACATCTATTGTGGAACAGCACTCTCTTAGATGCAAGCTACACTGGGGCACTTGATGTTTGCTCTTCTAGAGGAACATATTGAAAATTAAACAAATAATTGCAACAGATGTAGAGACAAAATCTGCTAGAATTGGGATGTGGTGCTTCCAATTACGTAATAGAAGAGGAATAGCGGATTGGGTAATGAATAACTGCATCTTGGTAGTACTGACTCTGTTGATGCTCAACAACTCCTTTGCCTCCAAGTTTTGCAGCCACCCACACAAAAATCAGGGCTACTACCAATCTCTGTTCTGTCTGATCAAAGGAAGAGATAAACAGGTCCAGTGATGTAGTATGGCTATGTTTTGCTTTTTCGCTAATGAAAAAAGTTAAGGCAGCTTCTGTTACCAGATGTTCTCAACACTTCAAGAAATCACAAAGGCAGTGTTCCATGGTCTGTGGGCTTTTTGATTTGATTGTGTATGAAATGCATTTCCATTCATTAGGCTAATTTTTCCTTTACTGGCTGGAGCACTAACCTTAAGTTTGGTCTTTCAAGAAAAAGTTTTATGTGCCTGGATTCCTTAGTGTATCTTGTTGGTTGATACATGGATTGTGGCCTTTGTAAACTAACTATGTACTCTGTGCTAAAACATCAAGGGGAAGGAAAGAAGGGAATATTTACTTACTAGATGGCAATTCTTGATAAGGTAGTGCCTGGACTTCTTATAATGTCATCATTGATAGTTTTCAGGGTACTGGCTTGTTGTGTAGAGAAGGAAATACACTGTGCTAGGCTCATCCTGGGTAGATAGATTCAAATCCAAGTTTGACTCAGCTCCTGGGCTTTGACCAGACAGGAAAAGCAGTAGCTGGAAGGAAGGGCCAAAATGAAGAATCTCTATCAAGTCTGTGTGATTTTTTTTTTTCTCCTTGAAAAACACACATTTGGTATCCTGATTATTCTAGGAACCTACACAGAAATGTGTGTGTGAGAGTGAGGTGCAACAGTACTTTTCCAGAGAACCAGCAGCCTAGAGAAGACACTCTGCTAGGCTTTGGATGTCTCCTTCCAAGCTCCTTTTGGAATTTAATTCTCTTTGCAACAGTGTTAAGGGAGGTAAAGTCTTATGGAGATCATCAAAGTGCCCCCTGCTGCTATTCCAGAATTAGGTTTGTGTCACCAGCACAGAAGCTGGCTGGTAAAGGGATGATTTGGGCAGTTTTCTTCCTCTCTCTGGTCACCTGTTCATTTGTTGCTCCAGCACTTTATGAAGGATGGCCACCCAGAGCAGTAAGAGGTAAATTCTTTCAATCTATATGTTATTCAGCCTGTGGTGAATCAACAGAAACAAGAGTAGGGGATTCTCTTACTTATTTTTACCATTGCAATACCAAATGCTTCAACTCTGAAATTATCAGGAATACCCAACACCAGATCAAGAGCTGAAATTCAGATTCAGTATGAAGGGGCTAGCTGGTCTATGCTTTGCTGAATAGTTCCAGTCAGGAAGAAAAAAGGTAGTAAATTGAAGCACATGGTATTCTGATTTCATCACTCCATAAAAGTTTGCACAGAAGAGAGCTACGGTAAATTGCTACACACCCTGGACTTTTCTGGGCAGGAATGTCTGCTCCTGATGCTCTTGCTGATAAGGGTGGCAGTTTGACAATGTTTGCGGCAGAAATGAAAGATCAACCTAGCACCAGCACTGATTGACTTAGCAAATTTTGCTTGAATGTTTTGGTCAGTTGGGTCACATCCATTTATTATATTATCTAAGGATATTTCTTCTGACAGGCACAAAAGAGAAATAAAGAATGAAGTAAAATTCACATACCTCACTGCTGTACTCCACTGCCTACTATGTAAGATTAAAATTTCATCAAATTGTGACCCCGGATGTATGCCTAAGTGATTGTCAACACTGGCTGTTCTTTCAGGAGAACAGAGCTTGGTTTCCAACAGTCACATGGAATAGTTCACAACCACCTGCCTCTCCAGCTCCAGGAGATCTCACACCCTTTTCTGGCCTCCATACCATCTGCATACACCACAGACACACAGAGAGAGAGAGAGAGAGAGAGAGAGAGAGAGAGAGAGAGAGAGAGAGAGAGAGAGAGAAAGTAAGACACTGAGAGAGAAAATAAATAAATCAGTGAAAATGCTTGTAAGTTAACTCAACATACTGTGCTAATTTTGATATTTTTAAAGGGTTAAATATATTTAATAAGCCAGACTGTTTATATTAAATATGACAATTATAAGTACTATCAACATCACTTAGTAAAACCATATTCTTTTTTTCTATGTTTTTATATCCATGACACGGCTGAGGTCATGTGTGAATGAGCATACTATAGCCTTTTCTTATAGTAATATTCCTATTTTTATGACAATATTTTTTTATTTAAATTTAAAACAAGCTTGTTTTACACATCAGTCCCAGATCCCTCACCCTCCCCTGTCCTTCCCCCAACTCCCATCCCAAACCCTTTCTGCTCCCCAGGGAGGGTGAGGCTTTCGATGGTGGATCTTCAAAGTCTGTCATATCATTTGGAGCAGGGCCTAGGCCCTCCACCATGTGTCTAGGCTGAGAGAGTATCCCTCTATGTGGAACAGGCTCCCAAAGTTCATTCGTATATGAGGAATAAATACTGATCCACTACCAGAGACCACATAGTATGACCAGTTCTCCTAACTAATACCCACATTTAGGGAGTCTGGGTCAGTCTTTCTCCTAACTCCATCTCCCCTCCCCCCATGTACCTAATTTGATCAGTAGTTCTTGTCCCTTTCCCATTCTAAGGGAGACTATATGTATATCTCTTAGGGTCCTTGTTTCCTCAATTTTCTGGCAGTGTGGATTGTAGGCCTGTGATCCATTGCTCTATGTCTAAAATCAATATATGAGTGAGTACTTACCGTGTTCCTCTTTTTGTGATTGGGTTACTTCATTCAGGATGGCTTCTTCTAGCTCCATCCATTTGCCTGCAAATTTCAAGATTCCATTGGTTTTTTTTTTCTACTGAGTAGTATTCCTTTGTGTAAATGTTCCACATTTTCTCCCTCCATTCTTCAGTTGAGGGGCATCTAGGTTGCTTTCAGGTTCTGGATATTACAAATGATGATGCTCTGAACATAGTTGAACAGATTTCCTTGTTGTATCAATGTATATATTTTGTGTATATGCCAAGAGTAGAATAACTGGATCTTAAGGTAGACTGATTCCCATTTTCCTGAAGAACCAACATACTGATTTCCAAAGTAGCTGTACAACTTTGCACTCCCATCAGCAATGGAAGATTGTTTCCCTTTTTCCATATCCTCTCCAGCATAAACTGTCATTGGTGTTTCTGATTTTAGCCATTCTGACAGGAGTAAGATGGTATCTCAGGGTTGTTTTGATTTGCATTTCCCTGATGGCTAAGGATGTTGAGCACTTTAAGTGTCTTTCAGCCATTTTAGATTCCTCTATTGAGAATTCTTTATTTGGTTCCCTACCCCACTTTTTAATTAGATTATTTGGTGTTTTGGTAACTAGCTTCTTGAATTCTTTGTATATTTTGGAGATCAGCCCTCTGTTAGATGTGGGGTGGGTGAAGATCTTTTCCCATTCTATGGGCTGGTGCTTTGTTTTGTTGACTGTCCTTTGCCTTAAAGAAGCTTCTCAGGTTAAAGGAGTTCACATTTATGAACTGTCCATCTCAGTGTCTGTGCTACTGGAATTACATTCACGAAGTAATATCCTTTACCAATTAGTTCAAGGGTACCTCCCATTTTCTCTTCTAAGAAGTTCATTGTGGCTGGATTTATGTTGAGGTCTTTGATCCACTGTGACATAAGGCGTATGCATAGCAATAGATATGGGTCTATCTGCAGTATTCTACAAGTCAGCATCCAGTTATGCCAGCATTATCTGTTGAAGATGTGTTTTTTTTTCCCATTGTATAATTTTAGCTGTTTTGTCAAAAATCAGGTGTTTGTAGGTATGTGGGTTAATATCAGGGTTTTCAGTTTGATTCCATTGGTCTGCTTGTCTATTTTTGTGCCAATACCAAGTTGTTTTCAGGACTATATCTTTATAGTAGAGCTTGAAATCAGAGATGGTGATGCTTCCAGCAGTTCCTTTATTATACTTGGTTGTTTTGACTATCCTGTTTCTTTTGTTTTTCCATATAAAGTTGAGTATTGTCCTTTCAAGGTCTGTGAAGAATTGTGCTGGAATTTTGATGGGGATTACACTAAATCTGTAGTTTGCTTTTGGCAAGATTGCCATTTTTACTATGTTGATCCTATCCAAGAGCATGGGAAATTATTCCATTTTCTGGTATCTTCTTTAATTTCTTTCTTGAAAGATTCCAAGTTCTTGTTATATAGGTCTTTCACTTGTTTGGTAAGCATTACCATTTTATGTTTTTTGTGGCTATTATAAAGGGTTATGTTTCTCTGATTTCTTTCTCAGCCCATTTATCATCTATATAGAGTAGGGCTACTGATTTTTTTTTTTTGAGTTAATCTCTATCCTGCCACTTTGCTGAAGGTGTCTGTATATCAGTTGTAGGAGTTCCTAAGTAGAATTTTTTGGGTCACTTATGTAAACTATCATATCATCTGCAAACAGTGAATGTTTGACTTCTTCACTTCCACTTTCTATCCCCTTGATATCTTTTTGTTTTATTATTGCTCTAGCTAGATCTTCAAGTATGATATTGAAGAGGTATGAAGAGAGTAGACAGCCTTGTCTTGTTCCTGATTTTAGAGACATCACAATGAGTTTTTCTCCATTTAGTTTGATGTTGGCTGTTGGTTTGCTACATATTGCTTTTATTATGTTTAGGTATGTTCCTGTTATCCATGATCTCTCCAAGACCTTTACCATGAAGGGGTGTTGGATTTTGTCAAAGGCTTTTTCAGCATCTAGTGAAATGATCATGTGTTTTTTCTTTTTCAGTTTGTTTATATGGTGGATTACGTTGATGGATTTTTGTATGTTGAACCATCCCTTACCACTGGGATGAAACCTATTTGGTCATGGTGGATGATTTCTCTGATCTGTTCTTGGATTCGGTTTGCCAGTATTTTATTGAGTATTTTTGCATCAATGTTTGTGAGGTATACTGGTCTCTAGTTGTGTCTTTATGTGGCTTGGGTACCAAGGTAATTGTCGGCTCAAAAAAAAAAAAAAAAAGAAAGAAAGTTTGGCAATGAACCTTCTACCTTCTGCCTCTATTGTGTGGAACACTTTGAGGAGTATTGGTATTAGCTGTTCTTTTAATTTCTGTTAAAATTCTGCACTGAAACCATCTGGCCCTGGTTTGTTTGTTTTGTTTTTATGCTGGGAAAATTTTGATGACTGCTTCTACTTCATTAGAGTTTATAGGTATATTTAAATTGCTTATCTGTTCTTGATTTAATTTTGGTTAGTGATATCTATCCAGAAAATTGTTCATTTCCATTAAATTTTTGAATGTTGTGGAGTGCAGGTTTTCAAAGTATTACTTAAGATTCTCTGGATTTCCTCAGCATCCATTGTTATGTCCCCATTTTTATTTCTGATTTTGTTAATTTGCATGTTCTCTCTCTGCCTTTTGGTTAGTTTGGATAAAGGTTTGTCTATCTTGTTGATTTCCTCAAAGAACCAACTCTTTGTCACATTGATTCTTTGTATTGTTTTCCTTGTTTCTACTTTATTGATTTTATCCTTCAATTTGATCGTATAGTAGCATATACTCCTCCAAGGTGAGTTTTCTTCTTTTTGTTCTAGAGCTTTCAGTTGCGATGCTAATTATTGAGGTTTAATAAGGATCAGGAGAAACAGATAGGCTGAATAGATGTTTATTCAAGGAGAAATAACTTACAACGTAGATGAACAGCAGCAGGTTCCTGGTTCCAAGGATGCCCTGTTCCCATGCTGCAAGCAAGAGAGCTCCTAGAGCCCCTTCCTCAGACTTAATTCCCCTCCCCCAGGTAACATCTTTCACTGCCCCCACCCCCAATGGGCATGGTCTGTGCCACAGGTGTGGACAAAGTGAATATCTTACTACAGTTAATTCTCTAGTGTGACTATTCTCTGGTTTATTCATGTGGGCCCTTAGTACTATGAACTTTCCTCTTAGCCCTGCTTTCGAAGTGTCCCATAAGTTTAGGTATGTTGTGTCTTCATTCTCATTGAATTATAGGAAGTCTTTAATTTCTTTCTTTATTCCTTCCCTGACCCAGGAATGGTGCATTTGTGCATTATTCAATTTCTGTGAGTTTTTAGGGTTTCTGCAATTTTTGTTGTTGTTGAATTCTAACTTTGTACCTATTGAGGTTTGCTATATTGCCTACTATGTGTTTGATTTTTAGAGAATGTTCCATGTGGTGCTGAGAAGAAGGTATATTCTTTTGTGTTTGGATGGAATGTTCTAAATGTCTGTTAAACCCAATTGGATCATAACTTCTGCTAGTTCCTTTGTTTCTTAAGTTTCTGTTTGGTGGTTTTGTGTAGTGTGGAGAGTGTGGTGTTGAAATCTCCCTCTAGTGTGTGAGGTTTCATGTGCGATTTGAGTTTTGGTAATGTTTCTTTTGCTAATGTGGGTGCCTTTGTATTTGGGACATAGATGTTCAGAATTGAGACTTCATCATTATGGATATTTCCTGTGTTGAATATGAAATGACCTTCTTCATCTCTTTTGATTGATTTTAGTTTGATGTCTAATTTGTTAGATATTATGATTGCTACACCTGCTTGTTTCTTGGGTCCAATTGATTGGAAAATCTTTTCCAAACCCTTAACTTTTCTATTTCTATTTCCAGCATTCCCTCATTCCTTTTTTTTTTTTTTTTTTGACTCTATTTCAGCTTTGAAATCTTTCACTGCTGCTTGAATTGTTTCTTGCAATTTTTGATCTGTCTTTTCTTCTATTTCCTTAAAGGATTTTTCTCATTTCCTCTTTTAGGGTCTCCATCATCTTTATGAAGTTGTTTTTAAGGTCTTTTGCTTCTGCTTCATCTGTGTGGGGAAACTTAGGTCTTGCTAGTGTGGAGTCCCTAGACTCTGGTGGCATCATATTGATCTTTCTGTTGCTGACTATGTCTTATACTGTCATCTACTACCTGTCCCTTCTTCCAGTGTGTACTGGTGGAGTCTCTCCTTCTTCTGGTGGGTACAGGGCCAAGGTTCTCCTCCATTGGGTGCAAGCAGGTCCAATACTCTGATGGTTCTCATTTTCCAGTGGGTGATGGTGGGACTAGGGCTCTGGCAGATTCTGGATGGGCCGGTCTGCTGAGACAGTTTACCTCATGCCCAGTCCCTAGTCCTCGGGAGGCTCCAAGCTGGGGACCTGGAGGGCAGGACAGAAACTGGCCCAAGCTTACCTCCATCCATGGGTAGAGATGGGACTAGGATGCAGGCAGACTTTGGATGGGCTGGACCACTGGGATGTGCTCCCCCTGTGTGTCCCCAGTGCCCAGGATGTTCTGAGCAGGGAACGGGAAGGCTGGTTCCTCCTGTGCGTCTTATAGTAACATTTCTATTTATTACAGCTACTCAACATATACCCATTTACAGGTTAGAAAAGCAATGCACATAACACATTAAGAGATTTAGGTCTACACTGTGCACAGCAGAATACAACTTGGAGTGTCTGCACATACGTAAATGAAAATATCAAATTTGTATCTTAACAGAATACTTCTTGTGGCATCAAGGGCAACAATAAAGGGAAATCTCATCAGGAGTAAAACTCTTTGAGAAATAATTGTCCATTCTTTGTAATATGTCTTTGCCCCACTCCATGCATACAGGATAATGAAGTATTCTCTAACTGTGTGATGGCCAGTCAGGCCTCAGTATACTTCCCCTTTTGCTGTAGCTCTAACTATTCCTTGACCTTCAGATAAATCCCTGTTCTCTGAGACTAAGCTCTCTTGTTGGTAGGTCAGAGAAGTAATTATTTGCATGTCATTTGCCTATATGAATAGTATAAATCATCAAGAGGTTGGGAATCAAGCAGATTTCCTCTGTTGTGTGATCTTGAACTTTCTCAGTTATAAATTGAGAGAATTCTCACCTATTTTAAAATGGCATATAGATAACGCATTTTCAGTGCTTAAGGCTCTAGATGAGAAAGCTGTACATAGAGTTAAAGGGAAGTCAGTATTGTCTTATTTTTCATGAATGTGTTCTGTATGTGTGTATATATTTTTGTAGTTTAAGAACTTAATTCACTCTTCCCATTTGTTCTAAGACAGTAAATTTTGCCTGGTGTCAAGCAAGTGTCTTTCATAACTAATTATATGGCTTATATCCTAAGAGACAGGAATTTGTAAAAATGTTTTTTATTGACTCTTTGTGGATTTCACATCATACACATTGATCCTTATTCATCTCCCCATCCCTTCATATCTGCCCTCTGACATTGCAACCTCCCCCCCAAAAACAACCTCCCCCCAAAAAAATAAAATTAAAAAAAAAAGTCTTGGTATGGAAGTTCAGAAGCTATAGTGAGTCCCACAGTATACAGCATATCCTTTAGTCCATACATCTTTATGTGTGCATTGCAACAAGTCATTGATTGGTCTGGTTTGTGGCCTCTGGCTTCTGCTTCACCCTTGATAGTGGGCCCTCACTGGGACTCCTTCTGGGTATCATGTTGTTGCCTTGTGTCATAGAGATCCTGTAGTCTTGAATCTACAAGCCAGGCCTTTTGAGGTGCTCCAGCAGCTCACCACTAAGGGTGAGCTCTCCAGCGCTGCCCTGGCCACCTCATTCACTTCAGCAGACAACAAGCAGCAGGGCCAGCTCCCCTGCTCCCACACTCTCGAGGGAGGCTGCCTCACTGGCATCCAGGCCAACAGGGCCAGCTCAATTGCTTTGTCCAGGCAAGGTGCAGAGCCTGCTCTCCCAAGTGTTGCAGTTGGTAAGGTGCAGGGCCAGTCCTCCCTCTCTTGTGGCTGAAAGGCCAGCTCTCCTGTCTGCTGCAGATGGCAAGGGTTGGGGATGGGGCACCTTTCCCTCACCCATGCCACCATGTGGTAGATGAAGGAGGCAGGGTTGTCTCTCCTGACCTCAAGCTCTCAGGGCTGGCTCCCCTGCAATGCTGCCAACAGGCTCAGCTCTAGTGTGATGCCCAGGCAAGATGCAGGATCCACTCTTCCCTGTGTTGCAGCCAGTGATGGGCAGAGACACTCTCCCACTCTCGTGACCCCGGGAGCCAGCTCTCCTGCCTGAAGAGATGGGAATTTCAATGACTGGAAATTTGCTGTTATCAATCATGTAAGAAGTGGCTGACTGCTCATGAAATAACTGCTACCAGCTGCTGTCATTTCCTGAGAAAATACTTTCCCCATAGCATGAGAAAGTTGAAACCTAGAGGTACTCCTGATCATGAGTCTTGGCATGTGGTCTGGGAAGTCTGATCTTTGCATTGGAATCATGGGAGCTGGGATTGATCTGAGTAGAGAGGACACTTGTATAATGAGGCTGAGGTGGAAGGTGATAGTGCATCATGCACCAAACTCACTCAATCACACTTCCGTCTCTCATGCTCTCCCCAAGGAAATGCTGCTTCATGGGTTGTAGCTACTTGTCAGGCTTATGACTCAACAAACTGAAATATTGCCAAATAAGATTATGTTTCAAAACTCAGGCTGCTCCGTCATAGCACATATGTTGCTGAATATGATTAGTCACCTTCAGGTAAGCTCTGTCGTTGTGACGTAGCTAAAATGAGCTACAGATGAAGCAGGAGGAGAAACAGCCTGACCTAGGATGCAGAGGTCAACAGGATGCCAACAAATGGTCGTGCAGTTTTCCTCGCTTGTTAAGTCAGGACCTATGATCATTTTATGCAGATGCATAAAATGAAAAGTAATTCTGGAAGGCTACTTCTTGGTGGCAAATGACAAATATTTCCAAGTGTATGTGTGTGGTGGGGATCTAACATTTGGATGCTGTTAGCTTGTTTTAGAGTGTAGCTTTCAGTGTCCCCTCTAGATGACACAGAGAAAGTCTAAATTCCCAGAAGTGAGTAGGGCTCACGGAAGGAAAAGTACCCTATGAACATAAGTGCCTGTCAGGAGTGATCTACTTCACTTGCTTCAATCTCTCACTGGAAAAAAATCATTCGTGAATAATAGAGTATGAATACCAAGTCTCTAAAGTAAAATGTAGTGATGGTATGTTTAAAGAGACAATGCTAGGAAAACAAACGTACTTAGTAACCAAGGAAAGAGTCATAATCCCAGGGGTATCATGGAGTTAGTCGTTGGCCAGAAAGCACTTCTTGGAATCTGATAGCGTTGTTTCTCTGCTCAGGCCAGTTCACTAGTGCCAGAGCTGATTGCTAAATTGTGGAAAACTTTTCAGTCCTTATCAACTGTTAGTAACAAAAGTCTAGTCATAGCAGAAGCATTTATACCACACAATATGCAAATGTCCCACATCTGGACTTTTAAGTTTTGATTATTTTTTTTTTTGAGAGCTGGCCTAGCTAGCAATGCACTCTTGTCTCTTGCTCCTCATAACACAAGCTCTGTGCTCTGTCCCATTGTTCTCTACTGAGGCCTGCAGTTGCTTGCTTTTCTTCATTCACAGATTTTTTTTTTTTCCGACTTTCACCACTGAGGCAACTGTCACACACCAAATGCTTAGGCATTTGTTCTCATAAAACAGTTCCCAGAAAACTATTTTTCTTTTCTATCTAAACCAAGGTGCTAATATTTAGGATAGTGGTTCTCAACCTGGGAGTGACATCCCCTTTGGAGGTCCAATAGAATGATCCTCTCGCGGGGGTCACCTAAGACCACCGGAAAACAAAGATGGTTACATTTCAATTCCTAACAGTAGCAAAATGACACTTATGACATAGTCAAGAATTTTTTTTTAATTTTCAAACAATCTCTTCTCATTTTACATGCCAATCCCAGTTTCCATCCCCTCCCCTCCTCCTGCTCTCCCTACCTTCCTCCCACCCCACCCTAGTCCACTCCTCAGAGAAGGTAAGGCTTTCCATGGGGAATAAAGGAAGTTTGGCACATCACTTTGAGGCAGGTCCAAGCTCCCCACCCCATATCTAGGCTGAGCAAAAAGATTTTTATGGTTCGGGGTCACCAAGATTGAGGACCACTGCTCTAGGAGGAAATGCTGAAAGACAAATGGTTTCTTCTAGGGGACAATTAACAGCATGGTTACATGTCTGATATTCTCCTCCAAATAATGATTAATGGACACCAACTGAGGATTCTTGGTGACCAGTTCTCCGAGTCTCCCTGAACCCCAGAATACACTGAGCAACAGATGAAGGTGGCATGCTCCAGCAGCACAGTGTGTATTTGCAGGTAGTTTAAAAGATCCTGAGGGAATAGGGAATGTGTGACTTAGAACTGTATGGAAGAAGAAAATGGTCAATCCAATTACCAATCTGGGTCAGCTGTATCCACAGGGTGATGCAGGGATGTCTACAAATCTAGTCCCAGGCTTTGACACATGATACCATGTGGATAGTATGCACACACTGTTCTAGGCACCAAACTTATAGACAAATTCTCTGCTTCCTGGAGTCATCTTTGAGACTTCTACTGTCTATGTCAGCATGACAACATTTTATTCCAGGAGAAGTCTTACAAAGAAATAAAATGGTACTTCAGGGAACTTTACTGCTGGCCTCAGGAAATTCTTGTATATGGGTTTATCCTTGCCATCAGTTTGCTGTTCTCATTTAACGATGCCCATGTCAGGCGGAACCTGGGCTGCCAGTCTTCCAGTAAAAACCCTCTTTTCTGTTGTCCACCAACCCTGAGGTGTCATGTCAGCACTATGCCCAGTTCCAGTTAGTTCCTGCCTTGACAGGTTCTTGAAGCCTTTTGAGCCCAGTTCCTTGACATCCATCAAGGCACAAAGCTGTCAAAGTCTTCTCATTGAGTAAATGTAATAGGTTTAGCTTTTCCTTGGTAGATGTTTCTTTTGTTGTTATTGTTATAATTTTGAAGATGACACATTTCATTGGATATCAGGATGTAAGAGTAAGGAAGATAATACTTCCTAACTACTTTTTTGATATAGTTACAAACTTGAGTTTCCATACTTTTGCCCTGAAACTATCTGACTACATGTTGTTCTGCAAATGTAGTGCTGTGGTTTGGATATAGGTTGAATGACTCTCCCAGAAACACATGCTGGAAAGTTTTGTACTCTACCCTTTTGCTACTGTTGAAAAGTGCTAAGATCTATTAAGAGGTGAGAACCAGTGGAAATGTTTTAGGTCACTGCAGATTTGCCCTCAGAGGGAGTTAGCATGATTCTCACGGGGCCTGTCTCTTGGTGTCCTGCCTCACCCTGTAAACTCTCTCTTACGTACCTGTCTCCCATGGTGTCATCCTCCATTAGGCAATGAGGCTGGGAGCACCCTCAGGCATTACAATAAGGTTTGGGCTTTGAGGCTCCAGACTGTGAGTTATATAACACTCTTTTCTTTACACCTTACCTAGCCTTGGTCATTTCATTAGAGTAACAGAAAACAGGGTAATACACTTGGTAAACACATAATCTGTTTCCAGTGAAATTTTGATTTCAGAATATTTTGCTCTATAGTGGCTTCTTAACTTTAGGGCTAATGTTTTCCAGAACTATAGATACAAAAGGTGCCTGGAGGTAGGCAGGTGAGTCAGTAGAACTGGATGTAGACCTGTTTTGAAAAGGAGGGAACTTGGCACAAAAGCAGAACCATTTCCTCCTGTCACACTAAATGTTGCCTTAAGCTCATCTGTTGAAATATTCCAGGCTCAAGTAATAACTCATGGGCTTGACACACTGCGTCTTTCTAAAACGAATTGCTTACCCGTACCACTGTGCAAGTGACCACAGAGGTGAGAATGGATAACGGGCACCTACAGTCTGCAAATGACTGAAAAGCGTGACCTATGGTAGACTATGGCATCTGCTTTACCAGAAACTATGAAAATTTCTAACTATTTTGATTATTACCATTATGAAAGCTTTATTGGCAACATGAAAAAGTATTAATATTCACATTATATGGGTTTTCAGGCAGCAGCAGAAGAGATGATAAAGATTTATGAGGCAAAGCTGCAAAGAGAGTGGGCATTGAAATATGTGTGGAATATCTGCTCTGGACAGCGAGGACTGTCGCTTTTTCTAGGCATGAATTCATTTGACTCTGACACCAACCAACCTCACAGTGGGGTGGGGGATGGCGCTCTAGCACTATTTAGATGGGGCAAGTGTGGTTCTAAGCAGTCATCCTAAATCATAGGTAACAAATGGAGGCACTAGTGTGTTGGGCTGGCCACTTACGCATTAGATGTTCTCACTGAGTGCCACGACCCTGAAGCAACTGAAGACAATGTAGGGAGAGGTGGTCACGGAAGACTGTTTCAGATCTTCAGATCTTATCTCTTATAGAACTGCCTTTAAGTTAGCCCAGTACTTTTTAAACCTAAGCTAGCCTACAATAGACATCCTGTTCATAGTTTCATAGCACTTTAAATAGATCTAAGGCTAGCAAAAAAATCATGACATTTTAATGTGAAAATATAACTGAATTTCTGTGGCACTTACCACTACTGCCAATTGAGTGTACATTTTGGATAACCATGACCTAAAAATAGAAAACAAGACTCAACTGTGAGCGAAACAACACTGATAACTATTTGTGAGTGTTCTACCTTAGAACAAACTATGACCAGGAGATAATATCCATAAAATGACCTCCAATGTAAGTTTATATTGGCAATTATATGTATTAGAAAACTGATATTCAGTCCTTAAAAAGGCTTTACAGGTTTGGTTATATATTTATGATTTCTTCTTCATATAAAAGTAATTTTAAGGTGATTTCCTATTCAAAGAATAGAAAAAGTGACTTGTTTATTACTTTATGATGTCTACTTAACTTTCATTGTTTGAAAAATAGCTGTCATAGTTATTAGTTTGGAGGAACTAAAAATCTTTGTAGTTAGAGCTCAACATACTAATATGAAAAATATGTATTATAGTCAGTCACCTTCTGTCTTCTAATTATTATAATCATCAGTGCCTCCAGTGCCAGCCATCATTCCAAAATGCTGATGTGCATATCCTTGCATAGTAGTTGATCACATTAGCTAATAAGAGGTCTCTTGAATATAGATGTACCGTGTTTTGATGGAAATAGGAACCTACGAGCTGTGAGAATATCTCCCTTTTATTTCAGATCACACAATCTTCTAAAGCTTTTCATCTCCTCTTTAGCCTTTATTAACTTGTAGTTCATAAGAAATCTTTTTATGAAATAATTAAGTCATTAAATCATATTTTACTGGTGAAGCAATCATTCTAAGTAGTTGGATGCATGAAGCTTTGCTGCTCATTCTAGTCAATTTTAACTTTCTGCTTGGTATAGCCTAAGAAGGCCAACTGAGAGGGAATCACAATTGAGAATTAGCCTAAATGAGGCTAGCCAGTGGGAATATCTGTGGAGGACTGTCTTGTTGGTTAATTAATGTAGAAGGGTGCAGACACTGTAAACAACACTATTCTCTACAGGTAGTCCAGAATAAGCTATGTAAAAATAGCTAGCTAAGTATGTGTTTTCGAGTGAGCTATCAAGTAGAGCTCTTGCATGGTTTCTGCTTCAACTTTCTGCTCCAATTCCTGCCCTGGCTCCTCTCAGTGATGGTCTATGTCACTTGTAAGTTGAAATAAACCCTTTCCTCCCCCAAGTTGCTTTTGGTCAGTGTTTTAGTACATTATCAGAGATGACACTAGAACACAACTTCACACACTGAGCTTTCTATCTTGCAAGTACATGTTCTACCAACATGGGCATTCTGGTGGATCCTATGTAACATGCTCAAATCAAATACAGGAAAATGCATGAAAATTAATTAACTGAACACATTAATTCCATTTAACACATTTCAAGATGATTTGTTTTGTTTCGGAATGAAGTAGGCTTACTCTCTCCATCCTTCCCTAGACTATCTTCTAGCTTTATGCACTTCAACCTTGTTTCTCCATGGCTGTGCCATGCTGGTGTTGATGTGTCAGACACTTCTGACTTCCCGCATCAAGAAGCTGAGAGAATATGTGTAGTCAACAGAGTGATAATTGTAAAAGGTATTCCCACAAGGATGGCTAATACAACAGAACCATCCAGAATGTGACCATCAACCAATAAATATCACTAAACATATGCTAAAGTTGACTACACTCAACTTCCCCTTAGCCGGAGTGCAAAAGTGCTTACAGTACATCAGCATCAAACAACAGAAAAAGAGCCAAGAAAGGAAGTGAGGGCAAGAGGGAAACAAAGCACTTCTAACCAGCTTGATTAAAATGTAGGCCTTCAGAATATTTTATAAAAATTCATGACACCAATTATAGGTCTGCTCCCAAGGCAAAGGCTTTCACTACCAAAGGGTTGAGTTTCTTTATGGTACATGCACCTATTGCTGTCTTAAAGTTCTGAACTGCTTGATTGACCATTGTTGCTTAAATTTTATGAAAACGCTCATCCTCATGTTTAGGTTAGGAACTGACCCAAGTACCTAGTAACAGCAATGAATGTTAGAGTGATGAATCAGAATTATGTCACCAGTAATTTAAGTAATACTTCCTATGGCTTATGCTCCAAGAGATAGTTTTATTTTCTTGACACTAATGCAGAATTTTGATCCACTTATAGAGATTTTCATCTTTTTTTTTTTTAAATCCATACCCAAACCATTTGAATGTCTGCTCTGTGAAAAGTTGTATGATGCATTTGCAGTCATCAAATTTGTGAGCTGAGTATCATTTATGCTTTCTTTTGCATATCCTTGAGGCAGGTTCCTTTGTGAAGTATCCTGGTTTATCTTTAGAGTAGCTATGCTTTGTTATCGCTGTTATTCTTTTTCTGTGGATGCATCTGTGGTGGAAATGTTTGGGGAAAGGGATTTTAAAGGGAGATTTTGAACTCCCTGGGAAATCCCACTTGTGGACAGAGCTTCCTAGCTGTGTCAATGCATTACTTTTTTCAGGAATTTGTGAGTCATGTGCCAGGAATGCTGAGGTTAGAACTGAGCCAAGAAAAGGAACTCTTGACTGCTGAGCCAGAATGACTATGATCAACTATTCAGCAAAGTTTTCTTGAATTTTCTCTACAATTTTAGAGGAGTGGGTTTCAGATTCAGTTTATGTTGTTAAAAAGAAAATCTCTAGGTAGTCATGTAAGAGTAGGATAGTAGACTAAGGAGGGCATCTTAGGCTGGGAAGAACAGACTTTGTTTTCTTTACTTCCATGGGGAAAGACAAGGGGAATGGGAATAAGGAAGTTTTCAGAAATTATCCAGATAGAGAAGCTGCCTAGATTGGATACCAAAGGATACATGGGTTCTATCATACCCTAAAATGAAGGGTCTATCCAGTGGTTCTAAACCTGTTGGTATCCCTTTAGAGTTTAAGCAACCCTTTCACAGGTGTCACACTATCAGAAAACATAGATATTTACATTATGATTCATAACAGTGGCAAATTTATAGTTATAAAGTGGCAGCAAAAATTTTATGGTTAGAGGTCAGGATATGAGGAATAATATTAAAAAGGCTGTAACCTTAGGAAGGTTGAGAACAACTGGCCTGTACCATACAAAGTGTGAACAAGGACTCATAAACAAGAATTTGCAATGCTAAAGTTGAAGGAAGGAGGATGGTGTCTTATTAAGGGTTTTTATTGCTATGAAGAGATACCATGGCCACAGAAACTCTTATAGAGGAAAACATTTATTTAGGTCTGGCTTAACAGTTTCAGAGTTTTAGTTCATTGTTGTCACGGTGCCAGAAACATGGCAGCACGCAGGTAGACATGGTGTTGAAGAAGAAGCTGAGAGTCCTACATCATGATCTACAGAGAGCAGAAGGAGATTTTGTGCCACACCAGGCATGGCTTGAGCACATACCACCTGAAAGCTCACCCCCACTGTGACACACTTCATCCAACAAGGGCACACCTACTGCAACAAGGCCACATCCCCTAATTGCCACTTTCTATGGATCAACCACTCAAACACACAGGTCTATGGGGCCATTCCTGTTTAAATCACTACAGGCTATAACCATAAGCTAAATTACCTCCCCAAGTTGTTTTGGTCAATGTTTTGTCACAGCAACTAAGAAGCAAATTAGAACACTGAATATTAGCCAAGAGAATTAGATATTATATGGAGAGCTCCATTGACTCACCAAGTCAAATATTTGGTGTCATCTTTTAACCAAACTGAGAGTCTGTTTGTATTCATCATAATTAATTAATCAGATCTGTACCCATATAAGAGGACATAACTTCAGGGATTGATGCCCAGAGAGAGAGAGAGAGAGAGAGAGAGAGAGAGAGAGAGAGAGAGAGAGAGAGAGAGAGAGAGAGAGAGACTCCTTTTTCAGGGTGGAAGACAGCTAGCTACCTGTAGATCAAAAAGAAACCTTTTGGAAGGAACTAATAAATACCCCCAGTATTTAATTCATCGTCTCTAGATCTGTGAGAAAATAAGTTCTAATATTTAAGCCAACATGCCTATGGTATTTTGTAAGACATGCCCAGCAAGCATGTCTTACAGAAATTCACCACTTCTTTTTCTACATGTCATAAAGTGTTACTTCTATTTTCTATTTGTTGAGGGGGAAGTTGTTTAAGTATTTCTTGTTGTTGTTGTAAAATATGGGGATAACAAGGAAGGGTATGTTGGAGGTTTGGAGGGAGGAAATAGTGTAGTTGTAATTTCAGAAAATAAAAACATAAGTATGTCTCTTAGAAATAGATATTCAGATACTATACAATGACAAGAACAGTGTATCACTATGAATTGTCACTGCAAAAAACCACAGAGAAACATTGGATAATTTAGATTAACATTTTTCCAAATAAAGGACATTAAATCTATTAAATCTAATATGCAACACTCTGAACTGGATTCCCAGATAGTTCTATAGCTCTCTCTCTCTCTCTCTCTCTCTCTCTCTCTCTCTCTCTCTCTCTCTCTCTCCCTATCTAAAGGGTATTTTTGGGATAACTGTCAAGGTTTCAATAAAATATATAGTCCACCATTAATGTTCTATTTTTAATTGTTGAATTTTCTTATTCTTAGGAAATCTAGGTGGGGCATAGTCTGGAATTCCAGATGCCATTTTTAAACATTTTCTATGTGCTTAGAACTATTTCAAAATATAAATATCATTAAAATTAGAAACATGAATAGAAATAATCAAATTGAAGTTTGCATTAACTGCAAAATATCAAGTTAAAATTTAAGCACAGTGGAGCCTAGTTAAGAGATTTGGGAGTGGTCTACCTGTCTATTTTTGTGCCAATACCAGGCTGTTTTCAGAACTATAGCTCTGTAGTAAAGCTTAAAGTCAGGAATGGTGATGCCTCCTGAAGTTCTTTTATTGTACAGGTTTGTTTTTCCATATAAAGTTGATTATTATCCTTTCAAGGTCAGGGAGGAATTGTGGTGGGATTTTGATGGGGATTGCATTGAATCTGTAGATTGCTTTTGGCAAGATTGCCATTTTTACTATATTTATCCTACCTATCCAAGAACATGGGAGATCTTTCCATTTTCTGGTATCTTCTTTAATTTCTTTCTTTACAGCAACAAAGTTCTTATTATATAGGTTTTTCACTTGTTTGGTAAGCATTACTCCATTCTTGATGCACAAAAGGACCTTGCGGACACATTCCCCATGGAGGGATACTGCCTTAACCTAGAGACAGAGACAGTTCTAGTCCCTACTTCAAATGACTTGATAGATTTACATGACCCCACCTGGATGACATTGCCTTACATGTGGAATTGGGGTGGGGGGTGGGAGGGGAGGGTGGTCAGAGTGCATGTGATGGGGAAGAGAGGGTAGGACGTAGGGAAAGAGGGAGGGAGGAAGGGAGGGAGAGGGAACTGGGATGGACATGTAAAATATAAAAATAAAATACAATAGATTGGGGAGTGTTTTCTTTGCCGGTTCATTCAGGTGCAGGTATAAGGTGCAGGGTGTGTACTGGATTCTGTAAAATTTCCAGTAACTACAAGCAATGGTGAAGGCACACTCCAAGCAGTGTGGCAACAGCATGAAAAGCCTTGATAGCACTCCAGCTCAGACCTCTATCCACAGCCAAGCATGCTGCTGTGTTGAGCTCAATTTCCCCGTGCTGTTATTCCATTACCCTCTTGGCACTTTCAGTCTGTGTGAAGGTAGGCATCTTTCTGGTCAATAGAGCTCTCTTTCCCTGTGACTCACAGATGGGACAGGCATCTAATCCACTTTGAGACCCAATTAGTAGAATATGCTCTCAATTTGTTATCAACTAATGTTGACAGAAATGCCAAATGACTACTGTGGGCTTTAGATTACTTAGGTCTTTGTGAGGACCACACACTATAATCAATATTTATGCTTTTATGACATTCAATATTTCAATTTTTTGGTTTTAGGAAAATATTTTGTAGACTCAAAAATACTATCTTTTCAGTTAGGGGAAAATAACACCTTATTTTACTCTAAATCCTTGTTTTTTCCTTCTGATTTTAAAAGATTGTAAACATTTTCATAGACCTTTAGCACTAATCCTAGGTCTATACCTACTGGGCTAAATTCATAGGTCATGTTCAATCTACATAGATTTTTTTTTAAAAAAATTATGTAGGTTCTATCTAAATAAAATGTAATGATTGAATTGATGCAGGCATTTAGTCACCTGCATCATAGGTCATAAATACATATATTTATGTTCTGTAAAACATATATTTTATAAATTAGCTGAATTTATAATTTATGTTGTAAGGTATATGAACTTGTGGTTAAAGAGCCATTGAGGCCCATTCTCATCTATTAATATTGAGCCAGATAGCCTGTTTTCATGCAATGTTCTGTTGGTCAATACCTAGGCTATAATTGCATCCTGTGCATTCCCAGAGTCATTAATCATTCTGAGATCTCCATCTACCACCGTGTGTGCTTAGCATGAGTTGTGTTGTTTTTACTTGCTTTTCCCCTTTATCGGCATCACACACTTTAAAGAATAACAGAGATCCCTGTGGATGCTTTCTGAATGTGATGTGCAGGCTTGGGAGAGCTCAGTGGTGGAGTGCTTGCCTAGCATGCCTATGGCCCTGGGTTCAGTGGCTGATGCCACAAGGAAGTAAAACTCCCACAGATTTATCTTCTTATCTAAGGGTAATTTATCTGTTAGTAAACACAGAGTTAACTTCCTGAAATAGCATTACTTTTTCAGAGAGGATATGGTAAAATCAAATAAAAAGGAAAGTACCATTGGAGATTATTAATTTGGTGTCAAATGTTACTCAAAGAAGTAAGTGGCATTTTTTTTTTCTTCTGATAAGCTTTCACTGTGATGCCCACTCTTGGATTTAGGGGATGGGTCATCATCATACTCAACCAAGTGTTATTTTTATAGAGAGAATAACCCAAAATTGTTAATGGAAAGGCAATTGGTGTCAAGGTTTGACTTAAAATGAGCCCTTCCATTTGCAACCAAGCATTTATTAAAATAAAGACATTTCCCATCAGCTTTTGTTTAAGGAGTGTCTAGCAAGGGTGGTGTCCTTTGATTGAAGTAGCCTCAGATTAATTACTGTCAGGCTTTCAGCTGTCAGCCTTGTGTCAAATATTGTCCAGGGCCAGCTTGAAATGACACATTCATTTGCAGTTTTCCATCTCAAGGATGGAAATTAGGGTTGTTTTTAAAGATTGGGTACTTTCAAAGTGCTTGATGACTTTGCTTCTACAAATGTGGACGGCCTGGGAGCCACCATACATTGTGATGAATAGAACACCAGGAGAAAAGTATTGGGCTGTGAGATTTATCATGACATCTGTTGACTCTTGGCTGCAGTGACCCCACTCCATCTGTTTCCGAATTCCAGAGTTGTGTTTGCACTTATTTGACAAGTGCAGCTTCTGAAGCACACACCCACCAGGGAGCTGGACTCTCCGACGTTCTATGGAGTTAATGACATTCCAGGAACTGTGACCATTGAGCTAGGTCCTCAGCCTCATAACCACTTTTTTTCCTTCCATAACTGAGGGTTAAATCTAGAACCTAGTGCTTTGTAAGCAAGCACTCTACCACTTAGCTAAATTCACAATACTTGCTTTTATGGCCATAGGTTGGAAGAGTAATCCTTCTCTATGGAAGGCAATATAAGCCTCCAATAAGATATCTATAGACTTATCTTTCCATTTAATGAAACAAGTTTGTCTTCTTAATATATTTTAAAAGTTGTATATGATGTTACTTGAAACTGTTTCTAATGCTACTAGTATACTTTCAGAAGCACAGGTTTCAGTTCTGAACAAATGAAAATTGTACTAGAAAAATATAATTACTAGAAGGAAGTAATCAGAAAATAAGTCAAATATTTGGCATCAGTTTTTGCCCCATCTAGGATAAGGGTAAAGAAAAGGATGTCCAGGGGCTGCTTAACAAGGGGGAGTATTTTGTTATTATCTGCACCAATAAAAGTGAAAACACAAGAAGCTTGTAGTCACTACACACACAATTCCCCTCTCCGACGTAAATATATAAAGAGATAAGAAAAATTTATTTTATTTACATGTTAGATATCACACAAGTCTGTAGCTTGAATTAATAGACTCTTTGAATCAAAACAACAATAAAAAAAATCTTTTAATCCTGAGATGTGGCCTCTGTGTCTTGGGAGAAACACATTTCTGTTTCATATAAACTCTGTTCATTATAAATCTATAAATATCATAAATGGTATAGTAACACAAGACTAAGGAAGTAGGTATGTGAGAAAAAATGTCACAAATCTATGCCACTATTTCTACACTATTGGGTTTATTCATCATGGTTTAATTCTTAAATTTTTCTTTCAAGTTCTTCATGGTTTTCTGTTATTTAGTAATTTCATAAAACAGACTTAATTCAAGAATCTGCTAACAAAATGGAATTTAAAGTTTTAAATTTTATTAAGTAGCATATAGTTCAAGCCTTCTTCAGGGACTACTGTCTGTCTGTTTGACTCAGGGATATTCCTGGCACTGTCTTAACTTTGGTTGCCTCCTCTATACAGTGAACATTCTATGCACGTCATGTTACAGATTTACTGTGATTGTATACAGGATATAAATGTAATGTTGTCATGGCTGGGAATAGAAGCAAGTCAATGTGAAACTGACTATTTTGTGACTTTGTAGTAAATATAGGTACTCTGTGTTAGTAGAAGTCAGCTTTTACCACTGGACACTTTCACAATGGTAACATGCTCCATGAAAGAAAACCAAAGTTCAGATCCTAGGATCCAGTGCAAGGAATTTTCCAGTCTGTCACAAGGTGGCCCCAAATCCATATTATTCATGACTCTGAAAGAAGAAGGTATTGCAACAAAACTCCATGGTAATAACTGAGTGTGTAGGCATCTCACGTAATTGTGCAGTTGGCTAGAATATAGACAAGCAATCTTTATATGTTTAAAACGGACAAGAAATCAATCACATAAATCTAGACATATCTCTTCAAGGCTCTTCTTAGTAGAAGTATAAATAAATTATCAATCTGACTTTGAGTGCTCCAGTTTTGACAGGACTAAGTAATATGCTGGTTGACTGTGGAAATCTGTAATCTTTGCTTTATTCCCTTGTTTATAGTAATGGTTGTTTAGTTTTCCACTTCACCTGAAAACTTATACAAAACAGTCGCAAACCCTTGTCCTCCTTCTTCTCTTCTACCTGTAATATAAGGTAGGACAGTAGGTTATAAATCTTGTAAAGTCATGTCCAGAAAGCCCTAGATTAAAGTCCTTGAAGTGTTTTACTAATTTGTTATTTCTCCCTCTCATTTGAGCCCATTGGGCTCTTAAGAGGGAACCTCAAAATGTTGTCTTACAGACAACAAAAAGTTTCTTCTTGACTGTTAATAGACTGCAAGGTGAAATGCCTGTGGTTTATAGACACTTACAGACACTATTTGATAAATGATAAAAATATTGGTATAGAAGGTATAGCATTCTGGTTTTACTTAATGTTATTATAGACAGGACTAGTAACTTCAAGATAATCATACTGAGTGTGTGTGGTGTGTGTGTGTGTGTGTGTGTGTGTGTGTGTGTGTGTGTGCATGCGCGTGCGTGGTGTGTGTGCTAAATAATATAGCATTAATATTGCACCTGGCACATAGTAGCATCTTCATGTTACATTTTGCTATCATTCTGTTTTCATACACAGTAAAATACAATAATTTTCACTAGAAAGATCCAAGCACAGCTCTGTTGATGTTTCTCAGTTCATTCTGAGTTAGGGTTGAAATACTTTTTATTATAGTACAATACCCTCCAAGTTGACCTATATGCTTGCTTGCTTGTGGGAAGTGGGAGATGGTCAGAAGAGACTGCTCAACTATGGAGCAGCACAGCTTGGAATTAATGGAACACTCTTCTTCATATTTTAGCTAAAACTTTAGAGCATTGTTGTTTTTGAGGGTGTTTGCAAACTTTTAAAAGTAAACGAGGATCTGGGGTTCTAGCTCAGTGGTAGGGCTTAGGTAGGTCACCATGCAAAGCAGTCTGGGTTTCATCCCAGCACAAAAAAAAAAAAAAAAAAAAAAAAAAAAAAAAAGGCTCAATTTGATTGTGCAGAGAGCAAAAAACAGACAAGAGATGAATTGGTGAGCTTAGTTATCTTCAACTTTGGCCTGCTAAATAGGAAGGTAAAGATACTCAGTCTATTTGTAGTATAAGCAGCTACAACTCAAAACCAACAGGCTCACCTGTTGCTCGATTTTCTAGCCTATGGTTCATTACAACTTGTCAATGTTCTGTTACCTCTTCATGCCAGCAGCTCATCCAGCTATTCATGGAGAAAGAGGCCTCAGAATGGGCATGGGCATTTCTAACACTCAAGAACAGCCCAGGCTTGACACTGCTGTTTTACAAAAATCTACAGAGTATCTGTTTTCCAAAATGAAATGTGTAGTTAAGAACTATCATGGAGAATGTAGTATTCATGAAGTGTATCAAGGTTAATTCTACTTGCAGAAAAATAAATTACACAAACACAAAAAAATAGAACAGGGGCATATCGGGATGATTAATTATGCACCTTCCTATCTGCAGTCATAAACAGTTCTTAACAGATTTATAGACTCAGCATTCTGACACTTTGCAACTTTCTTTTCTTTTTATGTTCCTTTATTCATTTACTCCTCCCTTTTTTGGTAGTGTTGGTGGTCAGATTCTGGGACTTGCCTGTCACAGATGAGCAAGCTATCACTGAGCCATATCTCCAGCCCAGCTATATATAAAACAGCTACTACCAATCCTACTTAGCAGATGAAGTTGCAAGAGAATGCAGTACTTTCTAGGCTGGTAGTTCTCAGTGTTTGAGTACTGTTTCAGTCTGCCTTCCTTGAAATATACAGAGATGCAAAAGATGTCTTTTGCCAAATACATAAAACCTAGGATAGAACTGAAAGTCTAAATAAATACATATGAAGGCACAGTGGTTAAGAGTGTGCACTGCTCTTCCAGAGGACCTGATTTTGGTTTCAGGACCCTCTTTGGGTGGTTCATGACTTCCTGTAACTCCAGCATCAGGGGACTCAATTCTTCTGGGCCACATGGACACCTTCTCTTATATGAACATACCCAAACATATTCATATTTTCCCTCCCTCCCTCTTCCCTCCCCTCCTTCTCTACCTTCCTCCTCCCTTCCACACATATACTTAAAAACAATTAAAATGCATCTTAAGATATACACATGGATGCACAACAAAAAGATAAGAGCTAGAACTTGAATGTTCCTGCACCACCCTGTCCTTCCACTTTTAAACAAGTAATTATAATGCTAAATGACTCATTTTTTATTTTAAAAATTATTTTTCACTTTACATACCAATCCCAGTTCCTTCTCGCTCCCCTTCCCCTGCCCCAGCACCTTCCCCATTCTTCCTGCCCCCATCCACTACTCACAGGGAGGTCAGGCCTTCTTTGGGAAGTCAACAGTATCTGGCATGCCAACTTGAGTCAGGGCCAAGACCTTCCCCTCTTATTAAGGCTGAGCAAGGTATTCCACCATGGGGAATGGGCTCCAAAAAGCCAGTACATGCACCCAGGATATGTCCTGGTGCCACTGCCAAGACCTCTACTACCCAACAGACCAAGGCATATAACTGTCATCCAACACTCAGGGAGCCTAGTTCAGTCACATGCAGGCTCCCCAGCTGTTAGTTCATAGCCCACAAGCTCCCAATAGCTCAGGCCAGTTCTCTGTGGTTTTCCCTATCATGCCCTTGACTCCCTTTGTTCATATGATCCCTCCTCCTTCTCTTCAACTGAACTCCAGGAGTTCTACTCAGTGCTTGGCTATAGGTCACTGTATCAGCTTCCATCGGTTACTGGGTGTAGGTAAGGCCTATAATGACAATTAGAGTAGTCACTAATCTGATTAAAGGGAAAGGCTTATTTAGAAACCCTCTCCACTTTGGAAATTAGTATGGCAGTTTCTCAGAAAATTGGGAATTAATCTACCTCACGACACAGCAACACCACTCTTGGTCATATACCCAAAGGATGCAC
Source organism: Phodopus roborovskii (assembly GCF_943737965.1). Lineage (NCBI taxonomy): Eukaryota > Metazoa > Chordata > Mammalia > Rodentia > Cricetidae > Phodopus > Phodopus roborovskii. The sequence continues at coordinate 13,047,147 of NW_026126525.1, forward strand.
AATCATATCACAAGGACATTTGCTCAACTATGTTCAAAGCAGCATTATTTGTAATAGCCAAAACCTGGAAACAATCTACATGCCTATCAACTAAAACATGGATAAAGAAAGTATGGTATATTTTCACAATGGAGTATTACTCAAAAGAAAAACCAAAACAAAACATCGACATCTTGAAATTTGTAGGCAAATGGAAGGAACTAGAAAAAACAAAACAAAAAACTATAATGAGTGAGGTAACATAGACCCAGAAAGACAAACATGGTATGCATTCACTCTTAAGTGGATATTAGATGTAAATCAATGGGTAACCAAGCTGTAATCCACAATCCTAGAGAAGTTAAGTCAAAAGGGTACCCTAAGTGGGACACACATGGAGGGCCCCAGGAAGGAAAAGTAGTTAAGATCTCCCTGGTTACTGGGAAGAAGGGTAGAAGGAAGGGGATGGGGGGATAGAGGGATGGGAATATGAAGGATCAAGAAGACTGAGTTGGCAAAGGGAAGGAGAGAGAGAGCAATGAAAGAGATTTCTTGACTCATTCTTTGCGTGAAAAATATACACACTTTTTCCAAACTAGCCTAGAGATTATTTGAGTATACTACATTTTTAGTTTTTATAAAACTGTGTAAGTGTTATGGTAGTCACAGATTCATCCAAATATTTTTGCTGTAATTCCCATATATTATGCTTTTTGCTCAGAATCCAGCAGTTAGTGGTGTGGCTTTAATTTAATAGTTATTCATGTTTTCATAGCAACCACAAGTGTTAGCTGACTCAGTCAGGGAAACTCAATCTAAAACTTCATTACAAAAACAATTATTTCAAAACTAGTCAAATTCTGAGGCTGAACAGGATTCACAATAAATATGTCTTCAACATATCTTCTATTTAAAAGCTCATTTATAGACTGACAAAGGGAATATAGAAGAATAAAAGCTAAATACTTTCCTCAGCCAGAAGATTGCAGACATCTCTTTGGGTCTCACTTTGGTTTCTCTTACACCACACCTGCCCTTGACATATCATATATATCATCTAAAACTTGCCATTAGAATTATTGATAGGATTGATAAGACATTTATTGAGCCTTCAAGTATAAAAAGATATAATTAAGAATGTAAGGAAACCATGAAATATTAAAAGTACTTTCATAAATGTATCTATTGTCTAATTCACTGAATAAAACATTTACAATGACAAGAGGAGTTGAAATGGAGTTTCTAAAATCCCTTTTTAACCTTTTGTCAGTCAGGTTCTACATAGAAATTTGTGCAAACCATGTAGGGATGCCATTTTGTTGCAGAATTTCTCGTCCAGCCTGGTCCCGCTGCCCTTCTCAGCTCCAAATAAACACACAGACACTATATTAATTATAAAACTCTGGCCAAAGGCTAGGGCTTCTTATTGGCTAGCTCTGTCTTAATTATTAACCCTTTCTATTAATATAAGTATTTACACGTGGTCTTACCTTACTGGAGAAGGGTCTAGACCTGTTACTCCTTTGGCAGCCTGCATGGCAACTTGGTGGTGCCATGCCTATCTTTCCTAGAATTCCCCTCATCTCCTAGTCCTGTCTATACTCCTGCCTCATTGGCTAAACAGTGTTTTATTCATTAACCAATAAGAGAAACATATATACAGAAGGACAACCCTCATCAATAAGTATTTTCTGTACAGTTTTTTTGGGCCATGCTGGTGTACCTGGCCTGTGCTACTTCCACAGGCCATGTTGATACCTGAGATCCATGCTGCTGCTGGAGGCCATGTTGATATTCCTGGTCCATGTTACCGCCAGAGGCTGTGCTACGAGAAACCATGTGGAGGTCCATGATCCTTGCTGCTGCTGGCTGTTATGAGCCGGGAAGCCTTTGCATTGTTTTGTATGTATTTGTATTGTATTTTGTGTTGATGACTGTAAACTCACAGTTGAGAATGAGAGACATAGAAGGCCCCTGTGACAATCTCTCCCTTCTCCATGCCCCTGCCCCCCAAAAAAGTCCAAACATAGAAACCATTGAAAAGTGTCCTTAAAATTGTGATAGGGATGCTGAAGTGTAGCTGTTCATGTAGTTGATGGCCTCTGTCAGAGGATGGGGGAAGGACTCAGTTATCTTTAAGTTTGACCACGCTCCAGTGAGTATATGGCCACATAAAAATGGACTTGGTGTATTTTTTTCTTTTCTTGGGGAGGACTCAAGGGTAGAAGAGTGGACCTGGGAGGGATAGAAAGCAAGTGTTATTAGGTTGCATTGTATAAAGTTCCCAAATAATAAAGATATTATGTTAGAAAACAAAACTAAGTATGAAAAGTGGAGGAACTTAAATTTCCCTCTGTGTGTATATACAGGTGAGTGTGTGTTCTCCTCTCTCTCTCTCTCTCTCTCTCTCTCTCTCTCTCTCTCTCCTCTCTCTCTCTCTCTCTCTCTCTCTCTCTCTCTCTCTCTCTGTGTATGTGTGTGTGTATGCGTATGGTGTAAAATAAAGTTTTTCTTTCATGCTTTTAATTAACCTTGTTCTTGAAATTGAGAAGCAGGCTTGCCTGAAATGTCTAAGATGAACTGAAAGAAAGGAATTTTGTTGTTTTTATGCTAATGTGGCTAAGACTAACAAATGAAGAACCCTTTTCATTTTTTCTCCCCTCCTACCTTCATTTCCAGGCTTTTTACTTCCTCTTTTCACCTAGAGTTTTGTCCCTGTTGTCTGGAAGACCAACACCTACAACCTATAGTGTTTACCTCACTTTTCTCATGAAAATTACTCATAATTTATTTCATATCCCATTTCTGTGACACCCCAGTGATGCACACAAAATACATCATTAATCTGATACAGACAAATAAGCTAAAGCTTTGTCAAAGTATTTTAAGCATAATCTGAAGATGCAAATGTTCTTTTGAATAAGAAAATAGGTGAGATTAAAGCCTTATTAAGACTGCTTTTGTTAATATTTAAGTTTGTTTTTTATTTATCAGTTCCATGCATATACATAATACATTTTCTTTTCTGATGCACAATATATTTTGATCATTTGCACCTCCAACTGTCCCCTTCTAACTTCTCCCAGACTCTTTGCCACATACCGTGACCCCTACCCAACTTCATATCCTATGTGCAAAACAACCCATTAAGTCCAATTAGTGTTGCCTGTGTGCATAGGAATTGTAGCATCATCTACTCAAAGCATGAGCAATTCAGAAGAGGCCACACCCCTGAGGAAAACTGCCTTTTCCTTCCCCCAGCAACTATAAACTGCTAGTAGCTCCTTAGCTGGGAGTGCAGCTAGGAGACCCTTATCCACCCTTGCTGGACTGTTGACTGGCTTGGTTTTCTACAGGTCTTTTGCAGGCAGCCACAGCTATTGTGAGTTCATGAGGGCAATGACTTTGTCATGTCTCTAAGTCACTATTTTGCACCCGTCTTCCCTGACTCCTGGCTGTTAAAGCCTTCCAACCTGTCTCACAGTGTTTCAGAGTCTTGTGGAGAAGGTGTACCATAGATGTGCATGACTCTTCAGTCACTTATTCTCTGAACATTGAATAGTTGGTGAGTCTCTAAGTTAACTCTCCATACCTGTAGATTAGTGAATATAGATATCTATCTCCATATCTATAGATATAAGCATGTAGTATAAATAATATAAACCCAGAGATGGATATTGGGGTTCAGATTGTAGTTCAAAGAAGCAAAGCAGCCATGCCACCAGAGAACTCTTACCCTCTACCAAGGCTGGGGAGATCCTGTCCTCAATGTGGTTGGAGACTAATTGCTTAAATCTGAGACCCTGCTCCTATCTTACATACCTCTCTAGTGCTGGGATTAAAGGTGTGAGCTCTGTTTCTCTTTTAGACTGGTGCACTTTCATGTAGCCATGGGTGACCTTGAACTCACAGAGATCCTTCTGCCTCTGTTTCTTGAGTCCTGGGATTAAAGGTGTGTGCTGCCATTGCCTGGCCTCTATGGCTATAGCTGGCTTTGCATTTAGAGCTTCATTGGCTTTATTAGATCATAGACAATACATCATCACATTAGTATTTAGAAAGGAGTTTGATGTTACAGCCATTACCAATACGGCATAGGTTCTTGGCTAGGTTTACAGTACCACATGTAAGTCCTTTCCTTTAAAGTAAAGGTGATCAGAAAACTGTTTGTTACCCTCATAAAGTACATGCCATTATTACATTGATGGGCATAATCTTACTAGGCCAGTCATTATTGTAGCTTGTAGGGAATCATAGTAAGAGTCTTGATGACTGTTCTACTGCAGTAGCCTGCATGGCACCTTCTAGCACTATGAAAACCAGCTAGAAAGAAGAATCTTCTAAACTAGTACCAGCCTGATTTACTCATTTTCAATGACCAAAGTGTGTCATGTATAGACTACTTTTAAAGGTCATAAAACTGCAAATCTAGGACAAACCACAAGCACACACACACACACACACACACACACACACACACACACACACACTTACACTCATAAGCACACCTCCATGCCTCAAACTACAAGAAATAATCTTTGAAGCTAAAGGCAGCCTTTGCTCCCATTCCCCCCTTCTCAATCTATAGTTTCATATGTGATTTTAATGTGTGAGAAAATTGTGCTGTGTGTTAACAGTGTACTGTTAAATTCCATTCTACATTTTCTGTTTTATTGGAAGAAATTTACCTTTCTTTTAAAAAAAAAACAGGTTACTCATGATGCATTCCAATTATTAAATAAAAGTGCAAATGTGTTCTTTCATATCCCAGCCACATTAAAATACAATTAATAGATGTACTTTATGTTTTTAAACACAAGAAAGTATAATGGAATTAGGCCAGTTCCTGATGATCTTAAAGGCTCTTGGTGTTATTAAAGCTGATCCCTTTAATCTGAGATACAGAAAAAATTGCAGGCTGGCTCCGTTACAGGTTGAGAAATTGAGAAAGGGAGGACAAGAAGTTACTCAACATAATGAGTAGAAATGTAAAAAGGAATCAAAGGCCTGTGATTCACTGTCTGGTGTTCTCCAGAGGTAGACCACACTTTAGTGTTTAACTCACAGTCAGATACTTCCAAACATTACTAACCACAGGACTGTGAGGACATGAGGCCATTTGAGGAAACATGTATACGAACTGCATCCTCTTGAGTAAGTGCTAAGCATGTCCCAGACCCGTGGTGGCATCTTCACATTGTTTGTTATAACATGTACACATAGAAAGTGGAGGCCACAACAGGCTGCACTGTCATCATCTTGAAACTAAACTAAAACTGATGTTTTTAGATAACTGGCTATTTTCAAAGAGAGAAGATAGTAAATAACTAAGGAAATGCAAAACAAATTAAAATGATGAAACACATCTCCAAAGACAGAAGACACTTTCTGAAAAATAGAAAAACCATATCATTACAACTTTCACTCTCTTACATCAGACCTTGCTTTGATGACTTGGGTCCCTGTACCTGGTTGTTGCAGAGATCCAAACAATACTGTGAGGGGCCAACCAATGAAGAGTAGGAAGCCAGTATTAGTGTGTCCTGTAGAGTTGCAACCATGGTTATTTTTTTCCATTCCCTTGGAATTTCTAAGGGCCACACAATACCTCCTAAAATTATGTAGGGTCTGGGGCATGTGGCCACAAGTCTCTTTGCCAATTGTAATGAAGGCACCGGGTGTTAACTTTCACCCTTTCAGGTACTTCTTCTCTTACATTAGTCAAGTAGACCCTAGTCCCTTGGGGGAAGCTCTGACATGGAGTGTATAAAGATGCTTGTGGTTAGAAGGGCAGGTACGCATGCAACATGAACCTGAGGTTGGATAGAGCTTTTCATTACAGATCTGACTGAAATTAAAATTGAGTTGTGATATCTGTTATAAAGAGCAGTAAATGATTATCATAGTCTAGTTCTTTTCTCACTCTGCTTCACTAGGGATCCAATTGGTGTTTGCTTGACCACTGAGTCCAGTAAAACAAGCTATTCCCACTGCTGAGGCACCTGGCCCCTAGACCTCCATCAATACTATGTATCCATATCTGTGCTCCAAGCACTTTGTTGTAAGAGGCATCATGAAGAGGAGAAAACTGTAGAGAATAAAGGGTTCTGTGATTGATGTGGCCCCACCTGAGTGTTTCCCTCTTTGGGGGAAGCAGAAATCACTGACAAGGGTTCTGTTTCATAATTTGAAGGATGGAATCAAAACTGTGCTTCAGAGAAACACCCAGCCATTGACCAGCTCTTCAACATTTTTATTTTCTCAAAACATCAGTAGAATTCTCACTTTGAATACTAACAAATTTATTTTTCTAAATGTCTCTTAATCCTTTTGCATTTTAATTTTTTTGCTACAGGCCAAATTATTGAATTATTGAAATGGCTGCATAGGTCACTCTATGGCTCATCAGAGAAAATTTTGAACTGAATATGTGGTCTCATTACCAAATCAGCACAGCAGCTGTGGCTACTCTGTAACTGGAAAGAGTCCTTTCTGAGTTTTAATAGTAGCAGTAACAACTTACTTCTAAAGAGAGTGGTGGGCATTTAGCTATGAATTGCATTATGTAAATCACTGAATTTTTAAAAATTTATTAAAAACTTAAGTTTGACCCCCCTTTTTTATTCTTCTTTCATATATTACATCTTATCCACAGTTTCCTTTCCCAGTTCTCCCCTTCCTGCACCTTCCCACTGCCCCAGACCCACTGTCCCTCTGTATTCCTTCAGAAAAGAGCAGGCCTTTAGGGTTATCACTGATCAGGCATAACAAATTACAGTATGACCAGGCACATATCCTCATATCAATGTTGACCAAGGCAACCCAGTAGTATGAAAAGGGTCCCAAGATCAAGCAAAGGAGTCAGAGAAGTTCCCCCATCCCACTGTTAAGAGTCCCACAAGAACAACAAGCTACACTTTTATGCATTTATGCAGAGGACTTAACTGAGACCCATACAGGCTCCCCAATTGTCAATTCAGTCACTGTGAGTCCCCATGAGCCCTGCTTAGTTGATTCTGTATGCTGTGTTTTTCTGGTGTCTTAGATCCCCCTAGCTCCTACACCCTCCCTCTCTTCTACAGGATTTCCAAAGCTCCACCTAATGTTTTACCATGAGTCTCTGTATCTGCTCCCATCAATTGCTGAATAAAACCTCTCTGATAATGATTCAATCAGTTCTGGTCTACCAGCATAGCAGTGCATCATTAGGAATCACTTCATTGACTTTTTTCCAGTCCTGTTTGATTCTATCCTAGGGTTAAGGGCTATCCAGCCTCTGGTTCCCGGCCATCCAGGCAGTGTCATGTGTAGGTTTCGTCTCCAGGTTAGGTCTCATGTTGGACCAGACACATTGGTTGGCCACTCCCACAAGTTCTGTGCCACCTTTAACCCTAGCACCTCTTGCAGGAAGGACAAATTGTAGGTGGAAGGTTTAAGTTTAAACTTTTTTTATTTTCATTTTTAAAATTCAAATTAGAAGCAAGCTTTTATTACATGTCAATCGCAGTTCCCTCTCCCTCCCCTCCTTCCCTGTCCCCTACCAACCTCCTATCCCATTCCCTTTCTGCTCCCCAGGGAGGGTGAGGCTTTCCATGGAGGGTCTTCAAAGTCTGTCAGCCATTCCTAGGCTGAGAGCGTATCCCTCTATGTGAAATGGGCCCCCAAAGTCCATTTTTATACTAGGAATAAATACTGATCCACTACCCGAGGCTCCATACATTGCCCAGGCCCCCTAACTGACACTCACGTTTAGGGGGGTCGGGGTCAACTCTTAAATGAAGAAATGAAGCAGGTTAGTTATCAGTCAATACTGAGGATGTCTTGTTAGCTTGACATCCACTTAAAGTATCATTTACAGTAACAGTATGGTGGCTCTGTGCAGTCTTCATGCAAGCTCTTGGCCATTTACTTAGCAGTTCTTCACAGGCCATAAAATAGCGTCACTATTTATGGAAAGGATATTTTTAAAATATATCATGTTTTTTCTCATGGCATATATTAAGATGTGAATAGTCCTTCCAAAAGAGGATGACTGACAGGGCATGTTAAAGATTTAGAGCTCAGGTAAAAGTGCTTGAAAACATGAGATTTGAAAAGAGGATTTTTCTAGAATAGTAGTTCTAAAGTGGATCAAGTTTTGCACCCCACAGGCCACATGGCAGGAGAATTTTTTTAATTGTCGTTATGTGGGGATGGAGAAGCTATAAGTACCTACCAGGTAGAGAGGAAGGGTCAGAGAACACCTAGATATACTGTAACACACAGCAGAGACCCCCATACAACCACATATCTGGTTCACTTGCTGAGGTTGAGAAGCCCTCCTGGGAAACAGAAAAAAAAAATTCTGTTGGACTTGACAAGAGGTAGAATAGTGTGCATCAAGAGAGATTTGTGACAATATAGACATTTGTGGAGTCCACAGAAAGGACTCTATGATGTCCGTTCCAGAATAGTGCCCAGGGAAAGTGCTAAAGCTGAGTTACACCTCTAACACTTTGCAGTTTACTGGAGAGGTCTTGGAAGAAGAGCCCCAAGATGGCCTCTCAGCATTTCTATACCTCAGCAGCAGCACAGAAGAAGTCTTGATTCCACTGAACAGGAGTGAAGTTCAGGCGTGTAAGAAATATGTACATGTCTGTAAGTGACTAGCAGAACAATGACTGATTTCCAAAGGAACCTCCCACACTTTCAGTTCTCTGTGACTCTTTGAAAAAGGAAAGAGCCAAATGCCAAGATGTCCACTGAGTGTACCATCCTGGTAGGATAGTAATTGACCCATGTTGCAGAAAGACAGGTATATTTCATGTATACCTCTGACCATGAGCTGGAATTTTTGTTCCACCAAAAATTGTGTTACTAAATTGGTGTCTTAATTGAGAAATAAGACAGTGATCTGTTTTATTTGAAACATACCTAAACTGCTTTTCAGCATTGTCATGGACTTCAGTTCTTGGTGCTTTTTGCTATATGTAGGGGCATTCTATTCACATTGCACCTTAAAAGTATGGGTAGTCAAGCATCATAACTGTATGGCCCTCCATGAGAATATACCCAACTTCATTGAAACATGGTGTCAATGAATTCTGTCTTCACAGAAATACTTCCAGAGACTCAAATAGATGAACCCACAGTCTCCAGAACAAGGCTGACACAATGTTTATAAATCCTCAGGAAATCATAGGTCACTCTTGACTTTAGGAAGCTCAGATTTGTCCTAGTTCCAGATGAATGGTTCTTTAAAAGTCTTTGCAGAATATATCATATACTTTTCAATTTCTTCACTGGATAAAATCTCACATTTGTCTGTTGTTTTTTTTTAAGAGTATGTGTAAACTTCCCTCTTCCAAAATAACCCATATTGTTTAATTTTAGTAGTAGGGTTGTATTATTTTTCATCTTTATACTTATTAGTAGATAGAAATGTGTTTCTTAGACAATCTGGAAATGTATTCATGTCTAGAGTAGCTGTTGTCCACCTTCCTAATACTGTGATCCTTTAATACAGTTTCTCACATTGTGGTGACCCCCCCAACCATAAAATTATTTTCATTGCTATTTCATAACTGTAATTTTGCTATTGTTATGAGTCATAATATAAATAATTTTGGAGTTAGAGATTTACTAAAGGGGTTGTGACCCACAGGTTGTAAACACTGTTCAAGAGGATATTGGTTTTATATATGTCTCTGTCCTGGCTGGTCAATTTGAATTACCTTTACCTGTAACAATAAGTTCTTTGTTCCGGCTGGGTCCCACTGCCCTTGAGCCCCCAAATAACACACAGAGACTTACATTAATTATGTAACTGGATTCTTATTTACTAGCTATGTCTTAATTACCAACCTACTACTACTAATCTATGCATTTCTACATGGTCTTATCTTATCGGACAATGCCTGACTCTTGTCCTCTCCGGGCTCACATCCTACCTGCTTTCTGCCTCCACTTCCCAGAATCCTCCTCTTCTGGTACCCCCACATATCCTTCTTTCCTTGCCACACAGTGCTTTATTCATTAACCAATAAGAGAAACATATGTGCAGAAGACACCCCCATCATTTCCATCATTTATCCACCTCTTATATGTCATGATCAGTATGTACACATTCCCATGATAACAGAATATACAATATTGTAGTTTCTTTCACTTTGCCATGATCTATTACTGTCTGGTTTATAGAGGAATGTTTCAACTTCCAATGTGAAAATGATGAGGATGATGTTTTAGTAGTGGAACATTCCAACATAAAATGTGTCACATATTCCCGACCTCAGTTCTTCTGCTGTGGTGTTTGACCAACATTTATCTGAATGTTGTGTTGAAAAAATCTTACAAAAGAGGGAGACAAAAACACTGACAATCCTTTCAAATAGATATTACAATTGCTCCTTTGAAGACGTTGCATACTTATGCCAAGTGAGATTATTATTGGCAACTATTAGCATAAACCCTATACCATAACTTTCAATAAATTATCTTGTATTATTAAAGGGTAAGAGTTTTAACAAAATTAAGCACTTCACTCAGTATTTCATGTTTCTGTTACAATACGAAAACATTCCTGAACAACAAAGCAATTACAGAAGCCAATAAAATCATGACTGGAGAGGGGGTAATTATTCCAAGCCACAGACAAAGAATATATAGTGTGTCTTAGATAGGGTTTAATTGCTGTAAAGAGACAGCATAACCATAGCAACTCTTATAAGAGAAAACATTTAATTGGGGCTGGCTTTAGTTCAGAGGTTTAGTCCATTGGCACCATGATGGGACATGGTGGCATGTAGGCAGACATGGTGCTGGAAAAGGAGCTGAGAGTTCTACATCTTGATCCTCATGCAGCAGAAGGAGACTGTCCCATGCTGTAAATAGCTTGAGTATATGAAACCTCAAAGCCCAGTCCCACAATGACATCCTTCCTCTAACAAGGCCACTCACTCCCTATAGACCAAGCATTCAAACACAAGTCTATGAGGTGCATGCCTATTCAGATCCTTTACATCAAAACTCTAGCTTTTAATTTTATTTTATTATTATTGCATTTTATGTGTGTGGATGTTCTGTTTCCTCTCTCTCCTCTCTCTCTCTCTCTCTCTCTCTCTCTCTCTCTCTCTCTGTGTGTGTGTGTGTGTGTGTGTGTATGTGTGTGTGTGTGTGCATGCCTGTTGCCAAATTGGCAAGAAAATGGCATCATATTCTCCAGAACTAGAGTTACAGATGCAAATTGCCATTTGGTGCAGAGAATCAAACACAGGCCCTCTAGAAGACCAGCAAATGCATCTAACTGCTGAGCCAACTCTCCAGTCCCAATATTTTTACTTTTTAAACATTCATATTGGAAAATAAATATCATTGCAAAAGTCACATAATCTCTGACAAAATTTAAGATATGCTGCTTTAATTAAAGGATATTTTAGAATGGCTGAAGCAGATTTACTTCAACGACTTTTGAATCATTTTTTGGCATTTTTCTCTTTTATTTCTTAATGCTAAAACAAAAGAATGTAATATGATGATCTTTATTACTAGAAGGCATCATGCTTCATCTCTTACAGATCACTGGCTCTAAGTTCCAACACATCTGGCTCTGGCCATGTGTTTGACCTCTTAGCCACATTCCTATGATTGTGGTTAGTTTCTGATTATTTCCATTGTCTGATAGCTGACTCAAAGTTATAGGAATCTGACTTGATTTATTGTGCTTGGTTGTGGGAGGCAGATGAATAAACTGTGGCAGAGTTGTTAAAGTGGGTACAAGGACATGGTAGAAAGTGATGGGAACACTCACTAGGAGCAGAAACTCAAAAGTGACACAACAATCCTAAATCCACCTGCTGGTAATTTGTACTGAGCTCCAACAGTACTCCAACTTTATTGTACTCCAACTGAGTACAATAAAGACTTTGGCCCTTGCTTTTGAGGTCTGATCTTTAACTGTGAAAGATATGTATTGCATATGTGAAATTAATTCATTTCCATGTGGCCAAGGGCAGCATAAATGAGATGAATTTCTATGTTTGGTGAAATATTGTTTTCCTCATCTACTTAGGCAGATAGTTTTTCTTTTAAACAAATTTTTGCACATTTATAACAATGGGAACACAGAGATATGGATTCTTCATTGGCCAGTTCAGCAGGACCAGTTGTCCCAGGGCCAGCAAAGGGCAGAACACATTCATCATGACCCTCTGATCTCATATGAATAGTTGCTATGCCACCTTGGGGTGACTTGGGCCACAGACATCAGCACAGACCCCAGATGCAGCAGGACCATGGACCTAGACATGGTCCTTGGCTGCAGCATGGCCCTCTACCACCAACATAGACACAGGCATCCACACAGCCCTCAGTGGCAATGTGGGTCATGAACTCCATTCAACATGGCCCCCAGCTGTGGTATATGGTGATATATTATTTATGATTTATGAAAGCTTGCCTGAGGATTCAGAAAGCAAAATCAGGCACAAGCCATAGAAGCCAGGCACACACCCTTGATCCCAGCAGCCAGAAAGTAGGAGGTGGTGGTGCACACCTTTAATCCAAGTATTAAGAGGTAGATGGATCTCTCTGAGTTCAAGGTCACCCAAGGATACATGAGATAGAATCAGTTAAAAGAGTAACAGATCACAAGCCTTTAATCCCAGGACTAGAGGGTTATAAAAGATAGAAGCAGATGTTCAGTAGAAAGTAGGAGACAGTCATTCTCCAGCCATGTTGAGGAGAGGCAGCAGTGTTAGCCCATTCAACCTGAGGTAGTGGTAAGAGCTAGTAGCCTGCTAGTTTGTTTTTCTGACTTCCAGCTTGAAATTTGAACCCCCAAATCAGTCTCTGGATCTTTTATTTTTCCTGCTACAGTGGTAGGACCACAGACCCAGACTTGGCCCCCAGTAGAAACCTGGTCATGGATGACGCCATGGCACTAAATAGCAGTATGTGCAGCTTAGGTCTGTGTGGCCCCAGATGGTGTAGACAGATTTTTCTTTGGGCTACAAGCTCACCAACGATGATACAGAGACTTACTATTAATTATGAAAGTTCAGCTTTAGCCTAGGCTTGTTCCTAACTAGTTCTTTTAACTTAAATTAACCCATGGTTTTTAATCTATGTTCTTTTGCATGGCTCAGTTACTTCTACTCTGTAATGTCCATCCTGCTTCCTCCAAGTCCTCTCTGTCCCCAGGAGTCCCACCTAACCTCTTCCTGCCTAGCTAATGGACATTCAACTCTTTATTAAACCAATCACAGTGACACATCTTCACACAGTGTGAAGGAATATGCTGCAACAGGGTGCAGCATGGCTAGATCCTGTGTAGCTGACTAGATCCCAGAGCAACCACAGGGCCTTTGGTTGTAAAAGGAGCCACAGACATCAACTCAGACCCTGGCTGCTATAGGGCCATAGACTCAGACACGCCCCTTGGGACCACCTCCGGCCTGAATTACACTATGGCCTCTGATGGCAGCACAGGCCACTCAAATCTTAACTCTTAAGGCTGCTGTGAGGATTACAATATGCAAAGTAAGGGACATATGTTATTTATTTATACCTATTTATTCATATCTTTATGGAAACTTAATTCTTTCTTTGTTTCCTTGTTCCCCAACACTTAGTAAATATACCTGCTTTATGTCATATACTTACCCCAAGTGATATTTCATTTAACCCACCCACTAACTTTCAGAAGTAAATTACTGCTTATCTTGATTTATAGGCAGGAAACTTAACTTTCAGAAGTGAAATTATTTGCCCAATTTTAACTCTACAAATTTAAGCTACCCTTTTCTTTTCCTTCCTTTTCTTTTCTTTGAGACAGGGTTTCTCTAGCTTTGGAGCCTGTCCTGGAACCCACTATGTAGACCAGGCTGGCCTCGAATTCACAGAGATCCACCTGCCTCTGTATCCCAAGTGCTAGGATTAAAGATTTTCTCCACCACTGCCTGACTTATCTTTTTCTCCTAAACCATATAGCTCTGTGTGTAGAGACTACTGTGGAACACTGGGATTAAACTGCTTGCTTTTCCAGCTTACTCTCAGGAGGACTGGCTATTTTATTGCAGCATTGTCTCCTTGAGAGAATTGAATTAAAGAAAGACATCAAAATAGAGAGCTGGTGTAACTAGTAGGAACTGAAAATGTAATGTTAATCCAGTGTTATCTTTCTTATATCTTGTTTCCTTTGTCATCTGCATCTATAATCTGAAGAAGACAAATTGGTGTCCCTCAGTGGAAGGGAAAAGCTACTTGTGCATAATACTTCCCAAATTCTGTCATTGTCAGGAGAATCTGTGTTTCTAGATGCAGCATGTCAAGTTGTAATGTTATCTCATTCCAGAGGGATAAGCAACCAGGAGAGAACTAGACAAGCGTGACCCAGAGGAAAGGAGACAGATGAGCCATAATAAAGAGTCATGCTTTGACTCTCCTGGCCCCTTTGATTAATGTTCCTTTCTAGCTTTAGCCATGTCATTTTCAAAGTAAACCATGTTGGTTAATTTGGGTTGTAAATAATACTCCAAAAAAAGTCACATTTATTTTCATTGTCATAGGAATTAAATATGTATGTGTATGATGTGTTGTGGGATATTTGTACCCTGTGTGAAAATGTCTTGCTGTAGTCAGTATAGTAAAAAGCTTGATGGCCAATAGCTAGGCAGGAGAGTATAGGTGGGACTTTTCAGGCAGAGAAAGGACATTGAGAAGAAGAAAGGCAGTCACCAGCTGGACACCAATGAGGTAGATAGAATAGGCTGTACAGAAACAAGGTAACAAGCCATGTGGCAAAATGTATATTTAAAAGATAAGTTAATTTAAGTTATAAGAACTAGTTAGGAACAAGCCTAAGCAAAGGCTGAACTTTCATAATTAAAAATAAGTCTCTGTATCATTATTTGGGAGCTAGTCATACAGAGAAAGACTTTTTACCAAGATGTATGGTTTTAAATGTAAGCAATAAAAAAAAAATCAAAATGTATCAAATGGTTAATCTGTTGCCTAGGCTCCCTGTAAGCAATGTATAGCTTCCTCTAATTGTCTAATTGTCAGAACAGCCCTGTGGTAGACGCATTGTTAGCATTTCATAGTCTCAGATCAGGAAACCAAGGCCCAAAGAATTCAAGTAAAATACCACAGTAGCAAAATTAGTACAAATAAGAGACCAACTGAATACAATTTTAATTTTTGGAGTATTGTCCAATGCTACTTCTGGGCTCATTAGAAAATCTGGAAAATGATGGAGAAAATAAATGCCCCTATGAAGTGCATTGCTACAAGGTAACTGTTCTCTGCACTTTCAGGATATATTCACACAAAAGATGTTATATGGGCTCCAAGTGTTCATGTTTATCACTTTCTATTTCATACACAATTTAAAGTACAATAAAATTAAAATTGTCAATAATGATGACTTTGCCATGGTATATCAGCTTTAATTATTGTATGGTTGTTAAGAATTTTAAATTACTTGATTTTTTTTTAATGAGAAAAACACTACACCAGATATGGTAGTTTGATAAAAAATGACCCCTAGGCTCATATATTTGAATGCTTAGTCATTGGCATTTGAAAGAGTTTGGAGGTGTGGCCTTGTTGGAGGAAATGTGACATGGGGGTGGATTTTGAAGTTTCAAAAGTCCATATAAGTCCCAGTTTCTCAATGGATCATGGTGTAGTACTCAGCTACTGCTCCAGGGACTGGCTGTGTACAACTGTGTTCCCTGCCAGGATAGTAATGGACTAAAAACTCTGAAACTGTAAGCAAGCCCTCAATTAAATACTGTCTTTTGTAAGAATTGCCTTGGTCATAGTGTCTCTTCATGTCAATAAAATAGTGCTAAGGCACTAGATGTCTTTTTGTGTGTAAAGACTTCATGCAATTGTTTAAACTTATCCTTTAGGATATATTCCTAAAAGCCAAAGATAGGATTTATTTTCAAAGTTCATTATATTGCATGGAAATTTCTGTAGAACATCTGTGAGATGCTTTGCCTAATGACAGCTTACTTACTCTTCTCAAATAGTTTTTACTTCCAGAAAAATTCTGTTTGCAGTCACTTGTAGGAATGCCCAAGAATGGCCCAGTCCTTTGCTGGCTACCATGTACAAATGCATTGGGTAGAACCTATAGCCATCCTGCCAGCCTATAGGCTCGATAGGGTCTGACTTTCCAGGCAGAGGCCAATGGGCATTGGTTTAATGAGCTGATGCATCACTTGCGTGTTTTACAATGTCTTCCCCCAAAACAACTATTTTGCTCTCTAGTTCAGGCAGTGTGTTCTTTAGCACATTCTGTTGTAGCTTTGTTTGACCAGTACTCACCTTCACTAGACAATTACCTTGTTCTTTAAAGTTACCAGTCACTCTTCTAGGCTCTTGCTTTTTCTTTGACCTGTTATAGTAAGGCTTTTCCCTCTTGGTCCAGTTCCAGCCTTTGTTTTCACAGTTTCTCTTATTGCTGGTTAGCTTCCTATCCTTTCCTTTCCCCTTTTAAAAAGAATATTTTATTAATGCTTTGATAAATTCATATGTATTTTGATCATATTTACCACTCACTTCTCTACCTAACTCCATCCATAATCCATCCCCACCTCCCTATCCTGCATTTCATGTCATTAAAAAAAAAGCAATATCAAATTTGTGCTGCCCATATATTCATGTGTCTGGGATCATCTACCCTCCCTCCCCCAGAAGGCATCAATTATCCATAGCTCCTCAGTTAGAGTGGGGACTCAGTTTCTTCTCCCCCTCATGCTAGAATGCTGACTGGCTTGATCCTGTGCACATCTTGTACAGGTGACCACAGTGGCTCTGGGTGCAGAGGTAATACTGTGTTCAGAAGATCCTGTTTTGCACACGTCCCTCCAGACCTTCGGTTTTTATCCACTTTCTGCTCCTTCTTCTACAATGGTCCCTGAGTCTGGAGGTGTGTATAATATAGATGTCACTTTGTGACTGGACCACTGCCATTTTGTCTCTACACTTGGACCTGTTGTGAGTTTCTGTACCCAATGCACAAAGAAACTTGATAAAGTATGAGTACACCAATCTATGGGTATAGGAATATGAATTTGGAGGGACATTTGAATAATAGTAGACTTCTCCCTCAGACCTATGAGCTCCCAAACTATGAGTTTGAGGCCAGATTTATAGCCTCAGGCATGTGTTTCTTCCTATGGTATAGACTTGAAGTTCAATTATAAAGCAGTTAGTTGACCCCAAAACATTTCTGCCTCTGTTGTCCTCATAAAAATATCTTGCCATACTGGTCATTATTGTAGTTTACAGAGTTCACATCAGTGTAAGACTATTTTTTTTTTAATTTTTGTTCCTAGAAACTTGCATGCCAACTTCTAGTATTATAAGAGCTAGCCACCCAGGATTAAGCTTCCTGATCAATACCTGTTGGATTTCTCCATGTATGTGATCAATATATATGCTTTCTTGAGCCAAACCGATCCCATATTTAATTCCAGTTTTATATTTTCTTATATCTTCAATTCCCAGGTCCCTGCTTCCCCAAGAACATGGGCTCTTTTGGTCAGCTTTCCCTTTGAGTTGTTATGTAATGTAAATCTAGGCAGGAGGAAGATGGGAAATCTGGGCAGCAAAATTGTCCCATGACATGACCTGTGAAGAATTCTTAGAGATAAGATCCTGGAGATAATGGGGATTGAGATTCTTTTCCTCTAACCACTAACTGTAGCTCACAGCATTTGCTAAGGTCACAATGAAGAGAAAACATCCACTTTTTAGTTGCTGATTTGGTTGCTACATTCATTTTGCAAACTAAAGATAAATTCACAAAAGTTAATTACCTGGCAAATAAGTGTTGACTTTTAAACAAAGACTAGAGAAAGCTCAGGATTTTGCAAAAGTGCCCAGTGGAGTCTTCAGAAGTCTGGAAAATACCAGCTGTTCTGCCCAAGACAGGGTACTGTCCAGGGGAACACGGGCATCGCCTCTATGGAAACAGGGCAGGCATGAAAGCCCCCATCCAGCTCCCACCTCATACTAGTTTTTTCAGATGTGTGCTTCAGTATTAGTATCCACAAGGCTTTTTTTGTTTTCAAGCACAAAAAGAGCTGCGACCTACTAGCACACAACATCCAAAAAAATTTAAGATGTTGGCTTTCTAGTGGAGGCTTTAACTGATGTCAAAACCCTGGGAAAATATCAGATGACACACTAGCTTCTTTACGTGTTTCTCATGAAAAGAAAAACACAAACACATTCTGCTAAGCACATGTTGACAGATCTTTGAAATCACGGGAAACAGAACATGATCTTTCACAAAATACTTTTAAAATTTATCTTTACAAACTAGTGAAATTAATAGCAGAAAGGAATCCTGGCTAGAGCACACAGTGGCTAGGAAATGACATAGAGAGGCAACTGAGGTATTTAAGGGACCGCCAGCCAAGAGTTTAGATCATGCAAGCTTGGACTAGGAGAAATGTGGCCTGGTTGTATAGAAGTGAAAACTTGTTAAGAAAAACTTAGGTAAGACAGGAATGCAAAATGAAACAACATATGGATTCAAGGTAGCAGAAAGTCCTTCATAATTTATTGCATTATACAGCTTACCCAAAGTGACATGCTATTGGTTTTTAGTTCCATCATTTTTATTAAGGCCTGTAAAAGTGCAGAATATCTGCTCTTCGTGGAGAACTTTCTTTCACCACTTTGTTCCCTTATTGTGGCTTTGGCCTCAAAGGAGGCAGCCATCCACGCTGTCACCTCTTCTTAACTATATATGCACTGTAGGATTTCTCACTCACTGCTCCACTCCATCCACTCCTCCCTTCCCCCCCCTCATTCTCTCCTCCCTCCTTCCCTCCCTCCCTCCCTCTTCACTTCTCTCTCTCTGAGTCAGCTTTCCTGTTGCTGAAGGAGAAACCTGTCCCAGCTTGGCTCACCAATCTCACTATAACAACTTTTGACTTGAGATTGGTAAGAGGCAAGGTGTGCTTCAGGGTGGCAGCCTCCACACCACTCCCTCCAACCTGCTGGCTCCACTTTGCGACCTACCTACACGTTGTCACTGACAGAAATAATTCTTAAACTCCTACAATAACGATTTGATCCTTTTGTCGAAGAGGAACTTGATCTACCCTTACAGATTGTGAAGACCCATTAGGTCTGGGCACAGAAAAACAGACTGCATCAGAAACCCATCATTTTTGTGTAATGTGGGAGTCAGATGGTAAAATAAGAGATCCATTCATGACATTTTATGGCATTAGCTTCATGCAACTGACAACAGAGTACATTCTAAAGGTTTCTTTCTAAATTAGTTTTTGTTATAATCTATGCCATTCTCTTCCAACAAATCTATTATTATGAAAGGTAGGATTCCTTTGTAGAGAAACCAGTATCCTAACTCCTCTGTCTCTCATAAACATACACTCATGCAGTGCACACACAGACACACACAAAAAGTCACACACACACTCACACACAGTCACAGACATACTACAACACTAATTCAGGTGATAAAACATGGTAGTAGAACTAATACCAGCTCTTAGCTTGATTAATGGACCCAGGAAAGTTTCTTAATTCCCATTAATTTTACTGTACACATCTTAAAATGAAGATAATAGTAACAACCATCCTAGAAAGATTGTCAGCATTAAACAGTGTAGGCAACCATCCTTCCTACACAGAAATATGCTATAAACTATATTTATCACTGTATTCTAGCACTCTGGACTTCAGCTTATTTATGAATTGAATCACCTTTTGCAAACATTTGCATAAACTGAGCACTATTTATCTTGCCTTTATAAATATAAATGCATTGTTCAGCAGAAAAGGATTGCAATAGACAAAGAAGTAATGCCCAGCTCCAGTACTGCCAGCCCACACATCTGGCCAGCAGGAACATTTCTTAACTACCTCCCCCACTTTCCCAGATGCAGTGACTCCTGTTTCCCAGAAGGCAAAACATGTCCATACTGATTCTTTTAACAGAGCCATATGCTGTTTTCAACTCAGTGTCTTTCTTCTTATAATTTCCTGGGTTGTTTCCCACTTGAAAATATTCAGTGATGTGTATTAAATACTTTAAGGTTAATACTATTCAGGACCACCACTATTTGGCACCCTGCCCCTCCTTCAATGTTCAGGTAACAAAGCCAGAGGCTGGGAGAAGTGCTGTCAAACAGGATATGACAGGGCTGTCTGCACAAGGTCAAGCTAGTTACTATTCCAGCACAGGTGGGGAAGGGTCACATAAAGCCTCACCCCTATTTGGGGAGCCACTGGCAATTGATAACTTCTGGAGGAGGACGAGTCATTTTTCTTTAAGGTTGTGGATCGAAGGTCTTGCTCCCTTTATACTCACTGGAACCAGCATGTTATTTAGAAGGGAAGGAGGAGAAAAGGGGGGAAGAGATGAAGTTGTAGGGGGGGGTTAGAGATGCCCAGGAGGAGTTGGAAATGGAGAATGGGGGAATGAATATGACTCAAACACATTGTATACATGTATGAACATCTCAAAGAATAAATAAAATTCATAAATAGGAAGGACTGTGTCGGTGGGACTTTACATGTGAAGACGATGGCTGGGATCAACTCCAAATTGAGAGAAGATTGATGGTCAATGGCTGGAAAATCAACATGGAAACCTCTGAGAAAAAGAGGAATGCTTCTCCAGCTGCCCTAATTGGATTCTTGATGAAACCAAGGCAATCAAACATTACCTGGGGATCTAAAAGCCAGAAGAAACTGTTTAGATGTCACATGTCCCGAGAGGAGGACAGCTTAGTGCTGAGCTGATTTAATGTGTTGTTTTATTGATTTATTTTTAATTTTGCTAACATCAGATTTTTTTTTCTGAGAACATGGAAGGATTGGTTCAGAAACTATACTGATGTCTATTAAGCAAAGTATTTGTGTGCATATAGGATTTTATAGGGTTTATTGTTTTGATAAATTTAAAACTGTTTTTTGTTTGTATATTTGTTTTTTTTATTATTTTATATACTTTACAACCATAGACTCAGATTACCCAGCACAGCAACAGGCACAAAGTGACAAGCCCTAAATGTGCAAGGACAAAAGAGCACAGAGCTAGAAGAACATGGATTTGTCCTTCCCATTGTTGTTATCTATATTCATGTAGGAAAAGGAAAGCACACTAAAGAGTGGAAGAGTGGAAATGATGAAAGATATACGAGCAATGCCACACCTGCAGGTACTTGAGAATTAAGAGTTAATAAGTTTCCCAAGGAAAATAAATTGTGGGTGTGCGTGCATGCGTATCTATGGAATTGAGGAAAGTTAAAAATTTAAAAACTTGACAAAAACAAATGAGATCTCACTGTAAAGTTGCCCTAGGGAGTTCACACCAGGTGATTATTAGCCTAGTAAATATGAGGAAGTAAACCACACATGCCTACAGGTAGACGATCTGCCACACCTTGAAAGACAGCCACCTTTGCTTTCTTTAGTTTGATTTGTGTTGATTGAGCTAAAAGAATAAATCACAGTTACAAGATCTAGCAAATTTTATGCTTCCTGTGTTCCCCGAATCTATTTCATTTCCCTCATGTGAACTATAAAGGCATTTAATGTACTCGTTTCATTAATGTAATAACTTAGGAACTATTGAGGAAATGGTGATTCATACATTCCAAATAATTTACCCAAGGCTATGGAGCTAACAAATAATGGAGCCAGGGTTTTTAAATCAACAATCACCATGCTTAAATCAGATTCCCTAACCACCATCTACCAACCATAAATAATTCAAACATTGATAAAAGCTTATTTACTTGGCTAACTTAATTCTGTCTTTTGATGTAAAAGTTAATTGGTGTACATACTGTCTTCTGCCCAAACCCTCTACCAAAATCACTCCTGTGTTTTCAACATCTTTCTGCCTCCAATCCTTGGTCCCTTCCTCTCATTTTACCCTTCGGTGTTTTAACCAGTTGAAAATGTCCCATGATGGCTTGTCCATTCTCTAGTAGTCTGTGGCCATCAATACTTCAGATAACAAGAGATCCAGAAACTGAAGGCATCTGTATGCTTTGGTCATTTTTTTTTTTTCATCTGAACTCACAACTCCCACTTGAAAGCACTGCTTAGTCTTCTGTTTGCAAGAAAATGGGAGTCTCTGTCGACCTTGGTTCAGCTATGCATGCCTAGGCTATCTTGCATGACCTTTCACAATCCCAAGCAGGTATGAGAGAAAGCCGAGGAAAGGGAATTATGGAGTGCAGCTTCCACATTCTCCCTGTGCATTACTCCCCATAAGTAATTACACAGGATCATCAAATCTACCTTTTGAAATGAAAGCATTGTTTCAAAATGAAGCAGAGCTAATATGAAAAAAAAATCACAAATTTTACATTTAGAGATTCATTTCAGTTTTATTTGATTGCAAAGGTTTGTTTTGCTTTTTGTGTCTTGTGAGTAAATTCCTGGTAAAGCCCAGGAATTATCAAGGTAAAGAGCTATGAGATTACAAACTCCTTGCTGGAATTGTTTTTAATACCCTTTGTAAGTATTCACTAGATGCCGGGCTCTTGGATGAGCACATCACATGTGTAATGTTGTTGTTCCTGATTTACAGAGAAGGAAAAAGAAGCTTAAAGATATTAATTAACCAGTCCCTAAATGAGACACCAGAGAGTCTTCTTGGACCCCTCGGTGAACCTTCTGCAACCCACCAAAAGCTAAATCTTTCTCTCTTCTTCCTTCAAAAGGAAGGGGCTTACTGCATTGTTATCCTGGTGTCAAATTTGTGATCCTCCTGCCTCAGTGTCCTGAGAGCCAGTATGACAGACATATGTCATTATACCCAACTCAAAATAAGCACCTATTTTCCATTTTGCTTGCATTTCTTTCCTAGCATGTGTGTCTTTGTGTAACCATTTATGTATATAATTTGAAATTATTATCTACTGTTCTAAATCCTTAACTTTAATATCATTCAGTGATCACAAGAAACTTCTGAAGTACATTTCACTACCATTGCTATGTTATGAATGGGGGAAATAAGGGTGGTAAATCTTTTACTCATCATCACAACACTGTCAAAGTTGAAGGACTCTCTTCAGAGGCTGTACATGTACACTCCCTGAATGCGGCTGCCTTTTGCCACCCATGCAAGTACCAGAGATTACTGGTAAAATTCAGAACCATTTGTGTGCATACTACTCGCAAGGACCTTCAACAATTTCCCATTAGTTATGAAGCAAATCCAAATATACCTTACACCACACATTATAGATCCTTTTTCATGTGTCTTCTCTTTTAACATCTGTTTTTACTTTTCCCATTGACTCCATCCTTCAGGCAGTTGGCCAGTTCTAAGTGAGCCAATCATCATGCCCAACTCTTCATGACCTTTCTCATTGACAGTTCTTTGATTTTTAACAGCTGTTAGGGTTTATGTTGAAAATGTCTCCCACAGACTCCTGTGTTTGTGAACTTGGCCTCCAGCTGACTATGCAGGTTTGAGAAGTTGTGCAGACTTTAGGAGATGAGTCCCACCTGGAAGAAGTGGATTGACAAAAGGGAGGGAGGCCTTGAGGATGTCAGATTGGCTCTGCTTCTGGATCAAGCTGTCTACACTATGATCTCCAGGGATTTGAGAAAAATGTGCAATAAGATTCCACCACCAGGGCTTGCCACCCTGGCCCGAGCTGGTCCTGGCTACCACACTTTGCCACAGGATGGATTCTATTCTTTTAAACTATGAACCCAAACAAATCATTCTTTGTCAGATATTTAGTATCAGCAAGCAAAGAAGTAACACACTATTAATACCAAGAGTAGGGTTGTTCTTACAATAGAACAGGTAATATAGTTCATTGTGATTTCTAATTGATTTGAGAGAATGATGTTGAGTTGAAAGCTAGAAGTCTTCAAATGTGGTAGGAGTCCAGAACACCAAAAGACTAATAAAAAAAATAAAAACAGTAGAAGTTGGGTTCATGAGGTTCAAGCAGGGAACAAAGACTCTCCCTGGAATTGGGCATTGAACTGTTAATTTTATGTTCTGGAAAATAATAGGGCTATTGTTTTTGTCCATTTCCTGAATATCTAGATGAAACTGAATTCAAAATAAACACACTTTGTGGAGGGACCTGTGGGGTAAGGTAGCATTCAGGCTATGGCATAGGTGTTGCTTGTCGCTCACCACTTTCAGCTACCTACCCAGCAAAAGAGGGTAAGAAGTGGAACAGAGAGGTTAAAACAAAATAAAACAAAACAAAACAAAACAAAAAACACAAACTGTGCAGTTCTTCAAGGAAAGAAACATGAGTGAGCGTAAAGTTAGAACCAAACTGAGCCTAACTCTTCGTACTTCCTACCTACCACCAGGACAGTAGGAAAGACACCTACTGTTCCCACTCACTGAGGGTCACAGGATGTAAAGTTGAAAAAAAACATTTGATAAACATTTGTTTGAAAGGAGATTGGCAGAAAAGACAGACCCTCCATATTCTAGCCACCTGGGGAATTGTTAGCCTTGGTTTAGCTGTAAGCATATCATGAGGCCACTACTACTATAGCTGTGGACCAAGGAGGTAGGCTACATCTCTCAGGACAGCAGTAGAACTTGGTGCTGTTCATGTGGGCATGAAAGGAGTCATGGAGGCTGGAGTCAAAGTTCCGAGGTTCAAGAAAAAAGCTGATGAGGCCAGGAAATGTTCAGTAGGCCAGATGATCTAAGATGAAACTCTTGAGAGGACAATGTGGAAGTCTGATGTACGATGGAGACCTCAGGGTGCTGGAATGCCAGGGTTGAGGTAAATCTGTGAAGTGAAGCTACCCCAAGAGAGAAGCCATATAATACCATCAATATGTAGCAGAGTCACTGTCATCAGACCATTTTATTAGGGAAACAAACATTTAGAGAAGTACAACAACTCATCAGGGTCAGAAAAATGAAAGCTTCAAATTTCAAAACAAGTCAAGACTTCACTACATCTTCTGGATGTGTTCTGGCTATTTTTTTGTCAGTTTGACACACATAAAGCAGAGAGAGAGAGGAGAGAGAGAGAGAGAACCTCAATTAATTGGGGAAAGGGAACCTCAATTGAGAAATGACCTCCATCAAATTGACCAGTAAGCATGCTTGTGGGGGCATTTTCTTGTTTGATAATTGATGTAGGAGGGCCCAGCTCACTGTGGTGGTACCACTGCTGGTCAGGGGGGCCTGAGTTATATATGAACACTAGCTGAACACGCCACAGAGAACAAAACTGTAAGAAGTATTTCTCTATGGCTGTGCTTCAGTTCCTGCCTCTAGCTCCTTCCTTTGAATTCCCACCCTGCTTTCCCTTGATGATGGACAGTGATGTGACCTCATCCTTGGTGCCTTTTTGTCATTATTTTAACACATCAACAGAGAGAAATAAACTAACACATATGATTAGTAAGAAGCAGATTGTTATATCCATATAGTTCTACTCATTGAGAAATCCAAAATCTCTACTGAGACCCAGGTGTCAACAGGCAGGCAGGCCAATTTAAGGGAAGTACATTTAATATAACTGCAGTGCCTATATTCTTGCCTCTTAAGCAGTGTTGCAGAAACAAAACCTACCCTATTGCTTATAATTTTAAAACAATGTCTAAATTCCCTTGTCTATGAAACATGAAGAACAAGCCTTTTGAATTCCTTAATTCCCAGAGCAGCAACCACAAGCTGTTTTTTTTTTTTTTTTTCTTTCTTTCTTTCTTTTCATCTGTTTTGAGCTATGAATTTAATCTGCAACACAGTCTTGGTTCAAAAATAAGCATAATTTTCTCTCTGCGTGTTTGTGGTGAAAACTCTCCCTCATACTCCACACAAACTCAGCCAAACGTTTAACCATGTCACAGTAAATAAGCCTATGTGAAATAGAGAGGGAATATACCATTAGGTGTGAGGCACTCATACTCCTGGTCTGCCTGAGCCAATATGTCACACAACCCAAAGTGACTATTTATGTTTATATTTAAATCAAACCAAAATAGAAGCATCCGTTCTTAAACTGTACTAGTCATACATTAGGGACTCAGCAGCTAAGTGTTCTATGGCTACTGTCTAAGAGTGAGGATTCACTGAGCTCATCTATCACTGCAGTTAACTTGATTGGACAACTTTGCACTTTCAAGTTGCTTTTCCTTTAAACTTGTCCTTTTAAAACTCAAGGTGACTTTAAAATTTTAAAAATAATTAAGGACCCCTAGAGAGCCTGTGGTGGTTTGAAGGAAAATGGAGTGGCACTGTTAGGAGGTGTGGCTTTGTTAGAGTAGATGTGGCTTTGTTGGAGGAAATGTGTCATTGTTGGGGTGGGCTTTGAGGTCTCCTATGTTCCAGCTGCACTCAGTGTGGTATACAGTTCACTTCCTGTTGCCTGCAGACCAAGATGTAGAACCCTCAGCTCCCTCTCCAGAGCCATGTCTGCCAGCACACCACCATGGTTCCCAACATGAAGATAATAGATTAAACCTCTGAAATTGTAAGTCACCCCCAATCATTTTTTTATAGGAGTAGTTGTGGTCATTGTATATCTTCACCCCAATAGAAACCTTAACTAAGACAGACCCCTTTTCAAAACATAGGCTCTCTGTACTTATATTTTCTGTATTGCAAATTTAATGGACACAGAGTCAGATGAGGATGAAAACTGAAATGAGCTATCCTTTGTAGATAACTGGGGTTGTAATAATGACTGTCTCACACTGAGAGTTGGATGGTTACATAATGAACTCCATATCCAGTGCTGTTTACAAGACATTGTTGCATATCTTTGTTGAATGTTCTCATACAGAGGATTGCCTGAGGTATTTAAGAAGTGAAGCCTTTATTCCTTGAGTTTTGATCTATATTGGGATAAGAAGAAAGTAGCTTAGATAAGAGATGGAAACACTGTCATTAATTATAATAAAGCTGACATTAATGTCTGGGGTTTGTATTTACTGAGAAAGTTATTTACTGTAGATTTAGGCACATTTACCTAGTCAGTCTCAAGGTATTTGGGCAATCTAACTTATCATCTGTGGGCTTAGCTCCTTTCACTCCTAGCAGAGAACAGAGCAAAACATTTGCATAATAGGCAGTGGTTCTATAAGAGGCAGATGTTATGCTATAATAATCCAGTTAGTTATTATAAACTTACCAATGTAAATGCTTCAACCTTTTCAGAAGTAAGATAGATGATAGCTTTACAATAGCTATACTTCTCTGTGGGTGGATAGGTCATGAAGGGATAGAAACAAATTGTACATATGCCACCTGCTTTTCCTGAATCTTTCCAGTCTATAGTTCAACCCAAACAACCACTCTGCAGTCTGCTCTTAGTGGATACTTTTGGTGCCTTGTCCTTGCCTTTCCACCTCTACTCGTTCTCTTACAACAGATTTTTGGGCTCTTTGGATAAATGTTGAGACTGATAAAGGAAGAATGAGCAAGAAACTAACATGTATAAAGAAATTATTTTTACTAAGTGCTCAATCTAGAAAGACAACTTCAATGATGTAAGACATAGCATATCTCAGAGATTCTAAGAAAGATATTTTATCCCATTTTAACATTTTTCTATTGTGGTAGGCTTACCAAGGTGAGGTAACATGGGATATTAAGCTGATTATTTTTATACCCTTTCCTTTATGGTACATAAAATATGATGTTTTCTTCTAACCCATGACATCTTAGATACAGTAAGTAGCTAAGGAATAATAGTCTAGAATTTTTCACCTGGGTTGTATGATTCAAAACTTTGTTATTATTTTATCAATAATAAAGCTTTCCTACAATATCAAAGTCATTGAGATGATGTTTTATGTTCTAGAGAAATTATTTTCCTCTTCCCTCATCACCACTTCATATATTGGCATGAAATTTTGGATTTGTCTCACTTGACCACATCTGTGTAGGATTATGCTCTTTGGGAGCCAAATGCTTTCCTTTCCCATGAACTGGGGCCATTTCAATGAGTTCTGTAAAGGAGGTTGATGGAATATGTTTATTATCGAAAGTTGAACTAGTGTGGAGTGACTGCTTCAGCAGCTGGACCTTGTGAGAAAAGCAATCTGGGGCCACTCACATGTCCTAATGTAAACACCACAAGTGGCTGTGTTGGGGAAAGGCTTGGGAACTTTTTATATTACCCAAGACTATGCCTTGTTGAAATTGAGAAACATGGGAAATAACTAATGGGATAGTTTTGCTTAATAGTTGTTTTTATTCAAGCAATGCCTTTTAGGAGTATTTTTTTAAACTCAATAAATCTTAAATACCTACTTTGTGTCAAGTATAAATTAGATACTTTAAAGAATAAGATACACCAGTTGCTGCTGTGAGTTTGTGTGTGCACAGGAGAGCCAGAGGGTGAGAGAGAGAGAGAGAGATGCAGAAGGAGGAGTTACACAGACACAACAATCATGAAAGCAAGAGCAGAGGTTTGAAAGCTTGGGGATTGAGATCTCTAGGTCCTTATAATCAATATCTCTGGGCTATTTTGAATTACACTTACACATAAAACAAATGTAAAAGGTCAATACTGCACTTGTGAAGCTCTTTTAGAAGTTAAATAGCCAAAACCCAACAGAGGAAAACAACAGTAAAAGACATTAAATAAACATTTTTAAAAGAAAACCAGAAACTCAGAATTTAAAACACAGAGAATAAAAGACTGCTCTGTCCCTAAGGACATGTACTAGTTCCACAAAGCTTTATTTTAATCTTGGTCATCCATATATAATGGAGCACCTACTAGAAGATTGCCTCCAGTAAGTTCACAACTTATTAAAGGTATATGGGAAGCTGCAAAAAACCGTTTCATATTTTATAGCCTAGATAAGGCTAAACCTACATCTTGGACATTTGTTCCAGTTTTATTCTTATAGCACTTGAAACACAAATTAACTTGTACAACAATCAATAAGCAACTTACAAACATCCATTTTCAAGTTCAATATTATTCTTTGTGACCATTAAGAATAAGACACCAAATAATGGAGCTCATCCATGGGAAATGCTATTTCTCCTCCTAGTAGACATTGGTTGCCTGTAGTTCTTTGGCTAGGGGTGAAACTCCTCAAAAATGTCCTTTGATATTTCCATTGTTCAGGTGTTTTTTTATGCAACAATTCCTAGCCCAAGGCAGAGGGGTCAGCCTTGAAGGCATGTACATACCAACAACAAAACTGGACTCAGCATGTTGTATTTATACGTGAATATTTGTACTTACATATAACTCTGTGTGTGTGTGTATCCAACAATAATAAAGAAAATGAGCCTATCAACTTGAGAGTGGGAAGGCATGAGAGGGACTCAAGGGAGGGTAGCTGGGTGTGAGGAAAGGGAGGGGAGAGTGCTGTAATTCTATCTTAACTAAAAACATATTAAGGAAAAGAATAAGGCATCCCTTAGAAAATGGGAATATCTAAACATAAGTGTGTATATTGTGGTAGAACTATAAATCAATGGCTACTCATAGTGAGTTCCTCTTTTTTAAAAGCAAAAGGCTTTACGGACAAAGACAAAGAATCTGCCAAACTTGTAGCATTCTAAAGTTAAGAGACTGCATTCCAGTTCAAATTTTTACATGTTCAGCTTTTTTTCTTTTCTTTTTTTCTTCTTCTTTCTTCTTCTCCTTCCTTCTTCTTCTTCTTCTCCTTCTTCTTCTCCTTTCTTCTCCTCCTTTGCTTCAAAATAACTTATTATAGTACACTAAATACTGAACTTGTCCAGAGTACTCTTGCCTTCAAAATGCACTGAGCATAGACCTGCAGCCTCTGAGAACGTGCAATGCAGAAAGCAACTTGGACACTCTGTGGTGGAACGTTTCCCTCAGTGGTGCCAAGTCTCCATGTGTCAGTTGTGTTTACATTCTTCCAGCCTTTGTTCCTCCTGCTGCCTGGAGTGCGCATGAGTCAAGGAAGCACATGGCAGGCTCCCTGGCCTTACTCAGGTTCCCAGTTAGACATCCCTTCCTTTATAAACAATTCACTCTGGGATATTCTGATACTTTTGTTGAGTGCCTATTTGTACCCCCCCCCCATTTTTTTCTGAATTAAATGCCAGCTTGTAATATAATGTAATCTGGTACTACATGGTGTATTTGGTTATCATTATATACCTCCCCACTGTAGACTTCATGAGATCAAAACTTTTGTTATTTCTAGAAAGAGGCAAGATGAACTCCAAGCTTGACCTTAGAAATGTGTTCAATTTAAATGAGTATTTCTTTGTTAATTCTGCATCTCAGTTCTTTGCATCCTATCATGTCTCAGTGTGTGTGGATAATAGTTACTTCTATCTTAACGAGTTTGCTGCAAAATTGAGCAAGCTGCTGTTTCAAAACTTCTTGGAAAGATACTTTCATTTTAAATTTGGGACTTCCTGCCTAATGTTTTTTATTATAAATAGGTTACTCTCTTTTTTTAATTTCTGGCATATAGCAAAGTTCATTGTTTCTTACAATAATTTCCCTGTCTTTATTTGTCATAAAAGTGTGGGACCACAAAAAGACTGTGCAAGCTGAACTCATGAGAATAGGGCCTAATGATTCCAGGGGGAAAATGTGGTATTTTTTTCACAAACTTATTATTTTTTCACAAATATTAAAATATCTTTTGCTCAAGATAAATGACTATGAAGCGAAGACTCATAAAACCAAAGCCTATTTTGTATACTGCAGCTTTAAACATGAGCATTAAGAAGGGAGACATTTTAGTTTTGATAGGAAACACCTACAGTAGTGAGAATGGTGTGTGCCCTCTTCTTGCATTCCTTAGAACCTAGTGCCTTCTCTGTGGTGCAGCTGACAGAGACACTTCTGAATGTGGACCAGCACCTAACAGGATGTCCTCTACCCTTTCAGGGCCATGAGATACCTCTGAAGTTACAAATAGCTCTGTTAGGTGATCCTGACTTCTAGTCATGAGATAAGTTCTCTGAGCAGAATAAATACCAGTTTTTATTACACATGTCAGATTCCAGGCCCACATGAGCCCAGATCATCTATGTATATAGCCCAAAACAAAATCATAAACTTACTCAAAACTATGAGAGTTTTATGATTTTTTTAAATGTAAGTTCATTATAGATTCCTGAACATAAACTTTGTGGATGACAAGGTCATGTGGCAAATTTGAAAGGCTGAATACACATGTAAATTGAGATGTTTTTCTATTAGACCTAAATTTTAATCTTGTTTTGAAAACTTAACTTCAGCCAAAGTCAAAATCATGCCTAATGGCAAAACACACAAAGGCCTATTAAATAATGAAGAAGGTTAAGTATGGTTGCAATATCAAATGACAGTGCTCTGGAGAGCCACCAACTTCATCTTGGGGAGCCACCGGCTATAAAAACACCAGGAAGAAAGAAAAGTCCTTATGAGATACAGATGTCACTGTTATATAAACAGAACAAAACAGTCAAGTTGATTCCAATTCCAATCTGACACAATGTAAACATTCAGTAAGTTGGTGTGTTTTGAGTTAATGTGCATGTGCTAAAAGTGTCCCTGTAAGAGACCAATTACATACTAAAAAGTGTAACAGAGAACAGGGTGTCACTTTCATTCAGCAGTCACACCCTCTTACATATGTATGCAGAAGTACACACACACACACACACACACACACACACACACACACACACTCACACACACACCTCTGAACTAAGAGAAAGGTATATCTGATCCCTAGACTTGATATTGCAGATATCAACTTTGTCTATATTAATTCATAAAAAGTAGAATGTCAATAAATAGAAATGAGTGTTTCCTTCAGTTGTAAACAAGTTGATTCTAAAGGCCATGTGGTAATATGAACATTTGAGAAGTGACATAAAGAATTGAAATAAAGTCACAAGAATAGTGTCACTACACCCAGATGCCAAAGCATGTGAAGGCATGAGATTCTTAAATCCCAGTGGTGGATTTTGAAGAAGTGGGCATCAACTGGGAGAAACAAACTAAGAACTAAATTATCCTAGAAAGTAAATACACAAGAGTGTGGAATACCAATGTAGGGGGAAGGAAGTGAGGAGGAAATGAATGAGGCTGAGCAAAATGGTAGTAAGTTCGAGCAAAGATGAAACAAAACTTCCTCTGCCTGCTTGTAGAGAAGGGCACTGCAAATGGATCGGCATTGGAACTTAGAAAATGAGTTTGGGCATTAGAAAATGTTATGTGAGCGAGACAGGGATTTAAATCCAATTAATTACACTAAATATAAGTTTTTCTTTGTTAATAAGCAAAATTAAACAAAACTGGCAAGTACATGTTACAGAATTCCCGCCTGGTTCCACAGCCACCTTAGAACCCCCAAATAAACACATGGAAACTGTTGGCTACTGGCTAGGGCTTCTTGTTGGCTAGCTCTGTCTTAATTATTAACCCATTTTTATCAACCATTGTATTTTCATGAGGCTGTAGCTTACCCAGTAACACCTGGCATGGTTTTACTAATCAGGCAGCTAAATGGTGACTAACTGCCTACACCTTCCAGAACTCTCCTCATCTCCTAGACCCACCTATCTTGCTGTCCTATTGGCCACAGGGTTTTATTAATCTACCAATAAGAGAAACATATGTATAGAAGACATTCCCATCGAGTACAAAGTGAATACTTTAAGTATGTTACTTAGTAAATGTTTATTCTTATTAATATAAGTATCTATTACAGAGACATCTCCAATAATGGATAGAAAAATTTCCAAGGAAATAGTGGCTCTAAACACATGGAAAAAAGCCAGGCATTTATCATAAAGAATACAGACTCAAACCATGAGTTAATAACAGCCTGGCAGAGCTGCCATTTAGATGTACAGTTCCATTACAAACTTGCAGGAAACAGGCATTTGTATAGGCCAATAGAGGGAGGCTCTTTGGAAATGGTTAGGAAATCTTTACCAAAATCTAAACCATCTGTGGATTCTCTGACTGGAAATTCCTGTTTGTAAAGTTAGCCTATAGATGCAGTTGCACGTGAAAACAAATAAATTAGTCCATTAATATTCACCAAAATTATGATCCAAATGTCTTCGATAGTGGGCTCTCTGAGGTACAATACTATGTCCCTATGTCCTGTGCTAAGAAAAATGAATGAATGAATGAATGAAGGAATGAATAAATAAATAAGCTGAAAAGAGCTCTCGTGTTAGTAGAATTTATTTGTGCATGCAAAGACTATTTCTGGGAAGGTATATACCATAAAATTGACAAGAGTTATTCCTAGGCATGGAAACCCAACAATTGAAAGCTTAGGGGTAGGAGAGATTTTATTTTATCTTTTGTTGTATTATTTTTAACAATGTTTATGGTTTAGATCTAAAACACACTTGTGATTTGAATGCTGTCATATGATTGGTGGAATGATTAAGGGGAGACTTGGAACCTTCAGGAGATGGGGAGTTGCTGGGAAAGTAGGTCACTAGAGGTAGGCCTTGGAAGCTATGGCTTAGACCCAGGTTCTGGACAAGCCCTTCTCTTCTGGTCCACCACAAAGAGAATGTCTTTGCCACGTGCCCCTGTCTCTATAGTCTGAACACTCTGCCCTGCCTTCCCTCTATGATGTACCGAAATCTTTTGAAACAGTGGCAGAAGACATAATTCCTTCCATAAGTTGTTTCTTCCTAGCACTTTCATCACAAAAATGCAAACGTAGCTAATGCAGAGTGCATGACCCTTGTACTACTTGAATTTTTACTATGAATATATTTCTCCCATTAACATAACAATGCACCTGTTTGTTGCAATCAATTTTCTTCTTAAATTTTTGATAAATTTCATTATTTCCTTCCTCTCCCTCTACAACTCCTCCAGTATGCCACGCCTCTCAAATTCATGGTCTCTTTATTATTGATGTTACATACTTTTATGAGGGAAGAGAAAAACCCAGGCATAAGCTCTGAAGGGCTATTTGGCTACTTTAAAGTAACAATACATTTCTTTCATTGGCACTAGAAGGATGGATATCAGGCTGACTGGGATTGTATTACCTGACATTCTTCTGCAGGACACTGGTGAGCAACAATAGTCAGAATTCCTCAGTCAACATGGGGATAAATGACTGTGTCACCCAGACACACAGAGGGTCTCTTTCTGCAGGTTTTATGTCTTAGTGTCTCACAGAGATGGTGAGTATAACCAAGATTGGGCTTGCCTTGTTCACTGAAAGGGAATACAGAGGTACTCATAGATAAAATCAATATGCCTGGCTTTGTGTCTTAGTTCTGTTACTTGTTTCTGGGTTTATAATCTTTGGCAAGATATTTAGACTTTGTTGATATAAGAGCTTTCTTTACAAAATGAGGTTAAATGTGAAGCAATTGGACTTCACAGTTCTTGTAAATAAAGTGCAGATACCTTGAACTGAAGTAGTATGGGAAAGCATTCTGGAGCTGATAGTTCACAAACTCAAGGGTCATTAAATGCAGGTCAGGGGACGGGCAAAGACTCAGGGCACAGGGAACTGATCAGAGTAGAGGGTACAGGTACAGTGTGGAATGGGAAGCACACTTTTAGAAAGACTAAGAAAACTGATGGCTTCTAGAGAACAAATTGGTGAACATTTGCTTCTGTAATATTTCCAGCAACCTTCCGTAAAGCAGATTTTAGTGCTGTCATTTTACAGAAATCTGGGACTTGAAAATGACCCGCCTGTAATTACATTAATAGAACTTCTTGAGTTCTTTGGATATTTTGGAAATCAGCCCTCTGTCACATTTGGGGTTGGTGAAGATCTTTTCCCATTTTGTAGGAAGATGTTTTGTCTTAATGACTGTGTCCTTTGCCTTACAGAATCTTCTCAGTTTCAGGAGGTCCCATTTATGAATTGTTGATCTCAGTGTCTGTGCTACTGGTGTTATGTTCAGGAAGCAGTCTCCTGTGCCAACACATTCAAGTGTACACCCCACTTTCTCTTCTAAGAGGTTCAATGTAGCTGAATTTATGTTGAAGTATTTGATCCTTTTGAACATAAGTTTTGTGCATGGCTATAGATATGGATCTATCTGCCATCTTCTACACACCAGCTTCCAGTTATGCCAGCACCATTTGTTGAAGATGCTTTCTTTTTTCTATTGTATAATTTTAGCTTCTTTATCAAAAATCAGGTGTTCATAGATGTGTGGATTAATATTAGGGTCTTTGATTTGATTCCATTGGTCTAGCTGTTTTCAGGACTGTAGCTCTATAGTAGAGTTTGAAGTCAGGGATACTGATGCCTCCAGAAGTTCCTTTATTGTACAGCACTGTTTTGGCTTCTTGGGTCTTTTTGTTTTTCCAATAAAGTTGAATATTGTTCTTTCAAAGTCTGTGAAGAATTGTTCTGGGATTTGATAGAATTGGATTGAATCTGTAGATTGCTTTTGGAAAGATTGCCATTTTTACTATGTTGAGCCTACCTATCCAAGAGTGTGGGAGATCTTTCCATTTTCTGGTGTCTTCTTTAATTTCTTTCTTCGGGGATTGTAACTTGAGTCTCAGTGCAAATTGAGTTTTATCAGCAGGTCACTTCCAGCTATGCAGCCACAAGTTCAAGAGGTCTTTCCATCTTCCAGAATCTTCTTCTGTTTCCATAGCTCCATCTCCACAGTTCAGTTTATATATAATTTTCTTCTGAAAAGATTATTAATAGGATTGGATTTCCTGGTTTCTTTCTCAAGTTGTTATTGTTTCTAAGTTGTTATTGTTGGCTTGACACAGCTCAGAGTCACCTGGTACAATGGCACCTCCATTGAAGGAATGCCTCCATGAGGTTGGGCTATGGCCATGTCTGGTTGTCTTGACTGATGATGGATGAGGAACCTGAGGCAGATGGGTAGTAGCCTCATCTAAGGCAGGTTGGCCTGGGTTGTGTAAGAAAGCAAGCAGTGTGAAATCCAGGAGGTTGTGTTTCCCTGAGATTAGTTCTTCAGGTTCTTGCCTGGAGTTGCTATCCTGAATTCAGAGATGAACTGTGACCTGGAGGCTTGATTAGCTTTCTGAGAGCAAGACAACACAAGATAAAAATGCTTTCTATGATAGCATATGGAATGGTAAGCAGAATGGTCCCTAGGGACATGATGCTCTCCTCTCCTCAGTGTAGCCCATAGGTAGAAGGAAGATGGCTTCTTGTATCCTCTGGCTGGATGTGTAACAAAAACCCAGTGATGGTGGCACAAGAAGAGCAGCTTTGTTTGTGAGACAGAAGAGCAGCAGGAACAGCAGGTACAGATGGAGGGACCAAGCAGGCCCTACCATGGTACTTCTTTAGTGAGGAGCAACTGAGTCTTTTCCACCCAGCCATGTGTGGCCACACAGATCATGGTGCCTGCTCCGTGATATGTGGCCTATACCTCCACTGAGCTGTCAGCCCTCCTGTACCTTACAGAGAATCACTTGTGCCGGACCAGACCTGTGCAAGTTCCTGATATTGAAATGCCATCCCATCCATGTCCTGTCACCACAGGAGTCCTCAGGTGCAGTATGTCACACCCCAGCACTGGCACCTCAGAGCCTGGTGTGTTCCTGCAGAGGCAGATGAGGCTTTCTAGCATGGTAAGCTGAGGCCTAGGCTGGATTTGCCTAGGGGAACTACTCCCTCCCCATCTTCAGCCCTAATACTTTCTCACTTTCCTCCCAATCCCAGAGGATGGAACAATGACATAACCTCCTGAAAACACCCATACCATCTCTCAAGAACCACTGCTACTGCTCAGCAACCCTGCACTGTTATTCTCCAAATGGTGACCTGGTTGGATGAGGTTGTCAGAGAGCATGGCAATGGAAGTACCATGACCCACTGAGGCTGGGACATGGCCAAGGGAGGCTGGCTGGGCTCCATTAATTTATGCCTCCACAGTTATTAATGTTGGAATCCCTGGATGACTCTCTCTTGCTTCCTGGATCTACCAATCTGCTTAATGCCCATCTTAGATATCTTGTCTTTGGATTCATCCCATAGTGATGTGTGTGTTTTTATGAGCTGTGGGGTTCTGACTTTCAGAGTAGTGGAGTTTGGGAACATCGGGCTCAGTGTGTTGTTCCAAGTTAAAACAGTATGAAAAGGGTGTAACCACAAAGTACAGATCTGCAGCTTTAATGTAGACTGAGGCTCCAGCCTATTCCAAACCCATTCAAAAGGCAGAAATTCCTCCTTTGCTTGTGTGCCAAGTGGGACACATTCAATCTATGACTCAATGTCTACATTGAAGACCATGGATACCTGGAAAAATACTCCTAAACCTTGTGTCCACAGAGATGCAAGTTTCACAGGCATAACCTGGGAAGCTGTACTTCAGCAAGAGACTTCTGTGGAGGGGAGCCTCTGTCTCTTTTGGATTGTGAGGTAACCTCTGACCTCAGGCATTAGTCAGGATGTATATACCCTGGAATGCCTGGTGAGTCTTTCACTTGCACCTTTCCCTCCTTGAAGACACTATCCAAGTGGCTCCTAAAGATGTGATTCATGCTTTCTGTAGCTAGGCCACTCAGCTGCCACCTGCCTGCTAAGCTGGGGACATGAGTGAGGCCAAGGTGTTCAGTGTCAGAGCTGAATCTGGAGAAAAAAAACCTAGGACCTGTCATAAAGTTTCCTCGCAGTAACATACCCACCTGTCCTTTCACATCCCAGGAATCATAACACCCCACCAGGGCACAAAAATATCCCTTATCGCTATACTTGTCCCTTTAGCCTTTTTGGTTGACCTTTGCTGTTTGAGTTTCTAAATCTGAAGAATCAGAAGCTCTTTCAAATGTTGACCAAGCAGACAAAGAGACAAGAAGACCAGAGATGGAGGACCGGTGGGCTTTCTCTCTCCTACATCAATCACGGCCTTTTAGGGCAGAGTTGACTTCTGCCCAGAGTACCTGTGTGTGAAGTCATACTGTCCTAG
This sequence comes from Phodopus roborovskii, assembly GCF_943737965.1. Taxonomy (NCBI): domain Eukaryota; kingdom Metazoa; phylum Chordata; class Mammalia; order Rodentia; family Cricetidae; genus Phodopus; species Phodopus roborovskii. Next base: position 13,084,963 of record NW_026126525.1, read on the forward strand.
CACTCAGAGTTCTGGTGTTAAATGCGGGATCTTCCTGCACTACCTGTACAAGAACTGAAATATCCAGCCAGGGTTGTTCCATTGGTCACATCAACATTCTAAGTGCCCGTGGGTATCCAGTATTAGGGGAACAAATGTGAGAGTCCTTCATGATTGGGGTAAGTGTGAGACTTTGTGAGGAACCCAAGGAGAGGAAGTGACTACAGATGCAGGGATCATGTGTAGAGTTAGCATTAGGGTTAGGGCTAGGGATCATATGTGTGGTTCCAGACAACATCACCTGTCTTCTCCAGCTACCTGGACTTCAAAAGTTGCTGTCCTTGGGCTCAAAACCACAAGGGCAGAGACCCATGTGTAAACTCATCCAGGGTGCAGGGTGCAGAGCAAAATGGCTCTTCCAACCTAGTGGAAAACACGTCCAATTGCTACTTCTCATGAGTACCTGGTCTACTGTGTACTTCCCAAAAGTCATACACCAGAGAGTTCATTCTTCCAGTATCGTGTCCTTCATGATGGGCATCATGAAGAAATGAAACACTGAACATATGCCACTGTTCAGAGATATCCTCTGAGGACATGTATCCTGCCAAGTCCCTTTCTCTTGCCAAATGGGATAGCCAGGAATACCTTTGTGCACCTACTTAACAAAATGCTAAGATTATTGCATTACATCTTTTTTTTTAATTTTACATATCGATACTAGTTCCCCCTCCCTCCCTCCATCTTTCCTTCTCTACCTCCCTCACATGCACCCTGTCCACCCTCCCCTTCTATCCCCCCCACTCCACATGTAGGATGATGCCGTTCAGAAGGGATCATCTAAATATGTCAAGTCATTTGAAGTAGGGACTAGAACTTCTCTCCTGTCTCTAGATTAAGGGAGCATCCCTCCATGGGGGCTCCATGATGGTGGATAAGTTAGTTTTTGATCTCATTATCTGGGAAGGGCATTTATGGTAGCCTTTCCACTGTAATGGCTCCCTGTTTTATGCTCTCTCTTCTATTCCTCCCCTGACTCAATCTTCCTAGTCCCACATGCTTTCCTCTCCTCCTCTTCTCTTTCTCCTAGTTCCCTCTCCCCTCACTGCCCTCCCCAACTCCCCATGTGCTCTGGAGAACTTGTCCCTTTCCCCCTTCTGTGAGGGACTTTATATGAATCTCTTAGACTACACCTTGTATCCTAGTTCCTCTGGAGGTGTGAATTATAGGCTGGTGATCCTTTGCTCTAGGTCTAAAATCCATATATGAGAGAGTACATACCATATTCCTCTTTTTGTGAGGGGGTTACCTCGTTCAGGATGGTTTCTTCAAATTCCATCCATTTGCCTGTGAATTTCAAGATTCCATTATTTTTTTCTGCAGAGTAGTATTCCATTGTGTAGATGTGACACATCTCCTTTATCCATTTTTCAGTTGAGGGGCATCTAAGTTGCTTCCAGGTTCTTGCTATTACAAATAATGCTAAGAACATGTCTTTGTGGCGTGAATGTGTATCATTTGGGTATTGCCGGGTCCTGTAAACTAATGGCTGTACAAGTTTGCACTCTCACCAGCAATGGAGGAGTGTTCCCCTTCCTCCACATCCTCTCCAGCATAAGTGGTCATTGGTGTTTCGAATTTTAGCCATCTGGCAGGAGTAAGATGGTATATCCAAGTATTACATCTTGATAAAAAATAAAGTTGTATGGATGCTGGACCCATTCCTCCAGTAACTAACAGAGCTCCTCCTTAAACCAGGCATGCACAAGGGTGAGCAGGACAGGTGGGACAGGAGCAGCTGACAAAAGACCAGAGAGATTGAGCAATGATTGAGCAACAGATAAGTTTCAGGGGGTGGTTTGGGGGTGCATAATGGCAAGCAACAAGGATGTTGACACTTTTCTAAAAGTGTCTTGTCTGTGACTGTAAAAGTATTTTATTGAAACATTGCAATAGTGATGGATCGCAAACCATCACACTATATACTTTTTACAGACTTACAGTGAGCCCTGGGCTTAATACAAGAGTGTGATACAAAATCATATAACCACCACCTGTACCATGAGAGTTTATATAGTTTATAAAATTATAAATTAAAAAAGTAAAAGCACATTTTTTTAAAATCAGGATTAATTTTATTACAACTGAGTTAAAAAGGTACACATAAACAGAAGTGAAGAGAAGGGCAAATGGCATTTTCTGAGGGCCTGCATCGCTCCTTGATGTTTTGAAGTACCTTCTGCAAATGTGAACATTTCTACAGACCAAAGCTACAGCTAAATCCATAGAATTGAATTCCGAATCTGTTTCAATTTATTCCATTTTCTAACAGCATCTCTACACACTTCATGACAGGACAGAGCACTTTCTTGACCTTTTCCTAAAAGGTGAGGATCTGCACCATTCTGAAGTAAGAACTCTACCATAGCTATTTGCCTGTGTGCCATAGTCCACATCCCACATCAGGGGAGTAAATCCTTTCCCTGTGACTGATGACATTTTCTTGTCATTTTCTTGCGGGGACACTTTCATATCAGCTAGGTCCCCAATGTCCACATTTTCTAATGTAGCCATGATTTCAATAATTAAAACATTTCTTCATGGTTTCTTCTGTCAGAGCTCAGGCAAGTTTAGAGAGCCTAGAGGCAGGCACTGGGCACAAACCCAGGGGAAGCTAATCGCAGGGGCTTCTCTTCCTAAATCTTGTCCTTCAAGATGAGAAAGATGCTATAAAAATGAAAGATAGAGAGGGCCACTATAGGCTTAGGGAAAAGCCTGGTCCTAGGGTAACTCCCAGGAATCCACCAGGAGGATCCCAGCTAAGAATCCTAACAATAGTAGAGTGGATGTCTAAACTGGCCCACCTCTGTAGTCAGATTGATAAATACCCCAATTATCATCATAGAACCCTCATCCACTAATTGGTGGAACCAGACATGGAGATCCATGGAATCTCCAAATACAGAACCAGGCTGAGCTCTGGGAATCCAGTCAAAGAGAGAGAGAGAGGGAGGAACATATGAGTAAGGGAGGTCAAGATCATGATGGAGAATTCTACAGAAACAGATGAACCAAGCTGGTGGAAACTCCTGAACTCTAAACCTACAACTGTGGAGATTCTAGGGGACTGAACTAGGCCTTCTGTATGTGGGAGACAGCTATGAAGGTTGGACTATCTGAGGGGGTCCTGGCAACAGGACAATGATACAAACCTGGTACATGAGCTAGCTTGTTGGAGCCCATTTCCTATGGTGGGGTGCTGTGCTCAGCATCATAAATATTTACATATCCCCACACAGAATACTAAAAGCATGCAAGGACAACCATAAAAGCTCATGTTTCCAGGTTGTCTGTGAAGCCAGAGAGCAGGTGTAGGGAGGTAGGCAGAATGAGCAGGAAGTGGAGGCATGGCTACAGCAGACACCCCAGCTGCCCTAAAGCCCACTGGTTCCCCATCTGATAAACTCGAATCTCCAGGGGGCAGAAGGAATTTGCAGTCAGTCAATGGCTCCCTGTTGGGCCAGAAGAAGTGGGTTACTTCCCTGTTGAACAATCTCATCTCACAGCACATGTAGTACCACAGCCAGCTCTATGTGATATTTAGCCATTGAGACACACGTACAGGGAGGTCGTATCTGGGAGCTGACCTTTGTGGACCAGGAAGTGATATCTCACAGAGATGAAAGAATTGTCCAGGTTAATTGTTTTCCTTAAAGCAATGTGCCCGTGTCTACAACTTTTTACCTTTCTAACCTCAAGGAGCTGCCAGCTGATTTAGTTAAACCTGCAAAAATGCCGAACTCTAGAATGAGGTTGTGTAGGGGGTGGGAAAGTGTGTTTGGGGAAGCATAAAGAAGAACAAAGAGGGCTTTTATAATGGCTACAATGTAGTAAGAAATAAAGTCAGAAATAGAAACAAATGATAAAATTGTTCACGTATACCTGGTGTAAAAAAAAAAAAAAAAAGATGTTAAAGAGTATAGATAAGGCTCAAGCTATTGGGGCCACTTGAGTGCAATCCACTTGATCAGATTTCTTCCTTGCACGGGTGCCTCTTTCCCAGCAGCCCAGAACATGCTGAGTACCTTTATCCTCCTAATACTGACAGTTTAGAAACACTGTGTTGTCATTCTAGCCAGATGCCTGTTCCACACCTGAATGGCTCTAGATAAGAAAGGACTAAGTTGACCATCTTACATGACAGCTCCATCAAGGCGGCCAGGGTTGGGCATATGCAGCCATGTTTCCACCCTCCTACTTTCTTAGAGAGGCTGGCAGGGCTTGGTAGTGGTGGCCCAGATCTTTCAATCTAGCACTCGAGAGGCAGAGGCAGAACTCGAGAGGCAGAGGCAGAGGCAGGTAGATTTCTGTGAGTTTGAGGCCATCCTGGTCTACAAAGCAAGTTCCAAGTCAGCCAAGGAGCCTAGGCTACATAGAGAAACCTTGTCTCAAAAAAAAAAAAAAAAAAAAAAAAAAAAGCTGGCAGAAGGGAGAAGAAAGGTCTGAAAGGGCCTTAGGTGCACAAAGAGAGCCTTGTCACTATTGTCATTAGCCCCACAACACCAACCTTAGCAGGATTGCTTTAGGATTTTTTTTTAAATAAGAATTTTGAAAGTTTACTTATGTTACATCCCGACCACTGTTTCCCTCCCTGTCACCAGCCTCTCGCCACCCCCCAATCTACCCCGCCTCCATTTCTACTCAGGAAAGGGCAGGATTTTGGTGCAATCAAAGCCTCAGCTACAGATCCTGAGAATGAGACTGATCAGGGACTTCCCTCCAGATTATAGACATTTTTCCACACTAACTTATGCCAGGCATGTGTTCTGGGACTGAGCTGCACTGTCAGCCCTCTGCCCTCCCAGCTATTCAGAACCCCAGTGAGTTAGCATCAGAGGCTGGGACCGCTAAGCTGGCCATCATACCTGCATCTAAAAGATGATTTCCATGGTGATCTTCAGCTCTAAGCAGAGGCTGAGAAAAGACCATGGGAAGGGCAGTCAGAGTCTTGGTGTCCATTTCATAGAGAAGCTCTCAATGGCTCATGTCACCAATCATTCTCACAGCAACACCTTGACCTGTCTTTCTGGAGATGGGCTGATGTGGATTTGTTAGTAATCCCTAGGAAAAAAGAATTCAAATAAGGCATGGCTTCTTCTTTTTGTTTTGTTTTTCCTCATCCTTGAGTAAGGATTAAAGTTCCTGGCTTGCTCTCCTCATAGGTTAATAAGAGCACTCTTGGGCAAGGGCTCTGAGTATGCCAATGTGGGTAGCCATGTCCTAAAATGTTACATACTTACTGTTAAAGCCACAGAAAGTTCTGATAAAATAAACTAGGCATAAAGAACAGGGGGTATTGAACTAGGATGCTAAGATCCAATAAGATCTAAAGACAGAACTAAGAAGATGAGCATTTCCCAAATCAACAACCAAGGCAATTCTGAGGGATGCAGGTCACCCAAGGAATGAGAATAGTATGTGTGTGGGGCAAGGCCAAGGCTCCCACTCGCCAGAGTAGTCACCGACTTCTTCATGTCCACCATATTCTCCACCTGCAGAAACATTTGAAGGAGTAAGCAACAGAATCTAATCCGTGTGTCCTTCAAAGTGGTTGGAGAGGATGACTTCATAGGATTATCCTGCAACCTCCACATGCTAGGCATAGCAAATAGGTGCTACAAAACACACACACACACACACACACACACACACACACACACACACACACACACCCGAGACAGGAGAGCAGAGCATAGGAGAGGAGAGAGGGGAGGAAGGGGAGGAGAGGAGAGCACAGAAGAGAGAAGAGGAGGGGAAGAAAGGGAGAGGAAGGGAGAGGGGAAGGGAGGAGAGAAGGGACCCCAGAACTGCTTATTTTGAACTGTCAACTTGTGCAGCAGGGAGTGGCCTGGGACTGCAGCCTTCACTGCGGGTCACCTGTGAGCCTGTCTGTAGAGAAGTGATTGACATGGGGAGCCTCAACTCATTAGCACAGTGCCAATCCCTAGGCTTGGGTACCAGACTGCATGTTGCAGGGGGAGGGGGGATCTCTAGTGGAACCCAAGCAAGCTCAAACGCATGCATTTATTGCTCTCTGCTCTTGACCCTGGATAGGATGTGACTAGCCGCTTTGCGTTTGTGCCCACACTTCACTGTGATAATGGACTGTGACCTGCAAGTGTAAGTCAAAATCACCACAGTGGAACAGCTTTGTTCCAGGCAATCACACTGGCAGCTCTGGGACAGCAGGTGCCAGACTCATGCTCTGAGGGACCAGGGGCACACTGCCTGGCTCTCATTTTCTGTTCTCCAAGTATAACGTAAGAATCCCCCATGGATTTCTGGCAAGGAGCTGAAAAATTGCTGTCAGTACATGCCATGTGTCAGATGACAACCAAGAGCAAGTTTCAGAGGCCCTGTTCATTGCTCCTCCAAAAACCAGTTATGAGAGGAAAGCCTGCCAGGCGCTTCTTGCTGCTTCCTTGCCACCATTCCACGGAGAAAAGTCACTGGCAGAACCCTGGCAGAAGCATGGATGAAAAGCATGGGTCCCCAGATTTCTCACCTTTAAGGAATAGCTGGTGGACCTGAAAAGACTGGACTTATGCCCAGGTGGCCCTTGGTCAAGCCCCATCTTCAGGGGAATTCTAAGCCCAGACATTGAAATGAATATGACACATGTCACTCTGAACATTGGCAGGCCAACGAAGAGAGAGACCCACTCACTTGTTTACCTCTATACTAGAGACGGCAGTGCTGTTCATGATGCAGATGAGGTTGGTTCATTTAGCTATGGTGCCCTCCTGTCTTGTAGACAGAGGTTCACAGCCTGCCAGGTGTGGCCAGGTGCACCAGGAGCTGCAAGGGAGACGAGAGAAGATGGAAAACCATGGCATGAGAAGGACAGAGAGTCCCAACTACTGTACATAAGCCAGCCCACACCTTCCTGAGGCCATGACTCTTAACAGATTCATCCTGAAGGAAGAGGGGGAAACAGGCACAGGAAGAATTGCCCAGGAGGAGAGTCACAGGGTCTTCAGAAAGAGGGGACAGCAGAGGGCCTGCACAGTTGACACCACATTATAGGGCATTCTCATGTTCATGGCTAAACAAGACCTGCACTCAGAGAGGTTGAAAGACCTCTGTGTGAGACCTGACACGCAAGGATCCCTCAGTACTTGTCAGTACATCAGTAGTCCATTCGTTCCTAGGACTACTACTAGTTTAGGGCTAGGACAGAGGGAACCTGGAGAAGGAGGTGAGAAAGTTTCATGGAAGGGGGTGAGAAAGCTTCATGGGACCTTCCCATCTTCCTCACCTGATCTTCCTTTTCAAGTCTAGACACCCTCCTTTATGACATAAACATCATCTAGCTTAGCAGCAACAGCTACAACTACCACAGGACAAAATCCGGTAGTCCCAGAGCATTGTCCCTCACACATGAGTCAGGACTTTTGTTTTCAGGCTGCCCTTCACAGCCACAGGCAAGGAAGGACCTAGGGTGTCATCAAGGATGCCTCAGGATGCTTCACTGCTTTGCTGAGGGTCAGACTCATAGCTGGTGACATCTACAAAGAGCACAGTGACAGCAGTCAGATCAGAGGAGACTTGGGGTGCCCATCCCATCTGCCCCACTCAGTGTCTTCCATGCTGGAGCCTGTCACATGGCTGCTCTCATGGCCCTCTGTCTCACGTCTTCTTTCCTCCCAGGCTGTACTCAGCACTGCTTTCAAGGGGACCATCTCCTCCAACTCCCTGTACTACCATTCATCCTCTCAGGTCCATTACTTTGTTGAAATATTTTCAAGTGGACTTACCTCACTGCCTTTGTCTTCTGGGTTATCCTAAACTCTTGCCAGTGTGCCAGCTCCTTGTGGGCAGCTTGACCATCAGACTAACAATCCTGGGATCCAGCTCCTACTGAGGGCTGGGCACATGGTGGTTACTGAATGTCAACTGACAGAAGAACCGCTCATATCATTGCACAAAGGCATCCCAGAAACTGGGGTCAGACTTCTGACCCATCCCAGAAACTGGGGTCAGACCTCTGACCCAATCTTCACCCTTACTCCTTGTAGGTAAAAATGGAGTCTGGCCAGGAGAGGGATGAACTCCTACCATGATGCTACAGGAGGACTGGCGCAGACACAGCCCAGGAAGTGAGAAACAGGCTGCATGGCTAGAAGGGACAGCCCAGCTCTGTATACTTTCCACAGCTTGGACAATGTCTCAAGGAAATTCAGTGACAGTGGTCACAGGGCCACCACTGACAAATATGGTAAGGGCCTCCTCCAGGCTCTTCAGGTTTAGAAGGACAGAGAGTCAAAGCTGAAGAGATTCAGGGAAGAAGCTGTTGCCTTCTAAGTGACAGAGTGGACACTATGAGGACACCAGTGTAGAAAGTAGGTCTGAAGAGGGGAATCACTTGTTTCACTATTTAGTTCCCAGGTACAGTTTGGCCTCACAACATCTTTCCATCCAACCTCACAGTATCTTAGTCCTTGTCTTAGTGTCAACATAGTGACAGTAACCCCCATAAGAGCATATTGGGGTGTATTTATATTGAGAGAAGTAAATCAGCCTTCTCAACAGGACCATGTGTTGGCACAAGGTCTTCTTCATTAGATGGTGACAGTGCCCCAGCTCAAATAGGACCTTTCAGAGACTGTGCACATCCTAAATGCCCAGACAGACTTGCAAGAATACAGAGGTCCAGGCTGCTGTCCCAACTTGCCTTCCCATGATAAGGAGCAGGGATCTCCTGTCACCCTTGGAAAGAATCCTCTGGGTGATTAGAGGTAGAATTCATGGAGGAAGGGAGAGAAAAAAGGGCCAGCATTACTGTCCCATGACAAGAGTATCATTTTGGTCTTGGGATGTAGGACTTGAAGACTACCTCTTAGTACTTCTTTCCTTTTTATCAGATGCTTTGGATGGCTATCACAATACTCTCTCTTCTTGAGAATGGAGTTAGTTCCCTGTAGAGAATCCTGTGTCACTGCAATCACATTGCCTTCTTGGCTTGACTTGTGTCCCATCGACTTGGCACGCATGACATAAGATGTATCCAGAATTTCACCTGCACATGCTGCTGTCCAGACCTGGCCAATACCCCACACTTTGCTATCAGGAAATATGTCAGAGTCAGCGCCTCTGTCTATCTGAACTGCAGGGAAGTGGCTCTGTAGAGCTTTGACCATAGTCTCTCTGCCAGGTACCAGATTATCACATTAGATTCCATCAGGACATTTGTTTCAGAGACCCAAGTCAGAGACCCATGAATTGGGAATATAATGCCAAAGAAATGCAGGAACAAAGGCCATATGGCTGCACTTTGACCAATCAAGGGAGTTCTTCCAGGCTCCTCAGATGTTGAAGACTAGGGGTTGGGAAACTGATGAATGTTTAGTAAGCAACCACATGAGGGCATGGTCCTGGGATGCCGCTGTGGAGAGTATTGTGATACAGCAAACATCTCCCCTCCAGATTGGGAATGCAGGTACACAGCCACTGGGTATCCAGCTTGGCCTCCCCCCTGGTGGCCTCCACATTGTGATGTCAGCCTTTACAGGGCTCAGGACACTCTGACTGTCCAGTTCAACTGTAGGAAGTCATTAAAGTGGCTTCTTTGTGCTTTGATCTTAGTCACCCTGCCAGGCACTGCTCCCTCAAACATTCTTCCTATCTTGTCATTTGTTCCCTATGGACAACGACTCTTGTACCAACTTTCCTCTGAGAAGTTGTTAGCAGCACCCTAGCTGAGGCACAGATTTCTCTTTTCAGGCGCACTGGTTACTATATGAGAAGACTGGACCTCTGCCCAGGTGGCCCTTGGTGGAGTCCCATATTCAGAAAAATTCTAAGTGTAGGCAGTGAAATGAATGTCGTATCACTCTGAGCAGGGCCAGGCAGTGAAGAGAGGCCCACACCCCTCTTTACCTCCATACTAGAGATGGTAGTGACAATGGAGTTGAGGGTGTTTGACTTAGAGATGGCGACATTCTGTCCTCTAGACAGACACTCCATGGCCTGCCAAGGTTTCTTCATGCACTGGGAGTTGCAAGGGGTAAGTGAGGGTATGGAAAACCATGGGATGAGTAAGATGAGTTTCAACTACCTTTAATATAAGCCAGACCATACCTTCCTGAGGCCCAGACATTGAACAGATTCTTGCCCAGGACAAGAGTCACAAAGTACAAAGTGGTCAGAAATAGGAGACAGCAGAGAGACTGCACAGATGGCACAACATTATAGATCATTCCCATGTTCATGACTAAACAAATCCCCCCTCTACTAAGATGGGACTGGGGAATAAATACTGTGCCCTTCCAACACTGTATCATCTTCACTGATAAGAGAAATGGCTGGGGTAGAAACAGATGCCCAGTCTGGTGCAGGCTCTAGGTATCAGAGAGATCCAGCTACTCAATGCACTGTTTCTGTCAGGTTTCCTCCTTGACCACACCCAACATCCCCTATGGAAAAGGAGCTGTGCCTACAAGTTACACACAGCAGGGAGCACATTCAGGAAGTGGTGGGCAGCTCTGCAAACTGACACTGAGTGTGAGAATGTTCTGGAGGAAGGGTTCATTCCTCTGATGTTCAAAGATTGAAGAGTAGCAGGCCCACCCAGAGAGATCTGAAAGATCTCTGTATGAGACATGGCACACAAGGGTCCCTCAGTACCTGTTAGTATTACCTAGAACTACTGTTAGTTTAGGGCTGGGACAGAGGGAAACTGGAGAAGGAGATGAGAAAGCTTCATGGGACCTTCCATCTTCCTCACCTGATCTTCCATTTCAAATCCAGACACCATCCTTTCTGGTCATCTGTTCCCTGTGGACAACTGCTCCACACATACACCCCCATTCCCAACTGCCTCCTGCACCAGCTCTCTTCAGTCTTTTGCTGTCTACTTGTAGTTGAGCTGAAGCAGGATTTCTCCCACAGGAAAGTATGCTATGTAGCAGGATTTAATCCAGCTGTTGTAGAAATACAAGTTAATATGCCATAGGACCCCCATTACATACACATTTTTGTTTTATTTCCTAATTTTTTCCAGTGAAAAGACATAGCCAAAGACATAGACAAAATAAAACACAAAGCAATCACACACCCTCTCATACCTGCTTGCCCAATTCCTCATTGGACTCCTCCTGCCTCTTTTCAGGGAGCCACTCTGTTGAACATAGGTGGGGGTTGTGTCTCTGAACTCCTTGGCAAACAGCAACAGGACAGGCAAGTCCTGATTCTCCTGTGCAGTCTCTTGAAGCACCCAGTGTTCTGAGGGGGAGATATTGCTTCCATGTCAAAGTCCAGCTTAGGTGGCAGGGACATTATCTCTTCCGGTATACTGCTGCTGATACATGGGTGAGCCCCAGGTTTGTATAGGGGGGCACAGCTACAAGGAGGGATCTTCCTCTGGGGACAACATTGAGGCAGGGAGGCACTTCTGGCCAATTTCCGCTCTAATAGTGTCAGGATATCAGGCTGGTTCTGCTGTAAAGGCTGACTGGGTAGGAAGCCAAAGATGGGTTCACTGGCTCTTCGTTTTAGGCAAGGTACTGGTGTTGGGGGAGGCGTAGGGTCAGTGTATTCAGGCTTGGGTAAGGTGGTGCAGTCAAGCCACACCCCCTTGCGTACCTGTTCTTCAATGATAAGATACGTCCCCATCATTTCATCATATTTTCTCTTTTGCAGAGACTCCAAGATGTCATTGATGTTAAACCCAAGATCAATCAAGATGTCTAGTACTTTGGGATCTGGATAGGTGTTACCTGGGATGTTTTCTTCACATTTTATCACCCATGGATGTTGTTCAACGTCTTCAATGGAGGGCCTCTTCTCTGGGGCAATCGTGAGCAGTTGATGAATAAGGTTTTCAAGTTGTGCAGAGACGTGAGCTGGGACAAAATAGCTCCCTTGGATGATATTCCCCTCGGTCTCTTTCAGGGTGCTTCCTTTGAAGGGGTGGTACCCAATGGTGATGAAATAGAGCACCACGCCCAGACTCCACACATCTGCCTTCTTCCCGTCGTAGCCTTCTCTTAGTACCAGTTCCGGAGCGTTGAAGATGTTAGTGCCGCATCTTCCTTGCAGCACAGTTCCGGCTCGACATCTTCTGGCAAGACCGAAGTCGGCCACCTTCACATTCCCCTCTGCGTCAATTAGGATGTTCTGAGGCTTTAGGTCTCTGTGTACGATATCAATTTGATGGCAATACCTGATGGCTGAAACCAGCTGACCAAATAGTTTTTGTGCCCTTACCTCCTGCAGCCTGCCACCTTTCTTTATTAGCTGGAACAAGTTTCCTCCCGGAGCATATTCAGTGACAAAATAACAATGTTTCTGGGTTGTTATAATCTGAAACAGACGAATGATGTTCGGATGTTGCAATGATTGCAATGTCGCCATCTCTGCTGTGATGATTCGAATGTGTTTCTTTATATTCTCTATAGACTTTATAGCCACCTGGGCGCCTGTGAAGCGATGCTGAGCTAGTTTTACATACCCAAATGCACCGTGGCCAATGTTACATTTAATTTTGTATTGCCTTTTCAGGCTATCATTTCGGAGGAGGCAGGCCATGAGGCCAGGTGGTCACGGCACTCGAACAGGTGTTGGTGTCCTCAACCCAACTCAACTTCTCAGTACTCAGAGTCCCACAGGTCGACTGAAAGCAGCTACCTGGTCTGTAGGGACAGACTGCAGTCAAGCCCAGGGCCTTATATACAGGACACTCATTCTTCCCTCACAGTGGCTCTTTGTGAGGTCAGAACAAGAAAAGAACCAATCACAGCAGGCTACAGCCTACATGGCTGTACATTGGGCCACAGCCACCTACCCCTTCTTAGGAAAATGCAGCTAGTCTCCACCAGCTTCTACTTTGGTGGATCAAGGAGACAGATATATATTTACTGGTTTGAAAATTACACCCAGCACTGTGCTTCAGCGGCCTTTGTAGCTGGACCCTGAGTACCTCAAACCGTTTCTGGACTTTGGAGGATGATGTACATTTTGAACAGGTGTCCTGCACAGAGGCAAAGTTATCAGGGGGTTTTTGTGAAAGCCATGTTTACAGTCTTCTGTTCTTGGGACCAGGGGGAGTAAAGGCAGAAAGATCCATGCCATGGGGGAGCTCTTGGCCTCTCTCTAGCCTAAACCTGTTAGTTCTGGTCCTGGTCTAGGGGCTTGCTTTCAGAGTGGATTAAAGGGCCACTTGAAGTGTGAATGTACAGAAAGTAGGAGGAGGTCCCTGGGGACTTCTGGGCATGGGGCTAATCTCCTCCTGAGAAGGCGATGATGGCTGGGGAGTCGGGAGCTCTATGCTCTGTCATTCATGCCTGTTCACCTCAAGAAGTCCTGGGAAACCACTGTGTCCACTACACTCTGTATTATAGATAGGAGATCTGGGATTTCTCCCTTGTGATCCAGGGTGCTGATTTCTCTCATCAGCAGTGTCAGGGACTATTGGGACAGCACCTAGAGCATAGACCAGCCTCTGGTGTGCTTCTGGAACCATCTCTAGTCATGCCTACCTCATGGTTCCTGAGATTCACACCATAAAAGGGACAGGATGTGGTCCCTGAGCCAGAGATGAAGCTCTCATTGCCTTTGAGACAAAGCCGCTTATGAGGCCTGGTGAGAACAGAGACTGAGGTGAAATGGCCATTCTGTCCTGACTGTCTTCCTGGTCCTGCTCATGCTTTCCAGCATAAACCACACCTCCTCCACCTGAAACAATGGATGGGGTGCTTTGTGGATTCTGCATGGGCAGTGGGACCACCATTCTGGAGCTTGCTAGCCCACAACATGGCCAAAACATCTTGGGAAGGAAAGGGTTTGATGAACTTGTGTATCCCAGTCAAAGCCCATGGCCCAGGAAAGCCAGAGTAAGAATTCAAGCAGGAGCAGAGGCCAAAGAACCTAACCCTTTGAGACCACACACTTTCTCACTGATTTTCCCTTCCTACCTCTCCTTGTACTGACCCAGAGGTAAGTGTGCTGAAGGCCATATCTTAGCTCCCCATTTGAGGAGGGGAAAAGAAGTGCTCACACCTGGAGATGAATTCCTCCCCTCCCCTGGTCTACTGTGTGCTCATCTGCACTGTGCAGGAGGGTCCCACAGACACTAATGCCCTAAACAGGGAGGCAGCAGCAGGCCCACTGTGTGAGATCATCTTCACTGTGCTAGAAGTTCGTTCACACAGGTTTCTTGGCTGTGAAGAAATATTCCTTGCTCTGCAGTTCTTGGCCCCAACCCACCTCCTTTTGAACCCTGAAAATATGTTCTACCACCTCAATCATTCTGTCTCATTGCTCAGACCACCAGGGCAGTGGACAGCCCACAATCTATTTGGCTGGCCCCATCTGGCAAGATCACCCTTCCTTTACTAAATAAAGGGCTGAGGCCCACAAGTATCATTCTTTATTGTTGTGTGTCACTGTTTAATCAGTTCTAATAAAGGTAAGCCAAGTGCCCTAGTGATGGCGTAGGTAAGGTAGACATGTGAGTTGTTGAAGTGCCCATAGCTCCAGGACATGAAAAGGGGTCAGGAAAGATGAGGGACACTTGTCCAGCCACCTCGTCCTCTGTGGACAAACAGAACTTTTAGAGGATCACTTGCCCAGAGACCTCTTAGGGTTGTTCCTGCTGCAGTGAATAAGGAAGGCCCTGTTCTGCCTAGGGATTGCTGATCCACAATTAACATCGTGTCTTTGTTAGCCAGATTGTACAACAGCATAATACATTCAAATATTTGGACAATAGTGGTCATGGTTGCCAGAGAAGCTTCTTAAATCCATTTTGCTTTCTTTGAATTGAGCCAGGGAAAATAAGACCTGTATGTGTATTGGGGTGCCTAGGGCCCCAGTACCAATCTAAGGGAAAATATCCCACTTTAAAGAGTCAAGATCCCCAAAAGATTAGTTTGGGGGGTGCTCCTTTAGGAATTTCAGGATAGAGAGGGGACTTAGCTATCAAAATTGGGGAAGAACTCTTAAGAGAGAGGATTATTTGAAGAGGGATTTCATTCCTTTCCTTGGTAGATCCCTCCATTGTTGAGCCAATAATAGCTAGAATCCAAGCATCTCATCAGCACTTCGGGGATAAGGCCTAGATTTTCTCACAGAAAAGAAGCTGAAAAAAGGCATCTCTCACCAACTTCCTTTCTCTCTGTACAAAAAGCCTAACTGGAACATAGCTTCTCTAGGGGATAAGACATCTCAGACTGAACATCTCCTAAGGAATATTCTGACCAGAACTGGGTGCTGTGGAAGTTGGGAACCTTCTAAGTACTTAGTGGTAGAACTTTTCCCAGTTCTGAGGATGGGAGGATAAGGGAGTGTCAGGTTGGATCTTGGAGGCCCTTGTGTGCAAAGAATGAAGCATTTGCTGGGACCTGTAAGTTCTCTCCAATTCCTTGGCACCCTGCATAGCTAACTAGAACAGTTTAATGGTGAGAAGATGGGTAATTGAAAACCATTAAAATAGGAAGAGTGGGTGGAGAGGAACCAATAAATTGTGACTATTTGCCATGCATATACAACATATGGTGTTGTGTAATGTTAGTTTAAGCACTTTACATTCATTTATGCTATGGAGTATGTGGTGAATGATGCAAAGCTGTTGCATCCTTTTATACTGCAATTGTTTTTATTTTTATTATTTAAATTTTCTTATTTTACACATCAATGCCAGTTCCCTCTCCCTCCTGACCTCCTATGCCCCCCCCAGCTGACACATTTAGACAGCCTGGTTTGCTTTTATGTTGGTTTCCCAGCTGTCAGACTGGGGTCCATGAGTTCCCACTTGATCAGGTCAGCTGTTTCTGTGGGTTTTCCCAACATGGTCTTGACCCCTTTGTTCTTCACTCATCCCACTCAGAAACTGGATTCCAGGAGTTCAGCTCAGTGTTTAGCTGTAGATCTCTGCTTCTACTTCCATCAGCTACTGGATAAAGGCTCTAGGATGGCATTATAGGGGAAGGACATTTAAGGTAGCCTCTCCACTGTTGCTTAGATTGTTAGTTGGTTCATCCTCGTAGATCTCTGGGCATTTCCCTAGTGTCAGATTTCTCCATAAACCTATAAAGGCTCCCTCTATTGCGAGTCTCTTTTCTTGCTCTTCTCTATTCATCTTCCCATTCAATCTTCCTGATCCCTCATGTTCTCCTCTCTGTCCTTCTCTTCTTCCCCATCTTTCTCCTCTCTCTCTCCCCTCTCTCCCATGTTCCCTATTTGTTCAGGAGATGTTTGTAGAGAGCTGCGAAGTGCTGCACCTTAAAGATGGCACTGGCTTCGGCTGGCTTCCGCCTTCCACCTTCCCTATGGTGAGTGCTCTCTGCCATAAACAAGTCCTTATTTGGCTAAGCCTGTTCAGCTTGCTTGCTTCCTTATAAGAGCAAGCTATGTGCAAGGTCCACGTGGCTCACTAGGGTTGGTCAGCACAAGGGGATTTAAGCCTGTGTGGGCGTTTCCCCAGGGTCAGAAGAAGAAGCATAATCAAGGATCCTGATTAAATTGCTAGAAGATCTCTCCTGAGTTGCATCTTCCTTGCTGGTCGAGGTTGGGCGGGACAGATGTTGTCCCTTTCACCTCTACTGGAGGACTGTGTATGTTTCCTAGCTTCTCTGAAGGTGTGGATTGTATTCTGGTGAACCTTTGCTCTATGTCTAATACCCATATATGAGAGAGTACACACAATGTTTGTCTTTCTGTGACTGGGTTACCTCACTTAGGATGGTTTCTTCTAGTTCCATCCATTTGCCTGCAAATTTCAAGATTCCATTGTTTTATTGTTTGTTTCTTTGTTTTTTCTCCCTGCTGAGTAGTACTCCATTGTGTAAATGTAGCACATTTTCTGTATCCATTCTTCAGTTCTGGCTATTACAAATAATGTTGCTATGAACACAGTTGAATAGATGTCTGGCACCCACCTGGCTCAGTGTATTAATTGGGGCTGGCGTGGCAGCGGGACAAGACCGGCAGCGGAAAACCTACTCCTTACAGATGTCCTTATGAATGTTCATCCTTTGGGTATATGCCTAAGAGTGGAATTACTGCATCTTGAGGCAGACTAGTTTCCATTTTCCCATTTGTTTACCTCTGCAAAGCTGTGTTACTTTGCCTGCCTAAAACATTGATCTAATAGGAGCAGAATGGCCAGTAGTTAGGCAGGATACAGGATAGGCAGGGCTGGCATGCAGAGAAAATTAATTGGAGGAGAAATCTAGGCTCAAAAGCAGAAGGAGGAACAAGAAAAGAAGGAGAGGAGTATGTCAGGGACCAGCATAGCCAGTCATGGAATAAGGAGGATAGGGCGATACATAGAATAAAGGTAAAAAGCCCAGAGACAAGAGGTAGTTAAAGAGAAATGGGACAATTTGAGTTCTACAAGCTGGCTAGAAACAACCCAAGCTAAGGCTAGGCCTTCATAAGTAAAACTAAGTTTCTGTGTGTTTACTAGGAGCTGAGTGGATGGACCCCAAGTGTAAAAAAATCCTACAAAACAAAAACTACAGCATTTTATTGAGTATTGTGGACTATTGTTATTAGTTATTCTTTGAATTTCTGGTAGAATTCTGCACTGAAACCATCTGGCCCTGGGATTTTTGTTTCATTTGGTTGGGAGGTTTTGGTGATTGCTTCTATTTCATTAGGGGTTATATGTCTATTTAAATTGCTTATCTGTTCTTCATTTAATTTTTGTAGTGATATTTATTCAGAAAACTGTCCATTTCCCTAAAATTTTACAATTTTGTAGAGTGCAGGTTTTCAAAGTATGACCTGGTGATTCTCTGGATTTTCTCAGGGTCTGTTGTTATGTCCTCCTTTTCATTTATGATTTTATTACTTTGAATGTTCTCTTTCTGCCTTTAAATTTGTTTATACAAAGGTTTGTCTCTCTCCTTGATTTTCTCAAAGAACCAACTCTTTGTTACATTGATTCTTTGTATTGTATTCTTTTTTCTACTTATTGATTTCAACCCTCAATTTGATTACTTCCTGACATATCTTCCTCCTGGGTGAGTTTGCTTCTTTTGTTCTAAAGTTTTCAGGTATGCTGTTAAGTCTCTAGTGTAACTCTTCTCCAGTTTCTTTATGTAGGCATTTAGTGCTATGAACTTGGATGTTCCAACGCAAGAACACATCAGAGATGAAGTAGGCTTCTTCCCAGAGATGGAGGGATGGTTCAACATACAAAAATCTGTCAGTGTTAACCACCATATAAATAAATGGAAAAAGAAAAACCACATTAGCATCTCACTAGATGCTGAAAAAAGCCTTTGACAAAATCTAACACCCTTTCATAATAAAGGTCTTGGAGAGATCAGGGATAAAAGGAACATACCTAAACATAATAAAGGCAATATACAGAAAGCCAACAACCAGCATCACACTAAATGTGATTCCTCTAAAATCAGGAACAAGAAAAAGCTGTCCACTCTCTCCATCTCTTAAATGTTGTATTTGAAGGTCTAGTTAGAGCAATAAGACAACAAAAAGAGATCAAGTGGATACAAATTGGAAAGGAAGAATTCAATCTTTCACTATTTGCATATGATATGATAGTTTACATAAGTGACATGGAAACTTTTACCAGAGAACTCCTACAGCTGAGAAACATCTTCAGTAAAGTGACAGGATACAAAATTAACTCAAAAAAAAATCAATAGCCCTCCTATATATAGACAATAAATGATCTGAGAAAAAAAATCATAAAACATCACCCTTCACAATAGCCACAAATAACATAAAATATTTTAGGGTAACTCTAAACAAACAAGTGAAAGACCTGTATGACAAAAACTTTAAGTTTTTAAAGAAAGAAATTAAAGAAATCAGAAAATGCAAAGATCTCCCATGATCTTGGATACTTAGGATAAAAATAGCAAAAATGGCAATCTTACCATTAAGGATCTATAGATTCAGTGCAATCCCCATTAAATCCCTGCACAATTCTTTACAGACCTTGAAAGAACAATGCTCAACTTTAAATGAAAAAAAAAAAAACAGTATAGCCAAAACAATCCTGTACAATAAAGGAACTTGCAGCAGAATAACACTTCCTGACTTAAAGCTCTACTATAGAGCTATATTAACAAAAACAGCTTTGTATTAGCCCAAAAACAGACAGGTAGACCAATGGAATCAAATTGAAAAACTGAAGACCCTGATATTAATCCACACACTTACAAAAACCTGATTTTTTTTTACAAAGTATCTAAAATATACAATTGTAAAAAGAAGGCATCTTCAAACAAATAGTACTAGCATTACTGGATGCTGACATGTAGAAGATGACAGAAAGATCCATATCGATAGCCATGCACAAAACTTATGTTCAAATGGATCGAAGGCCTCAACATAAATCCAGCCACACTGAACCTCTTAGAAGAGAAAGTGGGAAGTAGCTTTCAATGTGGTGGCACAGGAGACTACTTCCTGAACCAGTAGCACAGACACTGAGATCAAAAATTAATAAATGGGACCTCCTGAAATTGAAAAGATTCTGTAAGGCAAAAGACACAGTCAACAAGACAAAAAGGCAGCCCACAGAATGGGAAAAGATCTTCTCCTATACAGAGGGCCAATCTCCAAAATATACAAAGAACTCAAGACCAAATAATCCAATTAAAAATGGAGTATAGATATAAATAGGGAATTCTCAATAGAGGACTCTCAAATGGACGAAAGGCACTTAAGAATTTACTCAACATCCTTAACCATCAGGGAAATGCAAATCAAAGCATCTCTGAGATACCATCTTACAGCTGTCAGAATGACTAAAATCAGAAAACACCAATGACTATGCTCGACAGAATGTCGAGAAAGCGAACACTCTTCCATTGCTGATGGGAATGCAAACTCATACAGCCACTTTGGAAATCAGTGTGGCAGTTTCTCAGGAAAATGGAATCACTCTAACTCAATGTCCAGCAATTCCACTCTTAGGCATATACCCAAAGGATTCCCATTATACGACAAGGACATCTGTTCAACTATGTTCATAGTTATTTGTAATAGCCAGAACCAGAACCTGGAATCAACCTAGATGCCCCTCAACAGAACAATGAATAAAAAAATGTGGTATACATTTATACAAATGAATACAACTCAGCAGAAAAAAAAATGACAATTTGAAATTCACAGCCAATTGGATGGAACTGAAAGAAACCAGTCTACTTGAGGTAACTCAGACACAAAAAGAAAAACATGGTATGTACTCACTCTTTAATGGGTATTAGACATAGAGCAAACAACAGCCAGCCTACAATCCACAAGAAGTTAGTAAACAAGGAGGAACCTAAGGGAGACATACATGGACCCCCAAGAAAGGAAAAGGGACAAAATTTCCTGAGTAAATTGGGAGCATGAGGAGAAGGGGAAGGGAGGTAGAAGGAATAGGGAGTGATAAGGGGAGGCAGGAAGAGAACAGGAGGGATCAGGGAGATTGAGTTGGGGGAAGAACAAAGGAGAGCAAGGAAAGAGATGCCTTAATACAAGTAGCCATTATGGGCTTAATGAGAAGCCTGGCACTCGGGAAATCCCCAGAAAGCCACAAGGATGATCCCAAGTAAGAATCTAAGCATTAGAGGAGAGGCTACCTTAAATGTCCTTCCCCTATAATGAGATTGATGACTACCTTATATGCCTTCCTAGAGCCTTCATCCAGTAGCTGATGGAAGCAGAAGCAGACACCCACAGCTAAACACTGAGCTGAACTCCTGGAATCCAGTTGTAGAGAGGGAAGAGTGATGAGCAAAGCCCTCAAGACCATGTTGGGAAAATCCACAGAAACAGCTGACCTGAGTATATGGGAGCTCAAAGGCCCCCGATGCACAGCTAGGGACCAGTATAAGACAAAACCAGGACCCTTGAATGTGAGTGTCACTTGTGGGGCTTGGGAAATCTTTACGGCTTCTGGCAGTGAAACCAGTATTTATCCCTAGTGCACGGATGTACTTTGGGGGCCATTTCCTATGGAGAGATACTTCCTCAACCTAGATACATGGGAGAGGGCCTAGATTCTGCCCCAAGTGATGTGACAGACTTTTAGGATCCCCCATGGGAGGCCTCACCCTCAGTGAGGAGTGGATGGGGGGTGAAATGGGAGGATGTTGGGGGGAATGGGAGGACTGGAAGGTGAGGGAACTGAGATTGGTTTATAAAAGCGGATTGTTTTTAATTTAAATAAAATTAATTAAAAATAAATAATAGGCAAGCACTTCTCTTCTTCAAATCATTTTAATTAATCTTTTGGATTTTTTGTTTTTTTGACATTTCTTTCCATTAACCCATTAAGGTCAGGTTGATGAATAAAGTGGTAAGAAAGATAGGTCTCCCTCAATATGTTCAGCAGGTTACATTTTGGAGGAAAAATAAAAGTCATGTAAAATATGTAATTTTGTACATAGATTCTACACTGAAGGCATAGGGGCTAGGACAGTTGCTCAGTGAGTAAATTGCTATGAGTGTATGTTTTCTGTCCACCACCAATGTGAAAAATGGTGTTTGGTGGCATTTGCCTATAATCACAGTGCTGGGATGGCAGAGAGCCAGAGCTGAGAGCTTGTTGGCCTTACCTGGGTAAATTGCTAAGATTCAGGTTGAGTGTGAAACTCTGTCTCAAAACATAAGGTGTAAAACAATAGAGGAAGATACCCAAAGGTTATCTCTGGTATTCACTAACGCACTCATGGCTTCGTGTGTGTGCACGTGTGTGTGTCTTTGTGTGTGTGTGTCTTTGTGTGTGTGTGTGTGTGTGTGTGTGTGTGTGTGTCTGTGTATATGTATAACACAATAAAATACACAACCAAACCAGCCATTACTTGGTGAGTCTGGGACAATGAAAGACCCTGTCTCCAAAAAGCCAGCAAACAAAAAACAGTACTGATTAAGAAACAAAATTATCCCCCTGGCCCTCCATATCTGCCTGCACCCAAATACATGCAAATGCAACATGTACACACCCACATTAAAAAATACAATAAAGTTTCTTCTGAGAAAGTTTGTTTTATATTTTTTTTTAATATTTGTGTTTGATTTTATTTTGCCTACATAGATGCAGATCATAGTGAAAATACCCAATATATCATTAGAATCTGGGAAGCATGTCTTAGTTCTGCAGTGAGAGGGCACAAATGGCCTCATTTGAAGCATGGTACCACATACGCTGGTCCACAGGTAGATGGATGGATGTATACGAATGAACCGCCATGATCAATAATATCTCTTCTAAGAATTAAAAACTGGAACTGTACGGAAAGCAAGTGAGTCACTGTATAAAACAGAAAGACTGTGGAGGAAAAGGAGAGGACCCAGTTTGGCGGACAAAGGCAAACATCAAGAGTTAGCTAGAGAAAGCCAAAGGATCCAGAGTCTGCAAAAAGTCCTTGATTGACAGTGTTCCTGCTTTGGCTCCATCATCACAAATGACTAGCAGAAAGAGTATGTTTGTTCATTTAATATTTATTAGTGTTGACAAGGCAGAATTTCTGCCAGGAAGAAGTTAAATGATCAGAGCACAACTGTAGCTCAGTGTTTCCCATAACTTCACTTGTGTGCGGTGGTATCCTTGTCATCTGAAATGTGGGAAGTCTAACATTTCCTACTGTTGTTCCTGTCCATGGTGCTCTAATTTAATTTGTCTGTAGTCTTCAGCACTATTATCTAGAAAGTTAGGTTAAGTTCAAAACAAATTATTGGCCTTGGCAGGTGACTCATAGTGCTTGTGGGTCAAGCCCAAAGACCTGAGTTGGAATTCCCAGAATCCATGTGAAGCCAAGCATCTGTAGCCCCAGTGTTCCTATGGTGCCAGGTGAATCCATGGGACTTCATAGATCAGCTAGCCTGGCATCCACAGTGGAAAGCAGCAGAGAGACCCCGCCTCAAACAAGGCAAATGTCCAGGACTGACACCTGTGGTTTTGCACACCCATATTCACAAACACAAACACATATACACAGGGGAAAACTAAAAATTTTAAAGTAATTTTAAAATAATTACATTATGCAATTAATGCTGCTTTGTTACCTACCCATCTCTCTCTCTCTCTCTCTCTCTCTCTCTCTCTCTCTCTCTCTCTCTCTCTGTGCGTGTGTGTGTGTGTGTGTGTGTAAGAGGCCAACAGACAGACAAACTGACAGACAGACAGAGTGTTCCTATAGCCCAAGTTCATTTGTAACTGATTATGTAAGCCAGGCTAGCCTTGAATTCATGATCTCCTTGCCTTAATTTCCTAAGTGCTGGTATTGTGTGCATGTCCCACCACACCTGTATTGACATATATTTTTATTTCAAATTTTTCTAGTGAATGAAAATCTCTGAAAAGAGTGTTTGAGTCTGGGCCACTGGAGATGAAAAGCATGCCTTACCTTAGGACACAGTACTGTGGTGTCCCATACTAAAGTGCAATACGGTTTTAAAGGACAAAAGGTTAAGCAGTTTTTCAGTCAGCAAAAAGGTATATGATGCCGTGAAATGTAATGCCAAGATGTGGAGAGGGAAGGAAAGCAGTCACCCGTGAGCATCCACCACAAAGTCAAGTAAACTAAAAGACAGGATGGACAGCAGTGGAAGAGATGGAGTGTACAAAGGTACTGAGTCCAGTGGAGAAATGCCCCACCTACTATCTGAGACTTAAGGTTTATTTTTCCTACATAAAAAATAGTTTCATCACCTCAGTTCCTATCACTCTTCCCATCATCAAGTCAGAAAAGCAGCTAGAGGCCCCCAAGATGAATTAAAGAGGAGTTTGTTGCAGTGCTCAATCCACACAAATGGGTTTCAAGAAATATCTAGAGAATATCTAAACTCAAGAAGGCTCACAAGCCTTTTGGGATCCATTGGATGTGCTGTTCTTGCGTAGTTCCTTATTTGGAGACCTGAAATACAAGCAGAGCACATATAACTACATAGCTACACAGTGTTACCTACTCTTTCTTAGAAAACACATATTTAAAAACACACAGAGAGAGAAATAAAATAAAGTTGTGTGGTTGGTCAGTTGAAAGTTAACAATCAAAGTAATTAAATATCTATGCCTCCCTGATGGATCAAGTTAGGAACAAGTTAAAGCATCTGCACTTCTGATTCTAAGAGAATTATCCAGAATGACACCATATGTGACAGTTAGAAAATCTAGAACACAAAACCACAGTTTTGCCACTGAATCTGGTCTCCCCAAGCAGGCTTGTGGCTAGCAGGGTGGCCATGCTGGGTACTTTCTGTCAACTTGAATCAAACAAGAGTCATTTAGGAAGCAGCGCCTCAGTTGAGAAATTACCTCCATCCGACTGTCTGTTTTCATGACTGCAGGGATGTTTTCTTGGTTAATAAATGATGTATGTTGGGGGGAATCCAGTTTACTGAGGGCTGTCCCACTCCTGGGCAAGAACTCCTGGTATATAAGAAGCTGTGCAAGCCATGAGGAGCAAGCCAATAACAGCTTTTCTCCTTGGTTTCTGCTTCAGCTCCTGCCTTTAAGTTCCTGTCTTGAGTTCTGCCCTTACTTCCCTCAATGACTGTGTATAACTGTAAGCCAGAAATCCCTTTCCTTTCCCAGGTTGACTTGATCAGTGTTTCATCATAGCAACAGAGACACAACCAGGACAGCATACCCCAGATGACCTGAAAACGCTGATGCTTTAGATGGGAAATAAAGTAGAACTAACTCCTGAGTGGCCATCCCTCCCTACCTGCTGTACTTTAGCTTTAAAATTCTGCTTTTATTTTGTTTCTCAGAAGTTAATTCAAATATCTTTCTGTTTCCTGTTTCATGCTCTTTGTTCCTTTCTGTTTGTTTTTTGTTTTTTTGGTTTGTTTTTTTGTTTTTATTTTTGTTTTGCTTTTTGTTTGTTTTGTTTTTGAGACAGGGTTTCTCTGTCTCTGTGACTTTGGAAGCTGTTCTGGAACTAGCTCTTGTAGACCAGGCTGTCCTCAAACTCACAGAGATCCACCTGCCTCTGCCTCCCAAGTACTGGGATTAAAAGCATGTGCTACCATACCACCTCTGGGCTCTTTATTCCTTCTTAAGTCTAAGTCGTTGATGTGAAAACTCTATTTGGGGCTTAATTTAAAGAAATGGTAACATTTTCTTCCCAAATTTTTTTTCCTTAAAGTTTGATTCAACAGATGGGCCAATAGCCTACTTACTTGATTGGCGCAAGATACTTTATTATCATTTTATATGATCTTTACATTCAGTCAGGCTATTCATAACACAGGTCAAGTTACTGTAATCTTCAATGAAAGGTATGTACTAGTGACTCTCAAGCTTAGGAGTGCCATGGAGTTATAATGGATGCTAAAATATCCTTTTGGGAGTTTATCCTTCTCATTTCTAAGCCAGCAGGGTTGAAGGGAGGCCAGAGATGCTGATCTGGGTATGCTTTGGGTGCCTCAGGATTACACATATTCTGACCTTGTCGTAGATTTGATGTCATCTAAAACATATCTGTGTATATTTCTGAAAGTGTCTGTCATTAAGATAAAAATGAGAGAATACGAATATGAAGATTCTTGGCCTTAATTTTACCTGTACTGATTGTTCTGGTAAGAGCCTTCACCCATTCAGCCTCAGGATCCAAACAAATTAATTTCCCCATTTTCAGCAAGACTCTGTAAAAATAAAGTATTTTGGTAAGTAGCAACTGTGCCTATTTAATAAGTATACTCACAGTATATCAGCAAAATGGACTGCATACACTTAAAATAAACACATGGATTTTGCCAATGATATTAACCAAATTGGTAGAATGGAACTTTTAATTTCATCAGTATGCCTAGCTAATTTTTAAAATTGAAGTTTAGTTATTATTTGCTCATGTGCATGTATGTGTCACAGCATGGGCTCCTGGGATCAAAGTCAGATTGACAGGCTTGTCAGCCATGTATTTATGTATCCTTTATTGCTATGTGTCCACTGATTTTGTTAGATTTTAGGGCTCTATTTAAGACTCTTTTATTGTCAAGCAGGGAGAGCATGCATGGATTCTACTAGCTCTGTATTCCACAGAATTGCAAAACTCTACCACCATATAAAGCATCATTTTGTAGTTACTTGTATAAGACTGGACCATCTTACTGCACATGCCAGGGATTTAAAAGATAACACATCTTAAAATTTTCTAGTAATAAAAAGTAATATAATCAAATCCTTAGCAATTACATAACATAAAAAACATTAGCCACAAAGCACTGTGCATAATGGCACAAACTTGAAAATATTCCCTTTAGACACAAAAGCAAGCCAAGGGAGCCTGCTGTCATGGCAGCCATCTCAACAAAACTAGAGAGACAAGTAAAAGGTATAAGGTTCTCAAATGAGGAAATCATACTGCCTTATTCCCAGACAGCATGGTCAAGTAAAAGGGTGATTCCAACAAAGAAATGCTAAGTCTAAGCACCAAAAACTGGAATGTGAAATTTTATTAACATATCCTTTGAATAGCATCAGGTTGTGTACGGTGACTAGGATAGTTTTTGTGAATCAAGAAAGCTGAAGTAGATGATAAGTGTTTATGCACATTAGAGTATGATAACAAGTGTGGTAGTGAACAACTATCATCCCAGTAAACCAGGAGAGTGAGTTCAAGACCACCATCTCTCTCACAGTCACTTAAAACGAGCACACAGAGACATAGAGTGAGCCCCTGCCTCAAAATATAAAATAAGAGAATGCAAATGTTCTCAGAAAATTGGGAACAAATCCATATTCTTAAAATGAAAAAATTGCTATTATAAAGCCGTCAGTTTCCAGGCTACAACTTGAAAGGATTACATTTGAAAGTCTCCTTACTACACAGAAAAATTGCAAACTGCTTCTAAGGTTTTTATGAAAGGTCATAAATTCTGGAAGAAACAAGCCACACCTGAAGAAGAAAATGGAAAAGTTGCCCATTCCAGTTATGTATAAAAGGCTAATAATCAAATCTGTCCACCAGTAAAGTTGAAGAAGTACAAACAGCAAACTCATGAATATACAGATATATAGTGTGTATAGTAACAAAAACCTAGATAGAACCCAAATATTGATTTATTCAATAGTGTATTGAGTAAATGATTCTATTCATGTTTATTATTATGGTTATTGTTGTGAAACACTGTTGCTTCAAATGAATAAATGAGCTAAATACAGCAAGCTAAATGGATTACAAAATATGATGTTAATAGAAGCAAGATACAAAAAGGTACATATATTCAGTGTACTTCTACTAACTTATTCAAAAGCAGGCAAAATAAACAGTAATTGTTTTTCGTTTTATACCTAGATGTCAAATAAAAAGATTTTAAAGAGTAAGAAGCAACAGAATTCACTCAAGTGTCAGTTCATGCAGAGATATTTATATGATGTGGGGAATTTGTTGTGGCTGTCCTAATATACCAGAGATAAAGTGACTCAAATAATAGAAAAGCATTTTCTTCAAATTCTGAAGACTATGCCTTTAAGACCAAAGTATTGGCAAGCTTATTTTTCCTGATGTCTCTCTACTTGGCTTGCAGATAACTGCCTTCTTCACACTTTCACCGTGGTCCAAATGTTCACTGTCTTATACTAGGGGCCAGAGACATGACTCAGTGGCTAAGGGCCTTGGCTCTTCATCCACTTACTCTTCCCAATGAGCAAAGAATCCACCTTAGCCACCTAGCATGCTGAACTACAGAATGTGAAGTAATAACCACAGATACCTTATAGTCTATTATGGTAATAATATTACCTAGCAATGGGTAACTAAAATAGGCTACATATATATATATATATATATATATATATATATATATATATATATATATAGAGAGAGAGAGAGAGAGAGAGAGAGAGAGAGTTATAACAAAATTTATAACTAAAGAGTGGAGGAATTTCCTACAATCTGCAAGGCTGATAACCCAGAATAGTAGTTGTCACTAAGAGTCATTAGGAGGTATTATATATGCTAGGATATCCAAGTGTATAATGCAGAGATTTCCCAATGGTCCCTTATTCTTACATCCTTGCCCATGGCTGTGCATCTTTGATTTTTGAGTATTCATTAACTTCAAAGTTAATTCCACTCAGCAGAGTTTATAAAATCAAAGATATTTTCCATTCAAGACCTGCCTTCTGGTTTTATGTTTTGGTTTGGTTAGGTTTAGTTTTTTTTTTTTTTTTCTGGAAAGAATGAACATCATTTTTAGAAACAGGAGCACAAATATTGGGTAATAGTTTTCCATTCTGTGTGGGAATAATATTGTTCAGAGCTTTACTCTTCAGTCTTTTCATCTAGTGAGTTGTTCTTAATCTTCCTGATGCTGCAGTCCTTTAACAAAGCCCCTCACGTTGTGGTGGCCCCCAACCATAAATTTATTTTCATTGCTACTTCATAGCTGTGATTTTGGTACTGTCATGAATCATACTGTAAATATTTGTGTTTTCCAATGGTCTTAGGTGACCCCTATGAAAGGGTCATTTGCCCCTCCCCCACCCACCAAAAGGTCATGACTCATAGTTTGAGAACCACAGAAGCACACTCTGTAAGGAGAACACCAGCTAGAAAACACCAAGGAGGAGTTTCCACCCTCCTTCTCATATCTTCACTACTCACATGACTTCTTTCCTGCTGCAGTAGATATCCTCAGGAATCAACCAGACACTTTTAATGAATCTAAGAGGAATAAAGTCAGAATATGTCTGAATACACCAACATCGTAACTCCTGAGTTTTGCAGGGATGAGCTGTGGGGAAAAAAGTAAAAAACTCCTCAGCAAGAACAAATAAATCCATAGTGCTCAAGTTCTTACTTTGAATTAGGAGCCAAGGCAGTGGGGCATACAAAGTAGACACACAAGGCTGAGCAGGCAATCTTATTATGCCAAGGAAATGCTTGCTGAGCACCTACTACTTTTGTGAAAACTGAAAATGGGTGACTAATAGATTGCTTAATGGTAGATACAGTTGGTAACCATGGAAAAACAACTCAAGCCTTAATGATTATATGTAAATTTTATCCACTGAAAAGTGACAATTCCTATTAGCATTGTATACAGGAAATACCCTAAATCCTCTATTATCAGCTCTGAAAAGTAAAACATTGATTCATGTAGCCAGCTTATCCTAGCAAGTCAAATGCATGTGTTCACTTAACTCAATATGAAATCTATGACCTTCACAATCTAAATGCATACCTGCTTAGGGTTTAATTTAACCTGTTTAATACAATCTGTTTAACAGCTAAAAACCACCTCATTATATTTGAAATGTCTTTGAATTTCCCCCCAGTATCTAGATGGAAAAGAAAAATATCTTGCTTGCTTACCAAAGGTGCCTAGGCTGAGGACAGTCAGCAGAAATGCCTGCCAGCCTGCAGCAGCCATGTCTGTCTGTGTCTTGACTCTGGTCTGAATGGTAAAATTGGTACCGCCACTGTGCCTTTTATAGGCTCCCTGCAGTCCTGGATGGCTGTTTCTCTCCTCTTCTTCTACTCTCCCCACTGAAGAATGAAAAGTGGCATACTTGCCATTTCACAAGCCCAGGTGGAAGCTGGCCTTAGATTTCAAGCTTCATCACTTGAGAGGTTGGGAGCAGGTTTAGACAAACTTGATGCAGATACAAATCTCTCATTTCTTGAAGCTGAAACTGTGTAAATGTAAGGGAGATCGATGTTATTGTAGTCAATGAATGGAACTATGAGAACACATTTTTTTTTTTTAACAATCCCACCTTTTGTGAAAAGAAGAGAACTAAGATACTTTCTCACAGCAAATATTTGCCTTTGGCTCTTGTATATGTTTGCATGGTCCTATTTGAGGTTTTCATAGAATTTACCATGGTGAAATCATATTTACCCCATCAAATACAAAGGAAATAGAATCCAAGCTAAAATTACCTAGTAAATTTTTATTCTATCAAGAACAGCACACTCAAAGCACCCAGAATCCTGTCTTGCCCCTCCACCCTCTGGTAGAGGGTGGGACTCCCACTGCCCCCACCTCCCTCTCTTCACATACCCTGACCTGAGGCAGCCAAACCCTTTCTGCCACCAAATCCCCCAGAGATACCTGGAAGCAGAATAAAGCACCCAGCTACCATTCCTGTCTTGCCCCTTGCATCCTCATTGAGAGACGAAAGAATACAGCCTTGAAACCATACCCACCAGGAGAGGGAGAGACCTCACCTGTACTCGCTGGAAGAAGAGATAGGAAGATGACAATATAAGAATACATCCAACAGCAGAAAGACTTATATGACATCACCAGAGTCTCAGGATTCTATACCAGCAAGACCTGAACATCCCAATGCAGATAAAGCAGAAGAGAATGACCTTAAAAACAACTTCATGAAAATGATAGAGCCCCTCAAAGAGGATATGAGAAAATCTCTTAAAGAAATGGAAGAAAAAAATTGAAAGAAATAGAGGAAAAGATGAATCTAAAAATGCAATAAATCGACAAATCTCTCAAAGAAAGCAAGGAAATCCAAGAAAGAAAATAAAAAACAAAACCAATCAAACAGATGATGGAAACAATTCAAACACTTCAAGAACCGAAAACCGAAATAGAGACAATAAAACACACACACACACACACACACACACACACACACACACACACACACAAATTGATGGAGTGCTGGAAATAGAAAAGCTGGGTAAACAATCAGAAACTACTGATACAAGCATAACCAACAGAATACAAGAGATGAAAGAGAGAATCTCAGGTGCTGAAGGTAAACAACAGGAAATAGATTCATTGACCAAAAGAAAATCTTAAATCCAACAAATCCTTAACACAAAATATCCAGGAAATGTGGGACACAGTGAAAAGGCCAAACCTAAGAATAATAGGTATAGAAGAAGGTGAAGAAGCCCAGCTCAGCAGGGCAGAAACACATTTTCAATAAAATCAAAGAAGAAAACTTTCCCAACCTGAAGAAGAACATGCACATGAAAGTACAAGAAGCATACCAAACGGACTGGACCAAAAAAGTCCTGTCACCACATAATAATCAAAACACCAAACATACAGAATAAAGTAAGAATATTAACAGCAGCAAATGAAAAGGCCAAGTAACATATAAAGGTAGACCTGTCAGAATTACATCTGACTTCTCCATGGAAACTCTGAAAGCCAGAAGGTTCTGGATAGATGTTCTACAAACACTAAGAGATCATGGATACTAGCCCAAACTACTATACCCAGCAAAACTCTCAATCATTCCAAGGCAAAGCCATATTTTCACAATACATATCCACAAATCCAGCCCTACAGAAAGTTCTGGAAGGAAAACTCCAACCCAAGGAACTTAACTACACTCACAAAAACATAGGCAATAGATAACCCCACTTTACCAGAAGTCAAAAGAAAAAGAGGGGTAAATCTCCTCACAATACCACCACCAACAACAAATCCCAAACAAACAAGAATTAACAATCAATGGTTCTTAATTTCCCTCAATATTAATAGTCTTAACTTGCCTATAAAAAAGACACAGGCTAACAGAATGGATACAAAGACAGAATCCACACTTCTGCTGCATACAAGAAACACACCTCAACTTCAAAGACAGACACTACCTCACAGTAAAGGTTTGGGAAAAGATTTTCCAACAAATGGACTCAAGAAACAAGCTGGTGTAGCTATCCTAATATTTAACAAATTAGACTTCAAACTAAAATCAATCAAAAGAAATGAAGAAGATCATATCATATTAATCACAGGAAAAATCCATTATGAAGAAGTCTCAGTTCTGAACATCTATGCCCCAAATACAAAGGCACCCACATTACTAAAAGAAACATTATTAAAACACAAATCTCACATAAAAACACATACACTTATAATGGAAGACTTCAACCCTCCACTCTCAATACTAGACATGACCACCAGACATAAACTTAATAAAGAAACAAAAGCACTAACAGAAGTTATGACTCAATTGGATTTAACAGACATCTATAGAACATTCTATCCAAACACAAAAGATTATACATTTTTCTTAGCACCATATGGAACCTTCTCTAAAATCAACCACATACTTGACAACACAACAAACCTTAACAGATATTTTTTTTAAAAAAAATGGAATAACCCCTTATATCTTATCAAACCACCATGCTTTAAAGTTAGAATTCAACAACAATACAACTTGCAGAAACCCTACAAACTCGTGGAAACTGAACAATGTGCAATTGCACCATTCCTGGGTCAAGGAAGAAATAAGAAAGAAATTAAAGACTTCCTGTAATTCAATGAGAATGAAGACACAACATACCCAGACTTATGGGACACTTTGAAAGCAGTACTACAAGGAAAGTTCATAGCACTAAGTGCCCATATGAAGAAAATGGAGTATAGTCACATTAGAGGATTAATAGCACAACTAAAAGCCCTAGAACAAAAAGAAACAAACACACCCCCAAGGAGTAGACCCCAGGAAATAATCAATTTGAGGGATGAATTCAACAAAGTAGAAACAAATAAAACAATACAAAGAATCAATGTAACAAAGAGTTGGTGCTACCAGAAAATCAACAAGACCTTTATCCAAATTAACTAAAAGGCAGAGAGAGAACATACAAATTAGCAAAATCAGGAATGAAAAGGGGGCATAACATGGACACTGAGGAAAACCAGAGAATCTTCAGGTTACACTTTGAACACCTGTAGTCCATAAAATTCAAATATTTAAAGGAAATGAACAAATTTCTAGATAGATATCACTTACCAAAATTAAATCAAGAACAGATAAGAAACTTAAATAGACCTATAACCTCTAATTAAATAGAAGCAATCATCAAAAGTCTTCCAACCAAATAAAGCCCAGGGCCAGATGGCTTCAGTACAGAATTCTACCAGAAATTGAAAGAGCAGCTAATACCAATACTCCTCAAATTGTTCCACACAATAGAAGTAAAAAGTTCATTGCCAAACTCTTTTTACAAGGCCACAATTACCTTGGTACCCAAGCCACACAAAGACACAACTAAGAAAGAAACTACAAACCAATATTCCTCATGAACATTGATGCAAAAAACTCAATAAAAAAACTGGCAAATGGAATCCACGAACACATCAGAGAAATCATCCACCTTGACTAAGTGGGCTCCATTCCAGGGATGCAGGGATGGTTCAACATATGAAAATCTATCAATGTAATCCACCATATAAACAAACTGAAAAAAAGAAACCATATGATCACCTTGCTAGATGCTTGAGAATCCTTTGACAATATCCAACACTCCTTAATGATAAAAGTCTTGGAGAGATCATGGATAACAGGAACACACCTAAAAATAATAAAAGTAGTATACAGCAAACCAACAGCCAACATCAAACTAAATGTAGAAAAATGCAATGTGATTCCGCCAAAATCAGGAACAAGACAAGGCTGTCCACTTTCTCTATATCTCTTCAATATTGTACTTAAAGTTCTAGCTAGAGCAATAAGACAACAAAAGGAGATCAAGGGGATACAGATTGGAAAGGAAAAATTCAATCATTCATTATTTGCAGATGATATGATAGTTTACATAAGTGACCCCAAAAAAATCTACCAGGGAACTACTACTGCTGATGAACACCTTCAGCAAAGTGGTAGGATACAAGATTAACTCAAAAAGAAAATCAGTAGTCCTATGATAAAGGGGCTGAGAAAGAGCTAGTTATTGGTGGCACACACCTTTAATCCCAGCACAGAACTATTTACAGGACAGGCTCCAAAGCAATACAGAGAAAAACCCTGTCTAAAGAAAAGAAAAGAAAAAAGAAAAAAAAAAAGGAAAAGAAAAGCTGAGAAACAAACAATATAAAATATCTTGGGGTAAACAAGTGAAAGAAAAAAATTAAAGAAGATACCAGAAAATGGAAAGATCTCTCATGCTCATGGATAAGCAGGATCAACATAATAAAGATGAAAAATGGCAATCTTGTCAAAAGCAATCTACTGATTCAATTCAATTCCCATCAAAACCCAGAACAATTCTTCACAGATTTTGAAAGGATAATACTCAACTTGACATGGAAAAACAAAAGACCCAGGATATCCGAAACAACCCTGTACAATTAAGGAACTACCAAAGGTATCACCTTCCCTGATTTCAAGCTCTACTGTAGAGCTATAGTCCTGAAAACATCTTGGTATTGGTGCAAAAATAGACAGGTAGACCAATGGAATCGAACTGAAAACCCTGATATTAATCCACCCACCTACAAACACCTGATTTTTGACAAAATCTAAAATTATACAATGGAAAAAAGAAAACATCTTCAACAGATGGTGCTGTCATAACCGGATGTTAACTTGTAGAAGACTGAAGATAGATCCATATCTGTCAGCATGCACAAAACTTAAGTCCCAATGGATCAAAGACCTCAACATAAATCCAGCCACACTGAACCTCTTAGAAGAGAAAGTGGAAAGTACCCTTGAATGAATTGGTAAAGGATACTGCTTCCTGAATATAACACCAGTAGCACAGACACTGAAAATAAAAATTAATAAATGGGACCTCCTGAAACTGAGAAGCTTCTGTAAGGCATAGGACACAGTCAACAAAACAAAGTGGACAAAGTGGCAGCCCACAGAATGGGAAAAGATCTTCACCAACCCCACATCTGACAGAGGGCTGATCACCAAATTATACAAAGACCTCAAGAAGTTTGTTACAAGCAGTTGTTCCTGCCAGCCTGGTCCCACAGCCACGTCAGCCCCAAATAACACACAAAGAAGCTATATTAGATATAAAGCTAATGGTCTGTTACCAGTGTTTCATATTGGCTGTCTTAAATATTAACTCATTTCTATTAATCTAAGTGCTTCCATGTGGTCTCATCTTACTGAAGAGAGGATCCAAACTTCTTCTCTCAAGTCACTACATTTTGAATCTCCTCTACTACATCTCCCAGAATCTTCCTTGTCTCCTAGTCCCACCTATCTTGCTTTCCTATTGGCCAACAGGATTTTATTCATTAATCAGTAAGAGAAACATATTTATAGAATGACATCTCCCATCAGATGCTAGTCACCAAAACACCAAATAATCCAATTAAAAAATGGGGTGTAGAACAAAAAAGAACATATTCAATAGAGGAATATAAGATGGCTGAAAGACACTTAAGCAAGTGCTCAACATTCTTAGCCATCAG
Source organism: Phodopus roborovskii (assembly GCF_943737965.1). Taxonomy (NCBI): domain Eukaryota; kingdom Metazoa; phylum Chordata; class Mammalia; order Rodentia; family Cricetidae; genus Phodopus; species Phodopus roborovskii. The sequence goes on from NW_026126525.1 coordinate 13,120,066, forward strand.
GGAAATGCAAATCAAAACAACTCTGAGATACCATCTTACTCCTATCAGAATGGCTAAAATCAAAAACACCAATGACAGTTCATGCTGGAGAGGATGTGGAAAAAGGGGAACACTCCTCCACTGCTGGTGGGAGTACAAACTTGTACAGCCACTATAGAATAAGTATGACAGTTTCTCAGGAAAATGGGAAGCAGTCTACCACAATATTCAGCAATCCCCCTCTTAGGCATATACTCAAAAAAATGCACATCCATGCAACAAAGACATCTGTTCAACTATGTTCATAGCAGCATTATTTTTAATATTCAGAACCTGGAAGCAACCTAGATGCCCCTCAACTGAAGAATGGATGGAAAAAATGTGGAACATTTACACAATAGAGTACTACTCAGCGGGAAAAACAAACAAACAATGGATTCTTGAAATTAGCAGGCCAATGGATGAAACTATAAGAAACCATCCTGAATGAGGCAAGCCAGTCACAAAAAGACAAACATGGTATGTACTCACTCATACTCACTCATATTTGGATTTTAGACATAGAGCAAAGGATCACCAACCTACAATCCACACTGCCAGAGAAGCTAGGAAACAAGGAGGACCCTAAGAGAGACATACATAGTCTCCCAGAGAAGAATAAAGGGACAAGATCTCCTGAGCAAATTGGTTGCATGGGGGAAGAGGAGAGGTAATTAGGAGAAAGAGAGGGGATAAAGGAAGGGAGAGGAGAACATGGGGAACAGGAAGATTGAGTCCAGGGAAGAATAGAGGAGAGTAAGAAAAGAGATACCATAATAGAGGGAGTCATTATAGGTTTAAAGAGAAATATGGCACTAGGGAAATGTCCAGAGATCTACAAGGATGACCCTAACAATCTAAGCAATAATGGAGAGACTACCTTAAATGCCCTTCCCAGATAATGATATTGATGACTACCTTATATGCCATCCTAGAGCTTTCATTCAGTAGCTAATGGAAGCAGAAGCAGACACCCACAGCTAAACACCGAGCTTAACTCCTAGAATTCACTTGCAAAGAGGGAGGAGCACAGGGGTCAAGACCAGGCTGGAGAAACCCACATAAACAGCTGACCTGAACAAGGGGTAGCTCATGGACCCCAAAATGATAGCTGGGAAACCAGCATAAGACCAACCCAGAATCCCTGAATGTGGGTCTCGGTTAGGAGGCCTGAGCAGTCTATGAGACCTCTGACAGTGGAACCAGGATGTATCCCTAGCACAAGAAAGGACTTTGAGAGCCCATTCCCCACAGACAGATACTCCTTCATCCCAGAGAAACTGGGGAGGGCCTAGACCCTACCACAAATAACTTGACAGATTTTGATGATTCATCATGGAAAGCCTCACCCTTCCTGGGAAGCTGATGGGGGATGGTATTGGGGACCTATAGGGGACATAGAAGGATGGGAGGGAGAGGGAACTGGGATCTATATGTAAAATAAAAAAAGTATTAAATAAATTTTAAACAGAACAACAAACTACAGTTATTTGGGGCTTATGATTCACAAGGTTCATTGGGCATGAAGATTAATTATGTAGCAAAGGACCATGAGTTTTTACTCCTCTCCCTTAAGCAGTTCTAAGACTAATCTTAATTATCTAAAATGGACTGCTCCTTGTTTTGGCATACACAAATCAAACAGTAATGCATCTGTACTACTTTCCTGATAATATGAGTGACCACAGTCAGAGACTAGGTGGCCTAAATGGCAGCAATGTTTTGCCTTATGGTCCAGGAGGCAGCAAGTTCAAGCTCAAGGTGCGGACAGGGTTGGTTGTTTATCAGCACTACAAGGGAAGGAAATGCTCCAGGCATCTTTACTTGGTGTGCTTGTGCTTGTCACCCTGTTTACAACAGTGTTTTCTCTGTGAATGTCTCTCCAAATTCTCCTTTGTTAAAGGGCACTAATATGTTGGATCAGGGCTCATTCTGTTAACTAACTTTAACTCAATTGCTTCTTTTTTTTTTTTTTTAATGATAAAGCTTTCATACAATATATTTTGATCGGGTTTCTCTGCCTCCTCCAGTTCCTCATAGATCCTTCCCTCCTCCCTACAAAACCAACTTTATGTTCTTCTTTCCTTTAAAAACCAACAAGCAATACCAAGAAACAATATACGCTCATGTGTACACGTGCGCACATGCAAACACACACACACACACACATTTTCCACACAAACATAAATCAACATAAACAAGCAAAAGACTAATAAGAAAAAAATGCCCAAACAAAGAAAAATGAGACAAAAAGTCTACAAAATTAGCATTGAGTTTAGTATGTGTTGGCCAACTGCTCCTGGGCAGGGCACGGGACCTATGCTAAAGCGTGGTTAATGTACCTACTAAGACTTCATTAGAGAAAACTGATTTTTCTGTGTGTATCAACTACAGATAGCTTCTTAGTTAGGGGTAGGAGCCCCATCTTCTCTCAGTGCTTGGATCCCCTTCTATCTGGCTTGAACTTCTAAAAGGCCCTGTGTGTGTTGCTACATTCTCCATGGGCTTAGATGCACATCAGTTCTGTTGTGTCAGGAGGGTAGTTTCCGTTGAGTCATTCATGTAGCTACAGTCTTATGCCTCCTCTTCCACATAGATCCCTGAGCCTTGGGGTGGGGGCGCTTTCGTAAAAAATGTCTTATTTAGAATGGAGTTCTTGAAGTTTCTCACTCTCTACCCATTGTCCAGTAGTGGGTCTCTATGTTGGTTCCTGTCTATTACATGAAGAAGCTTCTCTGATAGCACTAAGCAGGGAGCTCTACAGCTACAGCAGTATGTCATGAAGAGTTATTTTATTGCTGTGCTCCTTTAGCAGAATAATAGTAGTAGGTTTTCTCCGAGGCTTCTAATTTATCTAGTCTCTGGTTCTTGGTCATTTTGGTAGTTCCCTGTTTGAGTTCCATCTCATGGGTTGGTTACTTCTGTAACATTCGTGCCACTAATTCACCAGTATACCTTATAAGCAGGTGGTGTGTATAGTACTAGGTCTCTGTATTGTTTTCCAAAGTTGCCCCTCCTCTTATCCCCCCCTTTACCTGTGTTGTCCATAGCCCTCCCTATTTAATCCTCCTATCCTAGTTTTACCTTTGTCTCTCCCTTACAATATACAGCACTCAATCTAATCAGTTGCCTTAGTTTAAAGACTGACTCTCCAAATAAGCTCACATTCTCAAGTATTGGAGCTCAGGGCCTCTGCATATGAATTTTACAGGGACACAATGTAACCTATTGTAGCATTTAAATAAAGAATATGTGAAAGCAGACTCCCATACAAAGATTTATATCCCAAGAAGAACCAGTGAGAGAGAAAACAGAACTGCCAGGGGGAGAGGGGCAGTAAACAGCGTAACGATGAGGTAGCAGGGTGAACAACTAAGTCTCTTATTTTTTTTATACTAGGAAGACTTGTAAAAATTTTCCTCACAATTGTCCCTCTCTTAAAGCCATTTAGGAGTACAGGTTAAACAGCCAAATGTCCTTCAGCAAAATATGTACACCATAAGGCTGCTAGAAAGAATTCAATCTTTATCTAACTGCCACCCACTTTTGAGGGCCTTGCATCCCAGATGTTCTAGTCTGTGAGTTCAGCAAAGTATCTGCCATGTCTGCTTTTCCTTCAGATGAGGTAGCCTCAGGCAGGAGCACAGAGACATTGAGTTGAAAAGTTGGTGAGCGGGAACATCGATGAAGTTTACCAGACAGGCTCTTTGTCTTAGTCTTTGTCTTAGTCTTAGGGTGGAGAAATGGTGTCACTTCTCTCTCCCTCCCGGATTGCCACACTGCACAGTTGTGACCTTCCACCTCTACCATTCCTGATGTTCTTTAGTTATTTCCGGGAGTCCCAGGAAGAGGTCTCTATATAGTCACAAAGCTCCTGAGGGCAGGAGAGTGTCAGCCATCTTTCTCCCTCTCTCTGTCTCCCTTAGAGGCTTTACCCAGGAACCCCAAACGTGTCACCATAGGTGTTTCCAGTAGCCAGTCACATGAAATTGTGCTGTTACATCATTTTTATTTCCTGTTTCCTTCAACCAGTGACTACCACCTCACATGTCCTAAGTCCCACTGCTTAATCATCGTAGCATTCCTGGCAGGTTTCTAAGTCTCAGAAGATTTGGATGGGGGAAACTACATTTTTCACATCCATTTCATTGATATGAAACTGAGACATATCCTTGGGCTTAGGAGCAATAGCAAATAATCATAATTTTTCAGCCATTAATATTTATTCTCTTCCTTACTTCAGAAGACATATTCTTGCTCTTTCTTAATTCTATTTAGGAAGGGAAATTAAGCTGATTGAATTAAGAAAGTTGTCCCAAGACTATAATAGGATTGCAATTGACTTTAAAGCCAAATCTGGTTTTAACTCCCATAAGGATGTCCCCTGTCCTTCATGTGTCCTGTGTTTACTACTGACGAGGATATTGAGGCCTGAAGAGCATGGCCCAATGTTTGGAGGGTCTTAAGTATGAATTGTGGCTTTAGTGTGCTCAGTCACTTGGAGTTAGGGAAAAATACTAGCATTATGGGGTGTTTAGACAGGTTTCAGTGCATTTATTTTTGTGTTGCTTGCAAACTTCCTTCCTTCATGAATCATTTGTAAGACATAAAGAGATTGTTATAACTTTCAACCTTAGATATGTGGGGTTGGGGGAGCCCACAGAGCTTGTTTCTTGCTTCTCATGGCCTTATTTATTCAGCTTGGGATAAGTTAAAAGATCTGCAATACTCAGGCTGCCAGAGCTACTTTCTTGCCTCTATGAATGACATTTACCCAAATTCAGGATTGCCTAATGAGTCCTAAATCCCTAAACACAAACTTTGCAGGTGCACACAAAAAACTCTCATTTCAAGAATTGGGTTTACCTTCAGGTTACTGGGATGTTTTCTTCTTCTTCACACAATTTTGTCCTTAGAAACTGGAGTGCAGATCCCATCCTGGGCAGTGTTATACACAAGCCACTAAAAGGTTTTCTTTCTCATTCCCTTTATCAACTATATATAGTAAGGCTACTGATTGTTTTTTAGTTAATCTTGTATCCTGCCACTTTGCTGAAGATGTTTTTTAGCTGTAGGAGTTCCCTGGTAGAGTTCTTCAGGTCAGTTATGTAAACTATATCATCTGCAAGTAGTGAAAGTTTGACTTCTTCCTTTCCAATTTGTATTCCCTTGATCTTTTGTTTTCTTTTGATCTAGCTAGATATGGAGAGAGAGGGACATAAATGGTCCCCTAGAGAAATGGAAAGGAACAAGATCTCCCAAGCAAATTTGGAGCATGGGGGGATGGCAGAGGGAGTTAGGGGGGAAGAGGAGGGGAAAGGTGGGCATTATGTAGCAGGAAGATTAAGTCACGGAAAGAATAGAGAAGAGAAATAAAAGAGATACAATAATAGAGGGAGTTATTATAGGTTTAAAGAGAAATATGGCAGTAGAGAAATGTCCAGAGATCTACAAGGATGACCCCAACTAACAGTCTAAGCAATAGTGGAAAGGCTATCTTAAATGCCCTTCCCAAATAATGAGACTGATGCCTACCTTATATGCCAACCTAGGGCCTTCATTCAGTAGCTAATGGAAGCATAAGCAGACACCGATAGCTAAGCATGGAGCTGAACTCTTGGAATCCAGTTGCAGACAGGGAGGAGTGATGATCAAAGGGGTCAAGACCAGGCTGGAGAAACCCCCAGAAACTGCTGGCCTGAACAAGGGGGAGCTCATGAACTCTAGTCTGATAGCTGGGAAACCAGCATAGGCACAACCCAGATTTCCTGAATGTGGTGTTAGTTGGGAGGCCTCTGGGGCCTCTGGTAGTGGGTCAGTATTTATCCTTACTATACTAATGGACTTTGAAAGCCCATCCCACATAGAGGGATGCTCTCTCAGCCTAGACACATGGAGGAGGGCCTGGGCCCTGCTCTAAATGATATGACAGCCTTTGAAGACTCCCCATGGAAGGCCTCACCCTCCCTGGGGAAGAGAAAGGGGATGGAATGGGAGTTGGTGGGGGAAACAGGGGAAGACTGGAGGGTGCGGGAACTGGGATTAATATATCAAACAAGATTATTTTAAATTTTAATAAAAAAGTTATATTAATAAAAGGCTTTCTTTCAAGGTCTATTAAAAATGTCACTAAGAGGCATAAAGACCAATATATATGGCTTGACTATGTACATATATATATATACATATATATATATATAATATGTATCAGTATTTTACATAATGATATAAAGAATTAGAGCATGAAGATGGGTAGTAGCTTCATACATAATAAAATAGAGTGTTAAATCTAAATCTCAGACCCTTTTGTAAAGTGAAGTACTCTACTTGACCATTTACTTTTTCCACTTCTGGTAAGACAATTGCGTTTCAAGGGGAAAATAAAAAACACCAAGTTCGCCACCATTTCACTGCCAACTTCATTAAATTGTCAAGAGAAATATATGCATAATTGTGTTGGTGATCAGATTGGTGACTACTCCAGTTGTCATCGGAGAGCCTTCAACCATTGACTGATAGGGTCATATTCAGAGACCATTGGCCAAACATTGGTGAGAGTTCAAGCACAGGAGAGAGAGGAGGGATTGTAGGAGCCATGGGTGGGGAGTGTCAGGGACATCATGGAAAAACCCACAAAAATTGCTAGTCTGGCTCATGGAAACTCACAGAACCTGAACCAACGACCAGGAAGCTTGCACAGGACCAACCTAGTCCATATGAGACAATTGTGTAGCTTGGTCTATATGTGGTATTCCCAGAAATAGAAACAGGGCTGCCCCTGATGCTTTGACTGGCTCTTGGAAACCTATTACTCATGCTGGATGACTTTGCCCAGCCTGAACATACAGGGAGGTGCTTGGTCTCATGGCAGCTTGATATACTATGCTTTGCTGAAGTCCATGGGAGGCCTGCCCCTTTCTGAACAGATAAAGAGAAGGCATGGATTGATCGGGATGGAGTGGAGAGAAGTGGGGGAGAGTGGGGGGAAAGGGGGAGGGGAGCCCATATAAACTAAATAAATTAAATTTTAAAAATATAAAGTTAAAAAAGCAAGAAAAGTTACTTAGAAAAAGCAGTGGAATTGGGTCCTTTAGTTAGCTAGAAAAATGTACATATTTTAAGAGACAAACTTGGGTAGCAAGGTCATAAGGAACTTCTTTCTCAAAAAAAAAAAAATATGTATTTTGTCTGTATGGATGTTTAGCCTGCCTATATGTTGTGTACCTTGTGAGTGCCTGGGGCCATAGGTGGCCAGAAGAGGGCATCAGATACCCTGGAACTAGAATTGGGGAGGTGGGAATCTCCTAGGAGTCAGTACTGGGAAAATCACATTCTTAGATGGGGAATGAGAGCCACCGGCAAGTGAACAGAGCCATGACTTACAATGTGGTTGTAGCCAACTGAATGCCCAAGATGCAGGAAGAAAACATGAGAAATACAGATGTAAATCATAGGGTTAGCCCTCCAAGGAAATACAACTTCATTACTTTTAAATGTTTTATTTTCAAATTCTTTGTAAAATATACCAATAAATATTTAAACTTCTCAGTTCCAAGACATAGAAGCATTAAATAGGCATTGTGTCTTACAGAAATCACTTAGGATATCTAAGGCACATATAGAACATTTCAGTCCTTAAAGTTTGAACACAAATTGATCATTCTCTATAACACTGTAAAACCATTTCAATAAATAACAACTGATAGTCTTTTACCAATACAAAGTAGATACTCATCCTCCATTGAAATGGCCTACTTTGCCCATTCATGACCCCAGCATGGAACTGCTGCCTCAGAAATATTAATATAATTCCCTGAGAGAATGTGGAAACATTAACCTTCAAATTAAGAATGAGGATTGATTCAACTCAGACTTGATGTTATATAAACAGTGAATTCAATGGCATCTCGCAAGCAGATTCAATTATACTCTTAGTTACTTTACATGTAAAATATTAACATAGAATCTGGGGGAAAATAAATAAATATGGACTTTCAGGAGTTATTCAAAGCAAGCAGGAGAAGCTTCATTTCGATGGTGTATGGCAGGATCATTTTTCTCCTCTGCTTTAGAAGGCAGGTTCCTCCATCAGGACCAGGGCTTCCTCCCTTCTGGGGTCAGCTGGACTTGGCGCTGTCATGAGAAAACAGATACCTTTACTGGGTACATAGCATCCTTCTTTCTCCTGGCTTTTCTGGGTACATCCTGGCCCCAGAGGCCATAGTGCAAAAAAGCCACAGCCCTAGTAGATGTGCTCTTTCAGGATGGAGGTGGAGTGGGGATCCTGAGTCTCCAAAAGTTAAAGCTGTTGCAGTTGTCTGTCACAGTGGATCTCAGCTCATGAAGTACTATTATTTTTCATTTCATTAAGTCTTAAACTAAATTTTCCTGAAATAGATGGATAATAGGCACATATGTGTGTACATATTGGGAGCTCAAGGCAGATGAAAAAAAAATTTTTAAGCAGTGCCACCTACTCTAATACAATGGACATAGGCTCCAGGTGGGGATAGAGGATCCTAGGGAAACCCTTCTAGCACCACAGTAGACTAATTATCAGAAGGATTACTAAATTGTAAAAATTATAATCACAACTGTAGTTCTGTGACTTCCTGGTGTACTTAATTTTCAGTATGCCAGGACTCGAATGAGGCTCACACAGTGCAAATAAAGCATCACTCACTTCTTTAGTATCTTTTGGATGATCTTCTGAAGCCTAGGGCCTTCAGGGTCGAGGCAAACTTCTTGACCATCCTTGAGAGTGGCTCTGTAAAGAGAAAGGGAGACCTTTATAAGGCACGAGGTCACACTGGGGTGAGCATGGAGAAGCAGGAGGGTCTGGGAGACCCTGGAAGTGGCAGAGGCTGCCTGGGAAATTCTCACATGACTTCTGTCTGGGTGCAGTGCGGTCCTGGGGGCGTCACCTTCAAGCTCTTGATGTCCTCGAAATCAATCCTTGGTAGGGTCTTCAGGCACTGACAGCGCAGCTCAGTGGCCACAATTAACCCTGTAGGAAAAGGGACTGGGTCAGTGGAGCTGTGGGCTGCTGCTCTCACCCAAGGCTCCTCCAGCGGTAGCAGCCACTGGTCCCACCTGTAGCCTGGTGGCTGGTGGCCAGCAGCAGCAATAGCAGAGAGGCACCGAGGAGTAAACGGGTGACTGGGGCCATGGCGCTGGGTCGCAGTGTGGCTGGAGTCTATCTGGAGTCTGTGACACGGTCTGGGGCTCCAGGACTCTGCGAGCCCCTTTTATGCAAGGTGGCTGGAAAAGCCCGAGAGCACTGGGCTGGGGAAATTCCTGGGGCTTCAGGTCCCTGTGTCAGAAAAAAAGATAGGGCCACACCCCTAGGCTTGTGGGATGAGTGTGTTGAGGACACTCCCGTGCTACTCGTCTCTCCCTCAGGTCCTGCTTGCCCACTGGGGACCCGTCAAGTCCCGTCTCAAGCCCTCCCTAACCCCCCCCCCCACAAAGGACTGTGAGTGTTGCGGGTCCTGGAGTGACCGCCTGTGATGTGATCTTTGGTGCAAGCACTCCAAAGCAGCAGAGCAAGGAAGAGGTAGGAGAGCTAAGGTTGAAGGTAGAAATAAATTCGCCACTGGGTGGCGAGAGGTCAACAGAGAAAATAGTTACCTGACAGTTGGGGCTGAAAGATTTGTTGTCAGGGAGAGAAAGCAGGGAGAGCCAAGCTTTCCACGGACTCAACTTGTGTATACATCCTTTCTGCCTCTGTCCTTAAGTGTTTTTAGGGTGAGGTTCCAAGCCAGAATTTTAGTTGGACACCCAATGATTTGTTTTATTTTGACATTTACACACACACACACACACACACACACACACACACCACTGCACTCCCTCCCTGCCCCCACCTATTGCTGCCCCCACCCCCGCTTCCAGTTGACCCCTTATTTCCCCTCTTTATGTCTTATATACATATACACAGAAATCTAGACCCCCCCCCCCGAAGGAGAAAACATGCTATATTTATCTTTCTGAAACTGGCTGTCTTTCCTTGGTGTGTTCTCCAGTACCATCCATTTTCTGGTAAATAAGTTCATTCTTTAGGTTAGAATAAAACCCCATTATGTACACAGACATAATTCCGTCATCTACTCATTTGTTGATAGGTACCTAGATGTTCTATATCTTGCCTATTGTGAATTAAACTTGCATGGAGACACAAGATCCTGTGGCATCTCCCCTTTCTGTAATTCTTTTTAAATTCTGCATACTTCATATATGTCTGAAATTAGGTATATACAAATCTCAGTGAACACTAAGACTTCAGAGGACACTTGTTCCTCTGTTCCATCCTCTCAAATACATTCATAGTATCTTTTCAACTTGGTGGAAACAGAGATCAGCATTCACAGTTGAACTGTGTTCATTTCAATTACCTGCTAGGTGTGTGTGTGTGTGTGGGGGGGGTTATAACATAACCTCATCTTCTGTGTGGACTCTCTATAATTTACCTCCACAGTGTTAGGACTTCTGAAATTGAAACTGCCCAGAGATCTGCTTTTCCTAATACAAAGGCTTCAGCCTTGATCTTTGATGTGCTCAGAACCACTGCCAAGCTCAGGCTTTAGGGGGTAGGAGGGGCAGACTGAGCTAGGGCACTCACCTCCTCTATCCCTTGGAAAACAGAACCCAAGGACAATGGGGAGTGGGTACTCAGCATGCAGTTCCTTTGTCCTTGGAGCACAAAAAACCTGATGCAGGTGACATAGAAAACGAATCACAACTAAAATCTCATTCCAAGGCTCTTCAAGCCTTGGGTGTTGGCCCCACTTTCTCTATAAATACTGACATGTGTATTCTATGAAGGAGAATTTCTTGATCCTTTTATTTAATGCCTGCTTCATTTGGGCCATGGGTTTTAGAAAACTTGGATTTAGCACCAGGGTATGGAGGTTTTAGGAGGAATGTTGGCTTAAATCTCTGTCACAGAGAGGCATAATAGTGGGAAAAGGCAAAATGAACTCCCTGTTTTAGAGGCTCCCCTCTCTAGGATACACAGCCCAGCAAAACAGGCAAGCCAGCCCTCAGTCAACTGTAGGGCAGGAACTCTGCCTGACCTCAAGTGGCTCATACCATTTGCAACGTGTTAAGCCTCTCCATGCCTACCTCAGTGTGGATAAGAGACTGAGCTGTGAGCCTACATTTGTTTAAAAAAAATAAATAAGCAGTAAAAGCCAGCATGGTGCTTTACAGAAGTTTGTCAAATAAACAAAATGGATGCAAGCTTGTCCAATATTGCCTAAACATAGACCCAACACTTTTTAATTTTGCCCATGAAAGAAAAAATAAAGTTTAACAGAAAGGTGCATTATCCAAATTTTCTTTCACAGTTATTTTTTTCTATTATTTGTTGCTCTTAACTCTCAGTAACTGCACAGAGCATACTGTGGATGGAACAGCAGTGAGACTATTGGATGCTGAAGCAAACCCTAAATGCACGATGCCCATTTCAAGGCCACGATATCAGTATCCAAACTTCCTAGTTGTAACAGGTGCTCATAGTGAAAACACCATCAGACAGAAATCTGGGTCAAGAGTGGGAAGGTATGCTGGAGAGTGGTTGTTGGGCAACACACTGAGGAGAGTGTGTGCACACTCCAGTAATTTTCACCATTTTCCTTTCATACCCTTCCCTGTCACTCCAGTTCTTCACAGAAAGGATATCAAAACAGTGCCATGTACTCATCGAGGTGGAAACATGAAGGTTCTCATGCTATGATAAGTATGGCAGACTGTTGTAAAAAATATTGATTGATTGATTGATTGATTGATTGATTGATTGATTGATTGATTGATTGAAGCAGAATCTCTATTTGTAGCCCAACATGGGTTGGTACTTTCGTTATAGTCTAGAATGATCTGGAACTTGCAGTAGATTTCCTAAATCACTTTTCAAGTGCTGGTATTTTAGGCATGGAACCACCATACTTAACAATGATCAATCAAAGGTTTATTTACTAAACAAAATGTAAAATAACTTGTGTTTAGGGATTTCTGAAAGAAATGGCCATGTATAATCTACTGGGAAGTGAACTTAGATGGATTCTTTGTGTGCATGCATGCATGTATGCTCTTGTGTGTGTGTGTTTGTATTTGTGTATTTGTGTGTATGTGTATTAGAGTGCATGTGTGTAAGTGTGTTTGTGTATGTGTTTATATGTGTGTTTGTGTATATAGTGTGCACATGTGAGTATCTGTGTTTCTGTGTGTGTGTGATAAGAGTGACAAATCATCGAATTAGTTTATCACCCCAATTTCATTTTGTCTATAAAAAGGAAGTTTGAGAAAATAACTATCTTATTTATTGGGAAGGATGTATAAAATTAATAATCTTTGTAGTAATAAGTTGGTTCTTTGGTGATAAAATCTGCATATAAATGCATTCTGATTACTCTCCCCCCCAGCCCTCTCACCTCTCTGTCTTATCCATAACATTCTGTCCTCCCTAATCAACCCTTACCCTAGATGTCTTTCAATAAGACCAAGAATAACTAGAAGGAATAAAGGAGGATTGAAATTTGTATCATCAGGGAAAGGGAAATGAGAAAGAATCTGAGGGCTGAAATCTGTGACTAGCTGATGAATAATAGCACATATTATAACTGTGGTTCCTCTTCCTAACACCACTACTTTTTTAAAGCTTAATGGGAAATTCACCAAAAATGTGAAAATATTTCTTTGAAATTTGAAAGGTATGGCACCTTATTTTCTAATTGTAGTTGTAATATATGTGTATTTTTATAAAGCTTATAAAGTCAGAAAGGCAGGATATTTTCCCTAACTTCTTTTAATGTTTTCTCTTCATATTTCTTTCTAATTTAAATTAATATTTTTACTTAATACACTTATTACAATGTATTTGTTATTTTATTATTTAACCTATTTAATGCCTTTTTTATGTTTAGTCCTTGGAAAACTCTGGCATCATTCCATTCCATCTTCAGATAAGAAAATTAAGACTTAAGGAGGTCAAGTACCTTGTTCAAGATCACGCACCTAATATCATGCTTGATTCAAGATCTTTAGACTCTTTGTGCATTTTATTTTGAGTTTTTTAATTGTTTCTGTTTAGGTTTTTCCATTATCCTATCCATCTCTCCTTTCCAAATCTGTATCTAATCAACATCTCCATTTTGTATATCACATATATAATATATGCCACATATATATGTGATGTATATTACATATGTAATTATATATAATTCTAGTTGATATTTGTTTAGTAGTATATGTCCACAGTGCACTGATTAGAAACTTTTCTGAAGCATGGGAAAGGGTTAGACACTTTACTTGGAGTGTCTTAAAGGATAACAAAGGGCTAGTGTGGTAGATCCTATGACCCCCAGCACTCTGGAAGCTGAGGTAGAACACATGATTAAGGGTCAGCCTTAGCTATTTGTTGGATTCTAGGCTGGCCTAGGATGCACAGTGAGATGATGTCTCCAATAACAAGGACAACAGCTGAAACAATAGCACATTTGTTGTCTCAAAACAGAAGTGCACAGGAATAGGAGTTGTTGTTCAGTGATGAACAACTGGTCTTTTTGCCTTTCCGTTCCACTACTCAGAAATCCATCAACATCATAGACTGGGTGGCAGTTTTCACAAGGTAGCTCTAGTAGTGTCCACCATCAAATTTAAATATAACTACATTAAGTGAGAGAAGAATTTTACCTTTTTCTTTGTATCTGATTTAATTTATAATTATATTCTATTATCAAAAATATATTTTTTCTCCTTTTTCCTCTACCATCAGGATCCATTCTCTTTCTGTATCTCATTAGAAAACAAACAGGCTTCTAAGAAATAACAATAAAATATAATACAATATAATACAGGTAAAACAAAAGAAAAACCTAACATATTGGAACTGAGAAAAAATAAACATAAGTAAAAGAGCCCCCCAAAAAACACTGGAAACAGACACCCACTCATTCACACACTCAGGAATCCCATAAAAACTCTAAACTAGAAGCCATAACATTTATTCAAATGATTTGGTGCAAACCTGTGCAGGCCATTGCATGCTGCCCCAGTCTCTATGAGTTCATACAAGTTTTGATCATGTTGGTTTAGAGGGCCTAGCTTTATTAATGTCCTCCATCCCCTCTGTCTCTTCCAGTCTTTTTGCCTCATCTTCTTCAGGGTTCCCTGAGCCCCAAGGTGAGGGATTTATTGGAGATAGCCTATTTAGGGTTATGTGTTTCGATGTCTCTTATTGACTGCATAAATGCCTAGTTGTGGATCTCTGTACCTGTTCCCATCTGCTGCAGGAGGGAAGACACTTCTCTGATGTTCCCTGAGCAGGATACTGATCTATGAGTATAGCAAAATGTCCTTAAGAGACAATTTATTGCTACTTTTATTTTGTAGAACAGAAGTAATTGGTTTTATCCTATGTCCCTGAGCTATCCAGTCTCAGTTTCTTGGTTATCCAAGCAGTGTCAGATATGGGTTCCATTTCCTGAAATAGGCCTTAAGTCAAATCAGACAGATATTGGTTTGTTAATCCCACAAATTCTGTGCCACCATTGATTGTACTAGCATATCTTGCAAGCAGGACAATTGCCACTCAAAGAATCTGAGCTCTTAACTTTTGTGTATGGAATAATCATGAACAGGTCATGAATTTTTCCACCCTTTGATAAGCATAATACTTTTAACAGCTTACAGGACTCTGGGTAAATATGAAGCATGCCGTCTCTTTTACTGAGTTGAGACACACACACACACACACACACACACACACAGAAGGGCATGTTAATAAAGCCTTATATCCACCCCAAGGCACACAGGATTTGTTTTATGCTTTTCTAAGCACTTTACAAATATTGGCATAGTAGTCTTTAAGACAACACTTCTAAAGCAAATATTATTGTTACCTTTATGGAACTTTGCATAAGAAACTAAAACCATGAGGTGTGTCACTGAGCCTGGAAATCAAAGCCAAAGACAAAAATCTCTGTGGTATATAATTAATAATGTCAGTAGAACAGTGATTTAAAAACTGTTGAGTGGTACAAACTTACTTATTCTATAAGGAAACACAGCAAGTAGTTGTGGAATTCACAGTTGTGTTTAGGTAACAGTATAACTCTTCTCCTTCAACAATGATACAACTTGTTATATTTTTGTTGCCCAAGTCTTTAAGGGTAGCAACTTTCCCATAGAGAAGCTTGGAAATAAATATACACCCTCACCAGCTAGAGGAGTTTCCACCATCAGCAAGATGCCCTGTGCTCACTGGTTTGACTCACTGAGAAGGGCATGCATTGGTATTCTAAAAGCTCATAGCCAAACCTAATCCCCCTCTCTTTCTCTCTTCAGATGCAATCACAATAACATTATGAAAGCTGAGCAATGTTCTTCAAAACCATCCGAATTGTGGAAAGTGAGGGAAAACCGAGAAACAATGGAGATGTAACTGCAGTGTGATGCCTTGGATTAGCTGCTAATATAGAAAGGAGACACTAAGAACATAACTGACTATGTCTGAGTAAAGTCTAGAGTTCAATTAAAATTTATGTGTCCATGAAAATTTCTTTAATTTGACCAGTAGCCTCTAATAATGCATAATACCTACAGTGGGGGAACTCAGTAAACTATTTGGCAACATTTACAAATTTAGAGTTGTAAGATCCTAAATCAACTTACAGCATCACCCAAATGACATTAAAAAACATGCATGCCCTACCAGCTAGTTTTGAGAAAGGAAATTGGATTTTTTGTTGAATACATACTTACTCAAATATGAAAATCTGAAATATCTTCTGTCTTAGTTGGGACACTTCATCATGTTTCATAGGATTAAACAGTTTGCTTTTGGCATTAATCATGCTGTCTGTATCTTTCATGTATTTCTTGTAACTGAAGGGAAACAAAAAAAAATTATTTGACGTAATGGTCTTCAAATCCAACTCAACACTGACGTAAGTGAGTTCTCAGTGGATAGTCAGAGTCTAGTTCATCCGCTGGGGCTGCCAGAAGAATGAAGTATGTACTGCACTGGCCAACACTTGTGGCTTAAAGAGGACTTGACTAATCTAAGTCACTTGTTTTTGTAAATGAGGTAAACCCAAAAAGAAGTGGTGTTAACATCATCAGTAGGTTGTCATTAACACTGAATCTATGAAATTTCCATAAATCAGAATCTAAACATTTTAAGTACAGGAACTCTGCAGCCTGATACAATAAACAAATTCACCCTCTTGTTTAAACTTGTGATTCTTAAGGCTAGCTGGACTGTTGTGCAGCCTCTAAACCCAGGTAGGCAACGGTCCTAACCTGAAACTGGAAGTCACCCCATAGATGAGGTTGTGATCTTAGAATAGAAAAAGAAGAAACAGAGGGTTAACAAAGTTACAACAGAAAAGAAGTGAGACCATTTCTCTTGGAAAATATTACATAAGAGACTTCTCTTGGAAATAAAACAACACTATTGTGGCTGTGATGTTACATAAATATAATTTAGGAACTTGAAAGTTGAACACTTAAGCCTCAAATGAAAATTGCATACATAGCATGAATGTCTAAATTCCAACTAGAAAAATAAGTATGGATCGCCATAAAAAAAAAAAAAAAACAAAAACAAAAAAAAAAAACGATTTTAAGTGTATTTTTATAGTGTTTTTCGATGTTCCTTGTCATCCAACTTCTGATTAGAAATACCTTTGTTGTTTCTAGCTTCTAGGCATTAGGGAGTGTGAGACTCAGACGTGTTTTTAATGAATGCATATTTAATAAGGTAAAGTGCAAAAGAAAGGGAGAAACAGTGGGAGGGGCTTGGGCTATTTCTGAAACTTGGTGTATAACTGATACTGATTTCAAAGCACTGGAGCAATGCTGACTTGCAACTGAGTAGTTCTTGGATAAACAGTACTGAATAGTTAAGGACACTTAAGAAATCTAAGGTACAGTTCCCTGTGGTGGAAACTACTCTGGAAGCTAAGAAATGATGGCTTGCCTCTGTTTTTCGCAGATGTGTTAGAAATGTCTGCCTTCAAAGAACGTTTGCTGAGTTCAGGTTTTAGTACTGGCATGCGATTGGAGGACGTGGAGGTGCAAATGGGGGGATGCTTGGCAGAAAGATGCCTTAGAAAGCATGTGTGGCATAAGCTGAAACACAAAACAAAGTGCTGGGGGTGCCAGGGGCGGGGGTGGAAGGGTGCAGTCAATGTCGGGAGTAACTTGGTCCACTCTCTGAACACACCAAGGTCAGCGGTTGAAAACAACAGTGTCATTATGTTCCGTTGACTTTCTGTGTGCTACGGGATTTGTTTTCGATCCGCAACTGTGTTACTGAGTCAGGCCGTTAGTGTTTCTCTCCTGGTAGCTATTATTTGGTGAATATTTACTTACTGATACTCTGTCAGGCATCAATCTGTATCAAAAACAAGGAGCAGGAAGAGACCAGATGCTCATGGATTGATTTAAAATGGAAATGGATTACAAAAGCAGGTTAATAACTACTCTGAGGGTAAAGGGATACATACACAGCATCATTTCTCATTTCCTAACAGCCCATAGGTATCTCCAGAATTCCCCCTTAAGAATGCCAATTCTCCAACACCACTGCTAGGAGCTGATTGTGAGAACCCTGCATGATGACTGTACTGCATTCCATTTGTATTCCTTGTGCTATGAACACTGAATAACAGCATGTACATTGATAGAATAGCACCCCCCATGTCATGTTGACTTAGCGAGGAAGATTATTTTAGTGTTGTCCGAACATGTCTCCCCACCCTGGTTCATGTGCTGTAAACTTAATCTAACAGTGCTGAGAGTCCAGGCTTTAAGAGCTGATTATACTGTGGAGCCTAAGCCTCCCAAGTAGATCAATACTGTCATCATAAAAGGGTTTTTGTAGTTGAGGGGGGTTTCTTAACGAGGATAGGTCAGAGTATTTCTCTCTCCTTCCCTGCCCCTCCCCTTCCCTTCTCCTGCACTTCCCCCTTAACCCTCTCTTCCTCCTCCTCCTTTTTCCTTCCAGGATGTTATGAGGCAGCAAGAAGACCCTCAACAGATGCAACCCCTCAATCTTGGAACTCAAATCTGGAGAACCAGTTATTATAAATTATGATTCTGTGGTATTTTGTTACAGAAGCATAAGATGACCTATACTTATTATATTAGAAGTTTGTTTTTGTTCTATTTTTTACTAGAAAGACAGTTTAGCCTCACAATCACTAAGTATCATGTGTATTTTATAAAATGGTTAAAAAAAAAAACAAAAAAGAACATTGTGGTTTTGTGTGTTACTTGAATGTTTCGGTTACCAAGAGTGAAAACCACCACCAGTAGCTATCCTGTTAGACACTCTCCATTCGCAGGCCAGGGAATTATCTGCTCTTGGCTTCATGTTGAAATTTGAGGTTTAAAATGTTCCCCCTCTTGTCTAATTTCTACTATCTATAATGGACATGAGAATACTACAGATGTCTATCTTAAGACCAACTAACCCCTCAATGCATCATTCATCACAAAGGAAGTTGTTTTTAACCACAGAAGCCTTAGAAGGGAGGACAAAAGGTAAAGATTACAAAAATGAAGATCTGTGGAGAGCAGCATATACTTGTGTGGTTTTGCTTTGCTGATAGGGGCCATGACTGTGCAGTGAGTTTGTGGGCATTTTGGGCTGATTGCCTCCAACTGCCATCTGGGTTGCAAGGATGGAGACCAGGGCAATCTAGCTCTATGGCTCCATAAATGTTCAAGAAGCTGTGCTACACAGCTTGGGGGTTTCCAGGTGACAAAGTCCTCTCCCAATGGCCTTGCTGGTAAAGGCAGCTTCTTGAAAGTGCTCTCAGGATCCTTAGGCTAGGATGATTCCGAAGTGATGATTTATGAGGTTCCAGAACCCAGCTCTGGTTGACTCTGTAAAACTGGTTTGGGCCCTTTGACACATTAAGTCCTGCCTACAAGGTTGTCAGAGGCCAGAGCAAAAGGTAAAATGAACGAAAACAAGCATTTCACCCTGTCTCATTTCCAGTGATTTCTCTCTGTGACTTGGAGGGCTCTTAGTGTGACTGCAACCTTTCTTTTTCCCCCATTCATAATACTCTAGCAAATTCTTACCACTGTAAACCAGCCAAGATGCTGCTCTGAGAAGATTCCTGATAGCAATAGAATTGGGCCTCACTCATTTCCAAGCACAGATCATGTGTAAGGAACCACGGCAAGTGTTTTGCACATACCACCCAAGAGCCCATTTCTTAGACAGGAACATTAAGGCACAAGCACAAAATCACTGTGGCAAAACCTTAGGTGCCATGCTAACGTCTTTAATTTCTTAACATTTTGTGACAGCAAATGCCATGCGTGTGTTTGTGTTTGGGGAAGATAGAGTGGGTAACAGTGCTTAAAAATGACATTGAAAGTGTCATCAAGAACTAATTGTGTGGTCACTATTCCCGAGCTTCCCCCTCGGATTCTTATGCACTTTGGAAGCTTATACGAACTATGACTATTTTCATTTATTCAGCATTCTAAAGTTGTCTACCTTAAAAAAGTCAATTGCTCATACTCTATTTTCTCTTAGGAGTTTGAACCTACCACTATATACTATCCTTTCAGGTTGGAGTTGTACTCACTCATAAGTAAATATCTCCAGCTTCTACCTGGGTCAATTAGATTCTGCCTTCCTGCTCATTATAGTAACTTGAATAGCACTCTCACAGGACACAAAGGATTCAGGCAGTATGATGGCTACTGATATAAAATGTATATTCTAGTTTAACCAATAGGATTCTAAAGATGTACAAAAGTCTATATAATAGAGACCAGAAGTGAGAGGGAATACACAATGCTTAACCAATGCACAAATATCACAGCATCTCCAATACTCCAGTATGTGGTAGTTCTCTCCTGAAGTATTAGTATACAACTACCTGGTACAGGACATATGAGCAGGAGAACTGCCCCTGGGCCTCACCAACTACACATTCAGGAGAGCAGGTCCTGCATCTCACCTGGGTAGCACAACAGAGCCAACCCCACTGTGGAGGTGTGGGCAAACCAGTCCGGAAGTTGTGAGCATGGGAGAACTGTCCCCAGTACTTATTTGTCATGTGGCACCAAGATGGGGAAGAGATGCTCCTCCATTTAATGCCTGAGGCAGGTGAGAGAGCTGGCCCTGCAGTCATAAGAACAAGAGAGCTGGCCCTGCCCCTCATCAGCTGCAGCACTCAGGAGAATAGTTTCTATGTGCCATACCTGAGTAACACACTAGTGCTGGCCCTGAAAGAGTAGGTGTGGGAGAACAGACCCTGAGGATGTGAAAGCAGCAGAACTGACCTCACCCCTTGCTCATGGATGCAAGGGGTGACCTAGCCAGAGCGATGCAGGAGAGTTCATCCTGGTGGTGAGGACAAGGGAGAGCTGGCAGGCTAACCAACACTGCAACCACACAGGCCCAGAACCAGGGTTATGAGTTATCCCATCCCAACATCCACCCCATCTGTGATCTCCTGGAGCATGGGAGGGACCTGACCCACAGACCCAAAGCTACAGGGTCTCCATGATACAGGACAAAAACAGGATAACCAAGAGGAATCCCAGTGAAAGACCAGCATCAACAGTGTGGCAGAAACCAGAGATCTTGAACCAGACAAATGACTCTTTGCAAGGAATACTTGCATGTAAAGATATATGGACAAAGGGGTATACTGTGTGACTTACTGAGTCACACCATAGCTTCCATGATAAGACTTACTTTTCTTTTTTTCTCTTAAATCTTACTTTATTTTATAAGGGGGGTTGCAAGGGCAGAGGGTTGATATGAAGGGACAGTGAAATTAATGAAATGGAGATGCATGATATGAAAGATACACAGAAAAACAACACCTGGTCCAACTCCTGGGTCCCTGTGGCTGCTTAGCATACATATAATATCTCTGATGTTGTGGAATGTCAAAGAAAATTGAATTACAAATAAGGTTCTTTTGAACTCAAGAATACTTCAGAAAGTCTATCCAAGACATCTACCTTCTTAGAGCGGCAGTGATGGCTTGTTAACAGGTCACAGTAGAACTGTAAGTTTACCAGGGGAAGAACACTTACAGGCAAGAATGTGAGAACAGGAGCTGTTTTTAATATTTCCTTTTTAGAAATATAAACATTCTTCAATAACTAATATATGGAAATATAGTTTCATATAATTTCTCACAAGTATCAACATATAAGGATTATGTATTCATTCTCATTTTATTTTTGTTATTTTTATGATAAAATGTAATATAAATCTTAAGGAAACAGAATCAAAGCTTGATTTAGGTACTTATTTTTAAAGACAACTTAGTCCCACTTATTATTTATTGACAAAGCTGATTGCAACACAAAACTAACATGTAATTATGAGGCAATGTAATTAAGTAAATATGAAAATATTCATCAGCTGTCATACACCCATAATGCCAAGAAAATTCAGTTCTTAGACCAAAACTTCTCTCAAAATATTTTTGTTTAAAGTTCTGGAGATGTTTTCAGACATGTGATGTGATGTGATGTGTGGCTCCAATTCAAAGAAATGGTTTGACTTCGTGGCAGCTTTGTTCAATGCATTTATTTAAGTCTCAGAGGATAAAATAAACATTAGAAGACAGCAGTTAGATTGAAAATATACAAAACTCCAGTATCCCATGTAACACATTGCAGATTTAGGCAGCTAGTACCTAGCTCTCCAGGAGTTTCTTGATCACTTTCTTATATAAAGGTGCTTGCCGGTCCAGGCAAATTTTCCTCCCATTCTTCAAAGTGGCTCTGCCAGGGAAAAGGGGTGGAATGCACTCTTCAGGGCCTTGGTTGGAAGAAGGGAACAGATGGAAAGAATGAGCAGAGAGGAGAAGATGGGCCTATAAAATGTGGGCCGGACTCACATGAGCTGGGGAACCGCACAATGGCGTCCTGCCTTGATCACCTCCAGGGTGGTGATATGCTTAGGGTGGATCCCCGAGGAGATGGTCTTCACACACACACAATGAAGATCTGCATCGCCTTCTTCAGGGCTAGCTGAGGGCAAAGGGGGAGAAGACGGAGGGGAGTAGAGGAGGAAATGGTGGGCGACCATATCATTAACACCCTTGGCTCTAGCACCACCTCTCCCTCAGAAGGCAGGTGGGTGGTGAAGTGCCACTGGCAAGCCAATTCAGCATAACTGGTATCTAAGAACTCACCTCCCCACCCCTGAGGCTTCTGAACCATCTCCCAGCCCCTCAGATCCCCTCACCCTCTCTCACCGCTGGTGAAGGCAATCGCAGCTGGAAGAAGCAACAGACCCAGGAGAAGCAGCCCAGGGCTGAGCCAGGGGCCTCGACACACCATAGTGGCACTCATCACGATGGTGAAACTAGATCCAAGGACTAGCACAGGGAAACTGGGCCCTGGGTCTCAAAGCTCAGATCAGTGGCTCCTGGGACCTTCTAGGCACTTTTTATCTCCAGTGCCAGCCCAGCCCGGAAACCTGGGATACAGGATGAGGAACTGCCCTGCGGAAGCAATGACACTTAGGGAACAGTAACTGGGCTCTGGCCAGCCAAGATTAAAACAAAACAGAGCAAAAAGGAAAGCTGAGGTAAGCTATCTTGACTAGTGGCTGGAGCCACATCTCCAGTGTGAACTTACATGAACAATGACAGAGTTAGAAAGAGTAGTACTTGAATTTTGCAAAAGGTATACCATATGTGACAGAGTTTTCTACTGTCACCGTACAGTTTACAGAACATATACCTTCAGGACCAATTTGTTGCCTTCCCAACTTCCAGTTGCTTTACCCCAAACTGCCTGTTCTCTCCTGCCTTTCTTGCCTGTCACTCTACCTGTTGACGACAGTGAGTGTGACTGTGCTGTGGTTATAGATGTGTGGCTTGAAATTCACATTTTTCTGCCACTAGAAAGGTCTAAGTTAGTGTCTGGACGATGACTTCTGAACTTCATCCTTATATGGAAGCATTCCCTAGTCTTCTAACTACTTTCCAATCTACTGCAGGAAGCAAGGTCTATGGTCCTCATTGCTCTTTTTAGGAAAATCACCAGGTATATTTGAATGTGTTGCTTTAATAACATCCTTGAGCCTAGATATTTCTCTTGTTGGTTCTCTAGAAAAGACTGTTAAGAGAGTGTGCTAGGACATTTGGACATCTCTGTATTACCTTATGCCACATACCGTTATAATTATGTTTATCTGCCTCTCCTGGATAGTGATACAGTCAAGCATAATTCTCTGAAATATATGTTTCTGAACACTCAGCATTGACCACAATGCCTACTGCCAAACATGTCTTAATTTCTATGTGTTTAGGGAACTGAAACTGAAGGCCTATACTAGGTCAGCAACAAAAGGAATGGATAAGAGAGTTTGCATATGGACATCAAGGAAATACCCTAAGCAGCTAAGCCCCAGATTTCAGCATTTGCAGAGAAAAGGGATTCAGGTAACAATGTAAGTCAAGGCAACCTTTCTCTACATTTAAAATAAAATAATTCAGTATAGGTACACAACAAGAGGAGATAGATACTTGCACCTCAAAAAGAATAAGCATGGTATAAACATTGCCATGTTAAGACCCAGTCTTTCCAACTCCCAGTGGGAGAAAGACTGCCTGGGGTAAGCACACGATGCCACAGCTGCTTTTAACTATTGGAGCAAAGCTGTTGAAAATTGTGTCTGTTTATGGACACTTGTGTAATTATTACTGAATACTTGTTTGTTTTACAGGCAAATATCCTCAGGCACTGAGCCTCTGCTCGAGTAGGTGAAATTCTCCCTTTCTCCATGATAGGTATACACCAGGAGAGTTCGGTACCCATAACTTGATGTGATATTTGGTGAAGTCTTCTTAGAAAAGGACAAATCCGTGAAAGTGTCATGCTCCTATGGTTAAATACCAGGATTCAAATATGTACTCGGTTCATTTTATGTTCTATAACAGGTTTCCTCTGTTTCTGTTAGGAATTGAACCCTGAACCTCTCACATCCTGGGCAAGCGCTCTACCACTGAGCTACGTTTCATACGTCTCACGATTTCTTAAACTTCAGGTTCCCTCCCTTCCTCCTTGTAACATAGGGAAGATTAACACTTCTGCTAACAGCCAATTCCTAACATTTATGCATGGGTTATTATGTGACTACAGTATTTAAGCATTTGAGTTCAATTGTTTTCATTATCATATCAGCTCTATTAGACTGGCAAGAGATCATTCTCATTTTAGAGATAAAGAAACTAAGTCACAGAGCAAATCAACAACCTGACCAAAGTGAAAGAGTTACAAGGTAGAGTTATTCTGGCTCCAGAGGATGGACTTTAACCATATTACAGGGAGCTAGTAAGATTATTTTATTAATACACACAGAATACTTAATATGCCTAGCATTTTAAGCAATAAATTCTTGCTAGTGTACATTAAAATCATCAACTTAGTGACTTTGCCTGACAATATTATAAAAATAACAAACTTACTTTAAAAGAAAAAACAAAATAGAGACCTAGGAATGTTGCCCAGTGGCAGAACACTTGCCTACCATACATATTGTCCCAAATTCACTGTAATAGAGAGAGAGAGAGAGAGAACAGCAGATAGACCCATCTAACAAATTTCCTTGTTTCAGAAAATAGTGGGTTTTTTTTTTTGCTTTGTTTTTGTTTTTGTTTTTTTGTTTTTTTTTTTTTTTAAGAAACAGAGTATTAATCCCCTTTTCATTCCCTGTTTTTTGGTGCTACTGGTGTTACACATATTCATTATGAAGTAAATGACTACTGCTTACAGAAGTTATATTCTATGACTTTATTGTGTTCAATTTGAAGGTTAAAACAAATGTTAGAAAACATTGCAGAGGTTGCTTGGGAACAAGGCATTCTAGGGTTAAGACACTGGAAAAACTCTACTAAGCAAGTATGATATGCTTGGCTCTAGACAGTTCTATTATCATGGACCACTGTGAAGTTTGTCAGTATATATGCATATACATATATGTATATAACAATAGTTAATGAAAAAAAGAGGTCGTGGATATGAAAAAGAACAAGGAAGGCGCTATGGAAGGGTATGGAGGGAGGAAAGGGAAGGGGGAAGTGATGTAACTATATACTCAAAACTAAAATAATTCAAAAAATACAGAAACAAAACTTGACATAAAGCTTCAGCTAAAGAAATGAAAAGCACAGCACAATACTTAGCCAAGAATTGCAGAACTGAACCATAAATTGCATGTTACTACTAGGTTAGCTCCTTTGCATCTTCTTTGCGCCACCCTTTAACACACCTTCTCAGACAGAACACAATGTGATTTCTGAGACAGAATGAAAATGTATCCCCCACCATTTTAAAGTGGAAAATTATTCTAGAATATCCAGGTATGAAAACCCCACCCTTCTTGCACAGTAAGTCACCGGACAGCTTGTCAATAACCTTCCAATATCTTCATGACTATTTTCTTGACGGCAGGGGCATTTGGGTCCAGGCAGGTTTTCTCCCCACCTTTCAGTGTGGCTCTGCAACAGAGAACAGGTCCATGAGGGGGGGGAAAGAGAGTCTAGGTCAAGGTGAAAGCTCCCCTAATGACAATAAGGATAAAGAACGAGGAACTTACATCACTTCCACGTTGGCACAGTGGACTCCTGGCCTGAACACATTCACAAAGGAAATTCTACTGAGCGGGATTCCAGAGACTATATTTGGACATCTACAGCGCAATTCAAGATATGGGTCCACATCATTAGCTACATTGGAACACAAGAATTACTTAGTGATTATACATTCTCTTTCTTCTTTCCTTACTTGGAAATTGAAGGTATTTGTCCCTCTTTCACACAGACATTGTGAATTTTTCCTGTAAAGTTTTAATAACAAAGTTTGTAGATTTCCTGCACACATTAAATGCCCAAGTACATTTTAGTTTTCTTAGTCATTACACCCTCCAAACCCAAAAGCCCCAGTACAGAGTCATTTTGTGCACAGCCCCAGCCTCCCACATATACACCACAAGCTGGACACAAGCTGAAGGGAAGCAGCCTTCCACTTTCATCTTTCCCCAGATTTTTCTTACATTGTCCAACTGTAGTGTGAACCAGTGCTGTGAGGAGCAGGACCAGCAGCAACAACACCTGTAGGCTACGGAGTGGGCTGGCCCTGGTGCAGGAGGACGGAGGTGGGAGTCTGAAGCCCATGGTGGAGAAGACTGATCTAGAACTGTGCCCAGAGCCAGGAGACTCAAGGTGAGGATGAGCTGCTGCCTAGATCACTGCTGCTATGTGGCTTTCTGTGTCTCCACACCTCTTTTTATGCTGTTAAGAGGTAGGGAAGGGGAAGTGAGTGTATGTGATGATGTGACCATAAAAGGATGGTCAAGACATGCCCAACCCACACTGACCAGACAGGTTAAAAATCCTGCAGAATTAGCTACAAGCTGTGCATCATTTCAAACACATTCCTACTGTCACTCTCAACATCTGACTCTTACAGATGTATAAACACCTGACTTAGAGTTAAGACCTAAACCAAAATACTGTGAGCACTTTTGCTGTGCAAGCAGGAAGTCATGAGCCACACCCTTCCTACAATGCAGTTTGGGGGCTTAATAGACACCATTCATGATTTCAGACACAGCTCCTTGAGAAGGAGCTGCCCTTAGCTTACCAAATGACAAAGAAAGTTCCTGTTCTGGTTCTTGATAGGTGTCAGGATTTGTTTGGCATGTAGGGTAGAAATATGAGTCACTTACTGTAAAGGGTTCCTTTGGATATGCATTTATGGGCTTCTTTCTGTCTTTTAAGTAAATTTTCTTTTACAATTTCATCCAAATAGTATATAAGAGAACACATCTTCTTTATGTCATAAACTACTTGTTTCTTCTGTATGAATTTGTGTGAATATCAAGATCAAAATATGTGGTGTCTCTTATTTTTAAAGAAATATTCATACGTTATAAATATACAAAAATTAAATATGTTATTTCCTCTTCATAGTTACTCCATACTACTGCTCATCAGTGGTAGCCATCAGTAGCTACCATTGCCAAATAGAAATTTATTTCTCTTCTGTATGCATTTATATGCATATATGTATAAATTAAATACATGTGCACAAAAAGATCTTTTTGCACAAGGGAATAAATAATTCTATATTCATTATATAATTTACTCACCTTCCAAAACTTGTAGTGGAATACAAAGAATTTAAAGTGTTTCATGATCTTAATTTCTAGCCACCATAAACAACCTTATGTGTGGTTGACAATATTTATTGAATTCACTGTATATCTTTTATCCATATTTAACACTATTCATACTTCTTTACATGTTCAATTGGTAAAATTTCCATAATTCTTATTTTTTAGGTGCAAGGGACAGTTGCTCGATGTAGATCAAGCTGTCTTCAAACTCGCTATATAATAATGGTTCTCAAACCGTGGGTCTTGGCCCTTTTGGGGCCTGGGGCAGCAAAAGGCCATTTCACATGTGTCATATGTCAGATATTCTGCATATCAGATATTTAAATTGTGATTCATAACAGCAGCAAAATTACAGTTTTGAAGTAGCAATGAAATAATTTTGTGGCTTGGGGTCCACCATATCATGAGGAACAGCATTAAAAGGTCTCAGCATTAGGAAGGTTGGAGCGCTGCTATAGAGCCTAGGATAGCCTTGAAATCATTGTCCTTCTTCAGCCTCCCAAGTGCTAAGATCCTGCCATACACCATGATGGCCTATTTTAAGACAACCAATGAATGTATCTTGTCAGCAAGTTTCGGGAGGAAGTAGCAGCCAATCAATAGTCCTGTAAGTTTTACAGGACTGCCTTATTAGTCAGTCTTGAGATAAAACATCTATCTAGTAGCTTCTGTTTGTTTGAGAAATACTAAGCACCTATTATGTGCCTGACAGTCTAAAATTCTTGCACTACTTATTCATTTAACTTCTTCTACCTCAAGAAAGTCCTAAAATATTTTCCCAAAGCACTGGGACTTTAAATAATACTCTATCTTCACTACTATAATTTTTACTGTTAATTTATATGCCGTGATTTTTATCAACCCTTTCTGTTTCAATGGTTAAAAATAACATATGGAAAATATGATTTGTTGTGGAAATGTGCAAGGAATATTTTATAACAACCATTTAATTAGAAGCAGCTAGCTTATATAGAACTATAATTTTATAAATACTAGAAAATGAATAGATACCAGAAGTCCCTAGCTTTAAAATAACTTAATAGCCCTTTTCATTAATCTTTCACTGTCATCCCTCATTTTTTAAAATGTGCGGTAAGTTATTTTATCCATTTTCCCCTTAAGCAACCTTATAAATAGCAATCACTCAGGAAACAAGCAAGTTTCTATGACCCAAAATAAAACTTATCTGCTAGCTACTTTTTTTTTATGGATACTGGAAGGTTATTTATTTATTAAAATGAAAACATGTAGTATCTCTGCTTGACAGGGAGCATTTTGAAGCACTCTCTCTCTCAGATAGCTCTTCTAAGTAGTGCAGAAAAAAAGTGGTCACCTGAAAATAAGGTGTAAAAGCATTCGGAACAGAAGATTCCAAGTAAAAATTTCCACTTGTTAAAGCTGAGATGGTAGGCGAGCAGAAGATTTTCTGTGAGAGCGGGAAGCAAGTGTTTTCTGCTTGATGTCGACATGTTAACAACATAGACACTTATGTTAGCTGAGGGTCCTCCTTTCTGCCCAGGGAGATGCAGACCAAGAGGGGTGTGTGCAGGATGAATTATCTTTCCAGATACTCCTACTCGGGAGCTGTGCTACGTTTTCTAGGCCTGAGAAGATTTATTTTAATAACTGCATTTGCGGAGCAGCAAATGCATAGCCATGACTCACTTCCACAGCAGTCATTGTTTGAGGATATTGTAACCTAAGATGGCTTCAGAACCTGAGAACCCATTATTATGCAGTACCATTATTCTTTTTTTTTTTTTCTGCATGTCAAGTCTGCTCTTATTTTAGTGACTTAAAAATAATTCTTGTTTTGAAGGTTCTGTTATTATTGAACTTGAACTTTGGCTGTTGTCCTCTCCCCAGAATTCCTTTGGTGAGAGGATTAACCAGCCACTCACACTGCTGAAAATTCAAAATGCTGCCTCTGCTTGACAACTGGCTGGTGCTGGCTGCTGGAACTTCTCCCTATGGTGATCCTCTCTCCGCGCTTCGTTTCTCTGTCTACTCTAGCCCCCTCTCCTCTTAAGAAAACCATTGTCTTGTGCTGGGAAGATTGTTCTATGGATAAAAACACTCGTCCAAAATTCTGATGACCCACATTTGATTACTAGAACCCATGTGGCAGGGCACACCAACTCTCCCAAGTTGTCCTCTGACCACCTACATCCACAGAATGAATAGATACAATATTGATTTAAAAAGGAAAAGTCATTGCTTCGTGGGAAAACACTGCATTGTCCATGAAAAATATCATAATCATCCCCAAGTCACAAGGATCCTGCACAATGTCTGGTCTGCTGAGCAGTGGCATTTGATTGACAAACTGATCTCCTCCTTGGCCTGGAGACACTCCTCCTGGCGCTTTCGTGCTTCATTGGTCTTAGACCTGCGAGCCCCAGCCTGGTCAGCCAGGAGCTTCTTCCAGGCCTTGTCTGTCTTCAGTTTGTGGATGTGCTCCATGAGAATTCGCTTGTTTTTGAAGACAGTCACATTGACCTTCAGGTACAGGCTGTAGTATATATGGCAGCCAGTCTTCTTGGATTCACAGTATGTCCTCAGAAGTCGACACAGGATCTGCATCCTTCTCATCCAGGTCACTGTCTTGGGCATTCTCGCATTGGCAGTACCCTTATGCTTCCCTATGCCCATATGCTTGCCCTTCCATCAAGCCAAAGTTTTTTCTTCAGCATCAGTCCTGGGAATGGACAGTCACAGGCTTCTGGATGATCAGCCCATCTTTGATTTGCTTCCGGATCTACTGATGGGAGTGGGCATTGGCCATTTCGTTGGTCTCATTGGGGTCCAACCAGACTGTCTTTTTACCACAGCGGAGGACCTAGAGGCAAGCCTCTTCTGTAGCCTGAGCATACTCATAGCTGCAGACACAGCAGTGAAAAGGTTCCCACATCTTTTAACATACATTTATAAATAAATTCTTAAGAGCGCTAAATCGTTCAAATATAGCAACATAACTTTAAAAAACTAGATAGATAGATAGATAGATAGATAGATAGATAGATAGATAGACAGACAGATATGGATTTTAAGGTCCAGATCTGAAACTTTCTCCCTGTGAATAGGAGTTTGAGTTAGGGAACTGAGGACAAGAGCCCTACCTCCAACCCTCAAAGCTTGTGGGGTAGCTTCCATATCAGTGTGTGGGTAATATGTAACTAGATGTGAAAGGCAGTGGCTCTGGTTGTGTACTGTACAAGAGCTGTTAAGGGGATGGATACCCAATCCATTTAGAGGAGTGAAACAAGTTTCTTTTCACCTGGCTGAGAGGTAAATCAGAGCATTTGAGAAACACATCCATTAAGATGCTTTTCCACAGTGGGCATGAGGATGGGATGTCTTGGCAGATTTTTAAATTTGTGAAACAAGATCTTAATATTGATTGAAACAAAATCTTAGACTTAACCTGTAGGTCTCCCCATGTCACAATTTCTCTCTTCATATTTGAGATATAAATGGCCCCTCTCAGAACACGGGAATTAATTCTGCTTAAGAATGAGCCAAGTGTCAGCTCAAATCAGATGCCCATTACACATTCGCCTTCTCTTCCTTGCTTTAGTCACAGAGGTAACTAGATTTCCCCAGGTCCTCTGTGTGGTAAATTTCTCATCCTGTGACATCCAGGAAGGATTTTCAAGTTAAGTGTGTGAGAGTTTACTCACAAAAATTCTTTTCCTCATGCAAGCATTAAAAACCATGATAGAAATACTAAACTACTAGTCATATAAACCATAAACCTGTCATACCTTTAGGAATTAAATGTGTCACACTCAGAGGCAAGCAGGAAAGTCTGGCAGAATCAGAAAAGGATGCTACAAACTTAATAAATTAATAAATAAAACTGCCTGAGCCCAGGCAGGCATACAAACTTACTTTTAACTAACCACATTTAATTCCTAGTGTGTGGGAGAGTTTCAGGGAGATAAGAGAGTGAAACATTATTTGGAGGTTAGTGTGATGAATCAAGGAGGTGTATACTTAGATGATAAATGTTAGATTAATTTTGCCTATGTGCTTTCATCCTTGAATGCATTAGTAGAAGGATCAACGGGAAATGGCCGGTACTGCGGAAGCAACTGTTGAAAGGAAAAGTATAAGCTCAGACTCCCAAGACCAGGTTCCCAGCATAAAGGAGATTTATTTGCCCCAGAAGGCCAGAGGGCAGGGATAAGTGACAAAGATAGATACATAAAGAGGGAGAAAGAAAATCAAACAAGTGTGAGGGCTAAAGGGTATTTGTTTGTCCAGAGGACTAAGGACTGCCTCTGGATAAAGACAGACATGGCACATAGGAAAATGGCGTATTATACAGGTAAAATGGGAACCCTGTGTTAGGATGAGGTATTTAATTTGAATTGGTCATATTAATTAGGTGAGCCAAAGGGGGCTTCTGATTGCTGGACCTCAATAATTTGATACCTGGATCTTGGTGGTCAGCCTTGGCGGCTAGCTTTAGGATTGTAATCTAATGGTTTTAGCAAGGCAAAGGGAATGGGAGAAGAGTAAGTCCTGCTTGCCACACTCAAGCTGGCCAGAGTCCCTTCCTCTGCCACTGAGACCTCTGTATAAGTTGTGCCTTGGTAGTGTTCCAAAGCCCATTTGTTCTCTATAGAATGACCAGTTGTAGAATAGCATGACACCCAGAATCTCAAGGAGAATACAAATTCCAGTGATTCAGTGGTCTAGAAGCAAAGTAAACTTATAAGTTTCACATCTGGATAAAGCAACAACAAGACCATGCAGATGACAAGTGGAAGAATAAATAGCCAGCTACTTTACCTCATTCAAGCAACTATGACACATATGAATCAAACCACCTACTTTGTTGTAAGTGGGACATAGTTTTCACTTCCTTGGTACTTGTCTTTTCACAAATTGGTTTCGGTGCAGTATTTTACTTACTTGTGCATGTGTTTCTAAAGACCACTATGTACTTTTGTGGACAAATAAACATATGGAATATTCATTTGTTCACAAAACATGTTTCATCATCATAGGGTGTTTGCTGTGTTTTCATGGATTACTCTTAGGCACATCAGCAATCAGAGATCATTCTAATGAAAGAATGTTCAAGACACTGGAATTTAGAGTTCAAGTCTTCATGGCAGTCTGGTTTATTTCTTCACATTTCCTATAATTCATGAAGTAATAAAATGTATTACTTGAGAGATCAAAGAATATACTGTGCAAGATTAATAACTTTTTCAAACTTAGAGGTATTTTCTACTTTTCTATACCATTAAAAATCTTGTCAACAAGCGCCCCTTACCAGCAGGAAGTAGTTTGGAAAGAACGGCGCCCAAATTCCCAAATATTGTGTATAAATGTTTGTTTTCATTTAATTGGACTTTGTTATATAAAATTAAATAAAATTAAAAAAAATCTTGTCAACAAACCATACTTTTAAAAATTATTTATTTATTTTTCTTATTTTACATATCAATCCCAGTTCCCCCTTCCTCCCATCCCCCCAGCCATCCTTCTATCCCACCTACCCCCCCCCCACAACTCCACAGGGAGGGTGGCGCACAGTGGAACCATGATGTATCTATCCCTGGTGCCCAAAAGGACTTTGGGAGCACATTCCCCATGGAGGGATACTCCCCTAACCTAGAATCAGGAGGGAGGGCCTAGTCCCTATTCCAAATGACTTGACAGATTTTGTTAACCATACTTTTTAAACTACTCTGGTATGTCTCATATCTTTGAGCCTCTTCCTCTCTAACTTTTACACAGGTACATCAGGACATGACAATAGAAAGTGTATCAGTTGATATTTTATATGTAATGAGAGAGGTTAAGTGATAAAGAAAAAACAAAGATTTTTATATAGCTAATAATATATTAGTACACATTCATATGTGAAAATGCATACCAATATTAGTTTATATAATAGTTTAATTGTACCAGATATATTTTTGTGTGAGTTAGGTTGGTATCTTTTGGTTGTCCCTAAAAGATGCTCTATTTGAATTACTATCTTCTTGCTAGAGAACGAGGCTTCTTTGCCTAGATCATGCTTTTATTTAAATATATCTCACATGCCTTAAACTCTCTCTTAGGAACTGTGATGAAATGATGGAAACTGTCCTTACCCTCATAAAGACTACAGTGCTATTGGAATAAACAGACACCAAACACTTTTACATGAAAAAAAAAAAGTTACAAATGAAAATGGAAAATTCTGTGAGAAAATAAAAAGGATCCCTAATCTGGTAGGGGGATGGGTGAGAGAGGTTGTTGTGAAGAAGTGAGAGAAAGGATGGAGGTCTGCCAGGTGAGTTCTTGGGGAGATGTTATAGACCAGGAACTTTCCAGTACACAAGGAGAAAAAAGACAGGTTAGTCAACACCTACCATGAACCAGGTTGTGACTTTAGGACAGTATCCAATAGCTTTGGTTGTTATTAGCTCACTAAGTCAGTCTGTACCAACACTGGAGTTACAGAGATAGAATATGGTGGCTGCCTTCAGAGAGTTCTTTGTAGATTAGAATGGAACAACCCCCAAACAAACAACAAAGCAGCATTTTTTGTAACTCAGTCATCTAGTATCTAAAAGATACCGAGCTGAAAAATAGCAAGAATAAGTGTCATGAAGAGGTATTGCTGGTCCCAAATTGTGAAGGATGAGTAAGTCTGCTCTTGTGGGGCAATGAAAGGAGAAAGGCTCTTGCAGGAAGAGCCCTAGCAAATGAAACAGAAGAAGCCTGACTGGAGAACCAAACTCTGAACTCACAGAGTGTGAGTGAGAGGCAAAGTTTGAAAAGGAAATAGAATGAGATGAGATGAGATGCATTGCCACCTTACTTGCTGGGCTTTAGTTCATTTTATTCTGTGTCTAGCAAATAAGGAGTGGGCTAGTCATCTCTGTGTCGCTGAAACAGACGTCTATAGTGAATTTTAAAAGGGTAAAAAGGAGGAAATCTATTTTGGCTCAGTTTTGAAGGTTTGAGGTCTTTGGCCTTGTCTCTGGCAGTATTCTATATCTGGCAGGAGTGCATGGTGGAGGAGACAGACCTTTTCAATCATAGGGGGTGGGGAGAAAGAGGAAGATGAGGATGATCTAAATCCCCCTTCTGGGCCCCACCTCCTACAGGTTCCATTGCCTCCCTGCAGTACAAACTCAGGGACTCAGCCCTTGATGAAAGGGCCTCTGGGACCCACTTGAGAGCTGAACTAGAGCAGAGTTGTAAGGGATTGGGGAAACAGGGCATGTATGCAGGCTTGGGAGCTGGAAGTTAGCTGTGTGGAGAATGTGGAGAATGTGGAGAATGAGAGTCACCATCACAAGAGACCAGAAACAGCCTAAGTGAAAATCAAACATACTTTATTTTTTTCTTCAAAAAAGTAATATAAACACATGAGACACTTTAAAAAGTATAATCTTAAAATAATGGCTATGATGCATTACTTATTTCCTCATTAGGAAGCAGTCAAATTCTCAAGAAGACACACTGTAGACATCTAAACATCTCAGCAATGCACTGTGTTTTTCGGAGGAAGCAAAGTGATATATTCACACTCAAACATGTTAACTATGTTTTCAAAACTCTAAGAGTATAGATATTTGCTAAAGTTTCTCTTACTAGACATCTCTTAAATGGGTTTTTATAAAAACAAGGCAAGAAATTTACCTGATTCTTATCTTCTTCATCTCCCTATACCATACAATTAGTGACCCAAATAATAGTAATAAACTAGTTAATAAATAACATACAATCAGTTTGATGTTAAGTCATGACATTATGCCATACTAAGAAGACATCAAATGTCTAAAATTGTAAGATAAGAATACATTAATCCCCCCTAGAACTTACACATTTAGAAATTCTAAATAAGGAAATGTATTCTACATAGGTTTTTTGCATGACATACCAGCTTGCTAATGCCATAAAAGTTATATACCACCCCAGTCTCAGATGTAAGAAAAATCTCAACACACCAACACACCCAGTTGAAACAACAATAAAATAGCTCTCATATCATAAGAGAGAGAGAATGAGGTGTTGCCATCAACAGCTTCTAACAGAACTTCATCAATCTGTTAAGTCCACAACCTTCCCATAAACACTACAAGGTATATGTATATACACACACACACATACATGTATTTTCTGAGATAAAATGCAATTGTCACCTTCACTTCAAGACATTTTGAAAGATTAATAACCAAAGATTCTTGACTTACACGCAAAAACACCACAATTTGCAATAGTGTAACAGAAAAGAATTAGATATGCTTTGCTAAATACACTCAGAAAGTGAGGGGAAAGCTTCAGGGACAGCGGCTTCCCTTTCCCCTTCAAAGCAAGGAGTTCATAAAGAAAATTACTGGGAATGGGGGGAGTAAGCCTTTCCTTCTTGTCTTCACTGCGGCCAGAATCCTTGGAAATTTTTCTATTGATCACTGAACGATTTTTCCGATGCAACTGCATTCGTCTTAGTTTTCTTATTTCCACTGTTGAGAAAAGAAT
This sequence comes from Phodopus roborovskii, assembly GCF_943737965.1. Lineage (NCBI taxonomy): Eukaryota > Metazoa > Chordata > Mammalia > Rodentia > Cricetidae > Phodopus > Phodopus roborovskii. The sequence goes on from NW_026126525.1 coordinate 13,155,761, forward strand.
TACAGCACTAACTAAAATGCCTCACTGTAGCCTAGCACCCCACACCCTCCTCTCTTACACACACCACTAATAAGTTCTGGATTATTGCTCAAATATGTGGAATTTGTAATAAAGTGTTCCACGGAACACCCCAGAACAACTTTCCCTTCTGAAGCTTTTATTCTAATCCCAGTTTAGAACATGGTACTCGAATCTCAAACCCTACAGGGAGAAAAAACACCTTGCCAGCTTGCATTGATTAAGAACCCCAAAGACCAAGGTATCAAGTACCTGTCCAGTATTTTCTGAATGATTTTCTTCATCAAAGGAGCTTCTGGGTCCAGACAGACCTCCTTCTGGTTCTTCAGCTTAGCTCTGCAGAGAAGGGAGGGACAGAAAAAAAGGGGAAGCACAGGTAAGCCGCAGTAATTGGAGTGGAGAGGGGATTGAGGACTTCCCTCTCCCTCTCCAGGAGTCACGGGCTCCTCCAGAGCAGTACCAGTCTGAACTCACATGACTTCCACTCTGGGGCACTGTGGACCTGCAGCGATCACCTCCAAATTAACGATCATTTTGGGATTAATTCTCGGAGTTACGCTTAAGCAAACGCAACGCAGCTCTGTTGCCACTCTGATGGAGGTAGGATTCCCTGGGAAGGAGACATGGTTATAGGAGGGTGCAGGCAGAGCCCTTTCCCAGCTCCTGTTATCCGGCGAGTGTGGTAGCCGGCTGGGATGTGTTAGGCACCAGGCGCCCTGCAGATACTGCGCTCTCACCTTCAGCTAAATGTTGTGGCAGTGTGAGAAGCAACAGAAACGCCAGCAGCGGGAACAGCGAGCGGGAACTGCAGGGCGTGAGGCTCATTGTGGACAAGATCCTGGACCAGGGAGCCCGGATTCGAGAGGTGCTGAAGATAGCTCTAGAGCACTGTGCTGTTCTCATACCAGCTGTACCCCCTTTTTATCTGCGCTTGTCTCTTCCTCCAGGCAGGAAAGTCAAGCTTGGAGAAGCTGGGGAAATTCCCTGGACTTGGAAGTTGGGGGAGGGGAGGTTTAGAGGGGCTGAGCAAAGGGATTAGGGAGGAGGATAGCTAGAGGAGTGGCCCCTTGCCAAATCAGAAGAGACTGTTGTAGTCCCGCCCCAGGAGAAGGCTACTGCTCCTGCCAGACTCCCTTTGGTGACTTCTCTCGCTCCTCTGTCAAGACGAGTTAAGCCCAGATTGCACAGGGAAGACACACCCCTGCGGATGCCCTTCCTTTCCATGTAGGAAGACTGGAGCCGAAGGAATGAGGTTTGGCTTTAGGAAACCCTGTGTAGGCCTTTAACCATTATTACTATGAACACTATTGTCGGGCCTGGGGCGGTGACCCAGCAGTTAACAGCACTGGCTGCTCTTGCAGAGGACTCAGACCACATGGTGGCTCCCAAGTGCCTCTAGTTCCAATTCTAGGGGATCCCATATCCTCTTCTGGCCTCTCTGGGGTACCTGCACACATTTGGTGCCACACACAGACAAGCAGACACACATACATACTCATAAATAAAAATAATTTCAAACTGTGTGTTAAAAATGAAGGCTATTTTTTTCACAAAATGTAATCATGTAATCCCTGACTAGAATTCTAGAATTGAACTAACTCGCCCCCCCGCCGCCAAAAAAAAAAACCTTTCCTCTCCTGTACATGGTAAGGTTCCTCCAGTTATTTAATAATTCTCTGGGATTCTGCCAGATTTGAAACCCAAGGAAATATGATGAAAGTGTCTTTATTTCCATCTGAAACCAGTGGTAGGAATGGCCTTCAAAATAAAAGTTGCTTACTGCAGGTCCTATGCTTGTAATTTAGCAAGTGTGTGTGTGTTTCTAGCTGGCTTAATGAACAAGGTACTCAAAAATCACCCAGGAAATTGCTTTGAAAGGATGATAAATGCTTTGTGTCTAGCAGTTCCCTTTGCTATCCAATTAAGAGAGGTTTTGTTCTTCAAATGAGTAAGGTGATTGTAGCCTGAGGAAATGCCAGGGGTTCCTTATTGTGCCTTCTGCTGTGCCTCCTCTGCCAGGTGGGGATTTGACACAGTTCTTGGAAGCTAAGGGAGGCTGATGCAATCGAGAGGATCATCTGTGAGTTTGGTGCACGGGTTTGGATCAATTTGCCAGGAAGATAGCCTCCACTCTGACTCCCTCCAAGAAACTTCTTCGGATAGATCGGAAGGGATGCTTTCCCATAGGAATCTGAGAATTTTCCAGTGATCGGTGGAAATTTAGGATGCTCTAGAGCCTGGAGAGGCCTCCCGAAGATGAAGGATGAGATGACTTCTGGTAACTGAAGATCTCACACTAAAGCAGGCATGGCTATAGTACTAGTTTGTACAGAAGCTTCTTTGGTAGTGATTTCCTCTGGATAGTTCTCAGAACCTTTGGCCTCATTGTAGGCTGGCAGAGGAAGTCTGCATACATGATGGCTGTAAGAATATAGTCATAGAAGGGAGTTACTTTATTTGTCCCCTGTAACTATGGGAACTTCCATCAACTACTCTACTTATCATTTTGTGGAATAGCAACATCTCCATTGCTGAGCAGGAAGGTATCTTAGACCTTTGAACTTACATTCTGGAAGGAAACTTGGTCTGGTTGAAGAAAGTTGGGAGGTTTGGCAATTGTGTTATAAGAAGCTAATGGGAAGTCCTGAGACCAGCAGCTTCCTGAAACCATCAGCATCATACTTGACTCAACGAAAATAATCCTTCATCCTTCTAGGGAGGGGCAATCTGTAGCAAGCAGCCTGTAGATCTATCAAATTGGCCATTTGGAGATTACAATATATCTACAGATAAAAGATAAGCTTCACTTCAAAACTTTCTTTTTAACTGACTATAAAGACATTGAGCAATTAAACTCAACCACAGAAAATAAACCACATTATTCTAAGGCTTGATGAAAAAAGTAGTTTAATGACACCAGCTATTGGTATTTAACTATTTAACGTGTGTGTATACATGTGAATATACACATGCACATCTAGGTAAGTTTAAATAAACTATTTTTAAATATAACTAAGCATACAGATTAGTTTGGCACAAATTGATCAGATTTCATAAAAGGCCAAAAAATAAAAGTGTCACGTCCCCTTAGCACTATTATAGATGTGCTTTCCCACTGGGTTTGCACTCTGAATCCATTTGTCATAATTACTTGCAGAATAGAGGGAAAAAAAGATACCCATATCTAGCACTCTGGGAATAGAAAGTCCACTCTATAAGTAGACTGTTGGATTGCCCAATGTAATCAGGAAGCAGGATGTAACCTAACCTGGCCTTGCATTGAAATTGGTCTGGCCCACTGCCATATATGGCTCCTGGGTAGTCATCTCTGACATTGGCTTATGCCAAGACCAGTGAGAATGTGCAAAGATTCTTTGAGTTTGAGAATGACAGCATTGACACTCAGTGGGTACAAGGCACTTGAAAACAATTACTTTTATGTTGTCAATTTAAAGTGAAGCCAATTGTCTTAAGTGCACTGAGTCCAAGGAGAAGAATGCTATGTTAGTTATTCACAACAGTAATAAAACAATCAATAAATCTGCAGTCACCTTAGAGCCACAAATGTTTTCTCTTATAGTCTAATTTTAGTTATGATGCCACAGTTATTAAATGGGAATGAAAACATTTGGAATGGCCTGTGGCAATTAAACCACTTTTATGGTCATTATTTTCTGAGCCTCAGACTGATTCATTGAGACAACTGAGAGAAACTTTCTTCACTCTTAATTAGCCACAGAAATCAAGGCCAACAAAAGAATGAAACGAAGAATTGGAAGCTGCCCCACTTAGCAAATCCGTTCCCAGAATGTTTTAATGGTTCCCAGGTTCCAAGCTACTTTTTTCATAGTTGTTGGCACACACCCACCATGGGCTCTTCACAATCTGGCTAACTACTTTATTGCATTGCCCGATGGTATGTTTAAAACTATTGGATTCCTCAGTCTACCTATGCTTGTCTTTGGAGGCCTCAATAATATCAAAAGTCCCAAAGACTTATAAGTAACTGAAAACACTTCCCCATTTAAGGCCAATCAAAAGTGCTATGTGCTGTGAAAAGGCTCTTCTGACAAAGCCATTTGAATATTTCCCTTTCATCTTCAGTCTTTTGCCATCTAATATTCTGCTGCATGAAATGGGGTTTATAATTCTTCGTTTGTGCTGCTTTTGTCTCTCGTAAGTCCACTGCATAGTCTGCAATCAAGGTGGATGCTTTTTCCTGTCATAAGTTTCAGTCTCACTACTGAGTGGTCCATGAGAATCTGATGATGTGGAATGAAGGTCACTTTTTACATTTTAGTGTTCTGCACTTTTGCAGTAGATCTTAAAATTAAAGAGAAAGGATGGAATAGTCATGTGTTCTTAACCCCTCTACTTTTAGAACTCTACTACTTTTGTTGGCTTACTCTCCACTGGAAATTATTTCTTGCTTATTCCTAAAGAAAATTCAAATGATAAGTTTAATTCTTTAGATTCCACACTGTTCTTCTCAGACTACTGAGAACAGAGAAAGAAAAAAAATACCTTGATATTAAAGAAAGGAAAATTATACAACTAAAATGTTACCCATATTACGTATTTTATATGACTTTAATGTTGCTGGAGATAAATCAACAAAAATGAAAATCTAATTAAGTACACTGTGCTGACTGACTGACTGTCAACAGTATGACAGGGTTACTCTAAAACATGCTTTCCAGGCAATGTGGCCTTAAATTATGTGACTGAAGATATGGTATAGGTGCTTTTAGGTACTTTATTAAATTTTATTTTTCCTTCTATCTGCCAGCCTCTATATGGTGTTTAAGAAATGCTATGTTAGTGACATGTCAATATAAGAAGAAAATAAATGGCTGAGGAAGAGTCCGTTCCTCATATGAAGAAGGGTAAAGCCAGTGACTTTTGAGTTAACTTTGAAATGTCAGTAAATCTATCTTCCTCCCTCCATATTGGATTTGACCACCCTGTGAAGAGGCAGTATAAGTCAGGTAAAAGTCAGAGAACAAATTTGTTTCAAAATGTCTTCGCAATTGAGGTACATGTCAAGAATATTTTCTTTCTCTTTTCCTCCTTTCTTTCTTCTGTGCATTATCCATTACTTTCTTGCTGTCCATTTCTGATTAACTCTACTTGAGAAAGGAGGAAATCAAATGAACCTAAACTGAGTCCATAGTGAATGAGGTTTGTGATTATCTTGCCAATTTCTGAATAAATAGGGTCTCCATCACGTTGCCTTTTGGTGGCTTGTGGAGCTTTTGGTGAACAATAATAAGCAATACATATAAGGGGAAATTATGATTAAATGTTTAAATATTTCTGAAAGACTTAGGCTTCTCAGAAGAGGAAGAATTTATAGCTTTCTTCAGAAATGTTGTCTGTGTTAGCAAAAAGTAAATACATAAATAATAGAAAGAAAATCTTTTTAGTGGGAGCTGATCTAACTAATTTTTTTAAGGCTGATGAGGTTGCTCAGGGGCAAAGAACACTTGCTGCTATTGCAGAGGACCCAAGTTCAATTCTCAGAACCCATGTCAGGCAGTTCACAACTTCCTAAACCTCCACTTCCAGGAAATCCAATGCCTTCTTCTGGCCTCCTCGGGCACCTGTATTCCCTAAGTTCACATACATACACATAAAATATTTTTTTAAATGAAAAAAAAAACTTAACTAGTTTTGAGAAAGAAGTTTGTGAGGCTGTGAAAGTCCTTCATAGTAAGTTAGACTTTTAACACTGTGCATAGTAATGGCCATTGGCTGGGTGATTTCTAAGCACCACTACCAAGACTAGACTTTCCAACCTTTTGGCTAAGATCAAGTGCAGTATCTGACAGCTTCTACTTTCACACCCACGTTTTTCTTTTCTCTTCCTTTTGACAAAACATTCACCTCTACAGATCCCCACAGTGTAAATCAACATATGCCTCCCATGTAAAACATAGTAAAACTTCCTTACTTCTCTAACAGAATGGATTGAGGTCTATTTATGTATTTATTATATTATGCATGTTATGTACATTTATGTGTGTTATGTGTATTTATGTATATTGTCTATGTATTTATGCATAATTTATGTATTTCCTCTACAACCAAAAGTCTGTTTTCCTTATTACTGAAAAAAATAGCAAAGACTTTGTACTTCACAAGCATCCAAGGTAGTTTTATGGACAAATCATGACCACCAATCTTTTGTGAATCTGGTTATAAATTCCTACTTTCATGCACATTCAAATGTTATTTGAAATTAGGAAATTGTTCTCACTGACATAAAATGTGTTGCAATGCCAAGCCCAAAGTCACAAAATCCTAGAAATTCTGGCTAACGTCAAATTATGAGTACCTTGTTAGCCACTGGAATTTTAGAGCATGGAGCATAGTTCTCTCTAAGGAATAAATTGACTAACTTGCTTCAGTGTTTGACTTTGAGTCACTTGGCTTTCAAAACCTTCACTGTTAGTAAAACAGACTTAAGTCATTTGCTTTGAAACAGAGTGTACTTTGAGGAAAGTTTATATTGTATTGCCTAATTTAAAATTGAGAGTAGACCAATAAATGGTGTCACATTGGATTATGTCATAAAAAAGAGAAATAAATAGTGGTTAGTGTATTAAAATGAAACAAAAATGTTGGCATCTATCACAGTGTGGCTATATAAGATAGTTCTTAGTAATGATATATAGATAGATAGGTTAAAAAAAATTATGTCAAAGTTTATAGTCAGCTTTCTATGGTAATTTAAAAATAAAATAATTACTCAAGTTGAGGTTCTATATAAAAAATTATCCTCATCCATGAATACTTACTTGGCTTGCCAAATTCTAGCCGTTCATATAAGTTTCAGTACACTCTTGAGCAATTTTACCTAAATAAATGAAAAATACTAATACTATCATTAGTTCTTATAAAAGTATTGAGAGGAACAGACAGAACTGCTATGAATACTTTAAAAATAATTGAATGGTACATTTAAATTAAGGTAAAATTTACATAATGAAATACACACATCTCATGGTACAGTATGATGAATTTTTAAAAAATATCAGTAACTACTCAAGACAGAACATTTTCATGCTACAATAAAATATGTGTTATTTACACAAAAACTCTTCTGAAGAAGAAACCTGTTACCATCACTTTCTTACCAGTATGGTCCCAGAGCTGTGTCAGCCCCAAAATAACATGCAAGGACAGCGTATTAATTATAAACCTGTTGGCCAGTTACTAAAATTCTTATTGGCTAGCTCTATCATAAATATAAAACCATTTCTATCAATCTCAGTGTTTAGAAATGGTCTTATCTTACCAGAGAGAGGGCCTGGGCCTCTTCTCTCACATCCTACATCTTGACTTCTCCCAGAATCCTCCTTGCCTCCTAGTCCCACCTATCTTTCTTTCTTATTGGCCAACAGGGTTTTATTCATTGACCAGTAAGAGAAACATTTACAGAATGACACCCCCACCATCTCCTCTTTTCTGACTAAAATAAAAAGAAAGACTTTAACTTTAACATACTAAAATAATAACAAAACATTTATCAAATAAGAACTATAGTTAACAATATTTAGTACATTAACATTATCAGGAATTAAAGAAAGTATTTTATTATCTATCTTATCTTGGTGAGTCTAAAGTCTTATATATAACTTAAGGAAAACTATAACCATTACTATGTGTCTACAACTCCATCAAAGACCACAGAATGATAATAAATAAACTCTGGAAATAACAAAGACAACTTGATGCCTGGTCAGTCACCCAAAGTTCTTCTGTAATGTTCCATCTTCAGCCTATAGGCCATAGTGTGTCTGGCAGACTCCTCAGCAAAGCAGGAAACTTTATAAACTCTCCACCTATATCAGCAGTTTGTCAGTCACTTTTTTCTGTGTCATGTAGAATTTCTGGCAGACTCTTCTATGAACCAGGAACCCTTCTTGTTTCAGCAGTCACTTTTTTGTGGGTCCTGCATGTCCAGTTTATACAGCATAAACTTAAACAGTCCAGACAAGAGCAGTTTTTTGCCCAAATGGCTAGTCTTGCCATAATGGGAGTAAACTCCATTTCTTGGATGTCCATCTGCCTTTGTGACACAGGTGATGTTGCTAGGAGCAGTTATGTCTCACTATCAAGAAAAACCCTAAACTATTTTAAATGCCATATTCTGTAGGTCTTTGAAAGGTTTGAATAATGCCTATTTATTTGAATTATATCTCTATATATCTAGAAAACCTAATAAATCTAATTATTAGCTTTTACTATCATAGGAAACTATCTACAATCTATACATAATTATACATTACATTTTAAAATGAGCTATGTAAATACAATACCTAAACAAGAGGAGAAATATACTTATCACAAAATGGAACTTAAATTTGTATTAATAAATGAAAATCCATTCCAAAATGAAGTATTCATTTCTATACCACAATCCCCCTTTCCTTTAAAAAGAGATTGGTTGTGATCATTAACCATTTATAACTTACCCCATTTAAATAAAAACAAACATTTTAGGCAATATTTGGGAATTTCAGCATTGTTCTTTCCAAACTGCTTCCTGCTGATTGGGAAAGTTATAATACAATGGAAACCCTAAGAAGACTCAGAAATCCTGGCTGTAGTTGTCTGCAAGGCTGCCTTGTCTCAGCTGTTTTGAATGTTGGATCACTTGGGACACTGTTTCAGGGGGTCTTGCTTGATCAATCCATGTTAGTCTGGAAGGAATCCACAGCTTTTCATTTTCTGTGGAAACAAAAATAGAAATTCTTTTCCCCAGTTACATGGCATTAGACTTAAATTTAGACATTAAAGCATTTGTATGAAACTGTTGGCCTATTACTAGCATTTATTATTGGCTAGCACTGTCTTAAATATTAACCCATTTCTATAAATCTAAGTGTTTCTACATGGTCTTATCTTACTGGGGAGTGGGTCTGGACCTCTTCTCTCATGTCCTACATCTTGATTCCTCTCTACTACATCTCTCAGAATCTGCCTTGTCTTCTAGTCATGCATATCTTGCTTTCCTATTGGCCAACAGGACTTTATTCATTCACCAATAAAAGAAACACATATTTACAAAATGACAACTCCCATCAAAACCACTTTTTAGTTTGGTTTTGCCAATTCCTAACTTTTGTGTAGTCTTTTGTGCAGTGTTCCTTTTGTTCAACTTAATGTCCTTAAAATGCAGCCATGTCACCGTGAATACAGATAATGTATCTCTTTTTCCTATTGAATATTTAATCACACAAATGTGGCAATGTTTATTATTTATTTATCCATCTACTCACATAGTTTTCAGTAACCTCCCCTTTAGAGTTAAGAAGTTGGCTATTATTGAGCCAGTAAGATGGTTCAGTGGGTAGAGGTCCCTGTGGCTAAGACTTGATTTCAAGCCCCAGGACCAACATGTTAGAAAGAGAGACTTGAATCCTCATGTTGCTCTCTGACTTGCCCTGGTGCATGTGCTATATTCATAATCATAAAATTTCTTTGGTGTGTAGTAGGGAAAATATCAGCATAAATTTATCAGCACTCCTTGTTATGAGACATGACATCTACTTTTTCTATTTGTTTTAAGTTGAATAGTCTCTTTGGACAGTGTTGCTACTGTATAATCTGAGAGAGGACCCACAATTCACATCTTTGTATTTTAGAAATTTTCTTTTTGAAATCCATATACTGTACTGTGAGAGATTTCAATTAAACACAGAGCCCACACAAGAAAAACCAGGCTGCTCCAGTGATAAGCACTAGTTGAACTCCCTACCAGCTTTTTCATTCTAAGCAGACACAGTTTCACATAACTCCAATAGAAGCCCTTTGGAGCAGAAGATCAAGTCTATCCTCCAGTCAACCCAGACAAACATTAATACAATATTGTCTTAAGCCACTGAGCTTAGAGACAGATGTTCACACACAGCATCTTCATTTTTTAATGATGAGCATATAGCAGTACTGAAGCATAGGGTGTGCGTGTATTTAATATAGGAGACCTGGGAGTGGTTTTTTAAAATAGCCTAATTTGCCATCACTGCTTTAAAAACTTTAGTAGATGACAGACAACTAGTGGTATTTCACTGGCTTTCATTTAGTACTTGGCATTTACTAGTGATGTTCAAAACATTTTCACACATTCATTTATCATGTATAAATCTTTTTATGAAGTGTATTTTAATTTTGTCTGTTTTATTTTAGTTTATTATTTTATCATTCATTTGTTTTGGTCCATTGTGTTTTAAATAAATTTTTGATTAATAGATAAATGTATTGTGACTCTAGCTCAGTATGCAAGTTGAACTCAAATTTCATGTTTCACTACATAACTCAAGTTGGTCATGAACAATTGATTCTCTAGTCTGAACTTTCCAAGCACTGGGATTGCAGTTCATCATACCTGGCTTGAATTTTCATTTCCTAATAGGACCATTTTATGTTATAATTGACCATTTATCTGAATGTACCATGTAAGAAATGTGTCTATTCCAAGATTCTTCTTGAAACTTATTACTCTTAGCTTTATTGTTTCTATATACTACACTGTATTGTACATATTATATTGTATATGCTATACTATACTAAACATGTTTAATTAAGTTGTCATGAGTGATTCAAATTATTGGTTGAGCTTCACTGTTACACTTTGATCTCCATGCAGATACCCAGTTATTAAAGTAAAATTTTTGAGGAACGTTTTCCCATTGAATTTTGTTGGGACCATTAATCAAAACTCAAGTGTTTACAAACATATATATCTATTTCTGGACTTTTTTACTTCAAGAGTTATTAAGATTTATTAATATCCAAATAAATTCTATAAATGGTGAGTCAAGCTTTAAAGAAATCATTTTACCTCAGGATGATTCTGGTTTAGATCCATTAAATGCACACACAAATTTTGGAAGAGTTAACATCTTATTAATATCAAATGTCCTAATCTAAAAATACAGTATAGATTTCTATTAATTTATTCAGAGCCTTTGGTTTCCCTGTGAAGTGTTTCCCAGCTTAAAGGGCCAAATTATTTTTCATATTTTGGAAAAATTATTAAGTATATGATGATTTTGAAGTTATGATAAATGACAAAATTTTAAGTTTTCACTTCCAATTACTTGCCATTATAATATACCTAGTAATAGATTCTAATATAATAACTTTATATCTTGGAATTTTTATGAATTCATCCTATACTTTAGTTAATTTTATACATTCTTTTTTTTTTTTTTTTTTTTGGTTTTTTGGGACAGGTTGTCTCTGTGTAGCTTTGGAGCCTGTCCTGGCACTCACTCTGTAGCCCAGGCTGGATATTCAATTCTTTTCTGAATAAAGGATTGTTTTTTATTCAAATAAAGATATTTATACATCTTCCTGATGTTTATTTATTTTTGCTTTACTGTGCTGACAGTGGTCTATAGCATAATATGGGATTTAAATAGTGAAGTGGAAATAACGGTCTTGTTCTCCTTGCAGTAACATTATTTGATAATTCTGTTGAGATCAGCTATGTATTAACAGCTTTGTTCAGTATTAATTACTGAGTGAGATAAAAATTTCTGACCGTGATTGAAGTTATGCCTGCTGTCAGTTTTTCCAGGTTTTAAGTACTTAAAGCAATTAAGAAGCATATGTGTGTGTGGGGGGGTGTGATTGTTATTTTTCTCATGAATTGATCCCTTATAACTATGAAACATCCTTCACTACCTCTGAAAACACCTCATTCCTTGAAGTCCACTTTGTCCAATGCTTATTAGGTATAGGAGGCTTCATAAACTTACATGATAAAGTGTAATTTTCCCCACCATTTAACTGTCAACAACAAGTGCCTTTGTATTTAAAGTGCATTTAATATGCAAGTAATTATGTCTTGTTCATCTGCTATGATAATCTCTGTCTTTTCACTGTAGTTTTATATGAGGTGTACATAATATAAATGTTGACTTTATGCAGTCAAATGCTCTACCACCGAGCTACTCCCCCAGTTATGTTGACCACATCATTTTTTTCATTTATAATATTCTTTACTGTTTTCTATATGTAAATTAATGTTGTGTTTATATTTGATTCATTCATAGGAGATAGCAAAATTAGTTTCTAATTAACATACTTACTTATTCTGTTTGAAGCAGATGAGGACAAGTCCTCCCTGCTATTTTTTGTTTTGTTTCATCAATAAAACTATTTGAGAATAGACAGAAGCTATGTTCATTTTTAATCAACAGTAGCCTATTCTTTCTGAGAGCAAGTGTATACAAAAAAAAATGTATACTATTAAGAACACAATAAAAGCCAGGTGATGTTGGCACATGCCTTTAATCCTAGCACTCAGGAAGTAGAGGTATGTGGATTTCTATGAGTTCAAAACCAGCCTGGTCTACAGAGCTAGTTCCAGGATAACTAGGGCTGTTACACAGAGAAACCCTGTATGAAAAAAACAAAACAAATGAACAAAAAAGGAACAAAATAATGTAGGATCATGCAATGCATGCAAATCCTGGGAAACGATATAGCATGCTGCCCTCAACAGCACTAGAAACTGCACGACTGAGTCCACAAGAGAATCCACAATGGAGCTTCCAGTTTTCATAATCCTACATTTACAGGAATGTGTTTCAGTGGCTTTAAAGATGCAAATTATTATTATACAGTAAAGAATATTTCCATCACTTCAAAGGACTCTACATTGATAACTGCACTGAACACCTACAATGTATATCATTAGAATTAAAATGCTACCTTATTGTTTCCTTTAAGTGATTGAAAGCATGCAATTTCTCAGGTCCAACTAAGGAATTTTAGTGAGTGATTTCTGAACATTTCTTTTCTACCTCTCATCCACTCTCCACTGCTGTGTCACATGACATTTCAAGGTTCTATTGGTTATTATGTAATACTCATTCCTATTTAGGATCATCTATTTCAAGAAGTCATTTATGCTGAAATAAGACATTGTACTTCAAGCTTAATTTCAGTTCTAGAGAAGTCAGTGCTATTAAAAAGACTTTGACAAAATTTTCTTTATCCTTTACTCCAGGAAGCCTGCTTAAGAACAAATACCAGCACTTTCTAAAATATCGCAAAGTGATGAGGCTGTTGTCTTGGAAATCCCCACAGGCAATTATCTCCATTTCTAAGATACTTTTGAAACTTTTCACCTTTGATGTAATGACAGCTGCACAGTTTTATTTTTCTTAACATTCTCTAGCCCCTCTGTGTGACCCAATCCAATGTCTATAGCAGTCAGCATATAACAACAAGATTGTTCTATATAACAACAGTCTATAACAACAAGATTGACAGAATCTTGTGTCTGTACAGATGGCCTACTGGAAGGTTCTTAGAGTCCTTCAACCACTTCTTTTGGTCATGAGAGTGTGCTTTGGCTGCACACTGAAGTAGCCACTCAGATGCTGTCCAATCAGAGCCAACATTTCTGATTCATTCATAAGTAGTTTATTAAACAATGTATTCAACCATTCCCAGAAGTATCTGGAGTTACATGGAAATTATGGGAATTTCTTTAAGCTGCATGACTGCCCCAAAATTTTCTCAAACACCATCATTTGATAGCAACCCAGTGTCCCTACCAACTATGGCTCACCAGAAGGACCCTCACCCTGTTCTTTTCACATTCCTTTCTTGTTCTAATGGTATCTTCTGCTGTTTTGTATTTGTGTTCAACTTCTTTTGCTTATTCAGTGAATTCATCATTTCTAACATACTTCTCCACTTGAGAGTTTTTATTTTCTATCATTTTAATGATATGTTCCATAATTCACTTGTTGTGATTTTAGTTGCATTTAAGTCTTTTAACATATCTACAGATGCTACTCTAAATCATTATCTTTCAATGCTAATATTTCATTTAATGTGAGTCAATTTTAAGGACCTTATTCTCTTGAATTTGGGTCATGATCACATATACCTAGTACTATTTGCTTATATAAAAATATTACATACTAAACTTTATCAAGAGTCTAGGTAAAGTCATTTGTTTTTATTAAATATGTTGACTTGAGTTTGAGGCTAGCTCTAGCATTCCCAGTACTACATGAGTTAGGACTTTACCATCTTTCATATAGTCACACAGCAATCCATCTCTGTGAATTTTCATAGTCCCAACCTACAGCCCAGACTGCACAGACCAGCCTTTAGCCATGACACCACGTTGATTCTTGAAGGTTTGTAAATTTAATTTCATGCTTTTGCAACCTATAAGAAAATGTGAGTTTTGGTCTTTATGGCCTCAGATTGGGCAATAATTTCTTACCTATGACTCAAAAGCACATGAAATCAAACAAAAGTTTAAAAGTTTCCAAAGAGCATTGTCAAAAATAAATAAATAAATAAAAGCTGAAGAGATGTTTCAGCAGCAAGAGCACTGGCTATTCTTTCAGAGAGGACCTGGGATCAATTCCCAGCACCCATGTGGTAAACCACAACCATCTGTAACTCTTAATTTCGAGAGATCCAAAGGCACTGCATGCCTATGGTGAACAGATTTACACACGCAAAATACACATACACATAAAGATAACAATAACTTAAAATGTTAAAATAATAAAACAGCCTAATAGGTGGGAGAAAATGCTTGCAAATCTTATATAGTAAAATATAATTAATGAATAGATAATTAAAAATCTCTTACAATGCAATAACAAATGCACCCTTACCCAAAATGAGAAAAATATAGAATATATGTTCCTAAAAGAATATTGTATAGTTAGGGATATAAGTCACTGAAAGAGAACATATTTAACACATATTGCCACCTGGTACAGAGTTCATATATTATTTTACTTGCAACAGAAAGCATTCCAAGAGGTCATGTTTCAGAAGCATTTCTTTCAGACATTAAAGATAAGACAGAGACTGCCTAATGACTTAGAGTGCTATCTCCTTACACAGATTTCAGAATGAAGAACACAAACTTTCATATTAATGATCTTTCTCATCAATCTCCAATAGCAATAGTAATGGTCACCATACATGTCAAACAAACTTCAAAACAATTCGACCACTTAAATCACAATACTTGGTGTTTCTCATTTTTCTTCTGACTAAATGTCACATAAAGTCTCTTATTTCATCTTGCTCAGTTCTTCTTCTTGTTTCCTTCAGCTAAAGTAAATCTCTCTCTCTCTCTTACTTCCCCCTCTCAGAAATTTTCTCAATTTTTCCTCCCTGTCTTCACATCCTTCTGTAATGGTTTTAATAGCTACTGTGTTAATTTGCAAAGCAAAATCATTCCACATTTTTTTTAAAAAACTTCATTAAATGCTAATCTGGCTGAGAAAGAAATTAAGACAGGTTGAACTAGGATCACATAGGTCAGTGGGTCTCAATCTTCCTAATGCTGCAGCCCTTTAAAACAGTTCCTCATGTTGTGGTGATCCCCAAACATATGATTATTTTGTTACTTCTTCACAACTGTAATTTTACCACTGTTGTGAATTGTAATGTAAATATTTGATTTTCACAATATCTAATATTTGAACTCAAAGGGTTTGCAACCCACAGGTTGAGAACCATTGATATGAATGCATTTTTAGAGATGTTAGAAGACTATGTTTGTAGATTTAACTTTAGTACATGATGACAAGTTGGATACAGACAGAAATATTAAAAACCACTCCTATTGGCTTGGTGAACATACGTATGTATATTAATGGAAGTCATTAACATGTGAAAGACTAAAGACAGATATGCCTATATTTAGTGGAGGTAAGAATTACTAGATACAGAAATTTGAAATTTGATATCACAGAATAGGTTATTTCTAAGATGCTGAACTCAGGAAAGATACTATCTGTAAGTAAGTATGTGAGGAATATTGTATAGTCTCATTTTGAGACAGCTAGAAAAAAGGCAGTTGGGAGGATGCTGAGGATTCCAAAAGTTTTTCATAATAAGGTACTTCCTCTTTATCATGTTACTCAGCATTTTTTCATCTTCTCAACCATTTTCTATAAAGCCCTGCAAAATAAGGGCCCAGTTGGTTGAGCACTTCCAGGGGTGGGGGAGTCATCTGGTTGGCTACAGAACTTTCAAGGAAGACTTTCAAATTTAAAGCCCTTTCTCTTGTTTTCATTCTGCCAATTTTCTTCCCCTAAAGTGTCTTCAGACTGGTTACTAGGGTTGTTTCTGATTGATCCCTCTACTGTCCACTGTCTACTTGGTGGAGCCTTCTCCATACCATGTACAAAAGCCACAAAACTAGGTCTCTCCTGAGAGATGGCCAAAGAAACCCTAATATTTTGCTCAGGACAATGATGTCTGGGTGACAAAGAGCAGTATATTTTAAGCAGAACAGAAATAAATTTAAAAGATGCGGGGTGACTCACAGAATTTCAGGGGATAACCCGAGTCACTCTCAGAAGATATACATAAGTAACACTGCCCAGATTCACACAGGCTAGAGAAAGCAATGTGTTTCTTCATGTCAATGTGTCTGTGCTGGGTTCTTTTGCTAGAAACTCTATAGCTGCTGCAAAAAGAGCTGCCATTGCTACAATTAGCCATTGCTCAAGTTATTCTAACCCTCCTGATGGATCATCCCACACTCCCCCTTCTTCACTAAGAGTTGGAACAACATGGAGCCCATGATAAGTCTCTACTTTATTTATGAGTGGAAAAAAAAACAAATATGTCTTTTGCCTCTTTTTTCATTGTCTGTTGGTACCTAATAAGGTCTTAATTATGAAACAATAGCTTTGTAGCAATACATACTAATAATTCTAGCCAGTGTTAGCTCGTAGTTGTATAACTGATGTGTTTGGGTGAGTAGTCTCTATTAGTGCAGCCTTGTGCTAACACTCCCACAAGTCATTTAACAACTTCATAGACAGTAACACATTATTGTGTTTGTTACACAGACATCATTGGTCACCTATTGCATGAGTAGCAAGACTGTTCTCATACAATGTTAAGCTGTAGTAGACACAGTCAAGAACCAGAAAAAAAAAGCTTTAAAATTGTCCTCCTTTTGTTCGCTAACAAAGGCATGCCACTGAGAAATGATCTTTAGTAAATTCTGAGCCTGGCTTGTGACTAAGAACTTGAATCTAGGTTCATTTATTTCCCTGTGAACCCTTTCTGACTAACTTTTGTGGTAATTTTCTTGGTTTCAAACAGGAGTTTTCTCTGGTGGGAGGCCAATTGCCTCATGGTGGTAGCAGAAACCTATCTAAACCACTTCATCTTGACTTTACATGACTTGAGGCTATGTGAACTTTACTAGGAACTCTGGTTTCCCACAACCCCAAAAACTTTTCATATGAGGTCGTGATCTCGGTGTGCTGTCATAACCACATCAGTTTCTATAACCAAGGTGTGAGCTGTGGTTCCAGGGCTGATGTGGTATTTGTTTCATTTCCACACAGTTTAAGCCCATGGTATCATTGTCCTCTCTAAATATTGCTCATTGATGAGAGTGATACAGTCACTCGGCATCACTCAGCCTTTCACAGAAGCTCTCATCTTTCCTAAGGGTACCTAACATGGAGAATCAACCATTGCCTCTCTCTCTCTGCTGTCATCAGAAAATTCTTTCTCAGCACCACTACAATAGTGCGTTCAATTGTACTAGCCTTTTAATGAGTATTTAGGGACTTACCATTCATGTTACCTCTTGCTCCCTTCCTCTTCTCCATGTTCTAAATATCCATGCACCGGCCTGTAGAAGTAAGGCAATTAGGAGTAAGTCTTAAAGACACTAAGGATCATTGAACAAATTCCTAAGCCAAATCTTGCCCACAGATTTTTTTTTTATCACTTTCCTTCTTTCAAATGATTGTTTCAACTTCATTTGCCTGGGATTGTGTAGCCTCTCCTCAGGAGAGTGTGGTTCTGGAATCATGCTTTTGATAAGTAAGAGACTTATGTAGTCATTAAGACTTCTCTAATTACCACTCTTTCAGCTGCAGCACAACCTTCAAAAAGAACTAAAAGAACACTGGAGAGTCTAGCCTACAATAAAATTCCTGCTTTAGGTTAGTTTTTAAAACTAGAGGCCATTGACACTGGTTTGTAGATGAGTTCCCAAGTATCTGCCAACCCAGCCACCTTGGAGAATTCTTACAAACCCTTTGAATCTTGCTACTATTGGCCATTCATTGGAATCCTCCATGTAGGAAGAAAGGCGGCTTCCCAGCTCATGCGCCATTTCTAGATAGCACTATCAATATTAGCAGGCAGAAAGGAAGTCAGTATAGACTTGAGTCTTCTTAGAGCTGCTAAGTTCACTGTTTGGCAGCCCTGGGAAGTTTGCCCTATCAGTTATATCTCAGCACAGTGGTCACTGGGTATTTCTGGACTCCTTGTTTTGTTTTGTTTTGTTTCTCCATTCGAACATTCTTATGTAGACCTCAAAGTCTTCAATGGTGGGATGGCATGTGAGCCTAGATTTAGATTTACTAAAATCCTACCTGTATATAGTGCCTTGAGATTTTTCCCATTGTACAAAGTTAGTAGAAATAAAAAAGCCAGTTCAGCAAAATGTGTAATTTCTTCACCCAAATTACCATGACTAAATGTGCAAACCCATGGCATGCCTAATTCAATTATTAGGTTTGCACAGCTGAGATTGTTGTGTCTTCTTCATCACTTGATGGCCATATTGCATAAATCAGGAGTTGACTGCCTCTGAAAACTTTTGTAGATATCAAGTAAAATTGATTTTAATGATCCCCATGTTGCTGGAACACAGGACACTAAGTAATGGCCTAGAAGGAAAACAGGATGTGGTATAACATGACGCACTAAATCCCCTGCTGAATCAGGCCTCTAGTTTTTCTTATCTGTCTTCCTCATTTCCTCTGGCAAGTGATCTGGTGGTGCCTTATATCCATTCATGAAATAAAGAAGGCCAACTAAGTCAATACTAGAAGACATTACTTGTTACTGTTCTCTTAACACTCTATGTTTTACTCTTCTACATTTTAACAGATGACAAAGCAGGGTAATGTCTTGACTCCACTAATCCTCTTCATGTGTCTTTATCCCATCACTAGTCAATCCCAGCCCATCAGCTAAGAACTGCTAGTAGCCAATGACTAGGTCTTTGTGTCAAATACAACTAGGTCTTTGTGTCAAGTACACTTTATGAATTATCCTCATTTAATTCTCCCAAAATGTATTTCATTCCATGTTTGCATAAGTGTTTAGGATTTAGACACATTGGTTGACCTGACCAAGGCCACAACAGGTGGTGGGCTTGCAATTCAAAGCCAGACCAGGTTAATATGGGTAACAATGCCTTGCATCTCTTAAGACTCACTTCACCTATGTGCAGCTTTTCTTCATACAAAGAGAGATACTATATTATACTAAATAATACTAAATCTATACTAAAATAACTGAAGATATAGCAATAAGCATAGCAATGTTTCCATCAAGAAATAACTATGATATTTGAAGGATAAGGTTATAGTTGATAAGGGATGAAAGATGATGATGGTGTGTATGTGTGTGTGTGTGTGTACACATGCATGCATGCGTGTATATTTTTATATAGTGCTCTGAGAGGGACTCCAATAAAATGGTCTTCAAATAAAAACCTAAAAGTTGTACAGAAGAAATCAAGGAACTCTAGAAAAATAGTTCCAATTGAAAGAGCAGCTGGTGTGAAGATCCCAATGCAGGAATTTGTTCTGTGTTATTTAAAAACCAGTGTGGCTGAGCAGAGTTGCAATAGTAAGAGATGTTAACTGAAGCCTTATAGGGCAGAAAGATAATTTTGGATTTTCCCCTATGTAGGATCTTTGAATGGAGAGTAAGATAGTCTTTTAAAAAAATTCTTCACATGCTGTATGAGAAGTTCAATAAAAGAAGATAAAGAAAAATAAAGATCCAGCTGAAGCCTGCTATAATAATTCAAGTCCAAGGTGATCATCCCTTGGTCTCCATCATCTGTGGAGATTGTGAGAAGTTGTGGGCACATGGAATGTCTTAAGAAGAAATAGCTGACAGAACTTCCAGATGAGTTCCAAGTGAGGCATAACATACATGATGCATCTTGGGTGACTCTGAGATTAGCCAAGATAGCACAAGCACAAGGTTGCCATCACTGAGACAAGGAAACCCAAGAAGACAATGGATGGGAAATGACGGGGGGGGGGTTGATCCTACAAATGATAGGATTTCATATTGGAATGCCCATCCAAAGGCAGGAAGCAAATATGCAGATACAGAACTGTGTAATTCAGCAGACATTTCTGGGGAGTCATTTTTATGTGGGCAGTTTTATAGTCTAAGAGCTGAAGTGGGTCACTTATGGAAGTAAGTATAGAAGAAGAAAGAGCATAGTATTTTACCATTCTGCTAGTCTAGCTGAACATCAGAAACCCCATGGAGCTTTAAAAGGTGTGCACACCACAGCTCCACCACAAACTCATCAGCTAAACTTTTTTGAGAAAAAGGACTCAGGAATCAATGTAATTGGTTTCCCTAGGTAACTGACTGTTTAGAAACTTAAATATGTTCAAGTCCATCTTTGAAAAGAGAAGTTGTTTTAAAGTCAAGGAAATATTTTTATTCCATGTCCACTATCATATAAACAACCCCAAGATACTGTTTTCCTTTCCAAGATTAATTCATTCCCTATGGGTTTTGATTAATTCCATCCTTACCTGAAAGTTTTATACCATTAGCTCACATACTCTTTTTAAACAAAATATAATTATATAATTTTTCTCCTTCCTTTTTCTTTCTTCAGTCTTTCCCATGTAGCCTCCTACTTGGTTTCTCTTAAAAATATAGCCTGTACTTATTTGTTGGGGTGTGTGTGTGTGTGTGTGTGTGTGTGTGTGTGTGTGTGTGTGTGTGTGTACCTGTGCATGTGTCTGTTCATTGCGCACACGCGTGTGTGCATGCATCCCTACAATATAAATACAAACTGCTCAGTCTGTATTACATTATTCATATGTGTGTTTAGGGATGACCACTTGGTATTGGATAACCATTTGAGGATTCTTGCCTAGAGATGATTGTTTCTTCTGCTCTCAGCATTCCTTAGTTGCCTGTAGTTCTTTGTGTAGGGTCCAGGCACCATGAAATGTCCTCCCATGTTAGAGTATTGATTGGTGGCCTCCTTATCCAGCCTCAGCTCACATACACCATCTTAGGAAAGACTAACTTACACCTGTATCCAGGATTCTCCTTTGCTATGCATCTGATGGGAAATGTTTTCTGTGATCTTTCACCTAGTTATCGTTTATTCATCATCAGCCTCAACTCTATCACCACTTCCTTAAAGGAGACTCCTCGGACTTATGAGTAAGCCAGTTACCCTGAAGGTAATGGATCTTGAAATACACATAGAAAGTTAGGAACAGAACATTTACGAGGGAAATAATATAGAATTATATAGAAAACACTGTCTACAGAAAAACATCATAATGAACTCCATAATATATGTATTAAATATATCAAAACCTCTCATTTCTGTGTTTACTAAAGAGACAACATATTTACCTTGCACTTTCTTTTTTCTCCTCCTCTCTATTATATGTGTGCATGTAAATGATAGGTGATGGGTAGGGGAAGAGAGGGAAGGAGAGAACTGGGAGAAAAATGTGTTAGCTATGAATTGTCTCATTAGACTATAGGCTCTTCAAAATCAAAAGCTACTTGTTACTCATTTTATCTATGGAATCTTTGTCAACTGTCTGGACTTCATATCAGCACTAAAATACTATTTTGTGAAGAAGTGGGTGTGGGGAGAGGATGAAGTTCTGGATGGATGTGTATTGTTACCATTAGCATAGACATGCTAGAACCCCAATGCCTCAGACTCACAGGAATGACAAGGCCTTCCCCAGGTCAGTCCAGAGGAGTAGCAAGGCCTTTCTTAGTCTGAGTACAGATGCTGATAGTCTGTGCAGAAGTGATCAATCACAGCTTCATTCCCCCAGATGACTGATTGCCCCTCCCATAAAGCCCCCTCTGAAGCTTAGATAACCAGCCATATCCATGGAGGTTCACCAAGATGACTGCCTAAACATGGCCTGAATAAGGACAATAACTGACATTCCAAAATGGCTGGAGAAAAGACCATGAAGCTTCAACCCCATATAAAGAACTACAGGCTCACAAGGATTTCTGTTCATTTCTCCCCAAAATGAAGCCTTAAAGAGTCAAAACAGTTGAGTTAGAGACAGTGTTCAAGGGCAGGGAGGTGGAAACTTCCATCATTTTATAATGGGAGTACCTGCTGGCTGCACCTGTAACCAAACTCAGTCCGTGGTTCTCCTGTTCATGGTACAGAAGCTTTGAAGCTGGAGTACCTGTTTCTTTTCTAGTTAAAAGGGAGTTATATTCTCGCTCATGGTAATGTCTATGGCCTGGGGCCTCCATAACTTGCTTCTCAATATCAGTGAAGACCTTAGCTGAACTTTCTGAAAAGGAGGGTTAGTAATCTCAGGGACTTTTACAGCATTAGAGACGTGATACCAGGTGTTATTGTTGGCAGATAAGGTAACCATCATCACACTTTTTTGTATTTTCTGCCAAAACCACCCCCTTCCACCGACCTGTGTTCCCACAATCCATTCCCCAAAAAGGAGAAAGCAAAGCAGAGACACAGTCAGACCCTCATATTTCTTTAAATGGATCTGGGGCTGGGAAATTCATGTAAAGGTCTTGATGTCTTTGGAGAGATAAAGAGACTGCACAGCTGATTTTCCTGGATGGCATAGGCATCAGATTGCATCTGAGATTGTGATAATATACTCTTGCTAATTTAATTTTCAAAACTCCTGTGTTTTAAAGCAACAGAAGGGTATAAAGTGAAAACAAATCTTCTCAGGTATATTTGACTCCACATATCCATGAGGTTCTATGGTGTTTGTGTTCTCAGTTTGGATTACTTCATTTCATTAAGGGACAGTCAAGTGCAGGTATTTCTACAGCAAGTTCCATATCTTTACTCATGATTCGCTTTGGCTTCTCATAGTTAACTTACAATCCTTTATCATTTTTTTTATTTTAAAACAGTCTTTTCTCATTTTTCATACCAATCCCAGTTCCCACTCCCTTCCCTCCTCCCACTCTATCCACCAACCCCCACCCAACCCGGCATCCACTCCTCGGAAAGGGTAAGGCTTCATTTTGAAGAAACCTACTCTTCTGTCTCACCTCTAAGAACACAAATGAATGAAGAGTATGTAGATATTCTAGGGACTTCCACAAAGTGTTTCCTCTTCTGCCTCTGTTCTTTCAATAATGAGATTACCTATCTTACTGGCAGTAAAGTACAATCAGAGATGGCAGCAATAAACCCTCAGAAATGACAGCTGAATGTCCTGAGTAGTCAGACAGAAAATGAAAGGATTTCTCCAAGAAACATTTACCAGAACTCCATTCTGGGAATTACCATAAGGGAAGGCATTGTTGCTTGGGGGATGCATTTTTCTGTAAGCTCAGAATTCAAAGCCATGCCTGTTTGTTCATTCTGCTTACTGTCTTACCCCACCCAGGACAATGGATATGTGAAGCTAGTCTGTCTTTTGAAATGCGGATCATTTTTTATCATGATACAATATGGGCTGTTAGATACCTAGTCTTGTGTTAGAAGAATAATTCTAGGGTTTTTAACAAAAACAAGGAGTGATACATCTGGAGAGTAATGTGCACGTCTGGGACAAGAGTTAGTTGTGAGAGAAGGGACTTTATCTTCCTCTACAACAAATCAGCCCAGGTCCCTTCCAACACGTCCCTATTACTGCCATGTTTTTCTTTGGGATGATTATCAGCTGTGCATAGCTACTACAATTCTGTATTTTAGCTGGGTGATAATGTCACTGTTTTGGACATTTTAATGCAGGAGTCTAATGAGAAATGAAGAGCGTTTCTCCCTACAACAGAGTTTTGCACATCAAAGTGTAAGTAGGGAATTTGAGGGAGGGGAACCAGAGACTATGACAATCCAGCTAGTGGAAAATTTATGAGGCCTGTTTCTACCTTTGAAAGCTGCCTATACTGCCTTGTATTGTAAACATTTTCCAGTCTTATTCTCAAATATACCACTGTTATTTGGGCTAAGTAAATTCAGTTTGGGGTAAGGGACTGTAGAGTCTTTAAGTACCTTCTCCACAACTTTTTGCCACCTCTACCTTTGCATTTTATAGACTATTTCCTCTATGGTACAAAGAGATTTTTTGGAAGTAACTTGACTGTTTTTACTTCTGTTCAAACTACTTTTAGTGTTCCATACCTCAGCCCCCAAAATGTTGAGAAGTCAAGTGTCAAGGAATTTTTTCCAGTCTTCCGCTTAAGCATTTAATTCATTTTGAGTTGTTTTGTTTTGTTTTTCCATGTGGTTTAAGACAAAGTACTGGTTGCATTCTTTCACCCGTGGGTATCATTTTTTTCTATAACATTTATTGAATGGACAGCAGTTTCATTTCCTCATGCTGTATCCTTGGTCATCTTATCAAACATCAATTTACTGTGCATCTCAGGCTCACTTCTGAGGCATCTGCATACTGTTTGGTCTAGCAGAGCTTAATGACAGACAGGTCCGTCGCTGGGTCTATCAATAGCAAGTACTTTGGGCATTGTGACTACAACTACTTAGTTGTTACATGGGATCCAATACAGATTAATTATTAGCAGGTACACAGCTAAAGTCTCTGATTGTGCCCATGACACTCAGTTATTTCTTAAGCTAAATGGGAGCTTATTTTGTGGACTCCTGATGGGGCCGTTTTTACTCAGAAATCAAAATGCCTTGGAAGTAACTAGATGTCAGGTCACAGGTGATAATTTTCTTTGAAAGTCTTTACTTGAGGAAATAAGAGCCTCCCCCAATTTGTCTGGAGAGTAATATAAGACCTTGCAACCTAAATTGTGTCTTCAACACTACTTCCTGGATGTATTTCTCTTCTTTTGATTTGGTAGTTTTAAAAGTTCTCTCACTATGCTTCAAATGCATTAAGGGGAACAGTGCAGGCAGTTTGTACATGAATGGAGACCATGTAAGAAGGAACTGCAATTGCTGATGACCAATGCTGATGATTGACAGTATCAGCAGAGAATCACAGAGAAAGAGAGGCCTGCAAAGGAAAACTCACAGAATCTAGTAAGAAACTTCAAGTCCAGATGATTCCTTCTGTAGCACCATGTCTTTGAAAGTGGGACATCTTTAAGATGGGCTGAACTTATGCTACAGCTCTGGGTTTGTACTTTCCAAAGAAAAGAGAAGTGAAGACTTCAAACACCACATATTTTTATGCTATAGCCTCTTTCAAAGCAAATTTGCTTAATGGTCAACTTTCAGTTTCACAGCATACACACCAAATGCCACAAACAATTGTTTATGATCAGGGCAATGTGGCTACTCTGTACTTCAACTTCAGTGAAGCATTATATTAAACAGCAAGTGAAAGCTTGATGAAGAGATGATTCCTGGTGAGAAAGAGTCTTTGAATTTGGTCATAATCCCAGAGGGAGGAGTGAGCCACGTTTACTGGAAGATATTTTTTTCTTTTTGAGGTAGGTATTTTGTCTATTGACAGACTGGCCTCAAACTTACTGTCCACTCACCTCAGCTTCCTGAGTGTAGGAATTAGAAGAATGTGCCACCTTGCCCAACTCTGTTCAAAGATTTTAAAATGCTGCCTACAGCTATGCTGCACCAACTATGACTTCAACTTGTTTATCTGTTCGAAACTTAAACTATTAGTGATAGTATATGCACTCATACACACACACATTTGCTAATAGACCAAAGTAGGAGGAGCAGAATGATGGATCCTAAACTGAGTTTTTTGTTTTTGTTGTTGTTGTTTTGTTTGTTTGTTTGTTTTGTTTTTCGAGACAGGGTTTCTCTGTATTGTTTTGGAGCCTGTCCTGGAACTTGCTCTATAGACCAGGCTGGTCTCAAACTCACAGAGATCCTCCTGCCTCTGCCTCCCGAGTGCTGGTATTAAAGGCATGTGCCATCAATGCCTGGCTAAAATGAGTATTTTAAAATTAATAATTCTGTTCTAAGAAATTTGAATGGATGGATCCTGGCTTTTATTTTTTGTTTGTTTGTTTGGGGGGGATTTTTTTGGCTATAAGTACCTTCATAGAAATTACAAAAATAATATTATGATGATGAACCCATAAGCACTTTACTAAGAACCATACTTTTCTAAACACATAAGCATACAAAAATTATTGTAATAAAATAAAAACATCCCCCAGATCTATGGAAATAATTCAAAAGCCATAACTCATTTAACTTTTTAAAAACTGTAAATATAATTGAGTATAATGAATTACAAGAAAAAAGGGCCTGAGTTCCAATGACAGCTCTGCCACCAACCTACAAGTGCAACCATAGGCCATTCATGTCCCTCAGGTGTAAGCTTAGCTTCTCAAGTTGCTAATGTTTGAGGTAAAATGATTAATCTGGTGTTTCCAGGAGTTAACTAAATTACCAAGGTTACCATTCAATGAATGGTTGAGCCAGGGTTTAATCTTGGGGAGTCTAATTGCAGGGACTGGGTTCTTAACCAGTAACTGAAGACACACAGAAATAGTTTTCTATAAATATTTCAAAGTAGAGTTATAGGAAAATGATAGTCTCATCAATAAATGGTGCCAGACTGACTGAGTGTCCCCAAGGAACAAATATACATCAATCTTTGTTTCACATAAAACACCAAATTAGCTTAAAATATATTCTATCTTAAACATAAAAATGATATTATCAAATTCATTGTAGAAAATACAAAAGTTCTGTGACGTCATGATAGATAAAAATTCTATTTAAGATAGTAAAAGAACTAATTATAAATGGAAGAAATGCAAGATGGATGTCATCAAAATTAAAAACTGCTATTTTCAGGCAGTGTCAAGAAAATTAAAAGGTATGTCACAGACCATAAGAAATTAAATATAATACACATATCTAACAAAATATGTGAGAACTTATGAAGATGGATTAAAAAGGAAGACCACTCAATAAAATGTAAAGGGCATTTTTGAGTCCATTGTAGAAAGTATATAAATGGACAAACTCACACAGGTTATTTTCAACATTAATTATAGAGACAGAGTCATAAATTAAAACTTCAGTGAGATAACAAAAAAATATAAAGCAATAATCACTTCAGAATAGAGCTTGCCAAGTTATTGATGGGAGATGTCATTCTGTAAATATTTTTCTCTTATTGGTTAATGATTATTTTGGCCAATAGGAAAGCAAGATAAGTGGGACTAGCAGAGATGGAGGATTCTGGGAAACCTAGGAGTCAGGAAGAGAGGATGCAAGTCTGGCGTTCTCAGTAAGATAAGACCATGTAGAAATACATATATTAGTAATTATGGATTAATATTTGAGACAGAGCTAGCCAATAAGAAACACTAGTAACAGGCCAACAGTTTCATAACTGATACAGTGTCTCTGTGTGTTACTTTGAAACTGATGCAGCTGTGGGACCAGGCTGGCAGGAAAGTGCTTGTAACAAGTTCTTACAAAATTGACTGTAGCTATTTGACTCAATGATTGCTCCGTAGGTATTGATCTAAGAGAAATGGAAGTGGGTACCCACAATGCAATATTTATCAGAGTAACTGAAAGCTAGCATCAGGAACACAGAAAAGGTTGGGTTATATTCTCGTAAGATGGAACACCACTCAGAAACTAAGTGGAATGGGCTGCTGCACAAATATGAACACATTGCACACACATGTTTACAGTACTGGGAGAGATAAACCAGACACAGGACAAATATGCTATAATCTCACTCA
The DNA here is from genome assembly GCF_943737965.1 of Phodopus roborovskii. Classification (NCBI taxonomy): domain Eukaryota; kingdom Metazoa; phylum Chordata; class Mammalia; order Rodentia; family Cricetidae; genus Phodopus; species Phodopus roborovskii. Next base: position 13,183,511 of record NW_026126525.1, read on the forward strand.
TGTGGAATCTTAAAAAGCAGATCTTATAGAAGCTGAGTGTAGAATGGTGATACCAGAGGCTGGAGAGGGTGTGAGCTGTGATGGGGATAGACTGGTCAAGGCGTACTGAGCTGTGGTCACACTGGGAAAATAACTCCAAGTGTTCTGTGACTCAGAATAGCTTTGACAGTAGCATATTACATATTTTACAAAACAAGCTACACAAAAGTTTTTGAGTGCTTTCACCTGGTAAAATAGGGGCCCATCTCGGCCAATGTGCTTCACTATCTGCCGACTGTGAGGTGACCTGACCCCAATCCCAATGGGAATTTTTATTTTGGTACATGAATGAAAAATGTTAAAGATGACTAGTAAGGTGTTAACTTTTAGAAAATATCATTTTAATAAAATAATTTAAAACATTGCTAGCTTGACCTGCTTTGAAGGTAAATAACAAAATTATGCTTATAAGCATTAAGCCAGAAAAAAGGGGAGATTTCTAAAACGCTTATTGTTGTACATATTATAATAAAAAATTCATAAATTTAAAATGTAGGGAGTGGTTAATATAGAAAAACATATGAGAAACAAATTAGTCATTTATCATTTTTTACTTAATTTGAAAATATTCCTCAAAGGCAAAGGGTTGTTTGTTTGGATTTAACGTGCATTTAGTTAAATTGTGGCTTATTTTATAGGACAAATAATATGCTTTTAAGGGACCTCACACAGTGGAACCAGGATATATCCCTGGTGGACAAAAGGACTTTGGGAGCACATCCCCCATGGAGGGATATGCCCTTAACCTAGAGGCAGGAGAGAAGGCTTAGTCCCTACTTCAAATGACTTGACAGATTTAGATGACTCCTCCTGGAAGGCATCACCCTACATATGGAGTTGGAGGGGAGGGTGGTCAGAGGGCGTGAAAGGATGGGAAAGAAGGAAAGAGGGAGGGAGAAAAGGAGGGAGGGGAACTGGGATCAATATGTAAAATAAAAAATAAAAAATATATTCCATTTATATACCATCTTAATTTATAGTTTGACCCATTTATCCTAAGCTTTTCCCCATCTTTTAATTTTATGAAACTATTTTTGTGTTTTTCAAACATGGTTTCGCTGTGTAACAGCTCTGACAGTCCTGGGACTGGCTCTGTAGAACAAGCTGGGCGTATAAATATTGAGGTGACCATTTGAAGTCAATATTTGGGAGCAAATTTGAAAACAAATAAACACAGTATGTTAAGTACTACAGATTTATGATCCAGAGCCCACAGCAAGCATTGTCTCAAGATGTTCCTTTCATGCTCTCCAGAGCTCTGCACTGAGCCCTGTGGGCTAGGACTCGGTCCAGGACCCACAGAGCAGGCATCACGAAGTAACACTTGGTCCCGTGACCTGCACCGCATTTTACCAGAAGTGGTGTCAACACCGAGTGCGTGCCTTCTTGCCTTGGCTGCGCCAAAACAAACAGTAACTTCCTCTTAGACCCTCCAGCTCAAAATCTAGGTTAATATTGTGTTTTATGTAAATAAGCCAGATTTTCTTTTTCAGAACAAAACCACAAAAGTAAATATGATTTGTAGTTACTAATACCCGTAACAAGGAAGAAGGAAGCTTGGCAACAAAAAAATAAAAAGTTCAAAGGAATTTTGATGGAGAAATTATAAAATTCCCTTATTTTCCCCTTTAAGGGAAAAACATCCTACAGACTAAACCCTTCTGGCATTGCTTATAAAAACTTTGTAACAAAAGATAAAATATATATAACAAATACTAACCTGTGAGGTTAAAATTGAAGTGATATTTCATTATACTTGCGTCAGGTATTTCTATAACTAAAATATATTATCTATACTAAGTATAGTCACCAGCCCTATTTCCCCCTTTACTGCCCAAATTCTGCATCCATAAATGCCATTCTCATTAATTCTTTCTACTGTATATGCTTATTTCAATAGTCCTCAGTGGGTTAACATTCATATATATATATATATATATATATATATATATATATATATTATATATCTTATATATATATATAATCATACTGATTGTAAAATGTTGTGTCTGTTTTCTGCAAAAGTATGCTCTACAGACATACATTTAAATGTAGTTAGAGAAATGTTGCATTTTAACTCTGTATCATTGCTGTTTTATTGGTCTAGCTCAGAAGGGACCCATAGTTGTTCTTACACATTTGCTCTAGGATGACACTGGGAAACACTGATACTGGGTTGCGTGTATCTTCACCTAGCTATGGCACTGTTTTCCAAGGTGGTGATATGTTCATCCATAGCTCCAGCCATTCGTCCATTTCTCCAAGTCCTCGCCACAACTCAGTGCCATTAGATTTGTCATTGGCAATGTGATAGTGGAAAGGAAATGCTCTCTCATATGGCTTGCATTGGTTCTCTTTGGTGACTGTTTCAGGAAGCTCTCTGTTGTGGTAAATGCCATGACCAAAAGTAACTTGGGGAGAAACAGGTTTCTTTCACACTCCCAGGAACCAGTGTATCACTGAGGGCAATCAAGGAAGAAACTCAGGCTAGGAACTTGAAACAGAAACCACAGAGAGAGGCTTCTCCTGGCTTGCTTCCTTCTAGGACAGCTTTCTTCTTGAACCCAGGACTACGTGTCAGGAGTGTATCACAGTGTTGCAAGACCTTCTACATTAATTAGCTATCAAGAAAATGCCCCTCAGACATGCCCTCAGGCCAATTTGAAGGGAATTCCTCAATCGAGATGCCTCTTTTTCCAGGTAACCTTAGGTCTGTTGACAGAAGCAAATCAGTGCAACCCTCATGACAATACATCAGACAAACCAGAAGAGATATTCCAACAAATGCTTGATTAATCTCATTAACTGGGTGAAAGCCATCAAAGACAGAAATGAGGGGGGTGAAATACACTATGGTAACTCACAGAAACATAAAATTAAATTAAAAAATTGGGGCTCCAATCCTGTGCTCCAATCCAGAAAGAGGACTATATTTTACTTCACAGGACTTATGTTATTTAGTACTTGTGGTTAATGGACTGTGCTTAGAAAGACAGAAACTTTAGAGGCAGCAAAGTGAAGCATATGTGGGACACTATGATCCCTGAAATCCTCTAAATCTGCTTCTGTAAGAGTTTTATAAAATAAAAATTATTTCATTTATTCGAATGCCAGAGTAATCATGCTACTTTTATCATAATGGATCAAGGTCATTTAGAATTAGATATGAGTATATAGACAATAAGGATAAAATTTATGTTTGTTTTTTTTTCTATGTTCTTTGAAGGGTCATGTATTAGGAATTAACTTTACTGGATCCATGTTGGACTGATTCTCACTGAAAGCAAACTCTCCAAAAATACATACCTTCTGTGGGATAGTTAGCTTTTAATGAGATTTAATAGGAGGAAATGTATACCTGTACTATGTATTTCCTGTGTTCCAATTGAACCTTCACAAATTAAAATTACATGGTATTCTTTATTTTTGGTTGTTTGGATCCTGAAACCTTGAATTCTCAGGGAAATCTTCACATAAATAAATTATAGCTCTATTTCTAGCGCTCAAAGGCTGGGGTAGGATTGTCCTGAGTTCAAGACCAGCTTGCACTGAAATGTGAGACTCTGGCTCAAAAAAATTACATGCATGTAATTATTGGGTATTTATTAATTCAAATTCATATAAATCACTTAACTTGGGATATATCTGAGGAAGTATCACAATATACAACATTCTACAGTGGTACTAGAATACATCTCAGAAAATCATAATCTACCTGAAAACTTCAAGGGAAATAATTTTGTAGAAAAATAATGTTTCAGATTTATTGAAGATGTTTTGAAAAGACTAAGTACGTATAAAAATTTAGTTACAAACAATTAATACATATACATACAGATATATATGTATTATAAATGTTTGGTGTAAAGTATAAAATTTCAAGTATCATTTTGGATACTGTAAATCATATAAAAAAATACAATAAACTTGGAAAATTTTGCCCAGTTTGTACAGAATTCAAGTTTCCACTGATTAATTCTTTTACATTGGGGACCTGATTTTGAGTAGTTTAACTTGCTACCAGAGTAGAAATAAAAACATATACATTTAAATACCTTAAACCTAAATCTAAAACAAGTAGATCAACTAGATATTATCCTAGTTAAAATAATTAAGTATAATATTGGATAAAATCAAACACACTTTTGTTAATAGCATCATTTGAATTGGTGTGTAGTTGTCATACATAGTGATGTACATTGTAAGGACATTTTTATACGCATCATGTACTTTACATTGACACCTGTCCATCCTCCCTTCTCTTCCTCTCCCCTCTAGCCCCACTAGTTCTCTTATATTCCCCCAAATAATCACCCTTATTTTGTGCAATACATGTTAATGTATGTTTGTGCCAATACAATCTAGGCTCCACATATGAGGGAAAATGTGATATTTGTCTATCTGAATCAGGAAGTTTTGATTTACCCTTCTCGATGACTGATAATGTTGAACATTTTGAAAGTGTTTGTTGAACATTCGTATTTCATTTATTGAAAACTATCTCTTCATTTTATTTGCTCATTTACTGATTGTATTATTTGGAGTGTTTAATTGTTCAGTTCTTCATATATTCTAGGTATTATCTCTTTCTCAAATGCTTAGCTGTTAAAAATTTCTTCCATTCTATGGGATGTCTCTTCTCTGTTGTTTCTTTTGCCATACAGAAGCTTTTTAACTTAATGTAATTTGATTTGCCAATTCTTAGAATTATTTTCTGAGCTATCGAGTCATTTTCAGAAAGCCATTGCTTTTTATGTCATAAAATATTTTCACTGTGTTTTCCTCTGTGACGTTTGTCTCTTAAGTCTTTCTACCCTATCCCCCCAATGGTACCAGAAATATAGATTGTTTTTAAAGTCAACTTAATAATATTAACTTGTTATCTGTTGTAATGTCTTCCTTCTAATTTCTACTTTTATTAATTTGGGTCTTCCTCACTATCTTTTGCTCAGTATGGCTAATGATTTACCAATCTATATATTTCTTTTTTTTTTTCCTGAGCTGCACTATTAATTTTGCTGCTTGAGCCCTAGCTGACAGTGTGCCACCTCAAGAATGGGTCATCTAACCTTTACTAGCTGCAAGTATGGAAACAGATGGACACAATTTTAGAGATTTGACATTTTGCAAAATGCAGCAAACATTTTCATTTATGCACGAGAAAATGAAGTGTTCAAAAGGGTATGAATTTCAAGTTATTGCAGGTTATTTGTGAGAAATTTTCTGCAGGAACAGCATGTTTAAATTTAACCAATGGTAGCATGTCAATGTGTTTAAAATCATGACAAAATTCTTCATTCTGGTCATGTTGTCCATGATAGATTATTAAGGTGCTGTATGTTTAGGGCAAGATGTCAACACAGCATAAATCCCATGGTGTTTTGGTTTTCTTCTGGAGATTAAAGCTGTTTTTCTTGGGATAAATGCAGCAGCAAAACACAAACCAGTTGATCAAAAAAGCACTCCTGCCGTAACTCCAATCACTCTCAGGACACACCAACCCACAGGAGTTTGCCTTTCCAGTCCTTAAGGATCACATCTCTGCACTGATGCCTTAAGCATACCTGCAAAGCTTGTTTTCCATTAAGCCAGTTTACAGCCTGGTTCAGAGAATTTAGTTGGTTGGTCCATTTATCTAGTGCAGTGTATCCCAGGCACCACCCCTCTTCTGATGATCCAGTTCAAGAAGTTGGTTAACTTGATCAATTCAGCCATGAATAGTGTTATCCAGTATGCACTGCACCAGCAAGCTTTCCACATCAGCTACATCTATGCTTAGCTCCTTAGAAATAAAAGGAATATGTATTATTGTGTAAGGCTTAAATAACTTTATGAGCACTTGTGTTCTGATGTTTCGTAAAAGCTCTTCAATGTGTTCTCTTATAAATGGATCATCCATGATGTTACTGTTATTTGTCTTCAGAATCTTTTCAAATTCAGTGATGTCATTATTCTGATGGGCACTTACTAAATTTGTCATTGCTAGAATTTCTGGATCATTCTTATACGGCTTGGCCTTTCGTGAGTCAAATGGATTTATTCCTGATTTTATTAGCATATTTGCTAAGACCAAATATTTTAAACAAATGGTTCATCTCGGGCTTCCTGATTCGTCATAATTCTTGAAAGCTTCAAAAAAATCAGTATGGCCTTTTCAAATTCGCCTTCTCTCAAGTGCATTTTACCACCACATTCTCTGATGACACCCATGATCAGTGGGTGCGGGATGACAGACTTGATGTGAAGTGATTGCTCATAGAATGCTTTAAGCTTTTTGTTGTTCTTCTGTGCCGTGTACATTTGAATCTCCAAAGCATAGAAGATTTCTAATAACTGAGTACGTTTTTTCAGGTTATCTTCTGTGTCATCGGTCTGACAAGACTAATGTAACTGGCGTAAAATTTGTTGAAGCTTTCCATCTTCTTCTCGCTCTAAATATAATTTTCCAAGCTTTGTGTTTGTCTTAAGCCACAGTCTATTATTCTTAGCATCTTCCAAAGCTTCCAGTGTTGTTTCATAAAATTTCTGCAGTAAATCCATCTGTTTAAAAGTGGAGATATGATCAAGAATAAAATTAATGGACTTTTCTGAATAGTTCCTGGTTACTGCACTCTGAATATAGGTCAAGAATTGCTTATATCTGTTCATCATTTCTGGAAAGTTTATCAATTTGAAGTTAATCTTGATCATCTGTTTCAGTGTTTTGAACCTCCATTCTCCCTTCTCACCTTTGAGTTCCAAACCTTTTGGGAACTGTTTAGTGCTGCTTTTGGGTCATCTTCTTTCAATGCTTTGGAATTATAGTACTGATTTTCCAAATCCACGTTGGGCTCAGCGTTACTATCTCCGGAGTACTCCAGGTCGTAGTCCTCTTCATCATCACACATGAAATCATCCTCCATGTCAGACATCTTGGCCAGAGTGGGGGAGAAGGGGGAAGAAATTAGAGACTGCCCAATATATATATTTCTAAAAAACTTACTTTTGTTTTATTGATTTTTTTCATTTCTATTTCATTAACCTATGCTCTGATGATTATTATTTCTTTACATCTACTGATTTTTGTTTGTTTTGTTCCTGTTTTCTAAGACATTGAGGTAAACTGTTTTACTATAAACTTGAGCTGTATATGATTTTAATAAGCACATTTTTTACTATTTGTTTTCTTTCAAAAGCACGTTCATCATGTCCCACAGATTCTGGCATGCTGTGTTTTCATTGTCATTTGGCTCCAGAATTATTTTTATCTCTCTCCAGATTTATTCAATGTTCATTAATTTTTCAATAGTATATGTCTTCTGTAGTTTCTCTAGATGCTCATTTCTAGTTTTCGCCCAGTATAATCAAATAAAATATATGACGTTACATACACTTTTAAAGTTTTATTGACTTCCTCTCCATCCTAAATATGGCTGATTTTGGAGAAAGTTCTGTGGATTTCTGAGAATAATATGTATGCCATACTATTAGATAGAATAGTTAAATGAAGTCTATTATGTACATTTGATCTAAGGTGTCATTAACTTTGAAATTTCTTTGACAACTCTTTGTCTGAATGACCTTGTATTATTGAGAATAGGATAATACAGTTATCTACTATTATTATGTTGTAGTCACTTTGTGTCTTTATCTACAGTGGTGTTTCTTTTCTTAAATCTGGTGCATATATGTTTAGAATTGCTACCTCATCTTGATGGGTTTTTCCCCTTAACCAGTGTAATAGCTCTCTGTCATTTCAGGCAATCATCTGACTCATAGGGAAACAAAAGGAAAATGTATAAAACTTTCTGTTTGGAAAGCTATTTAAGTTTTTTGCTCTTATAAACTCTGGTTTTGCCTTTATGTAGTTCACTAGCAATGATCTACATTGATGCTGACTCAGGGGAGCAGATATAGAGCCATTCAGAAACCTTAGGGACCAGTTAGAAACCACAGAGAGCTTGAGAGGGAACATATTGCTAGCATTTATATCTTAGAAGTCAGTAAATGTTAATAATCAGGATTTTTCTTCTGGAGAGCTTTTTATGAAACATCACTGAAAGCAAGCAGCTCTGTGGCTGATGGGAAACCAACAGCTACACAAATCAGGCTCTGAAATCCATCACTACAGCTTTCCTGACCTCTTAGCTAATAAGAAGCCAAGCAGGAAGATCAATGCAGACCCCTTCCTAGAACACATGAGTTTTCTGTAACTGGTAACTGGCTCTAACTTCCCCAGTGATGTTGCTAAGCTTTCCTTTGAACTACACTGGAACACAAGATGTTCCCATGCAACCTACTCCTCCTTCATCTGGAGCAAGAGCTACATCACCATCTGACAGCTCACCCAGTTTTTCCCAGGTCCCTCCCCATCTCCTACACACATTTTCCTTTGTAACCCTGTCCCCTGCATATATAAACATCTGTTGACATCTCCTTCTTGAAGAATTCAAGCTAACTAATGTATATATCCAAGTACAACTTCAGCTGAACCACGATCAGTATCTCGGGATTATAACTCTACCCTGTGTTTCATCACTCTAATCTAATCTAACAGACACATTCATCCTCATTCATACCCCTAGCTTCATTTTCCTTGACAGACTTCCTTCTCTATTCCTCCATTTCTATCCTCTTCAGATCGTGATCACTCACTACTGTTAAAAGTCTCTAATTACATGTGAAATAGGCACTGAAAAGTGAACAAATTTCAAACTCGAGAAAATTCGCCAAACTGAAGCAGCTTCTAGTTCCAAATACAGAGCATTTCTAGTGGGTCAGAATACCATCATATTTTCTTCTGATCATGCCCTGTGCCTAGAGGCTTATCAAGGTTCTGACTTCTAAAATACAGTAAGTATAAAGGTTTGCTGTGTTGTTAGGGGACCTGTGGGAAGGTGATGTATCATGGCTGAAGGGAAATGTGGAGAGGGGTACACACCTCATGGTGCCCAGGAGGAGAAAAAGGACAGATTGCAGTATAAATGCCCCCCTTCAAGGCCATCTCCCAGTTACCTGATTTTCTCTCATTAGACCCCTATCATACAAGTCCATCACTCAGTAGTACTACAGGCTCTCAATTAAGCTTTAGCACACTGGTCCTTAGAGGACACATTTGAGATACAGCACGATGTCTGCCTCTCCTTTAGTGTATAAGACCAGATCTCTCAATTGCATCATTTGTGTGCTCACCAGAAGAATTTGACAGTTGCAGTTGCTCAAAATTCACACCAAACATTGAAGTGGTCTTTTAATTTAATTGTTTTGATGAGTGTGGTTGGTTTTTGACTATACAGCTTTTATACTTAGGACATATAGCTGTTTTATCTCTGAATTTCATACCATAAAGAGTGATTATTGTTCATTTTTAAAATGATTTGGTGTGTGTGTGTATGCGTGTGTGTGTGTATGTGTGTGTGTACCCACACACCACCATGCAAATATGGAGGTAAGAGGATGACTTTCAAACATCAATACTTTCCCTTTCCTTACACAGTGGGCTCCAGACACTGAACTGGAATTGTCAGACCTGAACTATCTCACCACCCTCAATGTCATCACATTTAACTAAGCCGTTTTATTGAGTTTAACTCTACCATTGAGTTGGGGTGTTGCTGCTTTCACATCCTCCTAGAATGCATAAAATAATAGCTGTTCCCTATCTATCTTCTATTTCTAGACTAAGAATGCAAATTTTAAAAGTACGTGACTTAAATATCCTGCCTCTGTCTTCTGTCCTCTCTCTCTCTCTCTCTCTCTCTCTCTCTCTCTCTCTCTCTCTCTCTCTCTCTGTGTGTGTGTGTGTGTGTGTGTATGCACATGTCCATGCATGCAGAGACCACAGGGGGACATGTGCTATCTTTATCATTCCCTGCTTTGTTTAACTAAAACACAAGGTTGAAAGTCTCTCATCCAACCAAAACCTTCACATTTTTGGCTAGGATAGCTGACGAGCAAGTTCCTGGGATCTTTCTGCTGCCTTTCCCAAATTTTGGGGTTACAGACATATGTGTACCTGCCCAGCTTTTTTTCTGGGTGCTGGGGCTTCAAACACAGACCCTCAGGCTTGCAGAGCAAGCCCTCTCACCACTGGGACATCTCCCCAGACTCTTGAACATGTGCTTTAGAAATGACAAGCTGTGACCATATCTGCTCTTGCTCCTATAGCAACCAAGCAAAGGTTGGCAGAAAATGGCACTGCCACTTTGCCTATTCTTTTGGCCCCAGGCCATATGACATAAGAACTTGATTTAGGTGATTCCTAGTTCTGTTGGTTTTGTAACGATAACTGGCTTCTCTTTTGTTTTGTTCAGGCTCCATACATCTCATTATTTCCCATTACAGAATTTCAAAATTACTCACGGACATTATAAAACAGAAGCAAAATCCATTTAAAGTTTTCTTGTTCAGGAAGCTATAGGACTGGGTAGCATGGATATCATTACACTCTGCATTGGAAAATAGTCTGAAATTTTATAAAAATAAAAATGACCTACTTCTGCTAATTCTGGTGTGTTGATAGTATTTGGTTTAGGTTTTTCCTTCCATTTAGCACCCAACTGATCTCTAATTCTGTGTGTCATGGCTTCAGGGGGGCCAATGCAAATTCTGCATTTAGGCCTGAGTTAGCAATAAAGAACAAAACCTAATTTGAGGGAGGGCATATACTGTTCCTCATAGCAGCACAATGTGGTTTTAAGATCCAAAGAACAATATATACTGAAATTGAAAACATTGTGGATGAAGATCTACCCAAATCTCGGCATATTACTTGTTACTCATAATCATCATTGGAGTAAATCCAGGCTACATACTTGAAAAATAATTGTGTAACCACTTAGGAAAATATGCTAGCAGGCTAACACACGTCGTCTCTTTTCTAAAAGACATGCAAATGAAGTAAAACTTTGGGAGTTTCATTTCTTCAGATTGCTTTTCCAAGAAGAGACTAAATGATTATTAGCTGCTTTTATAATCTTTATTTTCATAACTTAGTGCTTTGAAAAATATTAAAAATGGTAGAAGTATGACTTACATGTTTTATAGATTTTAATGAATTTTAATTATTGTGTGTAGAGAGATAATATGTATGTGATTGTAGGTACATGTGACATAGGTGTGTAAGAGGACAACTTTTGGACGCTATTTCTCTACTTCAAGCATGGATTCCAGGGATCAGACTGTGTATTTAGGCCTACATGACAAGCCAAGCATTTGTACCTGCTGAGCCCTCCCACCTGCCCAAAATGAGTTTTCTAAACATACACAATATAATGAAGTTATTACATTTGAAGAAATAAAAGACAAACTTGGGAGAGCAAAGGAGAGTAGAAAGTATGAATCTGTGGGAAATATAGACAAATGGTGTGCAACAGACCCTTTGCACCAGCCTGAGCACCAGTGCACAAAACCATTTTTAAATGCATAGACCATCCTTTGACAGTTAGTAGACTTTTGATAGATGTAGTCTAATAAAGATGGGATTTTTACCATTATGTCACATGATGAGTAAGCTATGGGTAATGGCAGGGTCTGTGGGCCAGATGTTAGACTCTGACAAGTCCTTGAACATAGTGCTTAGGTAAGTAAAGCTTCATCAGAGTCCCAAGGGTAGGAGGACTATAACTGGCATCTAGCCATGCTGGACACAATGTGTTAGACGTTGTTACTGCCCACATTTCTTAGAAATGCAGTGCCTTTATGAAAACTGAGACTTACACAGCACTTGTCAATGCCCGTGGGATGAGAATATTCCATTACAAGTACAGCCAACATTAATATTAATGACTACATTTTGCTCTGCACTTAAGGACAGCAGATGTGACTTACATATATAATCTAAACTTTCTGGCACAAAGACCAAGAGATATTTGATAATTAATTCTCATGAAGCTGGTTTGAATGAACCCACAGAATCCTATGATGTAATAATGAAGAGACTTGAACCAGAGGAAATAATGACAAGTTGTGGCTTGAGATACTTTTGAGCAAGTCCAGTACATTTTAATCCCAACTATTAGACAGGATAATATTCCTCACTCAAGTGTTGTACTACTAGCTGGAGAGATATTTCATTTAGTAACATACTTGCCTTGCAAGCCTCATGGCTTAAGTTTGATTTCCCAGAACCCATATTTAAAAGACATTGTAGTGCATGCACATCTATTATCCCAGCCCCAGGGAGACAGAAATAGGCAGACCCTTGGGGCCAGACAGTTGCTCCACTTAATGAGTTCCAGGTCATAAAGAGACCCTGTCTCCAAAGAAAATCAGGTAGTATCTGAATAATGATGCCTGGGAATTTCTCTGGCCTTCTCTGGCCTTCTCTGGCTCACACAGGTAACATACATACACCCACACATATACAAACATGCATACCTTTGAATATACATACTCAAAATGTTGTACTAAAATAAAGCACTCACAAATATCATTTAAAAGCAAGTATAGGAATGTAATGTGTGCCTAACATACTTTTTGATTTTGTGGGTCATTAGGATTAAAATTCAGTAAGAAGGAACTAGTTGTTTTGTTTGTTTTTGGACTTAGAATGATGTTTTGCTTAAGCTTCCTATCTGATTTACCCTGCAAAAGATTTTTCTTGAAGCCTTTATGAGGAGTTTTTATTATTTGGAGCATGAGTATATATGTGTATCAAGTTCTATCAGACTGTAAAATAACTATCAATTCATACAGTTCCCGTTCTCTGTAAAGAAACACAGCTATTACTACATTCAGAGATATTTATACCTCAGGGAAATTTTGCATAGAATTGGTTTATATTCCTAGTTTTTACAGCAGTGTTGTGCTGAATAAAATATTCACTATTTGCTCACCATTGTCATAGAAATTCACAGCTAATTTTGTGATTATATCCAGCAGGTATTCTCTCAGTGTGTCCTTAGACACAGAGAGATATAGCAAGGATGGAGACTGGCCAACACAGTAGACTCTTGGGAAGCATCTCTCTCTCAATTTTTTAACTTTGTAATTATGTTAATTACATTTTTATTATTTAAAACAATTTTAAATTTAAATACACGTTGATGATATTATTTCCCTCCCCCAAGCCTTTCCAGATTCCCTCCCCCTCCCTACACATCCAAATGTAAGTACCTTCTAAAAAAAAGTAAAATGAAATGAAACAAAAACCAAATACACAAGAAAACAAAATAAAACCATACCCAAAACAAAAAACTTTCAAAGTGTAACCAAATAGCAGTACACACACACACACACACACAAACTGTAGCGTCTATATATGTTAGTCAAGGACTCCTGAATATGACACTCTTCCTGGGATGGTTGATTACCCTGTGTCACTCCATTGGCGAAAATTGTTTTTTCCTCTCCCAGCAAGTGTGACAATTCCGTTATTAACCTTTACTTAGTGACTAGGTATCCTTCCTTCCTTTGTTTCTCTTGTCTTTTCTTCCTTGTATTTTAAAATATAGCAAGGTAAAATATAATAAGATAAAACTAAACTTATCACACAGAAAATGGACTAGACAAACCAACACAAGAAGAAGAACCCAAGAGAAGGCATAAGGATCAGAGAGACCCACTGGTTCACACACTCAGGGGTCCCATAATTAGTTTTTATTTGTTTTGGTTTTTTTTTTTTTTTTTTTTTTACATTAGGATTTTTCATACATCCTAAATTTCAGCTAACTCTGTCTGCTCCTTTTCACAGGTCTCACTACCATCTCCCCTTAAACCTTTCCACTCCCATAGTCTGCCCCTGGTACTTTCACATCATGGGGAGTGCACCATTATCCCTTCCTTAAGACTCCCCCGACCCTAGCACGCCACCTCAGTGGCCCTTTTCTAGTCTTCTGAACTCTACTGGAATTCTGAATTAAACACGTAAGTCTAAAATTTAAAGGTAGGCTCCACATAGGAGAGAAAGGGTATGTATGGTATTTGTCTTGCTGAGCCTGGCTTACTTTGCTCCGGATAGTATTTGCAGTTCCATCCACTTCTCCTGAAGTTTTCATTTTCCTTTACACATGAACAAAACATTTTCATTATCCATTCACGACTTGATGAACACCTAGGCTCATTCTGTTTCCTAGCTATTATGACTAGAGCAGCAGTGAATGAGGATGTGAAAGTATCTGTGTAGTAGGACTGACTGGCTTAGTTGGGTATGTGTCCAGGAGTGGCCTCGATGGGTCATATGATAATTCTATTTTTACCTTTTTGGTTTCCACAGTGACCTCACCAACAGTATACAAGGATTCCTCTTTTGTCACACTCTTGCCAGCATTTATCATCGTTTTTCTCCTTAATCATGGTCATTCTGACTGAGGTGAAGTAAAATCTAAAAGTAGTATGAATTTTCATTTCCCTGGTGGCTTGAACACTTTTTGAACCCAGTTGAAAATTTAAAGACCTCATGATGACTTGTGCCATTGGGATGGGGGTGGTGAAGTGGGAGCAATGAGAGGGAGAGTTGGTGGAGAAGAAGATAGAAAGAGGGTTTATAACTGCTTAAACATTTACCTAAATTAAAACAGAAGGAAAACATAGGCACGGCCAGCCTATGCTGGAACCATGAATTTAATACAATTAGTTCAAAATAAAGCATACATGTATATTCCTCATCTACATCTTCTCAAGATAGCACCCTTCTAGAATATCTGTTTCTGACTGGCTAGTTCCTTGATTTCAGGGCTCAAGGGATGATCTCAACCTTGTGTTGGAATCAAACTGGAGGCCATGCTAACCAGACAGAAGCAAATAGAATGCAAAAGGTAAGGGCAGGCAACAGTCAGGATGGAAGTGATGGTCAGAACTGGAAACTCCATCTCCATGATTACCTCTAAAGAATGAGGAAAGGCCATGAGTAAAGGAAAAAGGAAATGATCCAAAGCCAGGGTTGAAAACAGAACACAATCCAGAAATTATATGATTCTAGAAGACAGTTACTAGCCAATTTAAAGCGGGCCTTTGCTTTGGCTGAATCCCAGACAGGTGTTATGGAGTTGTAAGTCAGTCCACATGAAGCCCCACCAAGTAGATTTAGTCTTGACATTTTGTTCTCTGGGTATGCCAATCTATCTTTTTCTGTCTTCACATGTACCACAACCACGACTTCTTGTTTTGCTTTTCTATAGCTGGGAGATTTAAAAAAATTCTTTCAGAAACAAATTATTATTAAAAGAGAAACAAATAGATACAGAGCCTTGGTCCTGTCTGTAGAGGCCTGTGAAAATCACACATAATGTAAAAGGAATAAGATAGGAATGCAAACAGAGAAAAGCGGAAAGTGTGAAGGTTTTCTTCCTTATTCAGACACCAGGTTAAATAGTCACTCAATTCTAACACACAAAATTTACAGAAGGGCTAATCTGAAATTCTGCAAAAATACTAAATCAAAGATCCAGCCCATTTGAAGAGTGGACAAAAAATTTTGTCTATGTGTCGTTGCTTATTTACATCTCCACAGATAAATATCTAACTGAAAAAAAAAAACATTGTTATATGATGTTTTAATGTTATTTGGTAAGATGCTATACAAAAGAATATATTTCTCTGATGGAAAATAAAGATGGTGAAACAATCACAGACATTTGCACTTCAAGCATATTTAGTGGTGTACTTCACAAATGTCCTTATCTAACCAGAAGGTTCAAAACTCCCAACAGGATCTTAGGATCTGAATTTTCTCAATAGGAGTATACCTATCAGTTGAATCCATAGCAAGTCTTCCTGTGCTTGAGAAAACTTAGAGATGAGTTAGACACAAAACTTGACTGGCAGCTTTAAAGAACTTTTCCAGTGTGGAGGATGATAAGGAAGATAGTATCCATCAGAATGAGGCTGCTGTAGATCTGCCAATGCCTAAGCAGCAGAAACTCCTCATTTAATGAAGTCAAATCACACAACCCAAGAAAAACAAGCTAAGTACATGAAACAATCTTTGGATACTTTCAAACCACCTCACATTGATAGCCTTTAAAGCAGCCCTAACATTCCTCTAGAGGGTAAACCTCTGTCATTGTCTTCTCATCTTTGTACATCAGTGGGACTTTATTTGTTTAGTATTATGAATTAAATAAGGACATTGTGAAGTACACCACTAGATATAATACTTAAAATGAAAACTTTTATTATTGTTTTACCATCTTTATTTGCCATTAAAGATACTTATTCAAGTTGACTGAAAACAAAGAAGCCAGTGTTTATTTGTGAGTGGGAGAACACTTGACCACCCATTCTAAGAATCTTTGAAAAGTCCCTAATTGTTGTTTAGAGATGTTACAATGACAAACTGAGCATCCACCCCTGACTCACTGTCAGGATTCCTTGATAAGCAGCGAGTGGAGAAATTTCTGTCTTAGGAAACTTTCTGGTTCTTCTTGTAGAGTTGAAATATCTTAAGAAATTTACTGGTACCATATTCCTACCATAACTAAACTGACTTTCCATCCTTTCTGCCAAAATTCCCCAAAATAGCCCAGATAGAAAACATGTATTTTGAGGTAAAAAGTCTTATTAACCAAAATCTTGAGTATAAAATATTTTTGTTTGGGAAAATGTAACTGTTGAATCTGTTTCAGAGTGAATTTATAGCTAAAAATTTGCCAGCTGTTATTTAATGCCAGGAAACTAAAGATATACTCTGTTAATATTCTGAACAGTACAGGTGTTATATTGGCCAGATACACTCAACTTAGATCACTAATTCACAGACTGATTACATATCTAAGACCACTAATATAATGTTATAATGTTTTGAAAACCATGATAAGATGAAAATAAGATATTTAAATTTATCTTAATATAATTTAGTTATTTGGAATTTATTAACTCGCATATTTTATATTTATGCTTTAGATCATTCCTGTGCAGTTACTTTATTATTATATTTACTCTCCCTTTCTTAAGATAATGACATCATTTGGCTCTTTCATGATGAGTAGATTAGCTAAACTGAAGACTATTACACACAGCTATAATCAAATATTGATATACTGAAATCTTCTGGGCATATTTACCCAAAGTGGAACAATCATGTATAACACTTTTCACTCAGAAAACTTCTTTACTGTCCAGTTACTAAAGAGTGAAGGTAACTTGAAGTATCATGCTGGGATTGGGCAGGCTTTCTGTGCTGGAGTGTTGTTTTGCTCTCATGCCCTCAATAGGACATCTTTACCAAAGTACATTATATAACACATTTGTTTCATTTATAATGACAATGACAGAGACACCACGGCATTGCTTTCTTTAGTACTAGTCTTTGCATCAGTCCTTTACAATCATGAAAGAATCTTCTAGCATGCTACTTCAGTCACTATCATCAGCCAGAATCTATACCTACTCTTACCTGTCATCACAAGTAAATGGCAATGGCCTCCCTTACTCACATGGATTCAACCACATGAGCCAATGGTTGTGTCATTTCAAAGAGTTTCTCTTCTAACTGGAATTAGTACTTGTTACCTTTGTGTCACTGTGACCAGAATATCTGAATATCTGAAGGAAGCAATTGAATTCTTTGAATTCAAAGAAGGGAGATTTCTTTTAGCTCACAGTTTCAGGCCATAGCAGTAGGAGCACCCAATACACATTGTTCTCATCAGTTATACCAGGAAGCAGGCAGAGTGAGGAATAAAGGATCCGGGAAAAAAATGCATCATCAAGAAGCCACACCCCTCCCCCAGTAACCTACTTCCTCTAGCAGAGCCTCTTCCCCAAGTTTCCATAATCCCCAAATGGTGCTACCACCTGGAGACTAAACATGAAACTATGTACATGTCAGACTCACATCAGAGCAGAATAAATGGGAAAGTATTTGACAGTATCTCATGTCTAATTTCTCTGTTCATACGAATTTGGGTGAGAATGTTAACATTTATGTCATGTTATTAGTTGTAGCATCAGTATTTGATCAGAAACTGTTTCAATGACAAGAATAGGGTCTCACTCAAATAATTGCTGATATATTGTTTACTTACTTCTTATGTGTTTCTTGAACTCACTCTGTCATTTTTCCTTTGGATTATTATAAATTACAATTGAAGCCAAAGTCTTTAGTCACCCTGAATTATTTTCTTGATTTTTTATTTTGATTAAAATTAACTTAAATATTAAAAATAGCAAATAAAGATGATGAATATCATTTCCTTTCAAAAGTGCCAATTGTAAAAATTAATTGATTCTGTACATGGTATAGCCAATTCATGTCTCATAGTTAATAGCAATATAGATGGGAGGATAAGGCTTTCACTTAGAACATTTTAAAGATGCTAAAGGTGGTGCTGAGTTGTCTTCATTGTGAAGAGTCTCTGGGTCTGTACTTGTTTCCACTTTGCGTTAGGTGTTGATCCCTGATCAGACCACAGATATGTACTCTCCATGTTAGAGAGGATTTTCTGAGGTAGATGACTCTGAAAAGATCCTAATATTAGATATTTTGAGTTATTTTGTGACTCCCACTTTGGAAATAGCATAAAATTTCACAATTTGAAAGTAGTCAAATAGAAATGCACTTAAAAGTTTCAGTTCTAACTCTAATTCAAGAAATGTGGGTTCTACTGTATGTGTTAGTACATGTGCCTATCTGGTTTCAAACCAAACACCAGTCACACCAACTTCTCAAGTCATGTCTGGGTCTTGCCTGCAGATCACTTCCTCTTGTTGTTTTGATCTCCCATTCCTACCTCCTTCATCCCTTAATGTAACTAAATCTCGCTCATATTTCAAAATCAAGTTAAGCTTTGTTGTGGACTTCCAAGTTAGTCACATTAAATAACACCTACTGCTTTCAATGAACTCTGTTCCTCCTCCTCCTCCTCTCTCTCTCTCTCTCTCTCTCTCTCTCTCTCTCTCTCTCTCTCTCTCTGTCTCTCTCTGTCTCTCTCTGATTTTTTAAGACAGGGTTTCTCTGTATTGTTTTGGAGGTTGTCCTGGAACTCACCCTGTAGACCAGGCTGGCCCTGAACTCACAGAGATCCGCCTGCTTCTGACCCCCGAATGCTAGGATTAAAGGCTTGCCCCACCAACGCCTGGCTCTATTCCTCTCTTAATAAGACTGCTCATTTTTTTCCCTGTACAATCACTTATCCATGAAAGGTACAGGAGGAGATACTGCAAATGGTGCAGGAACCTCCAATTGAAATAGAAGAACATAGAGGGCTTGGGGTGTCTCTAAATTGCTAGAGTGCTTGCCTAGCACTCACCAAGCTCTGGATTCAATCCCCAACATCTTATAAAACTGAGCATGGAGCACCCTGCCTGCAATCAGGGATGGGGGAGTTCGAAAACAGAAAGATCAGGAGTACAAGGTCATCCTTATCTACATAGCAAGTTCAAGGACAGCCTAGGCTAACTAAGACTTTGTCTCAAAAATGAGAGGAGACAGAGAGAATGGAAAAGAATTTTAGGCATATTTCGGAGTATAATTAAGAAATGTTCAACATGCCCTGAGAAGAAATATAGATGGGAAGAAATCTCTAGAGGAAAATAATTAAGGTGTTTCTCAACAATGAATGCCAGCTCTGAACTTCTAGTTGGACCCTGTTTGTGTATTATATCTTTTATTAACTCTACTGTGTTTTAAACAAATGAGTTAATGTGCAATGGGAATTTTCAAATGAACTTAACTCCATCCCACAGATGATATTGACTCACAGAGAGAATAGTAGCTGCAGCCACACATTTGACTGTTGGTAAACAGATAACATAGGAAAAATAGTTGCCAAGATAATGTCACCACTGAGAAAAACCAGAGTATGCTCTCTTCCTCGCCTTAGATGTCCCTTAACATGTTCTCTAAATATGAAGAAAGCAAGTGACTTCAGGGGACTTTGGATCATTTTTATTGCAGAAAGCTGTTTAACATACTCCAGCCTATTTCTTATGATCTTGAAAAGCCTTATTAACAACAGAAGAGTTTATGTAGATTGGATTTGAGTCGGTACAATAATCCATCTGCCATCATAGAATTCTTTTATGGCTTTGTTAGACTTCATCCCTGTCCCTCTAAATGTTAGTGCTAATTACATAGTTGTTGTAGAATGTCTTTTCCAGTGCTTATTCTTGGCATGTAAGGAAGCAACTTCATAAATTGTTTTCATGCTCATCTGAAATCTTATCCTCTATTGAATTCTACCTTGAAAATCAATGATCTGTGAAGAAACTTTTTTCTTCCCATTCATTATTACTTTTTGTAATATCTTTGTTCTTCAGGTCATGGCTCAGTGAGTTAAAGAAGTTTACTGCCAAGCTGATGACCTGAGTTCAATTCTAAGAACTCATGTGATAGAGAGTGCTCTCTCTCTCTCTCTCCCTCTCCTTTAATAAATACATAAGAAAAATTAAAAATATCTTTCTTCCTGTCTCATTTCCTACCCAAGGTATTCCAGAAAAAAAAGAGAAATAATGGTAATAGATTCCTTGTTTTGTCCCAATTTAAAATCTTGGGGTTTAAAGATTTTATCTTTATTTATTAATTTACAATGATATTGTGTTTTATGAACAACACTTATACTTTTAAGTTACTTCGTTCTCATTACTGAATTAAATAATTTCACCTGTAAAAACTGAACCCGGGGCCTCAAACATAGAAGCAAAGTGAGCACTCCACCTCAGAGCTGCATCTTTGGCCTGAAACTGTCTTTTCTTTCCTTTTTCCCTTTTCTCTTCCTTTTTTACATGGTTACATATTAGGTCATGTCTCAGTTGTTTATGAATCTGAGCTGACCATTACCTTCTTGCCTGGTCACTCTATTAGTTAGTTAATTACATCAATTCATTTCCAGCTATTCAAATGGCTTTTTATTTGTATTATAATATTTTAATGTTGTCTTCATTTTGACAATAATACTTTTTAAAAATTATTTTAGATGTGTTATCATGAATCAATGCCAAAATTGTCATGTTCTTTTTGTTTTTACTTAGAATATTTTAAAACACTCATTAATATGCCTTTAACATTAGAGATTTTACTTAGAATATTTTAAAAACACTAATTAATATGTCCTTAACATTGTAGAACTGTGTAGAATTCCTGAGCTGGAATTACAATAAATAGTATTGTAAAGTTATAAACAGTATTATAGAATTTTTCCAATTGCATTTTTACACTGAAATAGAATGAAATTAATAAGAAATTCTTCTTTCAATTAGTTTCTCTACCTAATCATTTAATTAAAATTTAAAAATCATCTGTGAAACCTATTGATTTACTGTGTCCACTTCTTTATCACTTTTCTTTCCCCCCACCACTGAAAATGGGTTATTTATTTTCTCATACAATTTATCCTGATTGGAGTTTCTTCTCCCTCTATTCCTCACAGTTCCTCTCCACCTCCTCTCCCATCCAGATCCACTCCCTTTCTCTTATTAAAAAAGGACAGTCTTCTAACACATAGCAACAAAATATAACAAAATAAATATTATAAGATAAAACAAAACCCATCACATCAAATTCGGACAAGGCAGCCCAACATGAGGAAAAGAGCCCAAGAGCAAACACAAGAATCAGAGACCCACTCATTCACATGTTTGAGAGTTCCATAAAAATACTAAACTAAAAGCTATAATATATATTCAGAGGACCTGGTGCAGACTTGTGAAGCCCTGGGCTTGCTGCCTCAGCCTCTGTGAGCTCTGCTCAGTTGATTTAGAGTGTCTTGTTCTCCTGGTGGCCTCCATACACTCTTTCTACCCTGAGTTCTGAGGGGAGGGATTTAACAGATACCTCCCACTTAGAGCTGTGTTTTCAGAAATATCTCCCCCTCCCACAAGTCTCCCTCCCCTCCTTCTTCCCCTCCCCTCCTTCTTCCCCTCCCCTCCCTCTCCTCCCTCTTCCTCTCTTCCCCCTCCTTCTCCCTCTCCCCCTCCCTCTCTTTCTTCTTCCTCTTCCTCTCCCTCCCCCTCCATCTCCCTTTCCTCCTTCTCCCTCTCCCTCCCTCTCTAGAATGTCTGGCTGTGGGTCTCTGTATTTGTTTTCATCCTGCTGCAGGAGGAAACCTCTCTGGTGATGGCTAAGCAAGACACTAATCTATGAGTATAGCAGAATATCATTAGGGTTTTATCACTACTTTTTTTTAAAGAGTGGTAGTATTTGAGTTTAGTTCTCTTGGATATCTAATCTCTGGTTCTGTAAGACCCGTGGAGGACGTGGACCTTCACGCCCCAACTCAGGAAAGGCGCCCCCCACAAATCACTCATGAGAAGCGGTCTTCATGCAAAAGCATGAGGTATTTTATATTCCAGTGCACTAGGATTCACAGCCACACTCCACGTGGAAGTTGGAGACTGGAAACCCTGGGTACAGGGTTTAGACAGCTTTTATAGGGTTACAAAAAAAAGCCCGAGCATCATAAACCAATCATCTCATAGCATCCTGTGCAGACCAATTAATTTGAACTATCCAAGCCTGTGCTTAACCCAGGAAGTCTGCTTTCGCTAGGGCTTCTGGGTAGTGTGACAAGCCCGCACTTAGCTCAGGAAGTCTGCTTTCGCTAGGGCTTCTGGGTAGTGTGACAAGACTAATTTCTTATCCATACACTCACAGGTGCTGTAGTAAAACTGTCCTGTGGTAAACAGTCAAGAATGTGACCTTTTTCCTACTCCTGGGGATAGTAGAGAGTTAGACTAAATTTTTTCATTCTTATAGTTCTTGGTCATCCAAGTAGTGTTGGATATGAGTATCATGTGCAGAGGTGAAGGTTAATTTTTGCTTCAATTTGATGCCTATACTTAAAAACTCAGCATTAAAACTGGACACTTAGATACTAGTTTTAATGATCTCTGTCATTCCAGTGCAAAGCTTAAGAGTGAAGGGCAAGTTTATCTCCACAAGTAGATGTGGGTGCAGAGTATTATGCACTCATTTGTGAAGAAGTTGCGCTTTTAAACTTTTTATTCTGTATGTGCAGTCTTGATTATAAGTCAGCCTAACTGTCCTGAATGAGGTAACCCAGTCACAAAAAGAGAAACACAGTATGTACTCACTCATATATGGTTTTTAGAACTAGATCAAATGATCACCAGCCTATAATTCACATCACCAGAGGAACTAGGATACAAGTTGTATTCTAAGAGATTCATATAAAGTCCCTCACAGAACTGGGAAGGGACAAGTCCCCCAGACCTCAGGTAAAGTGGGAGAAGACAGCTAATGGAGAGAGAAGTAGGAGAAAATGAGAGGGAGGAGAGGAAGGCATGTGCGACCAGGAGGATTGAGCCTGGTTAGGAATGGAAAATAGGAAAGAGAGAGAAAGAGAGAGACAGAGACAGAGAGAGAGAGAACATAAAAGAGGGAGCCAATATTGGTTTGAAGATAAAGTTGAACACAAAGAAAGGTAGAGGGAACTACAAGACTGCTCCCAACTAACAATCTCAGCTTCCGTGGAAAGGCTATCATAAATGCCCTTCCCGGAGAGTGAGATCAACAACTAACATCTCCATGGAGTCCTCAACTAATGCCTGTTGAAAACAGGAGCAAACACCCATACATAAACACTGAGCCGAACTAGAACCCAGAAGCAGATGGAGAGGACAAGACCATGAGGTAGAAGTACATAGAGACAGCTTACCTGAACAAGGAGGAGCTAAGGGCCACTAGACTGATAGCTGGGAAGCCAACAGGGGACTGACTCAGACCCCCCTGAATATGGGTCTCAGCCAGAAGGTCTGAGCAGTCTAAGAGACCTCAGACAGTGGAGCCAGGATGTATCCCTGGTGCACAAAAGGACTTTGCAAACATATCCCCCATGGAGGGATAACTGCCTTATTCTAGAGATAGGAGAGAAGCCCTAGTCCCTACTTCACAGGACCTGTCAGATCTACATGACCCCAACTGGATGGCATTCCCCTACATATGGTATTGTGGTGGGGGGTTGGGAGGGGAGGGTGTTTAGAGTGCATGGGAGAGGGCAGAGAGGGCAAAAGGGAGGGAAGGAGGGAGGGAGGGCAGGAGGGGAGGGAGGGAGGGAGAGGGAACTGGGATCGACATGTAAAATAATAAATTAAAAAAAAAAAAAAAAAAAAAAAACGCTTTGACTCCAAAATTTAAGTTGAAGAACAAGTTACTGGGGAAAAGTATTTCTATTTTTGTTTCCACAGAAAATGAAAAGATGTGGATTCCTTACAGACTAATGTGGTTTGATCACACCAGACCGCCTGAAACAGAGTACAAGCTGATCCTACATTCCAAACAGCTGGACAAAACAGCCCTACAGACTACAGCTAGGATATCTGAATCTTCTTCGAATCCCCCAAGACAGCGCCCCTTACCAGCAGGAAGTAGTTTGGAAGGAACGACGCCCAAATTCCCAAATATTGTGTATAAATGTTTGTTTTCATTTAATTGGACTTTGTTATATAAAATTAAATAAAAAAATAAGTCAGCCTAACTGTTCATGAAAATTGGAACAGTACAATACCATAGGCTTTGGTACACGTATGTCTTGGAAGACAATGCATTTCAGTTTGCCCAGGGATGCCTGGGTTTTGTCTGTGTCCTGTGACATTAGTAAAGTTTCATTTATCCTCAGAAAAGTCCTGTTGTAGTAAGTGATCTCATTACTCTACTTAGAGCTGAAAGCTTAGGGGATTTCTTTCTAGCAATTGAAAGCTTAATGTGGTATTAATTTTCCAAGGAAAAAAAATATGTTTGGTCGTCATTACCTTCCCCAAACTTGCATTTCACAGATCATGGAGTCTAGTGAGTGAACATGAATGGTGTCCTATAGCTAATCAAAAAGACGTTAACTCTGCTTAAATCAAACATATTGGCTTCCCTTCGTTTGGTATGTTCTTGGTAGTTCTTAAGTTTTTTAAATTACTTCTTTGATTTTTTTTTTGAGTTTATAATTATGTCATTTCTCCCTTCCTTCCCTTTCCTCCCTCCAAACCATCCCCTATAGTCCCCTCCTTGCTCTTTTTAAAATTCATGGCCTTTTTTTCATTAATCATTGTTATGTATATGTATACATGTACAGCCTACTCTGAATAATGCCTACTCCACACATTCTAACTTAGCCCTGTTCACTGGTGCTCTGTTCATGATAACAGGAAATGAAAACATGAATGTCCTTCAGCTGACGAATGGATAATGAACATGTGGTAGGTATACACTATGGAATACTGTTCTTAATTTAAACAAAAAAATTTAATTCTTATAAAATATAACAAAACTTATATATCCTCAACTTACCTCCTCCACCCCAGATTCATGTAAGCCCAAAGATAAAAATTTGTACATGAATTTCAGGGATTTTCCCAGGTTTCCTTATAAACCTTTAAAGACTGAAACCACTTAAGAGTAAATTGGAGGTGTAACTCATAAAATAGTCATGTGTTTGCCATCTTTTAAAAACGTATTGGTTCTTGGGAGTTTCGTAGGAGTCTTGATCATATTCACTGTCCTCCCCCTAAGTCCCCCATATCTACCCTTCCTCCCCTACACACCCAGTATTGTATCATAAAAAAATTCAAAATCAAAAAACTCAAGATCAATTTATGCTACCCAAATATTGGAGGTCTTACCCTAGAATATGGTTAACCTATCAAGGGTTACATTCTACTTTTTTAACTTGCTTTTTACTTATTCCATGAGTCATTTACATCATGTATCTTGATCCCATTCATTTCCCCAACCCTTCACATTCACCCCTGCCCCTGTACTCCCCAGAGTAAAAAGAAAGAATTTAAGAGAAAAAAAGGAAGAAGTTAAAAATCTCAGAAACTAACTGCCCCTCTTCCGGCAGCTATCAGTTGCCAATAGCTCCACAGCTAGAGTTCACACTGTGATTAGCTCCCCTTTTCATGCTGGGGTTTAGTATGGTTTGGGGCTTGCAGAGGTCCTGTTATTGTAAGACCCTCAGAATGAGGAGTCTTCCAGGTTCGGTCGATACCCCAAGAACTCAATGTCCAGTCCAGTTGCTGCAAAACGCAAGAGGCTTTAATGAACAGGAAACGTTTGCGCAAACGGGCTCCTCCAGCACGCAGGCTAGAGAGAAGCCCCCTCCCCCGGGGCACAGGTGTTTTTAAAGGCAACCCCACAAGCTTAGGGAAGGGGTGGGACCCTCTGTCCATTGAGTACTACGTGACCCTTGGAGGCCGGATGGTCTGCTATTTTGGTCAGCAGACCTTAGGGCCTCAGGTGTGTTAATTATCCTTGTCTGGGCAAACCAGAGTTACAGCTATCTCTTAACCCTATTTACCACCTGTTGACTCACAGGAAAGGAGGGGCAGTGTGAATTCTTCTTATCTCAGGGCCTTGTGAGAGGAAGCTAGCAAATTCCAAGGAACAGATATTGGTTTCCAGGTTAGTCCATCATTAACATTACTTTTTAGGTCTTTCATTATAACAGCTGTTGTGACAGCCGTAGGTTCATATGTGTAGCTGTCCCATTGTATCCAGAAGACTATATTTGCTTGCCATCATCCACCACCTCTGCCTCTTAAACCTTTTCCTTCACCTCTTCCCCAGTGACCCTTAGCCTTGGGAGGGGACATGCAGTACATATGTTCCATTAGGGGTGATCATTATTGCAGTCTCTTACCCTCTGCACCTGACCAGGTCCCTGTGTTAATCACCATCTACTGCAAATAGAACCATGTCAGATGAGGGTTGAGAGATACATTAATCTATATGTATCACAGTTTAAATCATTAGGAATTGGTTCAATACTGTGTCAATTTAAGCTGGGTATGGTGGTGCACACCTTTAATCCCAGCACTTGGGAGGCAGAAGCAGGTGGATCTCTATGAGTTCCAGGACAACCAGGGGTATATGTAGATAGACAGATGGATGATAGATAGACAGACAGACAGACAGAAAGACAGACAGATAGATAGATAGAATGAGTCAATTTAGCTCAATAAAGTAGTGGGTTTTCCCCTAGAGCTTAAGTGAGAGATAAAAGAAATCCATGCCTGAATCTTCCTTTCTCTGCCTATGCTGTGGGTGTAAACACCAGAAACAAATATTTTTTAAGGTTCTCAAGAAAGGAAGTAGAAGTGAATGTGGAATTGAATGAAAATGAAGAAAATATTAATATTACACACAATCAATATATGGATAATGTTTCCTTTCTCCTTGTTTGCGGTAGCAAAATGAAATCTAGTTTTTAAAGATTAAAAGTGAGTTGCACTGCCAACTAATGATGATTCTGCTAAAATCAAAGCAATGGGAAACACTGATGGGGGAGGGGAGGCAGAGTTGCTGTTCATCCCTCATAATTGCTTATGTCTCCAACAGACATGTGATTCAAGGAAAACCTACACCATCATTTCACAGTACAGAGAAACACAATTAGAAAACAACTCATGGAGCCCCAGGTAATGGAACAGCATTTATCCCTAGTGTACAAATGGACATTGGGAGGCCATTCCACATAGAGGGATACTCTCTCAGTCTAGACACACAGGGAGGACCAAGCCCTACTCTAAATGATGTGACAGATGTTGATGATCCCCCATAGAAGGCCTCACCTTTCTATGGAGCAGAAGAGGGGTTGGATGGGGGTTGGTGGGGTGGGGTGCATAGGAGAATGGGAAGGAGAGGGAACTGGAATTGATATTTAAAACAAGATTGTTTCTAATTTAAATTTAAAAAGAAAAGAAAAAACAACTCATGCTGTGCACAGCTTTAGGTACAGGTGTCAATTGTTCCAATTCATTGGAAAAGATAATAATGAAAAACTTCTTAACCTATCTCCCCTAACTTGGGGCCTTAAATACAATTTCCAGGTTGAACACCTTTGCTGTTTAGGAGGCTGATTCTCCCACTTGGGATGATTTGTTATTTGTCACAACAATCATCTACAATATATCCTTCTTGACTCTCCCACACTGCTTACTAATTTAAATCCCTCTCTGTGGTTCCTAAACCAGGAAGGAGGAAACCACTGCCCACAAGCTCTAGTGAAGTTTTAAAAGAAAGAAAAGAGCTGTGTGGTTCAAGGCTTATGGATGAACTTTCCATGCACTTCCTTTCCCTGCTGCTGAGGGGAGGGTTTGGAAAACAGTGGCACCATCCCCTGCAAAGCTGCAGATAACAGCAAAATAGAAATGGGTGGAGAGAATGTAGACAAGAAATAATATACATTCACCCAGGAAAACAAGAGCATGGAAACACTGTCCGAGGACTCAAAGAGAAATGAAGCCGGTGTTAGAGTCAGAAATGAATTGAAATGTCACATTTCTTTTCTGGGGTTGACCCATTTAGACTTTAGCAATGGGTACCGAACTGAAAGTAAGTGAGTAGATGGGATCTTGTTACTAAGCATATTTTATTTCTGGTATCACACAAAACAGCCCTACATTTTCGTGTTCATTATTCTAATTTGTCCAGATGAGCAAACAAACTCAGAGGCATTATTAAACAACTTGAAGAAAGAAGTTTATTCGCCAAACATGAAGCAGAACTAAGCTTCAGAAAGTTTCTCTCTCCTATCTACAAATCTTAAGCACAGGTCTCTTCCTGTGCCAACTTGCCTGAGAAGATTAAAGAGCTGAGAGGGGCCTCTCAGCAGCGTGGGGACAGAGGCATCGCATCCAGCAGAAGGACCAGCCACACCGCATGGTGGGGTCTCAGGCATTTCTCTCCTGCTTCTTTAGTGCTAGGCTTTTCTGTGAAGCTCAGTGTGCCGGAAACAGGAGGACTTCATACCTGTTCAGGGGAAGAGGGGTTTTCCCCAACACTTAGATTTACCGAAGCTTTCAGAGAATTATAATTATCCTTGAATGTCACTGAGAAAGTTCTGAATGCTGAAAGAAGGGTGCAGGCTTAAGAGCGTTGAAGGCTAGAATGAGAAGTTACAGGATGCTGAGACTGACCTTCAGACATTGCCCCTGTGCTGCACGAGATGGGGGTGTGAGCCAACCTTCCCTAACTGATGAGGAAAAGAGAAATTCTGCCTCAAAAAAAAAAAAAAATAAGATTGAGTAGGGACTAGGCCCTCCATGACTCTAGGTTAGGGGAGTATCCCTCCATGGGGAATGTGCTTCCAAAGTCCTTTCTTAGGAGGAGGAGAATGGGATGGGGGGAGAATGAGAACGAGGGAAGGAGGGAGGAAGGAAGGGAGGAAGAGAGAAAGGGAGGGAGGAAATGAGAAGTGAGATATGTAAAATAAGAAAAAATTAAAATTACATACAAATTAAAAAAAATAAGATGGATGTTTCATGATGAATGAATGACATCTAAAGTTGACACCTTGCTTCCACTTGTACTCACATATATGTGTGTGCACACACAAACACACACAAATATCCTTGCCCCCTCGCACACAAATACACATACATAAGATAATCCACATATATCTCTCATCTCAACCATTTTAAAATATATGTCTCAGTAAGTACACTGGAATTGTTTCTGTGCAACCACCAAGCACCACAATAAGTAAAAATTAAAATTAATTTTTTCCTCTGACACAGGAGACTGTCCAACCATCTGAGGCCCCAGTTTCTCCTATTTTAAAGCTAAGACATTTAAAATTTGGGTATGACTGCCACAAGGACTGCATAATACTTGTAAAGTGCTTAGTACAGTGACAAACTCCAGTAGTCGTTATTGTTATTATTATAATTTCCCGGAATCCTGGCCACTGCGCCCTCCCATGAGCATCAGGATCCTACATCACTACTCTCCCGCGTCACAGAGTCTCCCCTCTCCCTATCAAATGCCTGGCCAGTGTGTCATACTACCCCACTGGTCTCTCACAGTGCTGTTGTTCATTACATCTGGAAAGCATGTACTGTATTACATGGCAGAGAAAGGTTTGGGATGTGTGTGTGTGTGTGTGTGTGTGTGTGTGTGTGTATTGTGTGTGTGTGTATGTGTGTGTCTGTATGAGAGAGAGAGAGAGAGAGAGAGAGAGAGAGAGAGAGAGAGAGAGAGCTGCTGTGGCAATCAGGGAAGGGAATTTATCACCATTTTGTTCTAATACATTCAAGTTGACGACTCATCTTTATAACTATATCAAAATCTGAGTCAGGGCAGGAGAACCTAGCATGTGACAGAGCCTGGGAGTCACACATGAGCATGGTTTTGACAGAAGAAAGTCCATCTACATGTCAGACTCACAGCCCTAACTCCTTATCCTGTCATTGTTGTTTTTAAGAAAGGTATTTTTTTTTTAATTTTTAAGTCTATGTGGTGTGTGAGTGTGTGTGTGTGTGTGTGTGTGTGTGTGTGTGTGTGTACCTATGGAGAGCAGAAGAGGACATCCAGCCCTCTGGAGCTAGTTACAGGCAGTTCTAAGCTGTCCAACATGAGCTCTGGGAACTGAGCTTGGGTCCTCTGCAAGAGCATTATGAGCTCTTCATTGCTGAGCCATCTATCTCTCCAGCCTAAGTGTCCTATTCCTGTCAATGCAGTGGCCAAACCAGGCATCAGGCATGGGGGGTGCAGCCAGCCTCCTGCCTAGCTTCAACCCCTGGAACTGCCTGACTTGCTGTCATTGTCCCAATACTTTGAGCTGCGACCCCTCCTCTCCCCCTCCTTTTTCCTTTCCTCTTTTGCCTTTTGCCTGCCTAATCTTGGATTTCTAATTTAAATATGAAGCATTTTCAGTATAGGACATCAAGGAAATAACAAAAAATGTAAGAAGGAAGTATTATCTGTACCCTCACCACCCAGAGAAATATTCTGATATATTCTTTCCAGAACCATGTATTTATTTCACATATTTCAATATTTGCATAGCAGATATACAATTTGGTCTTTGACTTATTCTATTCCCAGCATTTGCTATTCTTCCATATTTCTACTCTGTAATTTCTTAATTTCTGTGATTATCAGTCATTTTTCTTAATGTCTTCCTATTTGGAGGTCTTCATCTTCATGGCTCCACCGTGCTATAGCTAGCCCTGCATTCTCAAGACTAACGGCCCAGACACTAGCTTTGTTACCCTCCTATCTGCCACTCCTGTCAAGTGACCTTCCTGAATGTCAGACCCATCTCTGTCTTCTCCCGCCCTCAATCTAATCTTCTCCATGGTCTTTAGAACAGTGGGTGTTTTTTGCCCAGTCAGACGCCCATCTCGGTATAGCTTTTCTGATCTCTGAAGAGTCCTCCCTTGTCCCGCTTTCTTTGTTGTACCCTTTCGATATGTGTGCAGTCTCCCTGAGAGACACTCCTTCCCACCTCTTGCTCGATGCTGATTCTTTAAACTGTGCAAGACATATGCCCTTCCCAGCACTGCTCTCAGCCTGGCTCAGGTAGGTTAAGGTCCAAAAGCCATCCTTCAAGCCCAGTAAAACTCTGGCTATGGAGTCAGTCAGAAGCAACTAACAGGTTCCTGAGACACAGCTCTCACTGGGTTGCTCCTACAATCTCTTACAAGTCAAAGGCCCCTCTAGAATCAACCCTTCCAGCAAGACTTTAAATGGCACCCATGATCAATGTCCTGAGACAGCCCAGTGTGCTGTTTCATAAGTGATTTTCAATGTCTCTTCCTGCCCCTGGATAGAAACTTCTATGTGACAGTGTCTGAGTTTATTCCCAATGGTGTCACAAAAAGTAGGGGCATAAAAGTCTCTTCCCAGGGCTGGGGTTCTTGCATAGCACATCTGAGACCTTAGGTTCAATGCCTAGTGCTGTAACAAGTAAATAAATAATAAGTTTAAATACCCTGAAGAGAAAAGGTCCCTTCTGAGTTCTCTAGCCCAGAACCCATTGATAGTTGCTTTCTACCAAAGGCTCCTATCCAGTCGCAGATTCCTGAGGAATGAGTCAGTGCAAACTCCTGTGAAATTCATTTGCTGTCATACCCCAGGAGTCATGGGGATGAACTCCTTGACCACAAGTGGAATTTCCCAAGGATTTGAGAAATCTCCCTGTAAGCCCCCTTTCTTCAATGAGTTTCCCACTGCAGAAATCTCAAGGAGAGCAATAATAAGGTCTTGTTTGCCTAAAGGCAATTGCCAACTCTCTACAGGTTTCTTCTTAGCTACCAGAAGCCACCAAGAGTGGAGAAGAGAAAAGAAAGGAGATAATTCTTTGAGCTTTATTTTAACATTTTGGTAAAAATATCTTTCAATGTAAGTTGTGCTTGTGGAGTTTTAGGATACAAGAAAGGCAGAATAGAATGTTGGAAAGAGCACAATGCTTTAGACAGAAAAGACCCTTTGAATTAACCTAATAGAAGCTTCTTATGGGAAAAAAATCTTGTCTACCCAATTCTACTGATCACATCAGCTCTCTACTCTAAACTGTCAAATTTAGGAAAACAGCTGTACATTCAGCTTAAGCATGAAGCCAAAAGCCAAAGTCCTTTATCCCTAAAGTGTTCTGGTTTCAGCTTTACATGTTGAGCCAACAGGTACTCAGACACACATAGAAGTGCACTAGTAGTCTGTATATTGCAGATTGGACACCGAGTCCACAGTTAAGCACATGCACTACTGATTCAGAAGACCCAAGTTCAATTCCCAGCACCCATGTCAGGAAGCTCACAATCACCTGAATCACTAGCTCAAAGAGATCTAGTGACTTCTGTGTCCTCTGAGTACTGCACTCACAAGTTCATGCACCCAGACAAACACACATGCACACATACACACACACACACACACACACACACACACACACCATTAAAGATAAAATAAATCTTTTAAAATTATGTATTAGTGATTTCATTACAGAGTGTTAGTAATGTTTACAGTGTTTGCAAATGAAAGATAGATTCCATGCTGATTTCATCTGGACGCTGCTACAATGAGCAAATGTGATGGAGAAATGGTAGACAAGAAACAGAACCATTCATGCGCTATGGAGAGAGGTAAAACCAGGGATGTGATGGCAGCGAGGAGCAGGCTGACTGAGTAGCCTGCACTGCCACCTGAGGCCATATGATGTCCTAACCTATGCTGCAGCTGAGGGCCATATCTGGGTCTGTACACCTACTGCAGCCAGGGTCTGCATTGGCGTCTGTGGTCCATGTTAACACTAAAGGCCATGGAGGTAGGTATACATGGTTGCCTGGGCTGCTACCTGAGACCATGGTGATGTTCAGGCCTGAGCTGCAGTCAGGGGCCCATTTCTGGGTTGATGACCCTACACCACAGTCAGGGTTTCTGGTGATGTCTGTGGCTCTTGTCATTATCAAAGGCCTTTTGTATGCCAGTGGTCTGGACTGCCACCTAAAGCCATATTGAAGTCCAACTGAGGGTCATGCTGAGCTGGTCCTACCACTCACTGGCCCTGGGAGAACTAGGCCTGTCCCTCTCAGGCCTGGTGGCCTAGAAGCTGAAGAGCTCACCCCAAGGCAAAGGCCCAAAAGAGATGCCTCTACCCCTCACCTGAAGTGGAGTTCCCAAAAGATGCCTGAGATAACCAACTCAGCAACCACCCAGGCCCACATCCAGGGTTTAGAGTTGGCACACCCCAATATCTACCCCATCTGCTACCTTCTGGAGTGAGTGAAGGGACTGTCTGGTCCTGTGGAATCCTAGCCATAAGACCTCCATCACTTTGGGCAATAGCAGGATGCCTGAGCCAGTATTGATGGTGTAGCAGAAGCCAGAGGCTTCGAACCAGACCAGCAATTCATTGCAATGAACATTTGCAAGTAACGCTGTTTGAGCAAAAGGGTGTGCTGTGTGACACGCTGCCATCCCCAAGGTTAACGAATATGTAACAGAGAGGCAGGCAAGACAGAGGAGTGAAGCTGGTTTTCTTCCTCTTCTTTTTTTCATTTGGAAAGAGGTTACAAGGTAGAAGGCAGATATTGAAGGACTGGGAAATGAGTGGAATTGGGGAGCATGATGTGAAATCCCTAAAGAATTAAAAAAAAAAAGTTAAACATTTTAAAAAAAGAATTCATGCTGACCTTGTGTTTTTGAAAATATCTATAAAAGAAATCTATTGATTTGGGTGATCTTGAACCAGATAACATTAGGAGTCAAATTTTCTTACCAGCATTTTAAAAGAACCACCCAGGTACCACAGTACACACTGACCTACCACTTTTAATGAGTATTACCTACCTTTAGTGCAGCTACCCAATTTTAATTGTTTATTTTAATTCCTTGACTATAATCACCAAGACATAAATAAGTTAAAACTTGAAGATAACTTCAGGGGCTGAACTCTAATGTGATTCTGAGAGGGACTTGACTCTCTGATGACCAACAATTCAAATGTGATGTATAGATACTTATGCAACAGAAGACAAACACAGCCAAAGACCACAGACACATTTAAACTTAGGTTTATCTATAACCACATCAAGTACAAAGATAAAATTCTAACATTTTCCTTTCCCAGATGAAATAGCAGGAGATGATTTACCTAAAATGCCTCTGGTGGCTCTTTTTTCAGGTCTAGCCTTTTACTAAACACATAGAGACCTTTAGTTGTACAACAACAAAACATATCTCAGGGGCAGTGGCTGGTCTCTGTGGCAGAGAATGGACTATCCTGGGTATCAACCAAAAACCACTCTTATTAACATTGTCATTATTCCGTCCTGGTTGAAGCCTAGAGACCTAAAAAGCTATGTATAGATGCACAAATATTTTGTATTGTCAGTTGATCAAAATTATATAATTTCAAAAAGGAATATTTTCTATGGAAAGTAACAAAACTATATCTTTGAAGTGATTTGGTCACACAATATTAGTTTCCCCAAATACAAAACATAAAATAAAGACATAGATTTTTCCTAGAATATAATTATAACATGGTTTTTTTCTTCATTTTCTTAGAAGATATCCTGTCATTAACTTGTCATTTGTAATTTTCACTAATCCACTGAGTTAATACTTATTAAATATCCATTAATGTGGATATCACTATTACTTTAAAGAAGGTTTGTGTTTCTAATGTATAAATATTAGTTTACCTGAAATACACAAAAATTTTGCCTTCCATGTAGCAAAAGCAAAAATAGTCATAGTATCATTGTGATACAAAACTCTAAAAGCCAGAGGAAAGAATATGGAGGGAGAAAACATGCTTTTACCAGTATTTGTTCCTATAGTGATTGAAAACATGTTCAGTATTTATGTTTATAATGCAAATATCAAAAAAATAACCTTATAAATATTGGGTTTCAAGTCTGGAAGACATGTCTTTCCAATACCTGTGAAATAGCTGTGTCCCTTCTAAGGTTTTGGTCACCATGGAGTTCCTACTTGGACTTAGTCTTTCCCAAACTCATTCCATTTTCTCTCAGCTATTGGTCTCAGTGGTATTAGCTGTGAACAGGCTGATTAGTATATGAAGGAGGACACATGGGCCTCCCCTGCCTCCTCCCTGACCATGAATCATAGACTTTGATGGAACATATAGGCAATGACAGCTTTGGATAAAAACATCAAACAGGAACAATTGTATGTGTGAGGTTGCACACTCCCAGGCTGGTTTGTTGAGGTTACGTGTTAATTTTCTGTCTTTCTGTGAAGACAGTGCTGTCAACATTCTGTCTCCTTCATTGACTCCCGTGTAAGGTTGGGTACACTGCAAAAAGAGTAAAGACTCCTACATTCCATCACAAATGTTACTTAGAGACTGTTCAAGTAGAGCACTTGTAGGAAGGCCTAAAGTGGATTCCTGTACACTCTCGTCCCATGCTATTCCTTCTAGCACCTGACTAGGACCCACAATTTCTCTTCTTCCTGTTGCCTTTTATAATATACATAGATTTTAAATGGTTAAAAAATAAAATTTAATTTAAAAATAGAACTTTTCTCTCTAATACAAAAACAAAATGTGTGTTTCAACAGGGACTCAGAAATGCCAACATCATTTCTGAGGGTGGAGATTGTTTTAGTCATGGGGCATTCCCATTTCCCCCAAAGGCACACCACACAGCCATTATATATGCATCTCACTTCTAAAACTAGCCCTGAAATGACCCTAGATCGTAAGTCAGACTGAAATCACATTTTTATTTTAAAAAATTATTTCTTCCAAAGTTAATAAAAAAAAAAACTCAGTACCAGACAATATTACACACAATGAGGAACTCATTGACATTTATTACATGATTTAAAATCCATAGCAGAGAAAGTTCTATTCTTCAGACTATTAAAAAAAAACTTACTAAATACTGAGAGGTTTAACGTCCCTATCCTATTAAATGAGAATCTAGTACAATTATAACAAAACGTATTTAGCAACTATTTTCACTGTGCCAAAAATTATCCCTGTATATCAAGACCTCTGCATGAATCTGTTAGGGATTCAGCATCAATGAACTTTCAATTCACAATCAGACACATTTCTCTTTGACTAAAGGGTTTGGATCTTTTTTTTTTTTTTTTTTTTTTTTTTTTACAATGAGGCATTGATAAACTTCTTAACTATTAAAATACCTTGTGCGTGTCTAGCAGACCAGATAAGTCTCATGAAGTCTATTCAATAGCAAATGTTGATAATGGAATAATTTAAATGGTTTCATTCAACTTCTCTCCCTTAACGTGTTTTCAGGTATTCTAAATTAGCCAAACTGGAGAGCTGGATTTTAAGGACTTGGTTAGCTGCTTTGTGACTTTGAGAAAGTTACCCAATCCCCATCTATTGAGGTAGGCATTCCTGCTTCTTATAGGTCCTCCTGGTAATGAACTACAGGACGAATCTTGACACTGTTAAGTCTCATTAAGAGAAACAGTCTAAGCCAATGACATCATCCTAAAGCTCCTTAGTCAAATCCTATTTGGAAAGATGAAGATTCTCAGTGTTAGCCATGATCTCCTTGCTTTACGTCTTCCCTTATCCAGAAAAAAATAAATAAATAAAGTTACCTTTTTTTTAATATTTTAGAATTTACAGTCAAATTTCTGGGCAGAATCACATCTTTAGGTGAGATATTACAAGGCTAAGCTAAGCACATTGCTCTTGAGGAAAGTGGTGTATCCCCAGTGAGGGCTGCAATGATCTCTAACTGCCTACAATGTGGATTTGCTCGTTACATCAACTGTTACACTGGGCATCTGTCTGTGCCTGTGTTAGTCTCACGTTTTGTTTCTTAGCCCCCAAATAATTTTACCAGTCCTAAAACAGGTACATGAATTTAAAAGATTTCCAAGGGCAGGGAGAGATCACATCATGTGCAGAAAATGGCCATTGTCAGTGCCTTCAATTTTGAGAAGGTCTTAAGAATACAATTAAATGTGATTCCAAGGAGAACATTAATGAGTCTTCCATTGGTGTTTTCTGAACTGTGTTTTCACAGCAAATTCATATCAGCAGGCACTGTATGGCTGAAGGAGAAAAACAACAACATTGCTTGGATAACAACAAAATTGGGGAAGCATTCATTGGAAATAGAAATGATGCCAGAAGCATATCATAAAAACTTACTAACACCTACCACTAGCTTTCCACATTCTGTTTCTAACAATGACCTGGTTCTAATATCGATTCCTTGGTTTATCTTTGACAGACACTAGATCTTCCAAACCTGTCTTCACACACCTCATTTCTCTACATTTGAATTATAACACTGAAGCATCTTCTGAGGCTTAGTTTTCCTTCCTCTTTTTGATACCTCTAGACCATAACAATATGTTGTCATGGAAAAAGGATTCCTGAGAGATAACAATAGATCGGATATCTTCTGCTGTCCCAGCTACTGGAGAGGATCATTTGAGCCAGGAAGCTAGCCTGAACCAAACACAATAAGAAGTTGTCTCACGCACTGAAAGGAAAGGCAGAACTCAATTCAGATAATAGGCAATGTGCAGTAATGTATAGTAAAAGCAGCATAGGCTTTGCAGTTTTATACATTAGAATAAAACCTCTGGATCTGCCATCCTGTGTGACACCGACCAAATGTCTTAATCTGTCTTCCCACAAAGATTCTCATATATACAATGAGGCAATTAATTACCACTTCACAGTGCTGTGGTAAACACAGAATGTGAAAATATCAGTTAAAAAATAAACATACAACCAACAAACGACCTACCACAGTGATAGGTATAATAAACAGAGTCAGAAACATCTCAGTTCCCTGCACTATCAAAGTACATATATGGAAAGTCTTGACATAGACCTTCAATGTCTACTTTGTGAGTGCTGGCAACCTCATTCTGCATTCAAACAAAAGTGGGGGGGAAACACACTTGAAAGGGAAGGAAGGTGAAAGGAAAGCATGAGAAGTTGTGTGTTGGAGAAACTAGACACACTTGAAAGGTAAAATTGTAGGCAGAGCCTATCATTGTGCATGTGACTAGAGTACACAGTGGATGATCAGGCCACTCTGACGTTCAACCTTGAATATGACAACTCATCAGCAGAGCCACTTTCAGACTTTTTTTTAATTATGAGGCCTCTGGTCCTTTGTGGAAATAAATGTGTGATGGTGAAGGATAAACTGATATAATAAGTATGTGTGGTATTAGCAGTATACAGTAGGCATTCAACAAGATTTAATTCTTACCTGTATTATTTATTTAGAGAGTTATTCTTAAGTTAGATTTGAATAGGTTCAGAGTTTCCATGAGCACTGTCACTCACTTTAGTTATTTGTAACTATGAATATTGGTAATTCTTCAGGAAGTTGCTACAGAGGACAGCTGGGCATGGAGAACACCATCCTCTCTTCTCGCACGCTATGGGCACCATCATGATGCAGCATTCCTTGTGATGATTTAGAAATTTGGTCTTCTTATGAAGACATGAGCATTTTGAATGATATGTGTCAACCGTACTGCCAGGATTCTGCCCTAGAAAGTGCAAAAAGTAATGACTTCTCCTTTTGACATCATTCCTCTAACCGTAAAGGTTAATTGTCTAGAATATTTAGTTCCTTTTTTAAAAAGTCCCTCCCTTTCTCAAGTTTGTATGTGTGTGTTGCTATTGTTTGGAAGAGTTTTATATTTTTTAAACATGGAGTTAAGACAAACTCTATGTATCCCAGGCTGACCTTGAATTCCTAAGCCTGGTTCAAAGACCTACATCAACATGCCTGATTTTTATGTTTGTTTATTATTTTTAATGAAGATATAAAGATTGAAGAACAAAACCAGGGTCAAACCAAGAATTTTGTGCATATTTGCCAAGCATGCTTCTAGCAAAGCCACAGCTCCAGATTTCTGTTTTATTTTTTAATTTCAAGATTTTCTTTAGCCTCATGTATCTTATTTTACTTTCCCTACCCCCAAACTCTGTGAAATACACATCATTATTCCCTTTTATTCCTGTTAGCTACTCATTAATTTTGAACTATCAGGGAAATGGGGAGGATGGAAAGCCGCCAAAAGGCCTTTCTTCCTGCAAAAAGGCAGCTTGAACCACCATTATGCAGAGATTTTAACACCTGTTGGACAAGTACATTGCTTGGGAAGGGACTGGAAGTGGGTACTAATAAGGTCACCTCGAGCCCCATTTTGCAGAACAAACAAGGTTAGAACATTCAAGCGACTTTATAATACATATATAATTAAGAAAAAAAATCCAGATCTTGAATTACACAGCCTGATTCCTGGGCTAGCACTCTCCCACACTACCAGTCTACCAAAGATTCTAAAGGGATAACTGTGCAGTTAGATGTGTCCATCTTGTACATTAGAAGAATGGCTTTATCTTGTATATAAGTCACTGTGAAGTGAGTAGTTCCTTCCATAACCCCTTTCTAATAGCAGCTGGTGCTCCACTATCCATTTTCTGGACATGACAAAAAGACATCCATGAGCCATCTACCCATGTGCTCTACAATTGCATGTAATTGACCTCACTTTGTCTTAAATTTCCACTCCAAACCTAAGTCCAACTTAATAGATTGGCTTTCTTGGGATGGTCAGGTTCCAGGTACTACCAAAGAACATCTAATGTTAAATCCACATCCAATAGTTGCAGTTGAAATGACATTGTCAGTCAGCACCTGATCTGTGGCCAGCATAAAGCATCACAATGTTAGTGTAAGCAACAATTCCACTTTCTTTTGCACTCTCAGATTTGACACCACAGGTTAACAATAACCTGTAACATCTTGGATCTTTCCCCTTTTCCTTTGTTCCTCTATCCCTTTCCTCATTCTTTAACAATATTTTGTGTTTCTTATGTGCCCAAGAACATAGGCATTTTCATATTGGAACCAATCCACTCTTAGTTACATGAACTTCCTGACTAGAAATAATAAGGAATGAAGAGGGAATAAAAGAAATGTCAGAAGGAGATGCTCACTGTCAATCATAAGAAGCAATTCCTTTAAAGAATTGAGCAATTGCAATGGCCAGACATGAAGTAGGTGGAAAATCATGACCGAGAGCCCCTTTGACAGGTGACACAGGAGGAAGACTGTAGACGTGGGCCAGGAGTGACATGTGACTATTGGAAGCAGGCGTGTACCAGTCATTTCCATGGTTATCTTCCATTAGTCCCCTCACATCACGTGTTGGTAACTTTCCCAGATTAAAGTTATTCAGGATGAAAACCACTTCCCTTTTTCCATCCATTTAGGCTGAACTGTTGGGGCTGATGAGATCATTCATCAGGTAAGGGTTCTTGCTTCCAAGCCTGAAGACCTAAACACAATCCCCAGGAAA
Organism: Phodopus roborovskii; assembly: GCF_943737965.1. Classification (NCBI taxonomy): domain Eukaryota; kingdom Metazoa; phylum Chordata; class Mammalia; order Rodentia; family Cricetidae; genus Phodopus; species Phodopus roborovskii. The sequence goes on from NW_026126525.1 coordinate 13,223,997, forward strand.
GCGATTTCCTCATGTTGTCCTCTGACCTCTACAGGCATATTATGGTGCATGACCCCAAACACAAAATAGATAGATAAATAAATAAATAAATAAATAAATAAATAGGAGTAGCTCCATCTGGAATATTAAACATCTTCTAGTCTTTGCTAACCTCGATTATGGATAAAGGGGGGGGGGGAAATGACAGAATATAGATAGGTCATTTGTTCTTATTTTCATTAGATGAGCTCCTACCTCTACAGACACAGTCTTCTCTCACATATCTGCACACCAGTCTCATTCTTCCTCCCCTAGATTGCTTGATCATGCCATTTGCTTTCCCAACTCCTCACTTTAAAGTTACAGTCCAGCACTGAGATACACACCAAGTACCCCTGGGCTGAGGACTCATTTCCAAACCTGGACTTCAGTGCAGACAGACCTGGGCAACATCTTTGGCTTCCCACATCTTAGTCAGTCTTTGGAGTGCCTGGCCATACCTATCTTATAATATATGAAAAAGGATCAGCTCTACAAAGAATTTAGTTGATATAAATTAAGGTGTGGAATTCGTGATAAATTATGGTAACTCGTACAATGAGTAAACAAAACTAAACTAAGAGAGGAAAATTATTATAATTCACTTAAATGTGTATGCGTGTGTGTGTACGTACGTATATGTACATACATATGCATGTGTGAATTTGTATATGTGGGGATGAGTGGGGTGGGTGGGGACGGCATGTATGTGTGTGTGTCCTTACATGCCACCCTCAAATCAAAACAAGAAAGTTCTCTACAAAGTTTTCAAAAGCTTTCTGCATTCCATCCCACTCAGCAGCAGTCTGCTTCATCATCCTGGCCAGGATGACACCAATGAGTCAGAACCCTGATGGTGAGTAGAAGAATTCAAGAATTCTTGGTAGTCTGGCAGGCTTGTTCCTCAAACCTAGTCAGAGAACTCATTTCCCTTTTCGTTGTGACGCCAGTACCATTCCATGTCCTGGCAAGAGAACAAGATGTTCTCCCCTTTGCTGCTGGAGTCAGAACTATTCAGCTAACATGAAGATGCAGATGTGGGAATAACTGAGTCAGATCTAATGAAAGGACCTGGTCCCAGGAAATCTTGCCTCATCTTTCTACTGTTACCATCAGATGTTTGGTGAGCACATGTCACTATAGTATAGACCCCAGAGGGCCAATCCAGCCATGAAGGCAGTCTTCCCATGGCTGGAACTCCATCTCTGCAATCTTTCAGTTTCCTTTTCTTCTTCTCTAAATGGGGAACTGATAGCCCTCCAGACTCAGCCAGGAGCTGGAGAGGTTGAGATCATTGGAAAGCCCAGAAGCCATATTAATATCAGTCATTAACATTATAATAGTGGGAGACTTTAATCTCCTTCTTGAATAAATTGTCCTGCTGGCCACGATAGCACATATGTGTAATCCCAACACTTAGGAGACTAAGCAGGAGGATTGCCTCACATTAAAGGTTAGGCTGGGTCTGGATTGAGGCGGTAACTCAGAGGTAGTGTTGTGGAAGTTCTGGGTTCAGCCCCCAGTATTACAATCAATTGATCAATAAGTAAAGAATAATCTACTTTCTTACTAAACAGTAGTCTAAGTAAATATACTGTTTCAAACCAAGTTTTTACATCTCCACTATAGCTTCCTATTACAGTTTTCCCTTTTTGAACCACTTGAATGATTATAGAAAGTACATTTTAATTTTTTATTTTCAAAAAGATTTGAAGCCAAAAGAACCTGTTTTCCACAAGAAGAGAAGGGGAGGAAGAAATATGATACTTATTTCTGTGTATTTTTTGTAGTTCTAAAATATCTTCTGGTGGCCCAGTCTCTGGTAGCTTATGATATAAGGGCAGCCACCTGGCTCAGCTGACAGACAGCAAGTAAGGAGTTCTGATTTGGATTCCCTGTTCCTCTGGTTGTTATCTGTGACACTCTGCACTACCTCTGGAGTCCCACCTATTTCTATAAAGCATATCTAAGAATCTCTCCTTTCAAAATTGGCATGGAAATTACATAAAGATCCACAAAAAGACAGCATGCTGCTCATTCCAAAACAAATCTTCGTTATATAGTTGAATATTCACCCCTTTTGCAATATTTGCCATGTTGTAATCACAAAATTCAGTAATCGAGATATTATGCAAATCTGTTAATAATCAATTCAATGCTTTATCATTTATACATTGTTTGCATTTATTTTGTTGGAAACTAGAGTTCTGAGAGTTTGTCATTTGCAAAGTAGCTAAGGAACACAGCTGATACAGGGGGAAGGCCTTCATGTCATGCCTGGTTGCATCCTCTAATCCACTCCCTGGAGAAGTTTTACTAAAATCAGTTATGAAAGTAACTTGAAGTTTGCGTCATTGTTTTTGAATGTTGAAAAGAGGAAAAGATGTATGCAGTATTCCTAGACCTGCAGCTCACTGTGAAACAACCTCTGATAGTCTGTAGGATCCAGACACACAGGAAAATAGCCTCAAAGGAATGACCACCGATGGACTAGATAAAAACTATAATAAAATGCATTTATCCTATGAAGGAGCCTGACTCCCTTACAAATGCCGATGTGGAACACACAAGAAGAATCAGCTAGCATGCTTTATACACAGTCCATCTTTCTAAATTTAATTTTTATGACCAAACAGAAAATGAAATGAAAATTTTAACAGAAATGATTAAATGGTTAATTTGCTGAAGGAACTCACTTGCGCTGTCTGTCCTGCCCTGGTCCTCTCTGTCTTCAGAGTCTCATCCTCGCTCTAGCAGCAAGAACTTTACTGTAGATACCTTGCTTGTCTTGAGTGCTATGAAACACCACATGAGATGGTCCCTTTGAAGACTGTTGATCCTTACCCATGTCACCGTTAAGATATAGCATTTAAAGGTGAAACTCTGTGTGTTTTACTTGCAGGTCAGTCCCAGTGGTTGAGAGGAAGAGCTGACACATCAGAAGTGTTCAAAAGAGACTATTCCAGTGGAGACAGTCTATGTAGCACAGTGGCTGTGACATCACACAAATTCCAGACAGCCAGAGTCTGGCCCTTGATCTAAACTGCTAATAATAGTAGATCTCAAATTGTCTCCCATTGTCTCTTACTTATACTGTAAACTATCTACATCAGGGGTAGGTCCTTGGAAAGAATATCTACCTTGGCATATATGGAACATTGAATAACTTCTTTTTGAGAAGTCATATTTTTGTAAGTATGAAGTCACTATTACAGGTAAAAATTGCTATCAAAATGAATTTACACTTAGCACACATGGTGGTATAAGTCATATTTTCCCCTTTAAAAACACAGGATGTCCCAGGCGTTGGTGGCGCATGCCTTTGATCCCAGCACTCAAGAGGCAGAGATAGGTGAATCTCTGAATTTGAGGCCAGCCTGGTCTACAGAGCAAGTTCCAGAACAGGCTTCAAAACAATACAGAGAAACCCTGTCTCGGAAGGAAACACACACACATACACACATACAGGGGGGGGAGGGAGAGGGAGAGGGAGAGAGGGAGGAAGAGAGGGAGAGAGAGAAAGAATGCTGCCAGAATTCTGACCTAAATGATGGCTTAAACCAAAAGGCTGGGCACAAAAGCAATCAAAGTAAAGAGTTTGCTGGCCATTTTATCAGAGGCGGAGAGAGGTACCTTCAGGAACCTGCAACATTAGAATCTCTCCTAATTCCCCAACTCCTTCTTTATTGTATATATAATGACTTCTATAAAAATATTTATATAAAACTCTAATTTCACACAACTTTTAAGAAAAAAATTATAAGGTAAAAAATTGTGAACTTTTTGGTACTAATTTAAGTAAAGTTCTCCATTGGCTTTATAGTACTGTTTCTCCAATGATTGCCTTTGTATCATGTCTTACATCCAGCCCAGCCCAATACCTGCCATGATAGCTGTGACCATAGCAGAAAAAAATAATAATAATAGCTGGTGCCAAGTGCACACTGTGCTTGAAGGATTTACATTAGGAATTCCACAGGTGACAAAGGAAACTGCGCTCACCACATTTTTGAACAGCAAGTGGAGAGTCTTCCCCACTGAGAATTATCTCATTATTTCTTGAGACAACTTAAAGTCATCATCATAACACAGGCCATGCCTTTCTTACAATCTATTCTGCTACTAAAACTGAACAAGGATTTTGTGGGACCCCAAGTACCTAGGTCTGTGTCTAACAAATCTAGTGAGCTATGGGAGAATCAGTAACTACTTTTAGAATTGAATACATGTTAATAATGTTACTATACTAAAAAATAAATCTGGAGTGTGGAGATCAAGGCCTTAAACAGCCCCAACAATGCACTATGAATGACTAAACTTGAAGTTTCCCATTAGTTCACTAGAAAATTGAGTTGATTGTTTTTACGTGCTATCTGCTTGGAAAGAGCTGCTTCTCTCTCTCTCTCTCTCTCTCTCTCTCTCTCTCTCTCTCTCTCTCTCTCTCTCTCTCTCGGTCACAACATGCAGACTGGCCATTGATGAGGACTCAGCGCATCCAGTAAGAATGAGGCAGGAGCAGTAAAAGCAGCCTCAGAGCCAGTCACTGAGAAGTTCCATTTGGATAGTGAGTACTACACCCATCCTGGTCATTCTGATAAATAATTGCAAGTTCATGAGGGAGTAAATACTAGATCTTTCCACTGCATTTCTCACACCTTGTCTTATATCAAAAGAATTACTTTCATCATCAAATCCAGTGAAAATAATCTTTGGATAATAACTGTCTCCAAAGAAACATTCTGGGTAGGGAAAACAAGGGTATGACTGAACATTAACTGGGAAAACGGGGTTGCCCAGCAAAGAACAGTGCAAGGGGTGGGAGCAGCACGTGTTCATACAGCACAACAATAGGACTCAAAACATCTATTGGGATCCTGTAGGGTCATAGGACTCTACTTGTCCTCTTGAAAACTACTTTTTTCCCTGGATGTTTTATTTTAGTGAAATTTACTTCTGAAATATTAAAGGCCAGTGCCCTCTCAATTTAGGAAGTAGATGTTTTCATTGGCTGAAAGGCAAGTTTTTTTTTTTCCTATTTTCTAATGGAAGCTTGGCTAAAGAGAATTGGACCAGCCCTCAAGTAGCAGGCAGTTTGTGCATAGGATTAAGCGATCCTTCAGTGAAAGCTGGACACTGGAGATGGAGAATGCAAGAGATGGAGGAGGATCTGTGACAGACACTACCTGGCATCTCACCCTAGACTAGCACCTCACTTCCAGCCTGGCATCTCAGCCCCATTGGCACATGAAGATTAAGAGCTAGGCTACAAAACAAGTTAATACCAGGAAATGTTTGGCACTGAGAAATAGCCTTCAAGAATGATTTTCCATGTTGCATGTGCATTAACTGGTCATGGACCTGACTTTCTGAAGAAGGAAAACAACATGACCTGTGTCCATTCGCATCCTGCTGACCTCTGAAGCCAGGGTCAGACTGTTTCTCCTCTTGCTTCATCCCTACTCCTCTTCACTGCCAAACAACAACAGAGCTGACCTGCTGGTGATTATGTCCAGCATCATATGTGCCATGAGTGAGTAGCCTGAGTTGTACAATCAACACTCACTTGGCAAATATTTCAATTTGTTGAGTCACGAGCCTGACAAGTAGCTACAACCCATGAAGCACCATTTCCTGAGTCAGAGCATGTGAGAGGGAAGTGTGGCTAAGGCTTTGTTCAGCATAGTGCACTCTGCACGTCCACCATCCACCTGAGGCCACAGCTTCATTCTACAACAGCTTACTGTCTACTTGATCCAACATTGGTCTCCATTAATTCAGTGCGAAGCTCAGACCTTCAGAGCCAAATCCCAAGAAGTACAATGAACAATAATCCCCGCCTTCTCCTGCTCTGTGAAAGTGGCCCACCAGGAAGTGACAATAGCTCTTTGCCTACTAATTCATGAGCAATTTGATGCCTCTTACATGGTAAGTGCAAGTTAAAAAAAGAATTTCCTGCTTTTGAAATACCAATACCTTGGGAATTTTTCAGTGAAGAAATACAAGTTTATTCTTTGCATTAGTAAGGCAAAAAGTATTTCATAAAATTAACCAACTGAAATGTCTTAATATCCAGAGTGGTTTCTGAACCATCAGGCCGTGGTTCTACCTCATGAGTAAGCTTTTTACACATCAAAGAACCAAGATAAGATAAACATGATAACAATTCTTCATTTTTCCTGGCCATGCCTCATTTTCCATATTATTACCATATCATGGTGGCTATCTGCACATTTCAATGAGCCCCCTGACATAATAAACTGATTCAACTGACCCTCACACACCCAAAGTGTGGGAACTGAAGTTGGGTCTTCTGTAAGAGAAGAATGTACTTGTAACCATTTCTCCAACTCTAATTTTATTTTAAGTACCATTTTTTTGTTAGCATGCAAAGAAATGGGCTTTTTCATGAAGGTATCTATAATTTTTCTTGCCTGTTTGCTATACTGCTCTCATCCTCTTACCTTTTTGGTCCCTTTCATTGCCACAAATAGTTCTTCCTGCTTCCGACAGGCACAAAAATTATCTACTCTTCATCATCAAGTCTCTTTTGGCCAAATCACATGTGCATAAAGGAAAAGAGGAGCCATGCTTCTGGAAGCTGGATGCCTGAAACACCACCAGATGGTCTATCTAGACGAGCAGTACTATTGTGTCAAATCATCTTTGCTTTACCCCAGATCCCCCTCAAGTTTTATGAAGTTAATCCTGAGAAGAAAAAGAGAGATCTTTGTAAGCTGAACATTTGGTTCAGAATGTCCATGATGAGCTGCCTAACTTCAGGAAGGAAAGGAAGTTGTCCAGGCAATCTGAGATGAGGAAGGAAGCTCCTCTCAAGAGGGGTAATTCAGAGCCCTGCCTACATCCCCATGGTGAGAAAGAACAGAATCAACTCCTACCAGATGGGTATAGCAGAGCCACTTAGTCAAATCCAGGCAACTTAGGAAGAACCAAAAAAAAAAAAATGCCATTGATCATGACTATAGAGGAAGAAATAAGGGCTAATGTGGGCCTGACCTTGGGAGAACGCACCTAAGGCTCTCCTGCAGTGAACATTTTTTGATATTGTTGGGGATGGGTGGGTATTGTGCTCTTCTAGTCACATAAAAAGTGAAAACATGTTTATAAACATGATTACAAGCATGAGCTGATGTGTAAACACCACATATTACTAGTGTTACTAGAACCCTTTCCCATCACTCTTATCCAAGACATAGTTTTAATAATCATTACCCATGATTCTTTACTTCTTTACCTTCTATGTGTGTATTCATAAATAATAGAACTCATTATTGATGCTTCATATTAGTGGAATGGTAATGTTTGCATTGATGTGCCTTCTTTGTCCACTGTGCAGTATGTTTGTGTAATTCACCTGGGACATTCATGCAACTGTAGTTGATTTGTTTTCTTTTCCATTAGTGGCTAAGAGTGGGTACTGTAAAGCTAGATTGCCTAAACTTAATCCTAGCTCTGTCCTTACTCATGGTATGAGTTAAGATGGCCATAAGTGTGTCTCCTGGGGAAATGATCTCTGGGCCTGCAATCTGTATGCATGGTGCTTATGGGATGATGAGTGTGGGAAAAACACCTGAAAAGCATTAAGCCAAGCAGGTTGGGACATAGGGAGAACAAGAATGGTAAAATAGAAAGGAGGCAACAGCAGACGCCATGAGAAGCTCTGGCTCCGGGATGGCCATCCCAAGCTGCCTAAAATTCCTGGAATTTATACTCTGACATCTCCCATTTTATGGGTAGGAACTGTTCTCAGGAAGAGGGTGTAGCCTTCAGCAAAGCATCTTCTGTAGGTCAAGAGCAATTCCTGAAGAAGGGTCCAGCTGTGGGCTGCCAACATCTACACTTAACCAGAATGAATTAATGTCACTGTTCAGAATGAGAACTTTGGACCAGCTACCACATTCTAATTTGTTTTCCTCTACATGGAATTGTACATCCTCTTTCTAGCACTTTTTTCTATTTTCATGTGATGCTAGCTTTGTTGTGTTAACTATTTGTACAAAATTCCTTTATTAAGCTCTTTTTAAAATTCTACTTTTGTAGTCAATTATTTAATAAAAATGATTTATTTTAACTTATGTATAGATAACACATGGAAGAGAGACAAAGGGAGACATCCACATTAACTGTCAGCAGTGTCTAGGAAGTCCTTCAATCTTTTTCATTATCATTCTTGTATATGAAATGACCTCACCTCCTTTAACCATCAGTATACATTGTCAACCATGCATCCTTCAAAACTAAATCAAACTATGATTGCCCTCAGGAACCCTCACTAGTCTTATTTCTCTATAATTCCACAGAATTTCATAACATACTATATGTTCACATCCTGGGTCAAGTCCAACCTATGTGGTCCTTAGCTAGCTATGACCTATCTACATGCTTTAATTTCCTTGTGACTTTTTGTCAGAGCTCAACTTAAAGTACTTACTATGTTTCTATTTTATTTTCTATTCTAAAACTTAATCTTTCCAGCAGGGATCATGAACTCTCTTTTGTATCCCCCATGGTCTAGGTCTAGTGTATGGTTTCATCCTATGGATACAGTATGAATTCAAGAGAGTAAATCTCAAAATTCTAATCTAAGTAACATGTTGGCTTTATTAGAAGGCAGAGTCAAAAACATTCACAAATAACTAAATCTAGTGCAGGAAAGTTCAGCTTAAACTCTTAAGGCTAGCAATTATTTCCTTAATTCAAACCCCTTGGCTCATGACTGCATACTTCTCTGAATAAAGAATTCACTCCTCACCATCTCTACCTCATATCAGGTAAGATATAAGAAATGGATAAACTGAAAGGGGAGGAAAAACAAGAAGGAGGGATAAGAGAGAACAAAGAAGGAAAGAGGAAAGAAAGAAGGAAAACAGAGGAGAAGAGGAAGAGAAAAGAAAAGGAAGGGGGAGGAAAGGAAGGGAAAAGGGAAAACACGGATAAGAAATAAAAGGAGAGAAGGGATAAAGATAAGAAGGAAAGGCTATATGAACATAAAACTCTGCAACCCAGCCACAAACCTTTGGGGTAGTTTTCTTCCAAGAGGAAAGAGTAAACAACAGCAATGTAGTCAACTTTCTAGAGTGAGTATCCTCTAGAAAAGCAAATGTGTATAATGAAGACAAACTTGGTTTTTAAGAGTTTGAAAAATAATTCCTTGATTCCTTTCCAGGCACTATACATCCAGAAATACTGAAGTCTGCTTTTGTTAAAATAAGCACAACTGGATTTGTTTTCCTTTTAAATTTTTTACGTTAGCCAACAAGAAATCCAAACCCAGGCTGTTGCAACAATGGGCATGTGTAGCTACTGGCCCGTGGTGGCCCCAGAATGAGTTTTTGATGAATGACTGTATGGGAAGGCTTTAATCATCAAATGAGACAAGATGACAGAGTCAATTTAGATATAATTCACTAGAGAGCTTGTAAAGGAACAGGGCCTTCACCTGCTGCCACCTCTCTAGTCCATGTGTGTTGGCCTCTCCCCTGTTCTATGTCCTGAAGACAATGCTTGTATCATCTAATATGACTTTGTTTTGTCAAATCACAGTCAAAAGAATGGACTCAGCAGAAAGAAATTTATCAAGTAAAAATGAGAGGCATAAATTTCTTCCCAATTTTCAGTAAGTTCTTTAGAACTGAAAGAAGTTCAAAAAGAAGATATTTTAGAAATTTTTACCACAGTCAGATTCTAGAGCCAGCAGGCTGTGGAAAGACTGCAGAGAGAGAAAGAGTTGACAAGACTGTCACTTAGTCTCAAGCACCTAACCACGGTTAGTTACAAGGTCATGGAGAACGTTTGCTCCTGTTTCAAGGCATATAGCCAGAGGATGCTATGATTAGCTGGCTTTTCTTTCCCAGAGCCACCTTTGTTTGTCCTGAAAGTGCCTTTGCATTGAGGTCAGCTCAGCTCAGTGAAGCAGAAATTCTTTCCTGCTGTGGAACTTAATCTCTCTCCGGAGTGAGTGTTCCTCAAGGTGATCATATGACAGCACTTTGGGATTTTAGGTCAGTGGGGCATGAGGGAAGTAGGTCAACCTGCATGAAGTTCTACAAGAATAGGTCTGTAGGGTTTGCTATCATTCCACTAAGGGCAAGTGTGAGGGCAGTACATGAGCGTGGCTGCTTGTTACTAGTGTCAAAGTAAGTTTGGGTGGCCAAGCTCTGCCTAGATGAGTTGGTACACACTGAGGTGAACAGCCTAAAGGGATAAACAAGGGAAACTCTGCACTTTCTGCTCTGCCTCAACACAGGTCTAGTGATCCACAGAACAGTAGGAGCATAGGCTCAAGTCTTCAAGTGATGACCCTTCCAATGTCAGGGCAAGGTCAAGGGTCAATGTTTTATAGAACCAGTATTTCATGTCTGGTGCTTACCACAGGAAAGCTCCTAATTTGTAGGTTGTAAGGCAGTAGGTTCAAAGAACTGGTATTTTCTTTCTTTTTCTTATCTTTTTATTTTTTGTAAAGGCCTTAAGTCCTTGAAGAGTACATGTCACAGTAATTGTAGAGTGGAGGGAAAAGAAAATAGAGCATGTCCTTAAAGACAAAGACGTCTGAGAGTGTGAGAGACGGTGGACTATCCAAGACTGGACAGGAGTAAGTTTGACTTCACTCAGCAAGGGGGATCCTGAGCCTGTTTGTCATATCCCCAGAAAAATGACTGGATTTCTAGGGATGTGTTTGTCTTTCATACAAAGGAAATTGGACTCAGGAGCTAAAATTTTCAAGCCGAACTCCATTCAGGAAGTTCAGGAGTCTATGTCCAAACTTGGTATTTTCTGTGCTCCCAGCATGCAACTCTGCCCATCAATGGACAGAATGGATCTACATTAGTGATGTAAAATCAGAGGGACATTCTCCAAATATTTTCTTTGCATAACCTTCCTTAGAATTAAGTATCTTGGGAAGGGAAGGGTAGCTGAAACTAAGTATCCTACTAGTCTAGTGGAGATGGAAATAAGAATCAAATTTATATTCTTCTCTTAAAGAACAAAAAAAAAATCCCATACACTGGATTTTATTTGTTTTTCTGTTTCTTTTTTTTTTCTTATTTTACATATCAATCCTAGTTCCCTCCCCCTCCCATCCTCCCATGCCTCCCTGACTCCACCACCCCACCTGTCCCATTCCCTGCCCACTCACCAAGGATGATGAGGCCTTCCAAGAGGGATCATCAAAATCTGTCAAGTCATTTGGGGAAGGGCCTAGGCCCTTCCTCGTACCTCTAGGCTAAGGGAGTATCCCTCCAAAGGGAATATCCTCCCTAAGTCCTTTCGTGCACCAGGGATACATCCTGGTTCCATTGCCAGAGTTCCCATAGACTGCCCAGGACTTCTGAGACCCAGGTTCAGAGGATCTGGGTCGGTCCTATGCTGGTTTCCAAGCTATCAGTCTGGGGTCCATGAGCTCCCCCTTGTTCAGGCCAGCTGTCTCTGTGGGATTCTGCAACCTGGTCTTGACCCCTTTGCTCATCACTTCTCCCTCTCTGCAACTGGATTCCTGGAGTTCGGTTCAATGTTTAGCTAACAAGTAAAAGGCCTATATACCAAGAACTTTGAATCTTTAAAGAAAGAAATTAAAGAAGATACCAGAAAATGGAAAGATCTCCCATGCTTTTGGATAGGTAGGATCAACATAGTAAAAATGGCAATGCCAAAAGCAATATACAGATTCAATGCAATCCCCATCAAAATCCCAGCACAATTCTTCACTGACTTTGAAAGGACAATACTCAACTTTGTATGGGAAAAAAAGACCCAGGATAACCCAAACAACCCTGTACATTAAAGGAAATTATGGAGGCATCACCATCCCTGACTTCAAGCTCTACTATAGAGCTATAATCCTGAAAACAGCTTGGTATTGGCACAAAAATAGACAGGTAGACCAATGGAATCTAATTGAAATCCTGGTGCATGTGAGGGGGACAGAGAGAGTAAGAGGGAGGAAGGGAGGAAGGAACTGGGATTGACATGTAAAATAAGAAAGAAAGAAAGAAAGAAAAAAAGAAAATCCTGATATTAACCCACACACTTACAAACACCTAATTTTTGACAAAACAGCTAAAATTATACAATGGAAAGGGGAAAGAATCTTCAACAAATGGTGCTAGCATAACTGGATGCTGACTTGTATGTAGAAGACTGCAAATAGACCCATGTCTATCACCATGCACAAAACTTAAGTCCAAAAGGATCAAAGAGCTCAACATAAATCCAGCCACACTAAACCTCTTAGAAGAGAAAGTAGGAGGTGCCCTTGAATGAATTGATAAAGGAGACTGCTTCCTGAACATAACACCAGTAGCACAGACACTGAGATCGACAATTAATAAATGGGACCTCCTAAAACTGAGAAGCTTTCATACACTGGGTTTTAGCACAAGAGTCATATTAACTACATGAGACCAAAAGGTATATTGAGACCTTTAGTCAAAAAATATGTTTGAAAGAGAAATAAGATAGTTTGTTTTGTTAAAGACTGCTGAGAACCTAGAATTTTTTTTAATCCATGTATTACTGTACCTTCATTATCCCCCCCACTCCATCCCCTCTGTGTCCACCACCTCATTCTCAAATTCATGATCTCTTTAATTTGTGCCACTGCATACTTACTGAGTCCATTTAGTGTTGCTGCTATACATATGTTTTCAAGGCTGACAAGTTGGTATTGGATAACCAACTATGGAGAGCTCATCCTTGTGGAAGACTGAGTCCCCCTCCCACAGTGGTCGTTATTGATTGTCTTTGGCTCTTCATCTAGGAATGGACCCTTGTGAGAGTTTCCCCATCCATGCTTCCGCTTCAGCTGGTACTGTCTGTCATTCTTCACATATTGGTCAGGCAGCTATATTGTTTTGAGTTCATAAGTGCAGCCTCCTGCCAAACAATACAGTCTTGCAGCAGATGTCCTGATGCTCTGGCTCCTACAGTCTTTCCACCTCCTCTTCTATGATGTTCTCTGAGCTGTAGGTGTCGGGGTTGTGTTGTAGATGTATCAGCTGGGAACCTGCCCCATGATAAGTGGTTCTATAATGAGAACCCGGAATTTAAACTTCATTTTGCTGTGCTCCCTAATCTTAAATATGATGGAAACAGAGCAGAATATTTGACTGTTTATCTCATAAATCATTTCTTGTTATCCATTTGGGTTAGTGTGTGTGTGTGTGTGTGTGTGTGTGTGTGTGTGTGTGAGTGTGTAACATCTAAGATGGTGAGAAATATCCATAAGATATATTTCAGGAGAATGTTGTAGCCCAGATATGTGATGTCATTTCTGCCATCCAAAGAGTTCTTCAAACCTTCACAAATGATTCATTTGTTCAAGCTAGGGTTGGCGTAAACAAAATTTTGTCTTCAATAAAGGTGTGTATACTCCTTGATGAGACATGTAAATAATAATTTGCCTATGCAAAGCAAAAGCACAACCAAAACAAAAAGGTATGAATGTGGAGTGGGGACGTGGTGGGAGCTGGTTAGTGGATGTAGAATGGGAGAAGAGTGGGTATGAGTGCGACCAGAATGTATTATATACGTCAGTGGTACTTTCAAAGAATAAGGTCATTTTAAAAGAGGGCTGGTACACGACTGGAGAAAAAAGGTCAATATAATGATGCCTAATGATATTCTGCTATACTCATATATTGGTACCTAGCCCAACTGTCATCAGAGAGGCTTCAACCTACAACTGATGAAAATAGATGCAGACCCACAACCAAACAATAGGCAGAGCTCAAAGAACCTTATAGAAGAGGGGAAGGATTGGAGGAGACAGTGGTATCTGGGGAACCACAGGAAAATCCACAGGATCAAGTAACCTGGGGTCACAGAAGCTCACAGAGGCTGAACTGACAACCAGGGAGCCTGCATGGGACTGACTTAGATCCTCTGCATATATATGACAGTCGTGTACAGTCTTCTCGTGGGACTCACAATGATGGAAGCAGGGACTGTCTCCGACTCTTTCGCTGGCTTTTGGGACCCTACACCTCATCTGGGTCACTTAGTGCAGCCTTAACACAAAAGGGGGTGCTTAAGCTTAGGGCAACTTGATATGTCATATTTTGTTGCTATCCATGGGAGGACTGCCCTTTCCTGAACAGAATTAACTAATTTGAAAAGTAATAATTAAAAAAATAAAAATAGTGCTGGTAAAATAGCTAGCAGAAAAGATGCTGCGGAATGCCAAGACTGAGGACCTGAGTTCGACCCCTGGGGCCTACATGGTACAAGACGAAAGCCAGTTCCTGCAAGTTGTCCTCTGATCTCCAGGTGTGTGCCAGAATGCCTGCACATGTGCACATACACAAGCATACAAAAATAAATAAACTATAAAAGTTTTTAAATGAAATAAAAAGCGAAGTTGTCTTAAAGGGAGGCTAGATGAAAGAAATGCAAGCTAACAAAACACAAGACTAAGCTAAATGCCATAAATTTCCAACTTTATAATAATACAATAGACTTAATTTCAAGAGTCTTATACTACTTTGTATACATACTTCATCTGATATGAGACAAAGATTCTGAGCACTTATAAAGTCATGGCTGTCATATGTTTTTGCAAACATAATAACAAAAGCAAAATAAATAAATAAACAAATTGACCTGTAGGATTCTGAGAGGGCAAAACCATCAACCACAACACAAAGCAACAGACAGAATGCAAAAGTGCAACGAAGTTCACAGAAACTGAAAATTTGCCATTTTCTAATATTTTAAACATTAGAAGAAATTTTTCTGGATTAGTTTCCTATAAATGACTGCATGCAATCCTGAGCTGGCCACATGGAAGAGAATAAACTAGTCCCCTGGGACTGTTACAGTAAGAAGCCAGAATGTGGACAGAAACGTTATTGGATGGTTGGGTGGTTGCCATCAGCATGAAACTTAATCGTTATAAACTCCACTTGAGTTACCTGCATAATGGGATCTAAATATCCTGCAAGTCTCTTCCCCTTCATCTTTTCATTTTCATTTATTTCTTCCTGCCTTCACTTTGCTCCAGCCTTGCTTGGTCTCCATGGTCTACCAACCCAATCTTTCCCTTTCCCCTTTTCTTGAATTAAACTTTCCATCAGGCTCCACTCCAGCTTCCTGGATGTGGATGGAGGAAATGTCTGACAGCCACACTACCTAAAAAGTCCCTCTCACATATATTCTCTCTGTTCCTCATTTCTCCTCATGGCAGTGTACTCACTCTGCCATTGTTCTTCCCAAATGAAGTCATAAAGCCATCAAGACTAAGATAAACATTTTACGAAGACATATAAAGATGTCAAAGAAGTATCGTACTTCCTCATTGTGTTTGCCTCCCTCCTTTTGTCATCCATAAACCAGCCTTACCTGTTATTATTCATCCCAACTATTGATTTGTAGTATCCACACTCAGACCTCTTGTCTGTCATTTTAAACTTCTTCTGTGAAGTGGCAGCAGAAATGCTTGCTTTCTCATAAACTAAGCTTATTTTATAAGCAGCTAAATGAATCTATCTGCTTCTTTATATTTCCTAGTATATAAAATCTGAAGTATATAAAAAACATATGCTTAGTTAGAAGTCATTTTATCCTCATTGCAGTTGCATAGAACAATTAAAGTCTTATATTGACTTACACAAAATCAAGCATATACACAGATTACATTGCTTCTGTATTTCATTACAGGATATTAAGGAATAATACAAAATGTAATATTAGGGAGGAATTTAGATCATGTGATTGTCAATAACAGATACAATCCAACTCCCCCATCAAATCTGAGGGTGCAGGAACTCACCAAGACGGTAATCCTGGTGGCAGAAGCAGTGAGGTACAGGGATGTCAAATGACTTTCATCACATCTCTTCATCTACAGTAGATTACTATAAATGTTGAAATTATCAAAGCATCACTAGGAAAACCAGTTAAGTTATCCTTGATGATTTTTTCTTCTGAAGAAAAATGTTAAGCACAATGGGATTCTCTGAAAGCACAACAGTAAAATTTTGGTTCAAAGTGGATTGCCTGAAATCATGTCCCTTCTTTATATCATCACAAAGCCTACCTACCACTCAAGTCTTAGTCATCATGAAAATGAAGTGTGCCAGCTCACAGTAAAACTTTTCAAAGGGCACAGTTGTACGACTTCATTTAGTTTTTGTTGGCTGTTTAATTAAGTCACCCCACAAGGTGTCTTGTATTTCTGTATCAAATGTACACAGAACACTCGAGGGATGGAATTGCATCCACTTCCCATAGAGTAACTAAGTGGCACAGATTTCATACCATCAAGCATTGCATAGGGAGAGGTTCAAAGAAGCAGCACTTCAGTTTTTAATATATAAATATGACCATGTCCACTGAGAAGTTCAAAATAAAGGCAGACTGTGAGTGCAGATATATTTTGTTTATTAAAAATAAACAAGTTATATTAGTTAAAAGCCTGAAACATAGGTGCACATGACAGCCATTTTGAAACACTTCAAATAAGAATTTGTGTAAGATGACCTCAGAGTTATCTTTGCATTTAACCTCCTGTGAACCTGTAATTGTATTTGCCTACCATCAACTAGATTGTGTTGTCTGTATTCAGACATATGAGTGTTTCCCACAGACACTGTCAGCAAGGTCTGTGCCAGTATTATAGCATGAGTCACAATGTTCTGCCTTCAATTACTTGTGTCTGTGCCTTCAATTACTTGGGTTTGAGAGCAAAGATGAGGAAGTAAACTGGTTAAAATCTTATTGCTCTAGGCTTTGATTGGGTAGTAGCCTGCATCTCTGAAGTGGGTATAATCCTTGTCCCTTACCAGTAGCAAGAAATAGCAACAATCACACAGTTAGTATTGTACTTCCCATGCCTTGGGTATTGGGACCCACATTCCTCATGGCAGCTAGTGGTAAGCCTTTGGTACCAGCATCATTAGCCTTTAGAAAACTATCTAGTGCTGTCCCTCATCTTGAGCTCTCTGTGGCCTTTGCCTCGTGCATACTTCCATTGTCTTCCATTGTCTCTGTGCCTCTTTGCTCCCACCATATCTGCACCTTGCCATTGTCTGGAACTCCAGCCACCTCCTCTTCCTTTTCAGCGTCTGTCACAGCTGCTATCACTACTGCTACTACTGCCAGTGCTAGAGGTTCTTCTTCATATTAACCAACACTTCCCATTCTCTCCAGAACAAATGTCACAAGCAGACAAGAAGAGACTACTCAGAGCTCTTTCATTGGACCTAACGTTACAATACCAAAGGGAAGCAGCACATGCAGCCGTCTCCTGGCTGACTTCATTATAGCCTGAAAAGGTACATAGCGTGCATACAGTATACAAATGTGCCATTGTAATTTATACCAATCAAAGCACAGTTTCCAAATCCACCAGTCCCAGGTCTTGCATAATGACTGGTTGCAGACCTCACATTGCATAAATCACAAGACTTCTGTTGAGCCACTGAGGGAAGCCTACCATCTCCAGTTCCACTCTGACCTAAGTGAGAACTACAAGATGAGGTGGGCCATGTGTAGTGACCTTGTCTTCCAAGGCAGGTCCGTGTTATCTGAAGGACATGTAAACGAGAGCAAAGCCTTCTAAGACAGAAGTCACAGAGTCAGTTGTAGCAGGCCTTGAAGCCAGAGTTAACTGTTCCTCAGAATGATGGTGAAGGGTTTAAAACACAATAAGGGTTGTCTTGGATAGAGGATAGTTGGTTTCCTAGGGGCTGCTTTGCTGGACATTCCCTACTTTAAAAAGTTGAGCATGAGAATATCAGACAACTTCTGCTCAAGAGGTTGAACTGATAAGTTAGTCTAATACTTCATATTATTGAAAGAAAAAAATCAAGGCACATATACATCGAAGAACTGACATGAAACTAACATTCTTAGTGTTTTGAGAACTTTGTTCTTATTCTTTAATCATTGCTAAGCTTTGCTTAATCCCTTGTCAATTGCTACAATGAGTAGCTGGGATTATGTCCTACTAGGTTCTTTAAAGTAATAAAGTATTGCCAGATGAATGCTATATTGGGCCTCCCTGTATTATCCTGGATAACTTTCCATGAATGCACTTCACTATGAAGATCAAGTAAGTCTCAGTCACCATTTCAGCCTTGATAAGATGGGACTCATGGGCGCCTCACTTTACTGAGAGTTGGTGTATGTTATGGATGGAGAGTTAGGTTTTGATAAGCACATGACTTCAAATGGGTCCACCATGCTACACTGGATGGCTCACACTCATGAGTACAAGGACAACACAAATTTTAGTCAGTGTGTGTGTGTGTGTGTGTGTGTGTGTGTGTGTAAAACATGAAGTTGGGGGATTAGAGGTGGATCTGAGAGGATTTAGAAGAACAAGTGAGAGGGTGGATATAATCAAATGCATTAATTCGCATATGAAATTATCAAGGGATTTATAAAAATATTAAATTTAATAAAAAATACTAACATAAATAACATCCCTGTGAAAGCTGAAGTTCAGCTGGCAATTGAGTATATTAAAACAATGAATCAGTGATAAAATCTGACTTCAGTGCTATACTTTTAAATCAGATATTCTCAACCTGTAAGTTGAGATCCCTGCGGAGGTAGAAAGGGAATCACATAGCAGTTATCCTGCATATCAGATATTTACATTATAATTCATAACAATAGCAAAGTTGTAGTTATGAGGTAGCAACAAAAATAATTTTATGGTGTGGTCACCGCACCATGAAGAACTGTACTAAAAGGTTCCAGAATTAAGAAGGTAGAGAACCAAAGCTTCAAATGAACATTTGAGTTATAGCTATTGAAATATAAACAGTAAAGAGGTAAGAAGTGGAGAAGTGGGTTATTAGAGGAAATACTCTCTTTTATTAGTCACTAGATTTTGCAGACTGTATAAGTTCAAACCAGGAAGACTTAGGGTGACAGATAAGGTAATAAGTAATTCAAATACGACAATTTTAAATGAAGAATTCAAAACAGTAAGTCAGTGCTTGCCTTACTCTTTCCAATCATTGTCTTCCTTCATCTAGAAAGTGCCTCATTTCAATCCTCAGAAACATCTTTCAGCGAATACCTGAGAGAAGCAGTGAATGTCTCAGTGCATGTGTAGGAGCTAGGCTGGTTCAACAACCAACGTCAGTCAGAAAACCCCGAATTCCCTTGGCCATGCTTCTGTGTCCCTTCCTCAATTAACTTATGTCTCCTGCTCTGCACATGCAATTAACTTACTAGTCTCACAAATAAAAAGGCTAAATATATGTGGTACCCTTTGTTAGTGGAGAATATCATTACCCAGGATCATTAGACCCAAAGAAAACTATGTTCCCTCTGCAAAGTACATACACCCAAGACTTCCTCAATGCAAAATAGATAAATAAATGCCATTGTCTTCTCAGTCAAAAGCAAAAACCCATGCTCAGTTCTTTTCTTCCCCTGCCATAATGCCATTTAACTTACCAAGTCCTCTAACCTCTGCATTCAAAATGCATTTCACACTCGTCTACTTTTCTGAATTCACTGTGATGGGGGATGTCCTTTTGTATGCTGTGAATATGTGTTTATGTGTTCTCTTATTGGTTTATGAATAAAGCTGTTTTGGCCAATAGACAAGCATGATTTAGCCAGGTGGGAGATCCAAACAGGGATAGAGAAAGGCAGTAGGTGGAGTTGAGGAGACTCCATGTAGCTACCAAGAAGTTAGGATGTCTGGACATTCTCCAGTAAGCCAAGACCACATGGAGATACATTAGATTAATAGAAATGGGCTAACAATTAAGAGAGAGACCTAAATAATAAGAAGCCTGAACCATTGGCCAAACAGTTTATAAGTAATATAAGCCTCTATGTGTTTATTTGAAGTTAAACACCCATGGGACCAGGTGGAACAGAAGCTTCCATCCATATCACTGCCTAAGTTCAAAGAGCCTCATTCCTTACCTAGATTGCCACAGCAACCTCCTAATAATGTTTCTATTCTGTACAGCAGCCAGGATAATCTTTAAAAAAAAACAAAACAAAACTCAAATCACATTAGTGGTTTGCTCATAAACCTCCAGTGCCTTCCTGCTGTATTGAGAATAAAGTACACCACCACCCTTGTCATTCACAGCCTTTCTGACTTCTCAGACTCTGGGCTCTGTGTCTTAGATGTCTCTGCATCTCAGATGCCTCTGCTTCTGCTCATGCTGCTTCTATCTACTTTCTGATCTCAGTTCCATCCTTTGGATTTTATCTCTGCCTGAGTACTCTGCTTCTAGAATAACACACAGCTTGAAGCCATGGTTGAGTATCACCACTACTAAAGTAAACTCTCCCCTATGTAAAATAATTCCTGTCTCATGTCTTTTTAAAATTTTATTTTAGAAAGGGTTTCTTTATATATCCCAAGCTGGCCTCACACATTCTATGTAGCCCAACATGACCTCAAACTCATAATATTCCTGCTTCGGTCTCCTCAGTTCTAAGACTAAATGTGGGATTCACCTCATCTGGCTACTATGTTCACTTACTCTTCTTGGTTCATGTTAACTCTAAATGAAGACAGTTGATGTTCTGGTGCCTAGAACAGTGTAACACATAGTTGGGGGTTTGTTTTGTCCATTTTCTCCACTTGTCTTTCATCAAGAGGATTAAAATCTAAGGAGGGGGGTAAACATGTTTTAAATGTACATGGTTAAATACAGGATGTTTCTAGATCAACACAAAATGACAAGTGAAGAGATGAACATTACTGCTATATGAGATCTCTGCAAATCATGCAGAGGCGGAGTTTAATGGAGATACCCTTTTTTCCTCTTTATGATTTAGATTATTATTTTCTATTGAAGGCAATGCACACCAATAACTGTACTGCCATTTAGTGTATAGTTACACTAAAAGCTAACGTGGTAAAATAAAGTGTGATGAGACCAAAACACATCAATAGCCACAATCACTCTGTCCAACTTCCTCCAATTGGTCTGAGGCATCAATTTATCTTTTACTTTTGAAAGATTCCCTCTTTAGAAGAAGAATATTTAAGCAAGCATTTGCTGAAGTTTGAATACAATGTAATGAATAAACATTATAAATATATAGGTGACCCTGACCTACTTCAGAATTAGAGGATTTCTCAAACTGGTTTGGAAGTGCATATTTGCTTCTCATGAGTCAACTGTATTAAAAGGTTCCACTCTGTATTTATAAGACTCCATTCAAACTGATGAGTCAAATTATTTTTCTTTTGTTTTTTAACAAAGAGGTTTCTATTGACCTAAGATGTGTCCTTTGTTCTGTAGATAACCAATTGCTTGCATGAAAAGAAGCTTTGTTACCTGATACCACAATTCAAATATTAGGAGGATGAATTCTAGCTGAGATCATTCAAAAATAACACGGTAGTCATGGTTAAAATGTCTCTTGAGTCACTGGACTCTGGACTACTGTTGGAGAACTCCAGCTGGGATGTTCTTAATCTAAACAAGCTACTGTTAATCAATTTACACTATTAAAACATAAACTATAAAGTGAATACAGTCTCGAAGAAAGCAGTGTCCTCCCTGACCAAAAACAATGACTTGTTTTAAACACCAAGCATCACCCTCATCCAGAATCATCTTTGGCCTAAAATTCTCACTCAAAAGTCTAGTGGCAGCAAACCTGTTCTCTCAAGAAGCTCTTGTTTACTGGTACAACCTTACCTCACTGTTGCTTCAGAAACAACAGGGGGATAGGGAGCAATAGGGGGAAACCATGAAGGGGAGAAAATTTTAAAAACCTGATTTTTATCCACAAAAAAAAACTTATCTGAGCTTCATATTCCAGAATATAAAATAAGAATAGAGTTCTCTTTAATCACATTAAACTCTGAAATAGAAGGAAGGGCAGAAGGGAGGGAGGCAGGGATGGGAAAGAAAGAGAAAAAGGAAGAGAGACAGAAAGAGGAAGAGAGAGAAATAAGGAAGAGAGAGATTGGTTTAGAGTCTTTCTTGGGCAGCAAATGATTAAGAGTCTATGTACACTGAATTATCAAGATAATAAATCATCATAAATCATAATCTAGGGATGAAGAGATGGATCAATGGGTAAACACATGGGGAGCAAGCATGAAGATCTGAATTTTAAATTCCAAATTGCAGCTGTCATGGCTGATCCTGAGTGTTTACTGGTCAGTCAATTTAGCCAAATTTCCAGGTTCAAATTCTATGAGAATAACCTGTCTCAAAGCAATGAGGTGGGATGGTAAAGGAAGGCACCTAACCACCACATACATGTACATAGACATGAATATCCACATGCATGTAACACACACACACACACACACACAATTTTTTTAAATCTTAAAAATAATTATTTTCAAAGTGTCCCCTGAACATATGCCCTTCCTCAGGGAATTTATTTAGAATGTTACTGATGGAAATTGATTACATCACAATAATTAGTAAATCTGCCACAAGATACTTAAGTTCAGTGTTTCCAACTCATTTCAACTCAACCAATTTTGTAAAGCTCTAGCTTGATCTTGGATAACACCACAGATCTTGTAGATTCATTTCCATAGCTAGAAACTGTTCTCCCTCCATCTTTAGCTAACCTTGTGGTGGGCAGAGAGGAGCATTGTTGATAACTCATGCCTCCCAATTCATGGCTTTGGTACCAGGATCTTTGCTGTCATGGAGTGCCTATTGACAGCTTAGCCTTGGAGTCACAGAGGCAGTTCATGTAGAGAGAGAAATTCCTTGTATCAAGTTTCTATCAACTAAATGGCATAGGAAATAGATCCCTTAAAGGAGACTGTGGTCAGTAACAGGGGGAAGCTTTGAAATGATCAAAGGCCAGAAAGCAGGTTTTAGCCTGAATGTCTGAAACTGTGTACACAATAAAGATTTTCTGCAATTAGGTGGGAAGACATGGATTTGACAGAACACAAAAATATTCTCAAATGCTCCAGTTAGTAAACTATATGAATTTTAATTTTTCCTTCTGGTTTTCCTTTTTATTTCACCTAGATATATGCATGGATATACCCTGATGCCCCCAACACCAGTCCCTGCATATCCCTACACTATAGCCCACAGATAACTACCATTTAAGGGGAAATGAGTTCTTTCCTTTCCATTACATTTAGTAAAACACAGAGAATGGTTCCTGTAGGTTCTTCTCTAAGACCCATGACTTCACTATCCCTGGGTGTTTGGTTAGGTTTTCCAGAAGCAGCCAAGATTTCCCTCTTGTGCAGCATGTCTGAAGTCCAATTAGAGATAAACTGATAACCACCAAAGTATGTGTGCAACTCCCGTACCCTTGGGTTATCATGCATGCTGGTTGTTGTGTGGTTCATAGGCATTGTATCTGGGTAGAACTGGTGGTTACTTCCCTCCTTTGGAAGCTTGCATGGCACCTTCTGGTACCATGAGAGCTAACTCTCAGGGGGGATGCAGCAAATCCCTAACTATATTCTAAATATGTGTCCTTATATCCACAGACAAGTATGGCCCTTGTTCCTCATCAAGGGAACTTCTCTTTTCAATGGAAACCACTATAAAAAAAAACACAAGCAATCAAAATACTGAGGCAAGCCCCAGTGGGTACATCTACAGAACACTCCTGCACTTAAGAAATAGTGGGGAAGAAAAGACAGAAAGATTCTAAGTATCAAAGGACCAGGGAGTTTCCCTTGAGACTGTGTCTCCTGGCAATATCTGATCTGTACCATGAAGTTACTAGCATGACTGCCCAAACAAGAGCTGAACATGGACTACAACTGTAGACATGTCAAAGTAGAGATGGAAATCCCATGAGGCCTCAACCCTACACAATAATTACAGTCAGCTATGGAATTCTGAAAGCAGAAGAAATTATCTCACCTAGGGAAGAATACACAGGTTGGTTATCTAATACCACATGGTCAGCCATGAAGGCATACATATGAGTAATATTATACAGACTCAGTTGGTTATATTTAGTAATTTATGTGTGTGTATATATATGTCTATGTGTGTTTGTATGTATGTGTATACACATATATGCTTGTCACAACAATTAGTTAATTTGAGAGCAAAGAAAGGTATATGGGAGAGTTCAAAGGGAGGAAGAGGAAGAGAAAAATGACATAATTATATTTTAATCTCAAAAATAAACAAATACTGATGATGGCTTTAAGGCCATTGCTTGCTGCTCCTTTTGTCTGACTCTCAACCCAGATAAGTACAAGTTCAGTCCTTTCTTTCAAGTCATACATCAAATTCGACATTGTCACAGGGGCCTAGTCCTGCTATTTACTTGTTTGTTATTGAAATGGGTCTCACTATGTTTCCCACATTAAAAACTAATTCATGTGCCCAAATGATGCTCCTATGTCAGGTTCCCCAAGTATCTGGAGCTAGAGACCCCAGCTACCTCACCTTACTCTCATTTACTCTAAATAAAATGATACTTCTTGCAGCTGGAGAGACAGATCAATGGTTAAAATCACTGGCTGCACATCTAGAGGACATGTGTTTAATTCCCAGCACCCATATGGCAGTTTATAACCATTCATAACCCCAGTCCCAGGGCACCTGACACCCTCTTCTAGACTATTCTATAGGCATCAAGAATATACATGGTGCACATACATATATGCAGGCAGGAAAATCAACCATACACATAGAATAAATAAATGTTTAAAAATAAGATTATCTAAAATGGCAGTTCCCTGTGGATCTATTCACTCTTCTGGCATGTTTTTTTCCTAGGCCTGATAACCCTCTGATATATGTATTCATCTAGATATTATGTGTATGCTCATATGCAAGTGCTTACATAGAGTAATTACTAATACATTTCAGTACATTAATTAAATATACTCAATAAATTTGATCATCTTTAAAAACAAGTTAGGATAGTGGGAAAATGGAGAAAAAAGACTCAAAGTCATTATGCCTCTTTATTGTTCTCTCTTCTATCTATTCCAAAAGGTTGACAATGATTTCCTGTCAGGGAATAACTACAGTCCATAGGTGAATTGATGCTAGAGTTCCTTCTGTTCATGAGATGACCACACTGTGATTTTCCCAATGGTAACAACACAATATCGTCACACATTTTATTGTTCTGAGAGCAAAGCTGTTGGCTAAAACCTGGGAATATGGCCTTGATGAAGATGCTTCTGATAGCAACTTCTTTATTCTCCCCTTTTCTAATCTAGAATCTCTAGCCTTGATTTTGTTTGTCTGGCTGACACTGTCAAGTTTAGGAAGATTGTTTAAATTCTAAAAAGCACTAATAAAATCCAGCAATTATTTACATGCTTTGGTCTTCCTCGAACTTTGGTATTGGTCAGAATAATTTCTTAGGTCTAGAGGTCTTAAAGATGATAAAATGAAATAAAAAGACAATGTTCACTTTCCTTTCTTCTTGGCCTCTCTAAGGGGAGCCACTCCACTAACATTCTAGGATCATCTGTAAACATTAATGTCTGGGTGATGCTTAATAGAAGACACCCTCAGGGGAACATAGTAAGACAATTAAGTTTCTACTTGTGTCAGAAAATTTGGTTTATATAAGCTCCTTAGCACTACGGCCAAAGCCTGAAGTTCTCTACAACTTGATGTAGTTACTGAACAGCTCTGGGATTTCCTGAGGAGATGTAAACTTGGCGAAGTTGGAAAGTAAATGTATGCTTCAAAAGTATTTTCCTCTCAGTATGACTTGAAGCCATGTCTACTTGAAGCCTGATGGGTCTGTTTGCTTGAATGTCCTACAAACATCTTAGAAGTCCCTAAATGCATTGCAGTGGTACATAAGACTATTAACATCCTTTGTGTCTCTGTACTAAATACTACTGGTGTCATACAAAGTAGCTCAGCTACTTTATATGGAAATACTCTTCCATTAAAGTTAAGACTTTCAACCCACCAGCTTACTTATGAACACTTCATAGAGTCTCAGCCAGACTTACTTCAAGATCTATGTCTTTCTCTTCCTATTGTTCACTATTTCCCCTCAGTAAAATTTGCTCTAAAATCACTCATTTTGAGCTCTAATATGCTCTAGGTTATTTTCTGGACCTAGCATTTTTATTTGTGAGCAAAACTTGGCAGTGTTCTAAGGGACAACAGTGCTTCATCAATAGGTTTCTCTTTTAGTCTGTGGGGAATTGATAGCCAACAACCAAAGTCTGATTTGTTTTATTTTAGACATTTCCCTTTTCTTTCTTAGGTCAACAGATGACAACATAAATAAAATGAATCAAGCTATATGAGGATAAAGAAATTAAGTCAGCCACTCAGAACCTTTTTAACTATAGCGTGCTATAGCGTGTATAGAATGCAATCCAATATCACACACAAAGTGCTAGGAGATATATATCATTACTATACTAATTTCACAAATGTAGGAAGTGAGATAGTTTAGTGTAATCTTTCATATAACCTTTCCAAGATCACACAGCCAGCAAGTAGGGGAGCCTGGGTTCAACCCCAAGCCTACATGCTAAACCATTTTCACCACGATTTCCAAAAATGGCTCCAGTCAGACAGCAGCCCCACAATACAACTATTTTAAAAATGATTCTAGGGTCATGCTCATTACTTCAATTCATGGTAACTCAACACAAATATTGCCAAATGAAGGCTCTAAAGAGACCTGTTTGCCTTAGATTTACACAAACACACTCTAGCATGCCAGGTTTTCTGTTTTTGTTTTGCACAACCACCACTGATACCCATGGAAACATGATTGCAGAAACTTCTACTCACCATGATGGCAGAGGACAGGACCTCAGACCCCCTTCCTAGCCTTCCTGGCTCCAGACACTGCCTATTACAAAGGAGTTTGCCCTATATTTTCCAAGTGAGTCACACGACAGAAGCCCTTTGTCACAAGTCTCTAAGCATCTACGTCCGATGTCAGTGTGGTCTTTAGTGTGCTCTGCTGCTGCAATTTAGATGAATTTTCCCCAGGTTTGTGTGTGTTAAGGTCTTGGTCCCCAGTGTGGCACTACTGGGGGATGATAGAAAGTGGAACCTAGTAGAATCTCCTCAGTCACTGGTGTGGGGCCCCCAAAGGGAGTTCTCAGACCCTGATCTCTGTAGTCTTCTTTCTGTTTTACTGCCTGGCTTTGCATGGGAACAGTTGGTTCTACCTCATGTTCCTCTGTGGTGTACAACACTCGCCAGAGGCACTAAGAATTTGATCTACCTGTCCTTGGATTAGAACCTCTAAAACTTTAATCCAAAATAAATCTTTTCTACTCACAATTTAATTGCCTCAAACTCTTCATTATAATAATATGAAATTGACAACATACCAAGTTGGGAGGATCTATACATAGGCCTTTCAAGAAAACAAACAGCAGTTTAAAAAATGGAGCCTGAAACTATACAGACAGTTCATATATATCTCCAAGTCCATTTAAATGAAAACAAACATTTATAGACAATATTTGGGAATTTGGGCGTTGTTCTTTCCAAACTACTTCCTGCTGGTAAGGGGCGCTGTCATGTGGGATTAGAAGAAGATTCAGAAATCCTGGCTGTAGTCTGTCAGGCTGCTTTGTCCAGCTGTTTTGAATGTAGGATCACCTGGTACTCTGTTTCAGGGGGTCTGGCTTGATCAAACCACATTAGTCTGGAAGGAATGCACATCTTTTCATTTTCTATGGAAACAAAAATAGAAATCCTTTTCCCCGGTAACTTGTCCTTGAATTTAAATTTTGGAGTCAAAGCATTTTTTAAAATTTAATTTATTATTTTACATGTCGATCCCAGTTCCCTCTCCCTCCCTCCCTCCTTCCCTCCCTTTTACCCTCTCTGCCCTCTCACATGCACTCTCACCACCCTCCCCTCCCATCCCCCCACCCCAATTCCATATGTAGGGGAATGCCATCCAGTTGGGGTCATGTAGGTCTGACAGTTCATGTGAAGTAGGGACTAGGGCTTCTCTCCTCTCTCTAGATTAAGGCAGTTCTTAAAAGATGAGACCAGTTACCGAAAAAAATGTATTTTTAGTGTTCAACATCCTTAGCCATCAGGGAGAGTAAAATTACTTTGTGATTTCATCTTACTACAGTTAAAATGACCAAGAATTTTTTTTAAGATCATGAATGCTGGTATGGATTTGGGAAAGGAAAACACTTATTACCACAGGTGGGAAGACAAACACTTGCTGTGGAAATCATTGTGGAAGCTCCTCAAATGGCCAAAGCTATATCTACTATGTGATCCAGCTATCCCACTCTTGGTACATACCCCAGGAACCCTATCTCCTACTCTAGAGACACCTGCTCATCCATCTTCATTACTGCTCTGTTTACAATAGCGAGGAAATGAAAACAGCTAAGATGTCCATCAACTAATAAATGGATAATGAAATTTTATGTATTCATATAACTTTCTTGTATTAAAAAATAAAATTATGAAATTTACTGGATCTGTTCACAATTGTTCTGAATTGGGTAACCCATACCCAGAAAGAGAAAATTTATATTTTATATATTAGTTACTTTTTATTGATATGAAAAAACACCATGACCAAGGCAATTTATAAAGGGAAAAGTTTATTTGAGCTTATGGTTTCAGAAATGTAAGAGCTCATCAACATCCCAGTGGGGAAGGATGGCAGCAATCAGACAGTGGCTAGAGCAGCAAGCTGAAAATTCACGTCTTAAACCACAAGCACAGAATGTGAATTAGAAATGGCACAAGTCTTTAAACTCTCAGATCTCACCCTCAGTCATGTACTTCCTCAGCAAGAGCATACCTTCTAAGCCTCTCCAAACAGTACCACTAGAGACTACGGATGACACATCATTCAAATCACTATTTGGTTTCTCTTTTTTGTGAATATTAGCTTTGAATCTTCAGATATGTGCTTCATTTAGAATACCAACAAAGGTTATAAAATTAGTAGGAGCCATTTGGTTGTAAGAAGAGATTTCAAAGGAGGGGAGATGGACAACTATGCTATACAACCTTAAAGGGCATTAGTAGAACATGGTTACATTGGGATAGAGGAATGGGAGGGCAGAGAAACTGAGGGAACATGAGAAGGGATAAGTAATTTAAAACAAACACATATATAGACATAGAATGCACATCTGTATTACATCCATATTATAAACAGATATATATTATATATGTATATATATTATATACACACACACGCAAGATCTTGGGCCAAGTGCTGTGCATGAGTGAGAATAGCCCTGTGGTTTCTGAAAGGTGAAAAAATAGATTTACAATTACCTAAGCCTAGATAGCTATTCCTCAAAGTTATTCTAAGTCTCTCAGGGAAGTTATCCAAAGTCTCTCGGGGTAGGCAACACTGCACATTTGAACTAATGATTTCAAGAACTGAATGATTATCTCTAAGTACAGAAGAAAGGAAAATGAACATAAGTTGATATACCCATTTATAATCTAGCACCTCTAGTCCTAGAATGACAACAGTTTCCTGAGGCATGTTGTTGAATCCCTTATGATAGAGTTCAGAGAGCATTGTGATGCTCATGACCTTTGTGGATTTGGGTAAATTATAGGTTACTCCTTATATTAGTTTTCTCGTGTAAAAGTGAGATAATAAGGACTCTATTCTAAAGGGTAGCCAAGGCATTGCTAATATATGGGAAAAACTCATTAAAGTTGAACTAAGTTCAGCATGGCCTTGGACAAGTCATTTCTTCCTTCCAAGAGCTTGTTCTCAAGCCCTGAGAGTTTCTAGCTGCTTAGTCTGCCAAAGAAAACAATGGAAAGAAGTTGTCCTCATTGACTAGATCATAATAAAGTCATAATCTATCTCATTATGACTCACTAGTTCAGACAGAAACAAGGTGGGCATACACTTCCAGGACCTTGCAGTCTCACCTGTCTTAAAACCTTAGTATAAACACAAAGTAGAGTTCCCTGAAAAAGTCTCTATCCTAACCAGAAAAGGAATGGTCTCTATCAGTATGCTACTAACAATGCAAGGTCAAGAATTGCCCTCCGGATGTTGGTAATGCATACCTTTAATCCCAGCATGGGCAGGCAGGAGCAGGAGGACCTCTGAATTTGAGGTCAGCCTGGTTTACAGAGGGAGTTCCAGAACAGCCAAGGCAACACAAAGAAACTCTGTCTTGAAAAACTAAAATAAATAATAATAAGAATAAATGAAAATAAAAATTACTAAATTAATTAAAAACTAACTCCCCTCATCATTATGCTATTTATCAACTCAGAGTCATTGTGGGGAATATCTTCTACAAAGACTAAAATGTAAATGCTAACTGTAGAGTACCTGGGCAGAATAAGATACACAGTATCCTCATTGATGCTTACAGCCACCTAATTATGTAGATCAATGTCTTTACACCAGTTCTCCAGGCAAAAAACTAGATCCTTATATTTCAAGGAATCATTCTGGAATCACATGCCAGGTGTGTGCATGTGTACATGTGCGCGTGCACTCATGTATGTGTGTGTGTGTGTTCATCTGTCTGTCTATTTCTGATTCTGAAGAATCCAATTATGTAGTCCCTACTTCTAATCAGTATCTGTAATATATATACCGACATGGACCAAACCCACAGCCTGCTGGAATGATCTGTTCTAAGTAGTCTACAACATGAAGTATACATTTCTGTACATAGGTTTTCAGAGCCTGAATAGCCAGACTGTTCTTTCAGACAAGGATGCACTACTGTGAACAAGACATCTGAAACCACTGAGTTGTGCCAACTGGATATATCATTGCTTAAAAAGGAATCCTACCCACATATGACCTGTTCGTGAGTCTTTCTGATCTCTAAATCAGTGTAATTATCATCACCACAATCTTTACTTTCTTCTAAACTAATAGTAATCCTACCATTCATCCTTCTTAAAACATGAGGCAGTGAGGAAATCCAAGTGTCTCAGGATGTTGGGTGGAGAGATTATGTGATATCCTAACCAGATTATGAACCTGGGAGCAAAAACATCAACCCTCAACCAGGGGCTTCACAAGTAAATGAATTAATTACCTATTTGTCCTGGCATTGGAAATGACCTGTCTCTCAATAGATATTTTTAGTTACAAAATCATGCATTTTAGTTTGCTTAAATGTATCATATCTGTCATATGTATATGAAGAAATTAAGAGAAATATTTACATTTTAGTCTAAGGATAAAGAAATTACAAGATAATGCACATCAGTGACCCTCCAAGTAATGTTTAACACTCATGCACCCCAGCAATCCTTCAAGGTGAAACTGATGGTGTCCAATATCCACCTACCAATTGTTCATGTGGGTAAATGTCTGAACTGGGCTGGTTGCATGTGAGTACTTTCTAAGTGACACATACCGTTTGCATTTAATCTCCATCACAGCTCTAGGATGGAGGGAGGTAAGGAAAGTAAGACAACAGGGCAAAGTCAGATGATGGCTTGTGGATGGCAGAATCCAGACTTTAACCAAGAAAGAGCATGTGAACCTGGACCCTGAGATCTTTGTCACTACTCTCTGACTTACTGATACTCCCAACATGCCAGCTTCAAACCCAGGGCAAATTGTAATCATGAAACTGTCACTGAGAGACATCATGCCCCCTGTTTCCTTTCAGAAAAGATGACAAAAGCTCTCAAGACTGAGAAAGACTGGAAGGACACTGGTTGACTGGTCTAGCCAGGATCTGTCTGCATGGCAGAGTTTCAGAGAGTTGCCCCTATCAAGACAATGCAAAGTCAGACAACTCATGGTGTCATTCTATGCATGCTGTCCACTGGTTTTCAGCATCTCAGCTACATGTGAACAGGGTTAACCCTACAGAAAATGGCTTCTATGCAGTGACTAATGATGACAGAAAAAAAGAAATAGGCTTCTACAATCCAGAAATCACATTCTAGAGTCCATTACCCACAGCTAATCTCAATTTTTACTCCTCTCAAATTGTTTATTTTTGAGAAACTTCTAGAATTACATATGTTTGTGTACTTTCAAACTGAGATGAGCTGTTCATCATCAGCCCATGAAAGCCAGCCAAACAAGATTTAGTGGCTGCCTTCCACTCCCCATGCTGTGACTCAGACATAGTCCCACTGAGGTCTTGGGCAGGATGAACTGACCCCTGCATGACTGATGTCCCTCTCCTATAATGGTGGCCCTGGTTTGCAAACAAATTTGTGACAAAGAAAAGACTGTGTGCTATGCGAACAGGTGAATTCCTATGCCTCCTTAGCATATAGCAGAGAATGAATCCAGGAGTGATATATACTACATTCACCAAAAGCTGGAACACCATAACTTTGAAGGCCACTGCTAACCCAGAAGGTCACTACCAACGTGTGTGTGTGTGTGTGTGTGTGTGTGTGTGTGTGTGTGTGTGTGCGCACGTGCATATATATGGTACATATGTATATATGTATGTATGTGTGTTACATGTATGTGTATATATGGCACCTATATTTATGCATATGTGTGTATCATATATATGTATGCATATGTGTATATGTGTGTATATATATATGTACATATATATATATATATATATATATATATATGGTACAGAAATCAAAAAATTAAGACAAAGACAGAAACTTTACCATATTGCCAACTAATTCGAGGCAAAACCACATGTTTGGACATCATTTTCAACACTGCCTTTGGTGAACATCAAGTATGAACCAAGAAGCATATTAGCTTCTTAGAGCACACAGTCACAGTCATAAATCAAAGGCTGGTACTTTTCACAGCACCAAATGAAGCAACAAACATCCATGACATCTTAATTTGAGTGGAACAAATCTGTCTACTTTTCTCTCTGAGGGAAAATCTGTTTTGAGGGTAACTTAGAAGCTTGCTTATAAATAAACAAAAGCATTACTGTTCTTGGTTGTTAAAAAAATAACTTCTAAAAAAGTTCTTAATGGTGAACAGAGCAAACAAACAAAATCTCTGTGACACAAGATAAAGATATTCTCAGGTAAGTAATCAATTTGTAGGCAAATGCTCTAAGTATTCCACCATTATCAGTGCCACTGTCTAATTCAGAAAGAATGTGAGTTGGGAATAATTAGGACACTGGTGTATTGCTATTGCAATAGCCTGCCATTTGCTATTCTTGGAGGATCCCAATTTGATCATGTATCCCTCAGAGTAAAAAATGTAGATTCTAAGCCCTGAGGACAAATTAGAGCTGATCTTCATCCATTTGATAATCTATTCCCATGGGGTGACTAGGGATGAACTCCAAATCTTCCCCAGCCTGTTGGAAAACATGGGTATTTACTGTGGAGTACATGGAAAAGTTTAAAGATATGTTCTGCTTACCATGAAGACATGACACTTGGAGCCACCTTACCATGGAGCCATCTCAGAACCATGATAAATGACATTGTCTGGGTCAGCAAATGATGTCAAAGGCCACTAAGACTGTTGACTTGAGTTTGATGTCTGGGAGCCACATCTGGGAAGGAAAGAACCAGTTGTCACAGTTGTCTTCTGACCACACACACAGCACAGAGCGGCCTCTACATACATATACACAGTAAATAAATAAATGTCTAAGAAGGAAAGCATTCAATGGCATTGTCAATGTGGCAGGCTTAAACAAGGCTTGACAACATGATCAAGTTCCTGAGGAACTTTTGCAACCAACCATCTCAGGGCTTCCTGGTATGTGAATCTATAACAAGTGATTGTTTATGCAAATAAGAAAACCGCTTTGTCCAAAACTCAAAGAGAATAAAGAGCAGGGGCAGGAATTTCAACTCCAGATATATCAAATGTTAAAGCCACTGACTAAGTCCTTTATGCCAGGATTAAAGAATTTAAAAACTAAGGTGCTGAAGAATGGATATTCCACGCACTGGCTACCTTCTTTGAAGGGTATTCTGACATACCATGATGACAGTGATTATCTTTGCTGTGTATACTGGTGAGTCCCACATGGCCCCAGGTTTGTTCAGGAGGTTCTGCCTCCATGCTCCAAGTTCATGCATCCAGGCACATGCTCAATGGTGTATAGTTCAGCACAGTTGGGTTGTAAGACACCTTAGGGATTCAAATCTAAATAGCAGAGATACTAAGAGTTCTAGCTACTCGAATGAATATTGCTTATTTTTGTTGTATAAAATCATTGCCTTTAGGACTTTTCCAGGTCAGTACAAGGAAGATGAGTCAGTGAGTAGAGAGCACTTGGCGCACATCATAAAGGCCTGAGTTCGGATTCCCAGTCACCACACACACACACACACACACACACTTTTTATAAAGGTAAAATACACCTGTCCATGTGAGTCAAATTTCTGCTGGGAGAAGAGTAATACATTTCTTAGACAAGTCTGAAACCTATAAATCAGAGTTGGGGGTGTGACCACCCTGGTTGAAATCTAGCATGGGGGAGGGGAGCATATGAAACCAGAGGGGCAACATTCTCTAATCATGAATTAAGACAACAGTGGTTCAAGAAGGATGGTAGTTGTTGCATGGGGAAAGGTTTTTTAGCAAGGTTTGGTTTGTTGGCGTCAGGGCTTGGGTTTAGGTGGTAGAGAAAGAAGAAGGCCATGCACCTCTTAGGATCAATTACAGTCTGGCAGAAAGCCTGGCTCACTGAGAGCATGGTCCAAGTACCAGAATCTTGGAGATCTGGAACTGGAAGTGCAGGGGGTCAGGAGCCAGCCCAGGGTGGCAGGGTGAGGACTGTGAGACTGGCGACAGGTGACTTTTGCCAACTGAGATTTGAGAAGTGTGATTGGGGCGACCATTGTCTGCCATGGCTACACTTGGGATTCTCTGTCAAGCTTGAAAAGGCCCCAGCATGCAGCTCCAGCCCAGACATTCCAGCGATTTAGAGCATTGAGGTTCTTGAAAGTTTTGCAAACCATTAGAGTATTTGGCCAAGGCTGAGAATTGCAGGCTTAGTGGTTGGCATTTCCCTTCTGGCTTATTTGTGCCCCTTCCTTGCCCTAGGAAGCACATGGAGTCCTGTATAGACTTGAAGCCAGGAGGCTCTGTGATGAGAATTCTTTGTGACAGATATAGGACGTTCAGTGGTATGCCAAGAAAGGAGTGCTTTGCATCCTGTAACAGACATTCCCATGCAAACACATGTACAGAGAGCACTTTTATATTGTGCCTTAAAATTTACCATGTACTGAGCCAGACAATCATATTCATTATATATAAAAAGCCCACATACCCTATAAAGAAGGTGTTTTACTCCTCTTTACAGGTTTGGAAATTGAGGCTAAGAAACATTAAAGACATCTTTCCAACGTAGCACATCTGATGGACAGTATTGCTGGGATTTAAGGGCAGATTTCTTATCTCCAAAACAAAAATGCCTCCCTTGCCATAACTAGTTTAATATAAACACAAGTCATATTTCACATTCACCTAGTTTCTTGCTTCAGTAAATACGTGAGAGCTGTTCTCTTATTAGGTAGAGACACCTTTTGGTGTAATCACACACTATTTAGTGACTTTACACATTACAAAGCTAATTCAGGTTTTCTTGAAAACATAGCCCTCGTGTGGCTGAAATTTAAGGCAAACAACCCGAGTCTCTTCATCTCCCAGTGGTCCTGGCCTCTCCTCACACTGAAATCTTTTACAAAGTGAAATTCCAAATAAGTCTTCTAATTATTGCTTTCTGAGTGTACAGTTCTATAATTTCCTGAGCTAAAAGAAATAATCTGTTCTGTATGAACTTACTGGGCATGGTAATTCCTTCCAATAAGAATGCCTAGTAACAAGCTGTGTGGCCCCGGCCTTCAAACACTTGAGAATGGCTGGCATCCGCCTTTGCCTGTGGTGGGCTTCTTTTTGAACAATTATCACGTGGTGTGCCGCAGTGTATACTGCTGGTACTATAGTGTGGTACTTCTGCAATTTCAGACTACTACCCAGAGATGAGTGTGCCTACAATGAATTCAACAGCTAGTAAGAACCATGAAAAAGGATGAAAAAGCCTCGGAATACAGTGGGCAGCGCACAGATGCCCAAGCAACTAAAAGGCTCCTTGACGACTCTGGTAGGTAGCTGTTTCACACACAAGTATTTTGTTCCAAGAACAAGAGCATTCATTCAAACCTCGTGATGACTCTACAAGGATCAGGACCATTCTTCTGATTTCTGCTTGTATTGCTTGTGTAAATGTACAGTAACTGGTGAACTGGCCTCAGTCAAGGCTAGACCAACACTGCCACCTATAGGTACCATGAAATATCACTGTTTACTAGGAAACCAAATGGAAAGTCATACATAGACCTGACGAGAATCTCAGTTTCCCTTCACAACACAACATTGATTTTCATTTAAGAAAATAGCTCTGCTTGGTAACCATGAAGTCAGAGGGTCATGACCTGTTCTGGCTTCCAGAGGTCAGTCAACACATCCTCATACCTTTCCCAATAATGTTCAACCTAAGTCGAGATTTACAAACACCAAATCTGAAAATATGCAGGGGAGAATGGGGCCCAAATTGCTGCAAGGGAGACATCTTGGTTACTGTGGTCCGTAGCCAGGATACAGATGAAGCCAGAACGGAGAAAGATAGAGCCAAGGTCTTGACCAAACTTGCCTGATGTTGGGGCTTCCTTTGGTTTTCAGTTTTAAGTGCCCCCAAATCTGCCTTATTATTTAGTTCCTGTTGGGACTTTCAACAGCTAATCTCTCGTAGCTGTTGTGTCTATTTCATTGTTCTTTAAATCGTTTTAATTGAAGTATTTCTTTTTACATGAGAGCGCAAGTGGAGATTGTGATGTTTCTGAAGAGGAAGAGGTACAGTTGCCTGCGGGCCAACAGAGTGTTCAGAGAACTCTTCCACAGATCACCCAGATGTCATCATTTGAAATTCATCAGAAGCGGATAGAATGAGTAAAGATGTTTATGCTGAGTCAATCACAGCTCTACTCACCCATTTGCGTAATTGCATGAAATCCAATTCATGTCAAACTCAAGGAAAACAAGCTTCATTTCCTGCATATTTGTTGGAAATTCAGTCTCTGGTAGCTACTAAGAACATAGAGTTATACTGAGAAATAAAACATGACCAAACTGATTGTTGTCACTTTGTAAGAAACCTTTCCTCCTGTGTGACTTTTCCCAAGAATTTAGGAAATGAACCAGGCATGGTGGTACACATGCCTGCCACAATCCCTGTACTCCAGAAGATCTGAATCTGACACAAGCCTAAGCTGTATAGGAAATTGTGTCTTTGTAAAGATGAAATATAAAGTATAAAATGGTTCAGGAAATCATGAGTAATGTGATTGGGTCTTCCACATTGGCTTCACTTATCACGCAAGAGTGACAGACGCTGGCTCCTGAAATGGGACTGACATTCCCCCCAGAGTCTATCATAAGGACCCCTATCCAACCCAACCCTTTATGTCTGTTGATCTTTCTGCTAACTCCCAGATGCTGGGCTAAACTCTACTCAACTCATTAGGAAGCCTGCAAGTGTCACATGTCCTTACATGGACTAGAAGGTGACTCCATGGTTAAACACTGTGCCCTTCAAATGTGAGGTCTGAAATGTGGCTGAATATTTTCAACACCAATATAAATGTAGGATCAGTGTGGTGATGTGCCTGTGATACCAAGAGGCAGAGACATGTGATTGCCCAGCTAGACAGATAAGCAAATTTTCTCTGTACTGGATTTAGAGAGAAACCCTGTCCCAGTAATCAAGGTGGAGAGCAATTGAAGAAGACATATGGTCAACATCTGGCTTCTACATGTATGTGCACACACTGCATATGAGTTCATGAGTTCACATACCTGCAAACATATGCTCTTAATGCATAATACACAAAAATAAGCACACAAGCCACATACACATGTCAAAAAAAATGCCCTTACAAGAAAATGTGACCCAATAAGATCATTCGGCAGGTAAGGGTGGCTGCCACCAAGCCTTGACGACCTGTGTCGTAGCTCTAGGACCCATGTGATAAAAACAAAGAACTGACTTTTACAAGTTGTTCTCAGACCTCCAGGTGTACATTATGGCTCATACATACACCCCTAAACAAGCACACAAAAAAATTCAAAAATAAAATACAAGAATGTTCCAGACAAATAGAAACTGGATTATCATATCTTTCATAAACAGTTCTATTATTATATTAGTTAACATGAGAAATAATTTAATTTACATGTTTTAATATACATATGGTTATAAATTACAATGTATTTAGAAAAGAGGAAAGTTATTGAGTACTTAGGGAAATTCTTGTTCCCCTGTTTACTGTCTAAAGCATACTGGAAACTGAGAAAAGATATTGTTTAATTTAGTAACATTAACCTGGAACGATAGATTTTGATAAATCAAACTAGAATTTTTCCCTTGGTGTTTATTTGAGGGGAAAAAAAACCTGTTTTGTTCTCCAGCTAATTTAGCTGTGTTTAGTTGAGATAAATAGTAGACAACTGTCAAGGCTCTCTGGAAGACCTGTGCCTGAGTACATGTGTGCAGGAGTCACTGCGGGAAAAGCAAGTGAGGACACTGTGGTGTGGTGATGGGGAGAGGTCCACAAGAGCAAGGACGAAAGAACAAAGGGACTTGCTGAAAGCTTAGGGAGCAGGACCGCCCGGATAGGACAAGTGTCAGGATGGTGTAGTTGTATCAGTGGATCTCTTAAATCTTATCTGAAAGGAGGAAGATGAACGTTTGGGAAAAACTGTTATCAGAGTAGAAGAGCAGCTCTCTGCTCCATAGGGAGGAAGGTGGACCCCTCTTTGTACACCACATCCATGCTCTGTGGGTTCAGGCACGTCTGCAGGTTCTTGCTTCGTCACGACCCATCATGGTTCCATCTGATAAGAGTATGTCATGAAATGTTTCAGAGGGGAACATGAAGAGCTGGCAGGGCTGCCAGGCCGGCTCGTAGATGCCAGAAGCAGCTATCTCTCTCAAAATCACATCTTAAAGTGTCTAAACTTGCAAAGCAAATTTATTCACTAGGCAAAGGAGAGGGTCTCAATGCCTGAAAATGTATTAGAAATAAATGACTGGATAGGGGATTGTTTTTACCAATGTAACAATGGTTTCCCATGTGAAAGTTGATAAAGTTTCTCATTTTCATCCAAATTTAGATAAATTCTTTAGATGTTTCTCAACAGAGGTTTTCAAGGTAAAATAACCAAGTTTTTCTGCTTTTTAAAAAAAAGTTAAAAAAAAAAAAAAAACATTATCACTCAGGCATGGTGCATGGTGATAGATACCTGTGACCTCAGCACTCAGAAAGCAAAGGCTAAAAAGGTTCCTGTAAGTTAAAAGCCAGCCAGGGCCACATCAGGGGACTCTGGCTCAATAAACAAATTATACATTTACTGAAATTTTCCAAGTTCACAGAGTGAATTAGAAACGTTCACATGCTGGGGTATGTGGGAGCATGTGACGCGTGTTCTGAATTATACCACAGCAGATGTGCTTGGCCCCTTCCAAATGCAGGCACAGAAGCTGAGCAGTACCCTCATCCTCATGGCACATGAGAAATGGAGGCAATTCAAAGTCATCCTTGGTCATGCAGGCAAAACGGGCATCTTGAGGCCAGTCTGAGCTACATGAGATTCCCCTGTCTCGGAACAAAGCAAAGCATAAACCCAAATAAACCATTGTTCAGGCAATAGCTGACGGGTCTGGAAGCCGAAGGCCAGAAGTTGGTACTGGTAAAGTACTGCACAATGAGGGGGGACCTGGTGAACCCAGATCCCAGTGCTCAGCTGGAGTCCCCTCACATACACACAGGGAGTGGCTCTCCTGTGCTCTAGGACTCTTTCTCCCCAGAGGAAACTTAAAGCAGAAGAATCAATGAGACCGAAGACCCACTACCACAGCAGCTCATAGAAGGACAATTTGTATCTCTCCTTCATTGGCCATTGTAGTCCCTTCTCTTCAGCTACAACTGGCCATTGCAGTTCCCTCTCTTCTTTAGCTGGTGCCCCCAATTCTCTAAGAGGTTTTTTGGTATTGTGGACCAGAAGTTTGTCCTAAAGCTTTGAGAGTTGGGCCTTTCCAGGCCATAATTTCAGCACTTGTCTAATTAACAAAGCCAGAGAAGAAAGCATCAAGAGGCACTAAAATGCATCGTCTGAGTTGGGTCTTCCAGAATTGGATCCCAAATAATGTTATGTCTAGTCCAAAGACACACAGGGCATGAGAGAACCAGCTCATGACCATGAAGCCTGCTCAGGAGTCACAAGCCTGACTGACAGAGTATTAGAAAAAACCACTGCCACTTAGAGTAATATCAAGGATGTGGATTCATCATCAGGTGCATAGAAGCCTTGAAACCCAGGCCTTTATGTGAGTAGTGTCCACATCTGAATGAGTAAATGAGCTAAGGGCACAAAGGATGATACAGAATTTGACCTGCTTGAAACTGGCCCTAATAACATATGAGGAAATGGTGTTTTCTCTCCTACCATCTCTGCACTCTTCATGGTTGGAAATTGGTTCTCTGACAAAGAGAATAGTGCACTGTCAGATGAAATAAATTAAAAATCCATTGACTTACGAGTTATAGTTCCTAAGAGTGCTTCAAACTCCATCTGTCCGTGGCCCAGCCAACAAGAACAAGTCACTATCATGGAAAAATGACCCAGACCATCAGAGGAAAGGTAAGGGGAAGCAGATACAGGGTGTGTAGGAAGGAATTTGTTGGCTCTGCTGAGTCAAGGCCCTACATCTTCATAGAGTTTAATTCCTACCCTGTGGAGCATGTGTGTCCTAATGAAGCTCTATTGTGCCAGGAAATCCTTGCTCATGTGACTTAGATTGAGGTCACTGACATATGTGGTCAATGTGATCATTGTGGAGATGAGTTCAGATTGTATTACAGCAGAAAATAGAAGATCCTCATGGAAAATTTATCAAAGTATATAATTGCTCAATCAACTTGAGGAAGATTTCTTCCTCAATGAGACTAGAAATGAGCACTCTTGCCAAATCAGTGACTCCATGGTGGTTATCATGGGCAGGATTGTCACCTGGATGAATTTATGGAACAGTCATC
This sequence comes from Phodopus roborovskii, assembly GCF_943737965.1. Taxonomy (NCBI): domain Eukaryota; kingdom Metazoa; phylum Chordata; class Mammalia; order Rodentia; family Cricetidae; genus Phodopus; species Phodopus roborovskii. The sequence continues at coordinate 13,264,928 of NW_026126525.1, forward strand.
CACTAGTCACATCTTGTTTCTTTGGGAGCCAGGCTCCCAAATATGAATGCCACCATCCTGTGTTCTCTAGATCTGTAAGACTGCCACTGCTTTTACCATGCCTATCCTTCAGGATACTGTGTGCTTCTGGGTCTTACTTGGGTCAAGGTAGGTAGGTAGCTGGTGAGGATGGTTTAGGTGTGCCCAATGATTGTCCACACGACACAAAGAACACAGCTTAGGTGTATCCACAGAGAATGTTATTTATGATAGCTCTCAAGCATACATATCCCAGTTATGTACTTGGAAACAGAGAAATGATTTGGAGGTGGGTAAGTTCATGGATTCGCAAATCATGGGACCCCCTTGATCCAGTCACTTCCCACAAGGTCAGTCAGCTGGGACTGGGTCATGTCTTAACCACACAGATGCTAAAGAACTCCAGAAAGAGAGTATCACATTTAACAAATTTACAAAGCAGTGTGATAAATTACAAGATTAGGTAATCTTGTATGTGTGTTTTTAAAACCACATTGCTTTGTGGCGAGCCCCTCGGCCAGCGAGGAAGAACCACCACCACTCGAGGATCCTTCTTGAGTCACACTTTATTGGAGCACATTGGTTGAGGGAGAGCAGGAGCTGAAGGACCCTGAGCAAGCCAATCGAGCTGCTTATAAAGGGTAAGGTAAGGTCCTGATAGGTCCAGGCCAGTCTGCAGAGCCACCAAGCCTCAGGATTGGCCTGAGAACGAGGGCGTTCACGCGCATGCGCACTCTTGTAGGTGCGAACCTAGATGGCTCCAAGCCTTAAATGGAGTTGTTTACCACTTGCCCTACGGAAGTGGGCGCCATCTTGTAATGGCGATGCCTCCTCGGCCCCTAGCATTGCTTCTCATACACAACCATGGAAATTCAGTCACATTACTCACCATTCCTACTTTCCTGAGTCCCTTCATAAAAATAAGTGAAGCTGAATGTTAATTTGCAGATGACCAAATTGTAGAACCGTTTGACAATTTTTCACAAATGCCCCTGCTGTCTAGTCACTAGAAATACAGAAAGTACTATTCATCCCCAAGATTCTCTCATGCTCTGATCAGTCAGTCCCTCACACCATTCTCAACTTCTGATAGGCAGTTCTCTAGATCCTATCACTACAATTTTCTGATTGTGAAAATCCTTTATTGAAACCATGCACCATCAACAATCCCCTCACTAGCTTCTCCAGCACAGAATGAGGTTTTGAAATTCATTCATGTTGACGCCTGAATGAACATCAGCAATGTTCTGCCATGTCATCAGACACCACGGCTTACTCAGCTCTTCATAAATGTCTGTGTGTTTGAATTGTTTCCATCTGGGCATGTATGTTATGAATAAAGCTGCTGTGAGTGTTTCCCACAGAGTGCGTAAACAAGTTTGCATTTCCCTTTTCACAAGAAGAAAAGTCAGCAGATTGGAATCTGAAATCCCCTAGTTTGGGCACCCCTGGGACCCTTAAGGCCATAGCACTACTATTTCCGTCCGAGCCCTCTGAAAAGGTCACAGATGGGTAACTAGGTGTGCAGTTTGTTCTTTACTGTTCTTATGTATCTATAAGGTAGCACAGTCATTGCTAACTTCTCCTTCGGTGTCAACAATGGTCCTGTATGGAGGATGATGGAACCATTGGGGGATTGTATAACTGCATGGACATTTGGAAGAGCCTCTTCTGTAGATGGAGAACTCCTGAACTGTTACTTCTCTTTCCTAGAATGAGCGCTCTCCTACCAGCTTCTTGCTATTCCTTCCTTTCTTCCTTCCTTTTTTCCTTCCATTCTTCCTCCCTTCCTTCCTCCCTTCCTTTCTCTCAGTTGCCATGTCATCTTGGTCCCTAAATCTTGGGTGTCTTGCCAAGCCTAGACACTCAAGTCTAGAAGTTCTTTGTGCCTAACTACCTTGCTGCCACTCTAGAACTGTCAGGGGAGGAGGAGATGCTCTGGGGTTACTGACCTGTTCCAGTGGAGAGAGATGCCTCTCTCATCTCTTAGCACACCCCAGGGCTCCACCCTCTTTTTTGCTCCTACCACCTGACTCTTTTCAATACATGGCTCTTTAGAAACTCGGAAATGAGAATGACTGTACCTCTAATGACTTCTTCTTTCTACATTTCCGGGGACAAAGGAGCACAGGAAATAGGAACCAAAAAAGGGGAACTATATGAGGAGCTAATTATCTCAATAAATTACACCGTTGTCTTCGAATCTGGGAGACTATTTATCAGGGCTGTTCAGAACCAGCCACTCCATGAAGACTGGAAGGAAGGGAGTGAGAGGGAGAAGAGTTTGACAAATGGAGCTTATTTGGGGAAAAAGGAATGGCAGATCATTGCGTGAATTCTCCGGTGAAGACACAATTAAAAGGGCTCCTCCAAACCTTCATAAAATCCCCCCAAGGCTGATAGGTTCAAATCAAACTTACCTGACTATGTCCTTTGACATCTGATTGACTTATCCCAGTCTCTTAAAATAGTAATGATGCCTCTGAACATAAGGAGCCATGGTGGCTAGATATTGCCATCTCTAAGAATACTGAGTTTTCTGTTTCTACTGTCCTCTGTCCTTATACATCTGCTACCCCACTCTTCTGCCTACAGGCTGAGGGATCAAGCTGATCACTACTCCTCCTTTATAAGATGAAAGCGTGCTGTGAGACCTTCCTGTGGATCAGCCACAGTAGTTTTCACAGTGGCTGTACCAGCTTGCACTCCTGCCCGCAATGGATGATGGTTCCCCTTTCCCTACATCCTCACCAGCATACACGGTCAATTGTTTTACTGGCCTTGCCCAATCTGACTGGGATAAGACAAAATCTCAAAGTAGTTTTAGTTTGTGTTTCCCTGATCACTAAGGATGTTGAACATTTCTTAGACATTTGTGCTTCACCTTTTGAGAACTCTCTACTTAGTTCTATACCCCAATCTTAGTGGGGTCATTTGTTTTCTTGGTGTTCAGGGTCTTGTTAGTTCTTTATATATTCTAGTACTAATCCTCTACTAGACCCAAGGTTCTGTCGGCTGCTATTTTGTTCAAGCTATACAGAAGCTTTTCAGCCTCATGAGGTCCTACTTATTAATTGTTGGTCTTAGTCCTATCAGGGTCCTATTCAGAAAGTCCTTCCCATGCCCATGAGCTCAACCTATTTCCTATTTCCTCATATAAAACATTGGAGACCTTTTTGCCTTCTGGTGCCTTCCATATCTTTCTGTGATGTCTGACAGTTATTATACAAGTCTCTCTCCAGCAGCAATGTGAACAGCACTATAACAGTATTAATTGTGTCATCACCACCTCATGTGTGTCTCTTACCCCAGGACCTCGGCTGTACTATAGGACAGTCATCTAAAATGGGTTCCTTTGCCTTCCAATAGGGGATTGTTCTCAGGCAGTCAAAGAAAACTCTGATGTAGCCTTCAAAAGCAAAGCACAAGGTTCCATGAGGTGCTAAGAAGAGAAGCTAACATGAAAGGCTCAAGGAGGGATGCCTGAATCTCACTGTGAATGGGGGGAAAGAATGGACATTGCCAGTGAACAGGGCAGGGGAGGCCCGGAAAGGAGAATGGGGCTGGGAACAGGAGAGGCCAAGTGGAAATTGGGGATAGTACTGGGAGAGACAACTGGAATCTGGGGACATCTCTGTAATGAGCTAGAAACCTGGAGCAATGGACACTCCCAGGAATCTATGAGGGTGACCCTCGATGAGACTGCTAGCAATAGGGGATAAGGAGCCTGAGCCTGCCATCTCCTGTAACCAGGAAAGACTTCCACTGGAAGGATTGGGACCACAACCTACAATTTGTCCTGCCTACAAGACTCCATGGGGTAAAAGTGAAGCAGAGACTGTGGAGGTGGCTAACTAATGCCTGGCCCAGCTGGAGACCAGTACCCTGAGAGGGGGCTCACTCCTACAGGCCAGGACCCAAAAGGATGTCCCAGAGACCTGGGATAGACCCAAACACCACTGTCAAGTGAAATGATTTCTAATGACACCCTGTTATACTCACAGATTGGTGCCCGGCCCAACTGTCATCAGAGAGGCTTCCCCCAGCAACTGATGAAAATAGATGCAAAAACTCACAGCTAAACACAGAGCAGAGTTCAGAGAAACCTGCTAAAGAGAGGGATAGAGGATTGTAGGAGCCAAAGAGGTCAAGGACACAACAAGAAAACCCACAGAATCAACTAACCTGTGCTTCTAGAGGCTCACAGAAACTGAACCAACAACCAGGGAGCCTGTGTGCAGCTGACTGAGGCCCTCTGCATATTTGTTATAGTTGTGTAACATGGTCCTCTTGTGAGACTCCTAACTATGGGAGCAGGGGCTGTCTCTAACTCTGATGCCTACTGTTGAGACCCTTTCCTCCTACTGGATTGCCTCATCCAGCCTTAATAGAAGAGAAGGAGCTTAGTCTCCCTGCAACTTGATAAACCATGGCTGGCTGATATCCATAGGAACACCCACCTACATCTGAAGAAAAACAGTGGAGGGATGGGAGGTATCGGGGAGGTGGAGGGGAGAATTTGGTTGGGGTGAAAATAAAAACAGAAAAAAAAAAAAAAAAAAAAAAAAAAAAAAAAGACCACCCCAAAAAAGAAAAGAATCAATTTTGTCACTAGAGGGTGCTATAGACTCAGCCATAAAATGTGGCCGCCTGCAGCTCCCATGTATATTCCATGTTGGTTTTGCTGTGTTGTACCAATGGATTGTATTGTGCTAGTTTGTATCATATGGTATGAATTTACATGGTACATGCTTGAATTTCCTCAGAAAAAAATATTTCTAATTTACTATTCTATTTTTAATTGGTGTTGATAATTACCAATATCAATTAAATGATACCATAAGACATCAATAAAAGAAATAAAAGGACATGCTCTGAGATGACAGGAACTGAAATTAAAGCAAAACAAAGCCTACTTCACCTCAAGAAGACTCCGGGCTCATTTTTTAACAGACAGCATATCAAAGGTAAAAGTCAGTCCAACTTGTCCTTAAAGCCTAAGAGTGTTGCTGGCACATTGTATAGTCACTCAGGAAAATATATAAAAGAATAAGACATGATCCTATTGCATGTGTGCTTTAGCTGGTTGAACAAGCAAATTCCTGAATGTTCCTAATGTCAAACACCAGGAACCCTGACTACCCATAGCCAAATTATGTATTTCTTAAATGATCAACACTTAAAAATCAGAATTCTTGTGATGCAATGATGGGAACTGCACTTTCAATTTTTTTAGCAATTTATTCATTTTTAGTTATATGTAAATGTGTGTGAGCCACTGTACTGCAGCTTAGAATCGAACCTAAGTCCTCTGGGATCAGTTCCCATTCCAAAGTCTAATGCTAGATCAATGGTGTCACCTGAGACGGTGTGAACCGCACGAGCTCTCAGTTCTGCTGTGGGCTTTCTATATCTGAAACTCTAGACCTGATGCCCAGGTGTCTGTGCTTTTTGGGACATCAGTGGCACACTGCCTCTCTGAGTTTGAGAGGCAGCCCTGTGTGCAGGGCCCCAGGCCAGCTGAACCAGAAGAACTTGAAATGTTGGGCCCTAATTTCCTTTGAGGGTTACCGGGTGTGCAGTTGCCATAAAGGTAGCCCTCTCTTTCACAAATCAAACAGGATCTTTAGCAAAAAGTCCCTCTTGGGAAGTCCAGAGGCCAGTAAGCAGTCACTTAAACACTTTCTTGGTTGCTTGGACACGGTTCTTTTCTGCTAAGGAAAAAAATTCTAAGGCTTCACGAGATACACATGCAAACTCCCCTAGGGCAGAATGTGGACTATTTAATCTCCTAAACAAGTGGCCTTTAAGGAACAGTGCTGTGCATTACGAAGGTGAGAGCATAGTGGATTACACACAGGAACAAATGGGGGGAGGGGCAAGTAAGAAGCCACCTATTACAGGAAGGTTGTGAGTGTTTATGGTGTGTGTTTTTGCCTTGTGGCTACCGGGGACCTCCATTTCACCTTTCCTGTGCTGTACAGTAAAAGCTATCCATTCCAACTTGGTCTCCATCTGTACACACCATGCTGTTAGTAGTCAAGAAGGATAGAATGTAGAATTTGTGTTTTTCACAGAATGAAAATGGACTGAGTTATTAAAACATCGAGTATATGCTGACTCCAAAGTCAATTAAGAACTTTCTGTGTAAAGCAAAGATAAGCTTTAAATAGCCAATAGATTAATTTTTCAGTAGAATTAAGCTTAGGTGTTTTGTTTTTTACTTTCTTTTTAATTATCCTTTGTGTCTTTCACATCATATATCTCGGTCTCATTAATTACCCCTTCCTATCTACCCTCTGCCCTTGAAACCCCCCTCCAAAAAATAAATAAATACATACATAAATAAATAAAAATCTAAGAGAAAAAATGGGGGAAAAAATCTCATCATGGAAGTTGTAGTGTGACATAGTGAGTCCATACATCTTTATAGGCAAATGATACAAAACTCTGGTCTCAGTCAAAGCCTCTGGTATCTGCTACACTATGGATGCTGAGCCCTCACTGAGTTCCTCTTGGATATCCTGATATTGCTCAGTGTCATGGAGACCCTGCAACTTTGGGTCTGTGGGTCAGGTCCCTTCCATGCTCCAGCAGATCACAGATGGGCTGAATGTTGGGATGGGCCAATTTATAACCTTGGTTCTGGGCCTGGTAGTTGCAGGGTTGGTCAGCCCGCCGGGGCTCCCTTGTCCTCACCACCAGAGGGAGCTCTCCAGCGTTGCCCTGACTAAGCTCACTCCTTGCAGCCATGAGCACAGGGCGCTGGTTCTCAGGTTCTCTTGCCTTCATACCCTAAGGTCTGCTCTCCCACACCTACACCTTCAGGGTCAGCTCTACTCTGTTGCCCAGGTGAGATGCAAAGTCCACTTTTCTGAGTGCTGCAGCTGGTAAGAGGGAGGATCATCTTCCTCACCCACCACAGGTGGCAGGGGCAAGGAAAAGGGGCATCTTTTTCCCTTGCCCTTATCACCACATGGCAGATGATGGCAATGTGGCCAGCTCTCCCAATCTCACACCTTCAGGGCTAGCTCACCTGAGCCTCTCCCCAGGGGGTCAGCCCTACTGTGCTGCTCTGTGAGGAGCAGGACCCGATTGATTTCCGGAATGCTGCAGCTGGTGACAGGCAGGGGCAGTTCTTCTGCTCCTAAGACCTCAGGACCAGCTCCCCACCTGCTTCAGACATAGGGTGGGGAGCATCTCTCCCCAGCCTGTGCTGCCAGATGGTAGATGAGGGGCGGGACCAGATCACGGAAGCTCACCTGTGCCCTCATCAACAGGGTCAGTTCTGCTGTGCATCCCAGACAAGGTGCAGGGCCTGCTTTCCCAAGTTTTGCAACTGGTAAGAAGAGAATCAGCTCCCTGGCCAACTGGAGGTGGTAGGGGCAAGTGATGGGGCCATCTTTCCCTCGCCCTCACCCCCACACCACAGACATGGGAGGTGGTACTAGCTATGTGCCTCTTGTTCCCTCAGGACTGGCTGACCTGTGCCCCTTTCTACAGGGTCAACTCTATCGTGCTGCCCAGCGGAGGCACAGGGCCTGCCCTCCCAAGTGCTGCAGCTGACAACAGGGTGCGTCAGTTCCCCCACCACCACCGGCATGCTGCAGGTATCAACGAGCAAGGGGAGGAGGGCATCTTTCCCTCTCCCATGCTACTACGTGGCACATAAGAGTGCCACAACCTGTTCTTCCATTCTCCAGACCAGCTTGCCCATGCCTCTACAAGCAGGGTCAGCTCTATTGTGCTACCCAGATGAGGTGTAGGACCCTCTCTTCTGGGTGCTGTGGCCTCTTGGGTACCATGGCATCTTAGGTACCATAGCCTCTTGGGTATCATGGCATCTTAGGTACCATGGCCTCTTGAGTACCGTGGCCTCTTGGGTACCATGGTGTCTTGGGTACCATGGCATCTTGCTTTGTTCCTTTTGCTCTGTTTCTACTTCTGCAGCTTCCTGTCCCCTTTGTCCTTCTGATCTCACTCTGCATGTCATTTCTGGTACCTGAGCTTATTTGGCTTCTTCAGTGGCCTTTCAGTATGCCTGGTAGATATTATCTGATAACCAACTAAACAGAGCCTCAGGCCTCAGGCCTTGATATGGTGTCAAGAAGGGTGGGCTTCTATAGTTCATTTCAGACATTTTGTAAATCTGTGCCCTTGGACTATGAGGTTGACTTTTCTGTTTGTTTAGCTATATGTCAGTTAGTCCATGACTGTATACTCAAAGGAAAAAGTATTCATAAACCAGAAAACTGGAAATAAATTTTGAGTTCCTGCCTAGGAGAGTTCAGCTGCCCACAAACCAGCAGGGCTACAGGGCAGTACTTGGGACACAGCAGGCTGAACGTCCCAGCTCAGTGGCAAAGCCGCATTCTCAACTCCCATCCTACTGTCTTCTGCCTTAAGCCTTGATCTCACTGAGGTGGGTACCCTGCAGGTGGGACAACTGATGAGGTGGAATGAATCGAAATGGTGTTCACACGTGAAATTAGGAAATGAATAAAAGATGCTTCAAAAATAATCTTCCTGTGTCCTTCATATCTTCCACACCACCATAAAGAAATGTTAGCCCCTAAGAAGACAAGAAAATACTATAGAAACTAAAATATTGTACTTCTTTTTGTCTGTTGCCCTTAATAACTACAACATTTAAATTCAGAGTCCTTTAATTGCATGCAACACCCAAAGAATATTCACATCCTGATAGCAACATGACAAAAATATATGTGTGGTATGTGTATACATGAATACATGGGTAAGAGGCTGTGTTAAAATTATTCTAGATAACATATGATTACTCAGTGTGCTGGCTAATCTTATGTCAATTTATCACAGCTAGATTCATTTGGAAGGAGAGACTCTCAACTACAAAAATGCCTCCAAAATCCTGTAGCACATTTTCTTGATGAGTAATGGATGGGATAGGGCCCAACTCACCGTAGGCAGTTCCACCCATGGGCTGGTGGCCCTGGATTCTATAAGAAAGCAGGCTGACAGAAAAGCTAGGAAACAAGGAGGACCCTAAGAGAGACATACATGATTCCCTGGAGAGGGGGGAAGGGGCAAGATCTCCAGAGTAAATTGGGAGCTTCTGTCTCGAGGTTTCTGCTCTGTTTGAGTTCCTGTTCAGACTTCTCTCAGTAATGAACTGTGCTAAGGAACTGTAAGCTGAAATAAACCCTTTCCTCCCCAACCTACTTTTGGTCATGGTGTTTCATCACTGCAATAGAAACCCTAGGATACTCCTTGAGAGGCAAGGTTCCACAGAGCCATGTGTACTCACTCAGTCCGCAAACCACCTTCAGTGGAGATTGCTACTGTCAGCATTATCCTACTCTGCAGGTTGGGAAATGAAGACTCCAAGAAGTCAGGCTGAAGATGGGATTTCTGTTGAGGCCATGTGTGCTATGGTCCCTGGGCCACTGGATGCTCCCTGGAGTCCATTTAAAAGGCACCAGACAGGCACGTCTATCTGGCTATGTCACTCAATTCGAGTTCACTGATAGCTCTGATAGTCTTGTACAGTTGCTTCCCTGTTCAGCCTTCTGCTTGCAGCAACGTGCCGGGAAGTCAGAACTTCTGCCTGCAGGATACAAATGAAAGATAGGAGGAAGCAATGTCATGTTTCCAGACATGTCTCCAGAAGACTTGGAACACTGAGTTTCTTCAACATCTTCTTCCCCCACTCCACTCCACCTGTCCTACATACTTGTTCTCCAATAACAAGCTTCCTCATAAACAAAGAGCAGCAGAAACTCCACCCCTTCCCCCCACTAAATTACAGATCTGCTGCTGGTCAGTGGAGGAATTGTCTGCTAGTCCTTGATCTCAAAGAGGCAGTGTACTAGAAACATAAAGAGAATGTAGAGCTGCCATCATGTAGCTCATTAAACTACATGATGTAGCAATTGCCTAATACCAACTGTAGTCACCATTTAACAATCAGTCACTGTTGCTAGGGCTGGTCAGATCATGTCTGCTTACTAACCTATAAGTAACCCTAGGTATGTTCTGTACACAAACAAATAGAGTCTTCTTCATTTTACTTTTGCTGTCTTCTGTCAAGCTACACTGACTTCATCAAGCCCTTCAGCTTTCTGTCTCTTTCTGTCACAATTGTTTGTTTATTCTGTTCCATGCGATGACGATAGTGGTTCCCCTCCCAAGCCACACACTGTCATTGCACATTGATTGGAATCATTTTCAAATAACATCTGTCTCTGAATTGACACTCTTGAGTTTCATAAGAACAAAGGCTATAAATGTGGTTTGCCGATTCCTGTATCATGAGGAGCTAGTACAATGCCAGGGACTAGGTAAGAAATCAATACTGTAGATTCCTCATATTGGCAGAGCTAAGAGCCAAAGTCAGTTCTATCTAAGCCCAAAGACTAATCTTTTTATGTTGTGGTTTGCTGCCTCCAACAGCCATATTAATTTAGAAAAAGAAATCTTAAAACACTATAAAGCCATACAAAAATATGAAGTATGGCAGGTGACTGTACTACCATGATTGCAAATCACTGGGCTGGATGACATTGCAAGATCCTTGATATTTTGAACTTGTAGAGGGGACAGCTCTCTCTGCATTTCCACTGAGATGTGTGTGCCATTAGCTTTCACCACTCAATTCTTAATCCTCCCTCACTTATTAGTTTCCCTCAGTTAACATTTGAGAGGAGACAGAGAGAGAGGAGAGAGAGGGAGAGGACAGAGAGAAAGAGAGGGAGAGGAAAGCGAGGGAGAGAGAGCCTTGTAGCTCTTGGAAGGGATTAAAGAAGCATTTGAGTAACAGTGGAAGAAAAAACACACATAAATTATGAATTCTTTCTGAACCACACTTTCTTTTCCTTGCTAATGGTCTACTTTTATTTCTTCTGTAGTGGTTCCCCTCCAGGATAACTACTCACTCAGCTGTGGATGAATAAATCTTAGAAGCATAACTTTCTTGTTTTCCAGACCTTTGCCCTCTTCTCAACAGCCCAGTGAACCGGAGGAACAGCTACAACTCTCCGCTATGGTCAAGGCCAGCAGCCCTTCCCTTACTTCTCTGTGAGCCACATGAAGTCTTAACCAGCATCTTCCTTCTACAGACAAGGAAACAAAGGCTGTAAGAGACAAGCTGCCATAGTGTGTCTTGATGGAGCAGGGGTGGAATTCAAATGACATTGCATGTCATCTATCTATCTGTCTGTCTGTCTTCTATCTATCTTCTATCTGTCTGTCTATCATCTATCTATCTGTCTATCTATCTATCATCTACCTATCTCTCTAGTGTCCTTTCTGAAAAACAAACAAACAAAAAGTACCTATGACTTCTGAACTCAAAACAGTTGCCACTCCAGCACAGGGATTGTTGACCTGTGTGACTGCAGTAAGGTCAGAGATCAAGCTACTCACCTTCCTCTTCATTGTCAGCATCATACTGAGGACCACAAAGAACATCTCTCTATGCAGATTATAGCCATTAGTGTTTACCATATTGGAAACTTGAAACTTGGAAATTCTGAAGATTTATATATAGTTCCAAAAATTATTAAAATCATCACGTTAATCTTATAGTATATTTTATGAAAAAGTCTATTTTCTAAAACATGTACTGAAGAGAGTCCATTGTAAGAAGGATTACAAACTCCTTTAATGTCTAGATTAATGAAATTATCTGAATTTTGTATCTCTGCCTTACATCCCTTATAATACTGAGATTAGAAACGTCTCACGCACATGTAGTTGCAAGACAGTGTTTTAATGGTTCCTTCTTTTTGCAATTTTTGGCTAATTTGGAAACATTTGATTCTGATATTCTACCAAAACTCAATGGATGATAGTTTCTTAGTGATCAGTTGCTATGGGGAACTTTACATTCTGTCACTAGTCTGACCTATAGATTTGTTTTGAACTTTGAATGGATCTTTTATTCACATAAGGTCTTTTGACTATAGGTATTGATCAATTGAAAATGGTGCTTTATTGACTTATGGGTAAATCTTTCAAATGTCTACATGCTTTGTACATAATATAAAAACATATTTGCTAAATTTACCATTTATGTCATCAGGAAACTCGAGGAGTAAACAAGGAAAGCTCTTTCAAATTCTATCTTTCACTTGAAGCCTCAAATTTTGTAGAACATATAATCTCAGTTGTTTTCTCAGAGAACACAGGGTCACTTCTGAGGAAATCTCACCCTGACTGGTTTGTTTATGTCCTCTTGTATAAAAATACCCTTCCATGAAAAGTGGCTAGCACAGGTAGCAGTTTGAATAATTACACAACTGCTTGTCTCAAGATAATCATTATATATTAGTATATAACATGTTTTATGCAATAAAAAAATACATTTTAAAACAGTCTGGTCTGAGAATCTCAGCTGATAATAAGCTTGTCTAGCATGTCCAGAGCCCTGAGTTCCAGCCCCAGAAGCAGGTAACCAAGTGAAGTTGCACAAACCCATAGTGAAGTTCAATGTTACCCCCTGTCACATAGATAGTTCCAGGCCAGCCCGGCATACATGACACATTGTCTCAAAATCACAACAAAAAAGACAGGTTTCTAGGAAAAAATGTTCACTATCAGTAGTCTTCAAAGAAATGCGAATTAAAATCACCAGGAAGTAGGTCAATTCGCACTTTTTAGTATGACTACTTAAAAAAGATCAGAGACAACAAACGCTGGCAATCTTATGAAGAAAAGGCTAGTACACTGTTCATGAGAATGTGGTTTGTTGTAGACATTATAGAAACAGCACAGACACTCCTAAAGAAATCAGTAATAGAATTGCCATAGACCCAGTAATCCCTCATCTGGGTATATTGCCAAGAAAGGTGAAATCACTATCTTACTGTAAGAATATCTGTACCACCTTGCTCAGCACAGCACTATTTACAATAGTCAAGATATTGAACCAACCTAAGTGCCCATTTGTAATGTAAACATATGAAAATTATTCAGCCTTGGACATGAAAATATTTGGACATTATGCTAAATGAAAGTAAGCTGGGTCCAAAACCAAAAATATTACATAATCTCGCCAGTATGTGACAATGAAAACAAAAACAACAACAAAAATAAAGGAATAGAAGAGGGAAGAGGTAGGTCATAGGTTAAAACACAGAGAATAATAGCCAAAGCATGACCAAATCTAAAGAGTGCTCAGTTCTAATATACAACACAAGGACTATAGCTATCACAGTTATTTTTCCTGTATTTAGAATTCTTGTTAAGTAATTATTTTAGCTGTTCTTGTCATTAGAAAAAGTAATTAAGATGATGGATGTATTTATTTGCTTCACATAGCATCCATTTTACTACCCATATGTATTTCATAATCCGTTGGAAGACTCAAATATAAACTTAAAAAAATTTAAGAAAATACAGAAATAAAGATAAGAAACTCAGCAGTTTTTTTTAAAAAGAAGAAAAATTTGCAAAATGCATATTTAGAGAAACAACCATCATGCTACAGACGGTTGAATTTCCATGTGTTTTCATCATTTTTAAGGAGAGTCACTTGGGGGACCTTTCATTTATTTGAAAAGTGATTCTTTTCCCCTTTCAAACAATTCATATGATTAAAACAACAGTGTGGCTCTTCTGTTAAAATATATGAGAGCTTTATGATTGACACCTTTTGTGTCCTGCTATTCGTAAAAATTGGAAGGAACCGATGCTGAGAAATCTCTTTTCAGGAAGACAAAATGAGCAAGGCTTCCCTTTGCAATGGAACCCTGAGCTCCTCTGTGCAGTCTTTCTTCTTTGCTGAGTATTACCAGGTCTTCAGCTGCCTGACACAGATAAATTTCTCATTTAACGTCTAGGCTGCTTTCCTCCTTGCATGCACAATGTTGGAAAGCAGTCTACTGTAAAAATAGAAGCAATGTGTGGCTTTCAAATGGAAATCACTGTATTACTCCTCAACTAATACAGGGACTTTCCGTTGTTTCAGCTGCAGAATCAGCTGTGGCACTGACTCTTTAAGGCAAACTATTTAGTCCTGCAGTGTAATTGCAACAGAACAAAGATCCTAAAATACCCAGCTACCTAGAAGTTAGCAGCGACCTATGTGTGCCTCAATAAATGTATTGCTTTAATTAAAGCTGCAGGGGATTATTGAAGGAAATTTCTCCATCTTTATCTTTTTGGTTTTCCCCCACAAAGAGTTTTAATCAAGGCTCTAAAATTTATTTCCACAGAAGAGCAAGTTCAGGTTCCTCAACAGAAACCAGAAGTGATTTTTATTCTTCAAGTGCTGCAAAAGAAGTTGGGAATTTTCCCATGGGAATTAATCTGTTTTATTATAGTAGGACAGCAAAAATTCCCGATTATAAAATATTTTTATTTCAAACTTTTCACATTGGAAAAAGAATGTCTGTAGGCTCATTGTAAAGGCAAATTCCTCCCAAACAAGGTTGTTTCCAGTTGTTTTTTTTATGGAACTCCTCTCTTTATCAAGGATAATCCTGCTTCTGTATGAGTTTCCCTTGGCCCCAGTTGAGTGAAGCCTCAGGTGGGAAGCAAAAGTGAAAGGCTATGAACCAAACTGAGGTCAATCTCTGTTCTCCATACTTAAAATGGCTGTTTGTTTTCTAGATATTTTCTTCAAGCCATAGAGACTTCTATTTTTCAGAGGTGATTTGGTGGCTCGTGGAAATTACTCAGCCTAATGGTAACCCAAGTCTCTTTTTCTCTTTCTTTTTTATATATTATGGCAATGTATTGCAACCCAAATACTTTTCTTACTTTCTAGTTAAGACAATATTTATATTAATGGGTAGATATGAAAAGCATATCCTGAATTTTGTGGGTTAAAATAACACCATTAGCGTGGCTCAAAGTTCTGATTGATTGAGAATGCATACTATTTTCATCTGGACAGTTTTGCCTGTATCTGCAGCCATTTGTGGGTTTTAAATGGGCTGTGGGGTGACTTAGAGCTCTGGTTACAAGCTATGAACTAGGGTAACTCCACAACTGGACCAAGGGTCCCTATCACTCCATATGTCAACCCAGACTCATTAATATCATCTTTGGGAGTTTGAAGAGCAGCAACCAGCAAGTCCCAGTGGGGGGCAGGGGGTGGAATGAAATCATTTAAATCTTGTTTGGGACAGATCCACAGACCAAAGCAAGTATCATGGCCAAGCCCAGAATTGGTGCAGGTAAATCTATCCAAAGGAAATATGGTGGAGGTAGAGATGTAGATAAACAAACCAAAGCTATTACTATAATCATTCCAATGCTCTTGTCAATAACCTAATATTAAAAAACAAGAAGAAGAAGTCTCAACAACCATGGAAACACTCTACTTTAGAGACTTCTCTGCAACATGAGATTATCAGTTGCTAATACATGCACACTAGTCCTAGATGATTTTGACAGTGCTTTATGATGAATAATGTAAATATCCACTTAACTCTTAATAGTCTATAGGGGGGCTGTCACTTGTGGCATTCAAGGCAAAAATAATTAAGAAATTTTTAGAAGTGATGGTCAGGTTGAGTTGTTCTATAGAGATGATGGCTATGGGTCATAAAAGAGAGTGTAAATTGCAGTTCCAATGCATATTTATTTATTGAATAAAGTGACATCTCAAATGAGAAAACATTATGATGTACATTTGTTTGCTCAACACCTATTTACCATCATCATTATTATGAGTCAATACAAGGTTTCTTGAGCCTCTGACACAGGCCTGGAATTAGTTTAAACACCAAAGAGGAGGCCACCTGTATTAGTGACTTCTCTGTTTCTGTTATACAGCACCATGACAACAGCGCCCTAGAGAAGGAAGGGTTACTTTAACCTTGTGGTTCCAGGGGGATGAATGTCTATCATAGTTGGGAGTCATGGCAACAGGAGCAGGCATGGCAGCAGGAGGATGCTGTGAGCTCACATCCTTGACTGACCACACAAAGCAGAGAGAGCAAATGATAAGTGAAGGAAGGATTTTAATAACAAGGCTAACACACTTTGCCATCAAGGCTATACCACCTAAACTTCTTTAAAGGGCACCACCCACTGGAGACCAAGAGACTATTGGGGACATTTCATTCACACCACCACAGTATTGAACCTATAACCCCATTCTCTTGGAGTTTATATTTTAATGAGAGGAGATGTAAGGTAAAGAAGTAGACTGAAATGTAAAATGAATTTAGGTGATGGTAACTGCCATGAACACAACAAAACTGGATGCTGTAATAGAGAAAGAATAGAGGCATTCCTCAAAATAATGCATTGCTGAGGAGCTGAGGAAAAACAGAATAATGAGAAGATGCTGTGACCAGAGTAGAGATTTCTTGGCAGACACAGTACCAAGTACAAAACCTGTGTCCCAGGAGCAAAACTACCTCTGGATAACAAGTACAACAGCAGCAGACAGGTGGTACATACAGAAAAAGACGAGCAAGGTCTTTTTTTTTTTTTTTTTTTTTTTTTAGGTTTTTTGTTTTTGGTTGGTTGGTTGGTTGGTTGTTGGTTTCTCTGTATAACCATCCTGGCTGTCCTGGAACTACTCTGTAGTCCAGGCAGGCCTGGAACTCACAGAGATCCACCTGTCTCTGCTTCCCCAGTGCTAGGATTAAATGCATGCACTACCACTGCAGGGCAGAGAGATGTCTTTTATGAATTGATAAGGAGCTCAGATTTATATTTCATCTCACATGTCTAGAGAGATCACTAGAAAGACTCCTAGCAAAGGAAGTCCCCATGATGTGAATCGAACACTTCTGGTTGAGGTGGAGAATGAGGTATAGTAGGACAGAGCAAAGGCAGAGAAACCGATCAGAAGAT
Source organism: Phodopus roborovskii (assembly GCF_943737965.1). Taxonomy (NCBI): domain Eukaryota; kingdom Metazoa; phylum Chordata; class Mammalia; order Rodentia; family Cricetidae; genus Phodopus; species Phodopus roborovskii. Next base: position 13,281,737 of record NW_026126525.1, read on the forward strand.
CATTGTAGTATCCAACCCAGGGCCGTGCTGGCCTGATGTAGGGGGAGGATGGTGGAGATATGATATCAGGACTTGACAATTTGCTGGGCATGGGAGGAGGAAAAGAAAGGAATCCAGGGCTGACCAATATTGGGTTCACCTAGCCCTTTACTAGGCCAAGGGGATAAAATAGAGATACAGGCAGGATCCTCACTTTCATATGGAATCAATACTTTATATTATTTAATAAATATGGGTTATTTAATAGTTGAGAAGCTTAGAAAAATGAGGTTAAGATTTAAAATTCATGGCTTTTAATATAAGAAATCCAGATGCATAGAATTTAATGAATAAATAGTATATGGGAAAGACCTAAAAAAAAATAGATACTTATATGGACATAAAAACTTTTATTAAACTCAGTTACAAAATAAAAGAAAATGAATAGATTCAACTATTTAAATTTTGAAACTTTGATATATCAAAAGTACCATCAACAAGACTAAGATGTAAACAAACAGCCTGGGAAATAAATCTACAGCATATACAATGAACTGTTGATATGCTTCATATGCAAAGACACATTTTAAATCACTAAGAGGGAGGAGATAAGCAATGAGTATATATTTTAAAGTGCAAATACAGGGTAAATGTAAAGAAAGACTTCAATTTTACCAGTAGCTGTACATATTTATAAAAGATATCAGCTGAGGATAGTGGTATATACCTAGAATCCCAGCATTCAAGGAATGAAGCAAAGAGCTGAAAGTTCGAGGCCAGCACAAGACACCAAGTAAAACCCTGTCTCAAAATAAATAAATAAGTAGATAAATAAAACATGAATTTTAAACTTTCAAACTGATAAATGATTGAAAGAAGTGCAATAATGCATGGCAGCATATTGCCCTATGGTTATAAAAATGATAAATCATTCTCTGGATTTTTTTTCTTGGATCTAGAGAGATGGCACTTGGTTGCTCTTGCAGAGGACCCAGGTTCTGTTCCCAGCACCCACATGGTGACTAAGTACTGGCTATGACTCCAGTTTCAGGAGATCCAACACATTCTTCTAGCTTCAGCAGGTCCTGAGAGCAGATGTGGTACATACATGCAGACAAAACACCCATACACATAAAATAAAAGTAAAATAAATTTTAAAGTAATTTAAAGTATACATACACTTCTTTTCATCTTGCAATTTCACTCTGAAGGCTATAATCTCAGTTAGGTGCAATTACACATAAACATTCACTGTATTGTTGTTAGATAGTAAAACTCTCTCACAATAAGGAATTGCTTAAATAAATAATGGTTTGTGCATATGGTATATTACAGCGCTGCTAGTTAAAACTCATTGTCAGAAAAAAATGATAGACCAACTTGACATATGGTAAGTTGTTCACAGTATCTTTTGTGGGATAAGGGCTGGTCATAAAACAAACGATGCAGCTTTATTTGGATATGTTCATAGAGCAAACATGTCAGTCAAGACATTCAGCCCATTGCTTACAATAATTTTATTGCAGAGATAAATTTACAAATAGTTTTCCTTCTCATTTTTGTGTTTTCCAAAATTTCCACATTGTACGTGTGATTCTACGATTTTACAGCACAAAGAAAAACTATGCATCTACACAAGGATAAAGTACTCAAAGGACAAAGGGGTCCAGTTAGAAGGCTGCATACAAAGGCAGAAACACAATGATGCCCAGACACTGAAAATAAACCGGTGATTGGGCGGAGCTAGGATCTGAGGAGACATTCTAGAAGCAGGGCTGTAAACACTGCAGGTCCTGTTCCTTATCATCCAAAGGTCAGTCTACACTAGCAACCACACACCAGGGGATTGTGGGCTAATGTGGGCAAACTAGCACAAGTAATATAGGGCCCGGGCTTATACAGGACTCAAACATTTGGACTGGGTACAGTGCCCCTTTTGACCAAGGCCTGGTAAATCTCAAAGACCTTGGTCTTTTCGCTTGCCAAAGGCTACCTCCACTGTCTGACCCTTTCTTCTTGAGAAGAATCCGGTGATAGACACCATGTAGACACATCAAACAAGCCTTGTGACTCTGACATCACGAGTCATTCAGTTCGTTCCGCACTCCAGGAGAGGACACCACATCATGTCAACTCTGTCTCTCATCTTTTCTTGAAAAATTATTAAATCCCTTTTGGTAAGTTCAATAACTTAACACCTGAAAAACAATCGATCATCTTTCAAAATTACCAATAATATCCTTACACACTAACAGAAAAGTACAAACAATAGTGTTTGTGTGTGTGCAAGCACTTGAATAAAAACACTATTTCATCTGCTAGTCTTTTGGGTTCGCTTTGAAACTGAAGGCACTGAAGAGAAAGTAAACTTGCCACACCCAATTCAGTACATGAAATGCTGGCTACCAGGTGCTTCTGTGGGGCTTAATAATAAAATAATAATACAAATACGCCCACCCAAGACCCACTAAGTCAGGTGGTCAGGCCAGGCGGATACCCTAGTATTGCAAGCTGCCTGGGAGGTTCCTGCGCACCCAAAGGGTGTGAGGGGGAAAAATGCCTTACTGTAAAGGTGCTGACAAGGAATGGGAGAAACCACGACCAAAGAAAAGAAAATGAAGAAATCTCAAACTGAAAGACCAATGAACTTTTCAAAAACAAAGCGCAGAGTCTTGGCTGCTGTTGCTTATCTACAGTACAGATGGCTGGCGAAAATTATGCAACCTGGCTTTGCTGATAGATCCCCACAGTCAGTCCGCTTCTGCGGAATGGTGACGGAGAGCAGAGTTCCTGCTGGTGGCTGGGAAGAGAGGGAACACTCCCAACAGGCACTGAGTAGCTGGGCGTGACTCAGGTTGCTCACACCCCACCCCACCCCACCCCTGCGATGGGCAACCTAGTAATGATTAACCGTTGCTGGGGCTCACCAACCGTGTTGGGAGCAGCACTGTGGGGCCAGTCATGAGCCCTCCGCCTCCCGGGCTTCAACCGGTAGCAGGTGAGTGAGCAGGTGAGTGACAAGGACGCCGGGACACCCGCAGGCAGCTCCGCCTCCCCACTGCAGCCAGGGACGCTCGCTTGCCACCTCTAGCTTGGCTGCTAGATCACAAGAGTCTCTCCTCTGCCCGGCCGGCCGTGACAATAACAGGTGAACTTGGAGGTGCAGGGGAAGGAGCCCCATTCAATCCTACCCCTCCTCCCGGGTTGTGGGAGGAAGGTGAGAGCCGGCCCTCAGAAAGTGGAATCCATAGTCAGGAAGGGTAAATGGGTCCGTGCATCAGCTCAGCCCCAACTCTGGTGTGAGTTGGACTTAAATCAAAATTTTCTCAGAATACTCTTTTCCTGGACAAGGTAAGCTTGTGAGGGGGATGGGGAAGAGTAAAAGGAAAGGTTTGGAGCAGCGAGTCCACCTTTCCCAAAGAACCAGCTCATTGACTTAACCTGAGGTGTAGGAATCCCCTAACCTAGCAAGTTACTAGACTCCTGCGTGACACCTCTGTCTCTGCAGTTAAAGTGTGTGTTAAATGACCACATCGTAAGGGGAAGATACTTTGATTTGAGGGTTCGGTTAAATATCCCTTTCCTCGGGGCAAATCACAATGAAAACGGTTTGGGATAGAATGAAGACCTCACCAAACAATGATTAGAATAACTGTAATTACACAGACGTCCGTGGGTTAGCAATCAAGATTCTGAAGCTGGGGAGTCATAGGATCGAGTCTTGTGTGTATTACTTGCTCTAGCGTGTCACTTTAAAAAAGTTATTTCCCATGCCTAAGCCTCAAAAGTCTGCCATGTATAAAGCAAGCATGATATTGTCTGTTACAAGGGGCTTTCGTGGGGATTAAAGAGGTAGCATTAAATTTTATCACCACCCACAAATCCACAGCTTTGTAAAATGGGTGATTGATCTAGGGAGGGCAAGCTGACCTGAGCTAGGCAGACAGCACCAGACCCTGGGGACACTAGTAGAGAACAATGCATCTAAGACCAAGCTGGTAAAAGTGGGCAAGCATCGACACTAAGAACAGAAGTGAAACTGTCTGGCTTCTCAACACACTCAAGTATTTATAGTACCTGGAGGCCACTTTAATATGTTATTCATTTTTATTTCGTGAAACCTGTGTTTATTTCGAGGGAAATAAAACATCTGTAGTGGAAAAATTAATATCTGTCTCGGGCTGTAGAGCCCTGGCCCTTAAGTTTCACAAGAAAGATGGCTTTTGAATGATTTTCGAGTTAGACCATCTGGGCCATGCCCTTCTATTGTATCACATGGTTTACAATCACATGATAGTGACTTTCATTTATGTTCTAACAGTCTGGTGCCCCTGCTTTGTCAGTCTCTGACCCTTCAACTTAAATAACAAGGAAATGGCCTTATTTTAAAAAGTGTCCTGTAAAGGATACTTTGGTGGCTCTTGCTCTTAGTTTTATGAATGTTGCTAAATGGTTTGTACTGAATCTTGACAAAAAATCATTCTTGTCTTAAGTATTCTTTCTTCATTGTAGATTCTCAATCTCCAATGAACTTTTAACTAGATATTGACTGAAGAATTATGGATAGAATCCTAAAGTCAAACTAATTGAAGTTCATTGTTGTCGTCTAGTATCTAACAGTGACTAGAACGGCTCAGCCAATAAAATAATCAAATTTACTTAGAGTATTAACTAAACATTTTCATCTATTATCTTGAATATAAATTATTTCTATTTCATAATACTTATATTAATATAAAGAACAGTGTCCCAATTAAGATAAATCTATTTGGGGATTTAACTCAGTGGTAGAGCGCTTGCCTAGCAAGCGCAAGGCCCTGGGTTCGGTCCTCAGCTCCGGGGGGGAAAAAAAAAGACAAAATAACAAAAAGATAAATCTATTTAACTATATTTAATTTTAATATTGAGATTAATCTCTTTAACCATGTAAAAACCTGTAAGTTAAGTTGTCTTGGTATACACATAAGTTTATCTGCTATTCCTAAGGTATATAACACTTTATTACAAATTATAGAGTATTTTAATCAATTAGAGAGAAAAATATCCAGGGTGTTTAAGAAAAATGAACTTTGCTAATTATATTCAAAATAACATAATATATAATGCAAATAACATGTTGTTTTAACTCAACTTTTACTTTAGTTTCCTAAAATGAGAACCATAGCTGAACTAGATGTCTAATGCTAATAGTCCATTTCCTTGTATCAGTTCCCTTGATTACAGTGTAGATGGAGGATTCAGGAACTAGCTGGGCCATCTAGTGGTTTTACCCTCAGCTTTTTGTGAGTTCTCCATGCTGAATTAAATGGTGGCTGTGTCAGTTTGCACTGCATTTAACAGTGAATGTGTGCCCCCCCCCCTTTCCCACACACTTCCTAGCATCAGTTGTCAGTTGTTTACCTGATCTCAACGAATAAGATGAAATCTCAAAAAACTTTAAATTTTCATCTCTCTAATGGGTGTTGACTACTTTTAAAGATGTAGTTTAACCATTTTCATTTCTTTCTTTGATTGCTCTCTGTGGAGGACTCACACAGTTGCTTTTCCTCAACATCACACAAATACCTAGAACCTATATGGAAAAAGAGAATACCAATTGAGGAATTATCTCTATCAGACTGACCTGTAGGTGATTCTGTGGGGGACATTTTCTTCATTATTGACTGATGCAGGGAGGCCCAGCCCACTGTGGGTGGTATATAAAAAAGCAGGTTGAGCCAGCCATAGGGAGCAAGCAAGTGAGCACCATTTCTCCATGGTCTCTGCTTCAGTTCCTGTTTACAGGGTCCTGCCTTGAGTTCCTGCCCTGACTTACCTTCATGATGGATCAGAAGCTGAATTAAAAACCCTTTCCTCTTCCAGTTTGCTTTTGGCCATTGTGTTTGTCACAGTAATAAGAAAAGCAAACTGGGACAAATTGGTAGCTTATTTTTTAGTTGGGTCATTGAAAACAAATGTTTTCCTGACTCTCTGGACTTTTTAAATAATTCTCTATGTTCTGGATATTAATACTCTATCAAATGGATGGTTTGCAAATATAAGTGACACTGGATTCCACAGGTTGTGTTTTTATGTGGAGATTGTGTGCCCATGTATAACAATAATTTAAGAACAGATCATGAATTTGAGAGGGGGTAGCATGAGAAGAATCAGAGGGGAATAGAGTGTGTAGAAATTATATATATGCAATACTCATGTATGAAAATGTCAAAAAACATAACGGAAAAAATAGGTTTTAGCAAAATAAAAATGAAATATTCAAGTATTGAAAGCATAGCTTCTGAAAAGGTACTTACGAATACAATCCCTTGTATTAAAATGTATGGCAGAGAACTAGTCCTTTACAAATGTTTCTCTGTGTCATTCAAAACTGTCATTTAGAGTTGCTTTCATATCAATGGGTACCACTGATTCTAGGAGTTGAGAAAATTCAGGACTATGTTGAGGGAAATGTTCCTTATTACTCAGGGTCCAGTCAATGGAGGTTCAAAAGAGAAAGTGTTAATTATTTTGCAGCCAGTAAGTGAATAGGAAAAGTGAGTCATGATCTTTGGGACAACTTTTAGAATTTCCTTTTGAAACCACAGATGAAGCAGAGAGTCCTTGAGCCCCAGCACAGCAGCAGTGGCCAACTGAGAGGAACAAGATGCCTGAAGTCCCCAATAGAGTACATGGCACCCCAATAGAGTACAATTTGCCTTCCCTTCTAATCCCACTTTCTTCACCTCCCCAAGGTACTCCAAGAAGAATAGAGTGTGTTGCATAAGTGCCGTGGAAATGTGCAATAGAGTTTAGAGATTTGGCATTTCCAATGACATTTCATATGAACTGAGAACAACAGCATGCTCATTTAGAAGTCTAGACTTTTGATCCTTACCCTGTTTAATATTGCCTTAAATTCAAGGGTTGAAATAAAAAAAATTAAAACCAGGTGTAGTTACACACACCTATTTTTGGCACTTAGGAGGTAGAGGAAGGAAGATAGGAGAAATTCAAGGCCACCCTTGGATTCCAAGGCAACTGTCAATCATCTCTACAAACAAGGTGCTGTTGAAAAGAAAAATATAGAGCCAAGCATTTCTTGGAACCCATATTTCAATGAACTCTTTTCCTTCTTTCAAACACTGGATAATGGGTGTAGTTACAAATGGCTTCTAACTACATCTCATTTCCCCTGAGTAGAAGTTGCATGCAGATCTGCCCTCCCAATCTCCAGGTTTTGAGAAAACACCATCATTTTACAGTGAATTACATATTTGTACGCCCTCATTGCTTCTCCATGCTAGAACAATTCCCTCTGAAAAATAATACCATATTTATAATCCTTAAAATAATCTTACCTCATAATTAAATCCCACACTTGCTCTTTCGATGTGATATTTCTGGGGTTACTTTTGTTTCTTAGTTACTTTTATTGTGGTCACATGTGTAATGTAAGATAAGTTTCCTACATATGTTTTTTAAATGTACATTTGAAATCCACTTATAGCACTTAATTTTAGTTATTAATACTTTAGTGTTTCCCTATAGGTTGTTGAGTGTATGTAATATTTAATAGATTTTTAAGTGTATGTTTCATATACGTACTCTAAATGATGAATAATGAAGTAGAATTGTGAAGAATCTAGTAGTCAATTTAAGGAAAAAATAATGAAAGAGAGCAGTTAAGTGATTAGCAAGCTGTGGATAATTTATTATAAAAGTTCAGAAGTCAGGGATGTGCTGAGGAGTTAGCAATGTTGTTTTGTTTGGTTTTCTAGCTTGCTTTCCTGAAGAACCTGACCCACCAGCTCCATATTCAGATCTAAGCTACATTTCTATGCCCTGCAGGGTAGTAGGTTCAGGGAAGACACTCAAGAAATGCTTCGTTGGCTACTCAAAGGAATGAACCAAAATTTCCACTTTTAAATAAGTAACCATTGAAGTCACCCATGGTTGGGTACTGAAAGGTATTTTAAATAACTAGGCTATTTGTGTTCCTTGGGACTTGAATTCCCTTCCTCCTCTCCCCACCTTCCTCATTCTGGTAACTGGCAGATCCAGGCATGCCCACATCTAAACAGGAATACAGAGCTGGGGGGAAGTGAACCCCAAAGGCCTCTTCTTTTTTTTCTGAGGTCCCAGAGCAGCCCACACACTGGTGCTGTCTGTCACCATCTATGAAGGCTCCAGACCCATCTGCCAGCTAAGAATGTGTTTCCCTGGGTGTCTTCCATCCAGACTTCCCTTAATTAAATCTGCCTGTTGTCTCCAGGGCCTTCTAAGACTTGATTGCCCTGTCAAATTTTCTTCCATCCTATGGGGCAAGATAGAAAAGTAAGTAACCAAACTTATTAAACCAGTGCTCTTATTTCACTTCCTGCCCCAGGGCCTGGTAGTGACTATGATTCACTGTCTAAGCAAAGTGCATGTTTGTAACAACCATCTTCCTTCTCCAGTCGTAGTGCATTGTGTTCCACCAAAGAACTGGATGCCCAAAGTATGACCTCAGAAAGTTCTGGACTTCCAGTCCTTCCTATTTTCCTCCATCCTCCTTATCTCTGCTACTTCTGACTAACTCTATTACTTCCTTCCTGAGCTTTTTTGATAACCATTCAGAACTTAAACCCACCAAGTCTTACTAATTTTGAAGATTTTCCTCAGAACTCTTTAGGGTTTGATTTGCTGAGTCATGGTGGACAGGACTAGGAAAAGGGAAAGGAGAAACTATTTGAATTTACAGAACCATGCTTTGCTTTGAGTAAACAAAACCTCTGATATTTTATCAAATCATTTCTTACTTTTTAATTCTCTGAACATTTTAGCCAGTTTTTGGATCATACGTGCTCAATGTTATTTTTATTCAATTATTGTACCCTACCTACCAAGTTTTTTAATTCTTGTCCATTAAATTCTATTCAACCGCCTTCCTTCCTAAGATTATATCTTCCAGAATCTTAAGAACCTACCTTCGATATACTCTAGCACAGATCGCAGCCTGGCAGTATACTTGAACAGTGATGTGTTTGCCCTCAAAAATAATGATAATTTAGATTTTTTTATACCTACAGAGAGATGGAACTGATAGGAAAGCTACTGTAATAATTCTTCAGCCCATCATTTCTCCTTCTCACTTTGCTATCACACAGACCTTCAGTGACATTCTTCCCTTCCAAAGCTCCTCAGCATTTGATGAGAAATTGCCATCTGACTTATAGATGGTGACTTCTGGGTCCTCACATTGTAAGATTGGACAAGACAGCTCTCTGGGTCCTGAATTCGGGTTGTATATTGGAAGTACAGTTCAAGAGTACTTGTGTATGGGTTCAAATCTCCTTCTGATGGAGGGAGAAGGAATAGGATTGAGACTTCATTTGGTGCCTGATTAGACATGTAAGAAATAATTATGGAGGAGGAAATACTGGAGCTGAGAGAAGTTGTTGCTTGTAAGGCTGTTAGACATCCTAATAGAAACTAGGCAGTAACAGGAGTCTGAAACTGAGCAGGAGCCGAACAGATGAGCAGATTCATTTGCCTGGAAATACACCTAGAGAAGTGAAGATGGAATAGATTCCCCAACCAGCTAGTATTTAAAGAGACATAAAGCAGTGAGCAGAACAGACAAAGACACTGAGAGCTGTGAGTGGCAAGAAAATAGGGCAAACTTGTCGTCGTTCTGCCACAAAAGCCTGAGAAGAAAGTGTATCACACAGGGAAAGAGAAAACTCGGTCTCCTCTAATGCTTCTTCCAGGCAGACAAAATGGATGATTTAAATGTGGGAGGAGAGGTACAGGACAGGGTAAATTAAATAGATGGCAAATAACCCATAAATTGATCCAGGAGGGAGAAGGTAGTGTTTGGGCCACATCATCATCACGGGAGGATCTTGGTGTGGGATACCTGCAATGCATTTTTGTGAGTTCTAAGAATGAGAAAATATAAACACAAAATTCAGGGTTTAGATGCTAGAGCAAGGTCTGTGTAAGCAGACATCCAGATGGATCATTCTTGGGAATGAGTGAATATAGTTTAGTTAGGCTCAGGGACAAACTATGTCTTTGGCTTAAGGTAGCCTAGTATGGAGAGGATTGTAGCTAGGATTTTGTCCCTTCTAGAATGAGTCATCTATGACATAGACCTTGGGCAATGATGCACTATCAAAGAGACAATGTCATGATTTGAACCAGGGCAGTAGAAAAGGAAATAAGACATAAATCAGTAATGATGATATTGGAAGCAGAAATATAATCCAAAGTGTTGCAGATAAAGCAGCATGGGGAGACTGGGCAGGGGACCATAAGAGTGGGACACATCTGGACCAATGGTGGAGATCCCTTTGTGATCAAGTTGAATAAATAAGTGGAGACTTGATGGTGTGAAATTTCATTACACAAGGCCAGTCACTGAAGACATGCTTCAGGGCTGAGTGTGTAAAGATGGGTTTGAGAACAAGTAAGGAAAATGTAAGGGCTAGGAGACGTTGTGTATACTAAGAATGAAATCCAGGAAGGTTGACACCAAGAAAGTAATGTGATGGCCACAATGGTAGAAACATTAAAAAAAAAAAAAAAAAGAAAAGAAAAAAGTAAAGAAAGAAAAGAAAAAAGACCACAGTAAAATATTGAGCTCAGAGTCTGAGTCTGATACAAGATGTCTGCTGAGATCAGCAAAGTGCTCACAGGAGACAGGTAGAGTTTTATGAAACTAGTAGAATAACTATTTAACCATTGCTTCTTCCTCCTCCTTGCCTTACCCAAACAACCTGCTATGAAAGTAAAAATAATCCCATATAGATCCTTTTTATTAAGGAATTGAGCTTTTCTTTCCAGCTCACCTTTTGGTTCCAATTATAGTGCCTGTGATTTTTTTTCAGCCTCAAAACAATGATAATTATGTGTGTGTTTATACAAAATAGACCAAGCAGGTAATATGCTTATTATTTGTGTTCAGACCATGGTGCTATTGATGTGAACTGGCAATAGAGGTAATCCTTGTTATCTGATCTCAGACTCCAGTGCCTGCAGGATACATGGAGGCTATTACATCATCCTTAGTCAGCTCTCAAGCAAGACGACTTCAGTGCCTGGAATCTCATCCTGATCCAGGGTCCAGCCGCTTTGGGTTAGGTGGCTGTGGTACAAAGATCCCTCACATAGACTTTAAGCCTTCTTATATACATTAGAGATGAAATAAAATACTCGATTTAAATAAGAAAGTAAGTTGGGGATATCCCCCAGCAACAACACATTCATACTTTTCTAATGTTTTAGGGTGTCCTCAGATCATCTTGGAAAGGGGGGAAGGATAACAATGATGGATCACCAGTACCCTTCTTGGATCTTTGTCAATGAGAGGACATTCATAACCAGGTAACCATACATCTATATGATCTATTAGTCTGTTCCAGTCCCTGGTAAAATATGCTATCCAGATATTTCTAAGCATGACCTATGACCAACAAGGTTAGTGCCATGAATCACTAGGTAAGATACTAGATAAGGAAATAAAGCATATTCGTAAAGGCTGCTAAGCCATATTCTGTCATAGAGTAGCCACTCATATTTCATTAACAGTTGTCTGATTTCATTATCCTTCGGTTTTAATGACTGAAACATTTATGAAGACTAAGCTAAGGAGATAAAGCTCATGGATGATGTTAATACACTCAGAATTTGCGCCGAGGCCAGTAACCATGTATTAACTCCTTGGCTTTCTGTTTCTGAGACCCGTGGGGCCCAGAATACATGGTGTTCAGAGGCCATTGTGAGACTTGGCCATTCCCATGAAATAAGGTGAGAAGATAGTGAATGCCACAGTGACAACGTTATTAGTCTGTCTGTTGTTTGAGCAGCACATTGATGAAGGGCGTAAACAGAGGCAGAGAAGTGATTGTTCACTTTGTTCACCGTGGAGATGATGGTGTCTCAAACCATGGCAGCTAGAGCCTTGGAACAAGGACTACAGTAGACCACCCAGCTAGGTGCCTGTTGAGATTAGCAAAGCACTCAGAGGAAACAGTGCACCAAGGATTTTATGCTACTATCTTGATAAATAGTTTACATATTATGTTGCATTTACAGAAGTAGAAAAGCTGAGATTTAAAATGTGTATATTGAAAGAATAAATGTATCCAGATCAAACATTCAGGAAAAATGCAGTTTAATTGTACCTTATTTATCACCTTAAACAGATCCCATTCTACGTAGCTGAGAACATACTGTTTCTTGTTTTACATACTCATTATTAGATTACAAATATTTCCCCATACCACTAAAGGAAATCTTCCTAAAATGTAGTATTCAATGACACAGAAAATCTACCCTATAGTTGTTCCCTAATTTCTGTCTTCAAGATGGCTGCAGTTTTGTTTTGTTACATAAGGGTGGTTGACAGAAATAGCTCTGAGGCAATGTGTACAAATAAGGTAAGGTTACTTCTTCAAATTAGCTCTCTAAAAACATCTGCTTTCGCTAGCAGCTGAAGGTCTCATGGCCTCTCTTCCTTATTTCCTCCAGCAGTGCTTGGTTAGCCTGGGTAAAATGTAAATCACTTGAGGGTAAGAACTATCCATCTTCTGCATGTGTTTCACAAAGTTGGACAGGTGGGTGAGTTTAATGTATGAAATGACCTGTAAGTGAAACATAAATGCTCATCTTATTTTAACAGTTATGGAAAGTATTATGGAAATATAAATATACACAATCCTTAGTTTCACAAACAAGAGAAAAAAGTAACAAAGGAAAGGTAAGTCAATTAGAAAATTGTTGACAATGGTAATACTTTAAATTACCCCAAATCATTAAAACAGCCATGCATAATTAGCTCTACAATACTGCCATAACCCTCAGTCAGACTGCATTGAACTTCTCTCTCTCTCTCTCTCTCTCTCTCTCTCTCTCTCTCTCTCTCTCTCTCTCTCCTTTTTGGCAGAGATGGGAAGGACTAGTTTATTTAGGTCACCTGTACATTCATCTTTCTTACACATCAGCCTTAACACCCAATATGGAAAAATTAATATTTTCATTTCTGAAAATATTTTAACAAGCATTTTCTAACACCCAGCTATAATATAGAAGAAAAAGGAAAAAGAAAAAGGAATGTATTTTTGAAAACCTGTGTATGTTTCCACGGTATTATTTCTCTGCAATTAAATATATCACAATGAAACCACACATTGATGGGATTGGTCCCAAAGAAGGCTCAGATTGCCGTGACCTTTATTTCTTTGTCTTTGACTCAGTCAGCTAAAGAACTTAGAGTTTGTTTTCCGTAGTCCAGGTGTCTTTTAGGCCATGGCTCTCTACATGCTCATTCGAGCCCTGTATGAGAGCGTCATCAGGAAGCATACTCCATAAACACTATGCAGCAAGACAGAACTCTTCAACACGTGTTGTGTGGAACTCTTGATTACGAATTGGAATCTCACCAACATTACAGCCCCTGGGCTCTGTCCCAGAGCCAGTCAGGTGACTCTCAGAATCTTACCCACAGTACAGATGTTAGGCTCTGTCCCAGAACGGGTCAGGTGACTCATCTGCCTACTGAACTCAGTGAACTTCTTGGAGGAGGAAGGGATGAAGTTCTGGCAACTTGTAACTTTCCATCCTAAAATTCCAGAAACCATAAGAAATCTCTGCAAAACTGTCATCAAACATGATAGCAATGTTACTGGCTAATTATGGTACCCAGGATGTACACATCTGGCAAGCAGTCTCCACTTGTTTACTTACTTCAGCAGTTTTTCAGCTCTCCCTGTCTGCATTAGGCGTCTTAGGAAACAAAACAGAAAATGTCAACTTATTAAGGTATTTTTATTTGCCTACAGAAATGCAAAGTGTTGGAAATTGCTATTAAAATAGATTTAAAAATACTAAAAAATAATATTTACCCAGTTGAAAATTTGGTTCCAGCATATATAATGAGAATTAATATATGAGTGATAGAACAAGAGGCCCTGAAGTCAGGGCCCCACCAGCAGCCAGCAAAAGCACTTGTATCTTAGGACTGGGGGGACAGTTTGTTTTCCAGACTTCCTGGCTCATGGTTAGCACCATTTCCTTTCAAGCTCCACAGCCTCTGGTTGCAGCTGCTTCTTCACTGCCTGGAGTCATAGCAGTGCTAGGTGCCCATGCAAATTTTCCAAATTAAATGTGGTTCCATTTGGTTGCTTTCAAAGCACCTTCATTTTACCTTGTAAATCAGACCACTTTAGAGGTGAGTGAACACAAGCCCTGTATTTAAACAAAAGGTTCAGTCCAGTTTCAAAAGCAGGTCAGATTTCAGAACCCAGTAGGCTTGGTGCTTTTTCAGAACCTGAAATCCACCCTCACAGGTCTGAAGGTGCATGTGCACTCCTGCCCTTAGTAAAGAAGTTTAATTAGCATGGCGTCATGAGTTTATGCAGAAAGAACATTGTCCTTCCAGCTTCTTTTTCCAGTGCCCTTTGCTGAGACAAAAGAACCAGCCACCTACATTGCTAAGCACAAATTACTCACAAAGGGACAGTGTTCCTGAGTCTTCCTCCAACCAGGCTCCTCATCTAAGGAGTGAACACCCACCAAGCCCTGTCTACTAGGAGACAAATTGCTCTCAGGAAGGACACTTCTGGGTTTAGCAGGACACTCAAGGCCTCTCTAAAGCGTTTTATAGAGTCAAGAGTTTAACATGAACCAGAGACAAAGGGTTTGAAACATGTGCTTGGAATCATCTCCTTTAAAACACGGACATTTCTCTGTGTAGGGGTTGTTTTACAGTTTTCATGGTGTTATTACTATCTGATGATCTGGTGAAAATATAAGATTATTGTAATAGAAACTGAATGCTACGTATGGATTGTGTCACAGGTATTACAGTAATGTCCACAGATATATGGGAAGAGGGCACTTGTTAAAAATTCTTCATAGCCAATATTTCCCTAAAGGCCTATGTTATCAGTAGCCATTGGGTGTGTCAATGACAGTCCCCTGCTGCTACCAGCATAGTTCATCTGCTGTATTACCCAGTCTGTCACTTCAGCAGGTGTCTCTCCAAGATACACAGAGACTTTTCCAGAATCAGAAGTCAAATTTCAAATACAACACTCTTCCATTTATTACCTGTGTAGAATTTGCTTGAATTTCTGATAGCTTACCTATTCCATTATGTCACAATTGCATGTGTGTTATCTGTGTGTGCGCCCCCCCACCACCACCTTCAGAGTAGACTGGCATTCAATTTCCATATTTTATTCCCTAAACAAATGATGTTTGAGGGTGTGCCTTGAGCCAGAAGCTGTTGCTAGAAGAGCTAAGGTGTTTGGATAAAGCAGGACCTTTCTAGAAGGAGCTTGCTGTCTGACACTTGCAGCTCTCATCTTGCCCAGAAAATTGCCCAGAGGTCAGGCCCTCCCTGAGAGTTTCTGGGTCTTCCTTGGGGATGAGGTAGGTACCATCATGTCCAAGTCCCCAGCTGGTTCAGCTGCTGTGCTCTTTGGGAAATGCAGGTTTAAGGAGGCAAAACAAAGTGAGAGGACCTCCCCTGACTGAGATCTAGCAGAGACTGTTTATACTGTTATACTGAGGTCTGAGTAGAGGGAGGGCTAAAGAGAGTTAAGGAATCAGGATCAAGAGATATCTGATGCAGGAAGCTTCGGAATCCAGTGGCCAGTGAGTTAGAACAAGCAAAGTGTTCTACGCCAGCCAAGTACAGGACACATGAAAGTATCTCTCTCTCTCTCTCTCTCTCTCTCTCTCTCTCTGTGTGTGTGTGTGTGTGTGTGTACACATATTTATTTTATGAGTATGGGTGTCCTGTCTACATGTATGGCTGTGCACAATATACAAGCCTGGTACCTGCAGAGGCCAGGAGAAGGCATCAGATTCTCTGGGAATGAAGTTGTGAGCAGCTGTTGGGTGCTGGGTATCAACCCTGGGTCCTCTGGAAGAGCAGGCAGTGCTCTAACTTCTGAGCTACCCCCCGAGACCTGAAAGGAAACTGAGAAGGAAAGCAGGAGAGGGCCAGAACCATGTATCATGATAAGGGTTGGAGGGTTTTCTCAAAGAGCTACAGATAGACATTTAAAGACATTAAGCAAAGCAGATTATATTATTAGACACGTTCTGTGCTCAGTGACATCATGTGAGTGACAGGTGGGTGTTATTCAGAACAGCCAGGCAGTTGCTTAGTGTATTTATTTAGAATCAAGAAGAATCAGCAACCAGTCATGAGAGCAAAGCCAGTTATAGTGGCCGGAAGGCTATGTGAGGAAAAAGCTCCAAGGTGGATCTCCTGCTTGCTCACATCGATGGCCCTGTGGACCACACATCACCTTTTAGCAGCACTCTCACAGGCCTGCCTGGTGAGCCTGGATGACCTACCGGTAGCAGGTGGAGAACTTCGTTAAGTAGACCAGTTGGATCACTTCCCCCTCCAAAAGGAGCAGGGCATCTGAGTGTGAAGTCACCGTTGGTCTTTGTTCTTAGCAGGCACAAAGTCCCTCACCTTTCACACACAAAGAACATTGTTCCATAGCACTCTTGTGCCTCTCCAAACAATGATCAGCGATGTGTGGCACAGTCGTGTTTACTTTTCAAGTGATTTATTTCCCCAAGATTTTCCATTAAGCCTTGTTTTAGAAAAAGTAGGAATACATGGGTGTGAATGAGAAGCATCACCTGGAACCATTCTCTGCTCTCTACCTGGCCAATCACCTCCATTTCCCAAGCTCCCTCAGCCTTACACAGTTGCCTGAACAACAACAGCCTCCCGCTGGGGCTTCCACTCTGAGGCCCATTCTCTTGAAGCTACAGATGTTTCCCTCTTCTGTAAGCCCCACTGTGAGTGTAGCCTCAGAGGCCAGGAGGCCCTCTACAGCCTCTTCGGAATCACTTCCTTTCCCTTTCCTTCAGAAGTGCCATGCTTACTCCTGCTCTCAGACCACTTGTGTGTCTGCCTGGAATCTCTCCCTCACTCTTCCTCTGTGTGCTCCTGATACTGAGGCCTCAGTTTACCATCTCAGACCTCCTGAGCTGCCTCTCTCACATCTTGTTCCCAAGCACTGTACCATAGAATCATGTTTTCTTCTCCGAAATCTTATCCTTCTTCAAATGATGGTTTTCCTTTCTTTCTTTGCCCTCTGCTACAAAGTCATTCTCGTCTGTAAACACCCTGATGCTTTGTTCAAGGCTGAATTCTGCTTCTACTACGCCTGTTACACTTTAGTCCCTCTCCAGAGTCCCACTGGATAGAAATGAGTGAGTGACTACCTCAAAGACCTTAATCATGACATTACTATGACTTCACATGTATCATCCCCAGATGATGTTTTCATATCAACGGGTAAAATGATGATCCATGCAACTGGTCTCTCTTTTTTTAATGCACATACAAGTTTAGAGTCTTAGAAGTAATCAATGTAGTTCTAGATTGAAAGACCACATATCTGAACTGCCACTCTCCCTGTAGGAAGCCTCCCCTCCGCTTTTAAAGAGCTAATATTACCTGAGTTCTCAGTGCTGTAGATGTAAAAGATTGGATCCCAAAGCGGGAGCCCTGGGCTGTACTGGAATCACAGAGAACTTGTTAGGAATGCAGATCCTCAGGGCTCACCCATCCCAGACCTCCTTTGTCAGAAGCTTGGCAGGCTCAGCTCAGCAGTCTTGTCTCTGCAAGCTCTGTGGGCCATGCTGTTGCCCATTCAAAGTTGAGAAATTTATAATTAACATATGGATCCGTGGGCTTCATGGCACTCACATACTGAGCAGTCTACGATGCTTCTATATTCGTGGAATTTTCAAACAGGGTTTCCTTCACCATCAAGGGCTTCTCACTCTGTCCCCTCCCAAAACAGCACCAACAAGAAACAAAGTCTCAAAAATGTCAAGTGTTCCCTTCAGACTAGCATTGAAGCATGAGCTGTGGCACTCATGTGTAAATAGCATTGGCATTGTGACCCAGCTCTCAGGCCAGAGGAGAAGATGGAAAGGCAGAGCCCTCCTTCTCTCTGGCCTCTGCCCACTGATGGTGCAAGCTGCCACAGTACTCTGCTGCTTGTGCTAGCAGGAAATGAGATCTGATGTGCAGCCTCCTACTGCAGATGCCAACTGGACAGCAGGTTATGTTTTCATTTTTAATCTTAAACTTTAGAAGCCAAACAGGAACCAAGCTGTGATGGCTCATGCCTTTAATCCTGATACCCCTGAGGCAGAGGTAGGTGGATGTCAGTGAGATCAAGGCCCAACCTGGTCTACAGCAAGGACATAGAGAAACCCTGTCTCCAAACACACACACACAAACACACACACACACACACACACACACACACAAAATGGGGGAAGGGGGAAGAAACCAAAGATGAAAGGAAATGGTCCCCCCTCCCCTGCCTTTGATGGATAGAAAACAAACACTCCAGGTCACCACATTTTCAAATACTGGTATTTACTCTTCTGAAAGGAATCCATATGAAATGGTCAAACCCAAAGCCTATAAAAGCCAGAAACTGAGGAGGCAGCAACAGGGGTTCCTGAGTTCTAGGCCAACCTGGGTTACAGAATAAGTGTTCCATCTCTCTATCCTGTCCACATGGCTTAGTAGCATGGTTCCAAGTAGAAAGGCCCCTCTCACAAGGTGGAATTTAGGTAGTTAAAACATCTGGCGACTTCTTTATCTACACCTAGTTCCACACACACATCCCCTCTGACCAGGGTGAAGTTTCTGGTGCTCTAGCATGGAGTTTCTGGAGCAGCCAGGAATTCTTCTGAATAGAACAGTGCATGTGCCACTGCACTGGACTCTGACATCAAGAGACAGAAATTTGCTTCAATCAGGATGGCTCTCTTCTTCCACCTCACCCCATCCCCCATCCCTAACCCCCCCCCCTCCAGCATTCAGACTTTGGAACCCAATCCCTTCATTTGCAATGGAAATGTGGCTAACCTACTTTGCTAAGCTGAGGAAGGTCTGTAAACCAGGTGGTGAGATGAGGCATTCTTTCTTCAATGTCCTAGCCAGAAAAAGAGGCCCAAGGCAAGGAGATCTGGCACCCAAGCTTTCTTTGGGGAGAGGCCTAGCTAAAGTTTGCAATTTCAATTGCAGGATTCAAGTGGATTGTAAGGAACAATAAAGTAAGCTCTGAGAAGTTTACCAATGCTTAAAGACATCAGCACTTTAGAATGACCACAGTGTTAGCTGGCTTCATAAGGATTTATTTTCTGTTATCCTCATATTTCCTGATCCTGCCATTCCAGGGGCAAGCAACCATGTATACTATGAATTATGGATGTCAGTTATGAAAAATCATGAATACATTAAACACTTAATGTACAGTTTGGAAAGTGTGCAACATTACAATCCACAAAATAGTAATCCTAGCAACAGTCAATCCATGATGCCTACACATTTAATTCCTAGTTGTTTTTTAGATTTATTCTATTTGCATGTGTGCATGTGCCCATGTGTATCTGGGGAAGTATGGGTGTGTGTGTGTGTGTGTTCATGTGCACAGGTGTCTATGAGGACCAGAGGCTTCAGAGCCCCTGAAACTGCAGTTACACACAGCTGTGAGTCACCTGATATGGGTGCTGGGACCCAAACTAGCCCCTAATTTCTAGCTGTTTTATAAAAGCATATAGAAAGGTTTCAATCAAACTTTGAAACTGTTGAATAATCGTATTGCTAAACAAAGTCAATGGAGAAAAGAAAACTACATATGCAAAGGGGTAGGAGGTGTTTTTATTCTGCCCTATGGGTTGAAGGAACTCAAGTAAAACAGTCCTGCTCTGAAGCATGGGACAATCCACAAAGAATGTCACCTAGTGCCAACATCAGGCTGCAATTTAGTGACTTACTTGAACCATCAACATGTTTCAAGTCTCCCAGAGAGTGACACAGATGTAGAAGGCACAGCCAAGCATAGCCATGTGTTACTTGGCACATAGTAGTCTCTGACTATACTTTGTTCATATTGGGCACAAGTTATAAGGATCAGGAATGGGACAGGGCTCATGGTCTTCAGGGAAAGGGTAAGATAACCATGTTGTGATGCTGTGAACAATTGGAAAAGCAAGAGTGGATTGTTATATTACAACTCAAATTTGATGTCCATGCATCTCTGGATAGGAAGCATAACTCTCCTCCACCCATCATCCTGTCTCATGCCTGTATTTATTAGTTTTCAAAATCAAATAAACTTTTCTTCTAGACAGCCAGATAGTATAAGGAAGAGGAACTCATTTCATTTCTAAGTTTGTTATTGATGACACACATCATAATGTGGGCAGCTCCCATCTCCTGAGCAGCTACACTTCTGGCCACAAGGAACAAAGTACACTTTAACATTTTACAGTTCATCTGCATACACAAAGTACACCTGAAAGTTTTACAGTTCATTTGCATACACAAAGTACACCTTAACATTTTACAGTTCATTTGCATACACAAGTACACCTGAAAATTCTACAGATCATTTGCCCATGCTGTAACCCACTAAAACCAAACAAGACCTTAGAGGGATAGGTGCCCTTAGCATCCCTCCTCCCCTTGGCAGTTCTTTCTGGTTTGCTCTCTCCCAAAACCCATACTGGAGAATTCTGGGCATGCATCAGTGCCTCCCAGTATCCCTGCCCTGCAATGCCAGTGTTAGAATGCCTGTATCTCTGGTGGATGCTGATGGTCCCATGAATTCCTTCAGTTAGAAGTTCAGTCTATATAGAAATTTGGCATTTCTCAGTTTAGTGAAAAAACCTTCCCCATAGTGTGTGACAATGTTCTTAAAAACCATGTTATGTACTTTGATGTAATATTTTATGTTCCAAAAATCCCACACGTTTTTCCCAGAAAGTCAAGATCTGATGACCCATTCAAATGTGTTTTAATCTTATTTCTGTTTCTTTGCTGTCTCTGTGTCTTCTAGACATCCCAAGTTCATGAAAAAGGACCAGATGGGTAGCCCCTATCTGAGCTGCCATTTCAGAACTTCATTGGGGGATTTGAATGGCCTGTGCTAACCAACTGATCTGTGTTGGGTGAGGACATATTTGGGAGCTCAGGGAGAGAGAGGCACATTTGTTTCTTTTTCTTCATTAAAAATGGGTCCACTTAAATGGGCTCTTAAAATTCTGCTAAAATTACCACTGACAAGTCACATTATATATTTAATCCATATCTCTTTTAATGACAAAACAAACCAAAAAAACCTCAATACTTTTCATATAGCCATAAGTACCTATATTGCAGTTATTTTAGACTCCTTCTAGACTCTAGATCATTCCATATACATGGGACATTCAATTGACTCCCCAGAGAATGCCAGCCTTGTTCTTGAACCTCTGACTCAGTGTTATGATGGCCTCAACCTCCTTTGCTGCCTCTTTGTCTCATGCCTTCAGCTCTCTACCTGCTGGCTTAGGTGTTGGTCTGTTTTCCTCTTGCCTAAAACATCATTAGCTTCCCATTTCCCAGGGGATGAATTCATTTCTTGAAGCGCTCATTCTTGTGAATCCCCAAGTTCATGCTCTCACAAACTGCAGAAATGGTGATGGGTTCTTATTACTGCTTTCCTGACCTGGCAAGCCCTTCTGGTTTATGTATTGCCCATCCAGGTTCACCACAGGGAGGGACCATCTTGTGCTCACCTTCTATGTGTGAGCAAGGTTTCTTGACTGTGCTCATACAGTTATTCTGACATGTATGAATGAATAGCCCATTAGTTCAGCCTTGCTATTAGCATGCTTAATTTGAGTTAGCAGACACAGGGAACCAATGGATGGCAACCCTTTATTTCTTTATGTCCCTCATTTTAGCTAATCAACCTATTATATCACAGGCTCACCTTTCTTCCCAATGTTACCTACACCCATTTCTTCACTGAGTCCATAAACTAAGCATCTTCTAAAATCCTCTTTCTGGTAAGATAAACAGAGCTAAAAGGCTCTTGTAGAATGCATTCATAATCACTGTTTTTTACATAACTTCTAAATTTTATGATTTTTCATTTTACCTTTTACCACTAACTTTGTTAAATTAATTTAAATGTTTTAAGTTTACTGAGCTATGTCTTTGTCTATGTTCCCAAATGCTTCAAAGTTTTCTTAATACTCAATCAAAAAACTTTGGCCTATGGTGAGATGAATGGGAACTTTGGTGGTCTTTTGCTACCCCATGTTGCACAATGGAGGATGGATCCATTGGCAGGGTTTCTCTGCAAAGAGCCAAGCTAGAAACATGTTTAGGGTGTGTGGATCATATGGCTGCTGTCAGAGACATTCCACTCTGTAGTTATAGCTTGAAAGCAGCCACAACAAATAAGCAAATACATTATTAAGGCTAGTTGCCATTATAAATTCGTTTACAGAAACAAACATCCCAGGACAGGGGTTGTCAACCCCCCCCCAAGTTGTTTGGAGAATTGTTTTGGTGCGAGAAGATTGGGTCAGACTTTGTTCTGGGACCGAATGTTCCCATTACACAGTCCCAAGTGATGCTTCAAAGGCTTGTGCCATGCCACATCCTAGGCTTTTTCCCTGGGCTTTTGTCAGAAGCAGAAGCTGAGATTATATAAAGCTTCTTGTGCTTCCATAACGATGCTCTGAGCTCATATCAGGACTAGCATCCCTGGTGACCCGGAAACTTCTTGGTGCTGCTGTGGCATAAAGAGTGAGGCCTTATAAAGGACTATTAGGATCTTGAGTGGGAGGACAATGGTAATGACCTCCCCAGGGACAGAATCAGTGTAGCTGGTGAAATTTAGAGCAGAAATACTCATAATATTAAAAATTTTGAGTAAGGCATTTGGGAAATGGAACATTAGCCTGGAGGCCTTCACTGGGATTTCTTTCTGTTCTCATTGCATGGAATGTATGGACTCCTGGAAATGTACACATTGGATTGCAAGTGAGGAAAAGTCAGTACAAAAAGAACATGTAAAAACAATATGCATAAAGCCTGTTGTTCAGTATTCAGCCAGTGTTTGCTGAATAACAGATTAGGATGAACAAGTATCCTAACCATCAGAGAGAGCGAAACCAAACTGACTGCTCTCATAGAGCCTGTACTCTTAGTGAATGGCACAGGTATTTGAGGATCAAGAAGATATAGACAATGAAATGCTTGAAGTAAATGTAATAGAATATTTTTTAAATAAATAGGTTTGCTTTAAACATACTTTTCCTCCTTTATCTTGTTATTACTGGTTTTCTTAGGAAGAGAATATTCTGATAATTTTTCTGAACCAAAACTGAGTGCCTACTTTTTACCAATGCTACCAGGGTGTACTGGCTGGTTTTGTGTCAACTTGACACCAGCTAGCGTCTTCAGAGAGGAAGGAGCCTCAGTTGAGGAAAGGCCTCTATGAGATCCAGATGTAAGGCATTTTCTCAATTAGCAATCAATTCAGAGGGCCCAGCCTATTGTGGGTGGGGCTGTCCCTGAGTTGGTGGACCTGGGTTCTAAGAAAACAGGCTGAACAAATCATAGGAAGTAAGCAGCACCCCTTCATGGTCTCTGCATCAGCTCCTGCCTCCAGGATCCTACCCTACTTGAATTCTTGTCCTGACTTCCTTTAGAGATAAACAGCAATGTTCAAGTATAAGCCAAATAAACCCTTTACTCTCCAACTTGCTATTTGTTCACAGCAATAGATACTCTAAGACACAGGGATACATAAAATCTGAACAAAACTTCTAAACATCCCCTCCCTCAAGGAGCCTCATTCTGGTGGGAAAGATAGAACATACAATTGATAAGTCAAATTTATAGCAAGACATTATGGCTCATGCCCTTAATCCCAGTACTTTAGAGACAGAAGCTGGAGGCTTCTGGTTTCCAAAGTGAATTGTAGGCCATCCAAGGCTACAGAGTGAGACCTTGTAATAAATAACAAACAAATAAATAACAGAAAGGAGGGAGGGAGAATGGGAGTATGTCAGGAAATCAGATCTTTAGAGCATTAGAGGGTACCTCAGAGGCAAAAGTGAAGGAAGAATCCAAGATCCGAAATGTTGGGAGAGGCAAAGATTTAGAATGGGTGGTCAAGAAAGACTCCTTACATATGTGGCTTTAAAAATAAAATGGTGGTGGGTATTTTATTTTTATTTTATGCCTTTGGGTGTTTTGCTTGTATGTGTATGTCTGTGTACTGTGTGCATGAGTTTTCTGTGGAGGCCCCAGAGGAGGCCTGTAGATCTGGTGTGAACAGTTGTGAGCTAACTTGTGTGAGCTGAGAAAGAACCCAAGTCCTCTGGAAGGGCAGTCAGGGCTCTTAACCACTGACCGGTTTCTCCAGCCCCATGGGTGGCCTTGATTAAATGCTTAACAAAAATGAATGAACGGGCTAGCAGTGTTACGGTAGAGGGGGAGGTCGTTCCAGCTGAGCAGTCTGCAAGTTTGAAGCCTCAAGACCTGGAGTGTTCAAGAGACATCAAGAAAGCCCAGTGTAGTAAGTGAAGGAGAGAGCAATGAGGAATGAGGTAGATGATGCTGACAGAAGACTGGATCAAACCTCGTCTCTCAAGTCAATGGGATGTTGAATCCCATTCTGAGAAGACATTGAAGATTTTTGAGCAAAGTAGAAAGATGGTCAAGCTTACTTTACGATAATTCCTTAGTCAAGAATACACAACAGGTACAAGAGGCCTTGTAGGAGGCCATGTCTGTAATCTAGGTGAGGTGTCAAGCCTCTCCAGATGT
This sequence comes from Phodopus roborovskii, assembly GCF_943737965.1. Classification (NCBI taxonomy): domain Eukaryota; kingdom Metazoa; phylum Chordata; class Mammalia; order Rodentia; family Cricetidae; genus Phodopus; species Phodopus roborovskii. The sequence continues at coordinate 13,306,356 of NW_026126525.1, forward strand.
GCTGAGTCAGAGGGAAGGCAGACACTTGGCAGGAACCAGTGCCCCACAGGGTCTACCTATCCCCTGAGTGAGATTTCTCTGGAGCATGGAACATTAATTAAGCCATGGATTGACCATTGTCTTCACATAAAAGAGAATTATCGTGTCAGATTCATAATAGCTTAGTGATTAACTCTTGTGAAACCAAAGTGAATATGAACCATATTTGCTTCATAGCAGCCTCCTTTGACCAAGCTGTCCTGCCAATGTTTTATTCATTCGTCCCTTGCCACATATATTTTATTTATGAATTCACATATTTATACTATTTTAATAGTCTAAGAATGCTTCTGACTCCCATGGTGTTCCTTAAATTAAAATGGCAGAATAATAATGATTCCACCAAAACATTTTTTCATCTCATACTTTTATGAAAAGTACTATCATTGTGTTTTACTATTCTAAGGCTTAAGATTGATTATAACTGGAAAATGTTCTTTTTCTTTTCTTTCTTTTCTTTTTCTTTTTTTAGGGAACAACTCAATTCTTTACTGGAGGCTTATAATGTTTTCTATGAAAAGCAGAAAAATCTGCATATTTTGTATGGACAGGTAAGCCCACTAAAGAAATGCAACAGTTTGATTTCACAGGAAACAGATTCTATGAGCATGTAGCCGAGTCAGGGTCATCTGAAATCTAGAACCTGGGGACATGGGTGGTCTAAATAAGCAGGTAAATCTCTAACTCATTCTGATTTTCATGTTTAGACTAATTCACAAAATAGCAGGCCTGGAATGACTACAAGTTACTAAGTATTTTTGGAGCAGGAAAGCATATAAAAACAATGTTAATGATACATTTGCCTTTTGTTTTAAAATGGAATATTTCTCAAATAGTGGATGATGTTATGAACTTTCTTACATTCAAAGCAACATGTGTGTGGAGAGGTGTACACTGTGACACCATTTGCAATGAGAGAATATGATGGTATCTTTGTATCCACCAGTGTGATATTATTATAGCAAATCATACTGGATACATAAGGGCCAGTTTGATTTGTTCATTAAAATGAATAAGCTGAGTTCCAATGAATACATGCTATCTCATAATGTCAACAGTTTTAAAATGTTACAGAAATAGTTTGGTAATTTCAATTTCCTAAAAACTGGCTTTCCATAATAACCAATGATTTTATAATATAACTTTCTAGTTTCTATACTCTCAAAGTTTCTCTAACGATACATTACTTCAATAAAAAGATATTTAACATATAAATTGAAAATAAATTGTATGAGAATTGCTCTGTTCCTAACATTTCTGAGTATATTTGCAAAATACATATATATCCCTGTTGGCTAATTTTTCTTCACTTACACATTTACTCCTTTTGTTATACTACTTCTATTTTGAAGGAGTACTTCAAAAACTATTAATTTTTTCACACATATGTTCTTAATTTGTGTGTGTTTTTTATGTGTGTGTTGCATGCACATAAGTATACAAGCATACATACCATGTTCACACTCAAGGAGGCTAGAGAATGGTGTCTCTGGCTATCATTCCTCTCTTCGCTTTGAACCAGAATCTCTCACTGAAATGGAAGGTTGCTGCTTTGAGCTTAGCCATTCAGTGAGCTGTTGGACCAGCCCCCAATTCTGGGGTCATGCCAGCCTTTTACACAGGTGCTGGGAATTTGAACTCAGGTTTCCCCTGTTCTGCTTAGTATCATATAGTATGTTTTCATATGCATCTTTTTTCTTTTACTGAGATGAAATCTCAGTGTATAGCCCTGGCTAGCCTGGAACTGTATTCTAGCTGGTATCCAGAAATCTTTCACTGGCCTCCACCTCTTTGCTGATTTTAAAGATGTGTGACACCACCATCCCTTAATAAACAGTCTTTCTTTTGTTCAATATAATTTTATGGGTTAAATTATTATTTAAACAGAAATACTTTCTAATTCCTAATTCAGTACAGTTTTTAAATCTGCAATACTTTTGAATTAAATGGAGCTAAGCAATATAATGCCACTTAGTCTAAGAGCCAGAGCTCAAAGAGCATTTAATACACTGTGACCATTGGTGGATATGCCAAGGACACTGTGGCTTATTTTGCCAGGTATACTGTTTTAAAAATAAAAGGCTATTTCAAAATTAGAATTGTTTTATTGATATGCATAGAAGCCAAATAATTCAACCCAGGAGATGTTTAAACCTAGAAATATCTCCTACAGACTTATTTTATACATCTTTACTTAAAGCATTTAGCTTTCTATAAATGATGCAAAAACAATTACTGTGGGTAATGGCTTCGTCCTTAGGCTGAAGATGGACAACTGATTGTTGAAGGGATGCTAGACATTTTCTGGGGAGTAAAACGACCCATACAGTTAAAAATACAAGATGAGAAGCAAATATCTTCATTTGATCTGTTGAAGTCAACAGAAGCATTTTCCAGCAAAGGGTAAGTTGTCCTCCCTTGTAATTCCTCAGATGGCTCAATGTCTGCCTTTGCTGTGTGTGTTCTTAGCACAGGTTGCTTACCGCTGTGCATGAACGTTATAGGCAATCTCATACCATCCCCATTAACTGGGTATTTGGAAACCATGTCTCCAAAGTTAGGGGAAATTGTGCAGGACCTGGCAGGACCAGAAGGACCTTTGTTCCATGGGCTCCAGAGTCTAGGTTTGTGGGCCCTTCCACTCCATTGTGTCTCCCAAAGACTGCATTTGCTCACTGGAAGAGACAAGGCACAAAGGTAAGGTTTGAATAGTCACAGCTTGACCTTCAAAAATTGGGAAGAAAACTTAAATTTGTTCACTCCTTGAAACACAGGACTCTTGTTTTCTTGAGAGGAGACTGAATTGTGCTCATACTCAGAACAAGCAGAGCTGTTTAGCCAAGTACAGCGAAGTGAATTTGAAGTTCATTACACAGAGAAGTTTCTTGTGTGGGTAGATGCAACTGTACCATGGATGTCTGACTTTGGTGGCATTTTGTCATTACCCTTTATAGTTTTTCTTGAAAATTAATAATTATTCTAAATTATACTCATAAATGGCTCACTTCCTTTTTTCTCCATCTTCATTCCCACCTCACCTCCCTTCTGACACACCTGGACCACTGCAATTCTCTTCATACCTCCTGTCCTCCCATCCAAAAAAGGAAGAAATTAGGGTTCTACTGAGAAGAAATGGAGAGCCAGCTACCAGGGTGACACATTTTAGTAGTCTGATCTTTGTCCACTTTTAAGGAAAGTTAGGTATCACCCTGGAGAATATACCCATGTCCCACCATGATTTTTACCTTTCCAATGTGTGCCTTAAACAAGGCTGAACATTTTGTAATGCCGTAAACACATCATGCAATTTCTTAATTTCCTCACTCTGCCTAGAAGCCCAGAAGCCAGCCTATATCAATGGTCAGTCAAGACTTGCCTCTAATAAATTTGACTCAATGTCCTGAAAACCTTCCATGGTCTCCTAATCCATACTGAGCACACTGACAACTTTTCTCTATCACCTCCAGGCCACACAGTTGGTTGGACGTTTGCACATCCTGTCTTCCATCACCAGTGTGAGTTTCTAGCGACATATCTTGAATTGTGCTTATATCCCAGTGCCCAGCACAAAGAGGAAGATGGGGGAGGAAAGAAAGAGGAGTGAAAGGGGGAGAGAAGGGGATGGAGAAAGATAAAGTGGGATATAGAATTATGATAGATGGAGAAAGAAGGTATGAATAAGGGGGAATAAGATCAAATTAAGTCCCCAGAAACCTGTAAATAAATTACACTTGCTTTGTGTGATAACCACCTCGCCCCATCAGCGGTTCCTCACTAGTTTCCCATCCACGATAAGGGCTGCTGGTGGACACAGGACATGGTACTTATGAGCACAAATGGGACCACAACCTCAGTCAGCCTATGATGCCCAGCATCCCAGCATGCCATAGATACAAGATGACTGACAAGGCTGATCACTCAGATGACTGGAAACAGCATTTAAAAAGTATCTAGCCAGCCTGGTGGTGGTGGAGCACTCCTTTAATCCCAGCACTCAGGAGGCAGAGGCAATCGGATCTCTGTGAGTTCCAGTCCAGCTTGGTCTACAGGGTGAGTTCCAGGACAGCTAGATTAGTTACACAGAGAAACCCTATCTCAAACACCCTGCCCCAAAAGAATGGAGCTTTGCTTTAAAAACAACAGCAGCAGCAGCAGCAGCAAACAAACAAAAACAAAAACCAAAACTATACATGATATAAATTCACAAAATTAGCAATTGTATTTAACATCTTCCTAAGAACTCATGACAAAGTTCTTTGGGAAGCCAACACCTTTTGCTGTATTTTAATTCTTTTGGGTTCGTTAAAACTTTGTTAAGTATGAGGCCCAGGAGGTAAAAGGCACTTATACTGGTATGTGAAGCTATTATTATCTTAATAGCTATTCAGAGATATGTTTTAATTTCTCAAATTCAAAATACTAGTTTTGAACTAAAAATACTGAAATTGTGGGTAAGTTTTAGGAGCTAGGCTGGGGCTAAGGCAATATTGACTCTTTCATATGCTGCTTTCATAGTCTGCTGACTATCAGCTGTCATCCTCACACTGCATCGTCTGCAGAGCCCATTTTCACTGAGAGTGTTGCTGGTATATTAGGAGCCCTTCTCCTCACCTCACCATGGCCGAACATGACAGAAACAGCACAGAGGAGGGGAGGGTTATTTGGGCATGGTAGCTGAAGGGACTCTGTCCATAGCAACAGGGGCTTGAGCCATAGTTTGTTCCTATTTCAGCAAATCAGGAAGCAGGGAGCTCTGATCAAGATGTCTTCAAGGTCTGTCCCCGCAGTGAGCCACTTCTGCAAGCTAAGTCACAGTGTCAACAACTCCACAGCACTACCAGTTGGGGTCCACATGAGCCTATGGAGTGCATTTCATGTTCAAGCCTTAACAGCCCAGAAGTAAGACCGAAGTTATTTCTCCTTTAAAATTGAGAAAATGCAAGACAACTGCAGAAGCCTGTGACCGTGGTAACCAGACATGACTAGAACACTGCTATTGGCATGTCCTTTACCACAGTAGCCAGACTTTCTAGAACACTGTCTAGAACACTTGTGCTGCGAACCATATCTTTCTAGTGAGTAAAAATTAGCAGGAAGAAACCCCACCTCTTATGCATACAATGCAGACTGCCTCTGTCTTTGTCTCTGTCTCTGTCTCTCCTTCTCTCTCTCTCTCTCTCTCACACACACACACACACACACGCACACACACACACACACACACAGAGAGAGAGAGAGAGAGAGAGAGAGAGAGAGAGAGAGAGAGAGAGAGGCATGATAGCATTATTTGGTTATGGTTGGTTAGTCAAGAGGGCCTTGTGCAATCAGCTGAGCTTTCAGGCAGGAAGGCAAGACACCAATGGAATGGCCTTCCCTGGCTTCTACCCTGACAGTGCAGACTCACTCTACACTGTTTCCTGGCTGCAGTTCCTTTTCAGGTGACTGAATTTAAATTCTTCACCTCAACTAACTTTCTCTCATTTTCCTTTTCCCATACTGTTGTTATCCATGGACAGGACTTAACATCACTGCTCAGATCTGCTGTCCCCCATGGGTTAGTGGACAGTGAAGGACATGGACAGTGTGTGACCAGCTGCAAGGACTCCGGCTGAGCACCTGTCCATTCATGTTAGTTTGTTTTAATCGTGTTAGAAATGAGTCACACTGAGGAAGTACTAGCCAAATGGGAAGGGTAGAGTCTTAAAAAGTACATCGGTTTATTTGAGCTCTGGCCACTTGTGTGCATGGAAATGACCCTATGGGAGGACTTTGATCTCTCAAATCTCAGACAAATGTTTTATTACAGAAATTGTGTGTTTAAAATGAAACAGACAGAAAGTACCTCACCGGGGTTACTTTTGCTGGTTTTTCATTTCTATCTTAATATCTTTCTAAAGTCAGTGTTTGGCATATTTTAGACAAGCCATGGCAGAATGAAATAAAGAAGCGAACAGGTTCACAAGAAGTGAACAGGTGCATAGTTGATTTGCATCAGTAATGTTTTTTTTTTCTTGTGTTTATAGATAGGGAAGTGACTGCATTTTATTTGTCTATCAAATTTCTACCTCCATTTTATTTTGCAAACATTACAAGCCCTCTCCAGTGTTTAGATTTGTCCCTGTTAAACTTCCTGGTGCTTGGTCAAGCAACACAAACTATTCCATGTTTGAACATGTTCAACCATTTGATGTTAAGGTTCTAACCAGTTTTGCTTGAAAAGTATGGACAACTGCCCTTAAACTTAGTCATATCCACAGTATATAGAATGGTTCTTGAATTATACAATCCCAAGCTATGAAGTAGTTATTTTTGACTTCAGCAATGAGTGGCATGAAAGAAAGAGGCAAAATGAATATATTGAGCTTTTTATTCTTTTTCTCTTTTTTTTATTAATTTAGTTTTTACATTCCAATCACAGCTCCCCTGCCTCTCCCATCTGCTCCTCAGAGAGGGTAAGGCCTCACCTAGGAAGTCTACTAAATCTGTCCCATCATCTCATTGAGGTAGGACCAAGGCACTTCTCCACCCCCCTCACACACCTCTGTGTCTAGGCTGGGCAAGGTATCTCTCCATATAGAATGGGCTCCATTAAGTCAGTTTGTGCATTAGTGTTAGGTCTTGGACACACTGCCAGTGGCCTCATATATTGTTCCAGTCACACCATTGTCACCTATGTTAAGGGAGTCTAGTTCAGTCTTATGCAGGTTCCCCATTTGTCAGACCTGAGTCAGTGATCTTTCACTAGCTCAAGTGAGCTGATTCTGTGGGTTTCCCCACCATGGTCTTGACCTTTTGTTCATATTATTGCTCCCCACTCACTTCAATTGTACTTTAGGAGCTTGCATTGGGTAGTTGTGGATTTCTGCATCTTGTTCCATGTGTTTCTGGATGAGGGTTCTAGCTTCTATGGGGTGTGGATTGTAGGCTGGGTATCTTTTGCTTTATGTGTGGTATCCACTTATGAGTGAGTACATACTATATTTGTTTTTCTGGTTTTGGGTTACCTCACTTAGGGTGTTTTTTTTTTTTTTTCTAGTTCTGTCCATTTGCCTGCTACGTACTGAGCTGATTTTTAGCCCCTGTGTTTATGTGGCACCACTATTACCACAAGAAGTTAAGGAAACTGAGGGGGTGGCTATCACATTTGCCAGAGTCACTGACCAGCTGTGGGGATCATAAGTGGTCACTTTTGTAGAACTTCTGTTCCTCCTGTTGGAAACAGCACCTGGTTTCTTTGCATTTAGTTTTAACTTCTCATTGGTATTCAATTCCCATTACCACCCCTCTTTCAGTAGTGATTAAACATGACTACTTTAGATTGCTAATATGCTGTTTATTGGAGAAAATGTTTACTTTCATGAGCCATATGGATAGGGTGTGAGTAAAGAACTGAACTGCTAATACAAATAGTTCCTCTATTTCATGACATGTATTTTGACTGACAATATTTCCACATAGTAGAATTTGTTCAAAATCTTATTAACAAATATATTATGGTCATATTATCTACTTTGTATGTGTGTTGTAAATCAAACAGAAGAAGAGTTATAAAAGACTTCAAGAGAATTCCAAGATCAAGAGGAAAATAGTAGCTTTGCTTTGCCAGTGCCTTCAATTAGTGTTTATAAGATGTTTTTCATCAGTATGTTGATTATTTTTCTTTTGTTATGATAAAATGTCATGACAGAAAGCAACTTAAGGAAGGAAAAGTTTATTTGGGCTTTTGATTCTGAAGGGATAGAGTCGATGGCAAGGAAGGCATAGCACTATAGGACTATAGGAACAGGGAGCTGGCTGGTCACACTGTAGTGCACACACAAGTAGCAGGTAAGAAAGAGAGAGAGAGCAGTATAAGGCTACAAATCCCAAAAGCTAACTCAGTGATACCCTTCCCCCCAAAAGACTCAACTTCATACACTTGCTGTAACTTCCCCAAACCAACAGAGGACCAAGTCTTCAAATTCATGAACCTTTGGGGACATGGTCATTCAAACCACCAGTCAGGGACATTTGGGTAGAATTAAGGTCAGAGATGCCCCAGGTGTAAATATTTGGGGTTAATACTATAAAGGATTTTATGGAAGAAACTCAAAGTACAACAAAAAACATTCCTGAAAATAGTAGAGTCCATTTGCCTAGGGAGATTCAGAAATGCACTAGACCCCAAATTGTACCTGATCCATCATGAAATGAATTCAGATGGTGGTGATTACAATGAAGATGATGATGGTGGTGGTGATGGTGGTAGTGGTGATAACTGTGGTAGTGATGATGGTGATGTCGATGGTGATAATGGTGGTGGTGGTGATGATGATGGTGGTGATGATGATGGTGATGATGTTGGTGGTGATAATGATTGTGGTGGTGATGATGCCAGTGAAGATGATATTATTCAGATAGTATTTTAGATATATACTGAGTGTTTAACTATATTTAGGGCATTATTTCAAAATTGTTAAACATTAAATAAATAAACATATTAAATCCCACCAATAATTCTACCTCATACTATGATTATTCCCATTCTACAAATGAGGACACTGTGGGCAAGAAAGGCTATGTAACTAACTTGTTTAAGACCAGATAAATAAAATCAAAGTGAATGTTAGTCTGCTGTAACATAAACAGTTGTCATGATTCATGTATTCTGGACAAGAGAATTTTTGAAACTTGATAATATTCTACATGAGATAATATTTTTCTAGTGAATAATTTTTTTCAGATATTTTATTTTTGCAAATTGTATTTTCAAAGCAGTTCAGCCCTTAAACATAAGTACCATATCTTATCATGTTAGGGTCACTTTCTATAATTATTTTAATGCTGTAGATACTTATCCATGATTGTAAATGACAGTTTTGAGTCTAAACTTCCCTAAAACCTTAGGAGATATCCTTGTGTGTCAGTGACTCATACTGGTTTCTACCCATCCTTTCTTAGAATACATTTTACAGAATCTATGTAATTTTACATTTCAGTATTTAGCTGAATTATTTTGCTCCAAAATATACAGATTGTGTTTAAAACATGCCTACACTGTAGTATGAATGTAATCTTTGTAACATTGTAAACTTGTTTTAAATTTGGATAACACATCTACCTACAGATGCCCACAGCTACAGAATCAACATTGTAAATCTGAAACCCATCACATGGAATTAGTCTCAGTGACCGGATTTTTTTACTTTTCAGGGGGATGACTCGCTGGGGAGAGTTTGATGACCTTTATCGTATCAGTGAGCTGGATAGGAGCCAAGTTTTGCTGTCCGAAGGCAGGCATTCCTCGGAAGGTCAGTATCAGAGTGTTATTATCAGCATGGTGTTATTCTAACAACATAAAGTATGACTCCTAAATATTTGCCTCTTACACAGTATTGCTTGATGAACTCATATATGTGTGACAGTGTTGCTTATGCAGTTCATTACTGGTGGCCACCAGCCCAAAGCATATTGCTGCTTTGCTTTCATGAAATTTAGGAATAAATTCTCTTAAGTCTCTGTACTCCATGAGAATGACTTCTCAAGAATGCTTCACTAGTTTCAGAGGGGAACTAAGACCCAAGATCTGTCTTCTTAGGAAAGGGCTGCTAAGCTTGGCTTCGGGACAAAACAGAGGTACAGGCCTGGTCCGTCACCTGGAAGTACTGTATTCATAACAAAGCTACTCAGCTCATCATGCTTTTAATCTTGCCTGTCTGAGTCCAGACTGACAGAAAAACAGGTTTTTCCAGTTCATCCAGGCTAAAATTGTGAATGATTTGCACCCCCAATAAAGTGAGATTAAAAGAGTAGAAACCTGAATCATGTGATCACATAAGTTCTATGAGATATAACTTGCAGCGTTTGTGGCCTGACCAATCTCACACAGCATTTACTAAGTCAGTATAAGCCAGGCAGTGAACTACAGTGCTTTGAAACTGCCAGGAAATAAGTCACCCTTGTTAATGAATGCATACCAGTGTCCCTATGATGCAAGAAGATAGGCAGCTAAATGATACCAGCTTGTGGTCTTTATTCTTCCCAGACTATTTATCTTATCACAGCACTCTGAAGCCATATGCAGATGAAGAACCAGCATCCCCTCTGCTCTATAGGACCATGAGTGAAGCAGCTTTGGTGAGAAAAAGGATGAAAGCTTCAGTGATGTACAGAAAAGACAGGCAGGACCACAGAGCCTCTATCAACGGACACTTCTATAACCATGAGGTAAATTACAGTTCCGTTGATGCAGAGTGATGTTGTCCATTACACTAGTAATACAATTATTTCAATTTAGAATTCAAACCAATAATAATAACAATGTTAGCAGATGCCTAACACTCATCAATCTTTCCTTGTTGTAACTCATCAACTAAGTTTAAATACAATCTTGTTCATGTCTTTGTTTAGCACAGATTTAAATTAAATAGCATGCATAGTACCGGCTCAGGTACTGAAAATGGGGGAAGTACATAGGGTCCCAAACCTATAAAATAAGCTATTTGCAAATAATATCCACTGACAAAGGGAAAATCCATTTTCTTCAATGGAGTGTCACTATGTATATCAACACATTCCAAGGCAGGTCCCATGCCCAGGGAGTAGTTGGCCATTTTTTTTTTTTAATGTGTCTTTGTGTTTTGCCTACATGTCTATCTGTCTGTCTGTATGAGGGTGCAAGGTCTCCTGTAACTGGAGTTACGGACAGTTGTGAGCTGCCATGTGGGTGCTGGGAATTAAACCTGGGTCCTCTGGAAAATCAACTAATGTTCTCAACTGCTGAGCCATCTCTCCAGCCCCCCATTTTGCCAGGGAGGTATTTCGTTAGGAAATTTTTTTGTCTTATTGGCTTTTTAGGTTTATTTGTTTTGACTTCTGTTTTGAGGTTTTTATGTTTGTTTGTTTGTTTTTCCTGTTATTTGAGAGAGAATGAGAAAGGAACAGAACATGAAATTGGGTGGCTAGGAATGTGAGGAGATCTGGAAGGAATTGGGAGAGGGGAAAGCAAGATCAAAATATATTGTAAGACACCCACAGCTAAACACTGAGCCAAACTCCTGGAATCCAGTTGCAGAGAGCGAGGCATCATAAGAAAAGGGGTCAAGACCAGGCTACAGAAACCCACAGAGATAGCTGACCTGAACAAGGGGGAGCTCATAGACCCCCAGACTGATAGCTGGGAAACAAGCATTGAACAGACTCAGACCCCCTGAACATGAGTCTCAGTTAGAAGGCCTGGACAGCCTAAGGGACCTCTGACGGTGGAACCAGGATGTATCCCTGGTGCATGAAAGGACTTTGGGAACATATCCCCCATGGAGGGATACTCCTTTAGCCTAGAGGCAGGAGGGAGGGCCTAGATCCTACTCCAAATGACTTGACAGATTTTGATGATCTCTCCTGGAAGGCCTCACCCTCACTGTGGAGTAGGTGGGGAAAGGGATGGGAGGGGATCCGGGGGCATGGGAGGAAGGGGGGAAGAGGGAACTGTAAGAATATTAAAATATATTTAAATAAAAAAGAGAAGAAAGATTAAAAAAAGAAAAAAAAGAAAAATTTTAAATAAAAAAATAAATAAATGAATTAAATAGCCCTGGATTGTCAGGTACTTGCTATAGAGCCCCAGCTGGCCTCAAAGTTAACTTCCTTCTGCCTGAGCCTCCCAAGTGCTAAGACTGTAGACATACACACCTAACTTTGAGCATATTTAAATAAATTATCTCATCCTCAAAGCTCTCCTATGAAGGCCAGTATTGTTATTTTTTTCTTTACATATAACCAAAACTCACAGACATTAGCAATCTCTTGAGTCACATTGCTTTCAACAAGAATTCTGAACTTGAACACATATTTGTCTCCCTCCAAAACTCAAATTATTAACCAGTGTGGTAAATGAGTCCCAGCTTGGGGCTGGGTGCTGAAGTGACCATTTGAAATACACAGATGAGCTTCTGGAGGTGTAGTTACAAAGCTTAAACAGGAAAGCCCACACACCTACAAACAACATCCGAATCTCACAAATCAGGCTTGCACAGAGATTAGTTTAAAGACATTCAAATTGTTTATTTCACCCAGTCATGCATCACATCTCCATCCTGCCCTTTAGGTCTTCTACTTACCCATGCAGGCTCAGGATACAGACCACTGTGGCCTGACAGAGTAGTAAGGACTGATATGATTTTGTTATTGTTCTTTTAGACATCTATTTTCACCCCAACCTTTGGATCAGAAACTAAGGTCAGAACAAATAGTACCATGAGAACTGAAGAAGTGATAAAGCAACTTCTCCAAAAATTTAAGGTAATCTTTATTACTAACCTGGGCTATACCATGCATAGAAGTAAGCTGATGGAGACATATAAATGCACTCTTCTGGAAAAAAAAAAAAAGCCATGGACTATGGACCAACATCGTATGTTCAGTTCTGGTGGATCTTTCCTCAGAGCAACAAAAGCCTGGAAATTCACACGGTCCCCCAGGAGACATGTCTGAAAGTGAAGGAGCACGTGGGACACTGCTGATACTTTGGGTCTAACATCATCTGGAACAATCACATTTATTCATTTTTCCCTATTGACAGATTGAGAATAGCCCGCGGGATTTTGCTCTTTACATTATTTTTGGAACTGGAGGTAAGAAAATCTGGTCTCTCTTTGTTCTTGGATCCAGTTTTTAGTCTATAAAGAAGATAGAAGAGTGCTTGGTTCTGTCAAAGTGGGGGAGGGGGACAGAGAACACACAAGAAAGGAGAGGCAGGAAGACAAAAAAGGGTTCATTATAAATGTTATTCACAGAGTTCGGGTGCAAGCTAAACACACATTAAAACCACTGAGCTACACTCCCATCCTGGAGAAATGGTGCTAGAATATCATGGATCTTCTCCAATTCCAGTTATAAACTTCAAATAGTTTATAATACAAAGGACTTTGCTTGTTTGCCAGACTTCCTCTGAGTGGGGATCAGAACTCGAGGAACCCATCCTGCTGGCTTTCCAGGAGGTGCTGGACTCCTTGTCTGTCACCTCTGTACTTGTTTCCTTCTCCGCTCCCTGCCTTAGCTCTTGGCTTCCTCACTGCATGCCACTCCTCGCTGACGTCCTTAGTTTTTGCTCTTTCTTGTTTGGCACTGTTCTGACACATTGTAAGAAAATGAGTCCTCCCTCGGTAGAGAACATCGTCGGAATTGGGCGGGGGAGATATATGTTCTCAGAAATCGTTCCGAATCATCGTTGAAGCAAGAAGCTAGGGAATGTAAAATATGGAAGCAACCGAGGGTGTGAAAGCAAGTTGGCATTAGACAAAGGTCAGGAGAGGACTCTGCTGTGCCCAGGAGAGGAGCACAATCATGAGGGCTTCCTGTTGCTTCAGAATTGCGAGTGGAATGAGCACACACTGACTTGGAATGGACAGGGGAATAAATTGAATCCAGAGATGAGAAAGAGAAACAGGGAGTTGGGAAAAGAAGATGAACTGAAGGACATCGGGGGCTTTTCTGTGTGCTTCTTTTTATTGAAATAAAATCCCAGATGGGCGCCCACTTTGACAAAATGCCAGTACTTTTGGGGAGGGGCATTTATGGTAATGTTTTAAATTTGAAATTCTGAGAATACAACAGTATTTTTTGTCTCGTTTTCATGGCTGAATGAGTGAAACCCATAAGTAATGAAGAGGACTAATCTTACTAATTCTGCATTTGTAGTTTAGTTCTTGGAATGCCCAAAAATTGAATGTGAGGTAGAAACAAAAGGAAGAATTAAGAACAGATATATAAATTGATTTATATTAACCAAACTTGGTAGTAAATATTTTTGAGTAGATGAATGAAGGAAGGAAGGGAAAATTATAAAGAATTGAGCCGTGTTGCTCCCTCAGTAGGACTAGAGCTCTGGCTAAATGATCTAACTGAAAGGTAGAATTATTTGAGCTACGAAACGAGACCATATATTAAGTGGAAGAAGTTCACTTGTAGCTTTTGGGAAGGGCTCCATATGTAATATTAGTTAGTATTCTACAGTGTCACTTTGTATGGTTACAGTTAGCTATATTCAAGCATAGTCTAAGAATCCTGAATGGACTTTGCCAGGAACAACAGTTGATGTGCTTTAAGCATCTACCATCGGAATAGTGATGAACTCTTGTGCTGTTCTTCACTCCCCCTCCCTGGGTGAACCATCCACGTGTCCATTGTATCCACACTGTAGACAGACCCTCCCCGATTGCGATGGCTTAGTTGTCAGATGAAGCGTGGAGGCACCATGCTGTTAGTCTTCAAATAATGCTTTTTGCCTTCCTTTTGGTAATGGCCTCGAACTACAAAGGCAGTAATGCTGTCAGCTTTATTGGAATATACTGTGATTGCTCTATTTGTTACTAGTGATGTTACCCTCTTACTATGGCTAATTTATAAATCAAGCTTTATTATAGATAAGTACAAATGTTTAGGAAAAACAGATATATGGGATTATATACCATCTACAGTGTCACATGTGTCCCTTGAGGTCTGGGGACATATCCACCATGACTAATGGGGGGCAAGACTCTTCTGCTCTCCTGGGGTTTTTTGTTTGTTTGGTTGGTTGGTTTGCTTGCTTTTTTTCTTTTTCTTTCTTTCTTCTCCCCCCCCCCCCCCCGTTGCTTCCAAAACAAAGAAAGGAAGACCAAAAGACAAAATTACCCCCTTTCTTTTTCTAGGGTTAGCTCTTACTGTGGTTCGTTCTTTTTCATTTGCAGAGCAGAGAAAGCTAAAGAAGACTGATGTCCCGCTGCTGCAGAGGCTTCTACAAGGACCATCCAACAGCAACGCTCGGATCTTCCTCATGGATAAAGATACGGAAGAAATTAGCAGTAATGTACGGACGCCGATAGCCTCCGTGTGCCCTCGCATCTCCCTCTGGCTCAGCATTTCTTTCATACAGCCTTCTCTCTCCCTTCTCAGGTGGCGCAGTACATTAATTTTCACTTTTCCTTCTTGGAATCCATTCTTCAAAGATTAGATGAAGACGAGAAAAGGGAGACGGAAAGAATAATGGCGAAGTAAGTCTGGAGCGAGCACCCGGCTGTTGCGTCCTTCCATAGATTCAGTGCGTGCCCTATACCCACTTTTTCATGTTCTTCCTCTCCTTTTCAGATTCAATACCGAAAGGGCCTTCATCCTGAAGTGTCTTCAGAGTAAGCAGGCAGCAAAAACAGAGACCACAGTCTAGAGCTACAGCACCTATGCTAGCTAGCACACCTCAGCAGAGCTGGAGAGGCCATGGTGGGATGAGTGAATGGACCGACAGTCTGCCTCTGCATTCTGCTATGCATGACCTTGAAGCTGTGGAAAACAGTATGCCAAAGAGCCTGCTTCCTTTTTGAAATGATGAGGTTGGCTGTGGTTCAGAGTTGGACCAAGGCAAGATTGGACTTCACCTCAGTAACTGTAGGAAGCCTGGATACTGTGTATTCCAAATATCATTTATAGCAAATTCTTTAGTGAACTCAGAGTTAAGTGGCCTCTTCTGATATCATGCGGTTTAAACTCTTTATCTTGCATTCTCAATAGAACTAAGACATTTGCCGACTCATAAATGATTGGAAATAAACACGTCCAGTTCTTGATGTCAAACAGACAGCATTCTCAAGCCATCAGGGACTTGAATTGGCCATGTTTCACAGCTGTGTGGATACTGGAGCATTTTGCTAGAACCTAGAACTCTCTCTACAAGGGTTAATGACTTTTAACCTTGTAGTATCAGCGCTCTCTGTCCTTTGGGAATAAAATGATTTTGGACTCTGTAAAGAAACCGAAACTCAGGGCTTCAGAGATGGCCAAATGGGCAGGAGCAATGACTACTCTTCCAGAAGACCCATGCAGTGGCTCAGAGCCGGCTGCCTACAACTCCAGTCCTAGAGGATCTGACGTTGACCTCTGTGGGCACTGCACACACATGTCACAATATCCATGCACGTAGAAATAAATAAAATAAAAAAATGGAAACGTAAACTCTGATTTTTCTGAACCTGGGCCCTTCATTTGTACCCCGCTCAACAGATGACTTCCTAGCTAATTTTAAGTGTCTTAAAAGTTGGTTGTATTCATTTTCTTTGTCTTTGTAAACAATTATATCACAAGATTAGGTAGAACAAGATTTGACCACGAATGCCTAGTTGTTGCTGGGGATTGCTATGGATAAAGCCTAGCTGCTGTAGCTGAGCCAGGAGAGACTTCACAGCACCCTTGCTGCTGTATAAGACATGTTTGAGGTACTCACAGGTTTGCTAATCCCACCTGGAAAAGAAATATTATGGGGCTTTATTTGTGAACTCTTTATTAATGTGGAGTTTTAATCGACATTCTTCCATTTGAATTCTTTATCTGAAGCTATTCAATCATGTTACCTGTACTAAGGTAAAGTTGTATCAACAGCATTAATTTGTCAAACAGTTGTAATAATAAGCTGCTCATTCTCAGCATCTCCAGAATCTGAAATGGGTGACAATGTAGGAATACTGTGGCATTTCTGTCCCAGGAAGTCTCCCTCATTGATTGAAACAAAGTCTTGTATTTCTAAAGCTTTGTCTATCCATCAAGAAGGCACAGTTTCATCTCACTAAAGATGGACCAAAAGATGAAAGTAAGTGAAAACTCATCCAGGTATAGTGATATATCCTTTGTAATCCTACCATTCAGCAGCCAAGGCAAGAAGATTACTTAAAATTCAGGCCAGCTTGGTCTATGTAGTGAATTTCAGGCCAATCTGTGCCCCAGAATAAGGCTTCAAAACTCTCTCTGCCTCTGTCTCTGTCTCTCTCTGTCTCCCTCCCTCCCTCTCTCTCTTTCTCTCTCTCTGTGTGTGTGTGGGGGGGGTCTACAAAATGCATACAAAACTGAGCAAGCTTTACATAGGAAAAGATGGTATGAAAACTCATAGAAGTGCAATTGTCTGTAACTAAGCGAGTGCAAAGTATTGTGTCTGTATTCATCGACTCAGGTCAGTAGACAAACAGTGCAGAAGCATAGGCAAAGTTTAACATGAAGAATTATTAAGTTATGTTAGGACAGCAACAATAAAAACAGGATGAAAACAGGATGGCTACTGGCAAATGAGCTCCACCCAGGTGAGGAGCAAATGTAGACACAATGATTTCGACTAAGGATCCAGCCTGCACTTGTTTCCAAGTTATACCACCACTGCCTGAGTCAAAAGCTGGAGAAGAAGTCCAGGTAAACAGACAGAGAAAGCTGCACCTCACTGGCTGCTAGCATTGGAGAAGCCGCTGGAAGCAGTGTTGAAAAATCCGGTCTCCAGGAGCCGCAGAGGCATCAAAGACTGCAATGGTTTTCTAGCGCCCTCTGCTGGCAATATGCGATATTGTGCAAGCTGGGATAGAAACTTTACAGGGCTTTCAAAGGGCTGTGAAAATAAAATCTGCCGTATCAGCGCAACAAAATCCCTATTAGCAAAGATTAAACTGTGAGACAGATAATGATGATGTATGCTTCAGCAAATGGATTTTCTTTTTCCTTGAACACAAGTTAGATGTAAAATTTACCCTATGATTCTACTTGTAAAATATTATGTGGACATCAAAGATGCAAAAGCATTTTTCAAAGTTGTTTATTACACTGATGTTTATACTGACCAAAGGAAGTAAAAAATCTAAATGTTCAAAACAGGAAAAAATGATGTAAAATGCAAGAAACATTTGCTCAGACTGATACAGTCATTAAAATTATGTTTTAATAATAGTGATAAAGTCTCCTTATGAATATGAGATTATGTTGTAAAATACCCATCCTTTAGATTTTTGGATGGGTATTTACTTATGTGTTTGCATGCTAATATTGTATATCCACTCATAAACCAAAAAAGTTATGTATATATTATAGAACTGTGATTCCTTTCTCTAATCTTTTATATTTATTAAATATATGATGATGTATTAATTTTTTCAATCAAGAAAGAGAAAATGTGTCACATGAAAGTGATCCAAAAAGAGTAGGAAGTACATGCAAGAACAGATTCCTACTAGATGCAAAATATTTGTAATTAATTACTCAAATAAGACATTGACTTTACCTTTGTGTGGTTTAAAACATCTGCCCTCCTTAATCTTTCTGCAAGTCAGCTGGATGAAATAGTTGCTTTTCATTTTTAATGGAAAAACAATAATGAATGTATGACATTAGTGTGATGTTGTAGGCTTGGATATGGAATGACTGAATAGGGAAAGTTAATCACATAGCATGCTTATCATGCCTCTGAGACAAGAACTTTAAGCATCCATTCTTTTGGCATCTAGAAAGTCCAAGGAACAGAGTAAAGCAGAAAGGAGAGCCTGTGACTCCTGAGATTTGATAGCTGAGTTGCTAAAGTGCCTAGAAAGCTCCTTGGGTCACTTTCTTATGTGTATTATGGTCTGGGTGGTCATGAGGAAAGCCTGTTAGATCCAGCCCTGAGCCGTTCTACCGGAAGCCAACAGACTCTCCTCCCAACAGCAGCTATTGGATGCTTAATGCTAGGTGCTTGATGCTCATCTTAGAAGTGGATTTCTAGGCCTCAGACAAGCCTTCAAAAGAGAGACCTTGAGCCAGAAAACCCAATAGGATCAGTGCTGGGTTCCTGATCTTCAGAAACTTTGTGAAATAAATGTTTGCTGTGTTGTGTGACTAAATGCTAAGATTGTTACATAGTCCTACATTATTAATTAATATACAATTTCTAAGGCCAAATCTATTTCAGCTATTTTTGCATAATGTAAGACCAAAAACATTGTCAAAGGAGTTTTTCCTTGCTTTAGGTGATCCAAATATTTCATTGTCAGTTACATATTAATCAAAATTAAATCCTAGCTATCATACTATGGTTATTAATCATAGAGTCTGTTGCATTTATCTTTGTACTTTTTTGTTATTCATATTATGTCTTATACATAAGAAGTGCTCAATAAAATAAATAAATAAT
Source organism: Phodopus roborovskii (assembly GCF_943737965.1). Taxonomy (NCBI): domain Eukaryota; kingdom Metazoa; phylum Chordata; class Mammalia; order Rodentia; family Cricetidae; genus Phodopus; species Phodopus roborovskii. Next base: position 13,325,320 of record NW_026126525.1, read on the forward strand.
TCAAGAATTAGTTAATTATCTAAAATATTCTGATGAAGTCTACTGTGCACACAGCTATTTGTTCACTAGAAACTTTTCTAAATTTTTTTACTTAACATCAACTGCCTTCCACACCAAAAAGAAACTCCAAAAAATATATTTTATTAGCTCAAGACTCTGAGATATTCAGTTAGGCAGTATTACTGTGGAATCTATTTGCAGGCAACAGGTGTAACCACTAGGTTGAAGTATGTGCATGGGAAACACGTGTTAGGATGTAATTAGTAAGGCAAACACCTTCACTGATGTCCCTTTGTACACCTAATAGCATTTAATACTAGTTAGGTTGAGCCACTGACATCAATCAATATTTGATCAGCAAAACCTGAGATTCAATATAACTAGTACCATTTGCCTTTTCCCCAGCATAGCTTTATATCTACTGACTAGTGTAATAATCATACAATCTCATGGGGAAACTATTCTTTGAATTCTATTTCATATATGAAGAAAGTAAGCCCTGCAAAGGTTGAGAAGTAGACTAAGATCTTACTCAGAAGAAATAGCTTAGAAGTTGAACCTATGGCTAGCATGATGGATGTTAGGAGTAAATTCTAGGAGACTATTTCCAGGACCCTGCCCAGACATTACCATCTAAGGATGTTAAAGTACATCCTATCAAATGGGCAATTAGCACCTAACTTACAAGCCTCCCCGGTACTTTAAGTCACCTCTAGCTTACTTATAACTAGAGATTATCTACTACGACAATGGAAATTATAAGTAAATAGCTGTTATATTGTTTAGGGACAGATGAAAGGAGAGACAACCACACCTGTTTGATATAATAGTATGAAGACCTTTCACTCCACAAACAGGAGAAATCACAGGACCAGAATCTACAAAGGTGGAATGCCTGTTAGCTGCTTCATTGGACAATTGTGAGAGCAATGTGACTAACACATGTAAATGCTGGTGCTTTGCATGTCGGAGGTATTGAGGAAAAATATCTGTTATATTTAAGTTAGCCCTTCCCCACTGTAGACTTATCCTCCACTAAGCCTGATTGCACACACCTGCTTTACTTTTGACTTACAGCCAGTCGAACTGGGCTGAGAAAGTGGCTCAGTAGGTAAAGTGCTTGCTGTGAAAGCCTGAGGACCTGAGTTCAGATCCCCAGAATGTACATAAAGCCAGATGTGATAATGCACATCTGGAATCTCAGGGTTCCTATGGCAAGGCAGGAAGTGAGGCAGGAGAATCGTGAGAATCTCATGGACAAGCTAATCTGGTGTACTCAGTGGCAAACAAGGCAGAACATGGCAGCTAGCAGCTGAGTTTGTCTTCTTATTGCCATGCATGTGCCTACCCACAAACACAAATGCACATACCCAAGACTGAAAGCACAATACAAAAAGTAAATGGATCTCCCACATTCTCTGGAGGGCCTGAACTACTTGTCCAGCTGTTGAAGCCATTCTTGTTGCCTAGTTCTAAGCAAGGCTCTGTCCTTGCCTGAACTACTTGTCCAGCTGTTGAAGCCATTCTTGTTGCCTAGTTCTAAGCAAGGCTCTGTCCTTTGGTGACTTTTTGTGGTCTCAAACTCCTGTACACTGCGATCATTTACCCTACTTGTGAAACACTGGACATGTGATCCTCGCCTTTATTTCAAAGCCTTAAATTGATTGTTTTACACCAACTCATTAGTAGCTTTGTATTTTTAAGTGTGTGTGTGTGTGAGTGCATGCATGCATACACATGCATATCTGTGAGAACAGGTCCCCATAGAGAACTAGAGTCACAGGCAACATTGAGCTGCTAGATGTGGGTGTGGAAAACCAAGCTTGGGTCCTCTAAGAGACCTGTTTGTGCTCTTAACAGCTGGACCATCTTTCCAGTCCCCAGTATTTTGCAAAGTTCATTGAATGCATAGGATGGTAAACAAATGTGAATGTTGCTAATATGTGTAAATATTGATAACTCCAGAATGGGGAAAAGTTAATGTAAGATTAAGTAAAAGCATCACAATTAAAATATAAAGTTTTCTATTTCTCCAGTCAAAACACTCCACTTATTTAATAAGCACTAAACTAATATTGTTTTTTATTGCATAAAACAATCGTAGAAAAATTTTAAAGGCCCAATCCCAATTATAAGTTCTTTGCATCATTTTCAGCAGAATTTCCAAAGAAAAGACTAGTCACCCAATAATGCTCAACTTAATGTAAATATATTAGGAGCCATTGCTGGCAATGTCAACACCACAAACATACAGGAGAGTAGAAGCCAGGCCCATCATGAAGGTAATTTTATTAGCATTGTTCCCTCACTTCATCAGCAGTCATTCTCAGCAATCATTCTCAGAAGCGGTACAGACAGCTTCATGTTGACCTTGAAGACTTCACTGTGGGGGCCCAGTAGCCAGTTCCCAGCCAGAGCCTGCACACTAAATTGGCCGAGACTTTGAGTGCTCTTGGGTTTATGTCTCTGCCCCTGCTTTTATGGTGGGAAAGCTCCAAGGGGCTGATCTGGGAGTTGATATGCCATTTGCTAATAGGAAAGGAAAGATGGTGTGGACCGGCTGGTACTCTGCTCCAACAAGCCAACGAGAAGCCACTCTGCTGTCTTCCATATTGCTGATCTCAGAGATAATCCTACATTGGCATTCTCTGGGATGAGTCGGCCTCTAAGAGGGACTGGCACTTCACGATCAGTTGGGGTCCCTAGGCAAAAATGAATAAGCTTACCTGTGATTGGGAAAGAGAAATCAAAACTACTATGGTCCTGGTCCCTAACAGAAAAGTCTTTAAGCTTCCATGTTGGATGCTTAAGGGAGCTACATTATGCCCTTTCCTCCTGGTGTCAGACTTCCCAACATGCCTGGTTTCTTAACTTAAAGATTCAGTTAACTGCAAGCCCATTCTCACTTTCAGAACATCATATCTGAAGTATTGTTGTCTCTTCTCAGAAAGGTCAGGCTCTTTGGCTACAGGATAATACACACATACATGTACACGCATACACACAGACATACTCTTATACACATACACCCACATGCACAAATACACATGGCATATATATATGCATATATATATGTATATACATACACATATACATATATATATATATGCACATATGTGAGTTGACTCGCATCCCCTGGCATTCCTAGGGAAGAGGCTACAAGTGTATTAATTTATTCCTTCCTCCTGTTTTCAAACATCATCACACTCCATCATTTCGGGCTTGCTTTGACAAATCCTTCTGAACTCCTAAGAAATCCTTCCTCCAACGATAACTTCTGAGTTGTTAAGTCAGTTTTCATGGGAAGTCACTGCATAAGCTTAATCTGAGACCTCATTTGATCCTTTTTTTCTCAGAAGCAAATAGCAACAGAGGATAGCTCTGCATCTATCTTTTTTTTTTTTTTTTTTTGATATCATTTATCTCTTGGTTCCTTGGAAAAAATGTAGTTATGATAACCATCAATATGCAAATATGTCTCTAGACAAGGCAAGGTAGGGGGAAATCATTTTATTTGTTCATTTATGGTGTTGTGGATTAAAGTCATGATGTATACTAAGCAAACGCTTCATCAGGAAGCTACATAGCTATGTCCTGAGCCAGAAAAGCAGTCGAATAATGAAGAAGGCTCTGCAATGAGAACCATACAGCCTGAGACAAAGCCCACACAAGAGCGAGAAAGAAAACCAGGCAGAGGCTGCATGTGCAGGTTCACTAGCACTTTTTACCCCAGAGCTGAGATGGTTAAGACAAGAGGATCGCTGTGACTCCATGTTGGTCTTGGCCACAGTGAGTTTCAAGGCACTCTGAGCTATGAGATGATACATTTTCTAAAGAAAAAAAGTAAGCTTTTCTGATGGAATTGAGGACACAGAGGACAGGAGGAAAACAGGTCTCCCTTCCTCAGCCTCTCTGAAGCTAGCCTGTTGCAGACCGCTAAGCATACTGACACTAGCATTTGTGATGAGCACTAATTACCTGTCTCATCCCTCATACCCCTTGTGACATGGTTACCAATCCTTCATTCTGTACATTCCCTGAACATAACAGTTTGCTGACTCCCTTTCAAGGCATGGGTTACAGGGTTGAGAAGATTGTTCAGTCGGTAAGAGGTCTGGGTTTGAACTACCAGCATTCATGTAAAAGCAGAGAATGGTTGTGCAAGCCTGTGACCCCAGCACATGAGTGCAGAAACAACATGCACACTGAAACAGGCAAACAGAGACAGGAGGATCCCTAGGCCTGGATGGCTAGCTGTCCTCACCCAAACCATGAGCTCAAAGGAATAAGGCAGAGTGTAATAGAATAGGACACACACACAGTCTCCTCCTATGGCCTCTGCATTTGTGTACATAGGCTCACATACATACGTGTACACATAGTACACTCCAAAATAAAATAAAGTAGAAATAAACGTTGTTCTCTGTGTCTTCTGATTCCACATTGTAACAACAGGAAAGGATTACAAAATTAAATAAATAAAATCCCATCGATGACTTAAAAAATAAAATAGCACAAACAACGTTAAGACCTGGTCATCAATTTGAGTTAAACATGGGCAACTGTGAGTAACTCTGGCCAGAACATGATGGTGGAGCTAGGAGCTCTGAACAGAGATGGGAGAAGTTGTAACAGCAGGAAAAGCTGGAGTCACTGAGCAGAGCTGCCCTGTGCTGGTGTGGATCCACCCTCACCAACCAGCCTGCCACACTTCCCATTTCTGAGATGGGGCAGCCCCGCCCACCTCCGTGGCTGAGGGTCCCATGGCGCTGGCCATTATTGATTCAGCTTCCCAAGAACTGGAGTTTGTAAGCATCAACCTCATAACTTTCCAGAGTCTCACTTCCCCCAATGTCCTCTCAATAAGCTTGTTTTCATTTCGGTTAGCCAGAATTTAACCCTATTACTTACAAAGAATTTCTACTGGCAGACCAGCAAAAGTACTGTGTAAATAGGTTGAGAAAGCAATCTTTGAAAAAAATACCACTGTCAGCTGTGGTGGCCCAGGCCTGTAAGCCCAGCCCTCAGAAACCTAAGGCAGGAGGAGGATTACAAGTTGAAGACATGTCTGAGACGCTTAGTGAGACCCTATTGAAAAAGTTTTTAAAAGTAAAACAGAGGTTGGAAGTACACATGAGTGGGAGAGCACTTGCCTACCATGTGTGAGGCCTGTGTGTGTGTGTGTGTGTGTGTGTGTGTGTGTGTGTGTGTGTGTGTGTGTGATTTTCTCCCAGGTATTCATCCTGAAAATAAAAATCCAAAAGCAAAACCACAAATGTTCATACTAACAGACAGACATATGTTTAGAATATACTGGGCAGAGAACCTTAAGCAACTGAAGAAGAACCAAGCATGGGATAATAAAGTAGCTCAGTTTGCCCAGGGATGCATAAAGAAGACACCCAAGAAGACAAGTTTGGACCTAAAATTAACTAGGTCCAAACTGAAAGATAATGCAACATTCTGTTATAGAAATCATATAAGTAAAATCCTGCATTATTACAATGGTGTGATAAAAGTAGGCACTTTATGCTTTGTTTGTGAGCATGGGAAAAGGACAACTAAATACTCTCAGAGAAGATGGAGGTATCAGGAAACTATAATTCAAAATCATAAAACCAAACAGATGTGGCATGATTTATGTCATTAATGGTAGACTATAAGAGACTTGACTTCACTGAATGGCAGCAGCTATAATGTCTCTTTTGAGAGATAACAGAGGAGAAATTGGTGACCCTCAGCATCCTGGCCTGCTACTGTGAAAAGTATTCCCAGGAAATCTGCCATAGAATAGATTACTTTAGTTGCAGCCTGTTAACTAAGAGTATGTATGTTCTGGTTACACATCAGATTCTTTGTTTTTGTTGTTTGTTTGTTCATTTTTTTCAAGAGAAGGTTTCTCTGTGTAGCTTTGGAGCCTGCCCTGAAGCTCACTCTGTAGACTAGTCTGGCCTCGAACTCACAGAGATCCTCCTAATTCTGCCTCTCGAGTGCTGAAGTTGTATATCACTACCGCCCAGCCTACAAAGCAGGTTCTTTAACCCAGGCAATGTAGAAGGAATGGTTTTCTTCCCACTAACTTTATGATTTCTCACTAACACAAGATGGGAAAGGCTGTGTGGAAATGAAGGAAGCTTACACACGTTAATTAAGTTTAGGAGAATTATTAGGTGCTGCTAAAGTTGAAAGACCAAAAACTTTAATATAACCAACTAGTGTACTAATAAAACTTTACTGAGAGAGAGACAGACAGACAGACAGACACAGACAAACAGGGATAGAGATAGACTACAGGTGTAGGCAAAGTGAGTATAAGTACACTATGTTAATTGATGACAATTTTATTAAAATTATTCCAACATTGTAATCACAAGAGGATGAAGAGACAAAATGGTTGTCTCTTAGAAATAGGGTGTTTGCTCTTCTCCTCTTTGTGAGTTATGAACCACAGCATGTATTAGACTTTCAAACTTATATCATTAATCAAAAGAAACTGGAACCAGTAACTCAGTGTGACCCAATCAACATATATTTAGCTAATTACCCTGTTTAATGGGATCATCATCTTTTCTTCTTAATTACATCTTACAATTGCAGTGGCTTTGACAGTAGACTCATTAAGCTGGGTAGATTCATCATGTAGTGAGTCTAGACCTCTAAAAATCATTGTTTCTTTCTGCATTAACTTGTGTCAAGCCACAACTCAGGGCAAAATTTAACCTTTCTTACCCATTCCACATTGATTAGCAACCAGAGTTCACTGAACTTCTGCTAACTCGCTCACTTTGTTCGAGTCTCACGTACTGTGAGGTGATAAACATCTGGCTGTAGTTGTCCTTCCTCATAGAAGAAATGCATGTGATCAGACTAAAGAATCTCTGCCGAGAGAATGTTTTCCCTGTGCCTGCTAGGGACTGGATCCCACTTTTCCTGAGCTCTGACTGTCTAGATTCAGCCTGGTGTGTGGGTAGATGGGGGATGCTGTACACACTTGGCTGCTTCCTCTTCATCACATAAAACCGGTCAGCTTCCCAACCGTCTCACCTCCGTGTTTGACACTGATTTTGGCTCATCTCCTCTTTCTTAGAATTTTTCTTTGGTTATGGGGTTACGCCTCACAGTGTGTCTTCTATCCTCTCTAAAAATGCTTTCTCCTCTCACTGGCCTTAGGGAGAATGGCAGCTTTCAAGCTCACCCACTTTCTCTATCAACAGGCAGAACAGGTTTACCTAACTGACAGTCTCAGGAAACAAAGCAAATGCCTTTCAAGTGCTTGGTGACAGTTAGTCTTTATAGCTCTTACAGCCTCCACAGGTGGCCAGCAAGCTGAGCCCTTTCCTGGAATCTCAGGTCTAGAAGTCTGTTGGGACATTCCAACATCCTGTTCCTTGTCGCTTGTCAAACCCATCCACCAATATAGAAGCCAGAGTGTCAACTTATAAAGAAAAGACTCCAAAATATTTCCATTGTTGATTACTACCTCTCTGGCTAACTAAGCCTCTTTATGCACTACAAAGTTTTCTTTAAAACACAATCTTGTCTTAAATACTCATACTTAACATCCCCCAAATTCTCTCATAATTAGGTTGTTTTCCAGTGGCTTATTTCTACTGCTAACCTTTGTTCTGGATTCTCACCCAAAGTCAGACCTATGGAAATATTGGGAGGGTTAAGAGGGGTAAGAGGCTAACTGTCCACCTTCACATTAGAGAAGAGGTTCCTGAAGTGTGGTCCTCACCATACCACAGCATCACCAGCAGCAGCAGCAGCAGCACGGGGAGCTTGTTAGAAACACTAAGTCTCTGGACCCCATAGGGACCTACTGTGAACGGAGCACCCTCCTATTCTTTCAGCAACCTTCCAGATTACTCATGCTAAACCCTGAGAAGCATTGCCTGGAATGATCACTCAAAAATTAACAACCAAACAAGAGAGAATAATGAATTACAACATACAGTTAGTGTTTATCTGAAAGTCCCAGCAACTGTTAGTTAGTATAATATAGCATTCTGGTAACTTCTGTTACCTTTTGAATGTGGAGGAATCTCAGATGGAATAAGGGAAGGAAAAAAAGAAATGGAATGATATTTGATCTTTATAATCAGTAATTAAAAACATGCTACAGTTTGTCTACCCATGCATAGACTTTCTAGATGGTCCTAGTTTATGATGACTTATCATAAACTAGCTTGTTTTGGGTGTTTTGTTTTGTTTTATTTTTTATGTGAAATCCATACACATTTCACATTTAAATTTGAATGTTTATCTTTTCCCAAGCTTGTAACAAGTGTGCTGTCCCATCAAGGTACTGGGAAGTGGCAGTGAGCCACAGTTCCCACTCAGCCACCCAAGGAGGACACCAAACTTGACTGTGCACAGTACTGTTAAGTTCCGTTGTGTGGCATTTCGTATTAGATGACATTTAAATTACTTTTATTCCAACTTACAGTGGATCTATGGGGGACAGAACCTCATTTTGGAGAGGGACCTGCTAGATACCTGACTTTTACTGGAAACATAAAGTTCAGAGGAATTAACAGAAAGGAGCCACTGTGAGTAATCGAAGTCATAATGAAGGTTATTATCTTTGAAAATGTAGCCTGATTCCTGACCAGCCCCAGCCTGCCTTGCTAAATGTAGAAGGGCCTGGTTTTTTTGTTTTGTTTTGTTTTGTTTTAATGACATAGTCACATGCCCCTGCACAGACCCTATTACCTAGTGTATCTAGCCTCCCAGACAAGTCCTTAAACAAGCTGTCCCCCAGGCTGTCCTTCAGGCATTCCATCTCCCTGAGACTTCCCACGAGTTTGCTGAGTCACATGCTATGGCCTCCTCAGCAAATTAAGTTGCACAACTTTATAGTCCAGTGAAAAACAACTTGGAAAATGACATACGTGACTACATACAATGATATTAATTATAGAAAAATGGCCTTCTGGTGACGTGTATGTATGTGTGTTTAGTATGTGTGTTTGAGTAAAGCGTATGTGTGTGTATGTGAATTTAGATTTAAATCCCCCCCCCCGTGTGTGTGTGTGTGTGTGTGTGTGTGTGTGTGTGTGTGTGTGTGTAGCATATTATTCTGGCCATTTCTATCCTCTGTGTTCCTCGGTCTCTGTTCACAAAGTTCTGTCCATTGAGGAAATAAAATCCTTTTTACCTGAGTCCCAGCTTATACTCTCAAACAACAGTAAGGGATGCTTCCTGATTGTGTCCCCAGAAATTCCTAGAGGGAAAAACTCAGAATTTTCTCTAACAGATGTTTAAAGTGTCATTTTTTTTTAACTTCTAGTTTTTAAATGACTGCTTCTCTACCACTAGAATGGGCTTTCAATTCATCCTCCCACTCTTGCTTGTAAGCATCCCACTCCCATCTGGTACCACAGTTATTGTGTCTAATTCTTCTGATTTCTCCAAACATACATAAATATTAAGATACACAAAGCCCAGGCATAGTATGGTCAGTCACTACCACCCATCTAGTTTGCAAGCTCCCTTCTAATCTCGAGGTTGCAACGGGGAAATGTTTTCCTTGCAGTAATACTCAACACTCCTCTATGTGTTTGTTTACTTGAGAGACACTCTACACGATACCTCTTCTTGAAAACATATCTCCCTCTTTCCTGCATGGCAGCACATCTCCACCAGCTGCAAAAAATCCTCTCCAATGAACAGGAATGCCTCTTCTGCTATGTGTGGCTTCTGTTTCACAAGGTTACTGAGGAGCCTAAAGCAAAAATAAGAGGGGCAGAGGGGTTATCCCTGAGCTGGCAAGGTCAGCTGCATGGCTGTCATACTCACAGACACACAGACCATCCTTGTCTTCCCCTCACTCCCATTCTCTTCAGGTTAGAGATGCTGAAAAGGGACATGATGGCCTCATAGTATAGACAATGTTCACCTCTAGCTTCAATTTTCATAAGCCTTTTTCTGCAATTCTACTTTTTTGTTTACTTGTTTTTACATGACAGGGTTTCTCTCTGTAGCTTTGGGGCCTGCCCTGGAACACGCACTCTGTAGACCAGACTGACTTTCAAACTCACAGAGATCCACCTGCCTCTGCCTCCTGAGTGTTGGGATTAAAGGTGTGTGCCACCACCACTGCCTGGCCTTGACAAAAAGGTCACATTACTTTAGTGATCATCATGTAATTCCTGCTGAGATAAGTTTGGATCTGAGTGAAAACTATCACAACCACTTCTGCTGTGTGGGCCAGGATGGGTGAGGTCTGGAGTTTGCCATCTCCCAATTATAGTACCTCTATATTATCTTCAGTTTTGCTTTGAGTCAGAAAACCTGAAGCTTTACTGTCTGAACCCAGATATAGACTATCAGAGAAGGTACAACTTAGAAGTTTGAAGTATTTGCTTTTATACCCATTTATGGCTGTGATAGTTTTCATCCAATAGATTAAAAAACAATTGAAGGCATACTCTGATCTATTTCTCTGTCCCCAGATACTCAGGTCCATTCATGGCTCTCCTCCCTACTGTCTCAGCACGGGTAGCTAGCCTGGAAGAAGGCGGGTCATAGGGACCTTTGTTTCCAAGACTGGAATGCTTCCTGATCTTTATTGTCTTTCAGTCACTACTGCACCTGTCCCAAACATGGGCAATAGAGAACAGGTCATGGGCAGCAGTCAGTGTGGTCACCAGCAGGGCAGACTGGGCTCTGGAAGTAAAAGGGAAGCAAGGTAAGGAGAATGTAGCTCTCTTGGCTCCCCAAATCCAACTCAAATGGTGTCCATGAGTCCTACAAAACCCCGGGGGAGTATGGCCTGCAGATCCAGCATGAAGCAGTAAAAGGAGACTTCCAGCTTGGTGTGGTGCCCATCTGGCATGCTTCCTTCTTATGTCTGTTTTTGTTGGGCATGACAGTCCTTACTGTGAATCCAAGTGTTTGGGAGGCAGAACCAAGAGGGTCTGTGAGTTCAAAGCCTGCATGACCTACATAGCAGGTTCCGGATCAGCTAGATCCACAAAGTGAGACACTATCTCAGAACACAGAAACTTCCATATTCCCCACTGCCAACTCACACCCTTCCTCACCTGAGGACACACAGTGCTGAGACAGTAAGGGCTGCCAGCATCGAGACAGCACAGCCCACACCTCCTGTCTTCAGAAATTTCCAGAAGACATGACTGGCTTTCAAAGTGCAATAATGCCTACTTCTGAGAAGTTACATGGAAGAGCTAAAGGAAGTCATGCCATCTCATCTAAGCCCACATGGTTGCTAGTTCAAGATCCCAGGCATTTAGGTAAAATCTGTGGCGGTGGAGAGTATATATGAAGAATTTGTTTATAGTAATTTATCACAGAAATTGAAGATAATTTTTATGTCCAACAATACTAAATGGTTGGATTCCTATAGCAGAACATTACAAAATGCTGTTGTGAAGAATAATGACAAACTATATATAAAATATAGACACTGTAATACTAATAGGAGAAATATTTAAAATAATGTAGCTGGATGTCAGCTTTCCAAGTATGTTAATCTTTCCTGTGTCTCAGTCAATGTGCTCATGGTTTTATTTATGATATTCAGTATTATGATTTCTGTTTTCATTGGAAAGTGTCTTTCATTTTTCATTTGCAACAGTGGTTTCAGATTCTTTGGACATATCTGCCAAATCTGCAGGGTGAGGCTCCATCCCAGGAGCCATGAGTAAGATGTCTAGCTAATAAGACAGGCTGGGTCCATGGAAGCAGGAAGAACCCTGTTGCTGCCTGCTGGGTCCCCAAATAGACTAGGTTCCCCATCATACAGGGATGGGGCACTGACTCTTTGTAAAAGTGCCGTAAAAATGTTTTTCTCTGAAGTCTGCCAAACCATTAAGGCACATCAGCTCTGCCAGGGGAGCACCCCTGAAAGCATGTCATCCTGGGAGGTGGGGAGGAGGACAACAGCTTTGCAGGTGATGGAGGTGGCTCCAGGGCTCCTCCCAGTGAGTCCGCAGTGGTGCCAGAGCTTTGGGGGCTGTAGTAGAGGAGTGTCTCACAACTTCCCCCTTGAGAAATGTAGATGGTTGAGGGCACAGAAGTGCTGTACAGGCAGGCTGTAGCAGGAGCTGGCAGGACCTGCGCTAGTAATCATATATAATCCAAAGACTGGTGGGCGGGAAGCAAGTAGAAGTGTACCCACCATACAAATGTGACATCATGTGTTCCTATGCCATGCATGAGTTTTTAATGTGCATCTCTACATTGTTGGGCTTGAACAATACGGTTTTCTTCTCTGTCTGTCTATACATGTATATGTATATAAATGATCACAGTTACATGTATCCTAAAAACAAGTCAATATTTAAAATCAGAACAATACAAATTTTCTAGCCAACTGTTCTATTCATACCCAGTCTTCATTCCTTTTGTTTGTTTGTTTTTGTTTTTTTTTGGGGGGGGGAACAGGGTTTCTCTGTGTAACTTTGGAGCCTGACCTGACACTTGCTGTGCAGACCAGACTAGCCTTGAACTCACAGAGATCCCTCTGCCTCTCTGCCTCTCTGCCTCTCTGCCTCTCTGCCTCTCTGCCTCTCTGCCTCTCTGCCTCTCTGCCTCTCTGCCTCTCTGCCTCTCTGCCTCTCTGCCTCTCTGCCTCTCTGCCTCTGCCTCTGCCTCTGCATCACCGCCCGACCCTGTCTTCAATCTTAACTAAACCTAAACTGACACCCTCTTGAATGAAAACACTTCATGCCAATTATGTCTACGTTGAGTGTATAATCCAATCGGTTTATGCCACCTTTGAATACTAATTATCAGATTGTAACAAACTATTATTCAGACTGAGAAATATTCTTCCCAGTGCAGTTTGGTGGGTTTTGTCTCAAAATAGTTTCCTACTAACACAGAATCACTTGTGGCACTCAAATGCACTGTGCAACGCAAAGAGACTTCAACTCAAGTCCCAGGCCACAGAAACAGGAAGATCAAATCATGAAACTTGACAGCCTACACCACCGGGCTCCCCTGTTCCTAGATATCAGTTTGCAGTTCCTTTGTCTGGCCTAAGGCATTAAGCATCCCAAAGCAGTTTACAGAGACAGGCTTTCTATTAGCTAAGGCAAACTCTGTAAGTCATAAATTAGGGCGTGGGTTAGTTCATCCACTCACTGGTCCACCCTGAGTATGTATGAAGAACATTTGTGTGTGCCACAAGGGCTTTGTGAGAGCCAAGAAACAGATGGTAAACTAAAAGACCCAGTACAGAACCTACCATGGCACCTAGCACATCGAAGATACTCAACGAATCTCAAAAGAAATAACAGTCTGATGGTGATTGGTGGTGGTGGAGGTGATGATGATAGGACCACTTCACCCATTTTAAAATATGTTCCTTCAACAAGGGTCTCCTTCCTTACACACGCACACATGACACATTCACTTATTAGCAAATAATCAGGGAGTGCCTTGACTATTCTAATGAAGTCTTCAGTTATAACGAAGCCCCCTCACATGCACTTCCCTCTATCTTCTGACTCACAACCGCGAGTTCCCAAACACCTCCATGACTTGATACCTCCTGGAAATATCTTTCCTTTCCCTCCCCCAAAGCAATGGCATTCTTTCCCCACTAGTTTCTGGATGCAGTTCTCAGAATGGCCAGTAGAGGGAGGACGAGCACACGGACTGAGTTTGGAAGTTCGCCCTGTAATAAGGAGAAATGGCCTTGTGCAGGGCTGGCGAGGATGGATCTCCAATCACCCGGATTCAGGATTCAGGGTGTATGGAAATGACATTCAGGACGGGAACATCGGGGAGTCCTATTACTTACTTTGGCCACTGCTGTTTCTATAACGGGGATGCTGGTAGGAGGTCTGTGCTGCCTGGCTGCAGGCTCACCCCACACAATCACACAGGGGATCCCTTCGGGGTTGATTTACCTCTTCTGTCCCCTACTTGTTCCCCAGCCCCAAGCTCAACTTGGCAGCCTCTAGTCCTCTAGTTTTTCCATACTTCAGTTTCTAATTTACCTTTTAAATGTTTATGTCCTGTTTAACCTTTGTTACTTCTAGTCTGTTCCCATGGTCCTGTTTCCACAGTATTTAGTGTTTATTAAATTATCTATCATTTTATTTAAAACAAATGCTTCTGTTTATATACTATCTAAAATTAATTATCATTTTTAATTGCTTTTATTTATGTACTTATTTATTTTCTTTGAACTTCTATTACCTATTTTCTTCTATTCGGTACTAGGGATAAAAGGCAAAGCCTTACCCAGGATGAGTATATACTCTGCTATACTCGTTATATACTATATTCCCAGACCTTTTCTTATTTTTTCCAGATTTGAGAAAATCTCACTGCATAACCCAGGCTTGCCTAGAACTCGCTGTGTAGCCCAGGCTTGCCTAGAAATCACCCAATCCTGAATAGCTAGGATTCAGGCTTTGTTCCAGCAAGCCTAGTTACTATTTCCTTTTATCTCTTACTTCTCAGTTTTTATAACCTCAACTCCTGCTTCCTGTACCTGTTGTGTGGTCTCCCAGCAAACCTTTACTTTTTCATCCCTTGTTTCTTCACACTTAAAATGGTGTACTGATGTTACCCACCCCATGAATTTACAGGGAGAATTTAATGAAGCAATAACATAAAGTGGTACCAAGCTATGTCCAGGGTACTTCTTCAAAGAGCAGCAATTCTAGTTTCTAAAGGGGAAACTAACTTCTTTCTTAATGTCTCACACCAAGCCTAAGCTAACTTAGAATCTTTTAGTGGAAAGATCCAATGTTTAGTGTATAGTGTTTAGTTTAAATGCTATAGGTATATACACATTTCCATGGCCTAATATAAGTTTGTAAGGTATTGTTTGTCCTTGTTTTCATGAAGTCCAACTACAGATTAAGAATATAATAACTTTATCTCATTTTCACTTAGCCATCAGGTAATAAAAAAGTGTTCATTCTTATTACTGGAAGGAGGAGAATGATGTAATTATATTTTAATATATATGCATATACATATATACATATACACATACATACATACATACATACATACATACATACATACATACATATGAATGTGTCCTTGTGTCCTTAACACAGGGTACCTGGGAAGAATTTTTCACTGTAGTTTCAGAAAAAGGAAAGAAATTGCTTTATTGCAGGATTCCTCTGACTCCCATCTCTAGCGTGCAGTGCTACTTTCCCAGGAAAGAAAGGAAATTAACGACTCCCAGACTTAACAGAATGTTTTCAGCATGGAAAACCCTACCTACTAATGCCTGGACTTCAACATTTTGGAGGAATTTATATTCATGCATCCTCTGCCAATATTTTCTTAGAAATTTGCTTCATTCTCATTAACTGACCAAGCAGGGATTGCAACACAGTAGCTATACTGGCTAATTTGTCTAACACATTTAATCCCATTTGATTTCCAACAGACATTTAGCTGCTGTTTTCATTATGCAGAAGTCGTATCAGTACCAGGCTTAAATTTCCCCACATCAGCCCCCCTTGTTGGTAGCAAAAACTGAAGTGAACAAAGGCTTACTTTTGCTTTTCAATTTGGAGTGCCTCCTCCTGTGCTTGGCACAAGTCATCTTCAAGGCTGATGACTTGGTCACAAGACAAAGGTGGAGGAATGTAAGTTCCATCGACTTGCAGGTCATCAAAGCATGGCTTTCTGAAGGCATGGGAGCTGTCACAGCAGTGGCTCACTCCAGCATTGACAGGCTTGGTGTCATGTCTTCTGCACAGAGCTCCAAGGATCAGCTTTGCCTTTTCCAAAGGAGAAACAAAGTGAGAGCGATACGTTCATGTCCGTTGTGCTTTTATCCATAGACAGTGACATTATCTCTGCACATCCCCAAACTGTACTTTGTTCTAGCACCATCTAGGTTTCACTTTGGGGGGAAACAGAAGGTTGTCAGTGTAGACTGAGCCCCAGCTTATGCTCCCTATTCGCATTACTGTCAGGCTGAGGTGCACTTGAGTCACCTAGAGGTTCCTTCCTCTATCATCTGATAGTCCAGTTTCAGCATGAGATTACAGCTTCTCACCCCAACACCACCAATTCAGCATCCAGTATCAAGCCCACCCTACCGCCAGTATGACTTGGATGTGCAGCCTGATGGGACTTCTCAGCCATCCGGTGTCTTCCAGCACTGTGCAGACATCTGCAAACAACTGCAGAGCTGACACACAGTAGGTACTCCATTGGTGTTTAAACTCATGACCAGAGAGCCTGGTCCTGTTTCCATTATCTCCCTCGCTTTCTTGACCCCTTCTAGAACTGTCTCCTTGCCTTGTTCTCATGCCAGTGCCTACAACTCAAATGCTCACCCTAACAGTGTCTATAAACTCTGCTTATGTGACTCTCGAGTACACCGGCCACCCAAATGCCCTTTTACTCACGTATGCGAGGATGAAGTTATACAAACCAGTCAACACAAACATTGAATTATTAATTCATCCATTTAGAAGTAACCAAGACAACGTCCCCAAAGCAAGGCTCTAGGAACATACAAATCTAACCAGGTGAATTCCCCAAGGAAGGCATGATTCCATAACAAGAAAAAAAAATTAAGTTAAAATGAAGGTAAGGCTAGATAATAACTTCAGATTTTTAATAGCTGCTTTATTAGAAGAAAGGCTGTAGCAAGTTAGCATAAAGGATACAGTATCCTGTGAATATAGGACAAACAAAAGTAGCACTAAACAAGAATTCAGAAATGTTGAGAGACCTAGAAGCTAAATCTGAGGTCTAAGCATCCTGCAGCTCAGGGCCAGTCTCCACCGGGAAGAAGGAATATGGTTATAAACATGCTTCAAGAGAGCCTGGAGGAAATATATGCAAGGCTATTCCTGCCCTTCCTTTCATCTCATGTGAACCAATCTCCCACTTTAATCCAACTTCTCAAATATTTTGGCCAAGAAAAGGATGGCCTGTAACTACAACCAATGGTCTCTGGGAAGACGTTGCTCCTTGTGAGTGGACATACTTGAGTACTAACACATTAAATATGGTGAGTTCCATGGGCATTCATCAGACATCTGCAGCATCTTTGAAACTCCTAACAAAGTAGGTTTTGTCAACTTTAAAACCCAAGCAGTAGACTCCTGTAAGTGACCCAGGGGAAAGTTTTGTGAATTTAATGACACAAGTCTGAGAGGGGATAGTCCTCCCCTACTGCTAATTAAAAAGAGTTAGCATGAGCTGCCTGGAAAGAGTCTCCCCTGAGGATTCTTAATCTCCTTTAGTGGGGCATAGAGGTTGATTTCTGGGGACGGGAGAGCAGAACTTCAGACAGATGGGAGGTGTGTCATAACTGGACTTAACGCATCCTTGACACAGGCAGATTGCAGCTCTTCCCTTAATGGGCAGCATCTACTGGCAGCCGCTGCCATCTTCCTCGTGAATGTCACCAACTCATGCGAAGACAGCTGTGGGGCTTTCTTAGTATAAAGGACTGTGAGCCTAAAACAATAAGTTCTTCTTACTCTTGGTAATATGCACACCACATACATAAATACTCATCTACACCAGCAGCGGGGTTCAACATGTGGGTCACCACCCTTTGGGAGGTTCAATGACCCTTTCACGGTGGTTGCATTTTAGATATCCTGCATATCAGAATTCACATTTTTATTAATAACAGTAGCAAAATTACAGTTATGCAGTGGCAATGAAATAATTTTATGGTTGGTGGTCACTACAGCATGAGGAACTGTATTAAAAGGTTGCAGCATTAGGAAGGTTGAGAATCACTGATTGACAGTTTCCCACGATATCCAACATTATCTCTGATGTAGGAGGAACCCGGCATTAGACTAGGTTTCTAACCTGTCCTAATGGCTCAATGGGTAATTAGACACAATTGCCATTATCCTCACACTCCATCCTAATCCATCTTTATTGGACTAATCAGGGATACATTCAGAGCTAAAAATTAGTCATAGAGTAAGCAGTTTCTGGGAAGAGCAGTGGGTGATGAAGCTCCTAGGGACTGCCTTGTGTGGAGCGGCTTGTATCCTCCAAGGACTCCCACCCTAAAGAGTAGGGGCAGACAAGCGCAGTGTGGGCGGTGCAGAGGGCTGTGGGTGCTGTGAGTTAAGTCAGAACTTTAAAACGACTAAAGTCTCTGGCTGAAAACTAGGGAAGGAATTGCCTTCCCCTCCATTTTTCATAGTCCATTCACTTCAAAAAAACCTTGTAAGGGTTTCTCCCCTCATTGAAGCTCACACAGTACATATTGAAAAACGTAGTTACATTTCCATCAACCATGAGTCAACAATGTCTTTTTTAGGGACTCAGAATCTAGGGACATAGGCAGCTCCCCTTTCTCCCAGCTTTTTTTTTTTTTTTTTTTTTTTTTTGGTGTTGGGACGGCTTGGCTTGGGGAAGAACCCTGCTGCAAGTTACAAAGTACCTCCTTGCTTGAAGACATAGGAAGGGCTTTGGGGGTGGCCCAGGACAGGAGCAGGGCTGTTGATTTCTAGAGACTTGGTTCATGCGAATTAGGACCATTAGCAGGTAAAGTTAGGGTGAGTTTTGACAAGGTCAAATCACCTTGAGGACTAGTCATTGTTAAGAATGGGTTCACCAGTTATTGTGCGGAATGGGTTGTCTTCCCAGCTGTGGCCAGAGTGGGACTCCTGTCTGTCTTTACAAGCTGTTAGTGGACAGCCCAGGATGCACATCACATTCTGGTTTAACGTTTATCCAATTAAGAAAAAACTAGTCTCTTTTAATACTACCTTGACAAATTTTGTTCCTAATGACAGTTCCCCAACAGTGCATAAAAGATGACCTATTTCCCATGTCAGGAGGTCAGGCAGGACATCCAGAGGAAAGGCCTTCAGAACTGAGACATGACAATGCCTCTCTCTGAACAAGCCAGGTGACAGGCATAGGATAGGAAGATTTGGGACACCATTGACTGTGGGTTTTTTTTGGGGGGGGTGTTTTTGGGAGGTGGGAGGGATTTAGATATGTCATCAGTTTCACCATGACTTAAGGTAATGGCTTCTTCTAGAATGCAAGCAAGGAATAGAGCTATTTTAAGCCCAGTTCTGGCAACACAAGTCAAAAAAAAATGACCTGAATTGGAATAGTATTGTTGACAGAAAGACGTGAAGTAGTTTTAAAGAGAAAGATTATAGAACCGTGTGTTCAAGACCACAAACAATTAGAATTAATTGCTGCATTGCTGGCAAAAAAATGCACATGGAAGAAAGACAGTTTCTCCATCAGCCTGGGAAAGTCTGGGGCCTGAATTCTACTGTCTTCTGGAAGACTTTGTCACATTCTAAAGTTTAGGAGCCACAAATCTATCTAATCTTTGCAGTGGGCATTAGCAACTGAACATAACATAATAGAAAAATACTAATCCAAAAACCCTGCCTAAAAGAAGCAGGGCACGTTCTGTGATACATTATTCTGGACATTTAATTCAAACTCGGTATTATGAGACACTACATCAAACCAAACTTTTCTTTAATATTGTGTTTCTAAATGCACAGCTCTAGTAAGACCTCAGAGATTCCTAGCATGGGCTTTACTTTTGGATTACTTAATCCTTGATAAATTGGATTCTCCAGGCTGTTTGTACCCAAGGTATTCATATTCCCTTTGACAAGTAACTAAGGGATTCATCTAGTTCTTCACTTGGTGGTCAACATGCTAACTTTGCCTGAAAAACCTGACTTGAAAGTGACAAGGAATCCTGGATTCTAATCTCTATTGCAGCTTTGACTCCAAGTCACAGTCACAGCCCCAAGGTCAGCTATGAGAGATCATGGTGTCCCTGCAAGGCCTGCTCTACTCCCACATCTCAGGGGCATCTGGGGAAGTGGCCCTGGATGCAAGATGGAGGTTCCCAAAGTCACATACATACCCGTTGAATCAGCACAGAGGGCTGGTTAATACTCAACTCAAGCTCTTAGCATGGGGATTAACCAACAGTCAAGGATGAACCTGGGCCATCTTAGGAGCATACCTGTCCTGGAAGTTAGGGCCCCCTAACTTCTTGTACAAGTCACAGTAAGTTTTAACACGGTCATGGCTTTCACAGACCACTCTTTGGAACATCTCTTTCTGAAAAATAGACATTGTTAGTGTTTATCCAGGGTCACAACAATATGTCTTGAGTTAGTATAACAAATACATTTTCTCTAATAGTTTAATAACAACATTTGCTTAATCACACCCCTTTTTTCAGTTAGTGAGTTTGAAAAACTTAAAAAAAAATATCATGTTTTTCTCTGAAAGAGAATTCATCACATGTTTTGTGGGAAACAAATTGACAACAAAATTGAAAAATCATTTTACCGTGATATAAACTCATTTGCAGGCTTAAATAATAAACTCTATAACCACAAGGCAAATCATTCATCAAGCCAGAATGAGAGAAGGAGAGGTAGCATATACATCCATTTGAATGGTCAGTGTGTGTGTGTCCATTGGTTCATTCAAAAATTGGGCTTTTTATAATTGCAGCATGCATACACATATATAAGCATAAAACATATAGGAATAGAGATATTGATGTGTGCTAAGCAGTCATGGTCCAATATAAACATTAGCTGCCATGGCTATAAACACATGTCACAAATATACACCAAAAGGAACCAAATGGAATTTTCAGTGCTGAAGGTAAATCAAACTGTTTTGAACCATGAAATAAATCCCAGTGAGAAGACATTAGTAACCATGCAGGCTCAACTCTTGGACAGGAGCACATTTGCTCAACAAGCCACCACAGTTTACCTTATCCTAACAAGCAGTATTCCACACAGAGAAAATGCCTCAGATTTGTAAGCTGATGGCCTGGGTTTTATTCTTCCCTTGTCTTTACTGCTAGTGTAAATTAGTCAAATTATTTAACCCTCTGAGCTTTAATCTTATCTACTGAAGCACAGCCTGTTTTCCCAGGCTACAGAGAGATTCAGATGGATGCTCTGGTGAGGCTGCCTGCTCTGTCTGCACATGTCCCTGCATGGTGCCACAGTTGTAGATGACTGTAGAGGCTGTCTTCGTTAGGGTTGCTGTTGATGTGATGAGGCACCATGACCAGGACACCTTGGGCAGGACAGGGTTTATTTGGTCTCTGCTTCCACTATTCATCACCAAGGAAGTCATGACAGGAAGGCAGGAGGAGTCACATGGAGGGGTGCTGCTTACTGGCTTGCTCCTCATGGTTTGCTCAGCCTGCTTTTTTATAGAACCTAGGACCACCAACTCAGGGATGGCCCCACCCACCATGGGCCTGGCCTTCCACAACAATCACTGACTAAGAAAATTCTCTACAGGCTTGCCTGCAGACTTGTCTTATGGAAGCATTTTCTCAGTTTAGGCTCCCTCCTCTCTGATGACTCTAGCTTGTGTCAAGTTGACATAAAGTTGTCCAGCAGAGAAGCCTGTGATTCTGTTCCATATCCTTCTCTAGAAACAGAAATACTGGCTGTACCTGCTTGAACCCAAACACCAAAAGACACGCCTTTGCCCTTCGTCCCCTCCCTTCCCCCCCCCCCATTTTTTGAGACAGAGTTTCTCTCTGTAGCCTTGCCAGTTTTGGAACTCACTCTATAGACCAAACTAGCCTTGAACTCTGAAAGATCACCTGCCTCTGCCTTCCAAGTGCTGGAACTACAGACTTGGGCGAGTACCTCCCAGAAAGTCTTGGCTTTTTATAACCATCAGTTAGAAAACAAAAGTCAGAAATACCTAGGCCTTGGGTATCCATGGCTGACAATCAAAGCTATAGCTTGTGAACACTCTGGCATCTCCTTGAAAACCATATACAAGAACAGATTGCTAGCTTGCAAGGGAAGCCTTTTCTAAGACATGGTACCAAAACTGGTTGCACTATCCTGCTACTGTGTCAAGCTGGCATCTGCATTCACTTCCAAGAGGACCCATAGTGGTGTACAGTTGAGGGTGTCTCATGAAGCACCCTATGAGACAGACAAGCCACTATGGTATGTGTGATGGTCTGGCCTTGGTTAGGGGGAAACCCTGCTTCTTGCCCAGTGGTCATAATTAACAAAACATGCAAACTCATTTCACAAAAGGGTGTGCTAACAAGACTGGGGCTTTCACTGTTTGTAACCACTAGTGAGAAACATGTTTAAAAATAAAGAAAGAAAGAATTTACCCCAGGGCTATGGCATTCCAAAGGGTTTTCTAACTTGCAGCATTTCTCCAGTAAATGTTTATATGTGGCAAACACTCTTAAAATCACTGGAACTGCCAACTTCAGGTGTCCCCTTGAATATTCATAAAGAAACCTATATTGTGTAAGACACATGAGAAGACAAAAATTAAAACCCAGAGGCCATGGGTTTGTTTGTTTTGTTTTTTGGTTTTTTTGTTTGTTTGGTTTTTGTTTTTGTTTATTTTCCATGATGACCATGGAATTGAACTGATTGTTTTAGAAACCTTGGGAGGCCCTCAGAAGGGCTTTATTGTTATGCTTTGAGATAAGAAAACCAAATCAATAAAATCAAATGATTTTCCAAGGTCACATGGTAGTGAATGACAGATTTAGAACTTGAACCTGAAACACTAGTAGGTTCTGGCTCAATATCTAGATCCTTCTATATGAGATCAATTTCAAGTATTCATAAGGGTAGACATATTTTCCAATTACCTTTAGGATTTCTTTTTTTAAAGGACCTTCCAGGAATGTACTTTTAAGGCATTAAATTATCTCCTTCCCCCACTCCTTTTTTAAAAAAATAAGCAGTGAGTGTGATTAGTCCAGTCATAATCTACACACTTGTCTGGGTCATCAGAAAGAAATAAAATGGGGCCTAAAAAGATGGCTCAATGGTTAAGCGCACACACTGCTCTTCTGAGGATAAGAGTTTAGTTCTAAGCACACACAGGAGCTCACAACTGCCTGTAACTCCTACTCAAGGGAATCAGACATTGCTAGCTTCAGTATGCACAGAAACATTCATACACGCATGATAATAATAATCTTTAAAGGAAAAAATAAAACTGATTATAGAATGCTCTCAAAACACAGGATTAAAATGAGGCCATTGGTGCTCCCTCATCAAATGACTCAGTTTACTGTTGGAGCACACTGCCTGGGAGTTCAAGCCACTACACAGCTTATGAATGTCAAAGCTAGGCTGGAACTTAGGTTCCCTGAACTCAGAGTTTCATGTGTCTTCTACAACTGGGTCTAGTCAGCACAGGTCCACTGACTTTTCAGTACCAAATGCAAGTTTAGGTGTTTATGTGAGTGCATTCAGATAGTGGTATTCAACTTTATTAGCTAATGTGTAAAATATAAGTGAGGTCATTTAGCATTAAGGAAAACTCTATTCTCTTGGCTGCCCAAGTGGCTCTGGAGGCATTTTTAGCTCACAGTGCTATTGTCTTAATATTATATATTGAAATCACCCCATGTTATTGTAAAAATTAACATCTACTTCTGAATAGCCACTAATGATGTTAATCTCCCAACTCTTTAATGCTTAAATGTTGTGTGCATTTGATAGAGTATATTAAATTAATTAGAATAGAAGTGCTAGCCAGGAATGCCAATTTGATCCTCTTATTTATCCCTGAGTTCCTCATTCATTCCAATGCTTGTAACACTTGACTATCACTATGCTCTTTTTAGAAGCCCTTACAGTAGTTGTCAACATTTGGGAATAAAGGAACTTCTACCTTCTCTTTCATGTGTTATTCACAACCACCCAACCCCACATTCCCACATGGCATTGTGAGTGGAGCTGAATAACTAATGACAACTTCAGACTCCAGAAGCATCGCCCCCTTGGCCATAGGACCCATCCTTGGCCCCAGTTTTGTTCACGATTGTAACATCTCTCAACTGAATTCGTAAGCACCCAGGGAAAGCTGTATTACTCTTGTAGAAAGTCATCCTGCTTGTCACTGAATTGCTTGCAGGCAGACTGAGCTTCTGTAAACCTTCTGAGTGACAGGGGTGAAAGGTTGGGCTTGTCATCATTTCCTGAGTTGATAATGCATTCCCCACGGAATGGTTCTGGCTGTTCACAGCACTGAGCAAACTTGCTGGACAAGATGGCCTGGTTGGAGCAGGTATAGTTCATGAGCCAGTGCTGAAAGACATGAGTGGAACAGTTATTATTTGATTGCTTCATTCTCAACTTACCTGTTGTAATTAGAATATCGGAGGGAAAGTTGATATTATACACTGCTTTACTCCAGACAAATGAAAAGGCCCAAGGAGACATCCATTATAACTCATTTTGGAAAGAAATACTTGCCTAGTTGGCCTTACTTAGTGTCCCGAATTTTTATCTACCTAGCAAAAAGACAGGAGAAGACAGATTGTTTTAATGTTTTCACTTTTAGTCCAAAATCCACAGTAGTCTTACTCTTATTGTAGGATCCCAGTCTGGGAAGCATTTATCCCAGGATCACATTATCCTGTCTGTTACTTGGTGTAGTTCATGCTGCTATTCTACTTGCATATCGGCTTAAATGTACAGAGAAGTGGTTATTTGTGTGAATTAGGAACTCATGGCCTATTCAAAGAGTCAAATAACTAAACAAAACAATCACAAAATGGTAATATTAGAATATTTAGAAGATCAATATGATTCTTTAGAAGAAATCAAAGAAATTGACAGTCTAGATAGGATGGAGGGCATGGCGATAAGTCTTGTATGACTTGAGTCACAAAGGACAATTAGAAGTTAATTTAAAACAAGTGAAGACAAAGACATCCTAGAATTATTTCTTTTTCTATGTATATAAAATCTTAGTGGTAAGAAAGCATGACACAGTTGGGAAAGGGTCATTTGAAAGTTGTTTGTTGAGAGAATTACTTGAGGCTTAGTGAGACTAGGGGCTACTGACAAGGAGAAGTGAAAAGATATTTTAACTAAAGGGAGTGAAGGAAATGAGACAGAATCCAGGATTACGTGGGACAGTGGGAAGTATCAGTCACTAAAACTCATGTTTGGGGACAAATACAGATGAGGACAGTGACTGAAGAGGGAGACAAAGGATGACTTGAAGCATCTATAAGGCATTTACAGGGAGATTTGCCCTAAGCAGTATTGGGTAATCATAAAATCTAGGACAGGATGATGGGGAAATCTAAGTCTAAGAGTCATATGGAAGGCAAATCATGGGGTCAGTTTGAGTCTGCTGAGTGTAAGCTGGTTAACTGGGGAGCCAACATGCTCTTGGTGGATCAACACAGCCAAGAAATCAGTGCCTCCTGTTAGGGAGGAAAGGTGACTCCCCTGCAGGCAGCAGTTCCAGGAAGGAAACCGCCTGCCTGTGACTTCTGTTGTTGCCTTTAGCACTAAATGTTACTGGGATAAAGGTGTAATGGGAGAGTAGGGGCTAGAGACTGAAACATCAAGATTAATATAAGCAAAACCAGTATTGAAAGACAGACAGATAGGGAGGAGTAGGGATGGAGGGTGCTTTCTCCCTTTGCTCACTAGTCCACCTCTATTCTCAGGAGTTCCTTCTCTTTTGTAATAAATGATCTCTATTTCCATTTCCAACCACATGTGCCTGTTACACACAGGAATCTAGAAACTTCAACAAGTGCCTCCAGGCCACTGTGGCCTTTGCTTATAACAGGAGTGAGTGTTCCATAGGATGACACCCAGGAGACAGCTGTCAGTGGACTTCAAATGACCGGAATAACTTTTAACTAGGACTCAGGCAAGTTGCCCCACCTAGTTTTCAGACAGGCAGGAAATACAATTCACATCCAGAAGAGGTCTAGACAGGAAGAGAAGAGAGAGCCCTTGCTGGGTGAGTTCCAGCACTGCCAGTGGACAGGAAGGCTGGGAACAGAGCTGCCTGAGATACTGAATTTCAAAGGGTGGTAAGAACCTGTTAAGGACAGAGACATTCCAAGGTGAAACTTTCTCCCTCCATCTGCTGCAGTGGAGAAATAAACTAATGTGGTTGACAGCTAAAGCGCTGCCCTTGAATTGCCACTTCCTGACGGTGAATTAGGGAAACTTTCTCACCTCCTGTACCTCAACTCCCTAGTCTGCAAAAATGCGTAGTAAAAGATATACTTGGTAAGGCTGTGGAAAGTAAATTTGTCAGGAATAAAACGGATGTTCAAAGTGTCAGATAAAAGTGAAAGGGTTAGACTTGCTACTGGGCACTAGTATTTAAAAAGTGAGTGTTGTGGCAATTACCACACAGTCTTAGACAGCTGTTCCTACAGGGCTTCAGAGTCAGAGAGAAGCTGGGAGAACTTACCTGAGTTCTGATGACTGACATGAGAATATTACATTAGAACAATATCAAAGATTAATGTTGGGAATAAGCATTCTCCTTTTGGTCAGTGTGAAGCTGTGACTCAATATGGCAAAGTGTAACAAGCACTGTAAACAGCAGACAAGCCTTGTAGACATGCAGTTCTACTGTGTGGAATATGAAGATCTTTCCTCAGAGCAATAGGAGAAATGATCTAATTAAGAGAGAAATCTATTAATACTACAATCGTGGGAGATGGTAAATAAAAGAGATGACTGGTTTGGAAGTGTAATTCAGTGAGGTAGCACTAGCTTAGGGGATACAAGGCCCTATGGTCAATCCCTAGCAGCAGAAAGGAAAAAAGAATATTGTTCAAAATAAATAGTCTTAATATAATTGCATTTAAAAGAATGGCAATACCATCAAGCAGCCAACCAAAACATCTGTGATAGAAGCAACAGACAAAACTAAGAGGAAAATCAATATAATTAAAAGCATAAAGCCAGTGAGTGAGTCCAAGAATTTGTTTTGGAGAAGGCCAATAAATTCCCTTTTCAGCATCAATTAATTAAAGAGAAGCCCAAATATACAAGAAAAAGGGCATACAATTACATAATTGATGGTGTTTTCGTTTCAAATGAAAGCATCCTCTAGAGTTCTATATCCCTAAATGAGAAAATGTTAATAAGCGAGATTTTTGAGGAAGAATTCCATTAAATGCATGACAAAGTAAACAGTTGTGTCTCAGTCTAAACACTGAATTGGTGTGTACTGAATCAATGCCACTCCTGGAAAAATGCAGGACTCCCATGAGTCTTTTAGTTAAGAGAGCATTTCATTGCTGTGTTTGGAACAACCTTGAGCATTGGAATTTCCAACAAAACTATTGCCATTGAGCACACTGCAAAACAGGGACATTTGTTTGTACTGTGAGAGCTGAAGTGAATACAGAACAGTGCCTTGTTCAGCCTCACAAAGGTGTAGTATGTGTGCATTGGGTGGATCAAATTTTTGGCTGCTCTGAGTGTGTGTTCACCTGGGAACAACCATGCAAGTGTTGTGAGTACTGATTTTGCATCTGGGGAAGCAGATTAATTCAGAATGATGGACTCCATGAACAATAAGGATTTGTAGGAAAAGCATTGAGACTGACGCACAGCAGAAGGCATGGAAAAGTATCTGCCATTTTCTATCTCTACCTCAGCCTCAGGTTCAATGAACAAACTCAAATAGAGGCTTCTGGTAGGTCCCTTGCCTCTACCTCCCTGCTCATTGTGGGTATGCTAGGATTATAAATGCATATCACTTTTAACTTGACATGTGTTCTAGTCCTCACACTTGCGTGACAAGTACTTTCATTTATAAAATCCATTGGTGAATAAGTCAAAAGATAGAAAACCAAATAACCATACGAAGATGAGAAAATAGTACCTACGTACTGGTGTTCAGAACTGTGGTGATATTTTGTTTATGTTGTAACAAATAAAGTTTGCCTAAAAATCAGAGTGCAAAGTTAGCCACACTAGTTAGCTATAGAGGCCAGGCAGTGTGGTACACACTTTTAATCCCAGCACTCAGGAGACAGAGGTAGATGGATCTTTGTTAGTTCAAGGGCTACATGAAATCAATCCAGTCTGAAAGAGAAACAGAACTCACACAAAGGTGATCCCAGCCCTTGAAGTGGCACGCCTTTAATCCCAGCACTAAGGAAGTGGGGACAGGAAGGGATATGGCTGGACAGAGAGAGGAATATAAGGAGGGAGGAGACAGGAGCTCAGGGCAGTTTGAGGAGCAGTGCAATCTGAGGAGCAGTGCAGTCTGAGCAGTCTGAGAACAGGGTTACCCCTTTGGTATGAGCATTGGTAGAGGTGAGGACTCTCTAGTGGCTGGCTGCTATGCTTCTGTATCTTCAGCATTAACCCCAATATCTGACTCTGAGTTTTTATTATTAAGAACAGTTAGAATTCATGCAACACAGAACCCATCCAGAGTAAAAACAAATGAACAAAACCTCCCCAAAGAGTAATGAAAACTCTTTGGACACATAAATGCTGTCTTTGGCAAGCCAGTAACCCCAGAGCTGTTTCCATTACAAGGACCAGGACAGGATTGCCAGAACAATCTACAGTTACTTGAACTTGTTTATGAATAAGTAAGTGCAGATTGTTCTGGCTTGCCTGCTGCAGACCATCCTGCAAAGCACCAATTCTGTGGTCACGGGCTGGGTACAGGTATTGTTTATATGTTAAGGAAGGGTGTTCTCAGATTTTGTTTTGTCTGGACTGGGTTCTATCAGCACCATATGTCCCTATACTTTTCAATCACATGTACCTACTCTTCAATCAGAGAGGATCTGTCTGTCCGACCTACAAGGTTAAGCTCTGTAGTGGAACACTTACCCAGCAGGCACAAGGCCCTGGGTTCAATACAAAGATCCAGCATCCCAAAAGCATGCATAACAATGTTTGTCATGATTCTGACCATTACTCAGCATTCTAGGAATTGGGAGTGGCAGCTGCCACTGCCCCTGAGTGGCAGAGCTGAATGTAGCACCAACTACATTCAGTCACAATGACTACCAAGAGGTGTTGCTTGAGCCTACACTCTGTCCCAGTAGAGGTTAAGTTTGAAGATTTGTAATCCCAGGGATCTTCCTGTCTGACCATTTTAACTGTTATTTCCATTCTTATCTTCTAAATTGTGTGTGGTGGGAACTAAAATGGTTGGAAGTAAAGAGCTTTGCCCACAGGTTTTTGAGTTTTCTCATGAAATGAGCTCATCTTGGTCTCTCTGTCTGTCTGTGGTGAGAACCAGTCACACTTCAGACTTGCAAAATCAGTAAGAACATGACTTGTGTCACTTGTTAGGGCCTTAGGAGGCATGGGCAGCCTCAGTTCATTTCTCTCTTGGGACTAGGGGACTTTATATTCGGATATGGCACAGGTCTTTGTCCACGTGCCTATGTCCTGTGTGCCCCATACCACACTGATTGGTTTACTTTCCCATTGTCTGACGTCAGATGCAATTCTAGGTCTTATGCAAGAAGCAATGGCAAGAGTGGAATATAGCCCCTATTTGGAAGAGAGTTGTATACCAATTCTAAAAATCTAGGAAATAAAGGAATGTGGACAATGAGAAAAGGGAAGGAGGAGAATTTTGCATGAGTTGGGAACAGAAAGAACAAAGATGGTTGGTATTCTACTGGTAAAAAGAAGAGACCACTACTTTTCTGGTTTTATTATTTACCATTGTACTGTTGCTTAAGAATTTTAAACTTTTTAAAGGCTAACATGAGAGGGGTCAATAGCAATAATAAATACAATGCCTATGTATGAGACTGTCAAAGAATAAATTTAATTAATCAAAATATTTTTAATTATAAAGAAAGATGTCTTACCCTGCCAAGCACACATGCCACTGTATTTCCTTCACAACAGGTCTCATGCAGATTTTTAATATCTGTGGTCAATTTAGCAATTTCAGAAAAATCAAATTTAGGTTGCTTTTTAGTGAGCAGAATCAATTCTCTATAAAGAAAAGTAAGTACATTTAAACAGTATTTTTTTTTTAGAATGAGAATTACATTCTGCTTTTAGTAATTATTCTATTTCTAAGATTATAATATAATTATATCATTTTATCCTTCCTATTTCTCAATATTTTGAATTTCTACTTTAAGTAACCTAAAGTGTCTAAACCTTGCAAGTATTAAAAGGTGTTTTCTACTTTGATTATAATGCATAGACCCACACAAAAATCAAATCTCAATAATGTCAAATACGATAGTTTTCATCATTTGAGGATCTGCTAAATACACTGAGTTGCTGAGACATTGAAACATATAACTTGATAACCTTAGAAATATGGGCAGTGTCTTTGCAACAAAGACAAGTGTATGGAGCACAGGCTTCCTTTGTGACTACTGATAAGTTTCTCTGGCAATAAGATACCCTTTCCTCCAGGAAGCTCAGTGCTGTCATTGGGGAAGAAGGTGGTAAGATAAAAAAAAATAAAAAATAAAAACCATGGGTCCAAGCTGGAGATGATGCATTAAAGCATCCTCCAACCCTTGGTCTCAAGAGAAAAGAAGGCTATTTTTGTGTCTAGCCTTTACTGTAGAGGAAGATTCAGTTAGTCTCTGTATATCTATCTATCTATCTATCTATCTGTCTGTCTTCTATCTATCATCATCATCACTATATACTTAACTGGCTTTGTACACACAATGTAGCCTAGGATAACCATGAATTCATGATCCGTCTGCATCTACCTCATAAATTATGGAATTATAGGTAATATGCCACCATGCCCAGCCAAATCCCTGCATATATATATTTTTTTTTAAGTTTTACTTCTTTTTGCAATGATATGTTTGTGTGTGAGTGCGGCTACCCAAGTAATCCAGAAGAGGAAGTAGGTCCTCCAGAGCTGAGTTACAGGCCATTGTGAGACATTCACTGTGGCTACTGGGAACCTAACTTGGGTCCTCTGCAAGAGCAGTGTGTATTTTGCCTCTCCAGCTCTAAGTCCCTGCATCTTAATGCCCCAAATCTACCATGCAGTGAGGGATTTGAGCAAATGAGATTTACTGATGGAGGAGATGATCGGAGCAGTTGAGGATTACGTGTGTCATTCTCAGCTCCCGTGCCACGTGCCATTTTTAAACAGAGAAGTAGCATAGGGGTAGAAAAGGATTCCAGGCTTATATGGACAAACATTGCTAAATAATGGGTAAATGACTCTTCAAAGTAGTTTAGCCAAAACAGCTGGCCTAGCAGCAACAAAGCCCCCGAATCGCATTGAGAACTTACACTGCTCTTGCCAGTTGGTCATTGAATTTAATCCTGATTACACATAAATGGCGATGTCTCGAAGATATTTCTCTAATATATTTTCTGATGGGTTCTAGCTACAAACAGAAAAACAATAAATATCACATCAAATGAATGTGATAGTAACAGAAAATGTTAATGGCATAATTAGGAAAAGATAGAAAATTAAACATCATCAGTCGCCTCAACATTAGGAAGTATTCAATGAACTGACTGAAAAGGAGCCGAGAAATAACAGGACAAGGCTTTTGCAAAAAAATAACATCTCACTTCACCAGCTATCACTTATCTCAAAACTTCATAAACAAACTGATATCTAGAAAGCTACCAAAATAGACTCAAAAACTGCCTTACAGATGTGCTTTCTTTCAGCCAAATGGTTAATAATTTTATCTTGGAAGTGTTCCAAACTGCTTAGCTGAAATAGATGCTTCAGATCTGCAATACATATTAACTTCTTTACCTCCAAATGCTTGTTTTCTGTAACCCTAGATTTCTACTTTTTAACTATCACAAACAAATATTTCCAGATAAATAAAAACCCCAATTATGATAAAATAATTGTATCCATTTTTTATGATGACAAATATTAAAGGCAAACAAAATGGTTTAAGAGTGAAATAATTGTTAAGTAATGACATTGTTTTGAGAACATGTATATTTGTAATGAAAATAGATGTCTTTAATCAAATGTCTAATCAAAACTTTCTTGGAAGGAACACAGTAACGCACAAAATAAAAATCTCAATTGAAAAAAAAATCAAAAGAAGGAAATACATACAATTAACATTTTTGACTGGTACAAATGTAAGTGAAACTTTTAAATTTCAGGATAGCTCTATATCTCCAATTAAAACATACTGGGGCTGAAGAGCACTTGTTACTCTTGCTGAGTGTCTGAGTTCAATTCCCACAACCACCTGTAGCTCTGTTCTCAGGGGATCTGAAGCCTTATTTTAGCTTCTTCAGGCACAGCATGCAAGTAATGCCAGAAAAACATGCAGTCAAAACATCCACATACATAAAATAAGTAAATGATAAAGAAAAGCATTATATTAACTGTGTATTGTTTGTTTATTATAATGATATCTTCAAGAAAAGTCAGAAAATGTACATAAACAAGATCTCCAAACAAAAATCCTGATATAATCAGAATAATTTATTCACTAAGTGTTATTAAATGCTAATTAATAATAGGTTATAGTTAACTGTGAATTATTTTTATTATTATCCCATTTGTTGCATCACATTCATTCAACATTCATTCAAAATGGAATACAAATCAGTTTGCCTATTTTCATGAGGGTCTCTGAGGCTTTATCACACTCTGATCACAGACTCAATTAATATGCAATGTGATTGATTGTGTAATTTTCTTCCAGGACAGAACAAGAGCCACTTAGGACACTGTGAACATTACAGTGGGAAACCTCTTAGCTAACTTATTGCACCTGCTGATATTTAACACTCTAATGTTCATGTTGCACATTTAGGAAGATTTCTCAGTGAAGAAACTGAATGTGAAGAAAATGTTGTGACTTAAAAGGATGGTGTACAAATTATTCACCACACCCATCCTGGCGGGAAATTCTAGACAATGAGACAGACATGAGAGCATAACCATTGGCTTTCAGGCTTTAATTAAAATGAAACCAAGAGGAAAGGGAAATGACTGCCTTCTTGGGATAACTGAGAATTGGCTTCTGTAGAGCCAGAATCCTCCAGAGTAAGAATGGGGAGGTCAGGCATTTAAACAAATAGCTTTAATGAAGCTAGTTGCCAAAATGAGTTCTTAGCCTATTGCAGAATCTCTTCAGATATGCTATTTTAACATACAAGGAAAGGCCAGGTATGAGAAAGAGATGCAATTTTATAAATTTTATGGGAAATTAGATGATTTCTTATGAAGACATCAAGACAAAACAGCCAAAGTTAGCCTGGGTGTTTCTGGCTCATGAAATTTCATGTAATTGCAATCATAATGATTATCAAACTTCTGTTAGTTTTCAGCCTGACATGTAGAAATCTGCCTGATGCCTTCTATAATGTGAGTCTGTTCATATTCAGAACTTTCCAATGTTTAGAAACTTTAATAAACACACAAAAACACTTTTATCCTAGAACCAATCACTGGTGTGCACCTACCCAATGATGATCAAAAGGCTAAAATATCTCCTGTCCTGTGTTTTTCTGATAAGAGACTGGTCATCATCATCCCACCAAGAAGTAAAGTCTATGTATAGTTCCCTTCCAGCTGATGAGGTCTCGTGGTGTTTTAAATAGGAGAACATGGCAGAAATGGGCTAGATTACAAATGGCTATACAGCCTCTTCCTGGTCTACAAGAAGAATCCTTTCTGGAGCCTTTGGCTACATATAAGCAATCCAATTGCCCTCTGACCATCACTGGTGGGGAACAGTCCAGACTAGCCCAGGCAAGAACATTAAATGCACATACTTGAGATTGTACATGAAGAGAAGAGATATTGCACCAATGCTCAGTGGCTTCAGCTCCTCCAGAATTCTAGGTACAGATATTATTTGATTGCAATTACACGAAATTTCATAAGCCAGAAACACTCAGGCGATCTACTTCCTGGGTTCCTAATCACAATCACTAACAGTAATTAAATAATGATCATGGTTTTACACCTCCAAAATTTGGGGTGTTCTGCTTAGATATTTATTTATTTTCAAGTCTGCCATGCTTCTCCCGTGTCAGGACTGCATACCTTTCTTTTTAAATGAAACACTATTTATTAGGTCTGGAGAAGAGCTGTGAGGTGATAGTATGCTGCTGGTCTACAATCCACAGCTTCCATAGCAGAGCCTAAATGACAACTGAACTATGTATACAATACCTTTGTCTGCAGGATCTCCGTTTTATTTTCCTCTTGACAACATGACAGAACAGCTGTTTCGTAGCAAGCAGACATGGCCAAGATAGTGGGTCCATATAAGAATGGATGCCTTCTAGAAATTTCATAGCCATACCTGAAATTTATGATAGCAAAGATGTATGGTCTGGAATTCAGGCAGTATGACAATGACATTTCTCATAAACTGTGTATTTTTTAAATCTATGGAAATTTCTGGAAATTCTGGTGATTGAGGGTTGGTAGCACTTTGCCCAATATTATCAAATGTTCACCATGAACAGATTATTGGGGTCATTCCCTAAGTGTCTATAAAGTGACTGTGACAGGTGAGTTAAACATGATCAGAAATGAAATCATCCCACTTTCTTCGAGAGACAGGGAAGTAGGAAGTTCAGTGGTCTAAGCATTGCTATAATGTAGGACTGTTTATCTGGCTCAGGGATTGACTTTACAAATATTGATGATGGTCAGAAGTCTCTCAAGGTCATCCAGATGTTCTTTCTAGACTAACACAATCAGTATCATTGTCCTCTAAGACTTGCCATTTAGTATTTTTTGTTTGTTACTAAATTCCCTGGAATTATGTTTCCTCACACTAGCCTGTGGAACTTGTTCAAGAACAGATTCGTGCACACATGAATATTCACTCAGAATAAGCCAACACTATAGACCAAACCAGCATATTCTCACAGATCCATTTTCTTTTCCTGTGTATTTAAGAAGACTACTTTCCCTGCCCCTGTAGTGAAGTTGGCAGCTATGATCAATTAAGTATTAATGGACATGCTGCACCTCACTTCTAGGCTTGGACACTTATTTCTTTGCTAAACTCTGAATCCTCTTCTTTTCATAGATACATGTTCCTGATGGCATAGCCCATCATAGAGACATGTGACCATTCAGGTACTCATTAGATAAGAATTGTCAGGATTTGAGCTGAGCCAGGGAAAACTGAGCTGGCAGATGTCGAAGTAGCCAAGTAATGCTGGAAGCCAAGATGAAAGTTGCAGTTACACCATAGGTGACTGTTTACTAGGGTCATAAAAGGAAGAATGCCAGGTCTACTGTTCCACTGTCTTCCCTATGATCCAGCCAGTTGAAGATCATAGGAATGAATGAAGGGTTCAGCAGGATGGCTCAGTGGGAAAAGATGATTACCATGCTACTCAGTGGCCAGAGTTTTGATGCCTGGAACATA
This sequence comes from Phodopus roborovskii, assembly GCF_943737965.1. Classification (NCBI taxonomy): domain Eukaryota; kingdom Metazoa; phylum Chordata; class Mammalia; order Rodentia; family Cricetidae; genus Phodopus; species Phodopus roborovskii. Next base: position 13,360,418 of record NW_026126525.1, read on the forward strand.
TGTGAAGGGGAGAGAAGAGAAATGACCCCATAAAGTTATCCTTTTACCTCCCCAACACACACACACACATACACATGTTTTTTTTGCATGGTAACTTAATGTATGTGCCCATTCCGGGGTCCTCAGGGAAAGCTCCTACAGTTCCATGGACCTGCAGCAAGGATGAAAAAGAGCTAATGAGACTGGAGCAGAAGGGGCCTATGCAGAAAATCCTGGTAAGAGTCTCCAAGAGCAGGCACTTTAGCAAGGACTATAGCTCTGTTCAGGAGCATGGTGTCCAGGAGACCCAAGTCCCTGACAGTACCCTTCAGTAGACTGTGGGGATGTTTGGGGGTTGCCTGAAGCTTGTAGTAAATGACAGCAGGTATAGCATTTGGTACATGAATAGCCATGTCCACATTTTGTAGGGCCTGTATGGACTCCCAAAGCACCCTGAGCATGCCTGAGATGTTGCCTGGAACATTCTACAGTTTCAGCTGGAACATCATGCCCCAGAGTTGTTATTGGTACTCTTATTGATTTGCTAACACACATCTGCTGGGGAGGAACTGAGCCCAAGGACTTGCATGCTTGACTCTGATTGTTTTCTGCTGTACATAAGCCCATACCTTCTCCTAAATAAATGGCATTCCAGCATTCCTGTTGCATGAATGACCTGCTGTCTTGTCTCTTATTTAAATCTCTAGGCCTTCATCTAATTAATGGAACAGATTGTAGGGTGGGCGCTACAAGTGGAGATCCGACAGAGACCGGGAAGAAAGGATCACCTAAAAGATCACCCTTGGAGGCTAGCCGGCAAAGTAAGTGGATGAGGGTGTATTGAAGGATGAGTGCCAGTAACTCTAAAGATATTCTCAGTGGGAAATTAGTGGCCCTATTGAAAAGACAGGGCACCAGGGTTAAAACTAAAACAGCTAAAGAATTCATTGGCATATTATAGAAACATAGTCCCTGGTTTATACACTCTGGAGGCTTAAACATCCCCCACTGAGAACAGGTAAAAGGAGATCTCCAAATGGCTTATAAAGAAGAGGGTCCTGATAATTTCCCTTATTTCCACCTTTTCCTTTTGGTGTCTAGTTAAAGATGTGCTCCTGAGCAATAAAGTCAAAGTAAAAGAACAAATAGAACTTTTGAGGAAGTACAAGATTTAGAACCTGTAAAATCTATCAGGGAAGAAGAGGGATCTCAACTAGAACATGATAGTCCTACTGTAACTGATGAAGAAGATATTTTGGAAGCAGAAATTGAACAATTAAAACAAAGAATTGCTGAAGCTGATAAGCACAAATGCCATCCACTGAGGCCCAACCCCTTTTCTTGTGATCCCTTTAGTAGGGCCTCTGTGCCGCGAGGGATAGAGGAGATCAAAGATTTAATAATCAAGGTAGAAGCATTAGGAAATGGGAGACAAGCTTTTCCTGTGATTGAGACTGTGGATCCTCAGGGTAACAGGGTTAGGGAGCACAACCCACTAAATTACAAGGACATAAAACAACTTAAGGAGGCTGTCATTGCTTACAGTTCCCATGCTCCTTTCACTCATGCAATTTTTGAGTCTGTTGCAGCATTAAATTGCACCTCTAGGGACTGGATGCAGCTCTGTAGAGCTGTGCTGAGTGGGGGTGATTATTTGCTGTGGAGAGGCAATTTCTTTTTTTTTTTTTTTTTTTTTTTTTTTTTTTGAGTTTTCTTTTTTTTTTTTTTTTTTTTGCATATAGAGTATTTTTTATTTAATTTTATATAACAAAGTCCAATTAAATGAAAACAAACATTTATACACAATATTTGGGAATTTGGGCGTCGTTCTTTCCAAACTACTTCCTGCTGGTAAGGGGCGCTGTCTTGGGGGATTCGAAGAAGATTCAGCTATCCTAGCTGTAGTCTGTAGGGCTGTTTTGTCCAGCTGTTTGGAATGTAGGATCAGCTTGTACTCTGTTTCAGGCGGTCTGGTGTGATCAAACCACATTAGTCTGGAAGGAATCCACATCTTTTCATTTTCTGTGGAAACAAAAATAGAAATACTTTTCCCCAGTAACTTGTTCTTCAACTTAAATTTTGGAGTCAAAGCGTTTTTTTTTTTTTTTTTTTTTTTTTTTTATTATTATTTTACATGTCGATCCCAGTTCCCTCTCCCTCCCTCCCTCCCTCCCCCCAAACCCTCCCTCCCTCCTTCCCTCCCTTTTGCCCTCTCTACCCTCTCCCATGCACTCTAAACACCCTCCCCTCCCAACCCCCCACCACAATACAATATGTAGGGGAATGCCATCCAGTTGGGGTCATGTAGATCTGACAGGTCCTGTGAAGTAGGGACTAGGGCTTCTCTCCTATCTCTAGAATAAGGCAGTTATCCCTCCATGGGGGATATGTTTGCAAAGTCCTTTTGTGCACCAGGGATACATCCTGGCTCCACTGTCTGAGGTCTCTTAGACTGCTCAGACCTTCTGGCTGAGACCCATATTCAGGGGAGTCCGAGTCAGACCCCTGTTGGCTTCCCAGCTATCAGTCTAGTGGCCCTTAGCTCCTCCTTGTTCAGGTAAGCTGTCTCTATGTACTTCTACCGCATGGTCTTGTCCTCTCCATCTGCTTCTGGGTTCTAGTTTGACTCAGTGTTTATGTATGGGTGTTTGGTGGAGAGGCAATTTCAAGAAAATTTTAAAGAAACCACCCAACACAATGCTGCTGCTGGATCTCCTGCTAGGAATTTAGATATGCTCACGGGCACTGGGCAATATTCTACCCTAGCAGCTCAAATTCTTTTTTGCCCAGTGGTCTATGCACAAATTTCTGTTGCTGCTACTAGACCTTGGAAAGCCCTGCCTAATAAGGCTGCAGGGGATCAACTATCATTATGGAAGAATGTCACTACAGGATAATGGTGTGGCCCTGACCTGGTTCTAGTGTGGGCCCAAGGGTCAGTTTGTGTCTTTCCACAAGATGCAGATAACCCTGTTTAGGTGCCTGAGCATATAGTTCAACCTATGGGAAGAGACCGCGATTGTAGCAGACATAGAGAAGGTCTGATGTGCCTTCATCAAGAATCCACCCATTCTGATGCCCGTGGGTCTGAGTAGCACTATGTGGCCCTTTTCCTGACCACTAATTATAGTTTGGGTAAAGCAGCTATAAAATTACACTTTGGTTCAAAGGATAAGAATTTCACCTTCATTTCAGGCACTTGTGTTCTGGCTCCCTTCTTTTTCATTGTAACTAGTGCTACTAATTTTGGAGGAAGTCTCAATTATTCTCAGCAGGTCTGCCGACTGGTTAGCTACTGCATGTATGAAACAACAGCTATTATGGTTGGCGTACCCAGGGTGATACCTATGCCGAGACCTCCTCTACAGATGACCAACTTGTTCAGCATAGAGGAAAAAGATTTCAGGATCAAGGCTGTGATTGTTATTACCATTGCCTCCTCCACCACTGTAGCAACAGTTACAAGGATAGCCCTCTCCCATTCTGTAAACACTGCAAGCACAGTGGATGAACTATCAGGTGAATTGGCTGAAGCCTTAGCCACCCAAAACACAATTGATAATCTAGTACATATTGGCATTTTAAATTTAAATCTACAAACTAGCGTCCTACAGAAATAGTTTGATTTATTGTAGAGGTCCATAAGGCTTTGTGTTCTCCCTCTTTCATACATATCTGTGTTACACCGGCTAAAGTTAAGAATGCATCAATTGTTACTTTTATCCAGGGGTCTTGGAGTGATCAGTTTTTAAATTATACACATGCTTTAGCCATGCAGATCATTAACATCAATGAAACCTGAGTACCACCTACCAGTGCAGAAGACCTTTTACAAGGACTTCCACTTACTGGCAGATTAATTACAGAAGGGGCAAGCTCTCTCTCCCTGGGGCTTATAGCCCTTACCCTTGGTGCTATCTGCCTGATCTGCCTATGCCACCACAGCATTAGACAGGCCTAGGCCAATATTCAAACAAGACAGATTCTACTGTCTTTAGCTTAAAAGAACGCCTGTGCCCAAGTGTGGCTAAACTTACAGACGGACTAATCACCAGAGACAGGTAAGGCAGAAGGGGGCAAAATATCCAACCTAAGACAGGAGGGTTACAGGCCTGGGTGACCTCTCCCATGATGGGTAAGGAATTATGCTTACATCCTCTGCCACCCAAGACAGGTGTTAGTTTATATTAAAAGAAAGGGGGACCTGTAGAGCTCTTCCAAGGCACCTTGAGCAAGCCTGAGTTGTTTGCTGGAACATTCTGCAGTCTTAGCTGGAACATCTTGCCCCAGAGTTGTTACTGGTACTCTTCTTGATTTGCTAACACACATCTGCTGGGGAGAAACTAAACCCAAGAACTTGCATGCTTGACCCTGGATTGTTTTCCACTATGCTGTGAATCAGTATATAAGCCCACTCCTTCCCCTCAATAAATGGCATTTCGGTATTCCTATTGCACAAATGACCTGCTGTCTTGTCTCTTATTTAAATCTCTAGGCCTTCACCCAATTAGTGGAACAGATTGTAGCACAGGCACTATAATACTTCACCCTTAATGCCAGGAATTTTGGAACTTGCCTGATACATGATCCTTTAGTGTTTTCTAACTAAGAATATGAGGGCACGTAACTCCTTCACAAAGCTTCAGAAATCTCTAAGGCAGTTCTGCCCCAGTAAGGGTGAATTAGTGAAGTTTGTGTTCCTTCATGTTGTCTAATTTCCTCGTTTATCCCTGGCCTGGACTAAAATGAGTAAAATCAATTATCAAATCACCACCAAGTTCCCAGACTCTAAGACCAGCAGTCAGATCCCTGTCATATTCCTCATATCAGTGATGGGCTTGTGTAATATAGACACAGTCATGCTCTGTGAGAACCACAGTCTTGTGTTCCCCTTGTCCTGTTACTCCTGACTCTCATGAGCTGCAACTCCATGCTAATTAGGATCCCAGACTTGAACTTGGTAATTCTCCAGTGCTATCATTTGCCCTAGGATCACACAGTCCATTTTCAGTGGAAAACTCACCTCTGTTTAATCTACAATTATTGTTTGTTTCTAGGCTTAAATGACAGACCCTATCCCATGCCTGTCAGATGCTCTGTCTGCTATCTACTGTTGCTGGCCTCTGTCTCCAGGGCTCTCTGCTTTTTATGGCTTTCCTAGGTGACTGAGTAGTCATCTGGACCCTTTGTTGTACATGGAGAGATAGATATGGTCCTTTCTGAATCCCTGCATATCCCAAGCACTGAAGCAGTATTTATTCTCATGTTTCCAAAAAGGGACTCTCACAGTGGCACTGGCAAGGTTACATCTGCAGGTAAGGAAGAAGCAGCACAGGTGTGTCCCCACAGAACAAGGTGGCCCAAGCCACGCTGCACACCTCCACAGGATGACAGGGTGGCCTAAGCCAGGCTGCACAGACAAAGGATACTTCTGGAATGTGGAGTTATTTCTTAGTCCACCATTTCTCTTCCCTTTGGCCATCCCTGGGGTATCCTGGGATGGTCCCCTTCCTGCAGCAGGTGGTGGCTTTCTTGCAGGCCACTCTCACCTCCAGTGTGATCTGTTACAATCTGATGCTTCATATACAAAACGTGTAAAAAGGGCAACTATCCACATTGTTCAAATGTTCCCTAAGGGAAAGGACAAGGCTGTTTTCCTTGCGGGTGTTCCTCATGGGAGGGGCAGGTGACCTCGTGGGAGCCAGCTGAAGCCTGCCTACAATGGCTTTGCCACCTTCCCAGAGCCGTGTCCTTCCTCTTATCTAGCCAGGTTGGCTGCTTGGTAAGTAGCCACAAGCCCTCTTATTTACCTTCCTTGGTGTTACACGCCGTTTTAGCCCCAGCATTTGTTTAGTGCTAACATTTGTTTCTCCCCTCAACACTTAGAATATCATTTTCTACTGCTCTTCCTAAACAAGGAGGTGAGCAGTATATGAGGTCTAGTCATTTCTAATCTTCCCCAGCAGACATTCCAGGTCCTATTGACCCAATAGGATGGTAATTGCCATTCTCTTCAAAAAAAAAAAAAAAAGTATCTAATTCATTTTCATTTTAAATATGCTGCCTTTTTTTTTTTTTTTTTTTTTTTTTTTTTTTTGGTTTTTCGAGACAAGGTTTCTCTGTAGATTTGGAACCTGTCCTGGAACTCACTCTGTAGACCAAGCTGGCCTCGAACTCACAGAGATCCGCCTGCCTCTACTTCCTGAATGCTGGGATTAAAGGCAAGTGCCACCAATGCCCTGCCTGAAAATATTATTCTTAAAAGACCATAACAAAGAGAAGTGGCTTACCTTACCTTCAGCGACATATGACTCCCCATGTGAGTCTCACAGGTCAGCTCAGGCCTTGGCATCAAGGATGTATCAATGTCGCCCACTTCATCTTTTTTATAGGACAGGAAGCACTTGAGTCTTGCTGTGTTTTCCATCTTGCAACAGTTAGTGAACACATCACTGCCCACCAGCCCTTGGTTGTTGCAAATATATGTGAGGAAGGTAGCAACCTACAGAATGGAGGGTACCATACAGGGGAAGTGTGGGAGACCAGCATTCCCCACCAGGGGAAAGTTAAACTGGGCACACGATGCTGAGCTTTGAGTCCAATAATCTCTGGACACAGAGATTTCAATTTTATTTCTTTATTTATTCTGTGTGTACATGTGTATCCATATACATTTAAGTGAGTGAACATGTATGTACACGTGCATGTGGAGAGGCAGAGGCCAATGCTGGCAATCCTTAACCACTCTCCATCTTATTTCTAAGATGTTTAAGCTACAACTATACTGATGAATCAGTAAGCTCCGGGGACCTGCCTGTTCTGGTCCCTACTGCTGGTACTGTGGAAATGCACCGCTGTGTCTGGCTTGACATGGCTACTATGATATGCATCTACGTCTTCATATGTGTACAACAAGTATTTCACCAATTGAACTATCGTTCCAACCCCAAGGCATGCCTTTTAATTAAATTCTTCTAGGTATCGTTTTACATTCATTTATCTATTATATATGGTGAGGGGAGTGTGCCTTCCAGCAGGTATAGAGGTCAGAGGACACTTGAGGGGGCCGGTTTTGTCCTCCCACCTTATGGATTCCCAGTATCAAACTCAGGTTGTCTAGATTGACAGCTAGTGCTTTTACTAAGCCACCTATTAGGTTTTTAAATCTAAATCCACACATGCTGCTTGTTGACCAGAGAGAATTTACAATTTCCCCCTTTCCTGTGAAGTTGCTTCATACTCAAGGAATTGACAGGCTTTTAAAAAATAATTAGATATACTTCAGAATTTCCAAGGCAAGATATTCTTAAGGAGAACTCTCCACACACACAAAAAGCAACTAATTTGCTCATTTCCTACTAATTTTTACTTTTGTTTCCATGGGAACATATTTTAAGACTTGAACTTTGAGGCAACGCATATTCGTTGTCAAATATTCAACTGGAAATGTAGTCATTTCAATGTTTTCAAATGTTTTTAGGTGGCAGTAAATGTGTGGAGTTAGGTAAACCTCAACTGGAATGTGTGTTCCTATTTGAGGAATAAATACAGAAAAAGTCGTTTTTGAAGCAGAAATTATAAAAGGATTGCTCTAAAGTGAGTATAACCATTGACAGAATCTTCATTTAAAATGTGGATTGATGATATCCCTTCATACACAGAGTCTAAAACACTATGCACAGGCATTAGCCCCAAGAGATGAAGCAGGGAACTCCACAAATAAAGAAGAAAAGTTACTTCTCATTTATATGTTGCATTATTTAGCCTGAAAATAACTAATCCTAAAATCTTTATTCTAAGAGAATGTTAGTGTTAACCAAGAATTCCTCTGTGGGGAGCTCAGGGGAAGTGGGGGGGCAGCGAATGGAGAGAGAAGTAGGAGAAAACGAGGGGGAGGAAAGGAAAACATGTGCGACCAGGAGGATTGAGCCTGGTTAGGAATAGAAGACAGGAAAGAGAAAGAGAGAGACAGAGACAGAGAGAGAACATAAAAGAGGGAGCCAATATTGGTTTGAAGATAAAATTGAACACAAAGAAAGGTCTAGAGAACTACAAGACTGCTCCCAACTAACAATTTGAGCTTCCGTGGAAAGGCTATCATAAATGCCCCTTCCCGGAGAGTGAGATCAACAACTAACTTATCCATGGAGCCCTCAACTAATGCCTGTTAGAAACAGGATCAAACACCCATACATAAACACTGAGTCGAACTAGAACCCAGATGCAGATGGAGAGGACAAGACCATGCGGCAGAAACACATACAGACAGCTTACCTGAACAAGGAGGAGCTAATGGCCACTAGACTGATAGCTGGGAAGCCAGCATGGGACTGACTCAGGCCCCCCTGAATATGGGTCTCAGCCAGAAGGACTGAGCAGTCTAAGGGACCTCAGACAGTGGAGCCAGGATGTATCCCTGGTGCACAAAAGGACTTTGCGAACACATCCCCCATGGAGGGATAACTGCCTTAATCTAGAGACAGGAGAGAAGCCCTAGTCCCTACTTCACATGACCTGTCAGATCTACATGACCCCAACTGGATGGCATTCCCCTACATATGGAATTGGGGTGGGGGGGATGGGAGGGGAGGGTGGTTAGAGTGCATGTGAGAGGGCAGAGAGGGTAAAAGGGAGGGAAAGAGGGAGGGAGAAAGGAACGGATAGAAGGAGAGATGGAGGGAGGGAGAGGGAACTGGGATCAACATGTAAAATAATAAATTAAATTAAAAAAATGCTTTGACTCCAAATTTAAGTTGAAGGACATGTTACTGGGGAAAAGGATTTCTATTTTTGTTTCCACAGAAAATGAAAAGATGTGGATTCCTTCCAGACTAATGTGGTTTGATAAAGCCAGACCGCCTGAAACAGAGTACCAGGTGATCCTACATTCAAAACAGCTGAAAAAAGCAGCCTTACAGACTTCAGCCAGGATTTCTGAATCTTCTTGGAATCCCCCATGACAGCGCCCCTTACCAGCAGGAAGTAGTTTGGAAAGAACACACCCAAATTCCCAAATATTGTCTATAAATGTTTGTTTTCATTTAATGGACTTTGTTATATAAAATAAATTAAAAAAAAAGAATTCCTCTGTGGGTATGATGGGAGATGTCATTCTCTAAATATGTTTCTCTTATTGGTTAATGAATAAAGCTGTTAGCAAGTTACTAGTTTCTTATCAGTTAGCTCTATCTTAATTATTAACCCATTTATATTCATCTAAGTACTTCCACGTGGTCTTATCTTACCAGAGAGAGGGGCCGGCATCCTACCCTGTAGGCCCTCCACCTTGGAACTCCTCCTTACTACTTCCTCTCTCCTCCTAGTCCCACCTATCTTGCTTTCCTATTGGTCAACATTGCTTTATTCATTAACCAATACGAGAAACATATTTACACAATGTCATCTCCCATCAGAGATGGGTATAAGATCATTCATGGCTGAAAATACTTGCTGCCAAGTCTGACAACCTGAGTTAAATCCCTGGGACCCACACAGTCATAGGAGAGAAATAACTCCCAGAAGTTGTCTTCTGACCTCTATGTGTGTCACAAACACATACACACACACACACACACACACAGAATATATATTACATATATATATATATATATGTATTACACACATATATAATTTAAAAACTAAAAACATTTCTCCAGGAATTTCTATTTTATTGAAATTACTGGTAACAAGACCAATAGAGTTTTATAATGAAACAATAATAATGTCCCTTATGTTCTACCTACTGAGAAAAGGATCTGTAAAAATATTGGTTTCTTTTTTGTATTCCTAAATAAACTCTTTTTAATTAATTTCCATTTTAATTTGGTTTCCCAAAGTTCTTTATATGAAGACGTCAGACAGCAGCATTCTGGTGACTCAGGCAAAGCAGCCCATATCCTCAGGTATGTGACTCATTCCCTTGAGTGCTTGGCACTCAGAACCTGAGCTCCCAGAGAGGAACTGGTTAAATGCAGACCTAGAGTCTACAAAGATTATATCTGGCATGTGAGTCATACACATACTCTCGATGTGCCATGTCCTGTCTCATTATTCAAGTAGTCCTGTTTATAGCGACATCTTCTGTTTATCATCTAGCTAAGGCAGGAGAATAAATTCACATACAATCCACCTACCAGTTGGTGAAAACATTCTGCAGGTGACTCATGTGGTCTGAGACTCTTACAGTTTTCAACAAGATCCAGCAACTCTTCAGCAATGGTTTGGACTACTTCATAAGATGCATCCTGAAGAAACTGAGCAACCATAATGCTGGCACTGAAACATAAGGTCTGTGTGAGGAATATGCAAGGACCTGCCCCTTCTTTCTTTGTTGTATTGCCCCGTTCTCCCCAAAGTGATTCCCATCCCAATTTCAAAGAAAAATATATTGCTAGTGAAACACACATGTCTCTTAGGTTCTCCTCTGGGTGATCCTGGCGGTTGCTATGCTGTCTGGCTGGGAAGAAAGGACTTGTTTGGTGCTGTGATTTGGGTGCATTTGCACCCCTGACTTTCATGTGTTGAAATCTTAACCTAAGGTAAGAACCTGTAATAGTCATAAGGATGGCCCTTATCCATGGAATTAGTGTCCTTATAATTGAGGCTCACCAAAGCTCTTTCATTCCTCCTATCATACACGAGCATAGCAAAGAACATATCACATATGAGTGAGACAACAGGTACAAGGCACCAAATATTAGAACCTTCACCTGATGCAGAATCTGCTAGCACTTGGTCTTGTACTTCCCAGCCTCGATCAGGTACTGTATGAACACAACTTCTGATGTTTATAATTCCCCCCACCTTGTAGTGTTTTGGTACAGTGGCTCAAAGGAACTAAGACATTTGTGAAACAGGAAATTTCCAAGATTGAGAACCCCCTTTAAATTCTACAATCTCTGTTATTCACTTGCAGATTTCTAGATTTATTTTCATTAGCTGAATGATAAGAACGATTTAACAGTATATATCTTCCTTTGAATTTAAACTGTCTCTTGTCAATGACTTTTTAAATATTCAAATATAGCTGGACTCTATCAGTGATTACAAGTAAATTACATGTAGTTTGATTCTAAGTTATCGATTAGGGCTTGAGAAAATGGCTCGGTTGGTAAAGTTCTTGCCTTTTAAGCACAAAAGCCTGAGTTCAATCTCCAAAACCCAAAAAAAAAAAAAAAAAAAAAAAAAAAAAAAGCTATGCATGGTGGTGCAAGCTGGCAATCCCATCTCTGATAGATCCCTGAGGCTTACAAGCTAGCTGGTCTACCCTGAGCCAATCAAAAACCAAATGAAACAAAATGACACCAATAGACATGAGAGGGGGGGAAGCTCATGAGGTCATAACCCTAGATAAAGGAACGCTGAAGGCAGCAGAAATACTTCCCCAGGGAAGCACACACCAATAGGTTATCCAATACCACATGGTCAACCCTAGAGACATACACATACAGATAACATTATACTGACTGAAACACACACACACACACACACACACACACACACACACACACACACATGCTTTCTTGAAGAAAAAGAGGCCATGAATTTGAAGGAAAGTGAGTGGAATCACATGGGAGGGTTTGGAATGAAGAAATGATGTAATTGTATTATAATCTCAAGAAATGAAAAGAATTAAAAATCAAGATGGATGGCATCGGAAGCACACATATACACACACACAATTACCTTCTGTTCTGCACATGCACACAGACACACAATCGTTCTGTGTGATGGATATCTCACTACAGTTCTGAGTTCTTTAAATTTAATAATTTGGTTGAACTCTTCAATTAATATGTTCATTAAAAGCTATTAGCACATGCAAAAATAAATGTCAGCCCTTGAGAGTAAAAATCCCAAACATCAACAATGTGTGGGTCTTAATTTGGCAAAGAAAGTGTTTCCCACACTTTGTATTGCTCATCATCCACTCATCACATATGGGTATACATCACAATAGAGCCATGTCTTCCTTCTTACACTAAGGGTGTCAAAGGAACTAACTAAGCAGCTTTCTGGTAAGTAAACAATCATTAGCAATTACCATTGCAGCACAAACTAAAGGTTCTAGAGGCAGGTCTTCAGATTTCAACTTCTATTTATAGAAAGTAGAAAGAAAATGAACTCTTTGCATTTATGTATGAAATAAATTTTAGTGCTTTGGTTGGATACAAAGATTAAATGAGGGGCTGGGAAGATGGCTCAGTCAGGAAAGTATTTGCCATACAACTATAAGGATATGAAGTCAGGTCCCAACAACCCATTTAAAAAGCCCAGCAGAGTGGCATGCACCTGTTATCTCATTGCTAGGGGTAGTAGGGCAGGAGGATCCCTGGAGCTCACTGGTCAGACAGTCTAGCCAATCAGTGAGCTCCAAGTTCAGTGAGTGATCCTGTCTCAAAAAAAAACCAAAACTAAGTAAGCTTGAGGAGCAACTGAAGAGGACGCCCGATGTCAACCTCCAGCCTCTGCATACACATGCACATATGTACACAAATACATATGCATAAGAGCATACCACACTACACACACACCATAAATGAAAATGTGTAAAGTCCTGAACATATTGCCTTGTGATAATAAACATCAAATAAGGTAGCCTCTATTATTATTTCTGCAGTCATTTACATTTTTGCTCTATTCATATTTACTTAGCACATTTCAGACACTGGCTTGAATATAGTATTCTCTCACCTAGAATGGAAGCAAAGACTAAGTTTAAGTGAGATGCTTCCAGATGAGTGGCCTCAATGTATTAGCCCTTTCTGTCGTCATTCCACACTCTAACGTCTATCAAATTTCAATGACTCTTTTGACAGTGATGGCCACTGAGAAAGATAAGCCTTTCCACACACAGGGTAATAGCTGTCATGGTTACTCATCATATCCTTGCATATAGGCTACCCACACTGTAGATGGATTCCCTACCTGCGTGTAGTAAACTTCTTTGAAGAGGCTCACATTTAATGTAGCTGAAGAAAACAATAAGAGATAGAGTTTTAATAATCTCCATTGTTTCAAACGAAGTTCCACCATTTGAGAGAAATGAAGACTTTATATTCTTTTCAAGCAATTATAATTAACCATTAACTTTTCGAGTGAGCAATTTTTTTTCTCTTAATGCTCCCATAGATTCTCATAAAGTTGAAGAAATTCAGGACAATGAAGAAATATTGGTGTTCATTAACAAGTACAAGATTCTAAAACAGATAATGTGGACCTACAATTTGTTCAAGATTACAACACACAGGACTTGTAATAAAAATTGATCAGTGTGTTTGGTAAATACCAGTCTACAGTATCCCATTTCATAGAAAAGTGTGTTTACATGTACAAAGTTCAAAAGAGGCACAGAGAAAGCAAACATGTATACCCCTGGTCAGATAAGTGGTCAGAACTCAGGTGACAATGTTGGGCACACTTCCAGGACCCTGGAGAGAGGAGTAGCAAGCGCAGGCACTGCCATCAAACACAAAGGCATGGCACCTATTACTGAATGCTGACAGTCAGTCTGGACAACACAAGACTTTCACTCACATGACATTATCATTGCCTGAATGGGAAATGAAAATCAATTTTTACCATGTACACATGGATTCACAGATAACATTTCAGATCTATCTACATTTAGAGCCTACACACCAAAGAGCTGCACAATCTGAAGTCTTTCTATCACCACCTGTTTTGCTGTTCATCCAGTTCTTAGGTCAAGGGCAAAAGAACTGGTAGCTGATTAAGTAAAGAGAAAGTCTTGGAACATATGAACTTCAGAATGCCAAAAAGAGGAGACTGCTGGTTGTTATTTTAGCCTTTCCTACCTTTAGTTTCCTCATTTATAAAATGTGAACCACTTGGGCAGGTGAAAATTAAGTTTGCTCCAAGAAAGTCTCAATGTGAGAAACACATTGAACAGAAAAGAACTCAATGATGTCTTGAGTGTGTTGGAAGGATCCTTGTTTCATAATGTTACACTAGAACTTTTTAAAACATTTTATCTTATTTTAATTTTTAAATTTTATTTGTATATAGTTTCTCTCTTTTTACCATACACGTCCTTTGGGTATATGCCATGGCTTCCAGGTTAGTGTTTTTATGGAATTCCTAGGAGTGTAGACTAATGGGTTTGTTTCTCATGCATTTTCTTGAGCTCCTTTTCTTCTGTTTATTTGTTGTTTGTCCTATTCTGATATGTTAGTTTTTGACTTGTCTTATTATACTTAATTATTAACCTTTAAAAGCCTGTTTGCTGTTTGTTTGTATTGTTGTTGTTTTTGTTGTTTTGGTTTTGGTTTTATGAGATATGATTTCTCTGTATGGTTTTGGAGCCTGTCCTGGAACTAGCTCTGTGGACCAGGCTGGCCTTGAACTCACTGAGATTCTCCTGCCTCTGTCTTCCAAGTTTTGAGGGCAGACATGAAGCACTAGCTGTAGTTTTGAAGTCAGAGGAGTTAGGACTGTGAAGCTCAGCACACTTTCCGACATTTCTGTTAAACATCCACAGCTCTGGCCGAGCAGGGCTTTTGGTGTGGAACACAAAGAAAACTGTCTCGCTACTTCTGATATTGTAAACATTCCTTGGGCTCTCTGAATACAACATTAAAAGAAACTTTTAAATGTATATTTTATTGCATGTGTTTACATATGTGTATGGGCACATGTGTATGGAGGTCAAAGAAAAACCTGTGGGAGTTGATTCTCTCCCTCCACCATCTGGGTCCCAGAGACTGAACTCGGGTCATTAGGCTTTTACTCACAGAGTCATTGTGCCACCCCGAATAAAGATTTCTAATGTACACCACATGGCTAAACCTATAAAGTGATATTCACAATGTTGTTCTGCAATCAGAAGACACAGCCTTGGTTCTTTGTTGTCACTGACTAGTTGATTATCATTGAGTAAATTAGTTCCTCTCCCCAAACCTCAGGCCTCTATAAAATGAGAATGAAAATATGTACTCTGAGAACTGTTTGAACTAAATGGGGCAATTCACATAAAACATTTGAAGCAGTGTTTGCACATCCCATAGAAGCTGGCTGTGAGTGATACCCAGAGTGTGCTCTTGTGGGTTCATACCCTTATCTCCCCAGTTTCTTCTCTCAATGGCAACAGCAGGACCCAGTAATATTCTTCCCATACAGGGAAGAGTTCTGACCTCCACTGAGTAAGAAAAGTTCAGTGAAAAGTTCCAAGTGTAATATTCAAAATAAAGTGTAAACTGTGTGCGTGTGTGTAGGTGTGTGTGTGTGTAGGTGTGTATGTGTGTGTGTAAAAGCACATATGTATGAAGACACAGGTGAACCTATGTACTCCATCATGTCAGCCTCAGGTACTGTTCCTCAGGATCTGTCCACATTGTTCTTTAAGACAGGTATATAACATGAGTTCTAGTAGTTCTTAGTGATAAAAACCTGGAGTCAGATACTAAAGGGTTAAAACTGAAAGATCAGAGAAGCAGAGCAGTCAGTCACTAAAGCTCTAACCTCTGCCAAATCCTCAGTTCAAAAAGAGAGGAAGCTCCTGTCTTCACCCAGCCATCTCACTTCCTGTTTATCTGTTCAGACCTCCAGACCTGTATGGTTAGCTAGTAGCCAGTTCCACCCTCTGATCTTCAGGCAAGCTTAATTTGTTAGAGTATAAACAAGATATCACTACAAACGCTGTCTAACCAGGAAATTCAAGGTACTTGCCTATCTCTGTTCCCTCCCCCAGGGTTTCCATTAAAAGTGCACACCAAGATGCCCGACTTTTTGTGTGGATACTGGGGATCAAATTCAGGTGCCTATGACTGAACAGTGTGGGTGGCTAGTCTCAGTTGTCAACATGACACACCTGAGAAGAGGAAATCTCCATTGAGAAATTGTCTCCACCAGATCGGCACTTCCTGGATTGGTGATTGATGTAGAAGGACCCAGCACATTGTGAGTGGTATGATCCTTGAACAAGTCAACCTGGACTCTATGAGAAAAGTTAGTGAATGTGAGCCTGAAAGCAAGACAGTAAGGACTGTCCTTCCATGATCTCTTCTTCAGTTCCTGTCTCCAGGTTCCTGTCTTTAGTTCCTGCCTTGGCTACACTTGATGATGGATGGCCCTTTAAGGTAAGGTAAAATAAGCCTTTTCTCTCCCAAGTCACTTTCAGTTATGGTGTCTCACAGCAATGGAAACCAAGTCATGATTCATGACAATCACTTAGCTGACTGCAACACAATCGATTAATTCTGTGATCAGATTGATAGATGACATTGGTCTTCAAGGTAACATTATACTTTCATTTTATTAACTGTAGTTACGTGATTCCAGTAAAGGTTCTAGAATCTTCTGTCCCATTATAGCTGAACCTCACCACAGGATGGAGAGGGAGTCTGTGAGAATTTACGGCTGAAAAGAAAAAAAAATTATTCAGTGAAAGAACATGAACTCAGGAAAAAGACATATATTTAATAAGACTCTACTAATGTGAACTGTGAGCTATACACAGAGTTGTGAAACAGCCCTCTCCTGGGTTCAGGTCCCTCTCTCCTGACACTGGGAATCATTGCTAGTTGGTGTCATGAGTCATATGTAAACTACAGGGAAAGGAACAACCTTCATGAATACTCTCTGAAAACATACTCATTGCAAACATATGTGCATTTATGCCAACATGCTCGCGTATGTTGACCTTGCCTCAGTGCAGTGATTTTCGGTGAGACCCTCAAGAAACTTGTGGAAGATTACTGGGGCAGTCTGTGTGGTCCTCCCTGAGAATTTAGCACTTTTCTTCCCTCTGGCACCTTAGTTCTTTGAGGTACTGTCTCACTCTATAGCCCTGGTTGGAACATGCATCCATCCCATTGGCCCAGCATCCCAAGTGCTGTGATTACAGAAATGTGCTACCTCACCAGAGTTACCATTCCAGAGACCCCACTGTCTCTCCTTTATGAATTAAACAAAAGAATGCAGAAAAGCAGGGATGTGGGTGCCTTTGGGCTATTCAGAAACTGAATAGTCCTGGCATGATACAGCATTCCTGCCCTGCGTATAATGATTGGTAACCAGAGAAACACACAGGACCTGAGCTGGGCACCATGAGCTCTTAGGTGTGTGGGCCAAATCAGAAACAGACTTTTGAAACATGAGAAGAAATAAATAAGCCATGGAAGCTGATCATCACAACAGGTTTGGACATTTGACTGAGATAGAAATGTTTACCTCTGGTATTTTATCATTTCTATTAGCAGCTCCACTTTCATTATCAATATTTGAACCCTGGGAGAGAGAGAAAAAGAAATAAAATCATAGGAATAAAAGTTTGAGGTAGACATGTTTAAATTGAGGGGAGCACATTCATCTGAATTTTGAATGAAGATAGAGATCACACACATGTACACACACAGAGAGGGAGGGAAGGGAAGGAGAGAGAGAGAATATCCTTCGAGTAAGCTTGGGAAAAGACACTGAAGTCTTTTTATGTCCTACAAATAAATTCATCTCTTTTTTTATACAGTCCTTGAGTACACACTTGAGCAAATGCTAGATGGAGGTTAATATCCTCTAATGAAAGTAAATATATTTTTAGCAAACTAATACTTTATTGTTGTATTTCCAAAGACTGCCACTCAGCAAAATAAAGGAGTCTCGAGTAGGATGAAATATGTGTTTAATGTGTGTGCCTGCAAGTGTGCATGAGTGTACATGAGTGTGCGTGAACTGTGAGTTGCGAAGTACACCATGAGCTGCTGGGAAAGAAGTAAAGAGAAAGGAAGTTGGAGACTTCATCACACCATCCACAAAGCCATCCACTGGGGCTGACACTCACAGGACCAGATTCACACCACAGCAGGATACTACAGATGCCACAGACACAGTAGTAAGAGGAGCAGGGCCAGCTCCCTGCTCTTCAGGGCTCCCTCACCCTCACTCCTCCATGTACTGTCAACTGAGTGACCTTGGGAAGATCAGCTGCCTTAAAAGCCTTTCTTTCCTAGTGCTCTTCTTGCTCTTCTCCCTTCCCAGCTGAGGAAGACTTCCTTGGCAAGTTGCCTTGACCCTATTGTTCTAAGATGACAAGAGAGTTGGAGTTGAGGAGTTAGGAGCAATGATGTAATTCTGGTATAGTTCTTACTATCCTTCTTTACATATGTTGGATGTAATTTTGTCTAAATTATACAGAGAAGACAGCAAAGGTTTGGGATCACGTTTGTCTGACAGCTTTTCTTACATTAGTGCTTCTATCATGGACATCTAAACTTTATTGTATTCTCAAACATTAGGACTCTTGGACTTGACAGAGAAGAGGAAGATCCCATAGGGAATTCTACCTTGTTCATCTTTCCTGAAACGCCAGTGGAATTTAGTAGAAAAAGTCAAATAACTACCTCTGGATGGAAACAGGTTTCAGGCTCCTGCACTTCGTCACACTTCTCCCCGGCAGCAGTGAACTTTGTGAACAAACACATACACTCCTCAGCTGTGATTTCTGGCATCCACTTCACTAAGTTGACCATAAACCTGTGCTCACAGATACCAGACAGAGTCAGTGAATGACCCTCTCTTCATCAAAGTGTTTGCTACAGAAGCACATGAGTTCTAGGCTTCAAATTCATGAGTGTAAAACGTTTAAATATTCCACTTCTTCAAGGGTCTTATGAAACTTTCTAATTCATAGAATGGACTCTTGAGTACCACACACACACACACACACACACACACACACACACACACACACACAGAGAGAGAGAGAGAGACCTGATTGAACATAGTGGATCTTCTACAAGATTTGTCTAAATCAATTAATTCCCTTCCCTCAGCTAATGCTGTTATATTACACTTGGTACAGACAAGTGTCTAAATCCAAAATAATGGGTCATTATTCCTGGCACTTAAACATTACATGAGAGGATAGAAGTAAAACTCCTGCCCCTTTGCATCTCTCCTGTTTTAAAACACTGAAGTTCTCTAGACAAAAATCCATATCATTGGAGACTAAAGTGTTCAGTGGGTAAAGGTCCCTGCCACCGTGCCCGACAAGTGAGTCCTATCCTAGGACATACATTATGGAAGGAGAAAACCAACGGCCACAAGCCGTACATAGTGCATGCAGTGGCATGTGTGCATGTTTTTGTACACACATATGCACATTTACAACATTTTTAAATACCATATCCTAAACACCTCTCCTAAAAGAAAAAAAAAGTTCACCTCATTTGCAACTGTCCGGTAGCCCTCTATCTAACTTCATGGCCCTTTCCAAATTACAGCCTGGTGGATAGATGGTCCAAATTTCCAATAATGGAGAGGAAAAGCTAGATGTTCATTTATAAACAATAGCAATAAATATACAATAATTTGTGGCAAAAAGAGCAAACAATTTGTTGAAAAACACAACTTGTATCAGCCGAAGCACATAGACACTAACTTTCTGTGTCAGTAAAGCCTTTGGGCTGTAGAAAGGGCTGGGAGATAGTTTGTACCTGTGTTTCTTATTCTGAAGGTCCTCATTGTGAGCCTGACACCAGTCTGAATGCAAAGCAGATATAAGTGCAGAGACCGATGGGAGCACATAGGTTGTGTCAGCCTCCAGATGCTCAAAGCAATGTCTTCTGAAGGCAAAGTCTGCTCTACAGCAGAGGTCCACAGCAGGATTGATTGTTCGATTTTCATTTACTCCACATAAATCTCCGAGAACTAAATCTGCCTGTACCAATGAGAAGTGGAATGTAGAGGTGATTTTAATATTTCAAGGATGCTTTAAAAATACATATGATTAGGTGAATAGCTAGTTCTGAAACTACCTGCAACCTTGCTTAGGAAAACACAGGTACTCGTAAGACTATATTCTTTTAAGACTATACTGTTGTACTGTGTAGCAAGAATGGTAAGGGAAATGGCACTATTGCAGAGAGTCAACCTATAGCAAATAAATACATTTACACAACAGAGAACTTCTCAGCTGTGAAAAACAAGGGCACCAGGAAATTTGAAGGCAAATGGATTGACCCACAGCCAAGCACTGGGATGAGCTCCTGGAGTTCAGTTGAAGAGAGGGAGAAGGGATCATATGAACAAGGGGTGTCAAGAACATGATGGGGAAAACCACAGAGAATGCTGGCCCATGCTAGTGGGAACTCACAACTACAGGCTGACAGCTGGGGAACCTGCATGGGACTGAACTAGGCCCTCTGAATATAGGTGACAGTTATGTGGCTTGATTTGTTTGGGAGTGGAGAGGCTGGCAGTAGCACCATGATCAATCCCAGGTACATAAATTGGATTTTTGGAGCCCATTCCCTGTTTTGTGATACCTTGCTCAGCCTTGATACAGGGGTGGGGAGGGGGCTTGGTCCTGACTCAACTTGGTATGCCAGACTTTGTTGATTCTCTGAAGGAGGCCTTCCCCACTTCTGAGGAGTGGATAGGGATAGGGTGGGGTGGGGAGGGGAGTGTTGGGGAGCAGGAGAAGGGGAGGAAGGGGTAACTGGGATTGGTATGTAAAATGAGAAATAAATTTTTTTAATTAAAAAAAGTTGTAACACTATTTAAAATAGGGTTTCTATTCTAGGATATAGTGCAGGGATATCCTGCCTAGCATGAGTAAGAACTAAAAATAAGCAAATAAGGTTTTCTTGCCATTCTGGGACAATGTTGTGCTTCCTAAGACATTTGCAATAGCTAATCACCTCTGACATAATTTAAAATGAAGAAAGATAATTTGAAGAATCCTTGAAAACAACTAGGACATTGTCTTCTGATTTTCAGGGATTTACATGGTAAGCCAAAAGAAAAAACCATATTTCCTGCTTAGACAAGATGGAAAACAACAGAGAAGAGTGGAGAATTCATATAAATCAACAATGGAAGGATTGAGAAAGAAAAGCCAAGTAGCATATCTGCAATCCCAGAACCCGAGACAGAGGCAAGAGGAGTACAACTTGGGAGCAGACTGGTCTATAGAGTGAATTCTAGGCCAGCTAAGACTGTACAAGGAGATTGCCTCAAAAACAATAACAACTAAAATAGACAGGGCACCCACAGACATGCTAATGAGGAGGGGACAGGTCTCACTGTGTCCCACCTCTAGAGCTAGAGGCAATTGAGAAGCGCTGAGAGAGGAAGAATTAGTCTTCCCCAGGGATGGATAGGTCCCCTAATTAGTTATCTAATAGCAAATGATCAAGCCTAAAAGCATTTCATACAAGTAACACCGAATGCTCTCACCGTGTGTGTGTGTGTGTGTGTGTGTGTGTGTGTGTGTGTGTGTGTGTGTGTAATAATAACAATTTAAAAAAAGAGGTCATGAATCTGAAAGGGAGTGACGGGTAAGAACTGAAAAAAAAGAATAGGCAGGTATGTGGACCATACTCACCAAGTCATCAACACAAGCAAACTCTTCACTTAGGGTGCAGCAGGTTGTCAAAACCTCCATCATCCCATTACTAAGGTAGACCAGCTCTTCCAGGGACAGCTGAGGGGCTGCCTTGGTAAACTTGACAAGGTAACTGAAAGAAAACAAATGTGTTTGGCTCTGGATAATGACACATACCCATTTCCCCTTGAATAGCTACTGTACTCCAGATCAACCAAACTCATGAAAGGCGGGAACAGTTAGTATCAAAATACAATAGAACATCCTGGGCAAAAACAACTTTGACCAATAAGAAAAGTTTGTGAAATATTTTGTGTTAATGGTAAGTACTCTAGAAGGAGCATTTGACAGACATGTTAGGAATAAGATAAAGAAAGCTAAGATCCTTAAATAGATTGAGGTGGACATCACAGCTAACAGCAACATTGCAAGAATAATGAACTCACATGAATTGAAGATGTTGACCTTTAATAAACCCAGTACTAGCATGATCATTATTTTCAAATCTAAATTAATTGCATATTATTCTTGAATTCTCCTAAAAGTATCAAAAAATAAACACTACAATGTTAAGCAAATCCACTGATAATTCTGTAATCATCACTGGCTGAATCCTCGAACTAACCATCAGTTTCCCAGGAAGTTTTCTCCACTCTCTTCTCACATAGGACAGAACTCAAGAATCCTGCTTTGGGGGTGAGAAACCCAGGTTCACAGACACTAAAGCACTACAAGAACACTGTCTAGAATCTCCTAATCCTTTCATTTGTGACCTTATTTCTGGTCAAGGATTCATGTAAAGGTTCAGTGTGGATTTGTGACTTCTATATTTTTGTTCCTTCTCAAAGGTGATGCATTGGCACAACTGAAAACCCTACCTAATGGTCTCGGTTTGAAAGCATTTTATCCCAGACACAAGTGTGAGTCCAGGTATGCAGACAACCTACTGGAGTTTCAGGGCATCCTTCTCCAACTCCTGGAAGAGCTTGCATTCTTGTTGAACCATTGCCAAGCTCTTCTCTGTTGTCTCATTGAATTTATCCTCCTGAAAATTAAAAGCAATCACAATTACAAACATATTATCTAAAACTGAATGAGGCGACATGTTGGCTTGTTGAATATCTTTTTTGTTTACAGATTACACCCAGTCTCTAATTGCCATATATCATTCAGCAAATAGAGCAAGAATTTGAATTATTCAATTATAGACAGTTCAAATAGCTCATCCTTTTTTAGATCTATAGGAGTTACTCAGTAAAATTTAAATTTTATCTTGGCAATTTCTGTACTTAATCCTCATCTAAAAGCAGCAGAGATGTTGTTCTCTGCATTGTTAGTAAAGGGATGTAGCTTTGTGAACTTAAGCAAC
The DNA here is from genome assembly GCF_943737965.1 of Phodopus roborovskii. Lineage (NCBI taxonomy): Eukaryota > Metazoa > Chordata > Mammalia > Rodentia > Cricetidae > Phodopus > Phodopus roborovskii. Next base: position 13,383,109 of record NW_026126525.1, read on the forward strand.
ATTCCAAGGATGACCGAGCTAATAAGCATTGCTGTAGAACATTATCGGTGTATTTATCTTTATTTGTGTCTTTCCCCATCATTTATGTTTAAAGTTTCAAACTTCCCATAGTCATCTTCAATTATTTTTGATGAACTTTTTTTTTGTCACAGCATAAATTAGAGAGAAAACCACACTGCAACACATGGGTATGGTAGGACAAATGTGTCTCCAAGAAAATGAGATTTTCTAATTCCATGATTCATCCAAAGATGAGGAGTAGAGTGGCTTGTTTAGGACAATGACAAAGCCTAAATGAAAACTAAAAAAGCAGTTTTCTTATTGCATTGCCTAAATTTGAATGATTATAAAGTTTTATAATATGTAAAAGAAAAATAAAAAATAAAACAAAAGTAGTATGTAAAACAGGAATTGTGAAAATCTGTCAAGTGCTCTTATACTACATGAAGTTATATTTTATAAGTATATGAAGAGATCTAGAACGTTATTAATTTAAATATTTAAACAAGAAAAAATGAACAAATTTTTATGTTAACTTTAAGATAATATATCAAAACTTATATGGATATGAGATATTTTTAGTTGAAAATTTCATACAACTTTTGATCATATACACCCTTTTATATAGGAAATTTTTAGTATGATTTTAGAAATCTTACAAAACTGTAAACACATAACTAACATGCCCAGTGTCCACACACTATAGGAGAGCAGGTGAGTAAATGACATCACCTCGCTACAATAGAATGCCATGCTTAGGAAGGGAAACGTTTTCTACATTAGAAGCTGGGAGTCACATGCTCACTGGAGCCTGTGGAGGGAATGCAGCTATTTTACCACTTTGAGTTGAGCCCTGTACTGCTTGCTTATTTCATTCACTGAAACTCTGGGGAGAAGAAATGTCTGTTCTTTTAAGTCGTTAGCTGTGTGGCCACAATAGGAAACAAATATAGCACCATTTAATACAAAGTAGAAAGTTTCCTGTTATACTAAATAATGAAGGTCCAAACAATTTCTAAGAAATGGATTTTTTGATCTTATTTTTAAGACATATGCAAATACAAGGAAAGCAATATGAAAGAAAATATTTGATATAATATTACAATTATAACATAATTGTATAGTACATATAGTATATCATTATATTGTAATCAGAAAGCTTTAATACAAATTGGTCATTGTTTTTGGTTTTTTGAATCTATATCCACGGCACCTACCGCATGGCGGTAACAGCCTGCTGCGTTTTCTCTGCTACAGCAATCTTCCAGGAGATCTTTATACACTTTAGTGACTCTTAAGAGCTCTGGTGTAGAAAGGTAATTATGCCTCCTGGAGTACTCATGAGTAAACCTGGTGTGCAAAACATTTATTTTGTTAGAACTCAGAAAGAACAAAAGAGCCAACTCTGCTTTCACTGAATCTAGTAAGATCTAACACTGTGTCTGTTGTCAAAGCTAATTGGAATTTAGTCTGTTCATTAGAATACACAGATATTTTTCTGTATTATGTTTCAGGCTAACATCCTTTCTTCATCAAGAGTATAGAGTTGTTGGAACTATTTTAAAACTCTCTTAGAAGAATTTAATATGTGATACTGTGTATCAAAGCCATGTCTTAACTGAAGGACTCCAAGTCAACAGGCCACAGAGAAACATCACATCTGTGGTTAGTTTCTCTGCTACTCCCAATAGCTAAGAACTGGAACCATGAGCAGATGAATAAAGAAAATGTGATACATACACAATGACATTTCTTCATCCATAAGGAAAAAAATAAAATCATAAAATTTGCAGGAAAATAGATGGGGCTGGGGATTATTGTATTGAGAAAAATAAGCCTGACTCAGAAAGATAAATACTGCATGTTTCTGTCAAACACAGAATCTAGATTCAAGTGTGTGTGTGATTTTGTGTGTGTGTGTGTGTGTGTGTGTGTGTGTGTGTGTGAGAGAGAGAGAGAGAGAGAGAGAGAGAGAGAGAGAGAACTAGAAGAGTTCAAGGTTCAACAGAGGGCGATGAGATTCACGTGACTTAAAAACAGTTGGAGGATTGTGGGGAAAGAAGGTGGACAGAAAAGGAGGACAGATAGACAGGAGAAGACAGTGACATATAAATATGAAAATTCCAAATGAAACCCACCACTTTGCACTGACTTTAAAAATCAATAATAATAGAAAATAAAACAGACAGTTTGCCCCAGTGACAAATAAGATTCAGATTTAGTCCTGCAGCTTACAGTCCATTAATGTTCCTCTTCGGAACTGTGGGGTGACATTGCTGGACAGTCAAGCCTGTGACTTCCTAGACCACACTCCCTGGGGACAGATCCTTACAGTACTGTTTTAACTGTGACTCTTGAACAAGCCACTTAACTCCTTTATTTCTCAGTTTGTTCATTCAAAATACCAGGGGAAATGGTACTTACTCTACATTTGGTTTTAGAACCAAAATCAATAATTTGATTTAGATATTTAGCCTATTGCCTGGCACATGTAAAGCATTCAGTATATGCTAGCTATCACTGTAATAGCATCATCATTCTTACTTAAAAGTATGTGGATTAACTAATTGCAAGCCATAATCTTTATAAATCGTGTGATGCCAAGTGAATTAAATGGTGCCTTATCCTTCCACACAAATTAGCCAGCATAGAAATGTCCTAGTTTTGTTTATCTTCTAAATTTTCAATAGAGAGTTACAGTACTCAATTAAGAGGCCGTCCTGGTTAGAATCTCGTTCTTGACACACATTTTGGCTGTCGGTAAATTTAGGTTCTCTGGGAGATAAGTCTTCTGGTTTGTCTTCTTTATTTGTATTAATTATACAGTCTCCACGCTCTGGCATTTTCTTTTCACAGCACTCTTTGATTTTACTCGAGATGAAATCTTGTTTTGAACAAATATGGTTCATAACCTGGCTCTGCATCAAATAATGACAAGAAAAGTTTTGACTCTCAGATTTTCTTCAAGAATGGCTGCTTACAAAGCCAAACCTGAACATACATTTGCACCCACCCCATCAACAGAGCCAATCATGAACATAATGTTACCAACCCAATCTTGCCCAGACATTAGCACCCATCCCTTCAACAGAGCCAGTCCTGAACATAACATTACTTCCCACCCATCAACTGATTAGATAAATATTATCCACCTAAATTTCTCACTGATTTGATATTCATGAAGTTTCACAATTGTGCAATTGTCTTCTTCCCTTAAGAGTTTAGGTAATATAATTGTTTAAAAGAAAAAAAAGGAGGACTCTCTCATAAACTTACATTCATTGCTAAATATTAGTGTTTTAAGTACTTTTTCTCCACTTCTCTGATACATTGAAACCTTCACTTAAAAAAAAAAATCACTGTATTCATCTACTTAGCTTTAGTGAAGTAGGCACACATGCCTGGCATGGCACATATGTAGAGGTCAGAGGACAATTGTGGAAGCTGGATCTTTCCACCATAAGGGTCTTGGGGACCAAACTCAGGTCCTCAGCCTTGAAAGCGAGTGTCTTTACCCACTGAGCCATCCCACTGGTCTCACTGTTATCTTCTGATGTTGTATCCACAGGAGTTGTCTGTGCTTTCCACAGTAGCCACTGAAGGCATCTAATCTAGTTTTCTTGTGAACTTAAACTATCTCCCAAGGATGTACCAAACCCCACATATATTTGATAAACGAATGAAGTATTGGTAAGGGGACTAGTGGTAAGGGTTAAGGACAATGAGTGATCTTCCAAGGGACCCAGGTTGTGTTCCTAACATCCATATGGTGGCTCATGGCTGCCTGTAACTCCAGTTCCAGAGGATCTAAAGTTCCCTGACTTCTGTAAACACTTGAACAAAGATGGTACACACACACACACACACACACACACACACACACACTCACACACACTCTCACACACACACACACACACACACTTTTTTTTTAAGGAAGGAGAGGCTCTTCCAAAGAAGCATAAATATACTGTAGTGTTACAAAAGGATGAAGGAGAAACTAGAATAGGAGGATTAAATGAGGAGAAGAAGGATGAAAGGGCAGAAATAGAAGGCAGAAAGGGGAAAGGAAGGAATATGAGGACGGACAACTAACAGCAAAGGCCTTTTGAAAAGCTAAATGAAACCTACTACTGTGGCAGCTTCCTAAAATACATACATATATGGAAGGGGTTATATGGGGTTACCATAAAACAAGGGAGAAAATACCCCAACTAGATATCTTAGGTGAACAAGTAAAACCTTAGTAACATGAATGGGTTACATTTTGTTGAGGTGTTGGCCAAAGGTGTCCCAAAGACCTCCCCAAGCATAGGCTATTGTCAGTTCTATGGGTTACCTTTCACAGCCTGTTGATAAGGTCCTGTTGCTGAAGACACCATTTACTTATGTCACTGAACATGGAGAAATCTAGCTAGTACCCAACTAGAAGCTTCAGCCCTCATCAGAGAATCTTCTTCTTACAGCAGATGGCAACTAACCCAGAGACCCACAACTGGGCCAGTGTGCACACGGGGTGGGGGGACTTTGGAGCACTGGGTCCTTAATGGGGGGAGAGTCTTACTAAAACCCTCTATTCAAGGTCCGTGGGTCTATGTGGAAGAGGAAGTAGAAAGATTGTAAGAGTCAGAGGTGGTGATGACTCCAAGAAAACAGCATCTCCCAGACACAACAGGGAAAGTGGGCACAACCTTGGAATTGATAGCTTATGGGAGAGGGAAATCAGTTTTCTCCAGTGGAGTGACACTGGGTATCTCAACCTCACTCCAGAGTAGCCCCCCCATGCCCAGGGACAATTGTTAGTCATCACAAAATGAACTCAATTTTGTGTGTGGAGTGTGGCATGTATGAGTGTGTATGTGTGTGTAGGGGGTGCTTTGCTTTGACATTGCCTTTTGGCTTTGTTTATTTTGTTCATTTTGGGTTTTGGCTTTTTGTTGTTGTTTTGTTTTGTTTTTATGTATTTTTTCCCTAAGATATAAAGGACATAATATTGTATGGGTAGGGAGGTGGGAAAGATTGGTTGGGGGAGGGGAAAGAATGTGATCAAAATATAGTGTATGAAAAAGGCCAATTAAAAAAAACAAAACTTGATAAGGAGGTGATTGATTAGGAAGTTAACCATTACAGAAACTACCAAGTGGAGACTTCACAGGTAGAAGAAGCTTTCTTATTTGTGGAACAATTTCTGCATGTCTATTTTAAGTGTGAGGCTGTTAAAATAATCAAATGTATATAGTGGGTGAGAGAGAAACCTTGTCTTCTTTCATCACTGTTATTCCCTCTACATAAAGATTGGGGACAAGGGAAAGAGGAAGGTTATGTTATTCACACAGGACCAACTTTAACAGCTGACTTGACTCTCAGTCTCCTCTCCAGACTCTCCTGCACCTTCCCCCAACCGTACCCCACACTCTCTGGGTACTTCAGCTCTCCCTGACTCCACTCAACACATCTGTAATCTTCTGTGGGACACTGAGGGTAAAGGACAGCATGAAGTCCAAGGCTAAGGTGAGAGTGGGGTAGGAATTTGTACCACATTTCCAGCGTTCATATCTCATCTGAAGCCAGTATTGTTCTAGGCAAAGCATGTTTCAATTTCCTAAGAATTCATTTCTATTTTCAGTTAATGACAATTGAATTTCTTCCATTTCTCCATAAAGACACTAAAGAGGAGGAAATTTGAAACACAATATGATCCCTTAATTTCATCTACAAGGCATAGACAATTTAAATTATTATGCTAATTTAGCATATTAGATTTAACATTATTAAACCCACATTTCCACAAACAACCAAATACTATGAAAATTATGAGTGGCATCCTTTTTAACTGGGTTATATTTGAGAATATAATAATTTGGGAGGACATCTTCTGTCCACTGCTTAATTTAAAGCAGATATTTCCCAGTCCCCTAAAATTGATCTTATTTAAGTAATATACTCTACTGTAAGTAAAACAACTAAACAAATTTAAAGTCATCACAAGAAAGCTTATTTTTAACTAAGAATAAGTCTTTGGGATTTTTTTTCAGTTTTTAAATGTTTTCCAACTTAATATTTTTATTGATTATTTGAGAATTTCATATAATTCACACCTATTATACTCTCCCATCCTGTGCCCCACCTCAAAAAATGCGGGGGAGAAGAATAAAATAGCCAAAGTCCAGTTAGTGCTAACTGTATACCCACTGGAGCATGGTCAGCCTCTAAAGTGGCCAGCTTCTAAAGATAACTGAGTCTTTCCCTACCTCTCCCTAGAAACCATCAACTCTGAAGAGCTGCACATCAGCAAGAGGGCTGGAGAGATGTTCAGTGATCAAGTATTCTCCTTCTAAGCATGAGAGCATGTGGGTAAGCCCCAGAACCCACACTTTAAATCTGTGTATTTTTAATGAAATTGCATTGCCTTTAAAGTACATAAACTATTTAAACTCTGCAACAATGTTTCTTTAAAACACACACACACACACACACACACACACACACACACTTTAAGGGTTACCAGATGCTGGGGTAGGTGCAAGAATTGGGGAGATGTTGGTCAAAGACAAAATTTCAGATCTATAGGAGCAATAATTTCAGGAATTCTATTGTAGACCATAGTAATTATAGTTAATAACAGTATGTCATATAACTTGAAAGTTGCTAGGGAAATAAATTGAAAGTGCTCTTACCACAAAACATATGTATACAAATATATAAAATATTTGTCAATTAGAAAGAAAGAGGAAGGAAGGCTAGAGGGAGGGAGGGGAAGGAGAGAGGAAAGGAGAGAGAGGAGGGGATGGACGGAGGGAGGGAGGAAAAAAGATCATTAGAAAGTACTTGAATAGAGGAGAACAAGAAAAGAGATACCATAGCAGAGGGAGCCATCATAGATTTAAGGAGAAATCTGGCACTAGGGAAATGTCCAGAGATCTACAAGGATAAACTCAACTAACAGTCTAAGCAATAGTGGTGAGGTTACCTTAAATGCCCTTCGATGATAATGAGATTGATGACTACCTTATATGCCATCCTAGAGCCTTCATCTAGTAGCTGATGGAAGCAGAAGCAAACACCCACAGTTAAACACTAGCCGAACTCCTGGAATCCAGTTATAGAGGGGGAGGATTGATGAGCAAAGGGGTCAAGACAAGGCTGGAGAAATCCACAGAATCAGCTGACCTGAACAAGGGGGAGCTCATGCACCCCATTCTGATAACTGGGAAACCAGTGTAGGGCCAACCCAGAACCCCTGAATGTGGGTGTTAGTTAGGAGGACTGGGCAGTCTATTGGGCCTCTAGTAATGGATCAGTATTTATCCCAAGTATACAAATGGACTTTGGGAATTCATCCCACATAGAGGGATGGGTCTCAGCTTAGACACACAGGGGAGGGCCTAGGCCCTGCCCCAACTGATATGACAGACTTTGAAGACTCCCCATGGAAGGCCTCACCCTCCCTAGGGAGCAGAAAGGGGAGGGGCTGGAGTTTGGTGGGGTTGATAGGGGAGGATGGGAGAATGAGGGAACTCAGATTGACATGTAAACAATCTTGTTTCAAATTTAAATTTAAAAAAAGAAAAAAATTAAAAAATAAATAAAAGTAAACACACCAAAAAAGAATATCCTGCATATCACATACCAAAGACATAATAAACTTCAAGTTTGTACAGAAACATACTGCCTCCAAATACTATTCACTCTGCAATGGTTTCTCAAACTAATAAATTCCTTTTGTTTCACAAATTTTAAAACAAACAAATAAACAAAAAACAAAAAAGGAAGAAAGAAAGAAAGAAATTACTTGAAAAGACCTTAGGAAATCAAACAAAACAACAACAACAAAAAAAAAACAATAATGTCATTTTTCTGGGGCTTACTGCAGGCTTGTGATGTAAGAGAGAATAATTACTAATGAGCAGGAGGAGCTAGGGATGCCAGATAACAGTTCTAGCCTAGTTAGGTCCCTGCTCATAGTTACCTAGTACATATTCTATGGAAAACTAGAAGAGGGGAGCCTTCATGTCTCTAAACATAAAGAAAGGACAGACTGATAATGCCTAAGTTGATCAGTATGCATCATACACAAAGATGTAACACACAGTATTTCAGTGAATATAACTAGGAGCACTTCCATGTGATAATTAGACTGTAAAGTTAAAAGAAACTGTTAAAAATCAGTGTTTTGCTTCCTTTTAAAGAATATTTACCTGGCCTTGGATGCACTGCACCACATCCCCTTCACAGCATAATTCGTACATGGTAGAAACATCTTCTAAGAGGGAAGTAAGGTCCTTAAATCCAATCTTGGGGAATTTTTTACTAAATACAGCAGTGTTTCTGGAAAGATCATTGATAGACCACTAAGATCATTTGAATAGCCAGTAGATTTAGAAAAGGGCCTTTCTTATGCAAGGACAACTGACACCATGACTTTTGCACAGATGTTCTTATAAAATAGCTGATGGTGTTGTTATATGGTGTATATGATCAGTTGGAAAATCAAAGGTTGGAGATTTTGCCAACACCACCTGGCTCAATTCCAGCTACAAATGGGCTGAGAAAGTCTCTGTGCTCCATAATTACTACAGCCAAACATGCCACGCGAGCCGATTGTGGTTATAATAAAAACATCCCAGACATGCTATTATCCACAATGCATCTCAGGACAGCCTCCTTTCCCTTGGCATCCTCTCATGCCCATGTCTTTTCCATCGTACCTTAATGACCCTTTTTCAAGCTATCCACGTAGACTCACCACCCCCAAACCCTTAAGAATCAGGAAGACTACAGATAAAACATCATCAGCTATTTAACAGAAACAACAAGAACAAAAAAAAAAAAAAGTGTATGCCACAAGCAAGAAAATATAAGAGACAAAGTAAAAAACTCACATAGAGTTTAAGACTTTGGGTCCAAATTTTATAAGGGCTCCACAAACAGTTCCTTGGTAAGAAGATGATGCCTTTAAATATTGTGTAATAGGAGCTGCCTGGAAGATAAAGGAAATTCTGCTGAAATGAGACCCAAATCTCACTGTTTTCTTAGTGTTTAATTACATGTTAATCTACTACTCCAGAAAATTTCCAGCTACAGAAAACACCTGGAATTTTATCTTAGTAAATTTCCATGTTGAGAGAAGTAGGTATCTTAAAATGTGTATTTTAATAGCACATTAAAAAGATAGTAGTATTCCTGACAATAGCATTGCACCTGGTAAGAGAAGGCTTGATGCAGCTTGTTCCCTGAACATGGCTGCCCCTACTGGCATGATTCCATCTTGTGATTAAAGCTGAAAGAAAGTTTGTCGCAGACAGAAGGCATCATGTCAGCATTTACCCCGGACACTCCTGCACTTGGGCTCTCTTCCAATTTATAAGAAAAACAAAATCCAAAGTGGGACCCTGGCAATTGGTGAATGTCTTTCATAGGTTTCTGGTAAACAGTGCATTTTTCTCAGTGGGTGACCAATGAACTTAACATAAGTGAATGTGGTAAGATAATATGGATTCTGGCAGATGTGCTTTTTAAAATGTTTAATGTTCAGCAAAGATATGGAGCTATGACATTGACATTTTCATACACTTGATAAAACAAGAGTGGTACCCACCTTGTCCTGAAAACAAGTAGCTTTCTCTTGCTGCTCACAACATGTGGTGGCTGCCTCCTCAAACCGAGCAGCCACAGTTAGAAGAACAGGGGAGAAGACAAAGGGGTTCCTCCTGGCAACCTCATACATATAGCTATAAAACATTAAGGTATTTAAAAGAGAGAAGGGCAAGCAAGGGAGATGGAGAAGTGTGGTTTACATAGGAAAGGAGAGGATGTGTGAAGAAGGCAAAGAAAGCAAACTGTCACAATGAAGGGAAGGTTAAGGAAGGACAACCATTGCAGGAGAGCTGAGTGTAAAGCAGTGTGATCCAGCCACCAGAACAAGCCATTGCCAGCCCTTAGCATTGGTGTTGATAACTCCAAATTATGGAAGACTTTGGCAGTTTTCATTCTGAGCACTGAGCTGTATGTGTTCTCCCTTCCTGTGACATGGCAAGCCTGTCTCCCTATCATATTAAAGAAAAGCAGCCATCTATCTAAATACACCACATTCGAAATTCAAGGACCATACCTCCTTAAGTTCAAACAAACTTGTGGTTGTTTCAAAGCACAATAGTTTCCAGAAAAAAAAATCCTTCTGAAATCACTAGGCTATTGCAAAGAAATTTGAGCTACATGTTCAATAAGTCTTCCCAAGATAAAATGTCCGATGTTCTTGGGAAGAAAATACTTCCATACCCATGTGTCCTAGCCTATTGAATGCTGTGCAAGTACCTCTGCCCTGTGGGTTATCACATTAGAAGATACAGGCACTAATGTGAGAGTCTTAAAGGCAAGGTCTGTGGCTGCAGGCTCACTGAGCACAGATTCCCAACTCAAAAAACACTGAGTGACTTTATGATTCAGTCTATTTGTCAAAGAACCCAGACATGAGAACATAGAGAAAAGCAGAAGTTGTTTGGAAAACAAAAATTTAAAACTGAAAAAAAAAAAAAAACAAAAAAGAAAGACTAGATCATAAGAACAATAATTCAAACCCCTTTGATACTAAAATGAAACTTACAGATTTAGAAAAGATCCATTGTTGTTTTTATAAGCTTGGCATTTCTCTTCTGGATCCAGAGTAGGAAAAGGGGGCAGAAAGCCTGTCTTAGCTTTCTTGTTGTAGAAGAAACAGAGTCTTCTTGCAAAGTCAACTTTACTGCAGCAGTGAGAAATATTATGTCTCTGTGGTAGCCCCTCCGAAGAACAGATCATGTCCTGTATGGCCTCATTCTGGACAAGAGAGAGGAAGACAATGTCTTGTCAAGGCAAAGGGCTTCTACTTCCTGAAGAGACTCAGTGAACACAAAGGACAGTGCTATCCTTGGGGAAAATGTTAGTTTACACAGTCATCTGCAGAATGGTTTTACCTAAGGCCTTTGGTAATCTCCCCACACTTTGAGATCCTATAGCAAGCCTCCTTTTCTTGGTCCTATTTAATGCCTACATTTCAGTGCTCCTCAAGCTTGTTGAAAGTGGACTCTGGATATGAGGAGGCTCTCTTTTGTCTCAGACTCAAGCAAGCTTATTTCAAGCGTTCTCTAAAATTTTCCATCTGGGACAGGCTGGCCATCTAATTTTGTGGCAGGGAGAAAGGAGACCAGTAAATACCTGAGAGTATTAACAACCCTGTGCTCTTTCTAGCAGAGGTTGGTATTGTTCATCCCATGATACAAGAATGCCTGCAATGGGATGAGAATCCAGATGCTCATCCACGGAGAGAAAGCTCTGGTGTCCTGAAAAACTCCAGCAAGGCATTTTCAAAAGGGTTGTTTCTATTGAGTCCTTTAAACATCCAATTTGATAATGTTGCTTTTGTTTGGTCTCTTCATTTGGGCTGCTACGGTCATTCCTGGTACGTTTTGTAAGCTTTCTCTCCATGGATGAAGAGTGTGTCCAGTGTACCGCTCTTAGATCTTGTTTGGGTAAGACTCAGAAGCAGTTTACTTACAGCTCTTTTTGAACACTCCGGAAGTGTCCAATTAGCCAAGCACCCATCCCTGTAATCCATCATGACTTTCACTAGAGTTTCCACCTCGTCAAAAGATACTTCCTGAACATACTGAGCAACTGCAATGATGGTCCTGCAACAATCCACAGAGGGGACAAAGTGATCTTCTGTGGAATTTCTAGTTATGTCTCACAATAGCTCACAGAAATGGCTAACGCATTTGCTCTTCATACAGCTGCTATTTGATTAAATTATCTTTGAGGAGCGTTTGCCTTCCTAGAATGAACCAGATAAAAATACAGCAAGCACCAAAATGAAAGGGAATCCAGAACAACTCACAGGTATACAGTATTCTCCTCTATAAATTTCTGGGTAGCATAGAAGGGATCTGAAAAGCAGGAATATTTCGGTTATTACACATCCTTATATTTTAACATTTTCCCAAAAAATAACCTTACATGTTATTCAAGTGTGAAACTATAAAAGATGAATAGTGGAAATATTTCAACATGTTTCATAAGGAATGGAAAAGTCACACATACATGCAAAATAAATATGAGACCTAATCACAGCTGTGTGTGTATTCAGGAAATATAAATTGAAGTTATTTCAACTAAACTAAAAGTGAGCAGATTTTAGATTTTCCAGTGATGGTTTGCCATTTCCACCCTACATGTCTACCATTTATATATCATTTACAAGAGAAGCAATGCCATCAAAGCAAGGTATGATGATAGATACTATGCCTGGTGGCGGTATGAAGTTTTTAGCCCTAGTCATATGTTCTCTAGGCTTGCCCAAAATCACATTCTTTCTCAGATCATAGAACATTTGTTTGTCCACATATACTACATTTTTGGAGTATTTTTTATAAAATATTGTTCTACAGTATTTATCCCTAGTGTACAAATAAATGGACATTGGGAGCCCATTCTCCATAGAGGGATACTCTCTCAGCCTAGACACATGGGTGAGGGTTTAGGCCCTGCCCCAAATGATGTGACAGACTTTGATGATTCCCCCATGGAAGGTCTCACCCTTTCTTTGTAGCAGAAGAGGGATGGGATGAGGGTCAGTGGGGGGCATGGGAGGATGGGAGGGAGAGGGAACTGAGATTGATATATAAAATATGATTGTTTCTAATTTAAATTTTAAAAAGATAAAAAATCTTGTTCTGGGCATTATAAAACCTTGTTTTCCTGAGCACACAACACAACTATCATCCAATTTAGAATATAGTTAATATTCATCATGAATCCTTTGCAATCCCTAAATAAAGGACCAGAAAAGATTTCAGAGGAGTGTCTTATGAATTAAGACTGAAAAAATACTTTAAAAATTAGCAGGAGTGTAAGGATGTCCCATCTTAAGTGTAGAGAAAATATGTAAGCAAAAGCACAATGGCAAGAAACCTTGAGACATATTTAGAGACACACAATCCATATCACAAGAAGAATGAGGTCTCACTAGAGTTTGGATTATGAGGACCTGGTATATAAAATCAAGAAATATTGGCTTCAATTAGAAGCCATTGAGATCTTCTGATGATCGTAGTATGACTATATTTACACAATAGGAAAACCAGGCAATGAAGCATCCTATGTGCTGGGCTCTCCCTCAGTGCATAACAAATGGAAAGTAATGGGACTACTTGTCAAGTAGTAAGAAGGAAGAATAATTGGATGGTATGCAGTTGGAATATCATTAGGGGACTGTAGCAATTGTTCTATTGCAAAAACGTGGGACCTGAATTTTGCTGGGAGTAATAAAAAGGAAAGAAAGCACAGACACAAAACACGTTAAATAGACAAAAAGCAGCAGGATCTAAAATGGGTTGTTATGTGGGGAAAGCAATAGGAGACCTCAAGAAGAACTGGTATCTCATCAAACCTGCAACTGTCCTCAATAGCAGGCACCTCCAGGGTTATCTGATAGGATATGGCAGAGGCCAGGACCACTGCCATATGCTCAATGCTTTGTGCAAATTACATTCATCTTTTAAATTTATTTTTTGAGATTACAATATCATCACATCTTTCCCTCTCTCAAGCCTCCCATTTACCCCTCCTTGATCTATTTCAAACTTATGAACTCTTTTTTCCATTAATTGTTGTTACATACATTATATGTGCATATAGATATGTATTCTTCAATACATAAGTACAAATTGTTCAGTCTATATAATGTCACTCATATGTATGTTTTTTGGGCTGACAAAAAAAGAAAGAAAGAAAAAGAAAATTGCATTCATGTACAGAGATATGACTTTCTAGCCAAAAGGATTTAAAAAGACCCTTCTTTGGATAGGAAAATCTCCATTTCCCCATTTGGACATAAAATTGCCCTTTCCTCCAGACGGACATCCCCATGCATGGCCCAATGCTGTGTATATGTGGCAGAGAGCTGAAGAAGGAGGCAGGGTTTAATACACCCTGAAGTTATTTACCATCTAGTTGGGAGACATTGTGGGCAACCAAAAATAGTTTTTAAAGATTGTATATAAATTTTTAAATATGTGTATACATATATACTGTACATATTATTCTTCTTTTAGAATAAGTATACCTGGCACAAGAAATTACTAATATTTTGAAGTCTAAATTATATATCAAGACAACACTTTCTATCTGATATAGAGTGCTGGCCATTTCTGAGTTCAAACACCCTGTAGAACTGGTAATATGAAATGAAAATGAAAAGCTATATGCTGGTTGAAATTACTGACCAGTACACATAAATGAAGAAAAGAAGGAAAAAATAAAATCACAAGAGTAATCAAAATTTTAAAAAGCTAAAGAAAAGTAATTCCCCTAATTTAGTCATTCCCTGGTGATATTCAAGATAATTCCTTACCTACATCCTGAGGCTTTGTGGGTAGGGCTAGGGATTCAGTCAAAGAGAACAAGAAAAAAATAAAGCCTATAAATTTTACATGTTTCATGTTTAAGTAAAAAAGAGACCACATACAGGAGATAATGTGACTATGGCAAAATCAAGTATTTTATACTCTTCTTTGACCTAACATTTGTTAAAAAGTAACCTAGTTGATCTTTTTCTGAAATGCAGAGGCTTTTTGCCATGGTGCAAACTTCTTGCTAATTATTAACTAGGGGAAATTATGCTGTGTTTAGCTGGTGGGGGGTGTCTCTAAAATTGCCAAAAAATGTTCACAGGTAACACAATAAAAAGGAAATGCATTGTAAAAGCATTACGTTTCTTGGACCTGGAAGGTACCCCAGTAAGAAGACCTGAGTTTAGTCTCCACTTGTGTAAACCCAGAAATGCTAGTGCACACTAAACCCAGTGCTGAGGAGTATAGCTGGGCAGGTCCCTAGGACTGTCCCACCAGCCAGTCTACACCATTTGATGAGAGACTCTAACACACACACACACACACACACACACACACACACACACTGGACAGCTGAGAAACAGAACCAGAAGTCGTCCTCTATCTTCCACAGGAATACACAAATGTGCATGTGCACACACACACACACACACACACACACACACACACAGGCATACAGACGAGTGCACCTGTGCAAACCCACAAACATAAGCAAAACACAGTTTCATTTGTAACCAAAGAAAATTAAAATAAGTTTTTCAAGTCTTTAGGACCAGAACTAAGACAACAGTGAAAATATCAAATTCTGGAACTCTATAGAGAAAGAAATGCTCATACAACTAAAGCATTTAGAAAACAAGTTTTAGTAAGGATTGATAATCTTGAAATATTCATGCCATTTGAACCCATCACTAGAACCCAGGAAGTATATTGAGAACATGAATTTGCAGGTAGAAATCTTTTTCAATACATAGTATTATCTGTGGTCTTGCCATGTATGGCCTTTCCACAGATAATTCGATCGCAACTGAATGTTTAAACTTAACAAAGCTATGTCCATTTCCGGAGATGATCACAAGGATTTTTGTTCTTTATTTTGTAATGCAATGTGTCATTTTTAATATTGTTCTATTATTGTATAGACATTCTTTGTCTTTAAAGAAAATCCTACTTGATCATAGTGACTGATCCTTTTGGAGTGCTATTAAAATCCAATTCCTCAGGAAAGTTGCTGGGGACTTTTTTCTCATTGAATATCTGACTGTAATCGTATTTTCTTTCTATGTCTTTCAGTGGCTTTGGTACCAGGTTCATGTGGGCTATATAAAAGATAAAAATAAATAGCCAGGCATGGGAGGCAGAAGTAAGCAGATCTCTGTGAATTCAAGGCCAGCCTGGTCTATAGAGCCAGGACAGTCAGGACTATAGAGTGAGACCCTGTCTCAACAAAATATAAGTGTTTATAAGTGTTCATGCACACCAAATTAATAGATAAATAAAAGGTAGATAAATAGATGGAAATACATACATACATACATACATACATACATACATACATACATACATAGCTCACATCCCAAAGGGAATATGGATCTAAATATGAGTGACAATGGCCTGGGGACATAGATCTGGGTTACCCCAAATACCACATTCCAATACAGTAACAGCTTATAGAACCAAGAAAGTCATAAATGAAGATATTTTTGAAATTTATGGTAGGAACACCAAGCAGGCATGTGGTAAAGTGAGGGTCTCTGTGATGGGCCTCAGATGTTTTCTCATGAAATACTTAGCTTTGGAGCTGATAGAGGTGAGGGGTCTGTTTGCCCATTCCCAAAAAGATTTGAGCTGACAACCTCAATAGTGTTAGGTCAAACTCAGATGTTAGTGATAAATGGCTGTTATGGCAACCAAAGATAGCCCAGGATAATTTTGCTATGGCCCTGTGACTTTCCAGCTCTCTGCGATCATGGTTCTCATCAGTCAGCCCAGCTTATAACATCCTTAATACAGTTGATGGTAGGATTTCTTTCCTTTTTGTGCTGGAAACTTCCCTTTACAGATGTTTTCACTCTGTTTTGATTTTGTAGACGTTTGGGGATGATTGGAACTAATTTGTGGTATAATCCAGCTGTGCAGGCAACAGAGCGTTAAATAGAATGTCCTGTGTATGACTCTTAAGTTCATTTAGTTTGAAGTGTAATACAAATCTAAAACTTTCCACGATTCTTTTCTTCCTGGAGGATATGTGTGTGACCAAAGGTGGGAAATTGAAGTCTCCTTCCATTCTTCTATTGAGCCCATCTCTATTCTCAGGCCTATTGATTTGCTATTAGATATGTATAATTCACTCATCTTCCTGTTATATATAATATGCCCTTGCCTGTAGGGTACATGATAATCACAGGGTCATTTTGTAGTACAAATTAACTTAGTCAGGAAGCCATGGCAATGAAATCAGAGAGTAGAAAGATAGCTAGACCTATGATAATGACAGTTAGTGGAACTGTCAATCAATACTGACTAACAGAGGGAGGAGGGGAGGACCACAGCATCCTCAACTGTGCTCTGGCCCTTTTTCCTCTGCTTCCTCCCAGTTCCTGCAAGTGATCTCTGGAAGTACTCCACTGAGGAGGAAGTAGAAGGACTCTGATGCAGCTTCCACCCAAACAGTGCTCCTGTGGTGATGCAGCTATTTGGGATCTGCCATTTCCGGGAAGTAATCTTTCACCCGTGCTCTTCCCTAAACTTGAGAAACGGATCGACTTCACTGAGGTCCCAATGGAATTCCCTGCTTGGGTTTATCGGTTTCCTTTTCAAAGTGAAATGTTTGTTCATGTCTCCCCAGAACAGTTAGCCCTTCTCAGTGGTTTGCTCTTGTTTCATTGTTCCATTGCCTTCTTGTCTCTGACCACTTTTGCCTTAAGGCTTATTTGTCAAGGCTTATTTGTACTCTCTTGGTTCCATTTGCATGGACTGTTCTTGCCCCTTCATTCTTGGTCTTTCTGTGATCTCATAAGTAAAACGGGTCTCACAAACGGCATATAATTGGCTCCCTTGCAAATCCAATCAGCCAGCCTGTATTTTTCAGATTGAATGTAATCCATTGACATTGAAGGTAATTATTGAAAGACAATGAAACACCATTACAATTTTGTTCTCTATTTTTTGGTAGGCTTGTGAATATTTTCTTCCTGGCTTGTCTTTGCTTGTGGTTCTGGAGCTGGATAATGAAGCTGGATGATGGAGTTGACTCAACCAGGTCGAGAGTCTCTCTCTTGGGAATATAATATTCAGTCTATAAGAGATAATAAAAATTTAATTTAAACTCTGTAACATTTTAAGTGAACTTAGCGAATCAGAGTCATTGAAGTATAATTGATATGTAAACTGCAAATATTTTGAAAAGTGATAAGTTTTTTTTTTTAGTTTTTTTTTTAATTTTTTAAATTTATTTTTTTATGCATATAGAGTATTTTTATTTAATTTTATATAACAAAGTCCAATTAAATGAAAACAAACATTTATACACAATATTTGGGAATTTGGGCGTCGTTCTTTCCAAACTACTTCCTGCTGGTAAGGGGCGCTGTCTTGAGGGATTTGAAGAAGATTCAGATATCCTAGCTGTAGTCTGTAGGGCTGTTTTGTCCAGCTGTTTGGAATGTAGGATCAGCTTGTACTCTGTTTCAGGCGGTCTGGTGTGATCAAACCACATTAGTCTGGAAGGAATCCACATCTTTTCATTTTCTGTGGAAACAAAAATAGAAATACTTTTCCCCAGTAACTTGTTCTTCAACTTAAATTTTGGAGTCAAAGCGGTTTTTTTTTTTTTTTTTTTTTTTTTTTTTTTTTTTTTATTATTTTACATGTCGATCCCAGTTCCCTCTCCCTCCCTCCCTCCCCCCAAGCCCTCCCTCCCTCCTTCCCTCCCTTTTGCCCTCTCTACCCTCTCCCATGCACTCTAAACACCCTCCCCTCCCAACCCCCCACCACAATACAATATGTAGGGGAATGCCATCCAGTTGGGGTCATGTAGATCTGACAGGTCCTGTGAAGTAGGGACTAGGGCTTCTCTCCTATCTCTAGAATAAGGCAGTTATCCCTCCATGGGGGATATGTTTGCAAAGTCCTTTTGTGCACCAGGGATACATCCTGGCTCCACTGTCTGAGGTCTCTTAGACTACTCAGACCTTCTGGCTGAGACCCATATTCAGGGGGGTCCGAGTCAGACCCCTGTTGGCTTCCCAGCTATCAGTCTAGTGGCCCTTAGCTCCTCCTTGTTCAGGTAAGCTGTCTCTATGTACTTCTACCGCATGGTCTTGTCCTCTCCATCTGCTTCTGGGTTCTAGTTTGACTCAGTGTTTATGTATGGGTGTTTGCTCCTGTTTTCAACAGGCATTAGTTGAGGACTCCATGGAGAAGTTAGTTGTTGATCTCACTCTCCGGGAAGGGCATTTATGATAGCCTTTCCACGGAAGCTGAGATTGTTAGTTGGGAGCAGTCTTGTAGTTCCCTCGACCTTTCTTTGTGTTCAACTTTATCTTCAAACCAATATTGGCTCCCTCTTTTATGTTCTCTCTCTCTGTCTCTGTCTCTCTCTCTCTTTCCTATTTTCCATTCCTAACCAGGCTCAATCCTCCTGGTCGCACATGCCTTCCTCTCCTCCCTCTCATTTTCTCCTACTTCTCTCTCCATTAGCTGTCCTCCCCCACTATACCTGAGGTCTGGGGGACTTGTCCCTTCCCAGTTCTGTGAGGGACTTTATATGAATCTCTTAGAATACAACTTGTATCCTAGTTCCTCTGGTGATGTGAATTATAGGCTGGTGATCATTTGATCTAGGTCTAAAATCCATATATGAGTGAGTACATACTGTGTTCCTCTTTTTGTGACTGGGTTACCTCATTCAGGATGGTTTCTTCAAGTGCCATCCACTTGCCTGCGAATTTCAAGATACCATTATTTTTTTCTGCAGAGTAGTATTCCATTGTGTAGATGTGCCACATCTTCATTAACCATTCTTCAATTGAAGGGCATCTAGGTTGCTTCCAGGTTCTTGCTATTACAAATAGTGCTGCTATGAACATAGTTGAACAGATGTCTTTGTTGCATGGATGTGAATCCTTTGGGTATATGCCTAAGAGGGGGATTGCCGGGTCCTGTGGTAAACTAATTCCCATTTTCCTGAGGAACCGCCATACTGATCTCCAAAGTGGCTGTATGAGTTTGCACTCCCACCAGCAGTGGAGGAGAAAAGTGATAAGTTTTTATAGAAAGCTATCAGCACAATCAAGATAGTGAACATACAGCCAGCTCCTCCAAAATGACCTCAGGGCCCTTGGTAATCCAACCTCTTAGTATTCCTTCCCTCCTCAAACAAACCACGATCTGCATCCTATCATATAGTGATTTATGTTCTCTATATTTTTTAAATGAATGGAATAATAAAATATGCACTCTATTATCTTATGCCTCATTAATGGTACCTGAGAGTTGTACTGCTTGATATGTCAATTGTCCTTTCGTTCTTAAGTAGTTTTTCATTCTAGAAATGAGAATATTCCATGCTCCATTCACTAGCCCACCTACTGTACAATGTTGTTGCTTTCATTTTTAAGTCATTTCAGATAAAATTAGAACATCTGTGTGCTTTTCTTTGTGTGAACATAACATCTTTGGAGTAGATATCCTGGAACAGAATATCTGTACCAAAATGTATGTGTGTTTAAATTGATAAGAAAATAGTTTCACAAACAGTGGAACCATTTGACACTCCCATAGGCAATGTGTGAGTCCTAAGCATTTGGAAACCTTTAGACAATTGATGTAGTCAGTATTTTAATTACAACCGTTCTAATAGGTGTGTGATCATGTTTTATTTTACTTTTAAGTAATGATTGTGTTTGGCATGTCTTCGTGTTTTGTTGAGTTGGGGCTTTTGTTTGTTTGGTTTACTGGCTAGCTGGTTGGTTTTGGCAGCATGCTCACTTGGTACAGCTTGGGTAAAGGCATCAATTAGCTGCTTTTCCTTTTTTAATGTGATGTTTGTTTACTTGCTCACTGTTTAGTTTTTTATCCTTTTTTAAATTTTGAAAACAATCTTTTCTCATTTTACATACCAATCCCAGTTACCACTATCTCCCCTCCTCCTGCTACCCCCTTCTTCCCCCCACCCAACCTATTATCCATTCCTCAGAGAGGGTAAGGCTTCCCATGGGAAATCAGCAAAGTCTGCACTTTACTTTGAGGCAGAACCAAAGCGACCCCCCCCCCCCAATATCTAGACTTAGCAAAGTATCCTTCCATAGAGAATGGGCTCCAAAAAGCCAATTCAAGCACTAGGGATAAATCCTGGTCCCACTGCCAGTGGCCCCACAGACCACCCAAGATACACAACTGTTGCCCACATTCAGAGGTCCTAGTTTGGTCCTATGTGGGTTCCCCTGATGTCAGTCTAGAGTCAGTGAGCTCCCACCTGCTGTTTCTGTGGGTATCCCCAAACTGGTCTTAACACCTTTGCTCATGTTATCATTCTTGAGTTTTGAAGGTTGGTTAATATCATCTGGATACAGGTAAGCACTTTGTCACATATGATTTGCTTGTCTATGCCTTGCCAAAGCTTTTCCCCAATCTTAGATTAATCTTTTTCATTCTATTAAAATGCCTTCCAGAGTTGAACATTATTTATTTCTGTATGGATTATATACTCGATGTTATATTTATGAAGGATGTGTCTATCTCTCAAACCAAAATATTTTTTCTCTAAGTTTTGTAATTTTGCATTTTATATTATGATCTATTTTAGTTCATTGCGTATGGTATAAAGCAGAGCTCCCGGTTCTCCAAAAATGTAGTGCAGATTTCCAATTGTTTCAGAACCATATGTTGGAAAAGCTTTTCCCTGGCCTGTGGTTTGGCTTGCCACACTACTCAGTTATCCTTATTTGTGTGAGCTCATTTCTAGCCACTTAATTCTGTTGCACTGACCTGTTTATCTGCATTTACACAAATGTTCTATTTTTGTTACTGTAGGTTTATAAAAATCCTTAAAATAAAGTATTGGCACTGATGTTTCTTCTTCCAACCTCCGAACAATGTTCACCTCATTACTTCTAAATGTCTTCTTTAATCATTTGCCAAACTGTTTTGTGGATCTCCACACACAGCCTATTCACACTTTTTATAGTATCTGCTTCTAAGTGTAATGGGTGTACCCCCAGGAGCCGTTCATGCTGCCTTGACATGCCCAGTCCATTTGCTGTGTTCTCCTCTAGTGTGGAAAGCCCTGTCCCAGGGCTGGAACTGGAGAACACACCCTCAACTTCCCCAAGACTTCTTCAATGATTGTGCCAATTTCCCCCTTCAAACTGATCTCACCCACCCTGCACTTCTCTTAGCAATTTGTCATCACCTCCTTAAGGTCACAACTTAGTGCCATTGCTTTTTTTTCTCTCTCTCTTACTCTCTACCAAAGCAACCAATGACTAAGGAATCAGTGACCATGACTATTCCTGGAACAGGACCTGCCAGCCAAAGAGTGCTCGCTTAGAAAGGAGAAAGATGAGTAAGTACATTTGACCAAGGCAACTGCAGCACGGTGGGTATGTTTTAAAATGTTTATGGGAAGCAAACAAGATTAAGAAAAATACTTGTTGAATTTTCATGTATCCTATGAAAACATAATAACTTCATTCCTCATTGAGTTTCATTTTTCATTAGCCCTCTTAAGTAGTCATACAAAGAGGAATAGGACCAGGCAGCACCTAACAGTGTTAGTCTTGAGAATGTTTTCTCAGGTTACCATGGCATCCAGCCTCTACTGTGATAGATCTATTGTGGGTGGCTTTCATCTCCTACAATGACCACTACTCATGATTTTTTAATAGAATCTGTTTTAGGCAATGGCATGTAGAACTGTTTAACGAGATTATGTTTTCATAAAAAGCAGACTAAGAGAAGAAAATCAGTTGGGAATTCTTTATTTCATGGGGAGAGAAATCTCACATGGAAGTCTTCACCATGTCATTAAAGTATTGTCAGTTACAATTAAACCAAAAAGCTCTCACCAAACTGTCAACTCATTTTGTCCTCTCTTCCCTCTGAAATATAAAAAGAAACAGTTTATGTTCTTAATTGAGTAGGTAGAGAAGGTTAAAAAATGTTTTGCTAACAGGAACATAGGAAGGCCTGCTGAAGCATATGAAGTCTCCCAGACTTTTGTTTCAGTATTTTAAAACCAAACCTGTCTTATTAAATTATATACATTTTAAAGAAAGTTAATGGCATTTCTTAGGATCCTCATCAATAGGAATTGATATGTAGGGAGAATCAATACCATTGTTTAGCCTGTGCTGAAATGTTTGTTACCTGGAAGAGTTTAAACTCCCAAAGCAGCACGAGTTCTTGAAATCAACTTTGGACCCTGAAAGACAAGAACACGTAAAAATGTTCAGATAGAGAGATAGGAATGTGGCAGTCACAAAGTCAACTCGGACAATTCCTTAAGAGATGGGGGATGGTGCCAGTCACAAAGTCAACTCAGATGATTCCTTATTTCTACCATGGGTGAACAAAAACATGCTCCTAAGTGAGTTCAAGGGTATGTCCTAAAATATTCTCCTAATATCTTGTTTATGTAATTAATACATTAGTGAACCCTTTTGATCCAATTCATGAGGATCATTTAGCTCAGAAACAGTCTACATTATCATCAATTATTTATGTCTATTTAATCATTCTCTCTATTAGGAAGTAAATCAAAATTACTGCTTTTCTTAATATAGTTTAAATTTTTAATTCTCCCTAATACTTAAAAAAATATTATTTTAAACTTCATAAAATTCCTGAAGAAAATTTAAATTTTGTCATTATCTTAAGTTATAGATTTGCAGCATATTATTTCCATTCTTTACTGCAGGGTATTCCATAACAAGACTTCAGGGAGTGAAATGGTTCACACAAACCTCTTCTGCAAAACAGGCTTCCTGCTCCTGGTCTTGGCAGCACTTCTCCAAAAACCCAGAGAAATCAGCAGTGACAGCCTCGTGCTGTTCCTCTGTCATGTCAGGCTTTTGCTTCACAAGGTTAACGAGAAGCCTGGGGTTTGAAACAAGCGGAAATACAGAAGAGTCTGCTGTGAAATGGCACTTTCCCAAGATGCTTGTGGTAGAGCATTTCCAGAGCCCCGGCAACCCATCACTCCTCCCACTCATTGCCTTCACATTTCTCATCAGAAAGCCCTAGGCCGGAAACATGGCAAGACACTGGCCTGCCCGAGGCCAGAAACATGGCAAGACACTGGCCTGCCCCGTGCAGGTTACACAGATGAAACACCATATCAGGATTTGCCACACTGTTATGGAATGATCTGTGCTTGCCTACATTATCCTTTCATTTTTCCCTCTCCTACAGTGTGGTCTATCCATGTACACAAGCCCAGATGTCTAGATGCTGACACCTGCCATCATCATACCTTAACTGAAGAATCACTGGCTGCCTACACTACTCACTTAGCAGTGATTGCATGTTGGACTTAAAGTCAGAAAGGCAATAGGGAAGGCTTGGGAGAGAAAGCACCATTCTTACTGCCTTTTAAAACACTCCTCTGACTGGAGTGAAGTAAACTGGAAGAACAGCTCTCTAAAGGAAAGAAGCCCATGTGTAAAGACAGTGGGTATTAAATTTAAATTAAAATGCATAGATATTTGAAGAATGTAAATTCCACTGGCTTTATCCCCATCACTATTATAGAATGAAAGAAATGTGTATTTATTCCATTCTTTAAACAATATGGTTGAGTCAGATATAATTATCCTACTTATAAATACAACCACGCATTCCCTAAAATTGGGAGTGGAAATACCCAAACTCACTGCAAAGAGCTCTCCTAATTTTTCAAAATAGATCATCCATTTTCCTTCTACCCAAAATATATCACAATTGTCACAACAGAGACAAGTTTTCAAAAACAGGAAATTGTCTGTCTTAGTGGATTTTTCCAAACCAACACCCCCCCACACACACACACGGCTGAACAAAAACTGAAATACAACTAATTTTAGAGAGATTCTTCAGTGCTTCAAGGATAGTTATGTTCTAGTGAACCCTATGAAATGCTGAGACCAGCTCCTCCCTCTAGCGTTGGTCTTCCCTGTGGTAGAAAACAACAATGTCTTACTCTTGTTTCATGATCTGCAGGGTTCGGCCCTGAGCCTGGCACAGATTCTTGTTCAAGGTGAATTTGTCAGCAGAAAATGGGGGAGCAACATAGCTTTCATCCATCACCAAGCTGGTGATGCATGGCCTCCTGTTGGAATACGAAGAGTTGCAGCAGTGGCCAATACCAGGGTTCAAAGGGTTTACTTCGTGTCGTATACACAAGTGTCCGATGAAAAGGTCAGCCTGGTTAGGAGAATAAGAAAGAAGGGAGCAGGGAAATGAAATTAGCCACCAAATTGGCTCACATGTCCAGAAATCTCATGAAGTGACACCCCATGTCTGGGAACTTATCACTAATATTACAGGAAAATTTGCCATACTAATGGCCTGATGTGGATTTTAAATGTTTGCCTGTTTGCACGGGATAAAACTTAGTGTGTACGTGACACGGGTTAACAGATGAGATACTGATGAAACCGTTGGCTGTCTGAAATATACTCCTAGTTGCATATAGACTTTCAAAGAGGAAAAATATCTCCATCTTGATGCATATACATCAATTGGTAGGTTGTTTTCTATGTGTATGTGGTTGAGTTTTGCTTTTCTTTAACTATTTCATTTTTAATTATGTGTATGTAGGGGTGATATGTATGGGTGAGTATGGGTGCCTGTGGAAGGTAGAGGCATAAAATCTCTGTGGATCTAGGGTAAAAAGGTGTTTGGGAGCCATTTTCAGTGGGCACTAAAAACCAAACTTGGGTACTCTATGAGAGCACTACACACTTTTTTTTGGTTTAGTTTGGTTTATTCAAGGCAGGATCTCACTATATAACCCTGGCTATGCTGTAATTCACTCTGTAGACCAGGCTGGCCTTGAACTCATAGAGATCCACCTGCCTCTGCCTCCCAGGTGCTGGGATTAAAGGGTGCGCAGTAGGCAATTTTATTTGTCCAAGTTATCTCTTCAACTCCTAAGTTTGAGTTTTGGTGCAGAAAATCACTTTCTAAAGGTCAAAATAGAACAAATCTAACCTTTGCCATTATTTATTTATTTATTTATTTATTTATTTATTTATTTGCGCACGTGTGTGTGCACACACACACACACACACTTAACAGAAAATAAATGGGTGTGTAAAAACTTTTACATATATTCTTCCTATCTCACATACTTCAAAGATATCTCTTAACTACCTGGTTATAAATTTTAATTAATTTTAGCATGTTTGTGTACTTACTATTCTCAGGCTTAGTCTATGTAAGTCATTCAGATTACCTAGTCTAAGACAGTCTCCCTACAAAAATGGTACAATTTTTATTCTCAAATACCAAATGCAAATAGCTCAAGCTTACTATCCAGAACATAACTCTCACTCCTGCACTTGACCTTGAGAACAAACTGCCCCAACTATCACTACAATGATAAGACTGGCCTGCAAAAGGCAGATCCCTAAATATGGCTAAAATAAGACAGCGAATTGCAATCTATTATAAGAAAAACTTTGCCTTTCTTTTCAGTACTGAAGTAAGAATTTAGAGAATATGAAGTATTAAGTTGAATAACATGTTTGCTATTCTCCTTCCTATGCATAAAGCTTGCTTATATATTGTTGAATAAAGCAGGTGCACTTCAACCAGGCATACTAGAAAAGTAGGAAATCTGACCAAAGGCAAACTGCTAAAAAAAAAACATCACTCCCATCCCCTCCATCTGAACTCACTGAACAAACCAAGCAATACCATCTCCACACAGGTTTCTACCATTTCTCCTGGGATGGAAATATGAAACAGCTTCAAGTCAAACAACAGGAATAAGATAGGACACTCACCGCTCCCTCTCCACAGGCAGACCAGTTGTCCTCACTGAGCTGGCAGCACGTGGATGCAATGCTCACCATCTTCCGGGTGAGGTCTATCAGCTCCGCGGAGGTCAGCTGAGGGACTTTCCTTGTGTAAGCGATGAGGAACCTGAAAGAAAAAAAGAAAAGAAAAGCATTTTTACCACGTTGTCATGAGATTTTACTCAATCTCAAGGACATACCCTTGGTGTCAGAAGACATGAGGCATGTGGCCCAGCAATTGGGTTTTTATTCTGACAGTCACCCCACATGCTCCAGTCTTGCCATGTGTCACTGTGGGATGTAGATGGCACAGCAGACAGCTTTCAACCCAGCCGTGACCTTTGATTGCTGGAACCTTGTCAGGCTGTGAGCAGAGCAGATACCTTTCCTGCAAAAAGCTGCAGGGTTTGGGAAACCCATGGCCAATTGGACAGATGAGACTTCACAGGTGTTCTTGACTATCCCTGAAGGGGAACAGCCTGGGAGGAGTCATGGAGTCGAATGTATACTGACTTGCATCCAACTGGGGATGCAAGTGGTAGTAGCCTTGAATTAAGGCTTTAAATGATCAATAAATAAATAAATAAGATAGATTTTTAAAAGAATTTAAATTTGTTTCCCCTGCCTATTAATAATTTTAAATCACTGAAAATAAAAACAAAATACATACACTTTTTGTAAGTAGTAGTCCCCCAGCTTCTGGTATAGAGCACAGCTTTGCTTAGCCAGTGCCTGACTCTCCTGGATGTGTTTCTGGAGTTCTTCTTCCTAAAAATACAGAATTATTACATGCATTTCTCATTTCTCCCAGACACACAATTTTCTTTATGCAAGTATCTTATTCTACTATAAAACCAGTCTTAGAAGCCTTTATAAAACATTAAAGATGATGAAGGGTGACTTTTGAGAATGAAAACAAATGAACTCTTGAGAATAATGGATAGAAGGCCACAGTTTCTGGATAAGATTTTGCCTCCCCAAAACTATCAAAAAGTGAATGTTCTTTCTCCATTCTATTTACCACAGAGCTTTTGTCCAACGTTTTTATTTCTTATACAAGCCATTGGTTAGTGGTAGAATAATTACTTATTAGTTAGATTATTATTTGTACATATAACTAACTAATTGCTAGTTAATAGTCACTTTTAATTGTTTTAATAAAAATAGTTGATTTTTATTACTCGGTGAAGAGCATGCCCAAAGGACATGTGTGGAAGCCACTCCAACTTCTTTTCCTTCTGCCTTTATATGGTACCAATGACACAACCCAGGATCCCAGGCTTTCACAACAGGTATTTTTGCATACTGAGCCATCTCACTGGCCCACAAACAGAATTTCCGATGGCTTTTATCAGTATAGGTTTATAGCTTATCCTGTGTATTCTAGTGCAACCTACCCCATTTTCCTGGCATGCAGCTGAATCTTCAGACTGGGAACACTTCTCCATTATCTCCTGGTATGTTTTAGCAACTCTTAGGATGACTGAGACAGCAAACTTGGTGTGTCTTCTTGAATATTCATAAAGAAATCTGAAATATGTAGAAAAATATCATGTTGTTTGAAATAAGACAAAATTACACTATTAATTTCCTAACTATATAACAGTCAGGCCATATAGGCATTAAAAATCAAATAGCAAGTGAAGCTGAAAAAACAATTTTAATTCTATGAATAGAAAAACTATTAGTGCTGGCTCAAATTACCCTATAAAATGTCCTTTCATGATATCATGACATCTGCCAGAAAATAGACAGAACTGGAAATCATTAAGGAAATAAGCCAGATTCAAACACTGCATATTTTCTCTCATATATGGAACTTAGTTCTAAAACTATGTATGCATGCATGTGAGATTATTGTTAATTAAGAAAGAATGATATAAATAATTTTACTTTATTAGCTCACTTTGGTTTTTTAACTGTGAGATTTATAGTCATTTATCCAACAGATGTGTTTTCCAGAGTGTTCTGGAAGCTAAAATTGCTCTAAACAGTGAAGAGCTAATGCCATGTAGGAAAAAATTCCTCTTTCTCCAAAGCATTTGTTATAAGGAGGCAGACTCAAGCTTAAATGGGTCATCCATCTTTGGTAGTGATAAATCAATGGAGAAAAATAAAGAAAAATGGAAGGCAGGAAGAGAGCTGGCACCCAAAAAGGATGATCACTAATTTGGCTTCTGGTCAAGCACAGCTCCTTTGGGTAAGTGATACAACAGCCAAGGTGGGAGTGAAGGGAGTGCAAGGGTTTGGAAGAAGATCATTCTTAGATGAGAAAATGTTGACTACAAACATTCTTTGTCACTGAAGGCCTGTTTCTAAGAGGTAAACTCTTAGCTTTCTTAGACATGAATGCAAAAATAAGGGTAAAGATATCTTTAATATAAATTATTCCAGGGTTACAGATATTAGTAGTGTTTACTTATACCATCAATAAAATCTCTAGATGTGTCTCCTAAATCTAGTCTTTGTTTTGCCTTGCATAATTTTATTTAGCAGTACAAATGGCATGTAAATACCTGATTTTAATACAGCAAAATAGTTACATCTTCTGGGAATACTATGAAGAAAATTGAGCCACGTTTTCATTGCTGCATTAGAATCAGGCTCTTAACTTGAGAAAGGTCCAAAGAAATCATTAAGTATAATGTCCTAAGAGCTGTACAAATTCCTATTCTAATAGCATCCACAGGTACATACAATAAAGGAAAGGTATTAACTTGACTGTTAGCAAATAAAGTGAATTTGTGCCTATTGACTATACTACAAGAAACCACCATTGTGCAAACGTCTCTAAACATGTTTTCTTCATTGACTTAAAAATTCAGTAAATAGCAAGCAATGTGTTTCAATGAAAAGCCTTCTATCTGACTCAGCTCTTGAGTTATATATTGGCGATGGTCTTTAAAAACATGTATAGCAAGAGAGTCTATTCATGATCTTGGGCCCCTCTTGTTTTCAAATTTAATTTCATTTATCTATTATTACTGGAGGGGGTGGGCACACAAGCCATAGCATGCATATGTTATCAAGAAGCACTTTTGGAAATTGGCTGCATCGCTCCAGTTTCCTTGCTTTGACCTAGGCAGTCAGGTTTGTGTCACAAGTGCTTTTCCCCCACTTTGCCAACTTGGCATCCTAAGCCTTCTTTATTGAAGAAATACCTAGATTCTCTTTGAAAGTTCTTGGTGGTTATCATGAGATATGTAAATAGGATGGCATTCCTCATTTCAGAGAAAATATGAAGCAGAAATTATGGAATAAAGTGGTCATTATGGAAGCCTTGCCACTCTACCATAGGTTTCATTCCCTAGTCACTAGGTCTGTGGGTACCCTTGGATTCACATCTAGATCTAGATAGACAGCCTCAACTGAGCTCAAAAACTATAGCCACCATTCCCCATTTCAACACACATTTAAAGGGCACATTACCTTGCCATGAACATGATTTTTTCCTCTGAAGAAAGTTTGCCAAAATTTCTATCTCCCAAAACCCCATCTAGATTTGAAGATAAACCTTCAGGTCTGTCATCATTTTCTGCATGAATTATGCAATAGCCAAGTTCCAGGGTGGGCAATTTGCAGCACTCTGCTATTTTGCTCGACAGAATATCTTGTTGAGAACAGATATATGACATGATCTTTTCCTGTAATGGGAATACCAAAGTATAAATCTCAAAGACTTATCCTTTACAGTAGGAACTGAAAGCTTAAAAAGAAAGTGAAAGAAGAGACATGGAGAGGAGAAGAGAAAAATCAAGGATTAGTACAGGCATTTTGCCTCATTTCTTTTACCTCCTCACGTTCCTTTTTAGTTTGCTCACCTTGATTTTCCTCGTTGCTTTCCGATTTGATCGTGACCTTTCCACATTTTACACCTAAGTCCTACTTTCTATTTTAATAAAAAACACATCTTCAAGAAAAGAAGGAATAGAGATGCTCAAACTAGAGTGTGTCTCTTTATTGGTACTGAAATTTTCCAAAGGACAATATCTTCAGTGGGTGTTCTAACTGCTATTTCTCCCCTCCATCTTGATATACAGTGACACACTCTGCCCTGAAGAGGGCAGTCTCTAGACAATGAACTGTGAAACTCCTGAAGAGAAAACTTGTGTCTGCTCAGGGGCATTATCAGCAGTGACAGTTGAAATGTAATATTCAGGTGTTAAAGCCTTCCTTAAAATACCAAAATTATTTGTTTTTCTACTCTCAATGAAAAAGTAGCTATGAGCTCCAAAAGTTAAAAGCTAGTTTTTAACTGTCTATTGAAATCAATAAAATTGTCACTTAACAAACCCAGAAAGCTGTCCTCAAAAAACAAAACAAAACAAAACAAACAAACAAACAAATTGCTTGTTCCCGGTATTCCTAAGGGACTGATGAATTCTTCATGTGCATGAGCAATAAGTGCTCAAGCCTATGCTTCCTGGTTCATCCATTCCTCAGGACAGGGATGCCTGCTGCCCTAGTGTCTGTCCCCTGCCACCTGCCACCCCCCCCCATCTCTACCAAATGCCATGGGAGTGTACTGAAATGAGCCTTTCCTAGCTCAGTTTCCAAGTCATTTGAGCCTCTAGCAACAGTGATTTTTTTTTAAGTCTCCTTGGTGTCCCATGAATGACGAGGGGATGATTTGGTGTATGTAGACCTCTCTTCAATGTTTAGGAAGCCCAGAATCGGCCACAAATTGCCACACCATGTCCATGACCATTCTTATGGAGTCCACTGCTAAGAGTTTGGGGTTTTAATTCTTGTATATCCCTTTCTTCACACTTCTGCTTGCCATGAGCAGATGTTTTCCCTTGTTCAACAGTTTCTTGGGTTAGTTTTGCTTATAAATTTGTCAGATTGCTTTTAAAACTATGGCAGAATGTTTCCATGTGTCAGGCATTATTCTGGCAAGCTAGACAGTTTATAACTCCAAGAAGGCCATTGTTTTTTTTTTTTTTAAGATTTTTTTATGCATATAGAGTATTTTTTATTTAATTTTATATAACAAAGTCCAATTAAATGAAAACAAACATTTATACACAATATTTGGGAATTTGGGCGTCGTTCTTTCCAAGTACATAGAGACAGCTTACCTGAACAAGGAGGAGCTAAGGGCCACTAGACTGATAGCTGGGAAGCCAACAGGGGTCTGACTCGAACCCCCCTGAATATGGGTCTCAGCCAGGAGGTCTGAGCAGTCTAAGAGACCTCAGACAGTGGAGCCAGGATGTATCCCTGGTGCACAAAAGGACTTTGCAAACATATCCCCCATGGAGGGATAACTGCCTTATTCTAGAGATAGGAGAGAAGCCCTAGTCCCTACTTCACAGGACCTGTCAGATCTACATGACCCCAACTGGATGGCATTCCCCTACATATTGTATTGTGGTGGGGGGTTGGGAGGGGAGGGTGTTTAGAGTGCATGGGAGAGGGTAGAGAGGGCAAAAGGGAGGGAAGGAGGGAGGGAGGGCTTGGGGGGGAGGGAGGGAGGGAGGGAGAGGGAACTGGGATCGACATGTAAAATAATAAAAAAAAAAAAAAAAAAAAAAAAAAAAAAAAAAACGCTTTGACTCCAAAATATAAGTTGAAGAACAAGTTACTGGGGAAAAGTATTTCTATTTTTGTTTCCACAGAAAATGAAAAGATGTGGATTCCTTCCAGACTAATGTGGTTTGATCACACCAGACCGCCTGAAACAGAGTACAAGCTGATCCTACATTCCAAACAGCTGGACAAAACAGCCCTACAGACTACAGCTAGGATATCTGAATCTTCTTCGAATCCCCCAAGACAGCGCCCCTTACCAGAAGGCCATTGTTTTATCTCTCTGATTAAACTATAAATTCCTTGATGTCAATTTATATTTTTCTAACAAGAGTCTTTCATGGTGAACCAGCAGCTAGCTAGCTGGTAGAAGACACTCACTGTATTTAAGTCAAATAAAGAAACAAATGTGCCTTAGTATCACAAAAGGGGCCAGGGATCATTAATGTCTGAAGTGGAAGCCGAGATCAAGGATATAGCTTAAGTTCTACCCTTAGGAAGACTGTGAGTTCACTTCACCGGGTCACAGCTACCATACCCTGTGCCCTGATCAGGACAGGTGACCTTCATTTAGAGTGAAACTAAGTGAAAAGGGAGGGGGTAGAAACCATCTGTAGGAAGAGAGAGACTCCTACCCCATCCTGCAGGCACTCCATGGCGTTTCCTAGACAGCACTCCTCATGGATGTGGGCCACATCCAGGACCAGCTTCTCAATCTCTGTGAAATTCGCCTTGGGAAACTTTTGACTCATCTTAATAATGGTTCTGGGAGAGCAAGATTTAAAAAAAAAAAGTCTTGTTTATCAAAATGAAATTGCATTTTCTACAGAGCATCTGTCCAGTTACCTCCAAGGACAAAGAAATGAGATGTCTTGTTTTAAAAGAAAAGGAAACGTGTCTTAGGCCTCCTTGGCTTTGGCCCCTTCCCTCTAGGTAAAAGCTCTGTAGCTCATGGACTGGGTCCCCAAAAAATGATTTAATAGTAATTTATAGCTTCATAAAGACTTTCTAGTGACTCAAGATAAATGGTATCCTTGCTTGTTCATACCTGCCCCTGAGCATTTGGGATCTTTGTAGCACACATGGTGGCACTCAACTACAATTCCCGGGGACAGGAGGTGGAGGCAGGAGCATTAGGAGGCCAAGTCCAGCCTCAACTAGCAGATCCTGCCTCAAAAAGGACAAATATAAATATTGTTTATTAAGAATGTACAATGAAGAGGTGGGAAAATTCTTGGAGAATAACACTTGCTTTGCATCTCATAGAAAAAAATACTTGTGAGGAACCTGGGAGGGTACAGATACACACACCACTGAAACAGAAGAAGAGGATTGGACTCAGCATTGTAGACAAGTGATCAGATCAAGGCAGAAGGAAGGAATCCATCTGGGGATTCCGTTCATGTGAAGGGATATCTGAGCAGAAATCCTGCTCCCTTGAGTAGACGCCTGAGCCATTGCTACTGATGAAGAAGGAATTTGGTGCTAACTGGGGAGACTATGGCTTTACTTGTTGATAGATACATTATGCCATTGCTATAATTGTTTCTTCATTTTAATTTTACTCCTCAGACAGATTTTTAAGCTGCTTCATGAACTGACTGTTAAGTTTCTCCAGAACTGGAAGGTAATTGAAGGGTAAGTATGGCCTCCTCCGGGAGGAAGTCCCCGCCAGTCTTTGGAACTAACTGCATGACTGTAAAGGTCCACTGAGTCACAGCTGAGCACAATTCTCATGACTCAATTAGAACTGGCCTCTCACTTGCCACTGGGTCCTAAAGTTGTCACCTCAAGGGACTATTTTAATGAGAAGCAACGCTTGACACAGTGGAGTGGATGAGGAAACACAGTTAATATGAAGAATTTCTTGTTAGGCTACAAGTCTGTGATGCCTCTCCATGAGGGCCTGCCTACTTTGTAGAAGAGCTAGAAAACTATGGTCTAATGAGGTGGTATAGTTTGATTGCTGACAGAAACAAAAGTGTCTAGAACAGGCAAGCAGTATAAACTTCAACATTCTCTCTCGAATGTCATCCCAGAGAGGCTTTGTAAGTAATAAATAGACAGCTGATCTGATGGCTTCCTTCTGATCCTGAGATTTCATGATTCTAATCACAGTCTACCATGCCAAAAGGGACTTTACTCTGTAAGAGTGACACTGAGAAAGATAAATAGCAGCTCTACAGCTCCTACTCGATTGCCAACATAGAAGCTTAAACTTACGTGGCCTGGAGGTTTCGGGATCCAAATTTCCTTATTACCGCACATACATGCTCATTCAGCAAGCTTCCTTCTTTCAATTCCTTTGCAATTGATGCTCTCTAGATGCAGAAGAAGTGAGTGGCAAATAAATAAATAAATAAATAAATAAATAAATAAATAAATAAATAAAGCCCATGCAATCTTTCTAAGAATTAAAAAAGCAATGTATGCAGATAACACAAGGAAGTGCATGGATTTTTTTTTAACTAAACTTAGAATCACCAGACATTTAAGCACATTATTTTTAATGACTTTTAGATTAATTCTTATGTCTATATGCCTAAGATTTATTTAAAATACTTCAAAACAAAACATTGTATTTTGGATGCTGGGGCCATTTGGACAGCTGTGCTTTTCAGCCCCAGGAAAACTGAAGCCTGCTGACTCCAGCTCCATTAAAAAACAAGAGTACATCACAATCTGGTATTGAAGAAAGGCATGTGATTCTTAGGAATTTGGGTCCAGTTGGAGCTCTATGACAAGACTCTGGTTGGAGCTATATGGCAAGATCCTGTCTCAAAAAGCAAAGGAAAGAAAGCAAACAAAAGCCAGACACTGAAATATGCTCCTTCTTGCTGACATGTAAACAACTTATTGCATCAACATTCATCTTCTTTAGCTCTGATTGAACTTAGAGTGTGCTCATCACCTGTCAATTGTCCATGGGGTTGTCTATTCTGTATGAATATTGTTTCACTGTCCTGCTCTGCAGAAGAGGCCACCATTCTGTCAAGCTTATGGCTATTAAGTCACCACTTCCAAATAGGTTTCTATTACTTCTACTTTCTTTAAAGATTCATGAAGCTACAAAATACACATATTTTTACTTTGGCCTAAAGTTGTACCATACCACTAGAGATACTCTTTCTAACTATAACTATAAATACAAATGAAATTTCATTGATAATGGGAAAGACCCAGTTTAAAAAAATGGTATTCATTAGAAGGAAAAAGAACTACATTCTCTTCTGAAGATACATTAGGCGTATTTCCATTTTTGCTTCTGATTTCCAGAGCCGTATTTAGACCCCATTTAGGTTCAGGTAGCTGAACTAAGATACCACCTTTGTCTGGAAGCATTCCTCTGGGTTTTCAGCTTTACAGCAAACTGGGACTGTCTTGTCATACTGAACAGCCAAGGAAAGAATGGCAGGCGCATACATGAAGGGGTACCTTCTTGACACTTCGTAGACAACCCTGTGAAATGGACAACACTTGGAGATTTACAAACATGTAAAAATTGAATTGACTATAACTGTTCTGAAATAGACTCTGGGATTTACTTAAAAATTCTGATAACTGCAAAAGCAATGGCATGTATTGGGCCTTTTCTTTACTGTGCTGTTACAAGGGAAATGTGTGTGTTTCTTGTAGATACTGTCAAGAAAATCTCCTGTCTGTCAACTTCAGGAGAAAAGAAAAGGTCCAGTACATTTTTTCAGAGTCTATTACAAAAATAAAGATGCTATGATTCTTATTGAAATGCCTTTTTCAATATGTCTGCCCAGACATGTCTGGGGAATAAGCAAGGCCAGACTTCTAAGTAACCACCTTAACAAGTCTTCTCTACTCTCTATATAGGTAAAGATATAGATAGATGATAGATAGATAGATAGATAGATAGATAGATAGATAGATAGATAGATTAGATAGATAGATAGAAAGAAAACACTAGAGGTACATAGATTAGCTAGAGAGATAGAGATATAGAAGGATATATAAATGTATGCATGGATAGGTAGATAGATAGATAGATAGATAGATAGATAGATAGACAGATAGATAGATAGACAGACAGATAGACATATAAATGAATGTATGAAAATTTGCATATGCCTATAACCCTAGCACTTGGAAGACAGAGACAGGAGGATCAGTAGCTCAAACCCATCCTTAGCTACATACTTAGTTCAAGGCCAGCTTGGATATTATGAGACACTGTCTTAAAAATAAAATGAAATATTTTTAAAGGGAGGGGAGAGAGTGACATCAATGCTTGTGAGCATTCATCCCACCATTTGTGCCAAGCACATTTATTCCAGCATTATCTGACTATACAATCTTACTTATCAATTTAGTGAGCACGACGCATAAATATCTGGCCTTTGGAAGTCATTTTCTGCAATACTGGCATATTTTGGGGTGAAGCAAAATCAAGACTTTGAAGGTGGGAAAGAGATATCTCTGTCGGCTGAAGGATCTGAGGCTGGGTCTACATGTGGTCTGTCCTGCCTCTCACAGCCTGTGTTTAACAGGAAGCGCTTGGGGTATTCCTTATGCACTCCTCAGCAGACACGCCCTGACTATATTTCCTACTTCTACACAACTTGGAGTACACTTGTAGAGTGCAGAGACACTGCCTGCCCGGTGGATGGTCCTTACCTATTCATGAACACCTCCCTGTTTTCTTCGTATGCTTTGCAACTCTCGGCAGCTTCTGGGAAGCTAAAGGGCAAGATAGAGGCTGAAGCAGTCTTCTTGCGTGCAAGCAGACACTGGTGCCTCTCCTCCCCACTTTGGCTGCAGCAGTCTGAGTATCCATGCTTTTCAGAGAGTTCCTTCTCATGGCAAATTTCATCCAGGAACACAGATATCTGGGGAAAGAAAATTTTTTATTTTTCATGAAAGGCCACTAACTGCACTGGAAGTTTTCTAACATCCAAACTGAGACCAGTACATTAAGGACTTTCCCTGTACGTGTTCAATAGGTTTCCTCTTGGACCGATGTGATGACTTTCTTTGGTAGCTTTTAGGGGGAAAGGCTTCTAATTTACATCCCTGGGCAGCACACATGACTCTAAGACATAGTTATTTTATTTTAAAAGAAAAGTGGCCATGGAATAATTTATATTCCCTAGCTTGGTTTTAAATTAAGCAATTTTATTCTTTTAATAATAACAACCTTTTCTCATTGTTTCATAGATGCTCATTCCAACTTAGCCTTCTAACAGCAGGACAATATTCTAAAATCAGGTATTATTTTCAGTTAAAAACAAAAGTGACTTCAAAGTGGACTCTCCCTTCATTAGTCATAATTACAGACTTAGCTACAATGTTTTTAAAATGCTTTCTTCCTTATTGCCTAAACTCACTGAGATTGGATATATCTAGTAATCTGAAGAAAGCCTCTTTAAAAAATGTATGTTTCATCCATTTTAGGAAAATCTTTAACTATTATAGCTGTTCATATTCTTAAAATCTTGCTGGTCTTACTTAAGACTCTAATTTTCAATATTCACTTTTGGTTATTGATGTTCCCTACGTGCTTAAGAGAGTGTCTCTTCATGGCTCCGGCTGCCTGAAACACATTATGTAAAGCCTCAAACTCAGTACCACTTGTCCCAGCCTCCTGAGCACAGATAGTAGGAGTGTGCCACCATGTATGTTTCAATACACCATTTAGAGAAACCTTTTGAATTTTCAGAGACAATGACAACTCACCCAATCTGTAACATTATCCTGAACTCTAATTGAATAAAAAACTGCAATAAGAAGTGTTTGGGGCATAATTTATACACACATTTTTAACTGATTAACGGAGAAAGACAAAAGCAAAAATGCAAATCAAGGATTGTTACTAATGATAAATTTTAGAGTTCTAAGAAGCATCTGAATTTGCCTTCTTACTGGATAGATTTCATAATGTCAGAAGTTTCTGTTCGAGCTGCTGGGAAAGAAAAGTCATCAAATCTACACTCTTACCCAGCTGTAAACTATGTGACTGTTAATTGTATGATAACAATGAGCCTGTCTGAGGGATATTGGTACAACAGTAGCATAAATTCACAAGGGTGACCAATAGTGCTTTGACTGGATTTCAGGCCTGTTCTCACAGAGTAGAACTCATGCCTGGCAAAATAAACTACACCTAGTACCCATGGTTGAGTATGTGTCATAGGCCTAAGAGAGAACCCATTTCTATCTATTTTACTGAGGGGCATAGTATCAGACTGCCTTCTAAACACTCATCGCTGCTAGCTGAACTTGGAGCAGCCCTCAGCTCTAATCCCTGATGCTTCTGTTTTCAATGGATGGTGATTAATTCAGAGATTCAAAGCTGGCCAAAGCGCAGAACTTACTGTGAAGTTCTCAACCCTAAACGGGACATCTATAGAGAGGGGACAGCCTCTGCCATCAAGGGTCAGGATCCATTGGGAAAGAGGAAGAAAAGTTCGTAAGAGCCACAGATGCAAGAGGACTTCTGCAAAAACATTTCAGACACCGCAGGGCAATTGTACACATGGTGTTGCAATGGCAATGGTTGTCTGTACAAGACCTGAATAAAATCAAACTATTCAAAACTTCTGCATGGACAGGAAGGGACTCACGAAGCCACAGCCCTTGCAAAGGAGTTTTTGGCTGCTGTTGGCTACCAGAAGACAAAGGGTAGGTTTTCTTTAGGATGTGGCTCTTGGTGCACATGCCTGGGGATGGCCCCACACCCATGCACATACTGGAGGACACTATGGATTTTTTAAAAAGAAGAAACAAGACTGAGAGAGAGAGAGATAGTGGTTGGAGCAGTCTGGAGGTCTTAGAAGGGGGACTGGGAACATGAATGTAGTTAAAATACTTTGTAAGAAAGTCTCAATGAATACATTTTAAAATATTTTTTTAAGGGAGATCTCCTATACAGTGCCTGACACATAACATTTTGTCCACTTCAGCTCAACTGGGGACAGAGCTCTGGGGATTTTGCTCCATACACAAATAATTCTAACAAGTATAATGTCAATTTCTATACAAAACGTAATAATAACTAATGTATAAAGAACTTCTATTCCAGGACAACTATGTGCTTAAACTTGATTATTTTTCTGAAGTTCTGACTTACACAGGTATCAGATATTGATGATCCTGTGTGTTTGCTACATCTGACAACCCGAATAACCTGGGCCTCGCACTCTCTGTGAGCAGCCTGCTAAGTATGTTATTTCTGGAGCCAGATGTACTCATTAAACCCCAGTTCTGCCAAACTGTATTTCCCGAGAGAAGGGACTTCTCTAGGCCTCAGTTCCCTGCTCAAGAAAAATTGTCCATCTTGCAGGATCATTATTAGAGATTTAATTGATTCAATTATTATTATCATATAATAATATTATATTCTTATTATTCATTTTATTTATAATATCATCAATAATTATATAATCTCACATGAAATCACAATTACATAATATAGATATTATTATACATTTAATGATTTAACATTTATAAATAAGATGTGGACTCTGATGATTCACTGGATAGACATTCTGATTGGTAAACATCAACTTCCACCTAGTGTGTTTGCAGTAATCCCTAGAAAGAAGTCAGCCACATTGTGTGCATGAGAAAAGATAAACTGCCATTCATCGTTAACATAAGTCTCCATGACAACTCTAAATGGACCTGATGTCACCCTGTCCACCTGATGTCACCTCAAAGAGGAAAATGTTCCACGATCACTCAGAAAATCTCACTCTGTAACCGCAGCTATTAGCCTCCATTGCTAATTTTGGCTTGTTTTAGCAGCCACTTGCTTTGCAACAGAGCTCTTCGGGATTCCAGAACTAATCGAACCCTGCTTTCCTACAACAGGTTTTCAAATAACTAAATGCACATCTTTCTGGTGTCTTCTCTGCTACAACCTAAATGTTGGTTAAGTGTCAATGGGGCTTTTCTGTCTATTCACTCACCTGGTTTTCTAAACACCCTCCATGCTGCTCATCGCTAGTGGGTTTCTTAATTGCAGTCATCACGTCACTCGTCATTTTGTTTATTTCCTCAAGAGTGGCTTCCGGAACAAACTGGGCAAACGTTATGGTAGCACTGAAACAAAACCAGACACAGAGGCTCAGGGACTAGACTCGGGTGGGTTACACTTGTCTTCCAAGTACAGCCTTTTCTGTTGGCGGCTTACATTCGAATCTGTTTAGGAGACACCCCTTGCTGAGGATCTATGTGAAATCCGGTTCTAATCACTCAGAAATCAATTTTCTTTCTGTCATCTTCATCCATCAATATAGATGTAACTCTTACAAGTCAAAGTAAATGGATTTCCTAAAAATGCATCCTCCTTTTTGGCCACTTTTTACTGTGATGCATTGGTACCTGGGAAAACCTATAGTTTTACGAGTTTTTTTTTTTCTTACTTAATTTAAGCAAAGATTAAGTCATTAAACCTCCAATTATGTTTGCTCCAATTGTGACTGAACTCCGATCCTAGATTGTGGTAGTCTCAGACTGACTCAGAGCAATGCTGTGTCCAGATTTCTGCATGTAAACATCACCAGTAACACGTGCATTTAAATTCCTCACTATAAAGTGTTTCAAATGGGTAGAACAGAGGCAACATTTGAAGGAATAAACTGTCCTCTACAAATAACAGAAATAAAAATATTTTACTTCCTATGACTTGATATTAAACAATTTGCAAACTAGAGATATAGATATCTTCCTATTGGTACTAATAAAAAAAATTCCTACACCCACACAGAACTATTATTGATTGCTGAGAAATTAACCTTTAGATTTGAAAATGTATAGGTTAATATGCAAGGCACTAGTCAAAGTTCAGCATTTTGCACATCTGTTTTATATTCAGTATAAGTGGAGCCTTAATATTGTTCAATTCTCTCCTGTAATTTAAAAACTTATATACAGCTATCTAAAGATTATTGTTTGCATTGTGTATCTGTAATGTATTTACACAACTGAAACTTACAGGCTAAGCATATTCTTCTCTGTGGAACACCGGGAAGAATCTAGTGTGGAAGCTGGAAAACAAAAGAGATTTTGACAGGGAAGCATTTCATCTTGGAAAGCAGTCACCGTTATTGAATTTAAACCCAAACTGTAACTTTTAGATCTAAGACGCTATTAAGAGCCACCTATCCAGATATCTTAATTTTATACTTGGAAAAACTAAAAAGATATAAGGAACAAAATTAACCAGAATGACCAATGGCACACTCAGCACTAAAACTCATATTTCAGATTCCCTAACTGTCTAGCTCCCTAACAGTGCCATGTTCTAACTGGCTTATTTTACTAGCCTTTGGATGTAATTATGTACAGCTGGCCTATTCCCAGTGATACTTTTCAGAGAGTCCGACAATTAGCCCTTAATGAGAATAAAAATGTTAAATTTTTTGTCAATCTGAAGGAACTAGCACCAGTTAAATATTTCCCTTGTCTACAATAGTAAATATGATGCCTAAATCAAGATACCCAAAGAGATGCAAGTGTGAGAATATTTAAGAATATTTTTATAGAAAAATAGATCCCAAATCATAAAGCATCTTACCTATTCCAAACTCATGTCTATGCAACATTCTGGATTCAGCAACATTTAGTAGGAAAGCAAAAAATATGGCTACCCTCCACTCCATGGCTGCTGGTTGCTTCGATGATGATGCTGGTGGTGATGGGAGCAGAATGCAGAGAGCAGTCATGCTGGTGTTCTTATATACCCTTCTTATGTGATGCCTGTTAACTAGTAACCATCTGCAGGCAAACATACTATTTTACTTCCTTAAGTCAAAATGAGGCAATTTGCCAATAATTAACACAGTCGGGGTCACCCGTATCTTATGTTCAAGGACGCAGACCACTTCAGAGTGGAAAAAAAAGAAAAACATCTTGCAAACGCTGCAAATGTTCTTTTCCAACTAAACTTTGCAAATAGATAATTTCCCCTACACTGAAGAATAGTTAATTTATCTCCCCCTAAAACATTGATATTGCCATAAAGAAAAATACTAGACTTCCTGTCAAAATACTTTAATTCTTTTAAAAGAATGATAAAATATGTATCACATGCTAGGCACTGAACATATTGTTTGACTAATTCAGACACTTCATTAATGGATATATTTCTTGTCTATAGTGTTATTACTTAGCTCAAAAAAGTTTTTCAGTCAGGTATATTTTATGTAATGTTCTCTATGTGGTCAAACCTTGATGAGCCAAGTCCCATTTTAACTTAGCCTACCAAAGAACAATTCCATATGTAAGTCACAGGTAAGTGGCTCAGCTCCATCATCCACCCAGCAGCTCAAGATGATTATGTTAATACCAAATAATGGATGCTAATATACTTTTGACCCTGATTGTTTCTCCTACCTTCACCCTCTATGTCACAGAGGGAAATTAAAATTTCCCAATGCTTGCATAAACTATAACACAGACCAACAAGTCAGAACCTGTATAGTGAAGATGCAGGCTTTCTAAGACTTCAAAGGTGATCAGTTTTATTTCATTTCTTATTGTGTAATTTGATTTTTAAACATATATTCTATGTGCTTGAGTGTTTTGATTGAATGTATGTCTGTGCACCATGTGCATGTCTGCTGCATGAGGGGATCCCCTGGAGAAGAAGGTGTTGGATCCCCTGGAACTGGAGTTACAGATTGTCATGAGCTGCCATGTGGGAACTGAAAAATCAAACTCAGGACCTCTGGAAGAGCAG
Source organism: Phodopus roborovskii (assembly GCF_943737965.1). NCBI lineage: Eukaryota > Metazoa > Chordata > Mammalia > Rodentia > Cricetidae > Phodopus > Phodopus roborovskii. The sequence continues at coordinate 13,425,735 of NW_026126525.1, forward strand.
AAAGTGTCATAGCTATTGAGCCAATCTGTCTAGCCCATGAGCAGTTACAAAAGCAAATGATCTATAGTAGAAAATGAATATAGTGCATTCATAAAATGGAGTGAAAATGCAGGTATCAAACCTATTTTGTGAAGCAATATTTAATGCAAAGTAAAGATAGTTATAATAGATTACTAATAGAAAACAGGAACAACAAATATACAGTATGAACTAATTTTTAGGCACGCCTGTCCTCTTCACTCTCTTTAAAATAAAACACAGCAATGATAGGCAATAAAATCTAAATATTAGTTTTCTAGAGAGCAAGTGAATAAGACTCTCTCTCTCTATCTCTCTCTCTCTCTATCTCTCTCTCTGCCTCTTTCCTTCCCCCTGTTGATAAAATAGCAATAAATGATTTAAGTCAACCATGTATTTTAGACTGTGCATAACATACCAAGTTACTTACCATTTAAACAAAGATTTAAATCACTAACAGCAATTCAGTTGCAAACATTGATCATGCCATGGCCAATGCTGATTTGTGAGCATTTTGTGCTGCTCCATTTTATTTCTGTCTTCACCTTCTGTGGTCATACCACCTTATGTTTCATCACTGGAGGGATCTGGTCACAGACACAGACCTAGCTTGTGCACCCTCTAAGGAGAGGCTGGATTTGCCTTGTCCAACCATTTGGCACAGGGAGATGGCACTCCCCTACTATTGGATTTTACCCAAACATGGTGACAACAACAGTGCTGTGAAAAAAGACTGAAAAGCCCTGATCATGAAACGTTGGGCATAAAGAACTGAAATATAGTTTTATTAGTCAAACGCTACACAGCTTATTCTAACTCAAACAATTCCAAAGTGTGTCCCAGAGTGTGGTGTCAAAGTAGGCCTCAACACTTGTTGAATGGAGAATGAATGTCTTTACCCGGTGATGAGAGTTTAAAGTGGTCTCCATTTGGAAAATTCCAGGGTTTATATGCTTTGAGATGCTCACCTCAGTTTGGTTGCTTGGTTGGTCAATTAATTATTTGGATGATTGGTTTGTGAGAAGCTGGCTTTGAGTTTGTGATTTTCCTACCTACCTCAACTCCCTAGGTCTTCTGAATGTGTATATAAATATACAAATAATTACAGAAAATACATACATATCAAGGCAAAGGCATGTTATATTATCCACTAAAATCATTGGCGTGCCTCTACACCTAAACCAGGAGGAACGCCCAGATCAGCCCAAGGTCTACATTTGCTTCATCCCTTAATCCCTCTCTACACTCTGCCCTGAGGAGTAAATCTCTGCAATTCACAAGCATGTGATCGGAATGGCAACATGGGGTCAGTCACAGTTAAACTTGTGGATATGGCAATGGGTTGGAATTTTGCCCTCTCATTTATCTGCCACATGACTTTTGTGAGGTCTCTAAGACCAACTGCAAACAAGTCTAAGCCCATGTGTCCTTGCTCAAAGTTTAGTCACAAATGCTGAGCTCACACCAAATGCTTTTCCATTACTCACTTCCTAAGTCCATGGAACCACACAAGACCAATATGGTCTGACAGAGTGGACTTTGGTGTCAGCAAGATTCTAGCCTTGACTATACCAACTGTCAGCCAGATAACATTAGGCAAACAACTCAACCCAGGCTATATTTTCAACATACTCATCTATAAAATTATAATAAAACTAGAATCTTCTTAATAAATTAGCCTTAAACAAACTAGCAAGAATTAATGACTCAGAATAGGGCTTGGTGCAGAGTAGAACTCAATAGATTAAAAATGTGAAGTCTGCACATAAGACACAATTCTCTGTTGGGAAGAGTCAGCAATAAGGATCAGGCAGCATTGCTGAATGAGAACACATCTCACATTACCAGGTTGTATGATGGGTGCTGTAAAATGTAGGTGTGCAGATGACTATATCCACACTACCACACTGTATGATGGATGCTGTGATATGTGGAGGGGAAATAGCTCCTGGCATCTTTGGATAGATCAGATGAAATATTTTTGGAGGAAGTAAAATTTCATAGAGACCTGAAGAAATGGAAGTAGGCATGCTAAATAAAGATGCTTACCTCTGGGAATGGGAAAGGCAATGAAAGGCCCATTGGTGGTGGAGAAAATAGCATGTTTAAGGTATGGGAAGAAAGGCAGTATCTATGAACCACCAAAATGACAGAACTCAGCAGGACTGTAAGTCAGCAGTAGGTGCTCACTTAGTTTGTGTGAGACGCTGGGTTCAACTCCCCCATAACAGAGAAGATAGAAATGATGAAATTCATTCCAGAGGGAATTTAAATTTTAAATTTTACTATTGTGTAAGTGTGTGTGTGTGTGTGTGTGTGCGCGCGCGCGCGTGCACATGCGCGTGTGCTACAGAGAGAGAAGGCATATGTATGACATTGGCACACACGTGTCAGTTGGAAAATAGTTTGTAGACTCTGTTCTCTCCTTCCATTCTTATGTGGTATTCAGTCATTGAACTCAGGTCATTGTGCTTTTGTGACAAAGCATCCTTACCTTCTGAGCCATCTCACCAACCTAATAGGAGACTTTCTCCTTTCCTTTTCTTTCTTTTTTATTCTTTTCTGATGAGGCTGGAAGAGACCATATCTCAAGGACCTTATCATCTTAAGACAATGGGAGGACTACAAAGGGGAGCTGATAGAAAGTCATCTTTGTGTTTTAAAAATGTCTCTACTGTTGTCAAAGGAAACAGTCTAATAGCCTCATGAATGAAAGAAAGTATTGCTGATAGGAAAACAAAAGCTCGCATACACTGAGTCTCAGAGAGAGAGAGGGAAAAGGAGAGAGAAAAGCAGGAGGGGAGAGATAAGAGATTGGTTTACCCAAATGTATCTGGATAGTGCTTGATGACTTAGTATAATCCAAGCTCACTTTTCACTGTCAGAACTGTCCTGGGCACACAACACACTGGTTTGCAGATTGAAGAATTTGACAGTGGACGTTGGCATATTGCCTCCTATCCCCAGAACTACATGGAGGGGAAGGACACTGAAATATCTCCAGCTCACAGAGGGTTACTGAAGTTGTGGGAGTGGGTGAGAAACTGTTGGGAAAAGCAAATCCTGAGACAGACAGCAAATGCTGCAAGAAAAGATAAAGAGGAGCTTTGAACCATGGTTTGTATGCTGACCGCAAACAGTGCTAAACCCTGGTGTGCCATTGCTTAAAACCTAGTCCTGAGTACAGAGTTCACAGCAAACACTTCTCTGTTGCTCCAATTCTTGTCCTGTTTACTTTGTCATAAATCCGTGAATCTTCCTAGGTGCAATATGGCCTGGCAAACTGAACTTTGCCATCAAAAAGATTCTAATCTTGGCTGTGCCAATTATTAGCCATGCAGCATTCAGCAAATAATTGAATATGAATGATTCTGGATTTTATCATTTATGTCATAATAATAACTCTTCCCCTCAAGTTTGTTTCATCAGGAGGTGGGATAATGTATTCTAAATGCTGGACAGCTACAAACATTTCTTAAAAGGTGAGGATAAAAATTACAATGTTTAGTACTGGCATTTGTGTTAGAAAGTACAGCTAGGCCACACAAAAATGACTCTTTTGGGATGCAATTTTGGTGTGTGTGTGTGTGTGTGTGTGTGTGTGTGCATAGTTCTTATACTTCTAGTGTCTTACCCATCAATGTTTTAATAAACTACCACCATCCTTCAAGGTATAGATCACATAATTTTCTGTGAGCTGTAGAGAGCTATGTATGTTCTCTTACTAAAGAAGGTCCTTCACTGACAACTTCTAACACCCTTTAGATTGTTTTATCATGGAACTTCACACTTAACCTTAAATCATAGTCTTTTATGAGTCATCAATCTCTTCCTAGATGGTTAACTTCCTCTATTTACCACGTTTAGCACAACATCTGAAACATGGCATAATATTTACAAATAGAAATCTAATGTCACTGACTCAAATTGTAGTCAGTGGTCCTCACTCATTAACAAAAGAGAACGGCACACCTCTGCTGCTCTTCTGCATATTGAAATGTTCATGTATTATTTTGTGTAATGCTAGGTCTCCACAGGCACAAGAACATATGTGAGAAGTGCATGCTACCAAGTATCTTGAGAGGATGTCATCTCCAGATTTGAAAATGAATCCTGCAAAGCAGATGTACTCAACTTGTAAGTAGTACTCCAGGCCACTATGGCCATCTTTACTCTGAAGATTTAGGTACAGTTATCCCATACTCACGTAATCAGTGGGGGGGGGGGGGAAACAGGCTCATGACCAGTAAAGTCTCCATATTTCTGAGAACTCAAGGAGTAAGAGGGTAGCCCACACTTTGCCTTCACATTTTCTTCCCTGTTCCCTGATGCTGCTAAATCCCCTTTATTTATCCCATGCATCTTCCTTGAACCTACATATGAGGACTTCCCCACACCTTTTCACAGAACCCCTAGCATAGGAACTAAAAGTCAATATGGAAAGACCTTTGTGCTGTGTGATGATGTGTAATCACCATCAGACTGCTCAAGGCAAGTGTGCCCAAGTCTTCTCTGCTGGTTTCTTCCTTGGTCTCTTCACATCTAGACCAGATGTCTCATATCTGTCCCCTTAATTGGTTTTAGTCTCCCTCTTCTGTTTAGTTTGAGCTGATCTAGATGCAGCTCTAAAGGGGAATGCTTTACTGATCATATTTTCTGTCAACCTGTTTTGCTCAAACGAAAATCAAAATGGAAAAAAAAAGGTGTTTTCCTTCATCAAAGGCATTTTATCTTTGGATCTTTGGTGTTTATAGAAGAAAATATTTTTTCTTTCTCCACACCGGAACAAAGTAAAAGAGTTCAGAGACAGATTGAGTAACCAAGCTATCTGTCAAACTTAAAAGGACAGAAATATGTGAAGGTCAATAATGGTGAACTCAAACATCAATATAGGTCAAGCAGAGATATGGCAATGTCAATGGATGGATGCCTGAAGTCAGTTTCACAGAAATGTACATTTTTTTTTTTAGAAATGTACATTCTACCAGCAGCATTTGCCCTTCTCTGGGTTGGCTGCTTTAGACAGGCTGGGACTGGGCCCTTGAATGTAGGAAGCTGATCCACACAGGCAAACTATAAACCATTTGGGGGAAATACCACAACTGGAGCAATGGCTCCAGAAAAATAAAAATTCCTTCTTAAGCACGCTTCTGGTGGTGACACTTTCAAATGGAGCCCACCACTTACCAGCTGCTGTAGCAATGGCAGGGTGTGGCAAAGTCAAGAGTGCTTGGCCTTGTGCCAGTCATTGCTGGATACCTGTTTCCCCCAGTCTCTTCCTTTTATGTAACCCCACAAAGTTCCTGGGATGGGGAAATTTGTAAATAATAAGTGTGTTTTCTGTTCTGAAGGCTTGGGTGGTCAAGATCACATGGTCCTTGTCAACTCAATGTCTGATGAAGACCCATTTCTCAATCATGGTGCCAAAAATGGCAGAAGGGATGGAGACACAATCAGGAATGTGAAAGCCTCTTAACCTCTTTCATTAAAACACCAATAAGCTGGTTGTGACAGCAGATGCCTGTCATCCCAGAACTCAGTAGGCTGATGCAGGAGGATTGCCACAAGTTTGAAGCCAACCTGAGCTATATAGTAAGACCAGTTCTCAAAACAAATCTAAGGAGTCTCTATTAACACAAATCTTGCCATACATTCTTTTTTGTTATTGTGTATTTAGTTTATGTTTATAGCTTCATCATTTATTCTATCCCATTAATTATTTCACTATAAATTCTGTTTTTGTTGTTGTTGTTGTTAAATGTATTAGATGTTATTGTTATGTATCTTTGATGAAAACCATAGTGCAAGTTTCTTACTATTCAGCTTTCTTTAACTTAAACATCTGGCAATACACCTTCTATTCATGTTTACTTTTAAAGTCTTAGAAGGTGTCTTTAGTTACAAGACCTACTTTTAGGTGAGGGAAGTAATTATATTCCTTCAAGAGTAATACCAACTGGAGGAAACACCTGATGAAAACAAGACAGGGCCAACTAAAAAACTCCTAAGAGTGTGACAGAGCAATAGTCTTCAAAGCCCTAGGAAGAGATAGCCATGCCACTTCTGATGACTGTGAGACAAATGAAATCGAGTTTATAGAAAGATTGTATTGAATGCCCTAGGTAACATTAGCAGAGAGAGAACTGGGAAGAGGATATTTGCCTCCATCTCTGCCACCATTTTATACTGTCAAGAGAGGCTTCTCTACTGAAATATAGGAGAGAGCCATAATAGACCTATCTGAGCAGTGAAAGCCAAAGAATCAGTCACAACAGAGCCTAAATCCATCTTGTACCTACTGTATAGGTGACTTGACCCAAACCAACTCATAACCTCACTGAAGAGCATAGAGAAAAGCAGAATTGGCCTAAATAACGTTGGAGAACAGTGATTTTACTAAAACTATAAGGTTAAAGACAAAAGAAATTGCATGTCATTACTGTACTTTACTTGTTAACAGTTCTCATGGGAAGTATGGCTCAATAATTCTGAAGCTCTTTAATATGTATCCTGGGACTGAACAAATGTATTAATCGAGGGCAGAGAGTGGGAGACAAGTCCTCACTGTCAAAAGAAGACAGGGATCAGCAAGAGGAACATTGAATTGAGCCCTGTGATACTTAAATAAAGTGAAAGTTATCAGGTGGAATTCATATGCATGTAGATGATACATAAATAGACAAGCAAACAGATAGATGCTAGATTAGATATATAGATGATAGATTAGATAGATAATAAATAGATTTGATAGATGGATGATAGATTATGGATAAATTAGATCAATAGATGATAGATAGATACATATGGATAGATGATAAATAGGATAGATTACATGTGTGTACATCTGCATATGAATGTCCACATACTTAATCTTTCTCAGCTCTGTCTCCACAAAGTCATAGAGACAGTGAGCCCTCCCTGGTGAGGGGCACAGCCAATACTCAGATCTTTGCAATACCAGTCTCTAATGACAGGAATCAAATCTGCTTGGAAATGCTGATCTAATGATTGAGGACTGGAAAACTCTGTAGCATCTCATAATGTCAGAAAGGAAAAATACTTAAAAATGAAGCATGCAGACTCCTGAAAGGGATACAATAGCCTGAAAGGTGCCTGAACAGTCAGAGCTATAATAATTTGAGTATAAAATACGTAACTGAATTATTACCCCAAATTCAAAAATATTGAGTTCATTTTGTTATAAATAATTGAATAACTGTGAAACAAACATGTCTTCCTGAAGAAATCTAATAAAACTCATAGATGTTCCCCTTCCAGAAGCTTGATACCTTGCATGCCTCATTTGTGGGTGAGCTGTATAATGCTCTGTCTCCCCAAAATCACTATGCAAAGGAAAAAGCAATAACTTACAGTGAAGATACTTGGCAAACACCAGCTTTAAGGAAATAATTCATCAACCTAACATCCAAGGATTAAATTATGTCCCCAGTGTATCCATGAGATCAACTTTAATGCACACACATGCACACATGCACCAGTAGGCCTGCAATATTCTGGTAGCCCAGCCTTCAGAATCTTGAAGCAAAGTACAGCGACAAACAGCTAAATGATAGACAGATGCTCTTCCAAAACCAGAGCTAACCTGGGCTCATTAGTTTCAGATGTTGACTCCATGGGAAGCAGGAGAAGTTGGGGCTCATGAAATTGTGCATTGTGGAGCATAATTCCCTCAAAGTTTTTTGTTTCCTTTGTGTCTCTAGGAGTGCTACTGAGGCAGTGCCTTCCAGATAGTGCATCTAGACCTGGCCCCTCATTGGCCCAGTTGAATAGCAACACCTTATTCAAAACTGTCTGGCTATACTTCCTGGTTTCCATCAGGCCAGGTCCCAACCTTCATTCTGTCCTTCCAGTAGTTCTCCTGTCTTTGATAAGTTCATCAGGAGGCCAAGTACAAGTTGAGGGAGAGGTGAGTGTAGAATGTATGAGGATTGAAAAGGACCTTTCTTTAAATGTGATATCTATCATTATCCTTTCAGGTATATGCTTAAAAGTGAAACGATAAAGGGTTACTAAGAAACCAAGGATATAATAATAAAAATTTCATATGACTATATATGTGAATTCATAGATAATGCTTGGATAAGTCTATAAAATTCATAGATCAACATAGCTTGGATAAGTCTATAAAATTCATAGGTCAACATATATATGAGCACTTGCTTCCTGGAACAGAGAAAAGAGGCTCACATTGTATGTAACTTCTAAATTTTTACATGACTCTTTCACCATCCAAAGCTCATGCTTCATCAATCTAGTTTGTTTCAGCACTCCTCCAGATCACCCTCATCCACTATAGCAGCTTCTCAAGGCTTCATACTGTCATCCGGAACTTTAGTAAATGTTTCTCAGATCACCTACTGTATCAGTTCAACTATCCATATTTAAAGTCATTCTTATCTCCTTTGTCCCCAATTCATTCTTAGAGTCCTACTGACAAGAGAAAGCCATGGCTCATAAGCTTTTAGTCTCTTATTGAGAACTCTCATAATGTTGAAATTAGTTTGTCTGCTCACTGCCCATAACTCAGGAGAGTATTAACATTTGTTTTCACTGTATTGCCCATAAGGTGCTAGTATCTGTGCTGAAGGGAAGGAAGGGGGAAAACTGAATGCTTCCAAGAGCCTGCAAGGCTGTGAGGGTGAAGTGTGCCTGTGTATTTCCCAGAGCCTACAAGGCTTTCAGGGGGAACTGCACCTGTGTATTTCCCAGAGCCTTCCAAGCTTTCAGGGAGGATTATGCCTTTGGAAAATACAGTCCTGAACCACAAAATAGATTCTTTCATTTTTTATTAATTGCAGTACAGAGAAAAGAAGTCAAATGTTTTAAGAAATTTGTTCCTAAGGGTGCTTGTTTCACACCAACAGAAAAGATGAGTAAGTCCCGAGTCTTCATGTCTCTCTTCTCAGGGTAGACTGAAAAAGAGAAAGAGAAATTTAAGTGCTCTTTGTAAAATGGAGTATGTTTTCCAGTCTATTTTTAGAAATGTTGAATCTCTTAGATGGATTGTTTTTGCAATTTTCACCAGTAGAGAGCCTAAGCATGTTCTGGACTTAGCTGAGCTCCTTCACTCAGTGGGCAGATGACACACTGATGCATGTTGTGACCCATCCTCTCCAACAAGTCTCAAAGTCTCCAGACCTTACTACTTAATTTATTGCCCCTGGTTACTTAATTTATTACAGAAGAAAAAGGTCTTCTTAAAATGCAACAAAATTTCCAAAATATTTTTTGAAATGACTCTATATCTGTAGATTCTTTGCTTGAATACTTGTACTGCTTGTATTACAGTAAGCATGTATTTTCATATGGAGAAAGAATTTTCTTTTGCCATCTTATTCCATTGTTGATCTATTTTTAAAATTCTCTTTCAAAATATTACAAGAAAAATTGATCAACATAGCTGTGTTCGATTATCTGTATTTTTAAAGGAAGCTGTTTTGAGATATGACTGTAAGTTCTGCCAAAGCTTGGCATGTGACAAATCATGGATTCATAAGTAGGTCATTTATCATGAAACATGAACCCCCCCATAAGATAGCTCCATCATACATACTGATAAAATTAATTTATACAATTATTGGCTCAAACTATGCAGAATCAATAATATACAACTTTTTTGACCAAAACATGTTCTTTTCATATGCTTTCAACTTTATTCTGAGGATACCCTTGGTTGGACTAAAGAGGGTGACTCCATGTAGTATGTCATGTAAGTCAGAACAGAGCCATGATCAACTCTTTGTCTCAGGTTTGAATTCTGGAGTTTGGCTCCTTCTCTCCCTAGTTTGGCTGCCTCTTAAGTAAATTGCATTAATTTGGACCTTTATGTATTAATTTTCTTATTTGAAAATGGAACCCAAATCAGTGAACATACATGAGAGCCTAAGAGTAGTGACTGGTTCTAGACTACATGGCTATTGGGCGAATGGTAAGACAATCTTGGCCATTTTAGGAAAAATGATTGATTATGATTACTTAAAAAAACAAATCCCAAATACAATTACCTGAGATGCCTGTGATGTGTTTATGCTAAAGCAGCTTGGCTGGAAGCAACAAGTTTTGGACCCTGAACACAAAGAAATGATAGATGTTAGAAAAAAAATATTAGCTAGACTATTAGAATTTGCACTTCCACAGTTATCAGTGATGGCAAAGTAAATTCACATGCCTTACATCGCCTATTTACAGTTCAGCTAGAATTTATAAAACAAAGCTCACTGACATCTGTTGTTTCCAAAAGATTAAAATGAACTGTTGTTAGGCCATGAGGGGAAATGTGAAATGATTCAGACATGTAATTTTGAATGTTTTCCCCTTGTGTGTGAAATAAGTCAATTCAAAATATAATATTTCAGGACAAGGTTTAAACAAGTTAATGATTCTGGGCTCTACAAATATTTTTAACTATGTCATAAGTGTCATAAATTTGGAACTGAATAGCCATTACAGACATTTAATATGTCACAGTATGGTAGGAGATAAAAATTAAGAGCCATGTAAGTCAGTTTGTATTACAGCTCCATAGCGAGCACAATCTAGATGGATCACATTATTCAGCATGTGAGTTTCTAAGCCCCGACCTGACCAAATGCACAGAAATGGAAACTGATCATATCAAAATACAAAATGCTCTATTACATCTTCGGAGAAGCAGGCCTCCTTGTCATCTGCCTTGCAGCACTTATCCAAGAAGGCAGCAAATTCACCCATCACAGTCTTCAGCTGGTCACCTGTAGCCTTGGGTTTGTGTTTCACCAGCTCAGCAAGTGCCCTGCAACAGGACAGAAAGCAAGAACAGCAAGGAAATGGTTACTCCCATGTGGGAAAACAAGGAAGCATGGATGGTGAGGCCACAGTTTACAGTTACAAATCTTGGAGCTAAGTGACTTTGGCTTCAAGGACCAAGTATGCTGTGGCTAACCTTAGTAACCTTGATTGTATGTGAGGGCAATAAGTGCCACCAGGTTAGGACTGGATCAAATGGAATAATTGGTGCAAGTCACCCTGTGTTTTGTGTAGTTGCAGGAAGTTTTCTGAATGACTTCTGTCTTTGCACTTAATATATGGAATTTTGCTCTTTTTACATCTGCCCCATTTGAAGCTACTAATGGGGATGCTGCAAGAATGAAAACAAGCCAAGCTGGGTCTTTGCCACTGATATCCATAGAACAAGCAGTGTCAGAGGAAAAGGGCTGTGTAGGGGATGAATTTTGTAACACAGTCTAGATTGTGATCACAGGTCTCCAAAGGTGATGACTTCCTCTTGCTATACATTTCATGCTATTGGAACCTCTCTCAAGAGCAATGATGAGTCAACCCATCTATGTGCATTTCCACTGTTTCTTATCCTATTCTCAAAAGTCACACCGGCTTTATCCTGCCTCTGGTGTGCCTTCATCATGGAACAATTTCAGCTAAATATTAATACCATGAAATAAATTCTTCTGTGATTCCCATCACCAATTTTATATTTTTTACAAATTCACCAGTTAGTTATTTATCATTTTCTACTATGCCTCAACAAGAATTTAATCCTTCTGTGATTTTACCCACAGTATTGGAGATAATTTATATGAACAATTTTTATACATTTTTTTCACATAGAAAAAAAGCTTTGACACTTTTCAACCCCACAATGCCAATACTTCTCTCTTTGGAATATAATCACTGTATCAAAATAAAAATACCCAATTGACAGTTCTCACTCTCAATACTACAGACATATACAACAAGGAACTGTCACTCACGTTTGCTTCTTCATCTGCTTCTCTTTCTCTGGGAGTGTGCAGATATCAGCATGGAAGGTGAAGGTCTCAGCTTTAAATTCTTTGGGGACATATGTTTCATCAACAGGCAGAGCAGAAAAGCATGGCCGCCTTTCCACCACAGATCCAGTACAGCACTTGGTGACCTGCTCACTCACTGGGGTCTTCTCATGCAGCACACACACTCGGTTCAGGATGGCAGTCAGCTAAAGGACAGGCAGGCAGAGGAGCAGAGCAGTCATTACTATTCCAAAGACACCCACTTTCTGATGCTCAGAAAGAGCTGTGATATTGAATTAACAACTATGAATTCAGCCTTGAGTGGCATAGTGATTTATTTATCTTTGAAACCAAACATATGGGACTTACAAAAATTGCCTCTCTTTTGGTTAAATGTAGGTGGCCATGTTCCAGCTACCACACACACACATATTAGTATACCCTTGTTATACTTGTTATATTTGTTATATATTTGTTTATGTCTAAAGACAAAAGCCCAGCACTGCTGACATTATTGTAGTTTAAAAGACTCACATAGTCTTCCACACAAGGCAGTCTCTCTGCTTCGGGAAGTGTACAGCACTTGCTGCCCACTTTTCCTAGGCTCCTTGAAGCTTCCACGAGAGTTGGAGTCGACACCTGAGGTGCTTTCTGGGTGTAACGAACTAGGAGCCTGTCATTAAAAATAATAATAATAATAGTGACATATATTTCCATCCTGGAAACTGGCTTGGTGTAAAATGTTCCAACAAGAGAAAATTTACCCCAAATGAACTAAGATGATTTTCCCCCACTAATCAAATTTTTTTTACTTCTAGAATAGTACAATAATATTGGAGGAAGAAGTTGTCCTGAGCAACTAATTAAGTGGCTATGAAAACTCCCTGAAGCATATGATCTTAGTCTTAGATGTGTACTAAAATCATAAGGAATTGAGTTACATTTCTCTATCTAATGTCATTAATGTACTCAGGGCTGCTTGAAGTAAATTCTGTCAAAAGTTTAGACATATTAGCACTGTGATAAATGAAGTGGCCAAAAGAGAGTGCAAGGATCAAATGAAAGGAAATAATGTCTGCCTGGCACATAATCTACCATCTGATAACATCTAGCATTTGATAATGTACCATAGTCAATAACAATCAATGTATGATATAACCTACACAAGTGAAGAAACGATATCAACTCCAAACCCTAGAGTTAGAAGAGAGCTAAAAATGTAAATGACCTGAATAAGGAACAATGTGACTCTTCCATTGTCTTCACTCTACAGATAAGGTTCTATGGAATTGGGACACTACTCTAGCAGGCCACTTAGACTCTGTCTCTCCTAGGAATGAAATCCCATAGGAATACAAGGTCACAACCACCAAAGTTTAGGTATAACTCCCAAATTCCAATGTTTTCCCAAGTGAACCCTTATTCGTGTAATATTCATGAATCATCTAAATTTTTATCATACTTTTATGTTCAACAGTTCTATCAATTCTCAAGCTTCTGCTGTCCAAATCAAGCTGCTTCTTGTTCTACTAAATATTGTTCTATTGTTTGCTCATCAGCTCTGCCTAACCTTCCAAGGATACTCCCAATACCAGCATATCAAGATTTGCTGTAAGTCCTCAAAACTACACACTCCCAAGAGACCACTGTTTTATATTATACAGGGATATGGTCCTCTCCATCCTGTAAAGTAACATATCTCCTCTCCAGAATTTTTTATAGATAGGAATTATAATTATAAATAATGTGCTTTCATTACTAAAGCCATATGCTGGGTGTCCTATACATGGTTTTTAAATAATTATAAATTGATCAAGGAAAAAATAGCTGATAAAATTACTCACGCATTTTGGAATCCATACTCTCCAAGCTTCTCAAAAAGTTCACAGTTAGCTTTGACTAAGTTCTTAGGCTCTTCTACAAGAGGCTGAAATTCATCCAACTGCAATGTAAAAAAAAAAATGTGTTTACAGCACCCTTCCTAAGAGCCCAACATAGGTCACTTGCAATTCTCCCTTCCTTCTGTCCAAAGACACTTCAAGAGATCTGTCATGTCATATCTGTCCCATTATATTCAAATTGTTCCTTTTATTTGCAAGGTCATTTGGCGCAAGTCAGTAAGACCCTTCAGCATCTAGAATTCAATGGCTGTGTTTGAACCAGGTCACCTGACTTGTATCCCTGTTATACAGCTGTTCTTCTCGTATCTAAGCTTCAGACCTACCTCCTCTACAGTGGCATTAATTGTACTTAACTTGAACTGTTAACCAAATGGATGCAACTAAAATCACACGTAATACACAGCAGATGTGCAACAGACCATAGTCATCATTTGTAGGCAATCTCTCTAGTTGGATCTTGAGGTCTCTAAGATGAGAGAGTATACTCCCAGACTCAAGTCACAGAGTGATGCCTGGCATTCAGTAATTTTAAAAGTATATTCTCTTCTGGCCCCAAATAGTTCAGAAACCACAAACTTGCAAGCATACCTTCTTGGAAAACTACTCCAAAACCTTCTTCAAAATGTTTGAAGGTAATTTAAAAGAATAGAGTATACAAATTCATTTGTGATATTAATGTTAGTAGTGGACAATTTGAGAAATAGGGTTAACTGTCTTTAAATCTAAGTTAAATATGTCTTTCCTCTGCTTGATGTTCCCACAGGTAAAGCCTTTGAAGGTTGTTGTCTGAGTTCTATAGAATAGTCAAATACACTTTTTAAGAGTAGGGTAAGTCCTTTGTTGATCCTAAATTTGTGTTGCATGTCTATTTTGTAGACAAAAATAAATACTTGTTGACAAAAAATCTAAGTTAAAGAAATCTCTTTTGGTTGGCATTTGAATTTACTTTCTTATTCTAAAGAGTATGAAAAGGGAAAAACTACAATAAGGATTTTGTGCAAGTGAAGATTCCTTCCTTTTGCCAGTTCTGGTGGGGCAGGTCGGTAAGATTTGCTGAAGGAGGCAGAGGCAGGAGGATCTGAAGTGTCCTTCCTTTCTTCAAACATTTTCTTTCTAGAGCTATTCCTCTAGGTTTCTTTCTTTTTATCTAAAGTGTTTGTCCTACCATGATGATGAACTTTAAGATCTCAGGCTTGCCTCCATCTCAAGAAAACATCTGCATTGACCTACATATCAATCCTCATTAGTTCATCACTTCCTCTTTCCTTATAGAAAGTGCTGCCAGGTGCTGTTGTATTCTTTGCTTACAGAAACATACCACTGTGCCATAGCAAGCAGAAGGGTCAGCTTCAGCACAGCACTTTTCCAGGGTGGCTTCGTATTTCTTAGCGAGCCTCAGCAGCAAGGCAATAGAGTAGTCAGGATGCCTTCTTGAATATTCATACAAAAACCTAATGAAAATGAACATAGACTGAGTTAAGTAAATGAGCAAGTAAGTAATAGACTTACATAACTAATCTCAACGGTGATTCATATTCCAGACATCCTGCATTGGAATAAGCTCTATGCAGGAAACTAAACAGCATTAACTCAGGAACCAGAGATAATACTTCCCAGGTTCTGTTTTGACACTGCAGTGTTCTGCATGGGCAGCTTATTAACACTGTCAATGCATTAACTTCCTTCATTATAGAATGGGAATAAGGATAGCATCTCTCTTAAAAGCTGGGTGGGAATAAATATATGACACACTCTATTGAAGCACACAGAGACTAGCACATATTAAATGCTTGACCCAGTTATTTTTACTGTATACCTAGTTTCTGTTGAACTATGACTCCAAAGTACCTTGACAAATGGGTAAGTAGAGACAATACTAAAAGTTTCTTTTTCTTCTACATATGAGTGAAATCTTTTATTAGTGCATAGGGTACAGTCATAATCTAATAATAAAATGATAAAATCAATTGTTGCAGTTACTGAAAACATAGTCATTTGTTATTAATTGTATCCTGTCTTGCCACACTGTGGCATTCTGGTCTTTTCAACCAAGTATGAAACAACTAGTGTCATATTGATGTTTATATGTATATATGTGTATGTATGTTTATATATATATATGTGTGTGTGTGTGTGTGTGTGTGTGTGTGTATCTCCTTGATGTTATCACAGAGGTGGATAGATATAGATGGATAGTTAAGTAAATACTTAAATAATAAGTAATATGTTCAAATACATTAGATATTTAAGAAATATGCTTATAAGAATGATTAAGTGGTACATATAATTTATATAGTCATGGAATTTTTCTAAAGATTTCCAGAAATATCCCTATGAAGTAAGGAACATTGAGTTTATGCTAAATGTATGTATGATTTCATAACAACACTTTAAAATACTTTTCAGGTAAATTTTAAAGGCTGATAATGGGAAAGGTGAACAAATTTTCTGAGAGTCACAGAAGTCATGGTAATTCCAAAGGAGAACCTGGTGTGGGCCCTAAACCATGCAGCTCTGTTGAAACTATGAGAGGCTGTGGTGGCACATGCCTTTAATCCCAGAACTTGGGAGGCAAAGGCAGGTGGCTGTCTGTGAGTTTGAGTCTAGCCTAATCTACACAGTGCATTCCTGGACAGTCAGACCCTGTCTCAAAAACAAAACAGAACACAGCAACTATGAAAGGAAGGGCATCTACTCACGTGCCCAGGAAGACATCTTTGGCCTCAGCATAGTTCTTACACACTTCCTTATCCTCAACAAAATCAGCAGCTAATGAAGGCAGGTCAGTGGGCATCTCGTCATTTTCCACCTCAGCAAGGCAATGGGATTTCTTCAACACTGGTTTGTCACAACAAACCTGAAGTTTGCTAGAGATAGATGCTTGGTTTTCACACATGTACTTGGCAAGCTCCGCCTGAGAGAAGAAAAAACAAATGATTAAGAGAAATTACCTTTGCTGCATTTTTTCTGCATGCCTCTGTTATACAATACAGGCAAACTGTGTTCATCCTGCTCTAGACAATGCACAACCAGGTGGCTTCTGTAAACACATTCTCACCCACACTATGCTTCAGAGCCTGTGAACTCAAGATACCATGACTAAAACATCCCAATTAGATTCAAGAGAGACTATTCAGGGACAAGTTGTTTATTTTTTTTAATTAACTAGTTTTGATCATTCATTAAGTTTATGTTTGTATGGCTGAGATAATTCAGGTTATTTTTCCATAAAATGTACTGTTATCTTTCCAAGTGTTCCTCTCAAATACCTAATTAAAATAGGATGTATAATTAAATAATGAGTAATGGGCACCGTTAGGGGTACTGCCTACAAACATAAACTATCCAACTTAACATTTCTAGAGGTTGGGATGGAGAGATGTCTTAGAGGTTAGGAGCACTAATTGTTCTTCAAGAGGACCCAAGTTCAATTCCCAGCAACCACATAGTGGCTCACAACCATCTGTAATGAGATCTGGTGCCCTCTTCTGGCCTGAGGCTTACATGCAGGCGGAACACTGTATACATAGTAAATAAATAAATTTTAAAAAAAGATTTCCAGGAGTTATAATAGGAGAAGAAGCTTGTGGTATTAGTTTATATTTTTTATCTTTAGAAAGGGGAATTGAAGTGAGATCAGTGAGAATATTTACGTCCTTAACACGGACAGTTAATTAGGAGAAAGACTATGGAGGGAAAACTGCATCATTCTTTAATAAAAGCCTCTCCTATCCGTGGGATCTCCAGGCCCACTTCTTTTCCCAAAACATCTTAGAAATTTACATTTGTAACTGTTCTCTCTCCATTTAAGCCTTCTAGGAGTGTGGCTAAACAAAGGCATTTCAGGTCATTTAATAATTCAAAAAACTGTCTTTTGGGAGTTTTGTTTGTTTGTTTGTTCTGGAAAGTGCAGCAAAGCAAGGAAAGGTTTGTGTAGAGTGAAGGAGAGTCCATAGACCACGTCAACCACCATCAGTGCTCACCACGGCAGCCAAATCCACTCACTCACTGACTCTAGCACACAATGACTCTTTACCCTGTCATCTGCGCATTCAAGCAGGTCGCCATGGCAGCATTCCTCGGTGACTTTGGTAAGGTCAGTTGCCAACTTGGTAATTTCTGCGAAGTCAGCCTTGGGGAATTTCTGGCTCATACGAGCTACTGCCCTAAAAAGCAAATTACCCCATCAAAGAATTATTATCATGTTGTATTTGTAAGAAAGAAGTGAAAAGATACCATGTATAACAAGGAAACTCAAAACTAAGTGTAATGAAGAAAATTATAAAACTTCACTAGTTCTTATAATACTACTTCTGACATGATAGTTGTTTTCCTTTGGCAGAATTATCTACTAAAGAATGGAGGTGGTATGTGGAAAGCTAATGCTTCACAAAGTTAAACTCAAAGAGGAATTCCCAAAGGGGTGGCAGTCTGAGGGACATCAGGGTTTGAGTCCTTATCTGACTTCTGTCTCTGGCTTGATCACATCTTAGCAGTGTGACCCCAAGCAGGCTTCAGCTTTTATAGTGTTACAGCACACTAAAACAAAGGATCCAGGAGGGAAAATTACATAATGGCATTCATTATCTTTTGCCTTAATTGAGATACACCTTTCTGAATTTTAAAGGTCTGTGGAGGGGGAAAAACATCCCTAAATTCTAGAGAATTAGTTTGTTTGTTGTGTTGTGTTTTTAAATTACACATCCTTCTGCCAAGACATTATTTCAGCAGATAGCCTCTAAGCTCTTTGGCAAGATGCAAAAAGCAAAAATATTTATTATTTCCAAAATAATTTTCAGTTCTGTAGCTCTAATAAAGAGACTCCTTTGCAAGAACCAATCATTGCCTGTGTAATGGTGTGCTGTTTCATGTTGGAGTTGCTGTATTTGTTGATTTGATTGGCTTTAAAAATTTAGATAGTAGGGATGACTTAGTGAGGATAATTCTTGCTGACAGTTTCTAGAGAACATGCACAATGTCTGTCATCCCCATTTTCTCTCCTATTATGTTGATTAGTTATTGATAACCAGGCAAGGTGCTAGAAGGGCAAGCATATTTTTCTTGGCTTATATATTAAGGGATGTTCCCAGATTCAGATACATAATAAAAAATCAAAGAGAGGTGGAGCAAAAACATAAGATTAGGAACAGAATTGGAGTTGTAAGAAAATTCAAAGTTATGACTTCAGCTTCATGAATTCAGTTATCCAATAATTGGACATTAAACAATCACTTTCAGATTGAAGAGAAATAAGTAAATTAATTTCCCTGGCTGGGACTACATTTTTTAAGCTTTTAAAATGAGATTCCTAGTCTTTATAAACAAATGGGATCTGTCTTCTTTTAGACAAAAAAAAAAAGCCTTATAAATTCTTTGACATTTTAAAACAAAATTTGAGACAAAATTGTCAGGTTATTACTGTTATTCTGATTTCACCTCTATCAACTTCTGATAAAGTAACTTATAAATGCATAGTCTTGTAGATTGGACAGTTGTTATTATAAAGATGTAAGCTGTGATATATGTGAAAAGTATGTACCATGCTTTGAAAGCTCTCTGTCCAAATCTCTGCAAGCTGGAGCACTTCAGTCTTTGATGAACAGATGAAGCCAATGCTTTCTCCTTCAGAGCATCAAGCTACAAAAAAGAAATCCAGTTGAAAAAAATTGCAAAAGATGATTTCTACACATGCACAGACACACACACACAGAGAGGGGGGGGGAAGAGAGACATACACACACCTTCAAAAATTCAGACAACCCTAAATTTGCAAAATTTCTACACATGCACAGGCATACATACACACACCTTCAAAAGTTCAGACAACCCTGTGCCAAAATAATTTGTTTGGGTGTGGAGTTGAAATAAAGACTTTGTGCATGTTAAGCAAGAGCCCTACCACTGAGGTACACCTTGCATTCAAACGAAAATTTAAAAAGATAATTAAGCCTAAGTTCACAAGTACTCCTTTTTGACAAGTGATTATTTTGATTCCTAAGGGAAGGAAAATCGATCTGTGTGGAGGCTTCTATGTACTTAAAAAAAAAATTTCCAAGGAAAACATCCTGAGAAGAGACACGTACGCTAATATCCCAGCACATATATGTTTGTATTTATGTATGTACTGACTTTTTCATTTTGAGACTAATTTATCTAAGTCTCTACTTCATCAACTTTCATAAAATGGGTAAGTGCCTAAGAAAAATGGTTCATATGCCTTTGTGGAAGAAAGGAATGTATTCCAACTCTCTGCTTTGAATTCTGTCTCCACAAAAATGTCTCAAGGAAGGACATAAAGATAAAAAGAGAAAGAAAAAACTAGCCCTTGCTGTCCAGTTTGACAAATGCTGCGATACTACAGAAGTC
The DNA here is from genome assembly GCF_943737965.1 of Phodopus roborovskii. Lineage (NCBI taxonomy): Eukaryota > Metazoa > Chordata > Mammalia > Rodentia > Cricetidae > Phodopus > Phodopus roborovskii. The sequence continues at coordinate 13,445,806 of NW_026126525.1, forward strand.
ACCACCACAAACAATGGGAAGATTAGTAAGCACACATACAGGAACTCCCTCTCGGACCATCACTGCTAAATCTTAGAAGGAAGAAATATGTTAGAACAAAAGTCCCTTGGTAACTTAAGAGGGAGGAAGGTTTCCTAATGGCATAGAGAAGTTTCATTCAGAGATTCAGATTTCCTAAATCTAGCTATACGTTAGTGAACACCTGAGGTTGGGAATAGCAAGTGTTTTTTGTTTGTGTTTCCACTCTCTCCAGAGAGTAATTACCTTGGGTGTCATGCAGGCAGCTTTGTCAGCTTCCCCACAGCACTCAGTCATGACGGCACTGTACTTCTCAGCATAGTAAAGGAGCTCTGGGGCATAGAAGTAAGGGTGTCTTCTGGCAACTTCATGCAGATAGCTGAGTTACGGAAAAAGAAGGAAGCAGACCATCGTTTCCCATAGCACATAACACTACCGAAATGACTAGTCAACTCAAACCAAAGATTTATAATTGACCAGTTTCCCTCAGTGTGGCCATGAGTGATGGCCTGTATATGTTGTTCTTAAAATTGTGTATCTGTGTGCCAATATTTACACATGTGTGTTTTGGGTAAATAGCTAAATTTGGGTGACAGAATGTTGCTGTCTGAAATAAAATTGATTCAGAGAACTTGAACATCACACACACACACACCACTTCAGAATATTTTAAAACTTCTCAGTCTCAATTTTTTTTCACACAGGTCAGATGTGTTTTCAAGATCAAAATATCCTTGATCTTTTTTGTGTCATTGTGCATGGTGTTGTGGTATCAAATATTATGCTTTTAAAAATCACCTCCAGGTAAAACCTTTCCAGGCTTGATGACAGATATTTGAGGTTTGGACAGCTATGAGTATAAGGGTTACTAGCAGAGTTATTGCCATTTTTAATTTAAAGCATAGATATCTGTTTACTTACTGTCCCATAAATGCAGCAGCATTTTCCTGAAAGGAGGTGCACATGGCCTCAGCCTCTGGCCTCACAAATGGGGGCAGGTTGGGGTGGTCATCCTTGTGTTTCAGGAAACATTCATTTCTTTCAGGTTCTTGTTTTGCACAGCAGTCAGCCAGTTCACCATAGTTCTCACGAAGATTTGGAATGGCACATAACTTATCTCCAAAAAGAGTGTGCTAAGTAGAAAACAGAAGATGTTAAATTCCTGCCAGTACCTGACTTTCTCTATAACCAAGAGTAGTGTAAAGAACTGAATTTGAGGATGAAATTTGGTTTAAAAAGCAAAGTGTGTAGGTATATAGATGACATGTACTTATATTAAAGCATCACATATATCTTGAAGTAAATACAATTTTATGCTTTTATATACCACTTAAAAATTAAAGTATGAAAAATTTGTTAGCAAAATAAATCATATTTAAAACCATGAAGCAAAAGGAATTTATATAAAAATTCCTTCATTTACTTTCCTTCTATTTGCCTATTTTTGTATAATTTTCATAATAGTCAAATGCCACAGTATTGTGAACGGTGACTAAAGCAGAGAAGCAAATAGCTAAGGGCCTTATGGAGTGTTAACTAACATGCCTTCTGTCTGCACTAAACACTAAGAGAAAAGCCACTATAATAAAACAAATCAAGGGAGATGAGTGATTGAAAGAGACTGAATTCATGCTCAGGAGTAACAATGTTCATGCATATTCTCATTTGACTTTTGAAGAAGGAACAGAAGAAGCCCAAGTTTTAGTAGCTTCCTTGGAAAACTGAGGAATAGCATAACTTACTGTAAATAATTACTACATTAAAATGCAGATTTCCTCTTTATTCTAGAAACATTGCTCAAGACTATACTTTCAGGGATCATTTCTATAGTTTGTTACTAGAAACATTGCTTTCCCCCAAAAGGACTTCATTCGTTAAATAAGCCTTCCTTCCTTATAAAATTCATTTAACTTCTTTGAAATTTTACTTATCTAAAGAAAATTTAATAACTTTCAAAAACATAGTTCTAGGACTATCAAGGTACAGCTGTAATATTTTGTGTGAAGTTCTAACTGCCATGACAGGGAAATGTTGCTAGAGAAAAACAAGAAGAAAGAGCCTAGAAAGAAATTTGAAAAATGACATTGCCCATAGATTAAGCAGAGAAGGTCAGGCCTTGGATTGTGAATAGCATAAATAGCAAAACTTCTAAATGACTGAGAACCACACTTTCTAACTGTGTATAAAAATTCATGCCCCTAAGATAAAGAGCTATACTATATTTTTATCCAAGAAACCAGAGTTAGGAAAACAGCTGATGTGTTAGGAAGATTAACATAGTACCATCATGTCAAGAAAATAATGTTCCTCCTGTTCTACTGTAGCATTACCTGTAATAATCAAAATGTATAAACAGCCTAAACAGCCACCAGCAAAAGAACAGATGAAGAAAATGTGGGTGGACAGATTAAGAATGTGGTGAATACATACTAGGGATTGCTTTTCAGCCAACATGGGGAACCCTGAAGGACATTTTCCTAAGTGCAATAAGCCAGTCACAGAAAGATACATTTTGTATGAGTCTACTCATATAAAATACCAAAAATAGTCAAATTCATGGAATCCAAAAGGGGAGTGATGACTGACAAACAGGATGATCTTCGTCATACACAGAATCTCAGCTAAGTAAGATAACTTCTACAGATCTGCTGGATGGAATTGCAGCTAGGGTCAACTACAATAAGAGAGTAGAGGGCCGTTACCACAAAAAAAGTACATGAAAGCATGCTATTGCTATTAGCCTCTGAGAACAGAAATCAGATTTTAGAGCTTAGAAAGAAATTGTACAAATGACAAATTGCCATTGAAAATATTATAACTTAGCCAGCCCCAATAACTTTTTAAAGTTGTAGCACACCTAGAGCATTTCCATTTGCTTGCAATTTTGATAATTTAATAACTTTTTATCATTTCTTTTATTTTTTGAGATTACTATATAATAACATCATTTTCTCCTTCCCCTTACTCCCTCCAAACCCTCCCATATATATGCTTCCTTGTTCTCTTTCAGATCCATGACCTTGTTTCTCATTGTTTTTGCATGAATATATGTTTATGTATATACATGTACACCCCTAAATATAGCCTGTTAGCCTATATAATGTCACTTGTTTTCAGGGCTGACCATAGATATTGAATGAACCGATTGTTGTTCTGTTTCCTGGAGAAGACAATTTCTCATGTTCCCAGCATTCTTTATTTGCCTATAGTTCTTTGTGTAGGGTTGAGGCCTTGTGGTCTTTCATCCACTTTGTCACATCTATCATTGTGGGCATCATTAAGCTCACATTTAGCCAGTCATGTTGGTGAGACTTTTTGACTACTTACAAGTGATTTGCCACAGTTTTCAGCAGACTCATCAGCAACACATGTTTTTGCAAAGTCGGTAACTTCATTCACTAGTTTCACGTGTTCTTCATACGGGCATTTCTGGAGATACTGGGAAAAGGCGATAAGGACTCTGAAAAGATAGACATAGAAATAAAACCTTAGTATGGAACAGTTGGCTTTCCTAAACAGCAAATTGTATATGTGTACACCATCTGTATTTTGTATATCTTTCTTACAAGTGTGTAGAAAACCTATTCCTGCAAGCTCTTCTCTGAGGGATAACTAGGAAGATATGCATTCCTGAGCAAAAAGAATATGAACTTTTACTATGCTTAAGTAGAGATATAGATGTGTGTCAGTAGATGTATGGACATGGGGCAAACAAACTAAATATGTTCTAAATATACTCTATTGTCATGACTACACATTACATAAGTTCTTTGAGTTATTTCTTTTCTAATCCATATACCTCTGTTAATGGGAGGTATATGACATTATTGAACTTTTAAAAATTACCTTCTCATTTTCCACATTCAAAATTTTTTGAGGTTGGGGATGTGACTTAACTATAGACCACTTGCTTCATATGTGCAAGGCCCCACTACTACACAAAGACAAAATAATCTTCCCAAGATATCTTGGGATCTTGCTGTATAAAGAAGAATTAGCAAGTTAGCTGCCCAAGGAACTATATATCTTAGACCTTTCCAGAAAGAAAGATAAGATTCCATACTTTGCAAGTTTGATGTTGGCTCCAGAAACTCCCTCTGCAGTAAAGCAGCCATTAGCCACAAGTAGCTAGATACATTTCATTAAAATGTAGTATCATTTGAATGTGTGCTTCTCAGTTACACTTGTCATGCTTCAAGTACCCATTAACCACATGTTCTCTGACTTCCATATTGCTCAGCACAAGTCAAGAGTCTTTCCATCAATGGGGACATTTCTACTGGACAATGCTACCCTACAGTTTGCACACTCCAGGTGGGAAACAGCATCTTAGAACTTGAAATAATCCTACCAGAAACATTAAATTGACTTTCATCATTTTAACTTACAGGCCTTTGAAATGTTGTTCTCCCAAATCATTAAACCGATGAGCGATCTCACTCTTGTCTGTGGGAAAAGGAAGAGGAAAAACCACAAAACATATTGAATAATTGATGAAGATGCCTAATTATAATGCTGTTTTTTATACTTCTTTCCACAAACTGAAGCTACTCCTTTACTTTAAGACACTGGCCTCTAATCTCTACAAAAAAAAAGAAAACAAACCACAAAGCTGCCCAAGATTCCATCCTTCTTCATTTAAAGATCTGTCCTTTCACCAAGAATAGTGTTTTAAAGCTCATTAAGTGTTTATATCTTTGCACTCAAACCTAAGATTCAAGGCTTTGTCATATCTGTCAGTATCTACTAAGACAACCTGAAATAAAAACAAATACAGATGGAAGCTCCACTTACAAAATAAACAACACACACTTTTAGTTTTTAGTAGAGTAAATGGGCCTTTGAGGCCATGAAGAATTCTGGCTTCAGCTGTATTCCACAGAACTTAAGTCACTCTGCTTAGCATTTCTTCAAAATTAAAAGAAATGTTAAACTAAGCTTTAAAAGAAAAATCCCTTCATTATTGTCACCTAAGATGTCTAAAGTATATTAATAATATAACCACACAAGTGTTCTCAGGTGCAAAATATCATGAAAGTCTAGCAATAAGCACTAAAGGAAAACTTAACTCTTTAAAATGCAGGGCTTCTATTACTAGAAAAGTAAGATTAAAGTAGAACAGTGGAAACATAAAATTCTTACGTGCATCTCGGCGAAACAAACCCCTGGAAAAAGCAGAGTCGGAGACGAAGAGGAGGAGGAGGAAGGTAACCCACTTCATTGTGCCAGAGGCTTGTGGGGTTGATAGGAAAGGTGAGATGCATGGAGGGAAGTCCGCTCTAATATACTACTTTAACCAATAACTGTAGCTCATTAACCAGGTTCAACTTGCATTTCATTGGCTCCCATCTGATTACAAAATCATACAACCCTTGCCAAAAAAGTTGTTTGACTAAATCCCTTACGTATGTTTGCCATCTGGAGCTGTTTTCCCCACAAGACTTTGTCAGTTCGTTAAAGTTATGTAAAACATCAAGTTTTACATAAGAGTTTAAACTGTTCAAACCTATCATCCCTTACTGTGTTCTTTGCCTCCCATTTGAGCATTTTGGTTTGGGCCTTTGCATGGGAACCTGACATATTTTAAAAGCTAAGTACTGAATTACATCTATTACTCATTCCAACTATGCTTTTATCTATTGGTAATAAAGAATTTGCATGAGGAGGGGGGGCACTGATTACAGGGTTTCCATGGTTTTCTTGTCCTTTCCCAATTAGAATGTTCCATAATGCTCTCATTGCTTCAAATGTAAATGGACAAAAAGCCAGAACAATAAGAACAATTGCTATGGATGTCTACAAGTTTTGTGTCACCATCCCAGCTCTGGCTATGTGTGAAATCGTCCTAGTGTGGAATATTTTCATCTGATGTGAATCTTTCTTGGGTTTGTTGTTGTTGTTGTTCTTATTTTTAGAAGAGACACTAGAGGAACATGCCCCCAAATGGTAGTGATGATGGTATTTGCCACCATAGCATAGTTCCTCTGACACAATAGGATGATAATTAGTAGCAGACCAGTTATCTCTCTCTCACACCTAAAAAAAAAAAAAAAAGAAAGAAAAAGAAAAAAAGAAAAGAAAAGAAAGAAAGAAAGGAAAGGGAAAGGAAAAGAAAAAATGGGTTAGTTAAGACTATCATCCAAATTGTCACCATGGTATCTACATGTATAGAGACTACTGAGTGGCCAGGAAAACATTCTTTTTTATATGTAGTTATACAATGAAAGGAATCTACTTTCTATGACCTTATATCATGTCCTCGTCTTCAGGAAAGTATACAAATTATATAATCAAACACAGGAGATAGCAAACACATATAATGAAGGAGAAAGAACAAGTGTTTCCTTGCTTATATTATGACTCAAAGGTATCCTGAAATGAAATTACAGGCTAGTCTCTGGAGACAGAGAGAACAGAAGATACAAGAATGCCCACTTGTAGAATTAATTCCACCAGTGGGAGGGGGGAGGGTTAAACCAAAAACTGAAGAGAAGAAAAGAGCTAAAAACTAAAGAAAGAAGAAAATTCTTTCTTGGGCAAATTATTAATTTCTCTTTAAATTTCCTAGAAAGAGTGGTCACTATTTATTTGAAGGGAGTAGCCAGGCCTAGCCTTGTCCTAGTGTGAGTCTGGAGGTATAAATGAATGTGCATTGCTTAATATATATTTGTATTGCTAACTCACAATTCGGGCTTTTCTTACTCACATGTACCATGTACATACATTTTTATTTGATGGTTGAGTAAAATAATCTGTGTATCTACTTTGTATTTATATTATAGTATAATCATAAATACAAACGTCTGAAAGAAAATCAAATTCATTATAATGGACTAGGAGCTTGAGTTGATTTACTGACTGATGAATCTCCAATAATTTTAAAATAGAAATTAATAACGTCTTAGTCTTTCCTTAACAATATCAATTCAATGTTTTACACCTGTATAACTAATTAATCATTAGCTTAATTCTCAACACTATCTCTGTGCTTACAAGGAATGCTTGAACAGTTGCATTTGATAAGAAAGAATTTATACTTTCTTCTGAAAATCCTGGCACTGATTCTGTATGTATATTCTATACTGAGAGGAATGAAGCCACATAATTGTTAGTTATTTCTAAATGTGGTTAGTCAGTCATAAGAAGAGTTTGGCATGACCATAAATACAAAATTTTAAATGAGAATCTACTTTATGAGTAGATAGAAAATAGCTCAGATGATTTTTAAGTGTTTTCTCATGCTTGAAGGAGGATGGTAAAAAAAAAAAAAAAAAAAAAGGGTAGTTGAGAATATTCTTTGTTTGCAAAACATAATCATGTTCTCTTCATTTAGAAGTGAAAACAACAAAACAAAACAAACAAAAAAAAAAAAAAAAAAAAAAAAAAAAACACCATTCCTGTTGAAATGCTAATATGACCAGGAATTGAACCTGAGCTTCGTTCCCTTTTGTCCTTTGTTTTCCCATTGTCTTGTTGGATGTTTGTTGTTTGGTTTGGTTTTTTTGAAGTAGATGGATTATCTTGTTGAACTGTTTTTTACTTCCTTGACACCCCAATTATAACCTAAAAGCCCCCCCTCCTGTTTTCTGGAACCTCTCATAAATTATCCCAAGCCAGTCTTGCCTTCCATCTGCCAACCTTGGTCCAGGCTGCCTGTTTCTCCGCCACCCCCCACCCTGCCCCAGAGTCCTATAGTTACTTCCTGATCTCCTGTGTGTCTAGGAAAGTAAAATGTGTCTAGGAAAGTATGATAGCAATATCTAATAATGTCCCTAAGATTTTATTACAGACTTTATAGAAGTAGATAAAGTGGAAGATCATTATGCATAAAAATCAACAACTGAAACATGATAAACAATTTAATTTCCCATTCAGTTATAAAAATACATTTCCCAGTAAAAGTCGAAAACTGTCCAAAATATTTGAGCTTATATAAATATTTCTAATGCAAATAACATTACAATTCAAACATTAACCATCCCTCATCATTGCCACATATAAGCCTTTCAATACTCCCAAAATACCCACTTGAATTATTGAGAAATGCAGATTGTACTAAAGATTTTCTTGGAGATAATCATTTACATCACAAAAACTTAACTTAGACAGGACTAATTCTTATTTTTAGCTGGCTGGCAAATAACCACCATGAAAGATGTTTAAGTAACAACCAATTCTGTTGATAAATCCAGAAACTCCTGCCTCTTAGATTGGCAAATCTTTCTGATCAGGTTCCTAGGAAAGCAGTGGTAGAAAATTCTGAGTTCACAATTGACGGGTCTGGCCTAGAGCATTGGTCCTCATAAACAGCGTATTCCTAAACACCAGGTCCCTCGAAGAAAATTTCAAGAATGGCCCAAATGTAACCTCCAACTGCTGAGATTGTTTGTCTCTGTGTAGTGCTGGGTACCAAATCCAGGGACTCATGCCATGCCAGGCAAGTGCTCTACCACTAGGTTATGACTCTAGCCCCTTAAGTGTTGAGACTGTTGGGAGGGGAATCCCTCAGGCTGTGCCTTATGGTGACAGACACATTTAACAGTGGTATATTGGTACTATCAACAGCAGAAATTGCTTTAAAATCATGACATTGACAAGTAGTTTGAACAGTACTAACATGACAAAAAAGGCTTCAATAGGTGGTATATCATTGACAACAGAGTCCAGCATTGCTTTTATTTATTTGTTTGTTTGTTTATTTATTCATTTATTTCACTCTCTGGGCAGGTACTTAATCATTTAAAGATATGTTTGTGAAGGTGATGCATAGTGTGGTGGATAGTGGGCCTGACAGAGCTAAAGCAATTAAAGGGAAAAATTCTGGATGAAGTAACTAATATGACACCAAATTCTGCCATCCCCTTGATACTGGTCAAAAGCAGATGCATATTTTTAAAAATGGAAGATCTTAGGCACATGCTCTTTGTGGTTAGATTCTGCCAGCTAAATGATGACACTGCAAAAGAGTTAATGGCCACCTCTACCTGGGATGCCGTGGAGATGGAGAACCCAGAACATTTTGGAGACAAGAATAATGCACATCACCCATAGGCAGAACTCCAAAAAGTGAGCCAGGACCTTCTCCTGTTCTGAGAAGCTTGATAGGGAATGCAGACTGTAGAACATGAATATGAGCAAAGAGAAGATTTTGCCAGAAGCGGAAGCTGAGCTCCAGCACAGAGAGATCGTTGTGCCATTCCTGCAGACATTTCTATCATCCCAGCACTAATGAAGTAAGACGAGTATCACGAATTTCAGGCCAGCCTGGGCTGTGTCAAGAGAAAAAGAAGAATGAATGCTAGGATGTGGACCTAGGTGCAAATGAGCATGCGGTCGCTGATCTCCAAGGATAGAGCCAGGGAGAAAATGTTTTCTGGTACTAAATGGACTCAGTAGGTTGTGTTACTTCATATTCATTTGTACATATTTTGTATGGAACAGACATAACTGAAGAAAAAAGTCATGAATTTGAGAGGAAGTGGGGTGTAAACAAAGGAGGGGTTGGAGGGAAGAAAGGGCAGGAAAAAAAATTCTATGCATACAGTATACATATAGAAAAGTAAAAAAAAAAAGTATTCTAAATGGCTTTTGAAGCTCTGTGTGTGTGTGTGTGTGTGTGTGTGTGTGTGTGTGTGTGTGTGTGTGTCACTGACACATTCCCATTGTACATTGCTCAGACTTACCTAGGACATCTTTGTATCGGTATATAGTAAAATATGAGTTTATTCTGCCTGTATGCTCCACTCCCCTTTTGTCCTTTTTCTCACCCCTCCCGTTAGTCTCCTTTTTTCCTCTAGCCATCGTCACTTGTGCTTTTGTGTCACATAAACAACAGACATGATTTTTGTATGTCTGCAAAAAATCTAGGAACCACGAATCAGAGAAAACACCTGTTTGTCTAAGAATGGTTTACTCACATAACACGATTGTCTCCAGCTGTAATCAAGCCTTTGAAAATGACGTAGCTTCATTCTGTAGAACTGAAAAAAAAATCCACTGTGTGTGTGTATCCCTCATTTTCCTTCTCCATCTCCTCTTCTGATGGACACCAAAGCCAATCCATGAGCTCAGAGGGCTTCCTTCTAACATCTTCTTTAGTTTGCTTTTTCAGTACTTAAAGTTTTTTATTGTGAAGGTGTCTCACTTCCTTGGCTAGGTTTCTTCCAAGGTATTTCTTTTAAAGGCCACCGAGAACAGAGCTGTTCTCCTGATTTTATTTGCATGCTACCTGTATACTGACAGGCTACTGACGATTGTAGATTCATTTTCTATCTTGCACCTTGCTGAAAGTGTGTATCAGATCTAAGAAGTCTCAAATGGCATCTTCAGGGTCTTCTCTATCTAAAAATCACATCTGCACACAGGGATATCCAGCTTCTTTTCCTATCCGTATCCCACCTTTTTTGTTTGTTTTATTTTATTTTGTTTTATTGCTTTGGCTATTTTGAATAGATGATTAAGATGTTGTTGGGAAAGTGTCCATCACATTTTGAAGCTGGCACATTTGTACTTCATCATTAGGTTATACTTGATGCTTTGTGGTTTTCCCTTTCCTTTCCCTTTTCTTCTTGCTAAACTAATCACAGTGAATTGTTGCACATAGGTAATTCTGAATATCCTTGGTTTTAGTGAAGTAATAATTATACTGGTTAAATGCTCTAATTTTTCATCCAGAACTTTTAGACTAATCTAGAATGTTCTTATATGGTAGATACCTAGTAGTTGTGCTGGCTTAAAGTAATGCTATTTATATATCAAGCTGTTCCACATGGAGAATGTCACCTTTGATTTTTATGCTTGACTCCACTCCTAAAACCAAAATGTTGTTGCTATAGTTCAGTGACATTAATTTGCTATGTATGTGCATGCCTCTAAGCAAATGCAACAGAGCAGAATTACCTAATAGGATAAATGCTTAGATTTAAATAGCTTTATATATTATTCGCTGATAATGTCATCTGTGTATGTTCTGAATTTTCACCACCTATTACCCTCTCATACCCCCTCCTCTCTCCTACTGAAAACAGTCTTGGGAATGAAATTTTGGAAGACTTTGTATTTGATACTAGGTCATTCTAAAAACCAGTGTACAAGGAACTAATAAGATAATGACTGTAGTGTTCCCCACTAAGAAGAGTTTTACTATGCCTTAGGAGAAATCAAAGTAGCTATGAGCTCCAGCTTTAATATGCTAACTAAGTCCTTCACTATATCATAATAGTCTATGAGCTATTTTTACTCAACTAAGTTAGAAAAAGTTTGTAAAAGAAAATTGGGAGTTGGCCTGTACAGCATTCTCATTCTTTGTTTTAATGTAGCCTCTATAAGTTCAGGAAGAAAATATCCACTCCATCAGTGGAGATAAGAGTTCCTCTGAGCCCACATACCTGGAAACAAGACCTGTCATGGCCTTGGTAAAGCCCAAATGCCAAGCAGACTTTTCTGATCTGAGTCTGCCTAACAGTTCCCTTTTAGAATATCTCTCCAATGGGAAGAAAATAACTAGTTATTTTTAAATGATGACATTACGAAGTCATCTGTCCTGACATTACCAATTCCTTCATTTTATAAGACACAAATGTCTCCATGCATAGTTAAGGATAAAAACATCACTTCAAAACTATAGTGTAAGGTAGCTAACTGATGACCCAGTTGTGGTGGTTTCTTGTCTGTCTTCTAAGTTCTGTGGCTCTGTCCCTCATCTTTTTATCCCTTTCCTCCTTTGTCCCTTTGTGGTTACACTTCTAAGTTCATATTTTCATAATTTGTGAAGGTTCAAACATGTGAGCTGAGACAAGGGCTGGGTGAGAGAAACAGCAGTTGTGAGGGAAATAGGAAATGCCTTAATGAATTACTTAGGCTTAGATGTTTTCATTTTGATATAATTGGAATAGTTAGGATAAAGAAAATGCTTAATTCAGTGACAATACAAGAATATTTAAATTTTGTTATGGCTATCTGACCAGAAAATAAAATAGAATGAGATTGCCAAACAGAATTTGTTATGGAGTTCTAGTTCAGAAAATAACTTGGTGTTCTCAATGACTGCACTCTGACATGGTTGCATAATTGTGAATGGTCAAAGGCTGTATATTTACCCTCAAGGTAAGAAGTTTCTACCAAGAGAAGTATTCCATGACTTAAGAGGACATCATTTCACAGTCACTTGTGTTATTTTGACATTGTTCATGGTACAAGGAGAATTGTAATTTAAAAAGAAAAAGAAAAAAAGTATTAATGTGGGTAGGGGCTGCACTCTAAATTTATCACTTAAAGCCCTGCGTATATAATGGAGTAGGCAGGATACTAGTTAGACTGAGAAGCCACCCAAGGATGACTATGCAGGATGGAGGGAACCTACACTAACACATTCCTAAACTCCTTTTGTTTTGCTAACTAATCCTATTCAAAGATTTTTGCTAATAGACATTGACTTCTTTACTACATGATAATCTGTACCTATTACAGAATGATATTTTGAAATGCTAGATACAGGAGTAGAAGATGAGAAAAATCATTGCTAAAGAAATGCATTTTTGAGAGCAGTTGTTTTATACAACAGAATGGAGTCCATTGAAACTATACCTTTCTACCATTATTTAAATTGAGCTATACATTCTTCCCACTCCCCTTCCATTCTTTCCCCGCCCCTCACACTTGCAGTTTACTCAGGAGATCTTGTGTTTTTTCCTTCCTAGGCAGATCTCTCTCTCTCTCTCCCTCCCTCTCCCTCTCATTCTCTCTATCACTGTTTTTCAAGACAAGGTTTCTCTGTGTAGCTTTGTAGGCCAGGCTGGACTGGAACTCATAGAGATCTGCCTGCCTCTGCCTCCTGAGTGTTGGGATCAAAGACATGTGCCACCACTGACTAGCTAGAATTTATTGTTTTATAATATCCTAGGCACAGTTCATACCTGAAACTTCCTAACCATCATCCAACTAAAGCTTAAAATTTAAGTTCTGAAATTTGAGTTTTTGCAAATAACTATGACCAGAATAATAATGAGAAATGGATTATTTGATCTCAAATAACTTTTCAGTTTCTCATATATCAAGGAATTGTCTGTAGTCTTTTAAAGTATTAGAGAGATTCATCTGTAGCTTAATGATAGTAAGCTATACAATATAAATGTTTGAAAGATGATTGTCAAATATTATTGTGTATATAAGTATTGAATTGTGAAAACTGACTTTTTATAATATTGACATTGATTTTAAGATCCCTTTATTAAAATAATATACGTGATTTGAAGGTTTTTTTTTCTTTTTGCAAAATAATTTCAGTGAATAATACTATGGCAAAAGTATGCATTCAACTAGAATGTGTAGCAAATGTCAGTAACTGATGACTCTGGTGTACTCCTTCCCAGATGTGCCTGATTAATAGTTGTGACAACTCCAGTTAACACCCATGGCCTACAAAGCAGCTAAAATGCATATAATTGTGATTTCAATAGTTTTATCTATACTCTTTCTTCAGCCAATATTAAAAGTATGTAAGTTAGACATTTCATATTGCTTTAAAGGCAGATGGCTGTATTGATCAGTCCAAATTTCTTTCTGCAGTTACATGGGAAACTGGCCAAGTTAAGCACATCAGGAATGATGGTATTTAAGAGCAAACATTCCCTGGCCATCAATAAGCACAGTGTCCTGTTGACAGGGTACAAGGCACAAAGTAACTTTTCATTCAAATTCTAGGCAGTGTCACCCCATGCTTTACTCATGCTCACCAGATGCTGAGTGGATACTGTAACATAGGCTGTCTTCTAGATAGTGAGGATACAATGAATAATACACACACCAAAAAAAATGAATAAGACACTCGGCATCCAGGAGTTCACCATCCAATAGATGAGACGGGCACGCTGGAAAGTAATTATAGTGCAGGATTGCAAGGCACTGTGTATGGAGAATGCATAGTGTAGCTAGGAGAGTAGAGGAGAGGTTCTAAATCAAAGAGCCATCTCATGCCCAAAGATTTGTGGGTTGCAACCTTTTTAGCTACCTATGCAGCTCAAATGACTATAAAATTTAGAATTTGCTTTCACTAGATGAATTTGTGCTTGTGGAGCAACATTTTGGGAGCTAGACGAATGGAATGAGTAGGCAGAACACTGGGGGAGGTGGAAGGATATGAAGGTGTGTAATTTCCAAAAGGTTCACAAAAGACCATATCAAAGAAGTAGTTCCCAGCTTAGCAAAGAGTGGAACTTCCTGTGGGCACATTAAGAAATGAAAGGTAAGCTGGCTGGCAGAAAAGAAAAGCAGAATTTTCAATTATTTGGGTTTCCAAGCTAAGTATGGGGATATGGTTATTTTTACTAATACAAGCTCCTTCAGAAGGTAATAGTCCTGAAGAAAGCAACAAAAGCATCTGGGGAACGGTTTATCAATAATGACTGATAAACTAGATCACTGAGATAACGAAGGATAAAACAATATTCCTGATTCTACCATTGGCCTGGGAACTTGAGAGGTTTTACTAGGGGTAAGACATGTAAGCTAATAAGCTTTAAATGAGCATGGATAGTGAAGGAAAAATGCCTTTAAAGTAAAAGAAACTCAGAACAAAAATGAAAAACAAACAAACAAAAGTCAACCTACGGTTATGGGAAAGCCTGGTGTGAGATGAGGTGGTTGTATAGATCTTGAATTCTATCAATGGGGTAAAAATGGACAGCCATAGAAATAATAGAATGAGACCAAGAATAGCATTGACCTTTGACCTAACAAGAAAGCCCTTTCTCTACAATATGTTAGAAACCCCACTGTGTTCTTCAGCTTTATTGTTCCCCAGATGTCAACAAAACCAATCTTATGTGCCCACCAAAAGTCTATCTTCCTCCCCTGCTAGACTATGATTAAAGGACCCTGACTATGGAATTCCCTATCCAAACAGCCTTGAGAATCTTCTCAGACCTGAAAGGGATTCTTCTATCAGGACATCTTAACTATTACTTGGTGTCTGAAAAGCATTGGCAGAAAAACCAGAGTGGTAGCAAAATAACTGATGGGGGTCTGTACATGTTAAATTCCAGGCATATTTGAACCTCCTGAGATTTTTTTAGATGGTTATATATTAAAGGATGTAGAGGTCCCAGTCAAGGCCTAACCTATTAAAACTAGTTGTGAGTCATGAAGAAAGAAGAAATTGCCAAGCATGGTGGCATACATCTGTATTTACAGCATCGAGGAATCTGAAGCAGAAGAACCACACGTTCCAAGCCAACCTAGCCACTAGTAAAACTAATTCTCAAAAATGAAAAAAAAAAAAAGATAGCCCCTGGGAGAAAGTAAAATGATGCAAAAAGAAGAAATCCATGATGCAGTCTTAAGAAATATTTGAAATTCAAGAACAGATGACCAGGAGTGTGGGAGAAAATCAAGACAGTGCTATCACAAGCAACAAATAGGGAGAAGGGATGTAAAGAGTGAGAGAAGCTGCTCTGTGGCACCCACCTCCTTCCCTAGCCCCTCATTAGATTCATCATAGCCCCTTAGTCACCCTCTGCCATCTATACCCTCTATAGCTGCCCTGCACTCCCCACCAGGAAGTGTTCCAATTCCCCACCATGAACCAGCCTCTAGTTTCCACGTGCCTTTTGTCAAATATATAACCATATCAATTTCCATTTCTAAACTTTCTGGCAAGTTTGGTGTTGAATGTCTGCAAACCATACCTAACCTTCCCTAAAATACAGATATTTGGAGGGACAGTTACTCAATATCCTCACAACAGTAGGTGGAATAGCACTCAGGATGGAACATGCCATGTCACCACATCGGAATGGCACCACATAGATCCTATCCACTAGGACAGAAGGTTAGTTGTCACTTGTAAATAGTGGTTATGGCCTGAACTTTGGCCGGTAAACTTTGGAGTCTCTCTTGGGCTATTCAAAAAATTGCTTTTTCTGTCTTTTTTTTTTTTTTAACCACTAAGGTTGCTACATTAACGTTTCCATGCAATTGAAATTCACAATTTGTGCTGCATCCGACCTACAAGGAGTTGTGTGAAATCACAAGCCAAGTCTGGAGCTCACCATATCCCAAACTCAAGTCTTACCCACGCCTAGGATCAAGCAGCCACTCAGAATGTTCATTGGTTGCCAGTTTAACTTGACCAATGAAAAGAGAGCTGTACTTGTGGTAAGCAGCCATGAACAATTTCACATCATATGATCTTCACCACTTTTCTCATTAGAATTCAATGAGTACTCACAAAGTTAGAGGGACACAGTAGAGATAAATGGAGTCTTACTTCACTCCTGACCAATTAAAGAAGCTAAAATCATTCTGGCCATTAGGTGTGTAGAGGTTTCTTTAGTTCAGTGATCTAACCCACTATATTCATCACCCAAAGACTGGTGACTACAATGTGCCATTTTTTGCCCTCTCCACCCAAATCTAAATCTCAAAGCAATACAGTTTGACATACATATTCTTTGGTAGTCTGCTTAGCAGAAATTCAAATATGAATATCTACCCAGTGTCTCAGTCATCCTGCAAATAAAGTCATTTGTGATAGAAAAACATGTTTCTGGTCCCTCACCAGATACATGCAGTTATTTCTTAATCAGTAAAATTAAAGTGACAGTTACAAAACTCTACACCAGCCCGGAGGCAGCTCTTTGGCTCATTCTCAGTGTCACATAAAATTATAAATACCCATGGGAAACATGACGTTAGAAGTATCTCTGAAAGAATGGGGAAGAGAGATAATGTTGACAATGCTTTTACTCTATCCCACCCCATTTCTCTCTCTAAACTTCATGTGTGTTTTCTCATTCTCCCTCCTCCCGTCCTGCCTTCCCTTAAATGCCCAGTCTCTTTGTGCTTGCTATCTGTGCATAGGTGTGGGACCATCTATCTGAGAATGGTTAGCCCTCTAGCACCTGCATGGCCAAGCCTCCCCCAACTCCCAAGAGATCTTTGGGTAGATTGAGACTTCTGAGCCCTCTCCCATATGCGTTGTCTTGACCATGTGCATGCCTTTGCACACAGTTCCAGCTGCTCTGAGTTTGTGTGTGCAACATCAGTCAAGTGTGAAAAATACATCTACTCCATCTGGCTCTTAGGATCTCTTGAGCCCATCTTTCAAAATGATCTCTGAGCATTGTGAGCATAATTCTCCATGTTGCCCATCTTCGTATCTTTGGAGTAATTTAACCTAAATACTTAGTTCCGTCATTTAGTTTTACTTAGTTAAATGGTTTTGGTTCAAGCTCATACGTATCCTTATGGATACTGGTCCTGCTCTGATTTAAGCCCTCTGTTCCAAGTTCTCTCCCTCAGCTCAGAAACAATGTCCACACCTCTATCCCTTATCTAACCTGAAAACCCTAACATGCCACTTTTTAAATATGCTTCAATGATTCCCCATTATCTGTTAAGATAATGCCAAGGCTTTTTCCTTGGTACTAACAATGTCTGTAATCTGATTCCACTTATTTACAAAGCCCCAAAAAGCAGCACTATCCTTGTCACGCTGTGCTCCTGGTGGCTAACACATGGCTGACACATCACACATGCTCAAATGTTTATGGAGTTCATGTGTATATGGGTGAAAAGGAAATGAAGAAATAATCTCTATGACATAATCCTTTATTTCTATCTCACATATAAATTCCATCATTACCCACGTTGTAACTTTTTTTGCAAGCCAACAAAATATAAAATACCATATTAGGTAAGCAATGTATCAGGTGACCTGAGGCCACCTCCCTTTTACCCATGTTAATTTCTAGACCACAAGCTCTGCTTATAGGACTACCTTCCCATGTGGTCTATGTGAATACTCCCATCTTTGAAGTGCGTCTTTACCTCTCTCCTCCAGTTCTATATTGTTATTATATGTGTTATTTTGTTTTCATCCTTACTTGTAGCTCTTCAATTCATATGATTTATTAAATTGTAACTATTTTATACTAGTATATATTATCAAATTCATTCTATTAGTTTTGCATTTGTAAGAGTGTGAATGCTAGCATCTCAAGTGCCTTCACATTCCTTGGGAAGAACAGTAACGCCACAGAGTATTTATGAAGGGAAAAGAGTTAGGGATTTAATGTGTTTACCAAAAATTAATATAAAATACCTGTCTGTGACCTGTCAGATCTACATGACCCCAATTGGATGGAATTCCCCTACATATGGAATTGGGGTGGGGGGATGGGAGGGGAGGGTGGTTAGGGTGCATGTGAGAGGGCAGAGAGGGTAAAAGTAAGGGAGGGAGGGAGGGAGAGGGAACTGGGATCGACATGTAAAATAATAAATTAAATAAAAAATATTAAAAAAAATACCTGTCTGTGTCAGCTCTTCTTAGCAGTACTTATGCATGTCAGTGCTTTTGTCCCTCCTGGAAACATTATTTCAGGACATCATTATTTTCTTGTTTCAATAAAACTAAGGTTGAGATAGAATGATAGAGATTAAGTAACATGTCTAAGACTAAAAGCAGTGAACAGAGCAGAGTGTAAATTAGGGGTCTGGGATATGGTTCAATGGTAGAACATTTGCCTGGCATGCATGAGGCCCTGAATTCAATTCCTAGTATTTAAAAAAACAACAATATGCCTTTTCTCTGATAGTCCCTCAAAACTATAGTATTGGCAAAGTTACATCCATGGTTTTTGAAAATTTCAGAGGAAAAGCGATGTGTTTCTTCTTCTGAAGTGGTATGAAGATGAACTTTGTGTCTGGTGGTTTACTTATTCTTTGTTCTCAGAGTCCCTGGATGTCACAGATGCTTTGTACCTTCTCTGTAAAAATCCCAGCAAGAAGGCAGGCAGTTGGTAGAGAATACAGTACAATCTGAAGAAGAAAAAATAAACGCAAAACCATTGGTTACAGTCCAGGGAACAAAACACTAGTGTATCTGTCACTCTGCAGAATAGTATTCAGCCAAAGAATGAAATCTTGTCTTTTGAGAAACGGTGGGAAGAACTTGGAGTTGTTACATTAAGAGAAATACAACAAGCAAAGATAGACAAGTGCTCCATGACCTGCTAGTGTGTGGATTCTAGAAAAGTTGATTTCAAGGAGTAGATTATAGGAGATAGAGAGAGTTGCAGAAAGGCAAGAACCAGAAAAGATAGATCAATAGCTATTATGTTAAAGTTAGATAGAGGCAGGAAACTCACATTGACAGACTTTTTTATTCAATTAAAATATAATCAAATCATTTCTTCACTCCCTCTCCTACCCTTCTCACATTCTCCCAATGCCTTCTAAATTCAGTCACCTCTTCTTGAACTATCTCTGTTATTTATACATATAAACAAATAAATGCATAAATACTTAGGAAAAATTTCTAAAGGATAAAAGATGACTTTTAAACTTTTCACCATAATAAAATGAAAAACATTTGAAGAGATAAATGTACTTTAACTCATCTTAAACATTACACAATGTGTGATGGCTCAGTAGGAAAGAACATAAACTGCTCTTGCAGAGGGGCCACATTTGGTTCCTAGCATCCATATGAAACAACTCCCATGACTCCAGCTCCAATAGGATCCAGACTTCTGGCCTTCATGGGCACCTGTCCTCACAGCACATACCCACACATGTAAAAATAAATTTAAATAATAAAAATTCAAGTAAATAAATAAATATAATTCAAAGTTATACAGTGTATACTCGTGTCAATATATGTTATCTAATAAATAAGTATTAATTTTCTTGGCTGTTTTGCTCTGCTAGGAATTATACCCAGCTATAATGAATACTATAAAAATGTTCTAGCACTGAGCTACACCTTTAGTACAATTTCTATGGTTTTGTGTGTCAGTCAAAAATGAATATAATGTCTTTAAAGTTGCCATGGTTTCTTTTTTTGTCTCACTGTGGATCCCAAATGGAAGCTACTATTTTATATTACTTTACTATTTCTAGAACAGTCATAGGAAAATTGAGATGGCTCTGTGAGTAAAGGTGTGTGGGCCACTAAGCCTAACAACCTGCATTCAGTCCTTGGGACTCACATGATTAAAGGGAAGAGCTGAGTCAAGCTGTCTAACAGTCCCCTATGCACACATACCCACACAATTGCACACATGCACACATATGTGCATATGAAATACCTTTCTATTAGTTTTTTTTTTAAAGAACAGTCTTGGGATTCTTTTTTCTTTCTTCATCACTTTAGCACTGCTGATAGATATACACAAAGAATATGCTTTCAAAATTCTAACCCCAGATGCCAACTTGCTACATAAGAAGACTGGGTTTGAGCTGGTTTGTGCTTGTTTTTGCTCTAGTTGCATTGATGGTTATTCTTCAAACTCAGCAAGTTAAGTGAAACATCTATGGAATGTTTGAAGATGGGTGGCTGCTCAGATACAGAAATGCTGTCTAAAGCAAAAACAGAGTGGTCTGAGATCCTAAACATGATAAAAGTCCAGTGATAGGAACGAGAAGGAGAAAAACAGTGTGCTCAGCACTGGGAGGACCAAGCTTCCTTTCCGCAGTGATTGAGAGCCTTCCTGGAGCAGGTGCAAGCCCACCCCACAGAGCTACTGAGTACATTCCATGTCTGCATTCAACTAATGCAGTCAAGTGTCCATGCGGCATCTGCTGCACTTCCCGCATATTTCTAGCCTCTGTTGTCGATTATTCCTGAGAACTCTTACTCGTTTGTTAAGCACAGACATGGGAAAGGACTTCCCGAGTTCAAATGCCAGCTCTGCCTCTTTCTTAGTATGTGTGTAGAAACCAGTAAATCACTCTATCTCTGTGCCTGGCTCTCTCCTGATTGTTAGGGACTGGCATGTCTACAAGGATTCACGAGGTAATGATGCACATTGAGTGTGAAGGATATAAGCATATGTTGATGTGAAATTTTTTTAAACTAAAAATATCTTGTATATGTGCACGTATTACATATGTGTGGTTTATGTGTGGCACATGCATGCATGTTTGTAGGTATGCATACCTGTCCACGCACTACAGAGGCAAAAAGAGACATCAGATGTCCTTTTCTATAATTTTTGATCTTGTGTCCTTGAGATGGGGACTCTTCCTGAAGTTAAAGCTTGGCTTGCAGCCTGCAAGCCCCAGTGATAGTCCCTTTTACCCCATCCCCAGTGCTGAGATTTGAACTCAGGTTTTCATGCTTTCACAGTAAGTACTGTTACCTACTATGCCATCTCCCCAGATGAAATACTTAGTATATTTTAACCAACAGCATCATCACTGCCATTTAAAAAGGCAGACTGAGACCAGCAATAGGGACTTATTCCAAAAGAGTCCAGAGGAAATATCAGTTGGGTAACTGTACAAAAGCAAAGCAGTACTCGAGCGGTCACACTATTCTACAGGTTATTCATGAAGGATATGAGAGAGTTCTGTAGCTCTGGGTGATGACAGACATGCTTTACTGAGCTCTCAGACACTGGGTACAATTTTGACATTTTATTGTTATCATTGTTCAGACCAATCCACATTTAAGAGAAGAAGGCAGAATTTTCCATTAGTAAAATCCTTAGAGATAATTGCCTTTGTGTCCTTTGGTCTTACAATGAAGTTATAAAAGCTAGTTAGCACCAAGAATACATCCTGGTTCCACTGTCTGAGGTCCCTTAGACTGCTCGGTACTTCTAGCTGAGACCCATATTCAGGGGGTCTGAGTCAGCCCCATGCTGGATTCCCAGCTATCAGTCTGGGGGCCCATTAGCTCCTCCTTGTTCGGGTCAGCTGTCTCTATGTGTTTCTGCAACCTGGTCTTGTCCTCTCCCTCTGCATCTGGATTCTAGTTAGACTCAGTATTTAGTTATGGGTGTTTGCTTGTGTTTCCAACAGATACTAGATGAGGGCTCCATGATGGTGGACAATGGACACATCATCCCCCATGGAGGGATACTCCCTTAACCTAGAGACAAAAGAGAAGTCCTGGTCCCTATTTCAAATGACTTGACAGATTTACATGACCCCACCTGGATGGCATTGCCCTACATGTGGAATTGGGGAGGAGGATAGGAGGGGAGTGTGCTCAGGGTGCATGTGAGGGGGGAAAGAGGGTAAGAGGGAGGGAGAGGGTACTGGGATCGACATGTAAAATAAAAATAATAATAGTAATAATAAAAGGAAAAAAATAAACCTGTCAAAAGTCAAAAAAAAAAAAAAGGCTAGTTAGCCAGCATTTCAACAAATACTTCTATGTAGGTACTAGAAATTCAACATTGAATAAAACCTGCACAATTCTGTACCTGACAGAGCTTGAGTAAGTAAACAAATAAACAGTCAGTGACTTTCAGATGCTAAGTTGAAGACAATAAAAACAGCCATTGGGTATGAATGACTGCTTTTTTTGGTTTCAGAGGCTTATCTGAGGGAGTGGCACTTTAGCTGAGATCTAAATGGTGGCAAAAGGATAGCCATGATGAGATTGAGAGCGAGGTGAGTGGTTAGATCACTCAGAGACACTAAGTGACAACAGTCTTGGAGAGGGTTAAGAGGAAGTCAGGGCAGCTGTAGTGAACAGTGGGAGAGCAAGGGAACAGTGGGAGAGCAAGGGAACTGAGGTCCAGAAAGAGGCAGAAGATGGACTATATAGGCTGCAGCAAGGAAGCCCGACCTCATCCTGGCATTTATGCAGAGATACATGACAGTCCTTAGGCAGCATGAGAAGCTGTGACTGAAGCTTTGGGAAGGTCACTGTCTGAATGTGGAGGACTGCAGTGGGCTACATGGAATCTGGGAAGCCAGCAGGTTGTGGCCCTGTCACAAGCAGAAAATGATAATGGATTGGTCTGGGGTGCCAGCAATGAAAACGGTTACTAGTGGTGGGACTCTGAATATAATTAGGAAGTAGAGCTGGCATCAGTCACTAACAAACTAGATATAACACATAAGGAGCAAAATTGCACTCTATAATGACCATTAATTATTGACCCATAGAACTAACGATTGGGAGAGGGAATTAGTTAAGTAGAACATGAGGCAGGATATATGCTCCATTTAAGGATGTTAATGAATACTTCTGCTTGGCCTTGTTATAAGAATTTAACAATCTAGGCAGAGAAGTCCTTACTGTGGGTGGATTTCTTTTTTCTAATTCATGTTTAAAGTCATGGATTTAAATGAGATCATCTGGTCACTCGGGAAAAGTGTACTCACAATGAAGAGTCACGTGCTGTGGATGGAACCCTCAATACAACAAGATGGAGGACTTGGGGTGAAGCCCGGGCCTGAAGGACCTGAGGAGAAGCAGCTGTGAGACAACAAGAAAACTGCAAGAATGTGGGTAGCAGATGACGAGGAACGAAGACAGGATGTGTGTATGGTGAACCTGCTATACAGAACAGATTAAGATTTCTATTGTCTTATGTGGACCCTGAAGACATTAGAGGCCCTACAGTACTCAATGGAGCCAACTATATTGAAACATTGTGAGAACTCACTAAGCTATAATTAGTTAATTATACCTATTGTTCACACAATGAAAACCAAATGAAAATCCAATGAGCCTCCATCATTTTTTTTTTGTAGGCCTTACGAGCCACCAGAAAACAAATCTGTGTATTATCAATCAATTAACCTAGTTAACAATTATTGGCTAGTCACTTCATACTAACCAATAACATGATGACATATAGTTTTTTTTTTCACGACATGAAATTTGTCTCGGTGACCGTGCCTACCTAACTTGACTCTAAAAAGTGAATATCATGTGCAAAGAATATGAGTGATATACTTGTTTTATTTGGGCAAAGAGTTCAAAAATTGTTTTTTCCAGTTTGTGTTATATAGGAACAGTTTTAAGACTTTATGAAACACACACACACACATATATTTGTATGTATGTATGTGGATGAAGTGGAAAAAATACACACATGCACAAAACTTATAATGTGAGACAGGAGGATATGAGTGCCAGTTACAAGCAATGTACTCTTCATTCACAGTGCTTTTAAATTTTGATATTGTATAAAAAATATTCAACACTTTACGCTTAACAGTTTTCTTTAATGGTTGCAAATGTCTCTGATATACAAGAAGCTTCCAGTAGAAATCATTGGATTCATTAAAGAATGAATTCATTCAAATGTTATCAACACCAGCTCCAAAGGCCACTGACCTGATAGTTGCACTGTAATCCTTTACCACAGAAAATTTGCAAAGTCCAAGCTGATGGCAAATACCCCTACAACACTCATTGACAAAGAGTGAACTATGTCCTTTGAAAAGTATACTCTGGGCAAATGAATTACAGAAAGTCCACACATACAAATGCCTTCCAAGGACTAGCCTGAATTAGGGAGAGGAGACCTGCTGATTCCAGCAGTTGTGTATCAACTGGAAGATTGCACCTGGAGAGAGTCAACAATGAGTTCCCATCATTCTATAATGTGGGTGACAGTTTGCCACTCTGGAAGCAATGATAATCGCAATAAAACCATCGCTCATTAATAAGGGCAGTGACTAATTTGGAGAGTTAAATCTCACACCTGTGCATTAAGATAGAGAAGTGATCAACACTTGGGATGCTGCGTATGAGCGTCCCTCAATGCATGAGCTTTTGTCATTGTACAAGGTAACTTCTTTGTACCCCAACTTCCTCAGCTATAAACTGAGGGTGTCACTTTGTTTTGATACATCTAAAAGTACTTAAAACATACTAGGCATGTAATAATGTGAAAAATCTCTACTTCAAGAAGTTCAGAATAGAAATGAATTTGTGTTATTAAAAAAAAAATGCCTAGAAACTAGGCTGCTAATGTTCCTTTCATTATTGTACTGGAAACCTAGGTCAATGCAATAAGAAAGGGGGAAATGTGGTACAAATTGTAAAATAAATTAAAATATTTTGGTTTTCTTGGGAAATCTGAAAGAATCAAAGGGAAAAATTTCTTCACACTATAAGCACTTACAGAAGTTTTCAGGATATAAGGCTAATATATAAGAATTCATTACATACCAACAATTGACAATAGAATTTAAAATTAAAGGGATGATACCATTTACATTAGCCTCCCTCCAAAAGAGGTATCTATAGACACAAATCTATAATAAGAATTTTTGTTTTAACCAGGCATGGTGGCACATTCCTTTAATCCCAACACTTGAGAGACAAAGGAAGGCAGATCTCTATGAGTTCAAGGTGAGCCTGGTCTACATAGTGAGTTCCAGAACAGCCAGTAATATACAATAAGACCCTGTCTCCAAAAATAAAGAAGGAAGGAAGGAAGGGAAGAAGGAAGGAAGGAAGGAATGAAGGAAGGAAGGATAGAAGGAAGGGAAGAGAAAGAGAAAAAAAGAGAAAGAATAGAGGAAAGAATTTTTCTTTTTAAAACTTTTGAGAAATTCACAAATGAACACTACATCTATATCACTCACACCCCTCCCTCCATCCTCTCACCCCTCCTGTGCCTCCTCTCAAATTCATGAGCTTTTCCTTATTATTGAAGTGAGTGGGTGGGTGGGTAGGTGAGTGTGTGCATGCACTTGTATGTGCGTGCAACCCACTGAGTTCATTTAGCATTGTCTGTATATTCATATGTTCAGTGAATGAACAACCTATGTGGGAGTTTGTCCCTATAGAAAACTGATTCTCTTCTCCTTGGCAACCAGTGGCCACCTGCAGCTCTTCATGGAGGTGCTGGACCTTGTAGAATTTCTTCCCTTTCCATTTTGTTGTGTCAACTGTTATTGTCATCGTACTGGTCTTATTCAGGCAACTGTATTGTGAGATGCCATAGGTGCCATAGGGAATACTATCTAGCAACAGGCACCCTGGTCCTGTGATTCTTACAGTCTTTTCTCCTCACCCTTCCATGATTTTTCTGGGCCTTAGGTATAAGGATGTACTGTAGCTATAGCAATATAAGAATCTTAACAAGAAATTTCCTGTAAGATTTATATAAGGAAAGTTATAAAATTTATTAAAGAAATCGGAAAATTAACCACATATACAGATAATCCATGTTCCTCCATAGAAAAATGGGTGTTGTCTTGATTTTGTTCCTTTCAAGATGGTAAATAGAGTCCGTACAGTTACAATAAATATTCCACCAAGTCATTTTGCAATGATGGGCAAGCTGACACCAGAGTTTATAAGAATAAGCAAAAGATCCACAATAGCTAAATGATACTGAACAAAGTCAAAAAGCTGACACCACTTGATTCTAAGATTTACTGAAAGCTACAGTAAGGACTATGAAGCACTAGCAGAAGAGGATGCAGGTAAGGAGGTAAGGAAAAGAAACAGAACAGAGGCCTAGAAATAGGCCCATATGAATACAGTCTTTGGGAAAAAGACTAAAAGCAACACAAAGAAAAAGTAGTGTTTTCAACACATTAATAACAGCACAACCACATGCAAAAAAAGTGTGTGTAGACAAAAACTATAATTTCATAAAAATTAACTCTAAGTGTATCCTAGACATGAATTGAAACACAAAACTAAAGGACGACGCCTACAGGATAATATAACAGAAAAAAATCTAAATGGCTCCAGTTTGGTGATGACATTTTAAATAAGACACAAAAGGCACAATCTATAAATTAAAGAAATTACAAACTGAAATTCAATAAAATTAACTTAACATTTTGTTCCTAAAAAAGACACTGCCAAGAAAATAAAAGGACATGCCATAGATCTGGTGGGAAAAAAAAAAAAAAACAAAATCAAACATATAGAATTACTATTAAAACCATGTAATCAGTCAGACATGGTGACACACTCCTTTAATTTCAGCACTCAGGAGGCAGAAGCAGGTGGATCTCTGTCAGTTTGAGACAAGCCTAATTTACATAATGAGTCCCAGTACAACCAGGACTACATTACAACACCCTGCTCAGTAACATAAATTATTGTGTAGCTGAATCTTAAGATGTAACAATAAAGAAACACCAACTCTATAAAATATGGGATGAAGATCTTAGCAGATGTCCATCAAAGATGGAAAGATGACAAACAATTTCGATATCACATGTAATCAAAGGCTAAAAGATCTTTCCATATGATCTATAAGTCCCACGCCTTGCTAATTATCCAAAAGAGATGGAAACTTAGCTCCATCCAAAAACCTTGTACAGATATTATAAAACATTTAGTCCTAAATGTCAAGCCTGGAAACAACTAAGATACTATTTATTTATACAAGCTCACTCCATAGACTATAGGATTCAAACTCATGGCAATCTTCCTGCCTCTGCCTCCCAAATGCTGAGCCATCATGCCTAGCTCCAAGACGCATTTTAATAGGTGTATAGCTATGTAATGGATATATTAGTAAGCACTAGAAACAGATGGGTTGTCATTCTATGAAAATACATAGAGGAAATTCAAATGCATATTATTAATCCTAACAAGCCAATATAAAAAGGTTACAAATGGCATAACATTCAGGAAAGGAAAAATCAACATTTACCAGGAGTTAAGAATGAAAGAAAGATAAGCAGACAAAACTGACAATTCTCAGTACAGTGTAGCTACTTCATAAATCTACCCATGCATATAGAATGCACAGTACTGAAGATAAACTCTTCTGGGCTGTGGCCAGGCCTGTAAGTCGATCTGCTTGCAGACTGAGGCAGGAAGATCATGAGTTCCAGCCTTGCTAGAGCTAGAGAGTCAAAATCCCAATATGGGGAACTTAGTAAGACCATGTTTAGTTAGCATATTAATTATACATAGTAATGGATTCCATTGTGGCATTTTCATATATTACATAGATGTTACTCAACTTTCTGGGTCTTGATTTTTTTCCTTGATCAAAGGAAGATCTTGAGCCTGATGATGTATCCAGTCTTTTCTATAATTTTGATTTCTATAAAATATAAATATTTTCTCTTATGTCTAAACACTACCCAGTTCCTTAGAATTTTGCTTAAATAAAATAAACCCCAAATGTCATTTACTATGATCTTTTCTAAGCACTTTACACACAGGCATATGTTTAATCCTCATCATCAAAGTAAGCACTATTATTTTACTATATACATTTAACCTATGAGGAGCTTCAAGCGCTGGATAAAGTGATTTTGTTAGTTTAAGGGTTCATAACTAACAAGTTGTGGGGTTGGTGTAAACTATGGCAATTTGGCTTCAAAAGCAGCACTATAAGCCATCCCTCTTGGCTGTGGGTCTGGGAGTCACACACCTTCTAACCTTGTGACAAATGCTGATTGTTTCAGCTTCCCTACATGTTCACCAGGAACACAGGGTCAGGCTGAACAAACATCTGGTGTCAGAGGTGCATCAGGAAATGAGACAACTCATGACACTCATTTTGACTGACTTCGTGATTAAAAATAAGCTGTCATTGAAAAAATATTATAACCAAGAAATCCCTTTTAGAAAATGAAAATTTCATAAATAATTAAGAGTCTTGACCATTATTGCTACAGTCTAAATGTCTATCCTGCTTTTCAAAGGTCTTCAGTGTATCTAACTTCTCACTCTTAATACTGAGATGTTTCTCATGCAAGACTGCAGTCTTTGGAATCAATTTCTTCTTAGAAAAGCAATAATTTTTCACCTCTTTCCTCTTCTTGTATCAAAATAAATACATTTAACAAACAGTGTTATTCTAGAATTTTATAGATCCGCTTACTGATTTCAGAGTGAAATGGTATGTGACCCTTCTGTGTGGAAAATCACCACCTGAGTTTTCTGACCCACACGGACTCTTATTTAGTTTTAGTCTTCAATAGTGGCATAACTCAGAGGCAGAACTCTTGCCTAGCATGTAGGAGACTTTTGAGTTCCATCCCAAGCACAGTGGGGGAAAAAAGAGCTTAATTAAATATGACTTAATGTTACACAGTTTAAAACTTCTTCTCTAAGTTCACAGAGAAAAAAGAAATTATCTGTTTGAATGAGTGTTAATTTTTGTGCAAATGTGATACTCATTATTAAGTTAAGTAGATATTAGCTAATCTTTTATTGCAAGATCTTATAAGGATTATGTAATGATGTTACATGGCTATATAACAAAACAACTTTGTAGATTACTGAATAAAATTATTTTAACAGCACCAAAGTCCGTGAGGAAAGCTCAAAAAGAACAAACATTTCCAACATTAAAATATTGCTGAATGATCAGGCAGTGGTGGCACACATCTTTGATCCCAGCACTAGGGAGGCAGAAGCATGTGGATCTCTGTGAGATCAAGCCCAGCCTGGTCTACAAGAGCTAGTTCCAAGACAGGCTCCAAAGCCTGTCTTGAAAAACTAAAATTTGTTTGAATGGTGTAACCAGCATGAAAACATGGTTGTTTATGAAGTAGAAGTCTACTTGCCTCCCAGTATCCCAGCATTCATTTATAATAATTAATAAGAAGGCATATGATGGAAGGGAGAAGGGAATAATGGGAAGAGGAATATAATCAATGTACAAGAAATTGTGAAAGAATAAATTGTGAAAATAAAATACTTAGATAATCCATGGAGAAACATGGAAATTTGCCAACTACCACCCATATCTCCCAAAAATACATAGGCTAAACATAGATGCCAAATAAGAATTTATTTTTATGATATGTACAAGGTAAAATCGGAGATGACAACAGTTGTGATTTGGTTATACATTATAAAGTGGAAATGCAGATAGGTCCTTCGGGAACTATAAAAGAAAGCCGAGGACTCATCACAAGGGAGACCTGAAGGTGCTCCTTGAGTGTGTTTTTGCCCATCAGCCACCCCATTAAATAAGCTGAGATGGGTTTAGCCTCAAATGCCTTTTATGCTTTCATAGAAGCATAATTCTTGGATGACTAATTAATAGTGAAGCATGTGGTTTACATGATAAAACCAAGGTCTATTTCTATTCCACCAACTAAGAAATTAGCCAAGAAGTGGCCTAACCTCAAGTTAAGCAATCAAGTCACAGACCTTAACCTGCTGTTTACAAGACACCTCCCAATTGTTCTAGGCTATCTTACATTAAGTAGAATACATTGAATAAAGTTGAGCTCTAAGAAGAAAAGAAATTAATGGAGCATCAAGAAAAGCACACACCAGATCACCTGACAAAGAAGCCCAGCTTCATGAACCAAAGTAACCTGAAATGGAACTGCATGACCTCCAGGTAAACATTGCAGCTAAAAACGTGGAATGTGGGTCTCAGACTAATACACTTGTAATCCTGGTAAAGACAGTCAAGGTTATCGCTGCTTCTCTAAGCAAACCCTGAAGCCCACGCATAGTGACACTTTAACAGGGCATCACCAGGGTTGTGCTGATTGCTTCAGTTTACATACCGCCGGTCAGAGAACTTTGGACCAGCCATCTTTGTTTAGAAAACTTGTAAGATGTTGTATCTCTTTAAGTTAAACAAACCCTTGGACATACACATCTGCTGTTTGATGGACTGTGTTCTAAAATGCAGGTTTCGCAAGTAAGGAAGTGAATGGAAGAATACAAACCACACCTAAGACCCCCATGTTGTGAATATTTTGAATCTCCAATCTTCTGTGTTATCTACATTGCATGAAAAAGGCATTTCTACCTTTCTGTTTCAATCTTCAAGAGAATGAGCCTATTTGGCCCTGAGTTACAACTTTTAAAAATTATTGCTAATGTATGAAATTAAGTATCACAAACTTTTTTCTTTGTTTGACAAGAACGCTTATTGAGACGCAGCAGATATACCCCTAAACAACTTTCTCATAGCACAATTTTGTTTTCTATTAAGTTGTATTAACATATTAGAGGTTTGTTTTTATTTTTAAAACTATAACTTGTGCGCTTGTTTGAGACAGGTCTTCATAGCCAAGGAAGCCCTGGCTGGCCTTTACCTTCATATATAAACCAGGTTGACTTCAAACTCTCTGTAATTCTTCTGCCTCTGTCTCCTGAGTACCAGGATTAAAGGTGTGCCCCATCATATATAGCAATACGACTTCCTTATGAGTTAAGGTGATACAAATCTATAGTAGAGAAAGTTTAAATCACATAAATGAAAAAAGTTGAATTAATTATCCATAAATACTGCAGATTATCTTCAGAATATTAAAATATTACTAGGCTGTGATCACTGTTTACTACAGAGGAAATAGGCAGCCGTATTAAATTCTAATGGTGTTTAGTGATTTCTTCCTTCGTGAAACATTGAAATGCACTGCTTTTACTTTGCGTTCTGGGCTATTTCCTGCTTCAGACTAGGCTACCACTCAGAAGAGCTTATAATAAAGTAATAGCAACTGTGCATTTTTCAAAGTACTGGGTAACAGCCTAGCCAGTAATAGTGGTAATTCAGATGAAGTAATATTGTCACTTTTCAATTTCCTAATCTAACTCAATCATGAACATTTGTGATGTAAATTGTCCTGTCTACCCCACCAATACATTTTATATAGGCCAAGATATATGGTACAAGTTAAGACAGGGAAGAGGTAATTAATTCAGAAGTCCCCCTTCCTGTAGCTTTCTATTTAATATCAATATTGAAACACACTGTTGAATGGCATATTATGCATAAAAATGTTTTTAAATAATTTTAATCTGAGGCTGTGCTAGGTGACAAATATATCCTTAATCCAGCACCCATGAAGCAGAGGCAGATTGAATCTCTGTGAGTTCTAGGCCAGCCAGGGTTACACAGTGACTACATACAAGAGGAAAAGAGGAGAAAGAAGAGGAAGAGGAAAGAAGGAGGAGGAGCAAGAAGAAACAAAGGAGAAGGGGGAGAAATCCTAATCTGCCTACCATTCAGTGGATCATGCATGCCCTAGCCAGGTCGGTCACCACAGAACCTCATATCCTATTCAGTTTCTAACTGCTATATTAAGCTGATGTAGAACCAAGGAGAGCAATGACAGCTTTTGGGGAAATCTTTTTGTCATGACAATGAAGGGAAGGCTGGAAAATAGTCATAGCCATTCCGCAGAGTGTTATGAAATCTGGAGTCAACCCTCACTGATGTTCTGGTAATGGAATTGAGAATGCCAACTGAGAAAGTCCCCCCAGAGGGTAGCACAACACTGAAAGATGAGGTCCTGAGGCCTTCCTTTCTCTTCAGAGCACAAGAGAATCAACTTAAAGCTTGGTTCTGAACAAGAACTTCCAGTCATCTTGTACTGAGTTCCATTTTAACTAAAAGTCTTTAGACTCATGAGTCCTTCAGACACAGAAGTCCATGTCTTCTTCAACTCCCCTCATCTAAGTACTAGCCCTACCATTGCTGAAGAGCCCCATTTCAGTCACTGTATTCTGCCCCAACAGGAAATTTGCTATGTTTTACATACCTATCAGAGGACACAGTCAGTGACATGTGATTGGTCTCTCTGATGATGACCTCAATGAAATTACATTACCCTTGCTGCCCATCATCTTTGTGAAACAATTGTTTACTTTCTTATTTGCTGACCTTTTTTATTCAAAAAAGTTTATAGAATACATTTTGTATGTTTTCCTCTACCCCAATTCCTCCTAGATCTTCCCCACCTCCCTACTCTCTACCCACCCAACTTTATGTTTCTCTCTCTCTTAAAAAAAAAAAAAAAAACTAAGAAACACATACACAAACCACAAAAAAACCCAGA
Source organism: Phodopus roborovskii (assembly GCF_943737965.1). Classification (NCBI taxonomy): domain Eukaryota; kingdom Metazoa; phylum Chordata; class Mammalia; order Rodentia; family Cricetidae; genus Phodopus; species Phodopus roborovskii. The sequence goes on from NW_026126525.1 coordinate 13,478,317, forward strand.
AATCAAAATAAACAAGCAAAAAACTAATAATGCAAGAAAAATGCTCAAAGAATAAAATGAGACTAAATGTCCACAAAAATACTATTGAGTTTGTTTTGTGTTGGCATGGGGACTGCCATGAAGTGTGGTTAACAAACCCATTGAGACACCATTGGAGAAAACTAATAGCTTTCTTACAAATGGGTATCAGTTGCCAACACAAAGTAAACTCAATGGTATTTTTATAAACTTCTTGCAAAAGCTAACAATACAAGAAAAATATTCAAAGAAAAATGAGACTAAATGTCTGCAAAAATACTATTGAGTTTATTTTGTGTTGACAAACTACTCCTGGGCATGGAGACTGCCATGATGTGGCTAACAAATCCAGTGTGACACCATTGGAGAAAATTAATATCTTTCTTCCAAATGGGTATCCGTTGCCAACACAAAGTAAACTCAATGGTGTTTTTATAAACTTCTTGTCTCGTTTTGCTTTGTTACCCTTCCTACACTCAAAAATTTGTACTGTCAGAAAGATTGCAAGTAGTCCAAGACCTGTCCGCAATCTGGTCTATAATGCAAGTTCTAGGCCAATTAGGATTACATAGCAAAATCATTTTATAATAATAAAATACATCATTTCCTGTAAAATAAATTTTAAACTCTTATAACATACTAGGCTCTATGTTCAGTTCTAAAAGGGAAGTAGCCAACAAAGTAAGAGCCCTCAAACCCTGAATCATTCGTCCATTTTGGGGATTAAAAATGAGAACTTTTCTAAATCAGTGAAAAGCCAAAGATTAGTGGGACAGTGTTAAAGGGAGGAGGGTGTACATAATTGGTGTTTAATAATGTCCATCAATGACCAAGAGAGCCAAGCTTTTATTAGAGCAAGGAGATACATGGAAAAGGAGGGGGAGGAGAGAGGGACAGAGCTGGAGAAGAATAAGAGAAGCAGAATGAAGCAGCACATGTGCCAGACTCCACCCAAGTTACTGAAGGTGGGAAGGGGAAGAAAGAGGCAAATAAATAGACATAGGCATAAACATGCACACGCACAGGCACGTGTGCATGCACACACACACATACACACACTTAACGAGGACATTTTTGAAGGTTTTTTTTTCTGAATTTCCTCTGCATTACCGTCTCTTTATTCAATGATTTAGGAAATCTTGAATTTTTAGAGAAGGAATTCAAAATGACAGAAATGTTAATATCCATCTTTCACCATACAAAGTTTCCAAGTAATTTTGACAGCTTTGGCTAGAAAATGTCTTACTGTAGAAAATGCCTTACTGTTTCATCTCTTTCATCTACGTACCAAAAAACAAAACTTGAATAGCCTCAATCTGAACTGTCTTTTGTCTTCTTTTCCAAATCCTTAAATGTAGAAATTCTGACTATAAGTAAGGGCCATTGCATTCTACTTGAAAACAAAATAGAAAGCGTTTCCAGGGGTAGGGAAAGGCATGAGGAGTGAGGATAGATGAATATACCTTTAATGTCACTCACATCTATCAGCCACTAAAGGGAAAGCACAATGATGGGGAATCAGAGAAAAAGCCAAAAGTAGTTTTCACTGCATCTCACTTGAAACTCTTTGAAAATGTTCCCATCTAGGCTAAATGGAGAGACCCTTGTATAACTGAAGTGATCACTATTGTATGGTGCTACAAAACCTAGCAGTCTCCTGATGTTTATTCCTTTCTTTACCTTCATTTAGTCCACGGGCCCTCTAATCAATCACACCCTCTTGTCTACCAATCCTATAGCATTGTCTATGTTAGATGGTGTGTGTGTGTGTGTGTGTGTGTGTGTGTGTGTGTGTGTGTGTGTGTACACAGGCACACAAGACAGACAGTGAGACATAGAAACAGAGAGAGCATGCAGATGCCAGAAGACCACCAGAATACCAAATAATTTTCACCTTTTCTTTTGAGACAGAATCTATCATTAGCCTGGAGCTCACCAAGTAGCTAGGCTGGCTTGCCAGCTCTGCTTCCCCAGTGCTGGGATAACAAGCCTTCTTGTTATATCCTTGTGCTTGCAAAAAACAAGCACTTTACTGATGGAGCCATCTACCCAGCTCCAGTACTGAATCATAATAGTTCAATCATGTCCTAAATGAATGAATAAGAGGCATGCACACCAAGTTCTTGGACCTACAGATGGGCCTGAAGTAGTTTAACAACTCTAGTTGGTGTTGATTAATCTGTTACAATGTGCAAAGATAGACAAATATGGTCCCTGCAAAGCTTCACTGTTGGCTTAAGAGAAGAAGGCTAAACTAAAACATTTTCAGCTACAAAGGCTTTCAAATATCCTCAAAGAATAAAACAAAATCATAGATAGGACAGATGTAATAGGATGATATCCGGTGGAATACTAGAACTGCATTCAAGAATACTAAAGAAAAGACTTTAGTACAAAATACTCTCAAGCGGGGAAATATAGGACCTTCTGTACTCAGCTGATCTGGTACATAAAATCCTAATCATCCTTTAGGTCAAGACCTGGCCAGGGCCATCATCCTGATCACCATTAAGTCCTTACAGTAATACTTCCTGGAGATAAGAACATGGTGTTCAGAGCAGATCTCAGGCAGAATGGCCTAAGCCATTTTAGAAGATAACAGTCCCTTTGGCAAGAGTTTATCAGTAAGTCCAATGTCAAATGGAAAACTCATCTAGAACATTCACAACATGTCTTATCCAGAAGAACGCACCCACGCATGTTTACCTACTGTGTGTTCTTCTACAAACCTACCCAGTTCTCTGCAAATTTGTTGACTCTGGACATGAAATTCTAATCACAGGAATTAGAGGTCACTTAACACCAAATAAGAGCTCACCAACACCACTCCAGAAGACAGGCAGCAGGGAATGCATCCCTTCCTTCTGCCTGTATCCACTCTTGCCAATATTTTCACATCATTTTCTGTTGTGATATTTCATTTGTGCATTAACAAATAAAGCTTGCCTGAGAATCAGATGGTGGACCCAGCCACTAGTTAACCATAGAGGCCTAGACACATTCACAGCATACAGAAAAATATCACACGTTATTTTTTGATAATGTTTCCATGTTGCCCTTACATCAAAAAGGCCTCTGGCATTGATCACCAGTACTAGAGTTACCAACTACTCTTCTCTTGTATGACTTTCCTTTCATGGAGAGAATTTCTTTGATTGTCCACTTTCTTCTCACTTTCCTATCCAATAAAATTTGGAACCATCTGGCTTTTCCAGATAGCAATATAAAGGAGAAATTATCAGAAGTATTTGCCACTCCAGAGTCACTCTGATGAGTGTGCTTCAAATACATCCATGATTCCATTACTTGCAGAAAAATGTCTTAGCCGCTCATGTATCCAAAGATGTCAGCAGAGTAACAAGACAGCCTTTAGTAAAGCATTTTCTTCAACACATCCCACACTGTGAATGATTTAATCTTAATTTTATTTTTATTTAATATTGTTTTTTCAAGGCAAGATTTCACTGTGTAGCCCTGGCTATTCTGGAACTCATTCTGAAGATCATACTGGCCTCAAACTCATAGAAATCTGCCTGCCTCTGACTCCCAGTGCTGGGAATTAAGCGAGTTTATTAATCTTAATGATAAATTGCCAAGTTTACTAATCTTAATTTTAAAATGAGCTTCCAACTGCCCAAATACTCTCGCAAGTATGCCAACTCAAAAAAAAATAGTTCTTTCTATATAGAGAAAAAGAAAATGGCTTATGAATACACAAGACCTCTATAGACACTAGAGGAGCACCTACTAGTGCCATTTTCCTAAATTAATAGGTTTTCTAAATGTGTTCTAGAAGCTTATTCTTATACCCACAGATAAGAATAGTTCTCACCATTCATTAAATAACTTTCAACTTATAGCACATGGAGGCTATTCCATGATGTGTCTAAGAGATAAACACCTGGTTAAAATGAAAAGAATAAGTGATTGTGGAGTTCAATGCAACTCCAACACCTAAAGCTCAGGGGACATCAAAGAGTATGCAGAAAGGTTGTAAGAGGCTGAGGACCAGGATGCCTGCTATGAGACATTATCTTCTAGGCATGGTAGGGATACTGCATCTGTGAAATCTAAAACCAAAAAACAAACCATTGCATAAATAAGACCTTGCATAGTGACAACACCAGTCAACATGCCAGACTAGATGGGGGAATTTCACAAGGCCCTACCCTAAGGAAGAGCTAAAATTAATAAATGGCTGAGACAGGAACACTCAGTTTTCTGTAGAATCTGGTCTCTTCATAGTCAACCCTAAAAACATGTACAAATGGACAACACTAAATAGATTCAGCATGTGTATGTAACAATCATAATTAAAGAAGAGGCTTGAATTTGATAGAGAATAAAGGGAAGGCACAGGAGTTGTGTGATGAGGGGGATTGGAAATACACAAATACAGTATTCATGTATGTAATTCCCTAAAATTAAGAACAATTTTTAAATGACCTCTAAAATATTTCCTTGGGGATAAAGTTGTAGCTCAGTAATAGTGTTCACCTAGTGTGCACAATGCACTAAAAAGAAAAGTGAAGGAAGAATGGAATGTGTAAAATGTCACTGCCACCACTTAGATTAACAGAAGAGAGTGTATATTGATGGGAACATATAAGTTATGTTTTCAGTGTTTAGATTGATTTATTTGTTCTACAGCATGAGTGTTTTATCTGCATGCACATGTGTGCATGTGCCTGGTGACTGCAGAGCTCAGAAGAAGGCATGAGGTATAGGCAGAAAGAGGAAGTCAGAGGAGATAATCAAGGTGCAGAGGAGGCACCACACTCACAAGACACGGAGGAAGTCAGACATACAGAACGAGTGCAAGGTAACAGACAAGGAGCTGGATATGGATTTCTAGTCCTGCAGTCTCTCAGGCAGGCCACAGCAGACAGGGAGGAGGCTCCCAGCTGTGGCCTGCAAACTGGAGCCAGCTGCCAGTGCCATGCACCGGTGTCATGCACAAAACTGAGCCACACAGCAGCTGACTTGGGAGTTTAAGCTATGTCTTACATAGTCAGAGAACACTGCAGAATCTTAGTAAAGCCAGGTCCAGATACAGAAAAACCTTTAAAATGTGCTTAGATGCTAAATAAAGTAAAAAACTGGTATAGTTATAGAAAAATGTTAAAAAATAATAAAGTAAAGTAATATAAAAAATAAGCCATGTACTTTGCAAACATATCCCCCATGGAGGGATAACTGCCTTAACCTAGAGACAGGAGAGAAGCCCTAGTCCCTACTTCACAGGACCTGTCAGATCTACATGACCCCAACTGGATGACATTCCCCTACATATGGTATTGTGGTGGGGGGTTGGGAGGGGAGAGTGTTTAGAGTGCATGTGAGAGGGCAGAGAGGGTAAAAGGGAGGGAAGGAGGGAGGGAGGGCTGGAAGGGAGGGAGGGAGGGAGAGGGAACTGGGATCGACATGTAAAATAATAAATTAAAAAAAAAAAAAAAAAACGCTTTGACTCCAAAATTTAAGTTGAAGAACAAGTTACTGGGGAAAAGGATTTCTATTTTTGTTTCCACAGAAAATGAAAAGATGTGGATTCCTTCCAGACTAATGTGGTTTGATCACGCCAGACCGCCTGAAACAGAGTACAAGCTGATCCTACATTCCAAACAGCTGGACAAAACAGCCCTACAGACTACAGCTAGGATATCTGAATCTTCTTCGAATTCCCCAAGACAGCGCCCCTTATCAGCAGGAAGTAGTTTGGAAAGAACGACGCCCAAATTCCCAAATATTGTGTATAAATGTTTGTTTTCATTTAATTGGACTTTGTTATATAAAATTAAATAAAAAAATTATATAAAAAAATAAGCCATGTAAAGATGAGAAATACACAGGGAGACTGGATCCTGTATGATGCTTTCTTGACTTTCAATTTCTTAAATTTTAATGTACAAAAGATAATAGCTTCTGAGAGACATTGTATTATGGAAACTGCTAAATTATTTAAGAATGACTTAACTTCAAAATGGAAGTCAGAAGATATATTGTGTTGGAAGAGAGATGTATACTCATGTTTCCACAGGAAACAAAAAGCTATGGCTCTCTTCAAAAGTAATAATGATCAGATTTGATTGAGGGAGACCTCCTGAATATCCTGGCTACAGACATAAAGAAAGAAACCAAGAATTATTACAGGACAGATGACATGATGATCCCTCTACTATGGGAACAGCTCTGAGACTGGATGAAATATGATAAATCTTGTTGGTTACAGAGTCCTCATGACTTATTATTACATGTCATCCTTTCATATAATGGATAAGAGATTCATATTGCAGTTTGGTTATGCAGTCCAAATGGACTTATAAAATTGACAGATAATTATTACCTGCTCAAACATATAACAAAAAGTCATCTTTAACTGAATTGTGTGAATTGTGCACACTGCATAGTCCATGATTGTGTTAATGCAGATATGTTACCTTTGAAAGTTTATGTGTTTTCAAAAAAAGACAAGACCCCAATAAAGAAAAGTACCCTAATTGAGTCATCCTCTCAGAATGCCTCTGTTGCAGTTTCCTCAAAATTCTGCTACAAGAACAACTTCAAAGCTAGTAGTTGAGATGGTCCAGCACCGTGGTCTATCAGCTAAGACCAGATAAGCTCCACACTTTACCATCACACAAGACTAGCTCTCCCAGGACTTGACCATTATCCCAATTTTCTCAGGGACCCCTAAAGATGACATTACCCTCCCCCACCCCAGACAACAGAAAGCAGTCTAGAGAACATGGCACCCACATTCCCAAGAGGTAGGTTGGGTGGTCTTTAGCCATTTGGTGGGTTATGAATGTTTGTCATTGTTTAAAGGGGTTGATTATAAGCTATTAACTGGTCATGGTAAGGGAGAAAACCAAGCAAGGGAGTTTGGATTCAAGGATCTCTTTGAAAAGAAAAAGGAATGATAGGAAAAAAGGTTAGATTATTGAATCTACTTTTAACTAAAAGGCCACTATTAATCTCAAATATTTTACATTGGTATGGATTTTTGTAAATTGATACAAATTTAAGGTTATTTTAAAGAACATACTCCTTTTGTTTCTACTTTTAAGATATTTTGTATATTAATACAACTGTAAGGGTTTTTGTTATACTGTGTATATGTTTCTATTCTTGTTTAAGGTATTGAACCTATGCTTCTCAATATTAAAATGTAAAGTTTTAGTCTTCTATAAAAATCAAACTTGTAGTTATGTTAGATATGCTTCCAAGGTTAAACAGGGGTACATTTTAAATAGATTGTCTCCAAACACTTCAAATACCTACAAAATATGACATTTAAAATGTTTTAATAACATTAGGCTTTTTATGACAGTGAGACAAGTCTGCTCCTGGCAGCACCAATTTACTTCCAAAAAGGAAGATGGGCATCAAAGAACCTCCATATGGAGTTTGCTTTCTTTGTGGCAAAGCTAGTCACTAGGCAAGAAACTGCCCTTGCTTCCACTGCTGACAGGAAGCTGTTAAAACTGGACAAGCAGGACACAAAAGAAGGCAACTGCCAAACAGTGTGACTGTCCTTCTTCACAGAAAAAAACTGTTACATAGTCTAGGCCTATAGGCTGAAGATGGGTACCCCAACTTTTCAAAAGAAACTTGGGTGACTGCAGGCATCCAGCTGTCTCTGTCATTTATGTAGTTTTGGAAGTTGCTTTCTCTGCACTTCCTGTTTACTCGGGTAATATTATATCCTTCTTGGGTCTGTGATGCAGTTGAAGACTAGTTATAGTTGCAACTCCTCGTTACCAAATTCAAAAGCATAAAAACTCACAAAAAAGATATGAAGTATATAAGTTTGAGAGACATAAAAGCTTAAATTGTTTATCTAAAAAAAATGTTCTGAAGACCAAAATGACAGTTTTGGGTGGTAATAAAAGTTTACTAGGAAATAATTCAGGTATAAAACTTTAAATTCATCAAGATAAGATCAAAAATAGAATATTTTCTCCAAATATGCCAAATACAAACAGACTGGACATTGTGAATGTAATTATTACCTGATAACAGTTCTTATTTTATGTAGTTTTACTGTGTTAGAGTTAAACCTTTCCTTTTTATTTAGACAAAAGTGAGAAATGTTGTGGGATATTTGTATACTGTGTAATATTTTGCCGTGATGGTTTAATAAAAAGATGAATGGCCAACAGTTTGTCAGGAGGTATATGTGGAACTTCTTGACAGAAAGAGGAAGTCAGAGAAGATAATCAAGGGGCAGAGGACACACTAGACATGGAGGGAGTTGGGCATATAGAATGAAAGCCACATGGCAAAAATGTGGATTAATAGTAATAGAAATGGGTTGATTTTAGTTATAAGAACTAGTTAGTAACAAACCTAAGCTGTAGCTAAAGCTTTCATAATTAATAAGTCTCTATGTCATTATTTGGAAGCTGGCTGGCAGGATAAATAAAGCCTCATTGCAATTTTTCATTCTTTTCTTTAACTTTACTTACTTTATGTGTGTTAATATGTTGTTCACATGCACATATATATATATATATATATATATATATATATATATATATATCATGTGTACCTGTTGGATCCCCTGGAATTGGGTTGCAGATGGCCATTATGTGGATACTAGAAATTGAACTCAGGTCCTTTGCAAAAGCCACAAGTACTCTTAACCACTGAGCCATCTTTCTAGTCCTGGCATCCAGCCCCCCCCCCCCAAGAAACTAAAGGATGGTAGACATGACATTAATATTAACAACAAAAAGAAAAAAACAGAAATGTATTGTTTGCAGAAACAAATATTGCCAAAGTTGAAAATTAGTAAGCTTTGTGGCTGTGTATTTTATTGAACAATTCCTCTAAGGTTCTCTGCTTTTCTAGGGCCAACACTAAGCCCCCACCCCAATATCTAGTAGCTAGAATAATTTATATCTATGGATATAGAGATTTTATGTATGTCTTTTAAATGCACACAGTTTAAGCTCTGTGTTCCTTATATATGTGCATATACACAATGCATATATATCCATCACATGTATTATAAATTCTGAAAATGTATACATTACATAATTAATAGAATGCAATATATCCAAATAGAACACTAAAGAAACAATAAATACATTAACTTCTACTGTCAGAACAGTTTATTTTTATATAGGACTAGAATTTTTCTCTGTGCCTACATTTAAAGTTCCTGGAAATGTCAATGCTTAGGAAAATTAAGCCTTTTGTATTTGTGTTTTTATAAAATGCAGAACATAGCGTACCCAACTGTGTAAAATTTTCTTTAAGAGGATTCCAATTCTATCTGTTGCCCTGGCTAGGTAGGAAGTTTTTAAATAATTGTATCTGCATTGGACGTGGTTGGCACATAACTGTAACCCCAACACTTGGGAAGCAGAAGCAGACAGGGTTTTTAATTTTGGTTTTTGTGGGGTTTTGCTTTTGGTTTTGGTTTTTTTTGTTCTTCATAGTGAGTTCCAAGCTAGCTTGGGCTACCACTACTATTGGTCTCAGGTACATACATACATACATACATACATACATACATACATACATACATAGCTCTTTTACTTATTTTCCAAGTTTTCAATATGCTATGTCATCCTTTCTTTTTCTTAAATCCAGGGTTCCTGATTCAATAACTTAATTAGGTAAATCTTCAGTCTCTTGCAGTAGTAAGGGAAGGGTAGTTAACTTGGGTGCACAAAGAGGAAGGAATATCTGAAGAACTAACTGGTGTTCTAATTTCACTTAATCTTTCAGTTATTTATCCTTCCTTCATCTCTATCCTCCAAGTTTCAGATTTCTTTTTTTTATAGTTATATCTTGTATGGCATTTATCAATTGCATTTTTGTTTCTATATGCTGCACTAGTTTACTAGGTATGCTATAGATGACTTAACATAACTGACATTTACTCTTACAGTTTGGGGGAAGTCAGAGTCTAAAATCAATGTGCCAATAAGGCAATTCTCTCTCAGAAGGTGTAGAGGAAGAATATGTTCCACTGGACTCTAGCTCCTAGTAGCACTGAATGTTTCTGTGCTTGGAGATACAGTACTCCAACCCTTCGTCATCACATGGTACCCTCCCTGTCTTCCCATCATCTCCTCTTGGGGCATGCCTGTTTCCATGTATAAACACATCCTTTCCATGAAGATAACAGTGAAATTTGACTAAAATCCACCCTTACAACCGCATCCAAATATGGTTAAATCTGTAAGTACCATATTTCTATGGTTATCTTCTGGGATGCTTAGAATTAGACTCTCAATGTTTCTTAGCATATCTTCTTTGGGAGATTGTGCTGTTGTTCTCATTTTTTTTTTTTGTTTCCTTTAAAAATAACTATGTGCTCAATGTGCTTACTAGGTTGCTCAGGCTGGCCTCCTCCTGCCTTATCCTTCCAAGTGGCTGAATTATAGGGGTGTGTGTGTGTGTGTGTGTGTGTGTGTGTGAGAGAGAGAGAGAGAGAGAGAGAGAGAGAGAGAGAGAGAGAGATCTTAAGTATATCCAGCCATAAGCTATATAACATTGACAGAATGTCAATGATGGGTCACATCCAGCATGTAAAAGTATAACACAGGACCAAGCAGATGCTTCAGTTGGAAAGGGAGCTTGCCACCTCAGTGCAAACCTGATTACCTGAATTCCATTCCTATAGCTCATATAATGTCAACAGGAGAGAAATAACTCCACAAAGTTGTCTTCTGACCTCCACACATGTGGCACATGCAACCATATACATCATACAAACACGAATAACAAATAATTTTAAAGTATAGCACATAATTGGGTTCAATATACAAAATTGAATTATGACACTAAACAGCTAAGCTTCTTTCTGCATTCTCTTTGCTATAGTTTGATCATTAAACGTCAGGGGGAAATGGGCTTTTCATTTTAAAGAATTAACCGAAGAGAAGGAACTCATCATCATTTTTATTCATACCACTATCCAAGAAGATATATTACAGGGAAATTTAATGCCAAGAAGCTTTGAAAATGAAATTATTGACTCTGTGCCAGCAAAAACTTGAATCCATTTATTAAAAAACATAGAAAGAGTGTTGGTGGGCAACCAGGAGTCTTTCAAGATGAATAGTAGTTTCCAGGGAGGTAGGATACATCCCAAAAGGTGCCAGTTACATAATGTTTTGCTGATTTAGTAAGCCCATTTGTACTGTTTTTTTACTAATTACCAGATATATACATTAATAGAGTAAAATTAAAAATGTATTCTCACTACACTCATATATATTGTTAGAAATCTCTTTTTTTTTTTTTCCTCTGTAGTTAGTCATGCATCTTCTCCCCATTGAGTGGTAAAGAATAGGATAAAAAGTAATTTCTGAAATTAACCTGTGAGGTGTGTGCCAATCTGCTCCTGTACACACACCAATGCCCACTACCCCCATCTCTTCTCCCTAAATGTGCACTCCAGAGATGGGATCAAGTGTTCAAGGTCAGCACGTGGCTAACCTTCTTGATAAATTATTTTGTTTGATTGGAACAATTACCAAATGTTCCTATTTCCTATTGCTGTAACATTAAAATGTATTCCTGTGTAGCCATGCCTCCAACAGGCCTGACACTCACTTCTCCCGCCAAGACTTCAGCTTAGAGAGGGAGGTCAAGACTGAGAAATGGGTGCCATTCTTGCTCTCCCCCTCAGTTTCCTGGGGTTGTACCATGCAGATTCAATCTTTCTTCTTTCTTCAAGCCCAACACATCCTTGACAATCACTGATGTTGTAGTCTACTCAAAATTCTGTAAATTCTGTAAAATTTCAAAGTTAGGAAGAAACGCATTAAAAGTTTAACAGCCTGCTTCTTGATACCTTTAGGGGAGGTATGTAATTCAGAAACGGTTGTTGTTTAAATTTATCTATGAAGCCTAGATTTCAAGATTGTGATGACAAACTTCTTTTTGGTGGTACCACTATATTCTTTATTGAAGAACTTCACATTTACACATCACTAGAGCAAGAAATAAAGTGTATGCATCAAACTCAGAAATTGTCAATATGTTGCTTCATCTTCATTCCTCCTTCTGCTTAACTCTCAAAGTCAGTTTTAACTATGTAGGGTTGTAGCTTATTTAGTACCAGCATAGCATACACAGAGCTCTGAGAAGAAATTCCTGCACCACATAAACAGAGCCTTGTGACACAGATCCATCCCCCAGCATATAAGAATCAGAGACAAGAGGACCAGCAAGTCCTGGTCATCTGCATCTAAATAGGGAATTTGAAACCGATCTAGGAGATATGGACCCATGCCTTAAAAATAAACTGATAAATTTCAGATGTTGTATTTTCCTCTCTTTTTATATTTCTGCCTGAGCCCTACATAGAAACTCCTCTAAAAAAAAATTAAAAATAGTAGTTGAGAGTCTTAAGCTAACTATGAAAAAACTCCCAAGTACAGAAATACACAAGAAAAAAACATCCCTGGCAAACTGGTGAAATGAAAAAAAAAAATCCATAGTAAATCCTATGTAATAGTAAGTGTTTTTTTTTTTTTTTTTTTTTTTTTCATTTTGGTCTGACAATTTACACTTTAAAGTCTTTTGTGTTCCAAATTGTGTCATTCTTTCTGTGAGTAATATTTATTGTTGACTCATAACAAAACGATATTTAAAATTTAACTGTTCCCTTTGAATTTTCTTACTTGAAAGTTTAATGGCCATTTTCCTGTTACAGTAAACAAAAGAAACCCAGAATGGAAATTATGTATTCACTGTGAATATAATCATGTTTCTAAATCATGAATTTGGGAGGAGAAGCATAAACCATAGGCATACATTTGTACAAAATTTGTAAGTTTTACCCAATTGAAGTTCTCAGCTAGTCTGTAACTCATTCACTTCTGTGGAAGAAAATTATACTTTAAAAACAAAAAACTACAAATTTTCATGATTTTCTTGATGTGATTTTCTGATCTCTTTGGGTTTTTCGGTTTTGATTTTTTTTTTTTAAATCCAGTGTTCTTGTGAAACTGTAAATTACTTCCACTGTTTATTCAGTTACACAATATATACTGAGACTTCCAGATGGCTTCTTATAACGAAGTTAGAGCAATCTTGTTTTTATTAAACACACTCCATGAAAAATTTCCAAAGATAAATGATGCAAATTCATTATGGCAGGGAGAACAAATGCTTCAGAATACATAAACAGCTTCTTTTATTCTGAGGTACATAGAAAGTCTCTGTGATACTGTTTAATGCCAAGGACTGTGCTGAGTTTGAGTTTACAGGTGTTGAACACAGAGGGCGGGAGAGGATGAGCCTGAATTCTAATTTTGCCTCTGCTCTCATGTGCTGTGATGTAAGTCTAACTCATTTGATCCTGTTGTCATGTGCAAAACATAGTGAGAATAGATCTCATATTTTCTTTCTCTGTGTGTATGTATATGTGTGTGTGTGTGTGTGTGTATGTGTGTATGTATGTATGTGTATGTATATGCATGTGTATGTGTGTGTGTGTATATGTGTGAGTCATATACAATGCAGGTAAGCACAGTTAAAGAGCACGTTAGTGTTATTTTAGCATTACTGGTTTTGAATCTGTATCTAATGATTCAAAGAGAACTAGACAGTGATTATAGAACATGTCTTGTTAGTGGCAATATTAAAAAGCCTAATTGAATTCCATACACTTAATGGAAACCAGAGTTTGAAAGAAAAGCAATATGTTCAGAAACAAAGCAATAAACAGGTTGAAAAAATTCCAGAGACTATGCACAAAAAAGATGCTGTGTTTCAGAAACCTTAACTTTAATAAAACAAAAGAGTTGGTAAATTATGCCAGTAAATTGTATGATAAAATAAGTTTGCCTAGACAAACACCCAACGATTTACAATCTAAATTGACAAAAATTTATGTATTCAAGAAACTCATCTTTTATAAAAATTGTAATAATAATTCTTCATTTTTTCTTAGACTATCAGAGTGTTATGAAAATTAAAATGTGTTGCTTTTATAACCAGATGAGAAATAAGCTGTTTTTGGAGTCTAAACAGACTTGTATATTGTATCATAATTATTTTAATGATATGTCAACCCTAAGAGTTATTTAAGAGGATGTGCTGTGTTATCTTTTGAAGTAATATATGAACATGCAATCTCTTTTGCACAAGGACATTATCCTGTTAGACTCTAGATGCTCAGGTCATATTTGTGAAACTGAACTGAACTAATTAGACAGATTGTTTTGATTGTCATTGAGCATTACAGGCTTCTTCAAAGAAAGCTACACAAGTCTGATAAAGGCCAAGAGCCCACAGAAAATTGTCTCTGCTTCGTGTAGTTAACTGTTTAAATATCCACTGAACATTCACTGATCCCTAAAAGAGTAAGAAAGGAAATGTCCCAGTAAACATATTTTTACAAAAGAAAAATCAACTCACTCTGAATAAGTCATTTCCTCTCTCTTCTAGAAACCACCGTATTTGGAGTGAGTAGCATGTACATACACTTTATAAAAGTATCTAATTTTCTTGATTCATACATGCCTCAGGAGAACTTGGGAGTGAAGATGCTACATGGGAAGAGAAGCTTCCTCATTACCTTTGTGCAACATTAAGCAATCCAAATTATTCTTGTCAAACAGACAGCATATCAGCCAACTCTGGCTTTCTTGGTATTCATCCAAACATTTGCTTTTTCATGGCATGTTCACTCCATGGTCATGGCCATTTTTAAACATTAAGTTCTTCAACCTTTGGACTTCAGACCAATAATAGGTGATAGGCATTTCAACGATTTTTTAGTTAAGTGGGGGGAAATTCAGTGGATTAAGAACTTTATAAAACATAGCATTTGTCGAACACTTACCGTGTGCCAAACAGGGGTTTACAGGGTTTTCTTTTTCCAGTATGACTCTCACAGGAAGTGGGAAATTGATTTTCAGAGAGGTTAGGTAACTTACTCAAGGCCAAAGAGCAAGTTAGAAAATAAGCCACAATTCCAACCCAAATCGGACTTAACCACTTATTATTGATTATGTTGTTAGTAAAAAAGCGAATCATTAAACTTTACAGCATGTTCAGTACCCCAGGAACACAAACCAGGGCATGATGGCCATGCCTATAAGCCAAGCACAATGGAGCCTGAAGCAGAATTGCCCCATCTCAGAAACAAGGAGAGAGAATGAAACCCTATCAGTTTTTCTATATGTGAAACTGTTAACTTTTCTGTTCCTGAAGCCACATTTAAGAAGGAAAAATTGGCAAAAAAATGATCTTTTAAAGTATTAGTAAGTTTTTGATTCCTAACGATATTCTGGTATACGAAAAGATCAATGCCTTATTCAATCATCATCAGAGAAGCTTCCTCCTACAGCAGATGGAAAAAAATACAAAGACCTACAGCCAGACACTACACAGAGAGAGAGACCTTGGAACACTCAGCACTAAATAGGATGTCTCCATTAAATCCCTCCACTGTGGGCTCAGGAAACTCTGTGGAAGAGGAGGCAGACAGAGTGTAACAGGCAGAGGGAAGGATAGACACCTCCCCCAAAAACAAACAATCAAAACCCATGAGCAAACCCTACATCATCTCACAGACAGAACAGCATGCACAGGGCCTGTACGATCGGCACCAGGACCTCTGTGTAGATACTGTGTCTTCCAGTTTAGCATTTTTATGGGATTCCTAAATGTGTGGATGAGTGGATCTCTGATTCATCTGTCTTTTCTTGGGTTCTTTTCCTTCTTTTGGTTTGTTTTGTCCAATTTTGATGTGATAGTTTTTGTTTGTCTTAAATTTTATTTTGTTATATTTAATTATTATGTCTTAAAAGTCTGCTCTTTTCTAATGAGAACAGATAGGGAATGGATCCAGTCGGGAGGAAAGGTGGGGAGGGGATGGGAGGAGTAGAGGGTTGGGAAACCATTGCACAATGTATTATGTCAGAAGATAATCCATTTATTTATTTTTCTTATTTTTACATATCCATCCCAGTTCCCTCTCCCTCCCTACCATGCCCACCCACCCTCCCATCCCATTTTATCCCTCTATATACTCCACCACATACTCCACCGGGAGGGTGATACCTTCCAGGAGGGATCAACAAAATCTGTCAAGTCATTTGGAGTAGAGACTAGGCCCTCCCTCCTGCCTCTAGGTTAAGGGAGTATCCCTCCATGGGGATTGTGCTCCCAAAGTCTTTTGTGCACCAGGGATACATCCTGGTTCTATTGTCAGAGGTCCCATAGACTGCCCAGGCCTCCTAACTAAGACCCATGTTCAGGGGGTCTGAATCAGTCCAATGCTCATTTCCCAGATATCAGTCTGGGGGTCCATGAGCTCCCCCTTGTTCAGGTCAGCTGTCTCTTTGGGTTTCTGTAGCTTGGTCTTGTCCTACCTCTTTGTATATGGATTTCAGTTTGGCTCAGTGTTTAGCTGTGGGTATCTGCTTCTGTTTCCATCAGCTACTAGATGAGGGCTCTATGATGGTGGATAAGTTAGTCATCAATCTCTTTATCAGGGAAGGGCATTTATGGTAGCCTTTCCACTGTTGCTCAGATTGTTAGTTGGGGGTCAGTATTGAATGAAGGTCGCTGGAAATTTCTCTAGAGTCAGTTTTCTCTTCAAACCTATAAAGGCTCCCTCTTTTATGGTCTCTTTCTCTCTCTCTCTTTCTCTCTCGTCTATTTCTCCACTGACTCAATCTTCCTAGTCCCACATGCTTTCCTCTCCTCCCCTTCTCTTTCTCCTAGCTCCCTCTCCACTCACTGCCCCCCATTCCTTCCAATATGCTCAGGAGATCTTGTTCCTTTCCCCTTCTGTGAGGGACCTTGTATGAATCTCTTAGATTCCTCCTTGTATCCTAGTTTCTCTGGCAGTATGAATTATGTGCTGGTGATCCTTTGCTCTATGTCTAAAATCCATATATGAGTGAGTACTTACCATGTTCCTCTTTTTGTAACTGGTTTATGTCATTCAGGATGGTTTTTTCTAGTTCCATCCATTTGCCTGTGAATTTCAAGATTCCATTGCCCTCCACCAGAGTAGTATTACATTGTGTAGATGTGCCACATCTTCTTTATCCCTTCTTCAGTTGAGGGGTATCTAGGTTGCTTCCAGGTTCTTGCTATTACAAATAGCTACAAACATAGTTGAACACATGTCTTTGTTGCATGGATATGGATCATTTGGGTATATGCCTAATAGTGGGCATGTTGGGACCTGTGGTAGACTGATTCCCATTCTCCTGAGGAACCATCATACTGATCTCCAAAATGGCTGTACAAGTTTGCACTCCCACCAGCATTGGAGGAGTGTTCCCCTTTCTCCACATCCTCTCCAGCATAAGTTGTCATTGGTGTTTCTTATTTTAGCCATTCTGGCAGGAGTAAGATGGTATCTCAGAGTTGTTTTGATTTGCATTTCCCTGATAGCTAATGTTTGGTGCAATAGATCAAGAAAAGAAAAAGAAAGAACAAAAATTCAAATAGAGTTACAATGGAGGTAGTAAATAATTGTGACGATAGCCAGGGCTTACACACTTTTTATTCAAAAGCATGATTTAGAGACATGTTCCCAAACTTATTCTCAGGGTGTTATGATGGGCTTACAGAGTCAACTGAGTGCATTACTGTGCCCTGTGCTGTCTGTGTTTCCTTTCCTCTTGACATGACATAAAGAAACTGACCCTAAGTGTCTCTGATCTCTTGTCTGCTTCCTTGAACAAAAGCTATCCTATTTACTAAATGTCACAATGATTGTGTCATCAAAAAAGAATAAGGAAATTTTGTGTTAATCTTTCATAGGGATCTCACAAGGCAGAAAATTGGGTCTTGGCCCTATTGACTCAGAAAAGCCACAAAGCCAGAATCATTTTCTTGTATGGGGATGTTTTCAGTGCCTTGCTGTTTACAGCAAATAGTTTCAGGTCTAGCCACTGTATCTTATGCACACATATATAGTTCTGAGTCATGGGCATGAATGGCTAACAAAGGAAAAATGGGCACATGGTACATGGGGGGGGGATACCAAAGCATAGTAAGACTGATAGTGTTGTTTTCTTAAAGATCTGTTAATTCTGAACATATTGGGCACACAGTATATAAACAGAATGAGTACATAAATTATCTAAAGCACATTGTTATTAACTTGGTTACAGGTTGGCTGACAGTTTGATTTATAAAGGTAAACTTTAAACAGAATTTCTCATAAAATCCATTTCCTGACTACCTGTCTTCTAGAGTACTTGCACAAGCAACCATTTCTAAACAGATTATCTTTGCCCCAGGTCCTAGTTAGTATATTTCTAGCAACCAAAGAAAGCATAACAAGAATTTAAACAACTAAATTGGAAACACAGAAAAGAAAATTCAGAGCCATATAATCTACAATAGATATCAGAAAGGTTAAATACAAGATTAATAATTTTGAGAATACAGAAAGAACTAATAAACTTCAACAGGATTATGCTTCAGAAGGCCTTCCCAGAACACCACTGGAGAGGTGGTTCAAAGGTTAAAAACAATGAATGCTCTTTCAGAAGACTTGAGTTCAATTCCCAGCAACCATATGGCCACTCAATTACCTGTAATTTGAATTCCAAGAAATCTAATGCCCCCTTCTGGCCTCCGTTGACACTGCACTTGTCACGGTGCCCAGACAAGCAAGAGACAAGATTTTCATACCAAAAAAACTCCTGAGCATACTGAGTGGAGAGGGAGCTAGGAGAAAGAGAAGGGGAGGAGAGCATGTGGGACTACGAAGACTGAGTCAGGGGAGGAATAGATGAGATGAATAGAAAGAGGGGGGGAGAGAGAGACCATAAAAGAGGGAGCCATTATAGGTTTGAAGAGAAAACTGACTCTAGAGAAATTTCCAGCGACCTTCATTCAATACTGACCCCCAACTAACAATCTGAGCAACAGTGGAAAGGCTACCATAAATGCCCTTCCCTGATAAAGAGATTGATGACTAACTTAATCTGACATCACAGAGCCCTCATCTAGTAGCTGATGGAAACAGAAGCAGATACCCACAGCTAAACACTGAGCCAAACTGAAATCCATATACAAAGAGGTAGGACAAGACCAGGCTACAGAAACCCAAAGAGACAGCTGACCTGAACAAGGGGGAGCTCATGGACCCCCAGACTGATATCTGGGAAACCAGCATTGGACTGACTCAGACCCTCTGAATATGGATGTCAGTTAGAAGGCCTGGCCAATCTATGACAGTAGAACCAGGATGTATCCCTGGTGCACAAAAGACTTTGGGAGCACAATCCCCATGGAGGGATACTCCCTTAACCTAGAGGCAGGAGGGAGGGCCTAGTCCCTACTCCAAATGACTTGACAGATTTTGTTGATCCCTCCTGGAAGGCATCACTCTCCCGGTGGAGTATGTAAGGGGATAAAATGGGATGGGAGGGTGGGGGGGGCATGGTAGGGAGGGAGAGGGAACTGGGATCGATATGTAAAATAAGAAAAATAAATAAATAATTTTTAAAATTCTACAAATGGCCCAAGTCCCAAATCACAACACACAAATATCTGTAGTACAGGATGAAAGAGGAAAGTTTATAACACTATGTGCCTATACCAGAAAGTTGAAAGGATCTCAATTTAATAACTTAATGATGTCCCAGAACACCTTAATAAGCAATGCCCCCCCAAATGGTAGGAAAAAGGGAGATAATCAAAATCAGGTCTGACATTAATGAAATAGAAACCATAAATTAAAAAAAAAATAACAAAAACTCACTGGGTTCTTTGAAAAGATTAATAAAATTGACAAATCTAATTACCAAACTAACCAAAAGATGCAGAGAGAAGTTTCAAATTAATAAAATTAGAGATGGAAAATGAGACATTACAACTGACACAGGAAATCCAGGGAATCATAAAATCATACTTTTAAAAATCAATATTCCATCAAATTATAATAGCTAATGATGAATTTCTTTTGTATATAGAAATGTATAGTATTCTAAAGTTAAATCAAGGTGAAGTAAATAATTCAAATAGACCCATAACATCCATTGAGATAAAATAGGTAATTAAAAATCTCCTAGTGAACAAAAAGGTCAGACAGATTCAGTACAGAATTCTACTAACTAACACTAATATTCCTCAAATTATTCCACAAAATAGAAAAAGAGGAACTTTTCCAAATTCTTTTTATGAAGCCAATATTATCCTGACACAGAGTACATACATACATACATACATACATACATACATACATATTTATAAAACTGTTAGCAGGTTACCATATGAATTTTCAAGAACCTCTCCACATGTTCCCTCCAGTACTTTGCCCTCCCCTACACTCTATTTTAGTTCTTCCTGTTCTACTATTTCTGTTTGACCTATTATACCTATCTCCCCTCCTTTGTAGGCCTCTTCTCTGATCCTCTTAGTAATTTCTTGAGCTCTGTGGGTATTCTAAATGAAAAACACACATCTGAAGATTCAGAGCCAACCTTTACAGATGAAAGAAAATACACACTTGTCTTTCCAGGTCTGGGTTACCTGACTCAGAACAATTGTTTTCAGTTTCACTCATTAATTTACAAGTTTAATAATTTAATTTCTCTTAATAGCTGGATAATAAAAAAAATCAGTAGATTGTTGTGGGATAATCTTTTTGTACACTGTGAAGATGTGTCTCTGCCAAGGCACCTTCTGATTGATTTAATAAAGAGCTGAATGGTCAATAGCTAGACAGGAGAGGATAGGCAGCACTTCTGAAAGGAACTCTGGGAGGAAGAGAGACAGAATTCGACAGTGAGACTAGGAGGGAGTTGGACGTATAGTATTGAGGAGAGGTAATGAGAAACATGGAAGATGCTAAGATCTAGTTGTGAACAAGCCTAAGCTAAGGCCAAGCTTTCATGATTAATAAAAGGCCTCCCTGTCATTATTGGGGAATTGTTGGTCCAAAGAAAATCTGACTATAAAGGATTGAGTAAATCAGATTTCTCTTCCTAATAAGAGCAGCCTTCATCCAGTCAGTTGAAACTCCAAATAAGAATGAAGACCACCCCTCTATTCCACAAATGCTTGGCATGGGCTAAATGTCACTGCTCCATTTCTCGGATCATCTAACAGCTCCAAAAGGACAATCCCATTGTTGTAGCTCATCAGTGGTGGAAACCAAATCTCAGAGAAGTAGGGATCTTGCCCCAGGCCACGTGGATGGAAAGACCTCAGTGAGATTTATCGATTTTCTGTTGAATCAACCAAAGTTTGGAAAGCTTATCTCTTTTTCTTTTTTCTTTTCTTTTTTTTAAACTGAAAACCTAAGATACTACCCAGCTTAGGGTAGCACCATATTTGTTCTTATTCACTTGAAAAGCTGAGTAATGTACAAAAGCATTTAATTAGCAAAGCCGGAGAATATTTGCAGCATTTCTAGTCAAATACAGTCAATTAATTTTTAGCTTCATGTGAAAGTCTTCACTTATCCCACAACCTTTTATCTCTCTCTCTTTTTGTTTTAAACTTCCCCATTTTGTTCTTTCCACTCATGAAGACAGTTTTAACCTTGGTAAACTAGTTAGTTTTATGTACCCATGTTCCTTTATTGGATTGATGGTAGATTCTATAGATTGAAATGGAACCAGGTCAGGAGTAAAAAATGATCTGGGATTTTCTTACAGTTCTGGAGTTATGTGCATTTGTGAGGTGACTTGAAGTGCTACATTATCTAAAGTCTGGTACCATAAAACTTGAAAAGGGGAGCCAAGTATCTCCAGGCTGAATCTATGAGACATACACAAATAAATACAAGATTTGAATGCTTATAGACTAAAATTACAGGATTTATATGAAAACAATAGATACCATTTGTTAGGTGCCCAAATAGGGTACTTTAATATGGTAATTTCAAGCCTTACATACCTGCCTCTGGAAGCTGTCAACAGAGGCTTCTAGAAGGCAATATCTTGTTGAGCCAGAAAGAATGAGCAGAAACCATCCATGAATATAAAAGATGACAGTTCCAGCTATAATGTGTTCATCTGCACAATTACAAAGGCAAGAGAGAGGCTGCAATTCAGGAATTGCATACACTTCAGGACTGAATGAAGGCTAAAATGTTTCTGAAAACAAATCAGGATCTTGTTGGGAAGACAAAGAAGACACCAATGGATCATAGAATTATCACCATATAATATTGTTTTGAGGGGGACAGCAGTGTAAATGTGATTGTGAGTTACAAAGACAAAAATAAAGGTGACTGATAGTGTACAATGAATCATAGTTCAGAGACCGGTTGTTGCTACATTTCAGTACTGGGCCTTTCTGTGAAAGGCCACTTTTGCCTCCATGTCTGTCCATTCATCAAGGGAACCTCAGACATATTGGTGGACTACATCTTCAAAACTTCCAAGTCCTGTTTTTAAAGCTGACCCATCTCTACAGTGCTCACTGGGACAAGACTGCCACCTCGTGTTGTAGCACTGGCTGTTCACAATCCTCAATTGCTTCCTCTGACCTTATGTTTAAGTCCCTTGAAGCTCTTTCCTATGATTGACATGAAAGAGGACATTTATTTTGCAATGCTTTTGCCAACTGTAACAGAAAGGAATCTGGACCTTCTGTCAGTGAAGCATTTAGTGGTGATGCCTGGGGTTATCAGTTTGGCTATGGTATGCTGGAGCATGCTTGGCCTTTGTCTTCTGAAGTCCTGCTATTGCTGTTATAGATAGATTATAGACAGACAGACAGACAGACAGACAGACAGACAGACAGACAGACAATTACAACTGGGATTGTAATCTAGGACCTGAAGTGGGTAAGCACAAACCTCCCCTGCTCTTTGTTGATTAATAGCTAGTTCTTAGGAAGGCTTCCAGAGTTTTTGAAAGTGCATTCCTTGACGTCTGCAAAAGAGGCTGCAAGCCTTTGCAGGCAGACCAACTATTTAAACTATTTTTGAAGAATAATGGAGAAAGCTATTTCTGTACATTCCTAGAGAGAATTATGCTTGGATTCTTCTTACCTCCTGTTTCCACATGACTCCACAGGCTAGTATTTTGTTTTTGTTTCTTCCACCACCTTCTGCCTTCATTTGCCCCCATCATATATGTTGGGGGGAGGCACTGAAAAAAAACTTCCAAAGATATGACTATTCTCTTGATCAAGATAGAAGCCAATCTTCTGTCACACTACACATCTAAAACTGCTCCTGGTCACCCATGATGAGTTTATAACGCAAACTGATATGCCTCCCAAAAAAAGGGTGGATAAACTTTTGAAACTTTGCACTAAGTAGTGCAACCAATCACAAAGGCCACATGCATGATTTCATTTTTAATTTTTAAGAGTGGGAACAAAAGAGGAAGTAGTTTAGTTTGGGGTATAATGGCTAAGGGATGGATATGAGGTTTTTGTATGGATAATAAAATATTCTAAAAGTGTAGTGATAGGAGCATACAAATATATCAAAAGCTCTTTAGTTGGACATTTAAATGGTGAATTATGTGTGAATTCAAGCTCCGTAAGACTATTTGAAATATTAGTTATATGTAACAATCACTCAGGAATATTTTGCTTTGTACATAGCAGCCAACACGAGGGGGGCATGTTGCTGGATATTTGATCACACTGTGAACCCCAAGATTGCATTATTTACTGGAAAAACCTGTTTCTAGTCCTGGTGTAGCTCTTGCCTAGCACACACCTTCCATCCAGAAGCGTTCTGCTTGAATATTACAAACAGGATTAAATAAACTCAACCATAGCTCAAGAGGCAGAGCAAGCAACCAGTTAACAGAAAGTGAACATAGGATTATCAAGAAAAAAATAAATAAATAAATAAAGAGTAAGAGAGAGTCCAGAGGGCGGATAGAGAGACCCACAGGATATAAAAGGGAGTGACATTGAGTTTGAAGTTTTTGTTTGAGATGCCTTGGGAGAAAAGAGGCTTTGGGGATGTCTCCAGAAGAGGAAGATCAGCTGGGTGGCTTTCACTCTAGCAGCTCCCCAGTCTTCATTGGTAAAATCAAAAGATTGAGATTTGTGTTCAAAACAACACTGATACACTACCATAAAACAGACATTACCGTGGGTCTATAGAGACAGCTCAGTGGTTAAGAATGCTAAAAGGGGGGGGGGACCCAGGTTCCGATCCCAGCACCCACATTATGGCTCACAACCTAAGTGACTCCCATTCCAGGGTATCTGGCACACATTTCTGGCTTCCATGGGTACCAGCATGAGGTACACATACATACATGCAGGTAAAACACTCACATGGATAAAGTAAATCTTAAAAAAGCATGAATGTTAACACTGCAAGTCTCTTGTAGGTGCCCTCAGAAATGTACTTAGGACATGTTTGTTTATGGAAAGTGCTGTAAATTTTGCTTTGATGATGTTAAAGATGCAAGTTCAGGGGAATAAACCATTTTAGCAGGGGAGCTTATCTTCAGGTTTCCTGAGAAAATGAGTCAATGTCCTTGTACCATAAATGAAGTATTGATACAACTGGATGCTGTTTAGCTTCCTCAAACAGTCCTGAAATAGTAATGACCAATGGATCATAACGGGACCCGGATCAGCACAGGACACCCCAAGACCAAGTTCTCAATGCAAAGGAGATTTATTTGTCCCAGAGGAACAGAGAACAGGGAATAAGAAGCAAAGACAAGAGACAGAGGAACAAAAGGAGTGTGTCTGGATAGAGAGGAAACAGAGGTGGAATGTAGGAAAATGGCGACTAATAAAAATAAAATGAGAAACTCTGTGTTAGGATGAGGTGCTTATTTTTTTATTTAAATTGCTTTTTTTTTTTCATTTATTTTACATCCAACCAGTTTCCCCTTCTTCCTCTCCTCCAGCCCCCTCTCCTTTCCCATCTATCCCCCTTGGACATATTAATTGGGGTAGCTCAAAGAGGCTTTTGATTGCTGTATTTCAATACTTTGGTAGCTAGACCTTGGTGGTCAGCCTCAGGAGGAGGAAGTGCCTAAATAAGAAAATGGAGCTTAGTGGCTTGATTTAGGGATATGATCTAATGCTTTGTCAAGACAAAAGGAGTAGGGGAGAAGGGTAAAAGGCAAAACCTATTGGGGACATGTTTGCCATGCTCAGGTCTGCTAGAACCCCTGCAGACCAGAAACCACTCTCATCCTGTAGAATCCTGTTCTTGCTGTGCGGTGGTGTCACACGCCTTTAATCCCTGCACTTGGAAGGCAGAGGCAGGAGGATCTCTATGAGTTTGAGGCCAGCCTGGTCTACAGGGCAAGTTCCAGGACAGGTTCCAAAGCAACACAGCGAAATCCTGTCTTGAAAAACTGAGAGAGAGAGAGAGAGAGAGAGAGAGAGAGAGAGAGAGAGAGAGAGAGAGAGAGAGAGAGAAATACTATTTTTGAAGTAATCATTGTATATCAGAAATTGATAAGAACTGTTGCCTCTTAGGATTCACCTGTGATATCTTAACAATGAAAACTTGGGAGGCTCCCAGGCAAGATGGCAGGCTAGAGGCTGTCTCCATGAGACTTGACCAAGAGTCAGGATAAGAAAAATATTGACTCTATCCCCAAGAAGTGAAAAAAAAAATCAAAAGAGCTTCAGACCTCCCTAAGGAAGTGAAAAGAAAAAAAGAAAGAAAGAAAAGAAAAGAAAAGGAAAAGAAAAAAAAAGAATGAGTAAGAAAAAAAGAGCCACCCACCCAGATATGCAAGCCTAGTGCAGCCCTCCACTGCAGCCCCCTGGTAAAGGACAGAAAAGCTGCTTCCAGAAAGTAAGACAACCACAGGCAGTTCTGCCCTCAGGACAAGGTGCCACCCTCAAAGTGACAAGTTCGGCTGCATTTTGGTGAGACTGAATCTTCCACGAGGAGTGAAATCCCATTTTGGCAGGCTGTGTGATATGGCTAGATGGCAATGCCATCTATTCTTGAAGGAGAATATTAAAAACTGAATATCCTGGAGATATGAAATCAGAAAACACACAAGTTGGGGAACCACAATTTTTCTTTTCCTGTTAATGCTGAGGGAAGGCCCAGAGATGCAGTTGTGGAGAGGAGTGCTGGACATTGATGTGCTAAAGCCACCTACCTGTCGTTTACTGCTCTTGAATCCATGAATGCTTAGGGTTCCAGGAGCATCCGCCCACTATGATTAAGATTTGGGGGCCGGGGAAGTATGAAGGCAGGCTCTCTGCCTGTACTGATCTCAGCTGTGGCTGCTGCTCACATACCCAACAGATAGGGAGAAAGGCCAGTCAAAACCATTAACACTCCAGGGGGTATGAGCTAGGGCAGAAAGGTTCTCCACCTCTGGGTCACAACCCCTTTGGGGTCAAATGACCCTTTCTCAGGGATCACCTAAGACTATCAGAAAACACAACATTTACATTACAATTCGTAACAGAAGCAAACTTACAGTTATGAAGTAGTAACAAAAGTACTTTACGGTTGGGGGTCACGGCAATATAAGGAGCTGTATTGATTTCAGCTTTAGGAAGGCTGAGAACCACTGATCTAAGAGTCTCAGGACAGTGAGAGAGTGTGTCCAGCTCAAGTGAGAGAGTCTGTCCAGCCCACAGACTGCAAAGGTAAGTTCATTCAGCAGAGGCCCCTGTCATACAGAGAAGGGAAATTACTAGCATTGAAGACTCGGCCACCGTCAAGAGATACAAAGGCAAGACAAGTTAGCAGACATCCACCGCCTGCATGTAACTGACAGCCTTCAGTTTTTTTAAGGGACTGAGAAAGAAACCTATGGTTTATTTTCCACCTTGACTACCTTGACTATCCTCGACTATTTTCATTACCACTCCATAACACACACAGTACGCTACATAAATACTGTGCCCACAGAGGTCAGAAGAGGGTATCAGACACATACACAACTGTAATAAACATTTTGTATCTTCCCAACACGTAATAATCATTAGTGGTTAGAGCTGGATCTATGGAGAGCCCTGATTTGGTTATTTATATTGTATATGGGTTGAATTTTCTGTGATGTATCCATAATCAGGTGCATATACTGTTGCAATTTACAAATTAAATTCAAATTGGCTTTGAATTAAATTTAATCAAATGGAAAATAATTAAAAATAGATTTTCAGATTTTTCAAGAGTGTGAAGATAAAGAGAAGAAAGCGAGAAGAAACAGAAGGGGAAGGCCACAGAGAGGGATCATGGGAGAAAACAAAAACATAGCCTTTGCATGTCTGACCTAGAAACAAAGTGTGAGCTGAGGTATTTCTTGACATAACTACAGTAATTACTTAGGTTTTGTGAAGTCTTTGTTGTTGCTGCTGCGTTGCTTGGTTTTGTTTGTTTGTTTTGTTTTGTTTTGTTTTTTAAGCTGAGGATATTTCCTAGAAATTTAATCATGATGCCAAAATGAATAGATAGATTTTATTTTTTCATTTCCAAATGAGAAAAAGGTACCTATTACTTTATTTCATGGTGTGGTACATGTGAATAAAATATCACAATACCTACAGTTTATTGTCTTTGAAATTTTCAACTTACATAAATAATAGAAATTTTAATGTTTTTAAACAAGCAATAAAAGTGACCCTGATAGTTTCAACTGGAAAAAAAGTAAAGCATTATATCCTAAAAACTGTGTTTTGGACTCAGAAGAAACCAGCAGGGAAATCAAAAGCTATCACTGCATTTAAGAGGAGTTTGAGGAGCAAGGGAAAAAAAAGAAATACATCAAGTATACAAGTTAAAAATGAGCACCCAATGCCCAGCAAAGTTACCAGGAAGCTGCATCCAGAAAAGAAGAAATACCAAGAAAATGATAGCAAATCTGAAAGCTGATTACTTGAAAGGGATCATAAAATAATCAAGAAGGGAAAAGAAAAATAGAGGTCATGAAAACAAGCAATATGGCTGTGGAATGTGGCTCTAAATGTGTGTGTATGGTGTGGTGTGGTCGTGTATGAGTGTGTGTGTGGTATGTGTGTGTGGTGTATATAGTGCGGTATGGTGTATGTATGAAGTGTGTGTGTGTTGTGTATGTGTGATGTATGGTATGTTTATGTGTGTGTGTATGTTGTGTATGTGTGATGTATGGTATGGTTGTATGTGTGTGTGTGTATGTGTGTGTGTATAGATGAACATGCATAAATATATGTATGACATGGACAAAGCAAGAGGAAGAAGGTTCTAACAGGAGGGGAGAAAGAAAGAGGGGTTGGTAATAGGTTGAAAATAGGAAGTGGAGGTAGGGGTGACCAGAAAGGGAACAAGAGAGGAGTTAAGGAGGACAGTGTGTGTGTGTGTGGGGGGGTGAACATTATAATATATTTTGAAAATATCATGATGAAATCAATTTATTTATATTCTAATTAAGAATTTATTAAAAAATAGTAAAAGTGGCACATGGCTTTGTTCCTAGCACTTGGAAGGTAGATGCAGCCAGATTTCTGCAAGTTCAAGGTCAGCTGGGGATACATGGCAAGATTCTGTCTCAAAACAACAACAGCAATACAAATAAACATACTAGCAGTATTTAAAATAAAGAGTGGAGACTATGTATTATTTGTTTTTGTTGTTGATGGGTTTTTGGGTTTTGATTTGGTTTTTCCGAAAGGAGGTTTCTTTGTGTAGCCCTATCTGTCCTGGAACTCACTCTGTAGACCAGGCTAACCTCAAACTCCAGAATCTGCCTACCTCTGCCTCCCAAGTGATAGAATTAATGGGTGTGTCACCACATCTGGGAGAAAACTCTTATAATAACAAAATAATAGTTTAAGTTTTGACCATACTCATATTTCTACATATTATACTTTTTAAAATCTTAATACACAGTACATATTTGTGGTTCTAAATTCAAAAGCCTTCAAGTGTATACTGAAAAAAGTGTCAGTCCTACCCTCTATTGTCAAACATCTCTCTAGCCTTGTCAGTTAGTTACCTGTGATTATTTCCACAAACATATATTTTCAAGCTAATACAAATATGACTTAACTGACACGTTTTCTCACACATAAGAGAATATTAACTGGTACATTTAAAAAATTTCCCTGGGGGAAAAAAATTGTAAGTTTGCCTCATAAAGCCTTTGAGACGTATAATCTTTTTTACACATGCTTTGGATATTAGAAAACGGAGGATTTTCTCTAGCTACCAAAGAGGACTGGCTCGCATGGCACTTGTCCTGATCTGTATAGGAGTCATTTAAAACCTTTCATTTCCCAGAAACTCTTTCCCCGACACCAGATGTCACTTGGATCTGTTGTTCACCTTCAGTCCTGAAATTGATCTGAAGGGGAATCACAGGAAAGAGAATGAAGGGTCCAGCACCCATTCTGCTGCAGCTGACTGTGACAAACTCCTTCAGATTCTGAGCTAGGAGCTGCGGAGCAGTAGACTGTGGACAGCTTCCTGTGAGCAGAGGTTATAGGTTCTGAACCTGTCCATCATCGGAGTTTCTGTGTCTGATTGGCAGATTACGTTCTGATGCAATGGCTTCCTGGTCACGGCAGAAGTGCCATGATTTTCAAATGATTCACTGCAGCACCCACTGGGTCACCTTTGATGAGACAGTTTTGCAATAGGGATTTGGCCGTACTTCCTGGAGCTCAAGTGAAAATGTCGTTTGATTCAGCCCTTGAGTTCAAGGTAAGCCATTTACCAGCTGTCAAGAGTTTAGAACATAGCTTCTTGAGGGGCCATGTGTGAGGCCCTGGGCTCTAGCCCCAAAACCGTATGTGCATAAAAATAATCCTATGTGAGCAGGGCATGGTAGAGCATGCTGTAATCCTAGTACTTGGGATATGGATGCAGAAAAAGAAGGAATTCAGTATGCTCACTACCAATCTGGACTATATACACTGAGCCCATTTTTAAAAAATGTTGACAAGATGGCTCATTGGGTAAAGTCACTTGCCATGCAAGACTGACATTGAGTTCAATCTATGGGAATCACCTGAAGGTGAAACTCTATATAGTGAGTGTTCTGACCTCCTCGTGTCTGCCATGTCTCAAACTTACAGAGAATATATATATTGACTGGCAAGATGGTTCAGCAGGCAAAGACACTCACTGCCAATCTTGAGGGGATCTGAGTTTGATTTCTAGGATACTAGAAAACCAACTTCCCCACAAATTATCCTCCACCCTCTGTAAGTGCCTCCACCCCATTTAAATAAATAAATAGTTGTTAAAAAAAACATAATAAATGAAGTAAAAAGTAAAGTAGAGACAGGGCTGGGGAGATGGCTCAGCGTGTAAGAGCACCTCCTTCCCAGGACCTACATGATGGTTTAATATTCAGGATATATATATATATATATATATATATATATATATGTATGTATGTATGTATGTATATGTATATATGTGTATATATATATATGCAAACATCCATACACATAAAATACTAAAATAAAATGTAATGATGATGACAGTAAAGGGAAGGGGCTGGAGCTGTGGCTCACTGGTTGAGAGTACTTGCTATTCTATCATGAGAACCTGCTGGGGTTTAGATCCCAGCAGGTACATGGAGGCCAGGGATTGGTGCCAGGGATCTTCCTTGGTTGGTATCCACCTTATCTTTTGAGAAATTCACCCTATCTAGACCCTAAACTCACCAGTTGGATAGACACCCTGGCCAGCAAGCTCTAGGAATCTTTCTGTTCCTGCCCTGCCTCCCATACTAGGGTTACTACAGACTCCTGAATCTGAACTCAGGTCCACATACTTGCACAGCAGGCACATTACAGACTAAGCTGACTCCCCAGGCAAGGCAGTATCTATTTTCATACAATTTAACATCATGTCTTCCAATGTAAATAGGTAATGTCCTTTAGGTACCAAATGATATCTTTCAGATATTTTTTTTAAGTATCAGTATTTCTCAGATTAAACAACAAAGTCAGAATTCTAAATATAAGACATTAAAAAATACATAGTCAGGATATTTGGTGTAATTTTGTGAACAATAACTTATGGCTATTTGCCTCCCAAATATGTGTTCTGATAATCAATAAAAAACAGTCCCGTAGCCTAGTTTCTGTCTCAGACCACAAAATCTATTAGGAACGATAACACCCTGATCTCCCAAGATAAGGGTTCCCTCTTGGCAATGTGTTAGTCCTCAGTAGAGCAACCTGAAACTCCATGGGTAAGTGATTATGGAATCAATTATAAAGTCAATTCTTAGAGACAAAGCTTTGTAGGATATAATGACTATGAATAAGATGCTTAGAAATTCCAGGAAATGGTAATGCTAGAAAAAGCATGTCTGGCAGAAAAACCCTCCACCCTTTCTGGCTCCATGGGCCTTACTTGACATACTCCAGTTTATAGTTTTTTTTTTTTTAATGTTTTTTATTTAAATTTGGAACAAGCTTGTTTTACATGTCAATACAAGTAACCGCACCCTCCTGTCCTCCCCTGTTTCCCCCACCAATCCCCATCCTATCCCCTTCCTGCTCCCCAGGGAGAGTGAGGCCTTCCATGGGGAGTCTTCAAAGTCTGTCATAAAATTTGGAGCATGGCCTAGACCCCTCCCCTGTGTGTCTAGGCTGAGAGAGTATTCCTCTATGTGGAATGGGCTCCCAAAGTCCATTCATGTACTAGGGATAAATACTGATTCATTTCTAGAGGCCCCATAGACTTCCTAGTCCTCCCAACTAACACCCACATTCAGGGGGTCTGGATAATCCTATGCTGGTTTCCCAGCTATCAGGCTGGAGTCCATGAACTCCCCTTGTTTAGGTGAGCAGTTTCTGTGGGTTTCTCTAGCTTGGTCTTGACCCCTTTGCTCATCACTCCTTCCTGTCTGCAGCTGGATTCTAGGAATGTTTACTTGTGGGTATCTGCTTCTGCTTCCATCAGCTATTAGGTGAAGGCTCAGAGAGAGGGACTAGAGTTCTGCTTTCTCTGTCCTCCATGTTGAATCTCCTCTCTGTTCCAGAAACCTCCTTGTCTCCTAGACCCGCATATCTTGCTTTCTTATTGGCCAACAGTGCTTATTCATTAACCAATAATAGAAACATATTTACAGAATGACATCTCTGATTATCTCTTTTCTGTCTAAAATAGAAAGAAGGGTTTTAACCTTAACATAGCAAAATATATAGCAAAACAGTTATCAAATAAGAACCATAGTTAACAATATTTAGTCCATTAACACTTAGCAAGATTTCTTTGTGAGTCTAAAGTCCTATATGTAATTTATCTTTAATCCTAGCTAAGGAAAACTATAACCATAACTATCTGTCTTCAACTCCATCAAAGACCACAGAAGGATAATATATAACTCTAGAAATGATAGAGACCTCTCACTCTCTAGTCAGTCACCTGAAGTTCTTCTGTAATGTTCCATCTTCAGCCTATAGGCCATAGGGTGTCTGACAGACTCTGGCAGGAAAATTTAAATTGTCCACCTATATTAGCAGTTAGTCAGTCACTTTTTTCCTGTGTCCTGCAGAATGTCTGGCAGATTCTTCCATGAAGCAGGAACCCTGTAGCACTGTTCATTTTGTTTCTTCAGTCATTTTTCTGTGGGTCCTGAATGTCCAGTTTATACAGCATAAAGTCCAACAGTCCAGACAAGAGAAGTATCTTGTCCAAATGGCTAGTTTTGCCATACTGGAAGTAAACTCCACAACGAGTTTATGTCTCACTGTCAAGAAAAATTCTAAACCATTTTAAATGCCATATTCTGTAAGTCTTTGAAAGGTTTGAATTATACCTATTCATCTCAAATACATCTCTGTATATCTAGAAATCCTAACTAACTTAACTATAAGTTTTGACTGTTATAGATAACTATCTAAAATCTGTACTAAATTATACATTACATTTCTAAATGAGATATGTAAACACAATACCTAAACAAGAGGAGAAATATACATATCACAAAATCAACCTTAAATTTGTATCAATAAATGAAAATCCATTTCAAAACAAAGTATACATTTTTATACCATAATCCCCCTTTTTACCTTTAAAAAGAGGTTGGTTGTGATCATTAACCATTTATAACCAACCCCATTTAGATGAAAAACATTTATAAATAATATTTGGGAATTTGGGTGTCGTTCTTTCTAAACTACTTCCTGCTGGTAGAGGGTGCTGTCTTGGGACTGCCTTGTCCCAGCTGTTTTGGATGTTGGATCACCTGGGACATGTTTAGGTCCTGCATGGCCCTCATAATCTCCCCTCATATTATTTTATAATCTTTCCATATGTGTCATTAGAATCTATGACTTATTTCAAATCAACCAACGTTGACGAAGATGATGTGATATCCATCTTGAGATTATAATATAGGAGGATGGTGATAGACGGCAGACTTGTTCTTCTCAATGTCCTCTGCAGACAAACTGCTGCTTAGAAAAGGTTATAGTAGGACTCACAGTTTCCATTCATCACAAGCCTGTACAAGTTTTCACTGCAAGTTCACTTAGAGTGTCATCAGTTGTTATCAAGGTGTTGGTTTGCTTGTATTCTCTCCCATATTAGTTACTTTTCTGCTGCTATGATAAAACACCATGTAACGTTTATTTTGGCTTATGGCTCCAGAGGTAGTCAAACTAGTTAATGAGCATCCAGACTGAATGGCAGTTGTCATCCGTGTTTAAAATTGTACACCTTCTAATTCACAATAACTATCTTTAAAACTTCTATAGAAACCCTCACATAGGCACAAGGCAGAAGCAAGAGACTTTTAAAGCATTGAGCAAAAGGATGTCAAATGCCTTTGTAAAGGGTCAGGTAAACAGATAGACCATGTCATTTTCTACCCAGGCATTGAGAAACTGTGGTGTCAGACACAATGCTATGAACTGTAGACTGCGACTGGAGAGGGCTGTAGAGAAGGTTGTATGTGTCATTTTTTAAAAAATATTGCTTTGAAGTGCCCCAAAGAGCAACTTATATTAGACACATATCACTAGGCATGTGCCATATGGTAAAGGCTCAAAGGGACCATATATGTAATATAAAGATGGGGCAGTTAAGATTCCAACTGCCAACATTAGCCCAGGAGATGCCAAAGAGCCAAAGGATGTATATAAAAGTTGGGACTCCCAGCACATACTGGAGTCAGTGCATACCGGGAAGGAGTGGCACATTCCAGGCAATATGAATTTTATTTGTAATTCCTAAAGCTTGTCATGACAACATATTTCTGAAAAATGCTGTTAAAGTGTTTGCCATGCTTGATATTAAGAGGACAAGAAGTACTTTGTAGCAGAACTGTGGCATGTGGAAGATCTCCAGGAAGAAACTGCAAGTTTCATAGAAACTCATCTGCAACCTCAAACTAAAGTCAGAGAGAAGCAAGCTGAAACAGCACCCAGGCTTGGTACCACTTAACCGTCTCAACAGAGCTGAAAAAAAATTACCTATAAGTAAAGCAATGCTAGTTTAGCCAATGAAGATAAATAAATCACTCATAGAAAACCAGTCACTTAATTTTTAAAATGTTGCCATCTAGTGGCTTCTCATTAAAAAAAAAAAAAAAAAAAAAAAAAACAAACTAATTAGTGACTCATTCAAACATGCCTTAGAAAATGTTCCCTTGGCAGTTTTCAACTGTATAAATATTACACACACAACTGTTTTGAAAGAAAGCATCTGGATTTGGACTATAGGACTTTGAAGTTTTGCTTCATCTAGTATTGGTTGATTGGCCAGTGGAACGGGGTTACTGTCCATTATTCACATGCTCACTTCCCAAAGTCCATAGGAAGTACCAAGAGCATCCATAGGAGGTTGTTGAAAACAGCCTGGAGTCTATTCTATATACACAAAGGTGACAAGCATTATATTACTTAATAGGGAAAGAGTTGGGAAATAACTTGGGCTCTCAGCGGCATTGAAGTTTGAGTGAGACATTCCTTGACATGATGGCAAGTTTCTCAGCAGCTCCAATTTGAATGCTGTGTTTTAGGAATATCACAGAGGTGCATAGGTGCTATTTAGATGATAGTTGGTAATAAGTAGCATTCTCTCACTTTGAAATATCCTTGTATCAACCTGATTGTGATATATCATAACAATATAAAGACCAATGCATCCATTTTCTACAAGAAAACATAAACTTTTCTATGAGAACATAACTGAAATGGGCGGGGGACTGCAATGCAATGCAGTCAACCCCAAAGTCATCTGTCATGAAGATATGGTGCTCCCACCTCTATTTAGGGCATCATTTAATATATAACGTTGCTATGTCACATTTCACTCTTCAAGATTGTCTTTGGGGCTTTGCTTAAATTGACTTCACCCACCCGATGAAGCAAAATGAGACGAATTTTAAAACATATTTGACAAGTGTCTTCTGTGATCTGTGAGGACATGATGATAAAATGTTATATGATGCTATGACGGGGAATTTACAGCTAGGCAAGTAGCTATGGTTATAGGATTAGTCAATAGCCTGGAGTCATTTGGGAGAAGGGGGAGCATGCTACAAGATGGTCATAAACACCTTTCTCAATGAAATTTCCTGATGGAACAATGTCACAGGCATCATTTAAGATGACTGGTGTCATTCCTGGAGTTCTTGACTGACTCCTGGTAGCCTCCTCTCTTTGTGTGTGAACTGGAAATAAGAACTCATTCTTATCAATGGAATACAGCAAAAATGATGGGTCACTTGTGAAATTGGGTTACAAAAAAAGTCCAGTGGCTTCCATCCTACACATTCTTTCTGGCTGAATAGCTGAGGGATTAATGCAATCACAACGCTAGGGGCTGTCCCCTCAGACAAGGGACTGAGGGCAAGCCCTAATCAAGCAGCCAGTGAAAAATCTAATCCCTCAGTGCAACAGCCCATAAGGAATGGAATCCCACCAACTCCCACCTGAGACACTCTGAAGTAATCCTCCACCAAGCAGAGCACTGGAGGCTTTGATCTCAAGGAAGATAACCCAAGGTGTGTGTGTGGAGGGGGGAAAATGAATCCTGGATTCTTGACTCATAGTGACGCTGAGATGGCAAGCTTCCTGTTCTCAGTGATAAAGGAGTGGAATAATGTATTGCACAGGAAGAACTACCACAGTTGACGAGATTGTTAAATTGCGAGCTGTGACAGGGACATATCTGATATAAGGAGTCAAGATTTGCATTTCACCCTCACAAGAGTTTCTTTTTTAAACAGATTTTTATTATTCTTCATTCTTTGAGACTTAGATACACGCACACACTTTAATCATGTGAACTTCCTATTTCCCTCCAACTCTTCCTTGCCACCTCCTCTCCCAACTTCACATACAAGAGCTTCTCTTTTAAAGATTTATTTTATTTGCCGATTGGTGGTGATGCACACTTCTAATCCCAGCACTCAGGAGGCCTGGTCTACAGAGTTAGTTACAGGACAGCCAAGGTTACACAGAGGAGCACTGTCTTGAAAAACAAAAAATATTTATCATATTTATGTGTTTATGTACATAAATATATTTATGTACTCTATTTGCATGTATAGCATGACATAAGGGGGGTATCATATTTATTTATAGATGGTTGTGAACCACCAAGTAGATGCTGGGAACTGAACTCAGGACCTCTGGAAGGGCAGACAATGCTCTTAAGTGCTGAGCCATCTCTCCAGCCTAAGAATTTCTTTTAAGGAAAGAAATAACAAAAACATATTTTTATTCCTTTATATTTACTTTGTATGTATTCTCAAGTGGGTATAGAGAAAAGAAAGGCAACTAAGAATATGCATAGTCTGAGTATGGAGGTGTGATGTAGGTTAGTATATTTAGATAGTGTGCTCTATGTAGCTTCTTTAATCTCCTAAAAGCAGGTTGATCGATCTATACATATGATATACACATTTGTATATCTATCATGTGTGATGGAACACAACAAATGTGTTCCAGATATCTGAGGGAAAAGTCACTGAAAAACTAAAATGCAAAAATAAATAAATAAACAAACAAAAAGAGCTGGGGAGATGGCTGAGTCAATTAAGTGCTTTTCACACAAGCCTGAGGATCTGAGTTCAGATGTCCAGAGCCATGTGCTACAAGCCAGTACTTCCAGTGCTATGAAACCAGAGCCGGGTAGTAATCTGGGGCTTGCTGAGCCCCACTCCAGGTTCATTATGACCCTGTAGCGAGTGACTTTGGAATATATATCTGACATTGACTTTTGGGTTCCGTGGGCATACACATACACAACCATGTATGCACACATATACCACACACACACAAATACACACATATATAGACACACAGACATACAAACATACACAGACATATGCATACACACATACATATACACTCACACAGCAGATACTTTTGACTACCTCTGTGTTTGCATTTTCTCATGTTATGAATGAGGCTTATAGAGACTACTCAAATATATTACACTTTATTTGGATTTAAGGTGTTTTAAGGACTGATGCTGTACACTGTGAATATGTATTACTCTCATTGGTTAATAAAGAAGCTGATTGACCTATATACCAAGGTAGGATAAAATTAGGTGGGACAATCAAACTGAGGATACTGGGATAAGAAAGGGTGGAGTCGGGGGGAGAGGTGCCAGCCATTCTCAGCCAGTCGTGGAGGAAGCAGGATGTGTAGAAAATGATATAACAAGCCATGAGCAATGTGGCAAAGCATAGACAAGAAATATGGATTAATTTATGTGTAAGAGTTAGCTAGTAATAAGCCTGAGCTATTGACTGAGAATTTATGAGTAATATTAAGCCTCTGTCTGTTATCTGGAAACAGGTGGTCGGGACAGGAAGACTTCACCTACAGACTGACTTGAAGTGATCATGAACCTGAAGACAAAATGAATTCTGATTGTTCCTTACTAGTCAAATCCACTCTCCTCATTTTCCTCAGAGGTATTGCAGCTTGCTTGAATTTTATGGGCCATGATTCCATATTTTTGCTTCAGTCTCTGAGAAATTGTTCTAAATATGGCAACCAGCGGCTGATACAGGAGGACAAACAAGGCAATTTAGCAGTAAAGTCATTGGTGACAAACACTAAACTGCAAAACAATGGAGACTGATACAGTTCCCTTGCAAAGACTATGGCAGCTTCAAAATGAGTGGAGATTGGCGATGTCCATACTCAGGGGAGATGTAGACTTCCACTGAGTTGATTCAATATAGTGAATAGCAACAGAGCTGGAACACATGAGGGACCAGAACTGGAGTGAGCACACTTCCTTTAATACTTAAAACTCTGAAGATATTCAACACATTCCTACTTTTTGAGACAAAGTCTCACTATATATTCTAGGCTGGTTTTGAACTTACTGTGTAGTGCAAGCTGACCTCAAATTGTGACTCTGCCTCAGCCTTGCAAACACCTGGATTTCGAATGTCACTATACCTGACTGATATTAAATACTTAAGGTTAAAAATCTCAATTATCATTATATCACTCTTAGGATACCAAAATCTGTGGATGTCCAGGTCCCCTAAATGAAGCAGTATGGTACTTGCATGAAGCCTAAGGACATCCTCCTGTAGACTTTGAACTATCTCTCAATTATTTATTATATCCAGTGCAATGTGAACATTGTATAAATAGTTTTGTTCTATGATTTTTTTATACAAACTGAACAGTGGTAGCTTTCAACAGTGAGCTTCACTGAATATTAGTCTTGCATCACAGAAAAGGCTCTCTAGAAGGCTTCAGCTGATGAAGACATACATAGAAGTCACCATTGTGTTCATTATGAGTGTCTGCATAAAAAGATCATTCATAACAAAGTTGAGTCTAGCTGCTTGACACTAGTGATTTTAATAACTAAGTAAAAATGAAGAGAAAAGCACCATGCCTATAGATTAATCTGGTTATTAAAAAGGAAATTCCAAAAATACATAGCTAGCTTTTATATTTATTTGTTGCCAAGTAATTTATCAGATCTTTTTTTGAGTCAGGGTTTTTATGTGCAACAGCCCTGGTTGTCCTGGAAATTACTCTGTAGACCAGGCTGTCCTCAAACTCAGAAATTCACCTGCCTCTGACTCTGAAGTACTGGGATTAAAGGCGTGAGCCACCACTACCCAGCAATTTATCAGATCTTATTTGGAGTCATCAACATAGCTAGAAGATAGTTTTAAATGCTCAATATGTTTCCACGTCCAAAAATTGGAAATTTTCATGTCTCAAAAATACTCAGTGAGGCATGAGGTATGTAAGTACGTAGCTGTAACACATTGTTTTATTGCTACTTTTTTTGGTCAGGCCTTTGAGACAGGATATTATAACACTGGCTGGCCTGAAACTCACAACACAAAACAAGTTAGCCTTGAACTTGAGAAAATCCTCCTGCCTGAGCCTCTTGAGTGCTGGAATTTATAGATGTACAACACCAAGTCCAGGTTGCATTTTCATTTTGGATATGAGTTTTCTTTGTTGCCATGTGTAGATCAGATGGCTGGACCAATTAGAGATGAAACATTTCCAAACACCATTGTTTAGTATATTTTGACATCTAATTAATACTAGTACTATATGTGCTTTTTTACATTTTTATATTACTAAATATATTTTAAGATGGCAATTTTAAAAGGAATTTTCTTTTCTTTTTTTGGATGCATTTTTTTTAGTTATTTTATTTGTATTGGTGTTTTACCTGCATGTAAGTCTGTGTGAGGGTATCAGATCTTGGAGTTAGAGACAGTTGTGAGCTGCCAAATGGGTGCTGGGAATTGAACCTATGTCCCCTGGAAAAGAAGTCAGTCCTCTTAACTGCTTAGCCATCTCTACAGCAAGATAGTAATTTGTAATGTTTTTAGTTGAAATTTAATTATAACACTGTCCCTCTTCCTTTCATATCTCAACCCCCTCACATGTCTGCCACAGCTATCACTCTCATTCTTTATTTTACTTTATTATTATTATTATTATTACATACAAGTTTATATGTGAATGCAGCTATGTATAAGTAAAACCTGCTAAGTCTATTTTGTTGCTTGTGTATATGAACACTCTGCACTGGACAAATAAGGAGGCTCACCTCTGGGAGAAGCTAATTTTCCTTCTCCCAAAGGCTGGTCCCTGGAGCCCTCCTCTCCTCCTTTTCTCATTCACCGATCCTTCTCTTCCCAGATTTCTCTTCCTATTTACCCTCTCTCCCTGACAGCCCTGCCTATCCTTTCTTCTGCTTTGCTATTGGCCATTCAGCTCTTTATTAGACCAATCAGGTATTTTAGATAGGCAAAGTAACACAGCTTCTCGGAGTTAAACAAATGCATCATAAAAGAATGCAACACATCTTTGCATCATTAAACAAATGTTCCACAGCATAAACAAATGTAATACTTCTTAAAATGATATTCTACAACATATGTATTGTGTATATGTGTATGTATATGTGTATATAGATATAAATGCTTTTCCTTAATTTTAATTATTGGTTTCTTATGATTCCCTCATATCCCTTACAAATAGTGGGACAACAATATTTCACTGAGTTCTTACACCACAATGCATCTTCCAAACCTTTTATTCCTAAATTATATAAACAGGAATGTACATATTTGGAGTTATACTGTCCAGAGCAATAGAGAAAGCCTTTCAGTTATGTGAAGGTAAGTCTTGTGCTACTAGTCTTGACTTTTCTGTGTCACTGAAACTCCTCTGCTTGCCTCTATGTTGCCACCATCCGGAAAATGGAAAAAGGAGTGTGTGGGGGGGCATGAAAAGAGAAAAGATTCTGGCCAGGCACAACTCAAATTGTAAGCAGGAACTACTGCTTCAATGTTTATTCTTCAGTAGTATGGGGAAAAGCAGGAGTTGGGAGATAGTTAGTAAAGAAAAGAGAAAATACTGGAAGGCTATACATGTGGTATGCTTGAGGATGATCATGATCTTGTTTTCTGATCCCTGGTGTGTACCCAGTCCAGTCAAGTCACTCTGGAGGTCAATGACTTCCTTCTTTTTAATCTTTACCGCCTTCGACAGATAAGCTTGAAGGTCGAATTTCATAATTACTGACATATATGTGTATGTAAGTGTGTTGTGTGAGTGTGTGTGTGTGTGTATGTGTGAATGTGTGCGTGTGTGTGTGTGTATGAGAGTGTGTGTATGAGTGTGTGTGCGTGTGTGTGTGTGTGTGTGTGTGTGTGTGTGCAAGCCTTTAATCCCAGCACTCGGGAGGCAGAGGCAGTTGGATCTCTGTGAGTTCAAGACCAGCCTGATCTACAAAGCTACACAGAGTCTTGAAAAACTAAAAAGAACTAAAATATTTGAAATAGCAAAACAAAATTGAAGTGAGGAGGTCATTCTCATAAAAAGAAATACAATAACACAATAACCAATAAGCACACAGGGCAAAAAAGGTTCACTGTTGCATTTAGCCATCAGGGAAATGCAAGTCATTTCCGGTGAGATCCTATCCCACACCAATCAGAATAACTCTCAACAAAAACAAATAAAACAGATGCTGACACAAGAGGAGGGACCTATATGTGTTTGTGGGAATCCAACCACTATGGGAGTCAGCACGGCACTTACTCAAAAATAATAAACAGAACTTTTGAATGTTCCAGCTATACATCCCTGAGTGTATAGCTGAAGGAACTGAAGTCAGCATGCAATGGAGATAACATGCATGCCTACATCAGCCAAGCTATGAAATCAGCCTGGAACCCACCAAAATGTAGGTGAATAAAGAAGTGTAATGCACATATAAAATATAGTTTTATTCCTCCATGAAGTAGAACAAACATGTCATCTTAGGAAAATAGATTTGGTTGGAAATCATCCTGTCAAGCCAAATAAGCCAGTGGAATCTAGACATTGAAAGAAAAAAGAAGAAGAATACAAAAATAGAGGGGGAAGAAGAACTATTTAGAAAGAGGGAGGGGACCATTGGGAAGGACCAGAGGGGCACATAGGATAATAAAAGAGGCTAATGTGGCCAATATACATATTATATATTTATGAAGATATCACAATGAAACCCAGGGTTTTTGTTTGGTTGGTTGTTTTTTTGTTTTGTTTTGTTTTGTCATGGAGATGGCTCAGCAGATAAAAGCACTTGCCACCAAGACCCACATGGTAGAAGGAAATATATCTTGTCTTCTGACATCCGCATGTACAACATGGTACACAATGACACAATCAATAAATGTAAAAAACAGTATATTGTGTGTATACATATATGCATACATATATATGTTTATTTTATGCATTCATCTGTTGATGAAATCTCAGCCTGTTTCTCAGCTATCGTGAATAGTATAGCAATGAACATGACTCTGTGGTGTGCTAATTGGATGTAAACCCAAGAGCAGCATAGCTGGGCCATACAGTAATTCTATTTCCATTCCCTCTCTCTCTCTCCCTTCATTTTTCCTTCTCTCCCCCTCCCCA
This sequence comes from Phodopus roborovskii, assembly GCF_943737965.1. NCBI lineage: Eukaryota > Metazoa > Chordata > Mammalia > Rodentia > Cricetidae > Phodopus > Phodopus roborovskii. The sequence continues at coordinate 13,520,572 of NW_026126525.1, forward strand.
GGAACTTCCCTGCTAATTTCCATAGTGGCTGCACAAGTTGACATTCCCACCAGCAAAACCAGCATTTCTTTGCCAGTATTTGTTGTTATTTGTTTTCTAAAGGATAGAAGATCTAATTGGGATGACACTGAACCTCAAAGCTGTTTTAATTTGCATTTTGCTGATGGCAAAGGTTGTTGAATGTTTTGTCAAGTATTTATTAGTCATTTGTATTTCTTTTAAGAACTCCAGTCTATTAGAATAATTATTGATTGAATGATACAGGAGGGTAGTACTTAATTTATATATATATATATATGTGTGTGTGTGTGTGTGTGTGTGTGTGTGTATCCTTGGTATTAATGTGATATTGACAAAGCCTGTTCTCCTGTTCTGTAAACTGTCTCTTCGCTCAGCTGATTTTTTTCCTAATGACAGCTTCTTTATTTAATGCAATCCCATGATTATCTCTGTGCTAGCACATCCCTTTCAGAGACTCCTTATTTATGCCTTATCCCCCCTTGAAATGGTCTACCTCTGTTTTTCTTTAACCATGTACAAGTTGCAGCTCTTACATTAAAGTCTATGATCCACTGACCTCATTTTATGCAGAATGAGAGACATAAATTTTGTGTCACTCTTCTACAGTGGAGATCTGGTTTGTTCACTACTATTTGCTCAAGAGGATATCTTTTCTCCAATGCATGGCTTTTTACAGTCTTGTCAAAAATAGGTGGCTTTAACTGAGTGGATTAATTTTATTTTGCTTTGTTTGTTCTTTTGATTTTTGAGACAAGGTCTTACTGTGTAGCTCTGGCTGTTCTGGAATTCACTGTGTCTACCAGGCTGGCCCCTAACTCAGAGATCTCCCTATTTCTGCCTGGCAAGTGCTAGGATAAAATGTTTGAGCCACCACTCTAGGCTCTGATTTTTTGTTTTGTTTTGTTTTTAGTCTTCCATTTGCTTACTCTGAATGTTGCCTTTTGTGCCAAGACCATTCTTATTTTGTTACCATGACTCTTTATAATAATTTGAGATTGAGTATTGTAATCCAATATTGCTTTTTCTATTTTGGATTTCTTTAACTATTAAAAGTATCTTGTGCTTCCATGTGAGTCTGGGAATCTTTTTCTATCTCTGTGAAGAATTTCACTGGGATTTTTATAGGAATTTCATTGAATTTGTAAACTGCCTTTAGTGACATAGATATCTGTCTATCCATGAGCATAGGAGGTCTTCCAATGTCTTCATTAATTTCTCCTTTCAACATCTTAAAGTTTTCAAAGTAGAAAATGTTCACCTTCTTGGTTATGTTTATTTTTAGGTTTTTCTGAAACTATAGTGAAACAGATTTTCTTTCTTGATTTCTTAGAAAGAAATTTTCATAGCTATATAGTTATATAGGTATAAATCATGTGGCTTAGTCACCAATCTTACAGAGAAGTTAGCTGTATTGTAAGTCTTTTTTTCTTTTTTTTTTTTTTAAGTCCATCTATTTATTTTACATCCTGGCCTCAGCCCTACCCCCATCCTACCCTCCCAGCCCCTATCCATCATTCCCTCCTCCCACCTCCCAACCCCCTCTTCTTTCCTCTCCATCCAGGAAAGGGCAGTTTTCCCATGAGTATCGACAAAACATGGCATATCAAGTTGCAGTAAGGCTAAGCATCTCTCCATGTATTAAGGCTGGAAAAGCCACCCAGTATGAAAAGTAGGATTTCACAAGCCAGAAAAAGAGTCAGAGTTAGCCTCTGTTAATGCTGTTAGGAGTCCCATAAAAGGACCAAGCTACACAACTGTAGCACGCATGCAGAATGCCTAGGTCAGTTCCACGCAGGCTCCCTTGTTCATTCAGTCTCTTCAAGCCCCTATGAACACAGGTTAGTTACTGTGTGAGCCTTCCTGTGGTGTCCTTGACCCCATTGCCTTCTACATCCCCTTTCTCCTCCTCCTGTGAAGGATGCCTTAACTCCACCAAATGTTTGGCTGTGGGTCTCTGTATCTACCTCCCACAGTTGCTGGATGACACTTCTCTGATGACAAATCTTGTCACAGGAGAGGGCCAGTTCAGGCTAGTTATCTACTATTTCTAGGAGTTTAAGCTGCAGTCCTTCCAGTAAACTACTGGGAGATTGCCCTGCACCAAGTTCCTCCTCCAAACCCTGAAATGTCCCCTATAAGCCCCCTCAGCACTCTCCCCCTTCTGAACCTGATCACTTATGTTCCTATCCCCACCTGCCCTCAGTCCACTCATGAAATCTCTTCTATTTCCCCTTTCCAGGGAGTTCTGGGTGCTCTCTCCCCCCCCCCCATGAACTCTCCTTGTTATCCTTTTTTCAGGAAACATAGATGCCATTCCCATTGGTTTGTCTCATGCACAGCACACCACCACCTTTGCTATAAGTCCAATCCTGGAGGAGATCCAAAATAACCCAAAATAGATATGGATATCTCCTGATACAAAACTCCTATAGTTTTCATAGCTGCCACCATCTGGCACCACACAAGTTTCCAATTTCTTTACACAGCAAGTGTAAAATTTCTAGTATATAAGCAGCTGGTTTTTATATCTAGCCACAATCATTAACTCTTACTATCTGCTTTCCTTTAACACTTTTTTTTCTGTGCTTTTCACCCATGTTGCTTTGTATGACCAATTATATGCCATATACCCCTCCTTATCACTCTTTCCTTTCCTTCCTGCAGCTCAGTAGAGCCCTCCTCTGTCTTCAGACTTTAGTAAAGATCTCAGAATGGCAGCCAAGTCGTATGCAGACATTTCTTGTACACCTTGAGACTCTTGCCTGCTCTTGTCCTCTACTCTTACTTTAACTGGAGTCACTCTCTCCCTTGAAGATATAACCTCACAGCCACTTTTAAGTGCACATTTGTTGACAGATAAGAAGGATGTTGTTCTCTGATGGCTTTCATTTTCTTAGCAAAGTTTGAGAGGAGATCTGTAGTAAGATAATCACCCCGGCACCTGAAGAGCTGCCCACGCCCATGTGTGCATGGTCACAGGTGTGGATGTGACCAGTTAAAAAAAGGATTGAATTGGTGCTCAGAAACCCCCCCCCTCAGGTCTAGGAGAGCATCACGGTGGCAGGGTCTGCATCCTTGGAGCTGGAGCAACTTGATAGTCACTTGTTTCCTGTGTAAGTTATTTTCTCCTAATAAACTCCACTACATCTTACTGGTCAAACATCCTGATTTCCATACCTAATAGAGATCATTTTTTAAAAGTGACTTGCTAGTTGGAACATCTGTAATTAGAACAGTGGTTTATCCTATTTCTAACCCATCTGCAAGCCTTATTAATTCAACTTCAACATTTTACTTGAATTCTACTGCTTGCAGTGATCTCTCTTGATGGGAGATGTCATTCTATAAATATGTTTCTTATTGGTTAATGAATAAAGCACTGTTAGCCAATAGGAAAACAAGATAGGTAGGACTAGGAGACAAAGAAGAGAGAGGAAGTAGTAGGGAGGAGATTCAAGATGTAAAACCTAGAGAGAAGAATGCCGGGCCCTCTCTCTGGTAAGATGAGACCACATGGAAATACTTATATTAATAAAAATGGGTTAATATTTAAGACGAGCCAGCCAATAAGAAATACTAGTAACAGACCAACAGAATTATATCTAATGCAGTGTCTCAGTGTGTTATTTGGGATTGGCTCAGTGGTGGGACCAGGCCAGCAGGAAAACTTGCTCATAACACTCCCCTGCTTACTCAATGGTCTAAGATAGCATAGTATCTTTCTTGGATCTACCAAATCAGCCACTAGCTGATCTCCACATTTCCTTTAGGCCACTTCTACATAGACAACTAATATGAACTTCCAAAGCACAAATCATAGTACACTCTATAATAGACTGTTTATCTTCTTTCAAATAAAGATAGAAATCCTTACAATAACCCTCTATGACTGTCTTTCTTTGCATTTATTTTATGGTGTGTGTGTGTGTTGGGGGGGGTGGCATGCGTGTGCCCACAGAAGCCAGCAAAGGCTGTTGGATCCCATGGATTCGTAATTATAGGTGGTTGTGAGCCACCTGACATGGGTCCTGGGATCTGGACTATGATCCTCTGGCAGAAATTAACTGCTGAACTGTTCCTCCAGACCCTGTGCTAGCTTTTGCTTGCAAAAACTTTCCATAACTCTCTAAAGAAGTGACAACAATATTTTTTCATCTCTTTTTAACTAGCACGATTTAAGCTCAGTAATACAGGGTCCATGCCTGATTTATTCACTGTTGTATCAAGTTCTAGTCCCATATGCAGTGCATACACTGTAGGTTCCCAATAAATAGGTAAAATAAACAAAAGGTTTAGTGCGCTAATCTTGAACATGAGCGAGAAGATAGAGTGGGCGCCATGACTCCAGTCACAATAGCTACAGAGCATTTGTGAGACAGAAACCTTTCACTTTGAGGTCTGTCATCTATATATACCCAGATTCATTGGAATAGATCTAAATCTCACTCAGAACTCAGGGCCTTTGAAACTCGCTCCAATTGCTGGAGAGAAGAAGCCAAAATACACATTGGGCAGTGATCCGGACTTTTTCATTGCAGCTAGCACCTCATCCAACAGGATGATATTAATAAAGTAAAACTACATAAATAACCACTGATGTGACTCTTTTGTGTAGGGTCCACTGATTCTGAGTGAGTCAGTGGCTTGTGACCAGAAGTGAGTGTTCGGTCCTTGCAGAATAACAAAAATGAAGTGCTTTGAAGTGAGCGTGGCCGTTAGTTTTTTTTTTTTTTTTTTTTTTTTTTGAGCAAGCCAAGAATCTGAAATAGAAAAACAAATACAGCAAAGTCGCAAAGTCTAGTACAAAGGACAAGAGCACAGCTCTTGGGAGTGGATCCAGAGTCAGAATCCAGATGGGCTACAGGTCCACTGGGACCAAGGGGGCATACACACAGAAATTGTTGTGAGAGATCATTGCAGGCAATGTCTGGGGGCATGCCAATTTTGGCTAATTTAAGGCACACAAATTCCTCTTTCTGATTTCTTTTGTCATATATATATTTCTTGGATGTGAGAAAAATTATTAATTATAGATTTTCCCCCATTCCTTCCTGCCCCATTAAGCCACTTCCTCCTCTTCCTCCTCCCCATCTATATCTCTATTTTAAACTTTTTGTTTGTCTTTTTGGTTTTGTTTTTCAAGACAAAGTTTCTCTGTGTAACTTTGGAAACTGTCTTGGTACCATGCTGGTCTTGAACTCTCAGAGATCCATCTGCCTCTGCCTCCAAAGTGCTGAAATTAAAGGCGCCACCTCTGGCTCTTTTAAACTTTTTCATTGATTCTTTGGGACACACATCATGTGTCCCAACCCCCATTCATCCCCTTATATCTGTGCTCTGCACTTGCAATGCTCCTCTTTGATGTCCTCTTCTCTTCAACCTCTTCTCTTCAACCCCTCAACCCCACCCTCATCCGAGCCTAGACTTCCCCCCCCCCCCCGAGATAGGGTTTCTTTGTCTAATAGTCCTAGCTGTTCTGGAACTTGCTTTGTAAACCAGACTGGCCTTGAACTCACAAAGATTCATCTGCTTCTGCCTCCCATATGCTGGGATTAAAGGTGTGCACCACCATCTCCAGGCCACAAAGCCTAGACTCTTAATATTAGGAGGAAAGTGGGATTTGTCTTTCTGGGTTTGGCTTATATTCGTTAGCATGATGGTCTCTAGTTTTATTCATTCCCCTAGAAGAAGATAGAACTGAGGAATGGCTGAACGTCTGTCTGCTCTCAGAAGTCAGAGGGGAAAGCCTCAACTTAGATTCTAAACTTTAGGAGACAAGACAACAGAGAAATCTTGCCTCAGTGGTAAGCTTTATCCACAGAATAAATACTGGTTTGGTCCTGTATAATACTGCTAAACAGGAAAATTTCATTGTTATAGTGATAAAAAGAAAATTACATGCCACTCAAAGGAAGAAAAAAAAAAAAGGTGTTTGATGTAAAGAACAAAGATGAGGATCAGTTTCTTATCAGAATCAATTCCAGTTAGAGAATAATAATAACATACTAAAAGTACTAAAAATAACACCCCATCAATCTCACGTACTTGATGGGGGATGACCTTCTGTATATATGTTTCTCTTATTTGTTAATGAACAAAATATTGATTGGCCAGTAGCCAGGCAGGAAGTATAGGTGGGGCCACCAAAGGAGGAGAATTCTGGGGAGAGGATGCAGAGAGGGCCACCAGAGGGCCACCATGTAGCTGCTGGAAAAATAGGACACCAGGCTCACTGGTAAGATAAGACCAGGTAGAAATACATAGATTAGTAGTTATGAGTTAATAATTAAGAGAGAACTAGCCAGTAAGGAGCCCGAGCCTTTGGCCAAACTGTTTATAATTAATACAAGTGTCAGTGTGTTTATTTGGGGCTAAAGGGATGCAGGGCCAGGAGGAACAGGAAACTGTCTACAAGTACTTCATCCATTAAAATAGCCCTCAGAAACAAAAAATGAAATGAAGACTTTTTCAGACATTCTTTAAAAGATGAAAGAATTCATCTTTAGTGAACTCACCAGCAGATGCACACACATACACACAAACACACGGTAGAGAAAGTCCTTTAGCAAATAATGCTAAATGGAATCCAAAATTGATATAAAGAAATGCAGAGCACCAGAAATGGCCATCATGTGAATAGGTATAAAGATTTCTTTATTCAACTGTCTTTAAAAGGTAATAAAGATAATTTTTTTTGAGGCATTGTCTGTTGGGGAGAAGAGTGATTAGTAAGTGTGTGTGTGTGTGTGTGTGTGTGTGTGTGTGTGTGTGTGTGTGTTTGCCATGTAGCTCAGTAGGTAAGTAAGGTATTTGCTGCCAAGCCTGACAAGAGTCACATAGTGAACAGGAGAACTGACACCTGAAAGTTATCCTTTGATCTCTACCCACAAGCCATGACATGCATGCACACAAAACAAATAAATAAATAAATACAGTTTTAAAATGTAGTAAAAACATTATCCCAAATGAAAAGAAAGAAAAGGGGAAAATAAGTGAAACAAAGAATAATATTACAGTATTAAGCCAAATTATTAATAATTACATTAAACAGAAATAGTCTAATCTCTGTCATTTGAAATTCTCAAATAAAATATTTGAATAAAATCCAAGATGGGAGAAATGGTTACGTGCATGTACTGTTCTTCTAGATGATCTGATTTAGACTACTAGCACCTACTTCAAGTGGCTCACAACTGCCTATAATTCCACCTCCAGGAGATCTCATGCCTCTGGACTCTGAGGGCACCCATGCTTGTGTATACATACCCACACACAGATGTGAAAACATACCCATAACAAACAGTTAATAGATGTGTGGTTTGCCTGTTTTGTTTTTAAAATATTTCTTAAGCTTTTGCCAAGTTTTAAGTGGAAGTTCTTAGTAACCATGCATTGTGGGCACTATTTTGTTACAAGCAGTTTTCCCATCATCCTGGTCCCAGAGCTGCATCAGCCCCAAATAACACACAGAGTTGCTGTGTTAAATATAAAGCTGTTGGCCAGTTACTAGTGTTTCTTATTGGCTAGCTCTGTCTTAAATATTAACCCATTTCTATTAATCTAAGTGTTTCAACATGGTCTTATCTTATGTTTTTGGTTGTGAGCCTAGCCTTTAACGGCTGAGCCATCTCTCCAGCCCTCAACATGGTCTTATCTTACTGGAGAGAGGGTCCAGAGTTGTTCTCAAGTCCCTATATCTTGAATCTCCTCTACTAACTCTCCCAGAATCCTCCTAGTCTCCTAATCCCACCTATCTTGCTTTCCTATTGGCCAAGAGTGCTTTATTCAATAACCAATAAGAGAAACATATTTACAGATTGATATCTCCCATCAATGGCCCTCAAAGGAAGTGGCACTATTAGTAGGTGTGGCCTTGTTGGAGGAAGTGTGTAACTGTGGGGACAGGTTTTGAGGTTTCATATATGCTCAAGCCATGCCCAATGTCTCCAACCACTCCTATGTCTTGTGAGTCAAGATGTAAGAAATCTCAGCTGCTTCTCAAGCACCATGTCTACCTGCATGCCATCTTAAGCCACCATGGTGATAATGGACTAAACCTCTGAAAATGTAAGCCACCCCAATTAAATGTTTTTCATTTATAAGAGTTGCCAAGGCCATAGTGTCTTTTCACAGTAATAGAAACCTGAACTAAGACAGCAGATATATGGTAAATTTTAAAGAAAACAGAGTAATAGTAATAAAAAGAAAGTTGGTGTATTATGTTACAATAAAATAGTACATACTTCAAAGCAAGTGATAGTATTACAGATGAAGGATTTATAGGACTTACACTAGATAAACACCTTGAAAGACAACAATTACTTATGCTTACTATATAAGTAAAGACTAATAAAAATAATCCCTTAGTTATTGAAGAATTTGAACTTACAATAAAAATTTTCTACAAAGAAAACTTTGAGTCTATACAGATTAAGTGATAAATTCAACAAAACAATGAAGCAAGAGACAATACCATTTCTACTCTAGCTTTCTAAAAATGGGTGAGAAAGAAGTTTGCTGCCTCATTCTTTGAGTACAGAATTGATAGCCAAATCAACCAATGACCTTATAAGAAAACTACAAAAGTCTAATCTCATGAACACACATGCAAGGATTTCTAACAAAATTTTAGCAAATTAAATGATAATATATCAAGATTAAAAGGTATTTATCTAAGGAGGATAAACTTGATATAATATCTAAAAGTCAATCAATATTATTTATCAGACTGAGAAAGATCATAAGATTATTTGTATCATATCCAAAATTCAATCAATGTGATTTATCAGAGTAAGAAACATCATAAGATTATTGACATAATATTCAAAAAGCTATCAATGGTTTCATCAGACTAAGAAAGATCATAAAATTATTGATATAATATCTGAAAGTCAATCAATGTGATTTATCAGACTAAGAAAGAAAAAATCATAAGATTATCTCAATAAATACAGAAAATGTACTTAAGGATATGAAAGTCCTGTCAGAAAGAAGCTCTTAGAAAACCAGGAACAAAAGGGAACATCCTAATCTTTAGGAATATCATACTCTGCATATCATTTTCAGATAGGATGGTTTGGGACCTAAAGTTGCTTATACCCTTATTTTTAAAAGAAATTTCTCAAATCTCTTGCCTACAGATTCAGGGATTTTGATTTTAAATACTGAGTTTTTGTGATCTTTATTTAAGCAACCCTTCCCTCCCTTCTTCCTTCCTCCCTCTGGCTCCCTTAATCCCTCCTTTTCTCTCCCACATCCCTCTCCCTCCCCTCTCTCTGGTACAGCTAAAAGCAGTCCATCCCAATAATCTGAATTCCCCATTCTCATTCTTGCTATTGGTTTGCCCAAACCTAGCATTCAGTAGCCATCTCATTCTTGACAACCACAGTGATCATTTAAATAAATATTTCTCATCACCCACTGATGTCACAAGGATTTTTGCTTTCATGAATACACTGAAATCAGATAACAAATAGCAGCTCCTAGTTTTAATTCTATGTATTTATTTACCACGTATGTGTCTTATGTAGGTCAAGCACCAGTTTCAAGAGTCTGTTCTCTCTCTACCTACCATTTGAGTCCTGTGGGTTGAACTCAGGTTGTCAGGTTTAATGGCAAGTGCCTTTGCCTACTGGGCCATTACCGGAGACTCCTATTATCTGTTGTCTGCAGCCAGTTGGAGTACCACTCCATTGGTGAGGGTTAGGCCATAGAGAGAAGAAAACATCTAGTTGAACAGAAGGGGTTGTATCCCAAGATATTAAATGATTGTAGGATTCCTGTGCTGGATAGATGGAATGGATTTCAGGTCATCTCCCATAACTAATAACTGAAGCCCCATCTGAGAAGAGGATTACGAAGGGAGCACTATCCCCAACCCCCCAACAGGAAGAAGGATTTTCTCTGTTATTTGGCATATAAATAGGACTTGATAGTGCACATCCTCTCCCCAGAGATTGTTCTCTTTGAGTCCTGGAGTATCTGGGCTTTCAGGCTTGTCCATGCTGTGTCTCCAGCAAGCTCCTGGGTTACAGCTGAGGTTTCCTAACCAAGCCCTGGGTCCCACAAACATCTCTTCTCATAGAGTTCTCTGTATCTACCAGTCCTTCTCATCAATATAGGAGAAATTTCTTCCTATGAACTTAATCTCCTGGCAAATCTAAAAATAGATGTTTTATTTGACCAGGTCTTTTCCTTGTTACCAGAATAGAGTGACATCTTCTAAGCTTAATACATACTATAAAAACTCTGCCTGCCTTTTAAAACTACTGTGATGTGTGGAGATGCAAACACCTGTATTTTATTTTCTTGGTTAGTGGTATGATCTAAACACTTTCATAGTTGGGGTTCCAGGAGGATATTTGATTGGTTGATTGTCTGAATTTCAGTGGATGGACTCTTCCCTTAAAATTCCCTGGATTCTGGGACCACAGAGGTGGTTCAGAGGTTGAATCCATACTGCTTTTGCAGGAGATATGAGTTTGGTTCCTAGCCCTCAATGTTGAGTGACTCAGAACTGCCTGCAACTTCAGCACCAGGAGACTCTGAAAGGTCCTGCACCAACACACATTCACATAACACACATAAACTATGCCCTCCAAATTTCCTAATTCTTCCTGTCTCCAGGTCATTTCCCAAGTTCCCAGTGGGCTTGTTTTGAGAAAGATACAAGTTCACAATTGCTCCTTTGATAATTTTGATAATATCCTAACTTGTTCTGAATCTACACCCTGAAAACATTTCTCTTGACATTCCGTTCCAAAGTTACAAAACACATACATCACTGGATAGGAGTTCTATGCAATATCCACCTTAAGTCTTGCAAAGGACAGGTGTTGCTAAACCAACATAAAATGGAACACAAAACCTAACTGTGGGTAGCTCATTTTCACAATCAGCAAGACTTACTGGACCTTATTTTGTTGTTCATTATCCTTGGGATAGTTTCCTTTTCTTTCTGGGTTATACACTAATTTAGCTTTTCCATACCTTTATCTTTCCTTTATCCAACATAGGAAGATATGTAGAAAAGCCATACTGATTTTAATATCAGTCTAGATAAAATTTTGTGCAAAAGAAAATTTAGCCTAAAATAATAGCGAGTAATAGATTTGAGTGTGGTGGCATGTGCCTACCATCCTAGCCTTGGGAAACCGAGGTGAGAGGATTGACAGCTTGAGGCCAGCCTGGGCTACATGCCAAATAACCTTTAATTATTTATGTAGCAATTCTAGCCGACAGTGCTCAGGAATTATAGTGTTTTCGAGAACTAGATTATCATTCCCTAGACCCCAGCTTAAGGAATTAGCTTGTCTGCCATTCTAGCAAGTGAACTAAGTAAATTATTACTTTTGCAAAACAGTGACCACAGGGTAAAGGGGATCATATAACCATGCCACATAAAACACGAGTGACAAAAGGAAAGGATGCCATTTAAGAAAAAGAAGATTGCAGTCATTGATGAATAAATTAGAGAGAGAAAAGAGAGGGAGAGTCCATGCCAACATGTAAGATAAGGTCCCTAGCACAAATTCGGTGTAATCTGTCTTCTTCCATCTTTCCAGATTCATCTTTTAAACAGTTTTCACTCCTTTCTCATGCTTTTGATCTTCTAATATAACTTAATGCCGTTTGTTTGTCTGTCTGTCTACTTACTAGTTCTGGTGCTAGAGTTCAATTTCATGTTTTTTGCATCTAGGTAAATACTTTACCACAGAGGCACACCCCCAAGCCAATAAATACTTTTCTTAATAATTTTTAATTAATTGTGTGCATGCATGTGCACATGCATGCATGGGCAGATACTTGCCACAACACTTAGGTAATTGTCAGGGACAACTTGTAGGAGTCAGTTCTCTCTTTCTGCCTTGAGGGTCCTTGAGTTCAAAGTCAGGCCTTCAGGCTTGGGGGTAACTGACAAGCTAAACAAACAACCTTTTAAAAATAAAGTATCCTGCCCCCAGCATTTTTTTTTTTTTTGTATTGAAAAAAAATGCACTTAGAGAGGGATAATTCTTGTTAACTGTGGTAGTTTGAATGTAATTGGTCCCCGTAATCTCATAGGAAGTGACATTATTCCGAGAGGTGGCTTTGTTTGAGAGGGTATGGCCTTGTTGGAGGAAGTGTGTTACTGTAGGGGGTCGGTTTTGAGGTTTCCTATACTCAGAATACTGTCCAGAGTCTCAGCCAACTTTCTGTTGCCTGCAAGTTGTAGGTATCTCAGCTCCAGCACATCTGCCTGCATACTGCCTTGATAATGGGCTGAGCCTCTGAATCTGTAAGTGAGCCACACCAATTACATGTTTTATTTTATGAGTTGCTGTGGTCAAGTTGTCTCTTCACAGCAATAGAAACCCTAACTAAGACATTAACATTCTAATGAATCCATGCTATCCCAAAAATTATATGAACCAAGGCCACCACAAAGTAGCTTAGGTGAGGATGGTATAATAGTTGGGAAGAGGGGCAGATGTGGTGACATTTTGTTTGATCAGAGTGCAGAGCTAGCCACACCTTAATCCCAGCAGTCAGGAGACAGAAGCAAATGGATGTTCATGTGTTCAAGGTCACACTGGATTGGATCTGCCTAAAAGAGAAACAGAGCTCACACAAAGGTGATCTCAGTACTTGGGAGTTACATGTCTTTAATCCCAGAAGTTGGGAAGTGGAGACAGGAGTGATATGGCTGGGCAGAGAGAGGAATATACGGTGGGAGGAGAAAGGGGCGGAGGGCAATCTGAGGTTTTATAGAGAGAGGAGGGTGTCTGAGGTTTTGTATCTGTCAGTGTAAGGGTGGAGAGTTGAAAATAGGAAAAAAATTTTATATATATATATATATATATATATTTATTTATTTATTAAAGTCTGGAAAAGCCTGGCCCTGGCCATTTCATAAGTCTCTTGATGAACATACACACACTGCTGACAAAGTGTGATAAATAAACTCTAGTATGGAACCTTCCACTGATATGAGATTTGAGGGCAAGGAGACAGGTAACTTAGCTACGTTATCTCTAAAGTTTTTTCTTAGCTGAAATGTTTTGGTAGCAAAAGCCAAAGTAGAAATACTTAGTTCTAAGCTTGGCCAGTGAAGAGTGGACATTCACTGCACTGCAACACATTGCTTACTTGTTAATAACCAACCCAAAACCTAGCTAACATACTGTTTTCTTGGCAACACTCAACTCCTGATACAGATTTTCTGCATTGTGGCTAATTCTAGCTCCTATTACATAAAAATTCTCAAACTTCATTTTTCTTTTCTATAAGAAGTTCCTAACTGGACTGGCCCTCTTGTTACAATAGTTCTTCAGCTACTGAAACTCTATCTTCAGATTCTGAGACCAGCAACATATGGTTTCAAGGTTACATGCTCACGGTATCAAGATAGTGGAATGTAAGCTCAGTAGGGCCACTTTGAGCCTGGACACGAGCATACTGCCCCCATTCACACCTTTTCTAAAACTCACACTTGAACCAATTGTGAGATCTAGTTTATTCTGTGAGCCTAGGTAGAAATTAATAAATGGCCAGCCAGTACTGCCTACAAAGCTAGCAAAGGGAAAAATACGAAAAAAATATTAAGTACAAAAACTATTTGTAAAAAGCTATGCCAGGAGACTTGAGTATTCTAATAGTTTGAACTATCTGACAAGTCACAATAAGATCATCATCTCATTTCTAAACAATAAAGCAAGAATTATTTCCAAATAATAAAATTACATTGGAGAGCATTTTTGTTTAATTATTTTTTTTAACTTAAATTAAAAACAATCTTATTTTACATACCAATCCAAGTTCCCTCTCCCTCCTATCTTCCCGCTCCCTCCACCATCTCCCCATCCCACCCCATCCATTTCTCAGGGAGGGTGGGGCCTCCCACATGCAGCCCCCTCGCCCCCCATATCTAGGCTAAGAGAGTATCCTTCCATAGGGAATGGACTCCTAAAGCCTGTTCATGCAACTAGGGATAAATACTGGTTCTACTGCCAGGGGCTCCATAGACTGGCCAATTCCCCCAAATGACACTCATGTTCAGGGGCCTGGTTCTGTCTTATGCAGGTTCCCCAGCTGTTAGTCTGGACTCTGATTTACACAATATATACCCATAAATTCAGTCCTACAGAAAGTACTGGAAGGAAGTTAGCTACACTCACAAAAACAAAGGCAATAGACAATCCCACATTAACAAAATCCCCCCAAAGAGAAATACACACACACACACACACACACACACACACACACACACACACACACTACCACCACCACCACCAAATCAAAAAATATCAGGAATCAACAATCAATGATCATTAATATCTCCTAATATCGATGGTCTTAAAACGCCTATAAAAAAGACACAGGCTAACAATGAATATATATGGAGAGAGAATCCACCCTTCTGTTACATACAAGAAACACACATCAACTTCAAAGACAGACATTACCTCAGAGTTAAGGGTTGGGAAAAGATTTTCCAGTCAAATAAACGTAAGAAACAAGCTGGTGTAGCTATCCTAATATCTAACAAATTAGGCTTCAAACTAAAATTAATCAAAAGAAATGAAGGTCATTTCATATTCACCACAGGGGGGAAAATCTATCAAGATGAAGTCTCAATTCTAGAGAGCATTTCTGATAGCAGGATAGATACCGAAGACCACCAAGAGTTGATGAGTAAAATTTGGTAGCAAAAAAGACACCACATCCAATTATTTTTAAAAGAATTAAACTGAGTAAAATTTACAGAAAGGAGTCAAAATTTGTGAAGGACTGAAATCAGAAAAACAAAGCAAAACAAACAAACAACAAAAAAAAAAAAAACCCAAATCAAACATAAAGGCTGGAACTGGAATACAGTTGGAGAGTCGATCATGCATAAGGGCAAGGAGTTTTGTCATTCCCTCTGTGCTGACAAAAGATCTGCACATTTCTAGCATTTGGAAAATTGAAGGAATCTATAGTAAGTGGCCTTAGTCTTCCAAGAAATATGAAGTAGGTCATATAATGAAATGAGGCTGGGATTTAAAGATTGCAGAAGGCATTCAAGTGGAAAGTGAGACAAAGGTGCCGAGTAATCTATGAAACAGGCAAGATCCAGTTGAAATCATACAATCTAAGGCTATAAGATAGTTTTTTGTTCTACACCAGAACTCAACAAAGAGTGGAAAGTAATAGGCAGATGGTGAGCATGTCGTATGTATATTAACATAGCACGCGACGCTACACAGAGGCCCTTGGAAACACACTTGGATTTCACAGATTAAGCACATTGTAGGCACATGATGAGTTTTTGTTTGAATGAATTGATTTAGTCATCACCAATTCTTCTGTGGTGCTCTGTAGAGTACTGGCAACTGCCCACATTTCATATGGTATGCCAGTGCTAAAAATAAAATAAAAAAAAAAAATCAGACACTCAAGCTAAACTTAGCTGCCCTAAAATGGCAACGCTGTCAGTTGAGGCACTGTTTATCTCGTGCCAGTACATCTGTCTTTGATGTTTCTTCGTTTCCCTTATGCCACTACTCGTACTAGACCAGAAATGGCTAATTCTGAGTCCAATAAGCTACATAAACACCACATAGTGGGTGTGCAGACCTGTATAATCTCAGCACTTGTGAGGCGGAGGAAGGAAGATCGCCAGTTCAAGGCTAGCCTGGGCTACACTGGAGACTTTGTTTCTGGAGAAAAGCTACATTTCAAACCGTCTGCAAGTCTCCCAGGTACTTAAAATAAACTCAGAATCCAGACCGAGAGACGCATACAGTGCTGGCACAGCCTCCAAACCCACCCCTTCGGAATTATATGGCCTTAGACTCCACTAAATTCATATTGCAAACGCGTAAACGCCAGGTTCAGGAAGTCTACGATCCGAGACTAAACTCTGGAGAGATAGTTGTATAAAGTGAGGACACGACTGCTGCAAGATATGCCTGAGGGGAAGGAGGCTCAGGAGTCTCTCTCTTTACATGAAGTCACCTCAGAAGATGCAAGCCCTCGGGATTTGGCGGCGGAGAAAATGGCCAGGCCGAAAGTAGGTCCAGGAGGTCCGGGGCGAAGGCCCCACCCCCCGGATCTGGACGCCTGGCCTCCCACTAGCACAGCTGCTGCCCCCAGCTTCCGCGCTCGTCTCTCATCCCACCCGGGGCCCACGGCTCTCCATCCCACCCCACCGCCTCGGCTCCTCCGAACCCCCGCACGATCGTGGGGGCCGACTCGGCGCCCGCGGGACCCGCACTTTAGGCAGGCAGGCGGCGATCGGCGCGCGGCCGTCCTGGCGCCGGCTGATGGCGTCACTGGCGCTTCCGCCCGCGGCTGCGTTCTAATCAGAAGCCAGGAAGGAAGGAGGGAGGGCCGCGGGGCTGTGTGGGGGGGGGAAGTAGCGAGGAGAAGACTAGCCATCCCGGAGCTCGCTCGCTCGCACGCTCGCCCTCCCGCTTGCCCACTCGCCAGCTCGCCCGCGGCCCTGCCTGCCGTCTCCGCTCCCACGTCGTGTCCCGGGCGGAAGCCACGCCGGGAACACTTGCCCGGCGGCTCTTTCGGGACGGACGCCTGCTCGGTTTTCCCGGGCACAGCATTCGCGCTCCGCCTTGCCCCCCCTCGCCCTCCCGCCCTCCCATCGCTCGCTCCCTCGCTCCCTCCCTCCCTCCCATCGCCAAGCTCCCCGCCCTTAGTATCGCGAGACGAGGTGAGAGCTGGCGGAGCGGCGGCGGCGGCGGCGGCGGCAGTAGAGGTGACCGAGGCGGTGGCGGCGGCGGCGGCGGCTCGGAGCGCTGTGTCGGCCCCGGCGCGGCCGAAGTCGCGGTAGAGCGGAGTCCCCGCGCCCCTCCCGCGTCCGCGCCCCCCCTCTTCCCGCGGGCATGGAGAAGGCGACGGTTCCGGCGGCGGCCGAGGGAGAAGGGAGCCCCCCGGCGGCGGCGGCGGTGGTGGCCCCCCCCGCGGCGGCGGCGGAGGTCGGCGGCGGCGGCGGGGCTCGCTCGGCCTCGTCTCCTCGTGGGATGGTGCGAGTGTGCGACCTGCTCCTGAAGAAGAAGCCGCAGCCGCAGCAGCCGCAGCAGCACCACAAGGCCAAGCGGAACCGGACTTGCCGACCCCCCAGCAGCAGCGAGAGCAGCAGCGACAGCGACAACAGCGGCGGCGGCGGCGGAGGCGGAGGCGGCGGCACCAGCAGCAACAACAGCGAGGAAGAAGAGGACGACGACGACGAGGAAGAGGAGGTTTCGGAGGCAAGGGCCTGCTTTCACCTAGGGGAGGGCGGGCGGGTGGGCGAGCGGAGGGCCCGGGAAGGGCCGAGGGTGGGAGGGGACTGGCGCTGGGACCGAGTCTGGTGGCTTTCGCTCTGTCTTGGGGACCAGGCTGTCGCCTGCCCCCTTTCTTTGCTCGGCCGGAGTCGTGAGGTGTGGGGATGTGGGGGAGGGTAGCTGACACGTGGGGGGGTGAGGTGGGGAGGATCACGGAGTGCAACGAGTTGGGGAAGAGCTTGTTGTTATCCTAGGATGCTCCGTACGGCCGAGGCCGCAGGGACCGGTCCGACTCCCGGGTTGCACATTGGAGCAGGGACCGGTGGTCTCTCCAGGGCCAGCAAGGCCACCTCATCCCCGGGGCGGGGGCGGAGCTAAAGCGGGAGGGGTGAGATAATAGGTAGGAGAGAGAGCCTCTTGGGGCACGATGGCGAGGTGGGTCGTTTTCTGTCAGTGTGAGGTCGAGGGGAGCACTTCTGGAGGGGCGGCGAGGTTGCAAGGGACTCGGTGCTAAGGGTTGGTGTCTGGGAGAGACACGTGAGAAGCTGTACTTTTCCATACTGTTTTGCTGCAGGGCTTTCTTTTCTTTCTTTTTTTTTTTTTTTAACTGTTGTGGCTGCTGAAGTAATCTTAACTTCCTGGATTTATGAACGATTTTGGACGAATCATTCTTACACCCGTATGCATTTACAGATAACTTAGTTCATGAAAATTCTGCTTGATGCTCTGTGCTCATGCGATACATCATCAGGCTCTCCCTTAGTAAGAAATAATTGAACCAGATCCCGCTTTTTTTTCCTTTCCCCGCCCCCTTTTTCCATTTCAAATACTTGAGGAAGAAGTGACTGCCTTGCACCTAGGGCTCGGTCGTAGTGATTGGGATAGGAAGGCCTTATGATTTGTCCTAGTGATCTGGTTTCATAACTGTTTATAGTTTTTCCTGGGTCTACAGACAGGCGGCGTTGTAGGATCTCGGTCCTCAAAGAAGGCCTTTTCACCCAAAAGCCTAGTGAACCATACTGATAGCTAACTAAGACTTAGCTAGCAGTCATTAACTCTAAAACTCACCTTCTCCTCAGTGCTGTGCAATGGAAGCTTTAATGCGGAGGGAGAAGGAAAGCTGTCAAAGTATTAAAACTTAGTTCTGAGAGATAAGACTAATTTACCTGCCACTTATTTCCTTCCCCAGACATAGGTCCTGTTCCCTGCTCTTGATATTTCCTTTTTTCTTCTGATCCAGGGTCTCTTTAAATAGAGAAACACCTTGGGAAGGGAATGAGATTCACCTGTTAGCAATAAGACCAAAAATACTATTTTTTTAAAAATCTTAGATTAGATAAAACTACATAGGTAGACTTATAAGAGTAGGAATATATACAAAAACTTCTCCCTCCTGTTACTTCTGTTTGGCCTATTGCAGGTTTGTACGGGTAGTTTGTTTAGTGGATGTTTTGGGCTTGTATGTTGCCCAGGCTTCGTTAGAAGCATTGGAGACAATAGAACAAGAGAAATCAGAACTTTTATATTGAAAATGTGGCAAGAAAGGTGTGCCATACTTCCCTTCTGCCTTTTTGTTTAAAAAATAAGAACAGCAAGCCTTAAAGGAACCTGGCTGTGTCTGATAGTTGCAAAAGTGGGACTCAAACGTTTTTAGAGACTCAGAACAGAACTTTGAAAGTGATTTATTTCCTTGTGTCTCCCTTCTGACCTATTTCAAAACCTGGTGCTGAATTTCAGGTTTAGCAGCTGTGTGAGCAAAATACCAGTATGAAGATTGTTGAGTTTTTAACATTAAGCCCTGGTACTTAATGTAATACTTCAGGGAATTTTCTGCTGGGAACTACATACTTAAGTAGTTTTGTTCACTAGAACATGCCCTAGTAATTCCTTTAAGTTGTAAATGGTTCAAGCTTGTAGATATGTTAATTTATTTTTGATTATTTTTTTAAATTTTATTTTATGTGCATTGGTGTTTTTCCATGAGTGCCAGGTCCCCTGGAATTGGAGTTACAGACAGTTATGGACTGCCATGTGGGTGCTGGGAATTGAACCCAGATCCTCTAGAAGAAGAGCAACCAGTGCTCTTTAACTGCTGATCTATGCTTCCAGCCCCTAGATATGTTAATATTGTAGGTTGGGTTTTTGTGTGTGTGTTTTTTTAATCTGAAAATATGTGTGTGTGTGTGTGTGTGTGTGTATTTGACCAACTAAGATAGTGTTAATTCTTAATGTGTTTCGTAATGTCATATGCACAAGTAGTATAAGCAATAGGTTTGTCATTTGCTGAGTGAAATGTATATAACACATGGTGGATAGGCAAGACAAAAAGGAGTTTTTCTCTGCACTTGCCTCCATTCTTTGATCAAAGTGAAGAGGAAAGCCTTAGGGTGCTGTATGCCATAAGTCAGATGGGTGAGTTGTGCAATGCTCTCTTTCCACTTTCATTGTCCTGACATGCCCATCAGAAGCTTAATTTTCAGGACTTTGGAAATTACTTTTTTCTCCTCTTTTTTGGTTTTCTCCAAATTCTCCAAATTCTTAGTTTAAGAATACAGGTGGCATGATTCTTGAACTAACTCTTCAGTAAAAATTATCAAAAGATTAGAAGGGAGTATGACAGCTTATACTTTTGCAATGTTTAACTTGGGATGGATGTGAAGGATGGTTTACCATGACAAAAATACATTGGTGGTTTTGAAGAAATATTAGCTGGATATTGTCTGTCTGTTGAAAGAGGATAAGGAAGATGGATTTAAATAACAGCTCCAAGTACCTGGTTACAATTCTTATGTATACATTAGAGTAGATATCTCCAGTGTTTTAGAATAGGATGGTAATGTTCAGATGTTTCCATAGCTTCAGCTGTACCTGGAAAGAACATAAAAGACTAAAAGCTTGTCCTGTCTGTCTCTTTTCCCTTCTGTTTGTCACCAGACCTTAGCTCTACATTAAAAATGTAATTTTCTAAGCTTCCAATGGGCTACTGACTAGTAAAGAACAAACTATTTCCTAACATAAAAACCACGTTGTACTTCTTTTGAAATTAGAGGACTAAATTAAATATTACAAGAAAAGGGTGAAATATGCTTCCTTTGAGAAATAGTATTACATTCTATTTAACACAGTTTTTGATATGAGTGAACGACAGCTTTTTCTAAAGCACACTTCAAAGGTAGGAAATATTAAAGATAGAACTTCTAAGTTCAAGAGTAGTGATTTTGTTGAAGAGGGAGGCATACGTGGCAGAAGTCAGACAGAATCCCACATATATGTGTAGGGAAGGTGTGGTTTTTACATTAAGACATACTCTTCATGAAGGTATAGACAATGGGGCAGAGTGAGTAAGTACCAACAGTTCTGAAAGGCTTACAAGGCTAATAGACTTTCAGCTACAAAAACAG
Source organism: Phodopus roborovskii (assembly GCF_943737965.1). Lineage (NCBI taxonomy): Eukaryota > Metazoa > Chordata > Mammalia > Rodentia > Cricetidae > Phodopus > Phodopus roborovskii. The sequence continues at coordinate 13,541,234 of NW_026126525.1, forward strand.
AGTTGTTAAGGGAAAAATATTCAAGTTAGACCCTTGAAACTAATTTCTTTTTTTAATTTGAAAATGTTAGGTTCCCCTATAAACACATGAAATCTCAGATTAGGCAAAAGAAACTTGGCTGTACTATTTCCCAGTTTTGTTTCAACTGATGCAGCATTATTTGTAAAATAGATGCTCTTTGAGATATTACTGTCTTCTGTTTAAAAACAGAACAAAAAAGGAACAGCATACAGACATGTTCAGTTAATTAGTACCAGTTGTAGGAAGAATCCAAAGTTCATTTAGGAAACCATGAATAGAGTTACTTCCTTTCTTGTACCCAGGGCCTTTGAATGTTTGAATTTTAACATCTTTCAATCTCTCTGTCTCTCCAGTTACTTAACCTGTCTAGCTCATTTTCTTGTGTAAATGGTGATAATAGACCCTAGTTTATAGGATTGTTAAGAAAGTGACAAGAGCTGGGAAATTTGTGGTGGTGGCCCATGCCTTTAATCATCTTAGCACTCAGGAGGCAGAAGCAGGCAGATCTCTGTGAGTTCAAAGGCAGTCTGGTCTATAGAGCCAGTTCCAGGACAGCTAGGGCTGTTGTTACACAGAGAAACCCTGTTTCAAAAAAAAAATGACAACAAGAAAAAAAGTGAAAGGCATTCATAAAGTTTTCATGTTTCTCATTTTACTTTCACCATAACCCTAAGTAGATGTCACCATACTTATTTCATTATTAAAAAAAAAAAATCGAGTTCTTACTGTTTGCTTAATATTCTGTATTGAATAAGCAATAGTAAAATAGTAAACAGAACTGTTTTAAGACATGTAAGTTAAAATGTACCAATGAACAGAGGTTGATAAAATGTAACATTGAGGTTTAATTGTGTGTGTGTGTGTGTGTGTGTGTGTGTGTGTGACTCATTTAGTCTCGATTATGCTAAAAGGAACATATTTCCTTTAAAATAGGGGTTGTTGGCTTGGAGTCTGGATAGAGTAAGTAGCCTGAAATTACAAGATTTGTTTATTTTAGTTTTTTTTTTTTTTTTTCTTTCTTTCATGGCCATCACAGCTGTGTCCAACTTTTTATTAGATACTCAGAAAGATCTCTGAATCTGACATCCATTCCTCTGTTTGGATCTACCTTTTACAAACTGCCTCTGAGAAAGTTAGTGGTATCAGAGAAGGCCTGTTACGATAAGTAGTGCCTTTCTCTTTCTTGTGAATCTAGACCTTGACTTAGAGTAATTAGTGTGTAGGACTGTTAGGGCTGAAGGCAGAAGCCTGGCTTTATTCTTTATAGCTTCCAATGTACAATAGTGTGTATTATATAAGTTTCAGAGTCTTACACATTAGGTTTTCATGAAGCCAAATTTCAAGCATGAATATTACATAAATAATCATTTTTGGCTACTTTGGAAAATGTTTGGAACATCATATCTTAAAAGAGTTTATTTGTAGGTATTTATATTGGGCCCATGTAACATATTTTAATTGGATTATAATTCTTAGTTTAATTGTCCCAAGTATTATTATCATCAGAAATGTAAGAGAATGCCCCAGATAAGATTTTTATTTTGATTTTTTTTAAATAATTTAATAAAAGTAGTATTTGTAGTTTCATAATTGTCAACGATGACTAAAGTTTTATGGTTTTGTTTGGATTGCTTTTGAGAATTTTCTTTCATCCTTTACATACTGTGCTGCTTTTTTTCTTGGTGATTTGTTTGTGCTAAATCTCCATTCTTTACATTGTTCCACATAATCTCTTTATAGTTTTATAAAACGAAAAGTATTTTATTTAGTAACACTCCACATGACACCGTTCTTGACACCATATGTAAAAGATTTTTGGTACTAAGTATTTTGCTTTCCAGAGATAACTTGGTACTCCTTTTGGATGTAGAATTTCATTAATTGTGTTAATTTCTTTCCTACTCTTCCTGTAGCTATTGATCAGGTTTGCTTCATAAAAGAACTTCAACCTTTCCTTATTTCTTTTTCTCCCGTTCCTGTGTTTACTAGCTGTCTTTAGTTAATCTTGTTTCTCCATCCACCTCAGTGCATATCCTTTACTGACTTACTAAGTCTGATCTTAGGTGGTTTTGTTATATTACCTATATATCAGTCACCTAAAAGTTTACATCTCCAGTCTAAACCTTTTCTTGACAGTTGAGCTCAGGCTACTAGCCATCCGATATTTTTGTTTGTTTTTCATGACAGGGTTTCTCTGTATTGCTTTAGAGCCTGTCCTGGAACTTGCTTTGTAGACCAGGCTGGCCTCGAACTCACAGAGATCCACCTGCATCTGCCTCCACCTCCTGAGTGCTGGGATTAAAGATGTGTGTCACCAATGCCCGGCGCCTTTCAACATTGGTATATACATTTTTTCTTCCACCTAATCTTTCCTTTAAGGAAATCAATTCAAAATCTCACCTAGCTACTACAATGTATATAGTTCAAAGTAGATGTCACCAGTTCAGTACTCTTCAAGCAAAAGAAGAAATGTCTGTGATGCTTAACCTATTGCACAGTGGAGAACAGGAGCAGGGTAACTGTGATCAAAGTTCCTTTAGAGAAGAGAAGGAAGTCTACAGCAGTCATTGGGCTGCATTAATAATGAGTCATTCTGTGAGAGCTATATGCTGGCAAGTCTATGTTTCTTAGTTTGACTCATTTTTCCCCCCTTGGAAGCATTGTTTTTTGACTGTTGTGTATGTCCTTTACTTTGTTTTTTGGGTGATTTTTTTTTTTTTCTTGACCATGTCTGGAATGTAGTAGGCACTGGGGGGGGGGGAGGGGTTATGACAACCCTAGGAACATCATTGCTTTGTATCCCAGTGTATAATGTAGTTCAAATTTACGACTTATGTAGTCTACTGGGGATGGGGTGGGGTCAGAGGACAACTTTCTCTTTCTACCACATGGGTCTTGGGGATGAAACTTGGATTGTCAGACTTGGCAGCAAACATCTTTACCAGCTGGCTCCTGGGCCCTGATCACAGCTTTTTATAGATTGTTGATATAGTTTGGGGATAAAACTTGTGTCAGAAATTTAAGAGATTTCTATTTTTAAATCAAAGCTCCTCCTGACATGTTCGTTTTCTTGAAATGGACTGGTTCCTTAGGTTCTATGCTGTCTGACCTGCCCCCTTACGTTTCCTGGCTATGTGAGGACATTGGAAATAATTGTTTTAGATGATTATCAGGCAGGGATTAATCAGAGAAGCAGAATAGGTAGGAGATTTATATATGGTTGATAGCTACCTAGATAGTATTCCGAAATTTATTAACGGGAATCAACTGTTTTACAAGATGCTAAGAACTGGCTAAGCAAGCTGAAACTCATGGCCAAGAGCTGGAGTGCTCCCACTACCCCCTCCCCCAAATAGCACTTAGGAAGGAATAGCTAGTGAAGAGAGAATAATTATGGATCAGTTTTTCACAGTTCCATTATTGGTGGCAAGACCAAGATTTCTTTTAAGTTCATTGTAGCTTAACTAGATTGTCTCATCACAGGTAAGAAGGCCTTTGTTACGGTTTGGCAGGAAAACAATCCTTTAAGTTACAGAATTAATATTGAGTATTTTATAGTGCTGAAGCAGCCTTTTCTAGCCTGAGAAGTACCAGATCATTGGGCCTCTTGTAGTCTGGGGCTAATTCCTTTAGGATTCTTTAGTGTTGCTTTCATTAAGGCTATGTCTCCTTGTCCACTGTTTGTGGATGAATTTAGGGTTTTGTTGTTGTTGATACATAGCAGCTCGTACCCTCTAATATGTTGAGTTTATCTGTCTTTTCTTCCTTTAGGGCTATGTACTTAATAGATAATGTATTGTGCTCTCTTTGCTATTGTAGGCTATTACTTATCATCTTGACATGTTTCCTAGTTTGATGAATTTTTAGAAGTTTACATTAATTTCTTCTGATTTCTGTATTGAGGAATTAGATAAATGACTTGTGGGAAAAGGGTCAGACACACACTCCACAGAGGGTAGAAGTGTTTTTGTTATTGTGGGTTTTTTGTTTGTGTGCTCTCCCTTTATCTGATACTCCATGTTTAGTCCTTGTAAGCATCCACAGATCTAAGTTCTAGCTACTGTATCACCCCTGAAGTTGTGCTGCCTAGTACTGTAGAGTCTGTGGCTACTGAGCCCTTGAAATGTGCTTAGTGGTTTCTAAGAGTCTAAGTTTATAATTGTGTTTAAAGTAGTCGGGTATGGCCATCGGCTACCGTATCAAACAGTGCAGAAACAGAGCTTCCCCACCAGCACAGAGCTTTTCAATAGTTCCTCCTTGCAGTGATGACTTGATCTAAAACACACACACACACACACACACACACACACACACACACACACACACACACACACACACACACCAAAAACTAATGTAATATAGCTTACTAAGCCAAAATGACGATGTCCCAGATGACCAGGACTGAATTTTGTATCTCAGAATATGTCTGCGTTTAGTGATAAAGTCTTTAAAAGAGTAATGAAGGTTAAATTAGGACTGGTTTCTTCATAAAAGGAAGTTTAGCTATGGACACCAGGTGTGCACACAGGAAAAAAAGGCCAAGTGAAGATGAAGAAGGTGGTCACCTGCAAGCAAAGCAAGAGGTCTCATGAGAAATCACATCTGCTGATAGCCTGTTCTTAGACTTCTAACTTTCATATGTGAGAAAATGAATGCTGTTTGAGGACCCAATCTGTGGTATTTTGTTCTATAGCCTTAGTAAATTAATATGCATCCTGTGAGAAATAGCATATAGAAGTATGGTCATGGATAGCCTCCTTTTATGGACTGGCCAAGGAGTTGTAAATATTTCTTCTTTATATCCTATTGATAAGAACTTAATCTTATAATTTAGTATTTAGTTCATGATATTTGTCCAGATAAAGCTTGTGGGGAAACTGGCTTTATAGTGCAAGAAGGGCTTTGTGGACTTCTAGGATCATCTTGTCTTTTTAGCTGACAAGAGAAAATGTCTCTACTGGTTTCCTGAAGTAATCATGTTGGCCTAGTTTGAGTCTTGATTTCATCTTTGAAAAAGATTCTTCATTCAGGACCTGCAATGCTTGCCATATAGAAGGTGAGCTAGGGGAGTTCTAAGCCCAGTCTCATGGAATGGTTTCCATTGCTAAAATGACATGGTGGGAAAATAGAAAGGGAAAGCATAGGAGGACCTCCTAACTATTGTGTGTTTGCTGCCATCTCATCAGGCTGGCTGTTACCAAACTTAGATTTCATAGTACCCCCACCTGGCAGGCATACTATCTTCATTCCCTCATCCCTCCTTTTTCCTACCCCCATCTTTTTTTTTTTTTTTTTTTTCCTTCTATATCTCATTTGGTCCTCATGTAACCAGTGGGCCAATCTTTCTATAATGTAGGCCATTATTTGAATACTGTTCTTAGAATAAAATTGAAGCTCTTAATTTGGTCTGCAAGACTTATTTGGCTGCTTCCATTGTTGTAGTCTCACTTTCTGTCCCTTTTAGCTCATCCTCATCTTTGTTGTTCTGATCTAGAAAGTACTGTATTAGGGTGTTTTACAAATGAGGATGTTCTTCCCTTGCCTCTTGACTTTTCTTTTTCTTTAACACTTTTTAAAATTAATTTATGCATATGGATGCTTTGCCTGTATGTGTGTCTGTGCCTGTGGCTTATGAAAGTCAGAAGAGGGTGTTGGATTCCCTGGAACTGGCGTTACAGGTAGTTGTGAGCTGTCTTGTGGGTGCTGGGAATTTTATATAGGTCTTGTGGAAGAGCAGTCAGTGCTTTTAACCACTGAGCCATCTCTCCAGCCCCTCTTGATTTTTCTTTCAAGTAGTAGATTCAGAGTAGATTTTTCAACTCTTGACTCTTGAGGGAGACTCACCCTTCTACATTACCTGGTCTACATTTCTATTTTTATCTCTAAGTTGACTGGGATGAGAAACAGAAGTCCTATTTTGATCATTCACTAAGCTGTAGCAGTAATTGTTTGAAGGGACTTTAAAGCCTGTTTGTTAACACTTTTAAAAGGGATATGTGTGTTTACTTGTTTATTATGCTCAAATATTGTTCCCATGCCCACATCAGCATTAATCATCAGTTGAAGCTTGTAAAATTTGTGGGATTTTGTGTGTGTGTGTGTGTGTGTGTGTATGCGCGTGCATGTGTGTGTGTGTGTGTGTGTGTGCGTGTGCGTGTGCACATACTTGTCTGTGTGTATGTTTCTGTTTGTGCTGGTGACACGGATGTGTTTGTGGAGGTTCAGGATGTATTCCTTGTTTGCTCTCGCCATTGCATTAAAAGCAGAGTTTCTTACTGTATAGCTAGCTATCTTGTTCTGGGAATCTACCCTGTTTCTGGCTCCTATGTTGGGGTTACCATGCCCGCCCAGCTTTAACATGGGTGATGGGGGCTTAGGGTCTGTTCCTCATGCTTGCACAGCAAGTGCCTTTCCCACTGAGCTATCCTCATCCTGTAGAAATTGCTGTCTTTTCTAAATGAAAAGTTATGTGTCTGGTTTCATGTGATTAAGTGTAATACTCTAGGCTGCTTTAATATCTTAGAAAGTAGTTGTTGACCACTGATAATGTTTGTTTGGAATTTGGATTCTAACCTGCCAGACATTCTCTAGAATTATGCTCCAGAATTATCTTTTGCAAATTGCCACAAAATTTTTTTATGAATATTTTGATAGGATATGTTTTATGCCATGATGTATAACACTGAATAGTCTAACCCATAAAATACAACATGCTTCTATTTTTCATGCTGCTTTTTTTTTTTTAACTAAAGTTAGGCAGTTTTGTAATATGTGTTTTTTTTTTTTTTTTTTTTTTTAAATACAATTTTATGTTCATGAATGTTTTGCCTGCATGTATCTCTGTTTAAGGATGTGGTATCCTCTGGAACTAGAGTTGCAGTTACGAGCTGTCAGATGTGTGCTGGGAATTGAACTCTGGTCCTCTGGAAGGACAGCAGTGCTGAGCCATCTCCAGCTCTTGGTCTCCTTATGGTATCCTAGCTGTCCGGGAACTTCACTGTGTAAACCAGGCTGGACTTGAGTTCTGCCTGCCTCTCGGCCTCCTCAGTGCTAAGATTAAAGGCGTGAACCACCATATCTGGCAAGTTAATGAGTTTTCATACAGCTTTTACACACTGTGGATTATTTTATAGTTTTTATTGCTATCATGATTGTGTCTTTCTTCATATTTTTTAATTAGTTACTGTTGAAATATGGATGGACACTATTGATTTTTATATTTTTATCTTTTACATGACAATTCTGATGGATTTCTAAATTGTCATGTTGACTCCAATAAATTATTTTTGTCTTGTTTTCCAATTTTTTTTGCCTTTTTTTTCCCCTCCTCTCTTACTATGCCAGTTTTAAATGTCTCCAAAATGTTCACTGTCAGAGCTAATTCAGGCTATCCTTATCCTCCCTTACTGTAATGGAGCCGCGTCACTATTAAGTATAATGCAAATTTCTTTTAGCAGTGTAATATATCTTGTTCTTTTAACTCATTTAAATTTTACCAGAAATAATAAAATTTAACAATATTTTTATTAGGAATTTGCATTTGTGGGGCTTGTTTTTGGTTAGTTTGAGATAGGTTCTAGTCTTATTGTTCAGGCTGTTTGACATGCACAATCTTCTTGCCTTAGCCACACCCAGTTTGAATGCATTTTGATGTGTATTGAAATGGTTTTTCAGTTCTCTGCTCCCCTTTTCTGTTTAAGTGCAGTGACCTAGCATTAAACTTTGTTTAAAATACTTGGGTGTTATTTATTAGTTATTAGCATATTTTTGGATTTGATTTTAAAAGCATTCTAACACGTTTTGTCCATTGTCCATTTTACTTTAGATTTATGAGTCTGCTAGGAAAAATGACTTATTTCCTTCTCATCAGCCTTATAAAGATTTATCTAATACAGATTTCTTTTATAGTTATGTTTTCTTTAAAACATTTTTACATATGACAGTTTGCCTGCATTTACGTATATGTACCCTGTGCTTGCCTTGTACTCATGGAGGCCTGAAGAGGTCTTGAATCCCCTGTAATTGGAATTGTGGCTAGTTGGAAGCCACCATGTGGCTACTGTGAGCTGACACTCAGCGTGCTCGAAATGAATTTGATTACAATGCCTAGTCATTTCTGAAACTAATTCATACTTCTCATAATAGTTAAATTTTTCTTAAATTATAAACAATGCTAAGTAAGGTCTTACTGGTTTAAAGTATTGTCAGGAAAATTTGTATTATTGTGTAACAGATCTCCAGAGCCTCTTCATCTTGCAAAGTCAGAAATGTACGTGTGTGCATCCATTGAAGAACTCTGCATTGCCTTTGCTAACCCTTTGTTTCTTAGGTATATTCTACTTATGGAGCTCAAATAAGTGGAATCATATAGTGACTATCTTATTTCAATTAAAAAATATTGTCAGGGTTTTTCTGTTGTTACAAGTGTACAAGAGTTTGTTTTTAAGGCCAAATGATTGTTGTATGTATCACATTTTGTTTTCATCAGTTTGTGGGCATTTGTGTTGCTTTTATCTCTTGGATGTTCCTTTTTACATTTAATTAATTTCATATTTATGTAGGCTGATAGAGGAAGAAGGGGACTTAATTTTATATTTCCAAATTGTTAATGAGTAGAGTTCGGTATTTCATAACGCTATCCCTTCCCATTGTTTGCATAGTAGAATATTACATCAAATTGTATTTCTTTAGTGGGTTCATCTTTATATGTATCCCATTTCCATATGCTGAAGGGCCTGCACACAAAATATTTGAGGACCATAAAAAACTTAGTGTGATGTGCCTATAGTCCCAGTGCTGAGGTTGTGGAGACTGGAGGGAGGGTCTCAGATGAGCTGAACTCCAGGGAGAACTTGCCTCGAAAAACAAGGAGAGAAGCAATTGAGACATATGTGTCAAGTTACCTCTAGCTTGCATCTTCATGCACACCCACACGAATGTGCACATGTACACATGAACATGTCTGTACACAGGAAAATTAGTTACTTAGGCTAATCAGCTTCACATGTTCTTTGATAAATACATAAAATTTGTGAGCCATTTATAGTTACCTGTTTTTGTTTGTTTTGGGGGAAAGGGTTTTGCTTTAGCCCAGACTGGCTTCATTGTCACAATTCTGCCTCAGCTTCCAGGATTGATTATAGGCAAGTACTAGCATGCATGGCTCACGGAGTGGGCTTTAGCTGCGATTTTTCTTCCTCCTATGCAGGCCTGACTTCTTTCCTTCTTCTTTCTCTTTATAGATTCCTAGCTAAATTAATAAACAAATGAGCTTTTATTAAGAAGAGTGGCAGCCACTTATGTCCTTTGACATGGTCATCTAGATCATTAGTTCTCAGCCTTTAATACAGTTCCTCATGTTATGGTGATCCCCCCAACCATAAAATTATTTTGTTGCTACTTCATAACTGTAGTTTAGCTACTATTATGAATTTTAATGTAAATATTTGATATGCAGTATATCTGATATTCAACTACAAAGGGATCACAACCCACAGGTTGAGAACTGTACTCCATATAATGTTAGTGCAGGATAGTCAGACTGAATATTTTGTAGGTCCCTTCAACTCCTTTCCCTTTTTGTTTATTTTGCAGTCTTTTTATTTTAAAGCATTTCACTTTTTTTTTTTTTTTTCTACTTGAGCTAGATATTTAGTCTAAAGCCACTGTGCATGCCAGGCAGGCACTCTTAGCACTGAGCTAAGATATGTTTCATCCTGTAGAGGGAATAGGACAGCATCCTTCAAAGAAAATCTTCCAGAAGTTTCTACCAATAACTATCATAAAATTGATAGTATTCAATTTTATGTTGTAGTAAACTTAAAGGGACATAATGTTATCTTTGCTAAGTTACCTAGTAAATGTTGACTGAAAGCTTAAATAGTGGAGCAAGATAGAGAATAATTGAAAATCTTCTTATATATCAAGTATGTTTTTAAGCTTAATCTTTTGCCTTTTCCTGTATTTTTTAATACAGATAGATGTATAAATGCACATTTATAGAATCAGTTTGGTTATGCATAAATGAGAAATGTTTAAAAAATACTCCCTGAAGCTTTCTTCTTAGTATCATAAGAGTTTGTATATGAAAAACGTGTGTGTGTGTGTGTACATGTACGTGTGTACACGTATGTACATTTTGGTGGAGTATGTTTTCTCTAACTTTATGTGGGTTCCCGGGATCAAACTTGGCTCATCAGGCTTGCATGAATAGCTTGCACTTTTACCTCTGCTGAGCGTCTTGTTGGCCCCATGGGTCTGTTTTTTAACTGTCATTTTATTATTTATGCTAACCCCAAATTTTGAAATGGTAGTGACTTTTGTTAGATGTCGATCTACTAGATTGAAAGCCAGGTTACAAGCCCTGTTCTAGTCATATATATTATTTGGGGGGGGGATTCCATTAACTGTTTTATCCAAAAATATGTCCCTGCATATTTAGTAATTTTACATAATTAAAACTACAGTTAAGTTAGTGCTTGCCAAGTGCTAGGCAGCTTTGATTGCTTTATGTATATTCCATAATGGTAGGTCTTATCTCTCCGTTTTATAGTGGAAAAAAAAGTCAGGATTTGTGAGTCACTTTCTCAAGGTCAGAGTAAATGGTGGAACCGGAATATGGACAGTATCCATTAAAGTCTGCTTCCCTAACTTCTTTGCTCTCCTGCCTCCTTCCTACCCTTTTATGACCTTTCTAGTACTTGCTCCAAAAAAAATGGGAATTTTGTATAAATTGTAGAGCGTAACAAATCTTTTGTTTCTCATTTGAGTCTTTCAGATCTGTAAGAATGATTTCTTAGTCTACTTTAGGTGTAAGATCTATTCCTTATCCTCAAAAGACTTTGAGTGTCTTGTTGATTTTTGTTCTGTTCTATTTCATCCTGTTGGTTCCCAAACCTTCATCTTGAGAATATTTGTGTGACTCATCTTAGGTTGAATTTATAGATTGGAAGGTGATCAGTAAATCATATACTCTCTTTTCACTATTGCTAAACATCATGTAAAAATAATACCCTGTGGATAGCCTAGTATTGTAAGTTTTCAAATGTAAATCTGGGAAGAATGTCCAGGTAAGTATGACACATAAACTGAAGCTTTCAGACCCTCAAACAACAAGAACATTGTTAAACTTTCTAGTAGGGGCTGTGCCACAGATTATACATGAAATTTATTACAGTTTCCATAAATACTACTGTTAGAATTGAAAGGTAAGGACTTTTTAGTAATTATTAGTAAGACATTTGCTATTTTCAAATTACATTTATTTGTGTGTGTGTTTGCCATGGTGTGCAGGTGGAGGCCAAGAACAGCTTGCAGGCACCACTTCCCTTCTTTCACCGTGTAGGTTCTGGGGATTGAACTCAGGTATAAGGCTTGTTGTTTATCCACTGAACCACATTGATTGCCAGTCCTTGACTAATTTTTGTTTTTTAATTAGAAAGAACACTTATTTAATTTGTCTTTCTAATTTTATTTAATGTCACTTTACTGAGTTTGTATGTTCTCAATAACATGTATGTGTATTATTTTTAGTGGCTATAATACAGCGAAGAACATGCATGGGTTCTATGATAAGGAATCTACAAAAATATTGTTTATTTGGTTAAGATAGGATTATATTCTGGATTTACTAGATATTTAGAATTTAAATGGAATATGTTTTTAACTTCCTTTAGAACTTTAAAATTTTAATAATTCATCATACTGTTAATTTTCTGTAGCTAGCAAAGTAGCAAACTGTGTTATGAGTTCTTTGCTGTAGGCTTAGCAACTAAGGCTAGGGTTTTATATAAAATGTCCAACTGTCAAAATAAAGATATAAACATGATACTTCCTTTACAATTCTGTTTCTTTAGGTATTTATTTGTATTGCTAGCTAACTCAAATGGTTAGGCTTGGTAATAAGTAAGCCATGTTGCTGGCCCTGCCCATGCTGTTTTCTTAACCTTGGGCACTTTAACACATGGTCCTCACTTTGTGGACTATTCCCTCTCATTTTAGTCTGCCTCCACAGAACTACTTTACAGTTAAGGATCCCCTTTACCACTTAGCTTACCTTTCTGTCTTCTCCAGGAGCATTTGAATTCTCTTAAGTAATATGCTTTAAGTTGCAAGTATGTCCTAGTATCAGGAAGTTCTTACCTACATTAGCCTAAAACTGGCTCTCTTGTCTTTTATACCAAGACCTAAATACAGACTTGGTATCTCAGTGCTTTTGTCTTATACATGAGAATGCTGTGTTTTTATTCCATGGACCCCAGAATAGTCTTGCTTAAAAAAACTAGCAATGTTAAGGTTTGTATGTCTTAATGAACTAAAAGTCCCCCAACCTCATACCATAACAAGTTTTTTTTTTTTTTTTTTTTTTTAGTTATTTTTATTTTATGTGTATGTGACTGTTTTGCTTACAGGTATGTCAATGTACCACTTGTATTTTGGTGCCTGTGGAGGCCAGAAGAGGACATCAGATCCTTGGAACTGGACTTCTAGAAGGCCATGTGGTTTTAGGGAAATTGAACCCAGGTCTTCTGGAGGAAGCCAGTGCTCTTAGCCACTGAGCCCTCCACAGAAATTTTTATGAAGATTTTAATGAAAGGATAGCAAGAAAAACAGTCATAGTCTAGTATCTTTAAAGCTCAACTTAATATTACTTTTAATTTTGAAATAACCCATTGTCTTTGTGTTTCTTTTCCTAGTATTATTTCTCCTGGAAATGATTTGAAATTGAGCTAGTGTCTTATTTTAGAGTCCTTCTTTAGTATTTCCTAATTGGGGTAATTATTATTTAGTTTCAGTTTTTCATATTTGATCTAATGAACTTTTAAACAGCCTCCCTCTCCTTCCCTCGTCTGTCTCTCCCTTCCCCTTTTTTTCCCCTCTCTTCCCTTCCTTCCTCTCTTTCTCACTCCCCCCCCCCTTTCCTCCTTCCCTCTCTTTGGTTTTTCCAAGCAGAGTTTCTCTGTGTAATAGTCCTGGATGTCTTGGAACTTACTTCGTAGACCAGACTGCCCTTGAACTCACTGAGATCCACCTGTCTCTGCTTCCCCAGTGCTATGATTAAAGGTGTACACCACCACTGCCTGCTAAATCAGGGTTTCTTAACTTTTCCATTCAGGACCCCCTTTCCCTTGGAGAATTTTCATATCACCTGGATGTATATATTTAGGTATACAAAAAAAACATTGATTCCTTTGGTATACATCCAGTTTTATTGTCTATTAAAGATGAAGACTAATTTACATACTAGTAAAAATCTGTTTATGTATTTTTACAAATGAGACTGAATCTTTGCTGAATATTTGATATTGCAGGACACAGCATTTTCTACATTTTGTATAATTTACTGATACCTTGATTTTTATAGTCATCAGCTGAGAAAGTTGCTTAGCATAAATGAAGAGGACAGAATGGCAAAAATGTGTCTAGGGCACCTCTGAAATCTTTGGAAGTTCTGCTCTAATCTAGAGTCAAAATCATTAATTTTTTTTTAATGACACATGTGGTCAATTCATACAGTAATTTTAAAGATCCAATACCATAATGCAGTATTACCTAAAAGACATTAATTCAATACATGCTGAAGAATGATGGTAAGAAAGTATTGTCTTTGTTTTCTGTAGTTAAGTATGTTTTTATGAGTTCAGTAAACTTGTAAGTACAGTAAAAACTCTTTAATTCAAAACATAATACAATAGTCCTTTTAGGCATTTAATCATTGTTGGTTGTAGTTCTATGTTGTATTCACAACCAAGGGCTGCAGTGATGTTGTGTCAGGCAACATGATTGAAAGCTGCCAGAAACACACTGGATTCATTCTGTATTTGTCTTTAAGTCTTGTTGTGCATTTGGAACTTTGTTCTTTTGAGATGGCATCTGCTCATACAGCATTGGCTGGCTTAGAACTGACTTTTGTAGACCTGGCTGGCCTAAGACCAAGCAAAGGTCCACTGATCTGTCTCCCAAGTGGAGTATTAAAGCATTGTAGCACAAATCCTCTACACATTCAATTATATGACCTGTGGCATTGTGACCCATAGATTCACAAGCTGGACATCATAAAGTATTAAGATCTTTGTGTAATTTACATGTTACTTGATAATTCATTTTCACCTTAATCCATGTATGAAATTCTGGAATGAACTTGCGATTGTCCTTTTTTAGTCAAAAACAATTCTCTTTTCCGGTTTTAGGTTTTGGTCAACTATGCCCTTAGTAATTATGTTAATTAACTATAGAAATTCCCATTTAGGAGGACTATCATAAAACCTTTGCAATGCTATAGTTGATTTATTTATGTGATTGTGAGTGCATGCCTGCCATGGTGTGTATGTAAATGTCAGAGTGTGGCTTTGAGAAGTTGATTTTCCTATTACCATGAGTTCCAGGGATAGAACTCAAGTCATGAGACTTGCCTAGTAAGTCATCTTACCAGATCAATGAGCTAATTTTATTTTTACTTTTATCAAGTGTTTTAAGAATTATTTTATTTGGGTATTTGTGTGCATTTGGCTGTATATGTGGCTTTGTGTGTATTTTCTCATGTATGCATGCAAGTATCCACAGAGGCCACGAGGAAGATGTCTGATCCTCAGGAGCTGGAGTTACAGACATTTGTCACCATCCAATGTGGGTGCTGGGTCTCATGATTGAGTAGTAAACACTTTAAACCACTGAACCATCTTTCTATCTTCTGATAAGAAACTTTTAATTTATCATCAACCATCCTTTATTTTTCATCAGTCAGGAGAAAAAACAAAATTCCTGAGAGAGAATTGATTTTTATTACTTTCCCTTCCCTGCATAGGTGAAGAATTACATGGAAAGTTGAGTTATGGTTAGTCAAGTACACAGCTATAATGCCTTTTATGGTTAGCCACCCGTGAAGCTATAACTCCATTTTATCAATATTGATGGAAATTTTCTTTGAAATGAATGGACTTAGATGATCTACCATCCTTTCTCACAGTGTTTGGTTAGTGGTTTTTCTTGGTCACTGTTCTGTGGCTATGAAGAGATACCATGACCAAGGCAACTCTTAAAGAAGAAACCATTTAATTGTGAGCTTGCTTACAGTTTTCCTGATGTTTAGCCCATTGTCATGCAGGCAGCATGGTGGCATGGGTGTGCTGGGGCAGTAGCTGAGAGCTACACCCTGATCAAGAGCATGCTGCTTTTCCAGTACATTTGGGTTTGATTCCTAGGATACACGTGGGAGCTCATAGCTAACTGCCTATGCTCCAGTTCCAAGGGATCTGATACACCTTCTGACCTTTTTGAGCTCAAGGCATGCCCACGGTGTACAGACATACATGTAAGCTCAATGCACATAAAACAAAAGAATTGTTCTCTTGAAAAATACAGGTCATAGGTTCAATAGGGTGTGTTCTGAAAAGTTGTACACTAATGGAGATGTAGAAACACTAAAGCAAATTTTTTGTTATGTGACAATTCTGTAGTCATCCTGTCTAGGGTCACAATTTGACTAGTAGAAAGGAGATAATGACCTATTTTGCAGTTTTTAACCTAGCCCTAGAGACAATGTAATAAATATAATACTATATATACAGTGTGACCAACCTGTCTGTCATTGGGAGATATAAGAAGTGTCAGCAGACACTTCAGAAGTGCTAGGAGGCACCAGCTTCCTTCTTTACTTTGCTTAACCCTTGCTTAAAGCTTGGATAAGACTGGTTAAATCATATTTTGTATACAGGACAGATCTGGTTTGAAATATTTTCTTTTCAATTGTAGTGATTCTCTTCTGTGCTGTTCTAAGTTGAATTTTATATTTTATTCATTAATTGGATTTGGGAAGAATTGAAAGGGACTATAATGAGGGGGGAAATGGTCAAGATTTTAGACAGATGGTAAACTTGTCCAGGAGTCTTCATGAAGTTCATGCAGATTATGAATTTTTAAAGTAGACTTAAAAAAATAATTCTGTATCTAGGATGCATTATAGACCTTAATACCTGGTAGGTACTTAGTAAATGTGTAAACAATTGCTCAAACTGTTAATGATGATTTTTAAAAAGAAAGTTATTTGGTTTAAGGCCAGCCAGGCTACATAGTGAGACCCATCTTCTTTTTACTTGACCTTTGCTTTTTTTTTTTTTTAATGAGCCTGAGGGGAAAAATGCATTTAGACAAAATTATATCTTTTAAAAATAGTTAATGTAGGCAGAACATAGCCTTTGTCATATTTAGAACATAGTCTGTTAAAAACCTGTGGTAGAAATGACATGGTGCTCTGTGTTAGTAAAGCCTTTACAGTATTGGGACTGATAGTGATACCACGAAACATCCCAGCACTCTGGAGGAGAGATGAAAGCTGGAGTGTCAGCAGTTTCTCAGCCATATAACAGTTTGTATGCCAGCCTGTGTTATGTGAGACTGTCAGAAATATTAAAACAAAAATAATGAATTCCAGATTAGATTGGGCCACTTAACTAGTTCTCTGACATCCTGGACTACATAGTGAGACTTGTATCTAAAGACTAAAATGCCCACAATAATTAGAAAATAAATGAGAAGACAAGTTAATGCATTTAACTATGTTTTATTTAATAAGAATATACCCAAGTATTTCCTGGTGATTCTGGGTATTCAGTATATTAAATTATTGCAGAGATGTCTATACACAGTTGACTTCAAGTTCAAAACAAAACATCAGCACCAAACCTTGCATGCAATTTGTATTTTAACAGAAGTAGATTACATTTTTTTTACATATGTGATTATTTTATCCCATTCCTCTCCAAATATATACATTTTGATAGACTCTGCATTGTAACATTTTAAACACTAATTGAGATTCTTAATTTAGCAGGAATCATTTTTTTTTAATGAAGGGAAGAAGTACAAAAAGGTGTAAGTTCTTAGCTTTTCCTTATGAAAATGTTGAAAAATTAAATATAAGCCTAAATACCTTTATGACCAATGCTTATTTCAAATTTAGTATTTGCAATAGATTTGTTTCAAAATATTTGTATTTGTATAGAAAGTTTCAATCATAATCAAGCATTTTTGTGCTTATGCATATTTAGAAAGTTACTGTACGGCTGTATTCTGGTATATGCAGAGTATATATACTGAAGAGTGTTAATCATAGTGTTAAAAACTGTTATGGACAGTGTAAATGCCTATCAATAGAATGAAGAGCAGTTGTCAAAAATAGATTTTACATTTGCTAGTCAGAGCATATGTTGTAGACATTTAAACAGTGAAGGTGTTCAACATACAGTTTCCGTAAATGGTCCAGTGCTGCTTGGAGAACTGGGGCCAAAATACTGCAGCCTCTTACTTAGGCGTATAACCTTTGTGCAACTTCCTGAATATGTCCTAATATATTCAGAGTAGCCTAATTTGGAAAATAAAACTGACAGTATGCTAACCTGAACAACTGAGCTGTAGAAGAAAGGTCTGAAAATTCTTTAAGATCTGAACTCCATTATATGCATCTTTTTCTTAGCCCAGATGTAGAAAAATACAAACAGCTACCTGTGGTTCAGTAAGTAAGTGATGAGTCTTCCCTTCCCAGTTCCTTCTGGATCAAACTTTTCTCTTTGTCCCCACCTCTTGCTTACTTAACTCACCTCTATACTTAGACACAATGCAGTGTGTATGTATGTTATGTAAATAGTTGTACAGATACCATTTTTTGTATTTTCATTATGTGGTGGCTAGAATCCTTTGGTGCAGAGGCCGTAGAAACAGGGGCAACTGCATTGCATGCTTCCATTTGTGTAAAAAGTCTTAAGCTAAGGTGTGCATGGAAAATGTAGGCCGTTATACTCATTGGCTGCACCTTTTAAAGATAAGAGGTTTGCTTTTCTCTGTTGTTAATTTTATCAATTTTTGTGGTGATGATAAGAACTCTGCCACTGAGCTGGATCCTTGGTATTATGTTTTATGCTGTTGGTGTTTTCCATGTTTTGTATTATACTTTATTGGTAAAGTAATATTGCTGTGATACATTAGAAATACATCTAGACTCTCCAGTCATTTTATGGCCTAGCTAGGTTCAGAAAGATGGGGTAATATGTGCACTGATCATTTTTAATGTCCTTTCAGAAATCTTACTGTGTTTTATAAACATTTTCCCTAGTTTAATTTTTAAGTCTTTAAAATCTTTTATTTATGCTTGGCTAGGTTCTTTTCTTTCCAATTGAGATTTTCTTTCTTTCTTTTTTTTTTTTTTTTTTTATTTTTCCCTTCTAAACTATACCTTATACTGTAGGGGAGAAAACCCATAAATAAATACATTTTGAGAAATGAATGTTTTCTTAGTATGTTTTTCTGTGGGTGGCATCTTTACATTGTCCTTTTGTTTGGAAAAAAATGTGAATTTTGAAATCTTACCAGATTTGATTGGCACCACCAAAAATAAAATTAAGGGAAACATCAATGCAAAATAATGTTCTAGCCTGATAACACATTGTGTATACTTTCTGTCTTAGCTGCTTTTTCCTTGTTTAGACGACTAGTTCTGACCTTTAATGCTATTAATAAGCTGCTGATTGTTTTCTCCTATTTTATGTGGAACTTCACTGGACATTTGAATCTCCCTTCAGTAACTATTTAAAACAATGGCTAGCTCTGTAAATTATTTTTATGTATTTACATTTTTTATATTACATGTTAATTACTTATACTTTAATATCATTGCCATTAGAAAAAAATGGTCTCTTATTGAAATCCCTAAAGTCATTATTTGGCTTGAGCTTGGAGGAACCTATTTTTTCAGATAAAAGACTTGAGAAGCATTTTCTTGGCTTATGAGGAAGAATGAATGCTCTAACCTGTGAGTTCTTGAGGTTTATACCTGTCTTTGCTTACTTGAAGTTGTGAGATAAAGTTTTCTTAGCCTAGAGTTGAAGCTTAAAGATTGTTGACCTTGAAAGTGGGAGATAAAATTCAGCTTGCTGGTTTCACTTTGTGCTAGATTTCATTGGGGAGATAATTTGAAAAAGCCGTCAAATAGGCATCACCATACCTATTTGCAGACACTAGGTTTGGGCCAAAGACATTAGATTTATGTCATTTGTGATATTTTTGATATTTTTGTTTGCCATTAACTTGATTGAGTTCCACAATTCTAGATTGAATGTGGCTTTGACTTTGTTATGTAACTCTGTGCTCAATCTGAGACATTGTTTCCTTATCCATGAAATGTAAATAATATTGCCTGGAGAAAGACTGAAAGTGAAGTGAGTTAATAGACACAAAAACCTTTCAACAGCATATAGTAAACCCACTAAGCTTATTAGTACTATTTTAAGTTACTGTCATGTAGCTGGATTATTTATGAAGGCTAAATAATTTTTTTTTTTTTTTAAACAAAACAACTCACATATTGCCTAACACAGTAAAGGCATCTCTTTACAGTAGATACTTTATCTCACTTCATCTCATGAACTTGTTAGGAAGAAAACTCATCTTGGCTACTCCTAAAATACTTTCTGATAACAATAGTTATGCCAAATGCCTTATAATATTTATGTGATTAGAAAACTATACTGTTGTAATAGTATAGTGAATGATGTTAAAGGCATTACCACAAAATGGATATACTGGGTATATAATAGGTATTTATTTGATACTCAACAGGATTTTACAAAACAGTAGAGTTTATAGGAAAGCAGTTTGTCATTTTAAAAGTCTGCATTAAGATAATTCTTATACTTGTAAGCCAGCTATTGTAGTTAGGTATATTATATAATTCATTTGCGTGATGTCCCAAATTCCTAACTTGGCATTATCATGCCTTCTCCTATGCATCTTTAATACAGCAATTAATCTCCTTGTAAGACTTTACTGAGGATAAATTGCTGTGTAACCCACTTGAACAACTTGTTCAAACCATGAAACCAACATGTTAATTAAGTAGCTTTAAAAATGCACACACACACACACATATGTATTCTTTAGGAAAAATTGGGATTTTAGAATTGGTAATGGTAAAATAAGTGATTTTATCTATCAAAATTACTTGGCAGAAGTTTGCTTTGGAATTGAGCCTCTGTGTCTTTAAAGAATACGGAATGAGTCACCCCCTGCTCTTTTGGTAGATGCCTGGCTGGTGAACAGCTAAGCTGCTTTAGGCATGTAATAGAACATTCCATTTCCTGTTCCCTTGCTGACACAGAGGAGTGTTCCTGCTGGCAATGATCTAATCATAGTGCAGTAAGAAACATGGCAGTTTGATAAAGCATGGTGGAGACAGCGGCTGGCATGGAAGCATATGTGCTGGAAGACATTCTTGAGGTAGGGCTAGGTCTATAAATGAAATGAGAGCTGAAATTTGAACAAAGAAATTTATCTGCTAGAATTATTTTACAGATGAATAGATTAGAAAGAGCAGAGAGAGGCAGAGCATAAAAGCAAGACAGGGACAGACCTTATTTCCTGTGAGAATGTATCAGTCTGGCTCACATGCTTATTAAACTCGAGAATAATTTTGTTTAAATCTCATGTTTTATAAATTGTAGATGTATTTTTGTAGGAACAAAAAGGGGAGAGGGCTCAGACTTGATTAAAAGCCTTGTGCTGGTGGTGACCTTTAGATTAACTCATTAGAAGGTGGGGTCCGCAGAGCAGCTTGAAGTAGGTTTAAGATCATATGTCTTAGAATACATTTACATATCTAAGCCCAAAGCTGTGTTTGCAATTAATTGTAAAAACTGCTGGTTATTTTAGCTTGAAAATCTAATTGCTTGATTTAAGTGGTACTCTCTGATCCTAGATTTTTTTCATGTGATTTTATTGTAAAATAAATGAGGAATTTAATTAAAGAAAAACCTAAATTTTGAGTTCTGGTGTTAAAATGCTATTGATGGAAATCTGCTAATATTTGTCATGAGTATTTTAAATTGCACATTTGTTTTTCTCTGATTGTATCAGTTTTAAATGATACCATTTGAACAGAAAGCAGTTCAAGGTAATAGCTGTCAAAGTGAAACTGATTATGGCCTTGGTTGTAGCATGCTACCTCAAAATTGTATTTACTTAATAATCATTTCTCTGTAAGGGTGAAGGGATTTTATTATGGTTACTGTTTTGTTTCCTTTTTTCTTTAAGGAAATGAATAATAAAAAGCCTGGCTGTTTGAGTATGGAGGTTTTATGGTAGTGTGAGGATAATTGTTAACCATTTCACTCTTCAAGAAAGATTGCATTGTGGGGAGAGGGTTTGGAAGCTGCTGCAAAGGGAAGCTAGGCGGGGCTAAGAGGAGAAAAAAAAAGCCTATGCGCATTATAAAGTGCTGCATGATCAATGAGCATTTTCTGGAGTCTTTCAGTGTGTGCCTGGAGCTGACATTGCAGCAAGGCTCAGGGTTCTGCAGAATGAAAACTGATTCCATTGTATTATCTACCTACTTGCAGATACCTGCCCAACATACCTCCCCTTCCTAAACCTTATTGTGTAAGTTGAACTGTGTGGTTTATTTCCATTCTTTTCTTCCCCCACCTCCCACCTTTGACACCATTGGTGAGTTTTCCTTAAATGCTGTGAAATTATTTACTTGGAAACTGGTATATACGTTCATTAAGAGACTTCTGGAATTACAAGCGGTCACATGACTTCGTTGGCAGTACAGTTTAAACAGATCTAATTAGATTTTAAAGCTCTGGTGGTGCTTTTTAATTTGTTCTTTAAAAACGTTTGCTTAGATTTTATATAAAATAGTGAGTCACGGAGTTTTGATAAACCTATTTGACAGTTTTCTTAGACCATTTAAGATTATAAAAAGGTTTTAGATATCTTTATTTTCTGATGATAAAACCTCATTGAGCATATTTTTGTATGCTAAGTACAGATTCTTTACATCTGCCATAACAGTTGTTTATCATTACTTCTATTAAAATTGCCAGGTTTAGATGTTGGATTACTTAATTTGTTCATTGTTACCAGTTATTACAATCACTGCAATTTTGTTTGTCCTAATTTTCCACCTATTTTGTTTTTTTTATACCTGTTGCACTAAACTGTATTGAGTAGTTTTCTGTTTTAAATGCTTCAATTTAGTTGACAAAATAGTTGTGAAAAATTTGCAAGTAGTAAGAGGCTTACTTTCCTAAAGTGAAAGTAATTAGAATGGTACAGTGCCATAATAAAAGTGCAGATTTTCTAACTTTGAAATGCACATTTCCAAAAATACCTCATATTATAAGACAAATCTTATATAATGAGCCTTCCAGAAAAATATCCTTTGCCTTCTTAAGAGTTTACTTATTCTATATGTTCATGATGAGTAATGAGCGGCATCTGTACACCAGTGTCAGTGTTAGTATTATACATAATCGTAAGCCAGTTGAAGTGTATTATTGTTGTTGTTTTTGCCTTTGCTATTTTATTTACTAAACATACAGAACTTTATTGGATTTATTTGTAGTAAATTCAAAAATATTGACTTTTTTTCTAGTTTGAAGCTTGACCCTTTGAATCATACAAGTTATAAAAGCTCTCTTACTAAATCTTAGTAAAAGAACTTAACAGGAAATGCAGACATATCCTTGTACTGTGGTTTGTTTTTTATTTTTAAGCTTTAGAATAGCCCGTTGTTTAACATCTTAAACACTTTAAATAGAATCACGTGTATGTGTATGTGCACACATATATACACATACACATGCATAAAGTATAGTTGAAGCTTTACATCTTGAACTTAAATGAAATAAGTTTCTGAAATTTATAATAAAACTAGGAGAGCTTAGTTATAATTTATATTATTGCTTTTCAACTGTCTAGTTTGTTGAATGAGAATAGTTTGGTTAACTAAGCACTATTTTTTCTTTCCAAACTAGAGTACTCAAATGCTTCTGTTCCTTCTGCTATGCTTCTCCAAAAGGAATTAGTAATCCTCAGGAAATTAGAAAATCACACTTACTAGGAATGGGGCCTTCATCCAACATAGAAATATTTCTTTTAATGTAATGTTTGCTCTGTTGTATAGATAGAGTTTTATTTCAGAATGTCATATGTAATAGACACAGGAGGAAAAGTGCTCAGTTTTGGGGGGTGGGGATGCTCAGAGTAGCTGGAATTTGAGTGGATAAGAACAGTGTGTGTAGAAAGCTGAGGTTTATATAGAGGTTTTGTATATGATAGCATGAAATATAGGAAATCATTTATCTTTTAATTTTAATTAGATTCCAAATCCTTTAAAGTATATGTTTTTTTTCTTTTGAAAACAAATTTGTGAAAGTAGGAGTGTTCTCGGTACTGAGTTTGCTTCTCATGCTCAATCTTTTCTTTATTTGTAAACTAAAGCAAGGATTATAGATTCATGCTTGATGTTATAGCTCACAGTATCTGCCTCCATGATGACTGGTTGAACATTTGACTGCACTCTTCTATATTGAAGCTAAGTAAACAGGCTTATCATATAACCCCTTCTTGTTCCCAGGGTTTTTGTTTTTAAACTAAGATTGAAAAGGCCAAAGAACAGTTACTGGTTTTTATTTGTCAGGAGATGGTCAGATGGTAAATCATCCTACTTGTGGTTCAAGTAGGGAAGGTCTGCTTTCTGTTTACCATTGGTTTTGGTAGTGGTTGTAAATCTCCCACATCTGTAGTATTGGGTATATTTCTATTTACATGTACTATACTAGTAAATTTCCTGCTGTATAGTTAAATTTTGTGTCACCATAATGGCAGTTTCTTCTGGAAAGGACTAGACTAACTAACCCTTAGTTTGCAAATATAAGTTTTTCTACTGGAAATAAGTTTAATGAAGGATATAAGTGGTTTCAGTTGAGAATTACTTTTACTTTGGTAAAGGGTTTTTAGAATTATGATGAGACATGTTGGTTGACTAAACATGTTTACTCTTGTTTTTTTGTTTAAGTACATGGAATGTGGGTAGAGGAATACTTGAAATTCAGTAGTTACCCTTGCTCGTTTTGTTTCAGGAGGTTAAATTTTAAGCATATAGAGGAAGAAATGTTTGCCATTTATACTTTAAACAGTTTAAAATTGAGAGCCTGTGTGAATCCCAATTTGTTTACTTAACCTTTGCCTTGTTTCTATCTAAACAGTTTGAGTTCTATCTTTAAAAGTATCTTGAAGCTAACATGTTTGGATATATTATTAATTTTCATTAATCTGAGTCTTCTAGGTGGGACACATGGTCTCATTGTATAATAATCCTGTGTGGCTTTGAACTTGAAGAGTTCTTCTGGGTCCCCAGTGTACTATCCTAAATGTACCACCACCATTCTTGCTTAAGTCATCATTTTTAAATTTTTTATTATCTGGATTTCATTGGAATGTTTTCATAGGTTGCTTCTGTGTGTGAATATGGGATTGTCAGAATATCCTGTGCTGCCTTTTTAATTCTTTCCAATTAAAGCTGTGTGTGTACATATATAATACATACCTACATGCTTACACATACTACATACACGTTCTTTTGGCTTTTTTTGTAGTATAGATGATCTGTTTTTAGTCTAGTTTGTTTGTCTTGTAATGATGAGCAGAAGTTGCAACATTACTTTCATATCAACTTTAGGAGAGCAATAAATCTCTAAAGGGTAAGTTTATAGTAGCAATCCTTTTAACATTTTAGAGGCACTTTAATGGTGTATAGACTCTCCAGACAGAGGTAGAAGTATGTAAATAAAAGTCAATTACTTTCATTGGGGAATATGAGATTCAAATCAGGCTCTACAGTGAGACTCTAATCAGACACTGATCCATTGTAATCTAGTGGTCAGTGCATTGTGTGGAGCCTGACTTAGGAGGGTTTGCATGGTGCAATATCTGCATGTATGTAACAGCTTTGAAATTTTCTTCCTTCTGAATTGTTGACAGACTCATTAAGAAGCTCATTCTGATAAGAAATAAACTTGGTAATTGCTAAGTTGATGAGCATCAGAGTTCTGTTTTATTATTGGTTTCAGTGTGAAGGCCTGGGAGATGATGACTTTTGGTTTCATGAGTGATTGGATTAATATTGACTATTAATAATTGGTTTTGAGATGAAGCTAGATGCGTAGGGATTGTTAAGTAGTTTGTCTACATGAGTGGTATGATGAGCCATATTAGCCATTACTTGTTGAATATTTAGGTTATTGTCAAGTGGGGAATAATATGCCAAGTACTTCATAAGATGCTTAGTGATCTAAATGATTTTGTGAGGAAATAGGATCTGCTTCATAAAAGGAATAATGAAGTAACCTGTATAAACAATGATCACAGTAGTTAGCAAATAGTTGACATTTATTAGATTTTCTTTGGAGGTAGCAGTAACCTTCATGTACCATGTTTATACTGTCATCCTCCATTTGACAGATGGAAAGTTAAGCCTGAGAGATTATTCAGATAATCTTTATAGTTTTAGTATTCAAACTGCATAAAAGTTAAGGGCTCAAAAGAGATTCTGAGTATGAGAGTTTACATCTATCAATATTTTTACTGAATACTATCAATATTTGTATTATTAGAAATTAAACAAACATTTTTATACTCATGTAAATACTAAACCTATTAACTTGATTCACATTCATACATTTAAAAATAAGCTATTTTTAAATGGGAATGCAAAGAATAGTGTTGGTACTTTATATTTCTTTAGAGAACTTTCAAGTCTGGATTTAGGAGATAATTAAACTGCTTTTATAATCACTGTTCAGTATATTGTTTTAGTGAAGTCCCAGGAGAAATTCAGGTGCACAGTGACACAAATTTGCAAAGTACATTAATAACTGATCATTGTGGGTATTCTTAATGTCTCTCAGACCCTGCACATGTGGTAGTTTCTCTCTTTTTAAATTTGTTTTACATTTACTGTATATGTGTAAATGTGTGTGCTTATTTGTGTGTGTTTGTATGTGTTTGGGCCCGTATCTTTGAGTGGGGTCTATAGGACAATTTAGGAATCTTTTCTCACATTTGGGCTCTAGGGGTCAAAATCAGGTTGCTAGGCTGGTCAACGGGCACCAATAACTGCTGTGCCATCTAACCAGCCCACAAACAGCAGTTTCTTTAGCATGGGATCTGAGAAAATATACTTTATGAGGTATCTTAAACTGGTGTTAGTTTGAATATGTGTAAAGCACTCATACATTTAGAAGATACTATGGGGTTTTGTTAGTGATATTTGTTTAAATTCTACAGTTAAGAACAATCAGGTGTCCCTGGAGATGACTCAGCCTATAAAGGCAAGTGGCTGCCAAACTTGACAATCTGAATTTGATCCTTGAGACTTGCTTGGTGGAAGGAGAGGATCTATTCCCACCACTTATCTTATGATCTCTTCACTTGCATATGTGTGCACATATGTACCAGATATATAAGCTAACATATAAATGTAATTTAAATTTAAAGAATCATAGTGTATGTTACCACTATTCTCTAAAAATTGAAAAATTGGCAAGCTGTGTTATGAGTATCTGATGTGTTTTTCAGAATTTAATTTTGTCTAAAAGCTCAAATTTAATAATTATCAATGAATGTGAATAATCCTTGAAATAACATTCTTATTTCTTTCATTTTGAGAGAATGTCTATCAACTAAGTCTAAATTTAAAAAAAATCTTTTTTAAAAATGTTTTAAAAAATGACTTGTTCTGTTCACATATTCAGGTTTTCTTTGGGGGGTAACTACCATGTACATAGAGCAGAAATGCTTTCAAATTTATTATGTAGAACTTTTAAAGAGTAATATACTCATGCTGTAAAAGTTAAAAATTGCTGGATCATAGTGGCAACACACCTGCAATTCTTGCTGAAGTAGGAGTACTGTGAGCTCTGGGATAGAATAAGATAGAAGAGTTCTGGCCAACCTGGGCTTCCAAAACAAACTTGGACAAATAAATAAACAAATGCATGGTAGGAAAAGGGTAATTGTTTTCTTGCAAACATTTGTTTTGCAAAAGAAACTTTGCTTCTTTGCCCTCTCTGTGAATTTAAACTAGAAACTATGTCTACCACTAGCTACTATAGATTTATGGAATGGTTTTCATTTGTAGCATCCAGCAAACTTAAGGACCTTTTGTATTAGTGTATGATTTGCAGTGATGAAAGAGGCAAACAACTACCATAGTATTACAAAGGTAATTGTTTGGGGGTGGAGGTGTTTCCGTGCCAGGGCTTGTGTAGTGCTTCGAGTCTACCACAATACTTTGCGCACTGTTCAAGAAGGCTGCTGAGCCCTCTCCTAAAAGTAATTTTGACCTCACAATACTTCTGGAGTCAGGTGTCTGTGGAGAGCTAGATCCCTACTTCTCAGAGGGTAGATCCCAGTGATCACACTTGATCTACAAGCTACCTGTGCATCGCCCAACCATTAAGAGGAACAAAAGCTAGTATTTTGATTCCAATGTATTGTTTTATTATTTTGCTGAGTTTATTAAGTAATCACATAGTCCAAACTTCTTTAATCTGTTTGAACTGTCAATTCTGGATCAGTGTACCTTCAGTTACATTATAGCCAGTTTTAGGAAGAGGACGAAAAGGGGTGGTTCGAATATGAGTTTGGTCTTCATTACTCAGGATTTTTATAAGTGAGGCTTTTGAAGGCTCTAGTGCAGTAGTAAGAGGACAAACTACAAATAGACAGGAAATTCATTGTTTTTCTTTTGAGAATTTCTAATTGATTTATATTGTATTATGTTTGAGTACCTGCATGTATGTGTGTGTGTCCCATGTGTGCCTGGTGTCCATGGAGTTCCTGAAGAGGCTATCAGGTCCCATGGAACTGTTGTTTCAAGTGGTTTTGAGTTATTCTGTGGGTGTGGGGAACTGAACCCAGGTCCTCTAGAGAAGCAAATGCTCTGAGCTGCTGAGCTGTCACTCTAGCATCTGTTGTACTGTTAGAGATACTGAAATCATTTTATAAATTCTGTCATTTACTTCAGTATGAATAGGGATGATTTTAGATTGTGATTGCTTGATCACATATTCTGGGAATTGAAAGAGACCCATGAGGATGGTGATGGTGCACACTTTTAATCCCAGCACTTGGGAGACAGAGGCAGGCCCATCTCTGTGCCTTGGAGGCCACTATGGTCTACAGAGTGAGTTTCAGGACAGTCAGGGTTACACAGAGACTCTGTCTCAGAAGTGGGGTTGGGGAGAAGAGAGGAGTGAACGAACATTTTCTTCAAGTTTGAATAATTTTCAGACACTGCTTTGGCTGTCATTCAGTTAAGAGTTTCCCAGAATCTCATGGTGAAAGGAAAGGATTAGTTACTGCATCTTGTCCTTTGACCTCCATATTTGTCTGGTGGCTATATGTACTCACAAATAAATATGTGAATAAGTAAATAAATATTAAAAATATTTTCTGATAATATGTGCCTTCATTCATTAAGAAATTAAGCTGGGGAGGAAAGTGCTTGTTGCACAAGCCTGAATGCCTGAGTTTGAATCTCTAGCACCCAAGTAAAGTAGGTGGACAAGGTGCCATGGATGGGCCTATGATCCCAGCGCTGGAAGGCAGAAATAGCAGGATACTTGGGGCTCACTGCTGCCTGACCCTGGGCCTACTCTGAGCAGCAGGAGAAAAGGTGGGATGTGACAAAGCAAAAGTTCAATTTGGCATATGCACAAAATGTTCTTAGACACACCTCCCAGTTTCATTTTTACAGTCTTTAGTCTAATTATGTTTACATGTTACTTTGCCTAATCCTCCTACAGTTGTCAGCCTGCTTACTGCCTTAGTGTTAAAGTCTTACTTTCAGCTTGCTTTCCATTGGAGTTTTCTGTCTAGCCATCCTTTCATGCATTTTCTTCTGCCTGTTCTATTCTGAAAAGGTAATGATAGACTGTACATTTAAGGTATATTTGTGTTATATCTTTGACTAAATGTTAATTTTTAAAAAAGGCTTTGGCTCTCCTTTGATTAAAAATATATTTTACATATACTTAACATGTATTTATATGCTTATAAAACATTATAAGAACATTGTTAATGTTTGTAGTATTGTAATTAGACCAAAAATAATTTGAAGTAGTTTATAGAGCGTATAATTTATAAAAATTACAAACAAAACCAAAATTAGTGAATTGAGAACAAGGGTAAGGCCCCAATACAAAACTTTATATGTGCAGTAAGCACATTTCAATTTAACTGACAACTAGTTCTAAACGTGGAACTTGATGAACTGTGACATGTGTGTATCAGTTCATTGCTTCTTGGTATGTGAGACAATCTGGCGAGCTCTTTTGCTCTTTTTTTCCTCCAGACATAGATCTGAGGAAACCCTTTGCTCTTGGCCCTAATTATAATGGAAATTGTGTGCACTTAGCTTCATTTTGTTACTATAGAATATTATCAAAGAGCTAGTACAAAGTGGATTTGGCTTTAAAAAAAAAAATCATTAAGCAGTCAGTTTCCTAATATTCTGACTTGTTCTGGGCTAACATTTAGAACATCTAGAGTAGAGGCTGCAAACTGGCGCCTTTGTACTGAGGTTGTGGCTCTTCTACTGAACACAGTTTCACACATAACACGTTTTCTTGATACTGGTTTGCCGTCTTCCACTATTAACACCTTGCAAATAGTTTGTTAAAATTGTTAAATAGAAGTATCTTATGTGTTTAATGTTGTAGATTCTAAATCTTTAAAAAAAACTTACATTTATTTTGTGTGTGTTGTATGTACATATATGTGTTGAGTGGAAGCTCACATGTCCTGCTGTGTACATGTGGAGACCAGAGGACAGCTTGCAGGAACTGGTTTTGTTCCTCCATTGTTATGTGACTCAGATCTTCAGGTGTCTTTGTCTGCTAAGCTATCCCCTTCCTCAATGATGACGATGATGATGATTTTCTAATTGTTTATTGCTTCTTTGTGTATAAGAACAGCAGTTATTGACTTTAACTCCTAAGGTAGCTAAACATCACATTTTTTACTTATTATTTTCTTTTAAAATGTTTTAGTATGTTTCTTTTAGGTAAATGACTGTTGAATTGTTTTCTTAAATCTACTTTTGTAAAATACCATTTTTGTACACTTGATTGTACATACAAATAATGTTGGCTTCTGTCTCCCTGCCTTTTTTTTGGGGGGGGGTCTTTACTGAACTAAGAACTTTCAGTAAAATACTGAGTAGAAATACTGGCTATGGACTTCCTCTAACCTGATCTTAGAGGGGGAAGTACTGTCTTTCACCATTAAATATATTACCTGTAAGTTTATCTTGATTTCTTGATTTTTTTAAACAAGCTTGATTTTAGTCATAGCTTACTAGAGTTTTTACCCTAGAAAGTTATTTAATTTAGCCTGTTTTTATATGAATTTTTTTATATATCTTATGTGTACTGAGATTTGCCTTCTTTGTTACTGTGTGGTCTGTGTTGACTTTGGGATTTTATCCAACTTTGTGTTCTTGAGATAAACTTGACTTGATCATAGTGTATAAACCTTGTTTTATGTGGCTAGATTTTGTTTACTTACACCTGTAGAGGACTATTTTCCTCACAAGGTATATTGGTTTTTATTTTCTTGTAATACTCATAACTTCTTTTTGTATGATGGGAAATATATTATCCTTTTCTGTTTTCTGAAAGTTTGAATTGATCAGTGAAACCATCTGGACTCATGGTTTTGTTTGTAAGACAGTTTAATAGTCTGATTTCCTTAGTAGATAAAGAGCTGTTTGGAATTTGTGTGATTTTGCTTTGATGATTTTGCATTTCAGTCTTAACATAGTTGAATTAATATTTGGTCATAATGTTCCTGTACTGAAGATGTTGATATGGTGTCTGTGCCTTTCTCCTGTCTTTGCTTCCCTGGCATTGGGATAAGAAGCATATTTGCTGTCATACACAGCTTTCTGTTTTACATAGGTGTTGGGGTGGAATTTAAGGCCTCTGATTGCATAGCTTTCTGCTACCCCCCTTCCACTTTTGACAATTTGTACTTTAATTTTCTATGAGTTTACCAATGAGTCACATTTCATATTACTAATCTTGTTTCATCTTGTATTTTATAGATTTCTACTAATAATTTCCTCAGTTCCTCTTTGTATTTAATTTGGTTTTGTTTTTCTAGCTTCTTTATGTGGAAACCTAGTTTATTGGCTTTCCTATTAAAATAAACTGTACATTTTTTATGGGCTGCTTTTGGTATATAACACATATACATGTATATACATTTTTATTTATCAATTTTCATATCTGTTTTCTAATTTCTCTTATAACTTCATCTTTCATTCATTTTGTCTTGCTTAGTTGATTTCAGTATAAAACTAGCTCTTATGCTTAGTATTTGGGAATTTGTTCCTCCTGTCCTATGTAACATCCTGTTTATATACTGTTTTTGGAAGATTTGAGAATATGCTCATCAAATCATTTTTGGTCAGGTGGTCAAATTGGAAATCTTTTGTGGAGAGGGTTGTATGAGCTGTTTAAAGTTGATTATTACATTTCTGTATATGCTAGGATATTATGGGCTTCTGTTGTAATTGTATGTGATCAAAATATACTTCATGGAAATATTATTGTTAGTACATTCTACAAATGTGAAGTAGATGTTAGCTAGTAATGTCTATGTCTTTTACATCCTTAAGGATTTTCTGTCTGCTTGGCCTCTCACTAAGAGACATGATGAAATCTTCAGTTATTACTGTATAGAGGTCCATTCTTTTTCTGTTAACTTTTGCTTCATGTATTTTGGAGCTCTGCTCTGAAATACCTGCATAGTTGGTACCATTATGTTTTCTTGTTAAAATGATTCTTTTAGTGTTATTTCTTTCTCTTGAGTTTTGTTAATATTGTGTGAAGTATACTTTGTTAATAGTTCTATCATGAGGGTTTCTCAGGTATAGTATCTTCTCCATTAGTTTCACTGTGTCTTCCTATATATTTACAATATATTTCTTAGGAGTGGCCTGCCATGTAGATAACTTTTTTTTTTTTTAAATCAGTCTGTATCTTTTAATGGATATTAGTTCGTCTCCATTTTATGTGATTACAATAGTTTTGTTTTCTATCATCTTGTTTCCTATTTCTTCCATTTGTCA
This sequence comes from Phodopus roborovskii, assembly GCF_943737965.1. Classification (NCBI taxonomy): domain Eukaryota; kingdom Metazoa; phylum Chordata; class Mammalia; order Rodentia; family Cricetidae; genus Phodopus; species Phodopus roborovskii. The sequence goes on from NW_026126525.1 coordinate 13,573,224, forward strand.
TTTCTCCTTCATTTTATTCCTTTTATTGTATTTTATGTATTCAAATTTTAATTGACAAAAATGTTTATATTTTAAAGCATAATGCTTTGAGATGTTAATTTAAAATTAATGGATATATGTATTGCTTAACATACCACTTACTTGTAGTTAGAACATTTCAATCTACTCTCAACACTTTCCAGGTATACAACATGCTGTATTAGCAGTAACCAGTGTTGAAAATTCAACTGCTCTCTAACTGAAATGTCTTTGTCTCAAATTAGTATCTTCATCTATGAATTGGACTATAAATTCTACAAGTAAGATTATATAATAATTGCTTACTGTGCTTATTTCGCTTAATGCTTTCCTGTTCTTGTTCTCTCATGAAACATTTGATTTTAAAGGCTAGAGAGATAATGTGCCATATTTTCTTTATCCATTCTTCCACCTACTAGTGCTTAGTTTGCAGAGGAAGGAGTAAAATTTTTCAGACAGAAAATATAGATTTAGTTCTCTAGAGTGGGATTGGTAAATCATGGTAATTCTGTTTTTATTATTTTGAAGAACTTCAGAACTATTCATAATGATGGCTTTCATTAACATTCCTAACAGCATGTCAGTGTTCCTTATTCTACATATTTTTGCAAACTTTATTGCCATTGATCTTAATTTTCGTTGTGAAGTACCATTTTACTAATGTTGTACTTAACTGGCCTCATATTCATAGTGCTCCTGCCTCCCAAGTTGGGTTTCCAACTCAGCTTCCCAGCTCTGAAATCACAATGTGCATTGTCTTGTCTTGCCTGGCTTAGTTGTTTGAATCATTGCCATAGTAACAAACACCTCTTACAGGGGGGACATGGTAGTATTAACTTTCCCATTGTGTATCCTACTGGCCATCCATTTTCTTTAAATAAATAAATAAAGAAAGAAAGTTTATGACAGAATGTGTCAATGTTTTTTATTCAAGATACTATTTTAATCTTACACTTCATAGTTTATTTTCCTTTATCCATTGATTTGATCCTGACCTTACATTGCTATCACAATTCTCCTTATATCCCAGAATGATTAAATTTGAATTTCTTGAGGGTGTGATGGTCCAGGTAACAGTAATTTAAAAAAAAAAAAAAAAATGTAGAAAGTCAGACCTCTGGTATTGTGAGACTTAGGATAAAGGTGATTTAAAACTATTTTCCCCTAAACCCTGGAAAACAATAAAAAAAAAGTGTTTGTTTCATAAATTATTAGAAGTAAAAATTTTAACTAGTTACAAAACCCCTTGAGAAACAGTATCCCATGAAAAATATTTTCAGTATTTTAAGAATTCAGAAGTATTTATTTCACTTTGTAATTGAAATCCAATTTGTTCCCTAACCAGTGAAGTTATAGATTAAAACTCTTCAATATTTTATTTTCAAGCATCCCTGTAAAAAAATTATTCTCATGAAATATTTGCTTAATAATAATAATACAAATAAATCACTGTTAACATGAACAATTAATAATTTAATGTTTACTACTTTTATAGAAGACTGCAAATTGATGGAATTTTTTATTGCAGTAAAGAGCCCTACATGTAAAGCTGATTTTTCTATTCTTAGAAACTTTAGTGGAGTTAAATATATATATTAGACCTGGAAATGTATTAGAATCTTTTAACTAAAGGCCTTGTCAACGTTGTGTCTTTAGTGAGATATGCATAGACAGCAAACTGCCTTGTAGGTTTCCTGTGTTACTTGTGGCTTTAACAACAGCAAGAAGTCGGATGAAGTTCTTTCTTTCATGAAGTTTATATTTTGTTTGGCAGGACTGACAGTTTTCAGCTAGATTAGTGAATACAATTTAATATATTAATAGTAGTTGTATAATTTACTGTTAGTGAATTCTACTGGGAATCTATAGTTTGAACAAACTGAGCAAAGGGGAGGAGTTGTTCATAGGAACTTAGTGGCAAATTAAACAGATAATTGAATGTTGAGATGATCACAGTGAATTTCAGGCACAGGACTAATTATAAAGATTCTGGGGAAATCCCATACAAGTGATATTTTGAAGGGGAGTAGATTTGAGAGGTGGCAGACATAATGTTAATTTCTGTAAAATAATCAGCAAATGAGACAGTTTTCTCAGTTATATAGAAATTTACCATGAGGTTTGAAGGGAGTAGGAACTTGACTTGTGCCATTCTGGAATCCTCTCCTCCCCCATGTCTTCTCTCAGTTTCTATAAATGCAGTGCACTTACACACACACACACACACACACACGAGAGAGAGAGAGAGAGAGAGAGAGAGAGAGAGAGAGAGAGAGAGAGAGGTTGAGAGAGAGATTGAGACTAGTCTATGCTTTGGAGACATCTGGAGCCTCATATTAATAATGTGTAGGGACGCATCTCATGCTTGACACTTAAGATTGTCATTTAATTCCCATGTGTTCTGGGAGTTGCATTGTTCACCTATACAGGATACCTCTGTTCCAGTTCCTTTTTTGTTACTTTTTTAAATCATACTTTGTAATTGACTTAGAAACAAGTGTGTTTGCATAAGACTTGTACATCTATGTGTTATTCCATTCATGAGACTTTCCTTTCTCAATATCTAAATCTCAGTGCCTTGATTTCTGTAAACAGCATTCAACCATATGATTAGGAGTATAAACTGCTGTACTAACATAATTTGCTTTCCTTTTTTTCTATCACAGGACCTCCAGTAACAGAGCTATGCTCACTAAGATGTCTAATTATTTCAGAGTTACTTAGTTTACTGTAGTTGGCAGTAGAACTTAATATGTATTTGTTTCTGATTAGCCATAGACAAATAGAACATTGGGTAAATGAGAAATGCTTCAGATCTCTTGAAATTGAATGTATTTTCGCATTTTTTTAAAGTGTAAGAAAAGAATGGTAGTACTTGAAGTTGCGTTTTATGTGTGATATTGAGATGTGAAATGGAAATCAGTACTATGATAAACCTGCCCCAACAACTGGATGTTACAAATTTCTTTATTAATACCCATGTCCATATATAAACAATATGTTTAGGTCACCTAAGTGGATTCTTTTGATAATATGAGTGGTCATTATTAATCTTTGTATCTTGAGCTATTCTGATGTTACATTTGCTTAGAACTGTTGAAAAATGTCCTGTTTTTAGGATGAAGGCTGAACTTTGTAAACACTTAATGGCTCAAACTTTGAGTACCTGTTACTACTTGTCTGTCAGCCAGCATAACACATTAACTTCACTGGAAAAACTAAGACAGTATCACTTGGATTAATGAATTTTTTAAGCATGGATTTTCATGATTTTAATACCACCTTTCTAATACAGGGAAAACAGTTTAAGAATTACTGTATATATAATAAATAGTATATAAAGTAAAACTTGCTACAAGTTGGTTCAGCACCTAAAGGTCTCAATTTGGAGACAGGAGTTTGATCTGGTACTGACAAATGTAGTTATAGTCTAAACTCCACATATGTGGTATATATGGCCTGAATATTCTCTCTTTCTTTCTCCCTCCCTCCTTCTCTCCCTCTCCCCCCCCCACCTCTGGAAAAACTTGAGTTACTGATACTTTGCAGAGCAGGTCATGGTGGCTCACACCTTTAATCCCAGCAGTTTGAAGCAGTGACAGGCAGACACCAGCTTGGTATTTACATAGGGAGAGAGCTCTAGGGCAGTCAAGGCTACATAGTGAGATCCTGTCTTATACCACACTGTAACCTCCGTCCCCAGTTGCAATTTCCAAGGGCTTATGTTAATAATTTGAAAGCCTTTTTATTAGGTTATGCAGGGGGGGAAAGCTGATGAATAGTACAAAATCTTTAGTAATATAAAGTTACTAATATTTCAGTAATGTGAAATAGTTCTTGAGGAAATTATTAAACATGTAAGCCACCATGTTTTGTAACCTAAAAGAACTATTGAAGTACCTGTTTTATAAAGTAGTTAAAGAAATGTTATCAGTCTTGAGTTTTATGAAACAATTTTATTCAAAATCTCCAGTTGTTACTTCTTGTAATATTAGTTGCCTTCTTGATTTATTTATTTCATGTATATGAGTATTGTGCCTCCTGTAAGTGCAGTATCCACACAGACCAAAAGAGGGCATTAGATACCCAGAACTGTATGAGTCACTGTGTGGGTTCTGAGGACTGAACATTTTCTCTGCCATTGCAAGTGCTGTCTCTCCAGTCCCTGAAATTGCCTTTTAGGTCTCCTGGCACAGTTTCCAGGCAGGGCTTGCCTAACTAGGATTTAAGATTTTCGAGGCAAAGCACTTTCAAATAAGTGTAATCCCACATTTCCAGCCACAAAATCCATATTTTTGTTATTGTAAGATATTTGGGGCTTTCCATTCTCCTTTATATTTTTTCTCACCATTACAGTAAAGTCACTGTATAGTTGAAAATTTAATATTTAAAAGGTTTACAGTGCTAGTAATCGAACTGATGATCACTTTATTTCTAGGAATAATTTTTTTGTTGTCTTTTGAGACACAGGGTCTTAAGACTATGTATCCTTGGCTGACCTGAAACTCTCCAGGCTGGCCTTGAACTTAACATGTATGCCTGCTTTTGCAGGCTGGAGTCCATGGCAAGTGTAGAATACATTTTTATTAATTTTGTTCAATTTAGTTCCTTAACATTTTTTCCTGCCCTTTTTTTTTTTTTTTTTTTTTTTTGACCCTTTTGTAAGCCACATGTATTGTTTTGGATGAATGTGTCTTCTCTAAACAAAGCAAACCGTGGGTGGCTGCCACTGTCCTGAGGACCAGAAGGAGCACTGCTGTGTGTTTGGGTGTTTGTGATACAGTTTTTAAAACTATTCTGAACAGAAATACAATTTAGGATTTCTCACTCTAATTGTGTCTAAATTCGTGCCAATATAAATATCAAAGGCCTTACTATGAAAATGGCTAATTGCTTCTTGGTTTTAATACTTTGAAATTGAATAGATACCTAAGAAAACTAATCTCTATTTTTCAGCATGGCATTAAATACTTGGTTTTATCTTTAGATTCATACAAAACACCTTAAAGGGCAAGGCAAAATGATAATTATAGTTGATCTCTTTGGTTTGGGGATCACTACTATACTTTATTAAATATATACTCTCTGGGGTTGATGGGGTGTGCCACTGCACATGTGGAAGTCAGGACAACTTGAGGGAATTGCCTCTCCTTTCCACCATGTGGGTCGTGGGAATATAACTCAGAATGTTGGGATTGACAGCAAATGATTACTTCAGTGTTTCATCTCATGAGTCAGGAAATTAGCACTTTGCTTTTGTTTTTGAGAATTTCTTAGGCTGATTTTGAACTTCCTTTATAGCTCAGACTGTTCTAGAAATTGGTATCCTCCTGACTATTGGGATGAAGCAGGTTCTTGAGATTCAGGATGATAGCAGCTTGGGTTATGTTTAATTGCTTAGTAATATATCCAGGAGAAGATAATCTAGCAGTTTAGTTAATACAGAACTAGAGCTCAGTTGAGAAATTACTGAGATAGAGAGACACAGTCCAAAGTAGCTGCTGAAGTAGATAATTGTTAAAGCGTGGATTCATTGATGAAAGTACCCTGTTGTACAGTTTAACCAAACAAATAAAAAAGGAACAAACAAAACAGTATAGAGGACATGTTTACATAAGCTGGACAAAGAATAGAAGCTAAAAGAAGGGACTGGCTAACAGGGAAATTTGAGTGATGGGTACTTTTCATTGTGAAGTGGCCTGGAAGGGAATGATCCTAAAGAGGACATATCAGTAATCTAAAAGTGCTGTATTAAGAAACCAGAAAAAGAGAGCAAACTAAACAAAAGCCCTGAATAGAGGAGACAGCGAAGAAGAAAGCAGAATCTGTGATTACTAGTGGGCTTTTTGAAGGAATGATTAAAATTGATAAGAGATTGAAAGGATACATACTCTGTTGATTGTTAAAAACATGTTAGCAGGAAATCTGTCCATATTTATTAAAAACTAGTAACAGGGCCAGTAGATAAGTGTTTGCTGCTAAGCTTGATGACTTGAAGTTTGATTTCCTGGGACCCATATGATAGAAAGAGAACCAACTTATACAAGTTTTCCTCTGATATACACATATACTGTGGCACATACATACCTAAACATCCACAAATAAGTGTAATTTTGAAAAGGTATACTCAGTGGTAGAATACTTTCCTAGTGTGTGAGGCCGTGAGTTTGATTGCCAACAGTCAAATAAACTAGCAAGGGACTATTATGAAAAGCTTTATTTATTCCCATAAGGTTAAATTAGATTAAATGGAAAAATTATATGAAAACCACTAACACCAAATCTCACTCAAGTATCAAGTACCCCGAAAAATCTATTAGAGAAATTATGTTTTTAATTTAAAATGCTCCTACCTAGACAGCTTACTGTCTAGATGGCTTAATGTACGAACAGTGTCAAACATTGAAGGGAAATATACTAGTTGTTTATTTTTGTGGAAAACAGACACTGAGGGACCAAATCCCTGTGTTTGAGATTATCATTACCTTGATGACAAAGCATACAATACTGTTCAAGGGCCTCTGCAAGTGAAGGCATCTTTTACCAGCTCTACCTAAGTATTCTCCAGAAACCCAAGTGATAGAGAGCCAGGTCCTTCAAACTGCCTTTTATCTGCCCATGTGTGTACACATACACAGAATAAACAACAAAATCTAATTTTAATAGTTGGAAACAAATATATATCATGATCATAGGTACAGAATCTTAGTAAAATAGTAGCTAACAAATAGCCAACCAGTTTAATGTGCCAAACTAATGATGTGTATGTAAGTATGTAAATTTGGTTGATCATTTAGTTGACCATTCTAATTCATGGTGTCAGCACTTTGAAAGGAAAAATATTTTGTTATCTCAGTAGGTACAGAAAAGGATCACACTTTATGTCCACTGATTAAAACAAAATCTTACACTGATTGTAAAAATCTAACCTGCTGAGGAACACTAGGGAAAGCTTTGTAACCAAGGTAACACTTGATGATGGTACGGACGATTTCTTTGTAAGATTGTCCACTCTTAGTACTTGAGATCTTAGCCTAAGAAATCAGAATTTAAAGAACAGAATAACTTCCCCAAGCACCTATAGAGACTGACTGGAAGAAAATAGAATGCCTGTAGGTAGCCTAGTTGTCAATGCACAAAATTTCATGGTTTCTTTTTACAAAAAAAAAAAAGCTACTAGAAAATAAATTTGGCAGTCTCGTGCTGTTATAAACTTTGAAATTATCTCTTGGAAAGTGAAAACATTTTAAAGACCAATTGTTATCGTTATCACACTAGAAAATATTAAACAATTAGGAAGCAAATTAATAAAGTTTATATGTCGAAAACTAAAAAAAAATAAAAAAATTTTTTTCCAGAGAAAACAAAGGTGGCCTTAAATGCATGAAATATAAACGAATTGTAGAAGTCTAATGGTGTTAAAGTTGTCTGTTTCTTTCATGGTGGCATATACACTGAACACAATTCCAGGCAAAATTCCACTAAGCTTTTTGGTGGGGCTTTGAGTCTTTGGGTTTGAAAGTGACAGACATTTTAGTATCTACACAGGAAAAGCTATAGAATGTCTAAAACGCTTGAAAAATAAGGAGAAATTTAAGGTTTACTAGAAATCCAAAATTTGATAAAAATGTAACACACATTTTTACTCTATAATAAATCTTTACAAAATATTTATTGAATATTGAGGGAGAAATTATGTGAATAGGGAACATGCTTTACCGTTTTTTTTTTTAAACCACGAGAATAGCATTGATTAAATGGAGTTTTAACAGTACTTGATTTGATAACAACACTTCTTTCATTTAAAATCATTTAGGAAACTGGGTGTGGTGGCACATGCCTTTATTCCAACCTGTTGGGAAGTATTGGTAGGAATGCCTGGGTCTACTAGTGAGCTCCAGGGCAGTCAGAACTGCCCAGAGAGATTCTCTCTCAAAATGATGATGATGATGATAATTATGAAGCTCCTTGTGGTGGTGCACATCTGTAATCCCAGCACTTGAAAAGTGATGGTTGAAGGATGAGGAGTTCAAGGCCATTAGTAGCTGTATATTGAGTCCATAAACTACCTATCTAAAACAAAAAAGCAAGCAAACAAAAGTTACATATATACATGCTTTTAACTGAATTATATTACTCTGAAGTTCTAAAAGTAGTCTTATATATATATTATTCAAATAATATAAGTTGTCCTACTAGCTATTGATATTTTTGTTAATATATAGAAATATATATATAGATATGGTTAGGTAATTCTTCATTGGGAGCCATGAGGTTTTAGGTGGTGGTGAGATGTCTCTGTGTAGCCCAATCTGGCCTGAAACTAACAATGCCTTGATTACAGAATCACAGGCATATGACTATGTTCTACTTTGAATCTCTAGTGCCCAGACTCTAAAGAAGTTGGGTTTTTTCCTTATTAACTAAAATCACGCAATAGAAAGCTGCATGGTCATTTTTGTTTCTTTGTTTAAATGTTTTATTTACTGTTTAAAGTGCAGTGGTGTTATGCCTAAATGTATGTAAGTACATCACATGCATGTATTGTCCAGGGAGGCCAGAAGAAGGCATCAGATCCCCTGGAATTGGAATTAAAGATGAATGTGAGAGACCACATGGGTTCTGGGAACTGAACTGGGGGTCCCTAGGAGAACAGTAAATTCTTTTTTTAACTGCTAGCCTTTAATTTATTTTTAAGGTAAGCAGTACAGGAAAGTAGGAACAACAAAGAGGCAGAATTTCCTTTATTATGATTAATGTTAAGGCTCTGTTGTGATGCAAGCAAATAGGGTTTCTGTTATATTCAAATGTAAGGAGGGCAATGAAATTGGCAGAAGCCAAGTTTATGAAGGTAACTGTTGCAGGCTGAAGAGATGAAGTGGTAGCAGGCACATTGTTGAATTTGAGGGTTGGAGGGATGAAACTTGAGTATGCTTAGGTAAGTATCCTACTTTAGACCATCCATCCATAGCATCTCTTATTTCATTTTTTTAATTTATGTAACCACTATTGTATTGGTATATTTGAAGGTAATTTATAGCCTTTTGTTTCTGTAACGATGATGTTGTAATGAACAACCATGTATGTGCACATACATTTTTTTATAGATAAAATTCCTAGAAGAAAAATTTATATTCTACCATCTACCAGTGGGTTTAAAACTATACCTTATTTTAATTTGTATTAAACTGATTCCCCATAAAGTTTATATTTCTGTTAAAATTATTCATAAAATTTTATCGTTAGTGAAGTTTTAAATTTTCCTTGATTCTCTTACTAACTTATTCATTATAATTGTGATATTTTTACTTACCCTATCAAGTTTATTTTTCTGTGGCATTTTTATATTTATTTTTATGCTGTCAAAACTTTACCATTCTTCTCACATGTCTTTCTCAAAGAGCCTTCTTAGCAACAGTGTCAGAGTACTTTAGTTTCTTATAATTTCTTCTACAATGGAGTTTTATTTATGTTTCTAGTAGATTTTAATTTATCTGAATTTTCTTTTAATAATCATGTTAAAGGCCTAGTTAATTTTTCCAGCTTCATAATTATTTCTCCCAGAATAAATCATTGAGTGACAGTTATTCTCTCCCACTAACATGAAAATCATCTTTATCATATTTTAAGTCCCGAATACATGTGCTCTGTATTCAGTCTCCACAGTTTTGATTATTTTCATTTCATAATGTATTTGACAGCTGGTAGGGCACCCCTCCCTGTTGTCTTTTTCCAAAAATTTTTTTGGCAATTTTTGTGTATTTTCTCTTCCAGATGAACTTTAGAGTCAACATGTCAAGTTCCATTAAAAATCCCTTTGGGATTTTGATTGGAAGTGCATTGAATTTACAGATTAATTTGGGGAGAACTGACATCTTTACACTATTGAGTCTTCCCTCCCAGGACCATGGTATGCCTCTCCATTTCTCTAGGTGTTCTTTTATGTTCTACAGTACAGTTTTATAGATTTTCAAACATTTATTTTCATAGGTCTTACACACTTTTTTTTAGGTGTTTTTCTGAATATCTTTAGCTTTTGTTGTTACTGTGAATAACATCTTTACAAAAGTATTTTCTAATAAGCTATTGATTGCTGTTGTATAGGAAGGCTATTTTTTGAAATTTTGGTCTTACTATTTATTTAGGTTTTGCTGATTCTGTTAAAATTCTGGAAGAATAATTATGTTTTCTGTAAATAATGTTAATTCTTTTTCAGTAGTTAATGTTTAATAGTATTTTGTTACTTTTTCTGATCTAACTATTGGGTATGTTTACAGAACTGCTGCTGTTCTGATTTAAGTGTCTTGATTTAAATAAAATGTTTTTCATTTTGAGGTTATGTGTACTCTAGCTTTTTAATAATAAAGCAAATTACTTTTCTGACTTAACAGGTACTCTATGGCTGTAGGTATTTTATTTAGTTTATAAGACGATCTTATCATTGGGCATCAGTCTCTGTCCCCTTAGTGCTGGTATTAAAGGTGTGCCTCCATGCCCAACAATAGATATTTAATTTAACTTACAGGTTTGTTGAGATGAGTCATGTCTTTTCACTTGTAATATTTAATATGATGCGTTATATATTTGCAGTTTTTGGTTATAACTTAATTTTAAATATTCCTTCAATGAAGTATTTAGATAGTGCCAGAAACTGTGCTATAAGTTATCGCCACATGTCAGTTATTTGTATGGTGTGCAAAAGGTTACTGACTTCTGTGGAGAAGAGAAGCAATGAGCATCAAGTAGGTGAGAAGGTGATGATTTCCAGCTGTGATTGAATCAAGTAGGAAACAGGTTGGTTGTTATGGTAGGGAGCCAGCAGAGTATCTCCTTATTGGTGTGACTTGAGAATGTGTAATCCTGCCAGGACATGAAGAATGGAGGGTGTGGGAAGAGGCAGTCTACCCATGAAGGAAACAGTCAACACTTCCTGGCATTTCTTGTATCTTCTTTCTTATAGACCCTCTTTTCTCTATACCACTGACATAATTTGCTGGTCTCTTTGTTTTATTTAAATGTTATGTGTGTTACATTTTTGTGTGTATGCTTTTGTCTAGGATTGTTTATAGAGCTATTTGTTAGGAGATTGGTAGTTTTCTCGTGTCTTTTCTGCCATTAGTATAAAACAAGAAATGAAGAAATGGACAAGATAAAAGTAGCCTCAGTTTTGTTAATTTTTCTCTATTTCTTGTTTTATATTAATAACAGTAGCACATTATGATTTGTAATTCAAAATTTAAAGTTGTTTGCTTTAAGGAAAATAATTCAGTCAAATCCTGTAGGAAATCATGTCCATTTTTACATTTTTATCCTATTATTAATTAGTGGATTTTTTTTCTTTTTTTAAATTCAAGTAAAATACCATACTATTAATATTTAATATCCCCTTTATTCACCAAAAACTTTGTATATATATAAACTACAAATTCATCTCTTTGAAATCTTTTTCCCCCTAACATATAATCAGATGTTTGTTTAGTTTTAAAACTCCCATTTTCTCTGCCATCTATTTTACTTTAAATATTATAGTTTTATTTCTGAATCCTTTATGACATTGCAAAATGTGCGTATCCATTTTTTTTAGACAGGTGTATGGAAATTTTCTCTTAGGTTGTTTTATTTATTTATTTATTTTTAAAGCTGCATATATTTTTAGTAGGTTTGTTGTTCTTTGTTCATGACCGAACAACCCTGGATATGCCTGCTGTCATCTAGCATTACAAAATAGTCTTTCTATATAATGCTTTTTTTTTTTTTTTTTTGTCTTAAATTTGTTTGTAGCTGATACTAATAATTTTTGATTGTGGTTGCCTGTTTCTCTTTTTTCAACCCTTTTTCTTTAAACATTTTTTATTAAATTGTGTGTTCATGCAGGTGTGTGTGTGTGTGTGTGTGTGTGTGTGTGTGTGTGTGTGTATTTAATGAACACTTTTCCTGTATACTGTGTAAGAATGTTGAATCCCCTGGCACTGTCATTACACAGACAGCTGTGAGCTGCCATGGGGTTGCTGGGAATTGAACCTGGGTCCACTGGAAGAGCCATCTCTACAGAATGCAATATGTACTCTTAACTGCTGAACCATTATCTCCAACTCCTTTGTAACTTAAGTATTAGCTGTCTCTACAACAATAATATATATTATTGAGTTTTTCTATTGTTTCTTTAAAAACTTCCTAATATTACTACAATTGGAACGTGGATGTGGGAGTGCTTACCTGAAATTGAAGGTAATGGTAAAAGTGATTTTTTACTTTTCTGATTCCTCTCTTCTTTGTTGTCTTTCCCTGGGTTTGCTGTTTTCTTTTTCCTCCTCATTCCACTTCTTACATCAGCATTACATTGAGTCAACCAGGAGTTACTCTCATCCTAGAATATGACCTTTTATAATGTTTTATTTTGGCCTTGTTTTATGTTTTTTACATAATCAGAAATTTTAGAGATGCTTGTGTAGTAGCATACTTTTCTAACTTGAAGGAATTTGTTAACGGTTACCTATCACACATACCTTGATTTCACTAGGTTTTGTACAAACATCCTTTTGGTCCTGTGGTTCCAAGGATGTGTTCTTGGAGTTGGGTGTCTTCTTAGAGAAATGTGTATTTTATAAAAGTAAAAGTGTTTCAAATTATTGATTGCAAAGTTTTCTCACAGCATCTGTTATTAAATATAGGAAGTCCAATGTAAGCCTGATTTTTTTTTTTTTTTTTTTTTTTTTTTTAAGCAAGTTCATTGCCATAACTTCCCATTGTCCTTGTATACTTTGTAGCCTTGGGACCCTGAAATTTCTGCAGTCTTATGGTTGTATTTTGTGATATTCGTACATGCTTGTGTGTGTGTTTTAAGTGATGAGTTTGTTACAGAAAAAAATCTACTTGCAAATTCTAGTCCATAAAATGTAGCTGTCTCATTTTAAACACAATTAGTCTAATTTATAAAGTTTATAATTATAAAAATTAATGCTCAGTATGTTAGTGGATTTTACAGATGAGCACCTTGTTGGTTAAAAATAGAAGCCATGGCCGGGCTATGGTGGTGCATACCTTTAATCCCAGCACTTGGGCGTGTGAGTTCCAGGCCAACCTGGTCTGCAAAGCTAGCCTATTACACAGAGAAACCCTTATTCGAAAAATCAAAAACAAAGAAATAAAAATAGAAGTCATGCTTTGTGTATGTTTTATCAAAAAGGCTTTATTCTATTACTGATCAATACCACATTCTTACATAGTAGATCTTTTAGCATAAATGGGTTTGAATGTACAGGACTAAATTAATATCATTTGTACCCCTACTTTTAAAATCTGAATAATTTTAGTCATGTTCTTTTTTTTTTTTTTTTTTAAATGTGTGGGTGCATGCCTGCATAAAACCAGAGGCATTCTGGATTTTTGGACCTGAAGTTGTATGTGGTTATGAGCTGCTGATTTGGAGTTCAGGGAACCAATCTTGGGTCCTGGAAGAGCAGTTTGTGCTTTTTATTGCTCAGCTGTATCTGTAGCTCCCATGTGTTTCTCTCACTGATCCTCACGATTTTTTATTTGTTGTTTTGTTTGTTTGTTTGTTTTTACGAGATATACTCATAGTATGCACAGGGACCTATAAATGTACAACTTCTTTCTTCAATCCAGTTAGTTCACTTTGAGTCTGTACACATAGCTCGAAGTGTTTGAGATGTGAGGGTGGGTTATGTCTATCTACCATACGCTGTGAATGTCATCAATAGACCCATCACCAAAGAACCTACATTGAGATCTCAAAAATGTTAGTATTTAATAAACCTCCCTGTGTGGCTTCTAGCCTCTAGAATGCAGGCACCTTCAATATCCTTAATTTTATTCTCAGCTCTTCTGTTGGCGAATTTGGCTTCCGCAATGATAGACTTATTGGGGAACTTTCCCCAGGACTTTGTGGTAGCTCTTAGTCCCACATCAGTGGTGAGAACAGCTCCAGTTTTGTTTTTCATAGCATGTACCCGAGTCTCTTCCATGGTCAGTGTCCTTAGTTCCAGAAGGTTGACAGTTGGGCAGAAGTTATGGTTCCTAAGTGGCAAGGTCCCCATACCAACTTTCCCAAAGTAACCTGGAGGCTATTTGTTGATGTTGATTTTTTGACGCATACCCCCAAAATCCCCCATCTTCACGGGTACCTGTGGTACCTACCCATAACTGTGGCACTCTTGGCTTAGGTAGCAGTAGCTCATGAGGCCCCAGAGTTTCCGTTTGCATGGCATGGTGGCTGCAGAAAGGAAAGAGAACACCTCTTTCAAAGCAAGTGTGTGTGTGTGTGTGTGTGTGTGTGTGTGTGTGTGTATTTTCACTCATGTGGGGACAATGTATGTGGGACACTGGTGTTCCCTCACGTATGTAGAAATAGAAGACAGCTTTGTGTAGTGGTTTTTCTCTTGCCTTTGTGTGGGTTCTGGTGATTGAATTCAAGTTGTCCAGCTTCTACAGGCTGAGCTATAGCCTTGGTGCCATTGACTTTATAAGAAAGACTTGAAGTATTTTTCAGATCTTTTGCCAGTTTTGTCTTTGTGGAATAAGAAAAGTCCTTTTAGTTACATTAGTTTAAAAAATAATTAACTTGGTTAACAAGTGTAATATTTTACTAAAGTCTCACTCATAGTTCAGGACCATTTGTAAAGGAAAAAATTATGGTGACAAATTATGAATACAGTAAATCTTCTTTGCTGTGTTGAGGGAACAGGGAAGTGCAAATAGTCTCCCCCCCCCCTTCCAGGCTTGAGAGACAAAAGCAGTTAGTGTAAAACATGACTTTATTCAGGGTTTTGTAGGCCACCTCAGTGGTGAAACACTATGTTTCAGGGCATTGATAAATTCTATCAATGTTCAGAAACATTTTGTCTTAAAGTGTGAATATCACTATAGGGAATATGAACTTAGAGAATTCAATTTATTATCACAGATTCAAATAACTGGAGCCATGGTAAAAGGAGGACTTGTCTTTGTCCTCCGTTGTCACTGTTCTTTTCAAATATAGCTGGTACTTGTTTTCATTTAGCATTGTCTTTCTAGATTGTATATTGATGGAAGGCAATGATCATAATAAAAGCCATTTTTGTATTTCTGTTGCTAATAGCTATCTTACTGCTTTACACACAAGGTGTAAAGATGTTTATTTAGTGGAGTTGGTGTATGTGATGGCCAATTAACCAAAGTACACTATTTCCTTATCCTTTGGATTTAGTTATGAGGTTAATGACTATACTTTGAGAAAAGTGTTATTTAAATTGCTGATTTCATAGCTGGTCCACATCATATAACTTGCTGTCTGTTTTGAGTATAGAATGATTTGGGAGTATTACTACTGGTATAAAAATCTATTTGGATTTTACCAATGTTAAAAAAAAAACTTGGTTTTTATTTAACTATCTCCATTAATGTTTTACATTGGGGATAATATGGTAATAATTTTACTTTGTAATATAAATATTATTACTGGATATAGGTAATATTTGTTTTAAAATAAAACAGAATCAGTCTTGCAGTGAAACCACTAAAAATATTAAGGTTTTAACAAACACAAAAAGGTGCTTTATGTGTGTGTAGGTCTATTTCAACATCATTGAGAATTTTCTAGAGCTGGAGACATAGCTTATTTGGTGGAATGCTTGCCTTGCATGCATAAAGCTCTGGATTTGATCATTAGTATTGCATAAAACTGGACTTGGTGGTACACATCTGTAATCTTAGCACATAGGAGGTGTGGGTATTGAAGTATTGGAAATTCAGGATCGCCTGTGGCTGCATAGTGATTTTAAGGCCATGCAGAGATACATGAGACTGAATCAGAAAAGTGACGTGCATTTTCTTACATAACCAAACTAATGCCTTTATAATTACAAATACCTAGTAAATAGTCCAATTTCTTCTTGTGTCTCAAATGCCCTCTTTCCCTAGTTGGCTTGCTTCAGCCAGGTTTCAGGTAGGATTTATTGTTGTTGTTCAAGTCTTGTTAACTTAGAATAGTTCTTTGATCCCACTATGCTTAGTAGGAGAAAATGGTTTTAGTGTAAACTGTTCTGTATTTTAGATTTTTATGTTTGCTTCTACTTCAATTAGAGGCTTTCAGCTTCTTCTTATGTGAACCTTCATTAGAGGGGTGGCCCTGAGAAGGCAGTTTCTCTTTACTCTTCCCAAGGAGGCATTTGACTGTGTCTGGGTATGTTCTTGGTTGTCAAATGAGAAAGGGTTACTACTTGGCATCTCATCCAAAATGCCTCTAGTGCCTAGGTTGAGAAAGGTTCATCTTCTGGTTTGTCTTAATTACTGTTATCAAAACGGAGTTATTTTCCCTCCCTCCCTTCCTCCTCCCTTGTAAAAGCAGTGAAGTTTAATTAGTTAAAAACAAGTTTCTAGGAGCCAAGAACTGAACATGTGGGAGAAATGACCAGATGTTCCCTGTACACATCCCATTGTACCTTCAAGTTACTGAACAGAGTCCTCTGCCCAGCTCAGAGATCTGCAGGGCATGGAGTTCTGGTTCATACCTGAGGTGCATGCTGCACTGGGAGCCCAGGGGAATGGTTCAGAGGGAGGAGGGGGGTCTTTAGAGAACATCTGTGAAGTCAGCATCAGAGGCACAAAGTAGGAGGCAAGAAACCTGCAGCTCTACCCAGGAAGGGAGAAGCCTCTGGACACAGACAGGCCAGGCTCTCAGAAGTGAGTCATCTGAAGTTCAGGGCTGAACCCAGCAGGAGGGACTGCTAAACTAGGAACCAGTTAGTTCTCCATCTCTAGGACCAGGTGTTTTTTTTTTGTTTGTTTGTTTGTTTGTTTTTTGTTTTTGCTTTTGTGGTACAAATCTGGATATGGTCCACTAATTTCCAGAACCTTGAGTCTGCCCCATACCAGAGACCAGAGAGTATTTCTGCCACATCCAGGGAGACATATCAAACAAACATGAGAAGGTGGGCAGGGGCTCCTGGCAGCGTTTTCTCACTCCCAACAACATAACCATCATTGAGGCTCCAGGCCTATCATCAGTTGTATGGTTGGGAATAAATCCCAGGTTTACAACCACCCAGATTTTCTGCTTCTCATCCCAGTAGTAACCAGATCTTACCCAGGGGAGTAACAGCCATAGTAAGGAACCCATTGAGCTGGCTGGTCCCTTAAAATCCAAACTGAGTTATTTCTAAAGGTCTTATTAGATTATTTGTTGGGAGTGGGGTAGTGTTAAGAACACCATAAGAGGGCTGGTGAGGTAATTTGGTGGATTAAAGATATTTGCTGCCAAGCCGGATGACGTGAGTTTGAGCTCAGGAACTCACATGAAAGAAAGGCAACTAGCTTCTGCAAGTTGTTCTCTAACCTCTACACATATACTGTGGCAGGTGGATACCCAAAGACAAATGAATAAAATTTATTAAAAGGACAATAGTTCATAGGAGATGCTTCACATTTTATGTTGCATCAGGTGCTTAATTGTTTGATTGTGATACTTTTAATCATTGTTAGTGAATTTACTTAGGAATTTACTTGATTTCTAAATAAAAAACTGAAGTTAGACTTTGGAGAGCTCTGTGAGCACACCGTTCATATTACTCTAGCATTGACTTTTTTGGTAGAAAGCTTTGGCTGTGTGGGTAGAGGTTACCTGGTCCTTCCAGTTTTCTGTCTTTAGATTGGCCAAGAATTTAATATAGGGAAAATCACTCTCCTCCAGGGACAAGCTCCCACTTATTTTGTCCAAACCGAAGTGATCAGCTTTTGGCATATGTGCATGTGAGCAAAGCTGAATGGTCTCATCTGGTTGTATACACACGTGTGTTTGCGTGTGTATGTACATGTAATGCTAATAATTACAGATGAGATCATGCATTTTGGAAGGTGGGTACTGGAGGGGTTGAAGGTTGAACAGTGAAAGATGAGATTGATGCAGTTTACAGTGCTCATGTATGAAGTTCTCAAAAACTTGGTAAACAAGAGAAATGGATACACAGTCTGTTTTATGGAATACCCAGTTCTAATACTGTATCCACAATACTTTAAATGTAACTTACAGTTGTCATACTTAAATATTCATTAACTTTGGTACTTTTTTAGGGGATAAACTACTAATAGCATTTAGAACATGAAAAGGAGATATATGCATAATCTAGTTTAAATTTTAATAAGACTACTTTGCATGCTTAAGGGATTAAATTTCTTATGTCATTCTATCTCCATTTATTGGGAATAGAGCAAAATCTACTTATAGAAAATATTGAATCTTTCTGCTGCTTTTGGGACATGGGCCGTGCTGGGTAAGCTTTGTACCATAGGGCTACCTGGACAGCCTCCAGATGGGGGAGGGGTTAATGGTGTAAAGAAAAGTTTCCTGCTTTTTCTCTTAATTGTATGCAGCTCTTTGTACCACCTCTACCCCCACACTATACTATATTCCTTTACTCATTTTACTGGCCATTTGTACACAATCAATTTTAAAAAAAAAATAAGTTCCTAAATAGCAAGATTGGTTTTCATACATTGATGTATAAATGCTCATAGTAGCAAACACTTGAATATAGGATTCTGTAATATGTGTTTAATCAATGAACAGAGCATTTTGTTCCCTTCACCCATATAAGATTTTATAATTAGCTTTCCTTTCTCCCAATTATACCCTAAGTATCCTAAGCCTTTTAGAATCAAAAAGGTAAGAATCTCAGGATCACTGGTCTTTAAAACCATAAATATAATTTTCAAAAAATTATATTTGTGTCTGTGTAAGAGAGGATACATACATGTACTGCAGTGGTTCTATGGAGGTCAAATGATAACTATGTGGTTTCAGGGATTGAACTCAGGTTTTCAAGCTTGGCTTGCTTGCACTTTTTTCCTCTACACAGTGAGTTCCAAGGAAGCCTGGACTACACGAAGGAGACACTGTCTCTGAAAGGAATGGGGGGTGGAGAGATGGCTCAGTGATTAAGAGAGCCCGCATCCTCCTTGCTCCTGCTGCAGAGGACTTAAGTTCCATTTCCTGTACCCATGTTATGCTGTTCAAAGCTACCTGTAACTATAGCACCAATGGATCTGGTGCCCCAAGAGTACTCAGCATTCAGGTCCATATAACCCCATGGGAATTGAACTCAAGCCACATGTATCGTAGTTTTTGCAATTCTGTGTACCTTAAGATTTTTCCTAAGTGTGATCTTGTCTGCCTAGGTTCCCAGTACTTCTCTTGAATCTAGGATTTTGATGCTGGACTAGGCAGCATAGCCACACTCTCAAATCAACAAAATGTGGTATGGTGGGTGGGTTTCTATTTCCTTAGATTTCATTTCACTCTGGTGTATATAATGAGTATCTAAACATATGGTCTGTTCAGGCTATCAGGTCAAAATGATTGTTCTCATAATACCAAGGAGTTATTTGTTTCTAGTGTGTTGATATTTTCACTGGTAGTATAAAAGCAGTAGTAAGTAAATGTTTTGTGTCCTAAAGTTTGTAGCACTGAAGTATACAAGTATTGTTCATTGCTATATGCTTGTAGTTAAACAAAGAAAATACTTCAGGTCTTAACTTTTCACTAAAATTTTTAAAGATTTATTATCTTTTAAAATTGTAGCTATGTGGATATGTGTACATGAATACAGGTTTGTAGGTGTTTATAAATCCCCCAACTTGGGTGCTGGGAACTGAACTTGGATTCTCAGCTTTTAACGTCTGACTCACCTCTTAAGCTGTCTTTTCTCATTTTCTGAGACCTAAGAAAATTTAGCTCCCCCCCCCCATTCCTCCCCTTCATGAAATGCTATTTTTTGCTACAGAGTACAACTGGCAAACTGTATTAAACTTGGATTTTTGACAAATTTCTACAAAAGTGATTAAAGTGAACTTGCCATTTTAATTGACAGTATTTGTTTTAATGAAAAAGTTAAGCTTGGAAGCATAAACTATAATTTTAAAATTCTAAGTGTAAAATCTAAGGACACTTGAGTGTTTAAAACAACTTCCTAAAGAGCTAATACAGGGAAGGATCCAGGATTTATTATGTTCACAAGCTCAGGTGTATCTCCTGCACATACTAAAACTGGAAAGAATGAATATTGTTTTTCAGTAAATAAAAGATTGCAAATGAATAATGAGTTCTTAAAAATCTTCAGTTTTCTTTTAGTTTAAGCTTTACTGTTTGAATTATTTAGTGTTGCTACTATACTTATTATTGGTAGTTATATTAAATATGTTTTTCTCCCTCTGATCTTATTTTGTTTTTATCTCCTTCCTCTCTTTCTTGTCTTCTTTTTCTGTGTTTCTTTTCTAGGTGGAGTCTTTCATTTTGGACCAGGATGATTTGGAGAATCCAATGCTGGAAACAGCTTCCAAGTTGCTCTTATCAGGCACTGCTGATGGTGCAGACCTCAGGACCGTAGATCCAGAGACACAAGCTAGACTGGAAGCTTTACTAGAAGCTGCAGGTATGGCTTCCTTTTTATTCATACTTATCTCTTGTATGAATTTTACATTTACTATTGTAAATGTGTGCTCCTTTATTTGGGGGAAAAAGAAAACACACATCGGATAGGATTCACTGCCATAGCTTACAGTGCTGTTGACTGAATTTATTCCCAACGAATAAAGTATTGATATCTTTGATATATAACACACATACATTAATGGGCTTTTGTAGCCCAGGCCTATTCTGTCCTTGCAGTAGTGATTTAGCACTCGGTCCAGTTTGCGGCAACTTTATGATAATAGTCAATTGCATTGAATCCCCCATTTTGAGTATAGGCGTCATAATTATATAAGAAAAGCAAATTGTCTTTTTTCAGAGTGGATTTTTGTTTCCCTGTAAGAACATAATTTTAATTGGAAGACTATAATAATTTCCTCTTCTTCATTCTTTTGCTTCTCTTTTTTAATAAAAATATTTTACCCAAAGCTTAGAATAGCATAACAAGTCCCTTGATTTTTCAACTTTAATAAGCATCAATATATAAGTAGTCTTCTTTCATCTTTTATTCATTACTACGTTAACATTCCCATCTTTGAATATAGATATACACTTTGTCATTTCATTTATGATGTCTTTTGTTTTGTTTTGTTTTTTGAGACAGGGTTTCTCTGTGTAGCTTTGGAGCCTATCCTGGTACTTGTTCTGTAGCCCAGTCTGTCCTCAGAACTCACAAAGATCCTTCAAATGGAGTCAGTGGTTAAGATTACTTGTTACTCTTTGAAATGACCCTAACCCTTGCTAAATTTCAATGCCTGTCTGAATTACTTGTGTGATCTGTCCAGAGACTAGATTTTAGATCAGTTTATCTTTGGGCTTGAGATATACTGTATGTATATGTGTGTTTGTTGCACATTAATGCAAGTGGTGTGGAGGTCAGAAGAGGGTGTGTCAGACCCCCTGGAGCTGGAATTGCAGGTGTCTGTGTGCTGTCTTACTTGGGTGCTGAGAACAAGATCATGTCCTTTGGAAAAGCATCAAGTGCTCTTAATCACTGAGCCATCTTTTCAGTCCCATTGCCTATGTTTTTAATAGCATGACAGGCGACAGGTGATGCAGCTGGATAATCTGGTATAAAATAATGTTAATCATGGCAAGCTTACTAGTATTATTAGGGCTCACTGGAAAAGTAACAATTATGTTTATTCAGATGTTTACTATTTTTACTTTTGTGTTGTTTTGCTTTTCTAAATAATTTAGAGGATTCTAAGTATATGTGGTTAAGTATATTTAGTAGTTATATGTAGATTGTCTTTTTTTATGCACCCTGGATTATAGTCACCCATTTTCTTAAAGAAAAAATAGGCATTTACCAAAAATTAGAATGTTGTTGCTGGCACTTGTACCATCAGTGAGTCAAAAATAATTTTTCTAGAATTCATTTCATCTGTTTTGCTCTATATTGACTTTATTTTAGAAGTCTTTCTGTGTGGTTATCAAGTGACTAAATAGCTCATGGCTCAGTACCTACAACTCAACAACCTCTGACATAGATAATGTTCTTCTCCTGAAGACATGACAGATGTTTCAGAGAAGACTCCTATGTGTCCTAGCCTAGGCTAAAGACCCACATCTTACACCATAGCGTGACAGATCATGTATGCAGGAACCATACAGCATGGATAGACATTCTAGATTCGAGAAGAATTATTTACCTTAAAGATTATAGACAGTCCATTATAGTGTATGAAGGTTATGTTTACATGCAGATTTTTGTAACCCGAGGTTTGCTTTTTTTCTTTTGGGTGTGAAAATAATATAATAGGAATAGGCAAATTATCCACTGCTGATGGTAAAGCCTTTGCAGACCCTGAAGTGCTCCGGAGGTTGACATCATCTGTCAGCTGTGCGTTGGATGAAGCTGCTGCTGCACTTACCCGAATGAGAGCTGAAAGCACAGCAAATGCAGGGCAGTCGGACAAGTGAGTGATAATACTCAATAGTTATTTATCAGTTTTTGTGTCTGATACTATATTCACTTAACACAATACCATACATACACACACACACACACACACACACACACACACACACACACACACAGAGTGAAGCAAGTGAGGCTTTTAAGTAATATTAGCAGACTGGGAGATGAATAGCTTAATCATTGTCAAGAAAGTGACACTGTGAGCATTGATGACAGGTGGGGACTGGAGTGGCAGCTCTTTGTTGAGGGAGCCTGCTGCAATCCCTGGGGCACTGTGCTTTTTTCCCAGCACCCATGGTGCTGCGGACTCCTCCACACAAGTGCCAAGAATATACACAGAAACACTAAAAGTCTTAAACCTTGGGAAAGTTTAATTTATCTATGTTGCTTTTCTTAAGTATTAGTGACAAAGAAGTAAATGCTATTCTATCCATTTCATTTTTTTATAGTTCACATGTTAGAAGATGAGGTTTCTGATTTTTTTTTTTTTTTTTTTTTTTAAAGTGAATGTTAGGCCAGCAGACTCTGTTTTTTTTTTTGTTGTTGTTTGTTTGTTTGTTTGTTTGTTTTTTGTGTGTGTGTCTTGTAATCCTTTGTATTTGCAGTGTTTTAGTATTAGGATTCAATATATTATAATTAATACCTTAATGTTTTCTAGTGCTATATAATGAAAATCATATTTCATATATAATGTCTGGAGCGCGAACAGAGCATCTGAAGAAGTGTCATTGCTATGTTGCAGTTTTCAGTTCTTACTGACTTCTTTCTTCCTCTAACTGAGCATAAAGCTGTGTGGGGAGATGGCACAGTGGGTAAAGTTCTTGCTGAGTAAAGGTGAGGACATGAGTTCAAATATCCAGAGCACCTGAAAGCCAGACACAGGAATTGGAGATAAGAGAATTCCCAGAAGGTCAAGGGCCCACTAGCCTGTCTGGCTTTTTTGTTTGTTTGTTTTGTTTTTAGTTTTTCGAGACCGGGTTTCTATATATTGCTTTGGAGCCTGTCCTGGAACTTACTCTGTAGACCAGGCTGTCCTTGAACTCACAGAGATTCGCCTACCTCTGCCACCAGTGCCTGTCTGATAGCTGTGAGCAATACCTTGTCTCAATAAGGTAGAGGGGGAGGGCTGATATCTGAGGTGATTCTATGAGTAAATATTTTCCCAGTTACTTAGTTATTACATGCTCCCATCTTGTGTCTGATATTCTTACTTGATGGAAGAACTCAGGTAGGTTTTTATAATTAGTAAGTATCTTACCCACTTTATATTTCCATAATTTCATAAGAATTTTTAGCAATTAAACAAAAGCTTAATCAGTTATATTTTTGTTTGGATTTTTATGTTATAGGATTTCACTATTTACTCTGAATTAGATTGTACATAACTGAAAACATTTTAGATAGAATACTGATTAATTTTAATTTAGAATGACATTAAAAATGCAGATGTTTATATCATCCCCTGAGATGACACTGTTCTTCTTGCCATAGCCGCAGTTTGGCAGAGGCCTGTTCAGAAGGAGATGTAAATGCTGTGCGGAAATTACTCATTGAAGGTCGAAGTGTAAATGAACACACCGAGGAAGGGGAGAGCCTCCTGTGTTTAGCTTGTTCTGCTGGATACTATGAGCTTGCACAGGTTTGTGTGTTGGGAGAATAAATAAGCCTTTAAAAGAAATCTGTCTTTATTAAGACAAGATTAAGCCCTTTTGCCTATTAAGCTAATTTCAACAGTTGTTGTATACAGCGTGTGTAGATTTTGATTCTTAGGAATCTTATGAGTAGATATTTATTAATAAATATATTGAGAACTTTCAGTAACTTAAAAAAATATTTTTCCTTTGTCAAGGTTTTGTTGGCAATGCATGCAAATGTGGAAGACAGGGGAATCAAAGGTGACATTACACCTTTAATGGCTGCTGCTAATGGAGGACATGTCAAAATCGTGAAGTTGCTGCTAGCTCATAAAGCTGATGTCAATGCACAGTCTTCAACAGGTCATGCATACCTCTTTTCAGTTTCATTATCTAGTAGTATCCCTTTTAGTAATTGTTTCTTATAAAGATATTCACTTAAGAGTTGTTTAACTTTCTTTGTTCTTTTGGGGTCCCTGTCACTCAGCTCTGAAATTAAACAAGTGAAATCTTAGAATTTTTTTTATGAACGCCCTGCCATACCTTGGCTTACTTACACCCTGCTTTTCTTAAATTGCCCCATCTGCTTCTGTATACCTTTCTTTACTTCTTACACTGTGGCTGTCCCTGCAATCCTCCTTTCCTCCTTTTCTGGCTCCTCCTCCCTTCCCTGGTTTCTTCTGTTTACTCTCTCTGCCTGCCAGTCCTGCCTATCCTTTCTCTGCTCAGCTATTGGTCATTCAGCTCTTTGTTAGACTAGTCAGGTGTTTTAGACAGGCAAAATAACACAGCTTCACAGAGTTAAACAAGTGCAACATAAAATCTTTGCATCATTAAAACAAATGTTCCACAGCATAAGCAAATGTAACACATCTTAAACTAATAATCCACAGTATCTGCCTAAGTCTCTATGAAGTTTAAAATAATATTAAAAGAAACATTTTCTTTTATGTTTATGAGACACTCTTATCTTCTTTTAAAGTACATTAAGCACTGGATTTGAAAGTTTACTTTGTAGATGTGCAGAATTATGGCTTACACTTCTCAAACCCTGTCTTCCTTTTTACTATTAATGCAAGAAGTGGGGAGAATAGGATGAGCAACAAGGACAAGACCATGAGCTCCTAATTTTGCTAACTGTGGCCCAGGAAAAAGAACTACAAAAACATTTCCAATGGGACATTAGTTTGGCCTCAATTAAATTCTTCTTCTAAAAGGTTGGGTTAAACTTTGACCTAACATTGTACTAAATTGTATTTTGTGAGTATTCCTCATATTAAAAACAAAACAAAAAACAAAAAAACAGGTTTAGTTGTGTTTTAAAAAGAAGTCTATATAATTTTTCATTTATCAAGTTGGTTTTTTTTTTAACATGGCAAGTTTTTAAATTACAAAGACTTTTGCTCATTGTCTTGACTCATACTTGCAATTCTTACATGTGGGAGACAGAGTCAAGAGGATTGTTATAAGTTGAGACTTGCCTGAACTGCATAGCTTGTTCCAAAAACAAAGATATGAATCTTTTTAAAAATTATTTGACATTGGTCAGTTAGTTTGTGGGTTATATATGATAGGTTTGGGTTTGGATAAATGATGACATTTATTTAAAAATAATGCTTTATGAAACATTTTTCATCATAAAATTAGCTATAACTTTTTATCTCACTTGGAAAGGAAAAAGTTTCAGGAAAGAACTGCACAGCTCGTTTATAGTTCTCCAAAGTGTGTGTTTATTTGTCATTAATTACTTCCATGTTTCCTGTCTTCCCTCCATCACCTCCAATTTCCTTGGAGCCCTCCCATGTCCCTCTATTCCCGGTGTTCTTCCACCCATCCCTATAATTCCCTCTCAGATTGACAACCTCTTTTTACTGTGTATTGTTTTATTTATGTGCATGAATATATAAATACGGCTTACTGAGTCCTTTTAGTGTGGATTTTAGGTATTTGATTTTAGGGTTGATCATTTGTTATTAGATAATTACTTAGTGGGCTTATCTCTGGGAAATGCTGAATCTCTCCCTATTAGCATTCATTAGTTGCCTGTAGTTCTTTATCTAGGCTGGGACTCTGAGATTTCTTCTTTCAATGTTAGTATATCTGTTTGAATTATTGTTCGGATCTTATTTAGGTCCCAATTTTGTTTATATGTCCTGGGTGTGGCTTCCCTTCAAATCTTAATTCCCCAGTCTTGATAAGTATATCTGCTTTTTCTATAATCTGACATGTATTTTGTTTTTATTGTTTGGCAGTACAAGGGATTAACATCAGAATTTGCACAGGCTAGGCAAACATTCCCCAAATGAGCTAAGTTCCTAGGCCTTTTAGCTTGTATTTTAAGACTCCTACATAATTGTCCACACTCTCTTTAAGGTCACTCTGTAGCATAGGCTAGCCCTGAATTTCTAATCCTTTTGCTTTAACTTTCTAATAGTTGAGATTATAACCCATACCACCGAGCATAGTACTATACTGGTTTTAAACAGAAAGGGAGGACAGGAAATTGATTTCAGAAAGAGAAAGTACAGTTGAATAATGTAATTACGGCAATTATGTCTATTACTAAATATTTTTATGGCTATAGTTTTCCATTTCAACCTTTTGAATGTAAATTTTTCTAATTTCATTTTTTAAAATGTTTTACACTTTTTTAATGTGTGTGTATGCATGCACATAGGTGCTGTGGATGCACTTGGGGACTAGAGTTCTTTTCTCTTTCTCCATATAAGTTGTGGGGATGAAACTCAAGTTGTCCGACTTGGTAATATGTCCATTTATGCACTGAAGCATCTCACTGGGCTGAGATGTGTGTGTGTGTGTGTGTGTGTGTGTGTGTGTAAATGATCTTAATGTCTTTTCATTGTTTCCTTACCTAAACAGGCAACACAGCCCTTACTTACGCTTGTGCTGGAGGCTATGTAGATGTTGTAAAGGTGCTCTTGGAATCCGGTGCTAGTATTGAGGACCATAATGAAAATGGTCATACTCCTCTTATGGAAGCTGGAAGTGCTGGACATGTGGAAGTGGCCAGGCTGCTGCTAGAAAATGGAGCTGGTATCAATACGCATTCCAACGAATTTAAAGAGAGTGCCCTCACATTAGCTTGTTATAAAGGTATAGTATAAATCTTTTTTAAAATAAAATAATGAAACTAAAATCAGCTTTTAAATTAACAGTAAAACATAATAGTATATAGTGTCATTAAATGTAAATAACAAGCTTGGTTTTAATGTTTACAATGACAGTGAACATTGTAAATAATTGCCATTGAAATTGACAGTTTTATCAGAGGAAACTGATAATTTTAGTGTGATTATACTTTATGATGGTTTTGCGTATTGGAAATGCTTTACCTTGTGCGGCTCAGAATATGGATTCTTAGGTGCGTCAGATAGGCCCTGTTACATGCAATCAACAGTGGAGATTTTTAAAAGAGCCATAGTCTCATATTTTTCCTTCTTTTCTTTTTTTAAAGTTTAAGGAACTTTAAAAAAATAAGCCATGGAACTTGGTGTCTGTATCTATACCCACGCCACATTTTAGTTCTTAAAACACCATCGGTATTGATCTGCAAGGGCAGTTATAAAATTTAGGAGACACCCTCATCTTGACTCCTCACTTTCATAAGCTTGTAAATGAGTGACTACTTAAAATTTCCATTCTGTCTTTACTCCGCTCAGTCCTTCCCTTTCCATTGCGTTCTGCTGTGTTTAAGAGTGGCCATAATCTTATATTTGTCTTTAGAACTGATTTCCTTTAAAAGCATTAGAAAGTAATACTTTGCTATATTAATGGTTGTTACAATTTAAGTTACAATTTTGAGTGTCTGATGTTAGCAGATTTTCAGTTAAAGAATGCAGTTGAAGTCAATTACTTTCCTGTTCCTGTGTGGTAGTTAGGCACAGGTTCTGGTCTTTGTTAAGGTAATTTTTGGGAAATTTTATTGGATGGTTTTATACACCTTTTTGTTGTTGTGTTTTGTTTGTTTGTTTGCTTCTCTATAGCTTTGGAGCTTGTCCTGGAACTTGCTCTGTAGACCAGGCTGGCCTTCCACTCACAGAGACCAACCACCTGCCTCTGCCTCTGCCTCCCGAGTGCTAGAGCTGAAGTTGTACAGCACCACCACCCTGTGGTTGCTAACAGTTTTGAACCCAAAACAGGTTCCCAGCTTGCCAGAGAGCTTTGTGATGAGACTACTCTTGACAACTCTAGTCTCTCACCTTTGTTTATGTGCTATCTAAGGTTAGGCTTGCAAGTTTTAATTGGAAGATAGTTAGAGAATTAAACTAGTAGAGTACATCTTGAATACTTCCAGGGATCAATGTTTGTTTCTTCTGTTTCTCCTGCCATTTCCTGTTAGTTTGTCAACACTATAGAAGCGGTCTAGAAGTCATGCAGATTGAGGATTTATGTAGATGTTTGGAATGGGAGAATTACAAAGGAAAAGGAAGATATGTGTAGTGAGTTAAACCAAGGTGTAGTAGATGCTGTACTTAATAAGTCTTTATTTTAGCTCTTCATTTAGGACTGTGTATGTATGTATATATATATATATATATATATATATATATATATATATATATATATTGATGATAACACATTTCTTATTGCTCTCTTATGGTATCCAAAGTCCTAATTAAGTATAATTGGTTTTCTACTTTTTAGTTACTTCTTGAACTGTTAAATAAGGCTTATTTGAAACTGTTTCTATCCTATATCTTATTTTCAAGTAAAGGAATACATATAAGTTAAATGGTGTTTTAAGAATATTTTCGCACAGGTAGTTTACTATTTCTCCTGAAAAGTTGGTGTGTTGATTATTGTCGCTTCAAGCACTTGAACTCGTAGATGGAACTGCTTAAATGATTTTCATCCCAGGCTACTAGCTCTTGAAAAATAAATGGAAGTAGGGGATGATGAAATGGCTGCTTTCGCAGAGGATCTGAGTTCAGCTTATAAGCACCTGCATGGAAGCTCACAACTCCAGCTCCAGGGGAAATATGAGCAGCTCTTTGGCTCTCCACCGGCACTGCACTCACATGAGTAGACAAAATTAAAAATAACAAAAATCTAAAAATAACACAATCAAGTATAAATGTGCTGAATGAGCTTCATAATGACTATTTGTCTGCACCTATCTGTTGTCAACAAAATCTCAGTTGTTCAATTTTACCAATAAAGAGTCAGGAGCCAGATGCTGGGGTGAAAGCCTGCTAGCTCAGAGATGCAGAGGAAGCACCCAGCTGATCACCCCCTTCCCCGCTTCTCAGAAGCCAGTCCCTTTCCTTTCTACCAACTCAAAAACAGTCTCTTCAAATTCAGTGTCCCTTCTACTTCCTGTATGCCTCTCTGTCTGTCCTCCTGACTCCCTCTTTCTGTTTTTTTTTTCCCCCCCTTAATCCTATGTTCACTTCCTGTCAACTGGTTGCTTGCTCTGCCTCTTGGCCTATGCTTGACTATTTAATCCTGTTTACAATATTCAAGCAGAAACCTTTTAGATTACAGCTGTGTTCTAGGACTGAGCCATAACAGGTTTTTTTTCTAGTAAATAATGCAATATGCACCAAAATTATATGTCACTTTGATTTTAAAAATAGTTTTTGAAAGTACATATAAGTAATCCAATACACTTTTGATTTAGGACATCTAGAGATGGTGCGGTTTCTTTTGGAAGCAGGCGCTGATCAAGAGCATAAAACAGATGAAATGCACACTGCTCTAATGGAGGCTTGTATGGTAAGATGTACAAATGCATATATGAAGTATATTTTCATACTAGGTGTAGAGAGGTAGAACTACTCTAAAATAAAGAGCCTTTTCCTTGAATGTAAAAGCTCTATTTTTTTTTTTTTTTTTAAATTGTGGAACAGAACCTCAGCTGAACAATTACTTTTAAGATGCACTTGGTGATCTTATGTAATCAAAGCGTTTGGGGGGGGTTGAAATAGGAAGATTGCTGTTAGTTTGAGGCAAGGCTAGAATACATGGTGAATACTGATTGAAACATGGCTACATAGCAAGACCCTGTCAAAAAGATGGGAGAAAAGATACATGTCTTTAATCTCAGCACTAGGGAGGCAGAGATAGGATCTCCATGAGGTTCAGACAGCCTGTCTACACAGTGAGTCATGATAGGCAGTCTGTGTAGAAAGACCCTGTCTCAAGATACCTAGTTTTGAGTGTGTGTGTGTGTGTGCGCGCGCGCGCGTGCGTGCGCGCGTCCATGCTTGAGCACACACAGACAGACACACACAGATAGCTCATGAGATGACTCAGCAGATGAGAGCACTTGCTGCTCTTTCTGTGCATGGTCACAGAATTCACACGTGGAGCTCACAACTGCTTGCAACTCTAGCTCCAAGGGACTGTTAACCCTTTGCTTGTGGCCTTGTTGGGTACCTGCATGCATGTGGTACACCTAAATGCAGACAAAGCACTCAGATATACACATGACACACAAAATTCTTACAACATATATACAATGAATTGTATTTTAGAGTTTGTTCTTGGAAATGAAATTTTAATACCCTTAAACTTTTATATTCTAATTTATAATCTACAAAAGGGAAGGTATCTGAAAAAAATTATGAGATATTTATAAGAAGTGGTAGATGATCATCATTTAGTATTTTAATTATAAATTGCTTTCTTTATTGTCAGCCCTGTGTTTTAATAAAATTTCCCTTTTGAACATATGTTAATTTCTTTGGAGCTTTTGAGTTCGTTGTCTTTAAAGACAGTAAAGAAAGCATCATGTACTCATTTTGTTCCTTTAACACATGATTCCCTTTTTCTCCACTGCTTCAAAAACTGTTTACTGCTTAATCTAAAGTTTGAGCACTCTTGAAATCTTATGAAAAATTTGCTTTTCCCTGTACCTGAGTTTTGTCACTTGTCATTTAAATGTCCATCATGCTCCAATGATTCTTTGTGGCCTTGGGATTGTCTCTATTCATTTCTTTCCACTTCTGTTTTTGTGGCTAATAAACTTCTTGATCAGACACACCGTTTTTCTCTGTTTGCTTTAACTCCTCAAGCTCTGTGGGATAAATAGTATAGGCAGCATATAACATAAGTTTATCAAACTGCCAGATGGAGACATATTCTATTGAGTAAAAGTCAGCAAATGTCATTGTATGGTAACTGAGAAGTTTTAAATTTTTTGGTACTGATTTAATTTTTAATTGCTTTTGAATAGGATGGCCATGTTGAAGTAGCTAGGTTGCTTCTAGACAGCGGTGCTCAAGTGAACATGCCAGCTGATTCATTTGAGTCACCATTGACTTTGGCTGCATGTGGGGGACATGTGGAACTTGCAGCCTTACTCATTGAAAGAGGAGCTAGCCTGGAAGAGGTCAATGATGAAGGTTATACACCTTTGATGGAAGCAGCCCGAGAAGGACATGAAGAAATGGTTGCGTTACTTCTAGGCCAAGGTAAGCACTTGTAGCAGTTACTAATCCATAAATGGTAGAACTTTGTTAAGACTGGATTTCAGTATATCAGCTCCTTAGTATATTTACACTGAGCTGGTGCTCCCAAATGTCTACACTGTTTGATGTAAAGTGGCTCAGTAGAGTTGTTTTCAACGTAGTCCTGTGCTGTGAAACAAGTAAACAACAAAATCAAGGTTCATGTCAACATTTGTCTTAAGGGAACATGAGGTACCATAATTTTCCAAGCCTATTATGGTGAGGGAGGACACTAACTCATGAATAAGTGTGTAGTGGAACAACGTGGACAACACTGCTGTGAAGGTTAGCTTGATGAAAGTATGCAGCAGGCCCAGTGGGTAGTACACACTTGTAATCACAGTGCTTAGGAGGCTGCCATCTGGCCCTGTATACAGAGACACTGAGGAAAAACAAAAGAACACTCAAGACCAACCAACACAGGTGCATGTACACTAGAAACTGTTGAGGTTAGACCATAAGAAATTTTTGGAAAATGTGAAATGATCTAGTAATTTAAATATTTTACATTTACCATTTACACAATAATCTATATTTATAGTGTTATTTCTTTTTTCTTTCAGTAGTGAAATCTGGTCCATTTAACACAAATGGCACATTTACTTGTTTTTATGTAGAGTCTATTCATTAGAACTTTAAAAGTTCAGATTTTTGAAGTAGAATTTTTTTTTTTTTCCTTTCCGTAGCCATGGCTGCCCTGAAACTAGATTTGTAGACCAGGCTGGCCTTGAACTTGCAGAGATCCAACTGTCTCTCCTGAGTGCTGGGTTGAAGGTGTGCATCACAACAGCCTGGCAGACGTTTTAAAATGTGAACACTGCATGACAGTTTTGTTACTTTAGGCAGTTTCCTTTCTATTGAGAGGGAAGGAGGGAGAGGAACTACTATAACAGTGCTTTTCATGTGGTGCCAAATAATCAGTCATGGTTATGGTAGTGTTGGTAGGACAAGTGAATTAACCTCAGCTTGTTTGGCTTTATGTAAAATAGTGCTAACTATATACTAACATAAGGCCTTAGGAATATACTGCTCTGTTGTAGGATATTTACTGAGTATTCCCAGGGACTTGTGTTTGATCTCCATCTAATACCACACAAAATTGCCTAATATGGTAGGCCATGGGTTCGTTCTCCAGCATTGCCTCTCCCTAAATTCAAATTTTGTAAATAAATGTACCTTAACACTCTGTACTTTTAATATTGCTTGGGAAATAGTAACTACTTATTAAATGTTAATGTCATTAGTACATTTATTCTCCATTTTGAATTTTTATAGGAAATAATTAGGTGATTTTAATACTCTTATGACTGGTACCTTCTTTTTAAACAAATACTCTAACTGCATATAGAAAATATCCACTTATGAATGAATGTGGGGTTTCCCCATTTACTTTTGATTGTCAAGAATAGGAGATGCTTCTGTTTATTAGAAACATTAGAAACAGTTGTATTTTGTTTGTGTATAAATTTCTGTACTTCTTTTAAGTATAATCTTTCTTTTAGGAGCAAATATTAATGCACAGACAGAAGAAACTCAAGAAACTGCCTTGACCCTGGCGTGCTGTGGAGGTTTTCTGGAAGTGGCAGACTTTCTCATTAAGGCTGGAGCTGATATCGAACTCGGCTGTTCTACCCCTCTAATGGAAGCTGCTCAAGAGGGCCACCTGGAGTTGGTGAAATACTTACTAGCTGCAGGTGAGCTTTTTTTTTTTTTTTTTTTTTTTTTTACATTTGGGTACATATTGCATGATGCAAATAAAAATCACAGTACAAATATTTTTTTTATGTTGTTATGGTACACAGACTATGTGTTGAAAAGATTGGATATGCTTTGTGTATGTTTTGAATAATGTACCTGTCATAATAAGTATATGCAGCTTTAACTTTAAGTACTTTTATTCATATTTCTTTTTCAAAAATTACTTCATTTAATTCTGTATGTGTGCATGCAGACATGCCACAGTGTAAGTGTTGAGAAGTAGAGGACAACTTGTGGGATTCAGCTCTCTTTTTACCATGTCGTCCTGGGGACTGAACTTGTGTGATTAGGCTGTTGGCAGTTACCTTTACCTTCTGAACCATGTTTTGCAGACTTTAACCTCTTTTAAAAATGTATTCACTCTAGAAATGGATATGGATACTTTGTCTGATTTTAGGAACTGTAGGCTATCTTTACCAGGTTTATGTTCCTTTTTTTAAAAATGATTTTAATAGTAATCATTTTTACCTGTTACAGGAGCTAATGTTCATGCCACGACAGCAACAGGAGACACAGCTCTAACATATGCCTGTGAAAATGGCCATACGGATGTAGCAGACGTCTTACTTCAGGCAGGTGCAGATCTGGTAAGCTGTATCACTTAAATCTTTATTTAGAAAAATAAGATGAAGTAGGCATTGTAGCACATGCCTATGCACCCGGTAGGCTGGAGAAGGAAGATGCCTGTGAGTTTAAGGACATCCTAGGCTACTTGAGTCCAGAGTCCCAAGGCCTTCCTGGAGTACATGGTGAGACCCTGCTCCTGTGACAAAGCCAATAAACTAATCCAAAGGCATATCTTCTTACTTTATGGGGTCCTGTGTTTTTTTTTTTTTTTCCTTTTCTTCTTCATTTTAAGTTACATTGTAATTTTTTTAAACATTATTTAGTTTTCTTCCCCCTTGTTTTTGTAATACTATTCAATTCACTAATCCCGTGCCCTTACAAAGAATTGTAGAGATTACTGCAAATGAAGTTTTCCTTAGTTGCTTACTTAAGGTAAATATGGCTTAGATGCATTTCTTTATAGGTTGGGGGGGAAAATTGCCTACTGTATTTTAAGCATTATTAAAATATTAAAACATAAATACTTAATTTTGTCCCACAAATAGTACATAACTAGTAAGGAGGGTTAAATAGATGGTAAATACAGTCTGTGTGGGATATTAAGAGATGTCAGAGGTAATGTACAGAGAGTAATGAAGATCAAAAAATGTAAGTAGTCATTCGACATACCAGTTCATTGGCTGGATGGGGCTTGGAAAGGGGGCCCTGGACAAAAGAGCTCTTTAATTGGAACAAAAGTATAGGAGTTGTGTGAGTGTGTAGAAGGTGTGAAGTATTTGTGTGGAGGGAAGATCTGGTCTCACACTAGCTCTCAGGAGAGACTGAGTTCAATTGAGCCTCACTAGAGTGAGCATTGAGGCAAGCCTGTGCTATATGAGATTTTCAGAAAATGGTGTGGGTTTGAGGAGAGGTTGTATAAATTATAATCCTATCATTCAGAAGATTCAACTAGGGGAGCACTGTTCTGTGTAAGCCTGAGGTGTGTAGCAGGATCTCCCGATTGAAAAGGGGAGCTCTATTTATCAAATGTTCAAGTTCTACAATCATTTTAAAGAGAAACACTGCCAGCTTTAATTAGATGAAGTGTCACCTCAGTGTTCTTCAGAAGCTAAGGTGCCAGCATGCTACACTTGCAACCCTGTTACTGTAGCTTCTCATAACTACGATTGCAGATGTGCCCTACACCCTACTTTAGGTTTCAGATTATTACAATAAAGTGCATAATGTTTTTAAATTGAAAAATGTATTTTCCTTAATTTAATCATTAAATGATATACTTGTCTTCAGAATTAATCTACTGTTCCTTTTTAATTAAGTATTTCCTGCAGTTAAATATAAGTCACACAAATGGTTTTTTGTTTTGTTTTTATGTTTTTTTTTAAAAACAGGAACATGAATCTGAAGGTGGAAGAACCCCTTTAATGAAAGCTGCAAGAGCTGGCCATGTTTGCACAGTTCAGTTCTTAATTAGTAAAGGTAAGCTTAGTTTTGTTTGTTTGCTCCTGAACTATCATCTGTCTGGCACGGTACTAAGATATTTTCACCTTTGAAGGCTAAAGAACATTTTGTGGTTATTATATGACATAGAGAAGGGATGCTACTAACATTAGTAATATGGATCTCATAGTATATGTAATAGTTGTGAGCTAAAAAAGGCTATTACATATTACACTAAGTAGTGCTCTTTTGAAGGAACACTTAAAAAGAAAGGTACTTAAGTCTTATTCTGTTAGTGTAATACAGCATTATTTTCAAACATGGGTTTTTGTTTTTTGCCACCGATAAACTTGGGTCAAGCATCTTTCCTGTTTGTTTGTTTATGTTTTATATTCCAATCCCAGTTCTCCCTCCCTTTTCTCCTTCCACTCCCCAAACTTCCTCTCCAATGTTGTCCTCTTTGTAAAAGATAGATGATATTAAATTGAATGAAGAAAATACATAATTAAAATATGCCATGTCAAGGTACATGAAGGTTTTCATTCATTCTCAGCAGTTATTCTTGTGATTTCTTTTCTGACCAAATAAACACATTATTTCCTTTAAATTACTTCTTCAATATTAACTACATAAGCTCTTGCGAAATTTTTTCAAGATTAGTTTTACTTTTTATAGTGGGTTTAACACACTACTTGTATAAGCAAAGATGCAAACAGAAATGATTGATAGTGAAGGACCTTCTCCACCTTGGAAGTGTTTACTCTTTGTTCAATACAAAAACACCAAAGAAATCACAGACAATGGTGACATATTTTCAGAAATGGTTATATAGTCATAAGTATTGCCTTTTCTGTCTCTGTGTGTGCGCCTCTCTCTCTCTCTCTCTCTCTCTCTCTCTCTCTCTCTCTCTCTCTCTCTCTCTCTCACACACACACACACACACACACACACACACACACACACACACACACTCGCACTTGCGAGATAGAGTGTTGCCATGGCTGTTCTACAAGTACCTCTTTAGATCAGGCTTGCTTGACTCGAACTCATAGATATCCACCTGCTTCTGCCTCCTCTGTGCTGGGATTAAAGGCATGTGCCACCACTGCCCTGCCTTTTTTTTTTTTTTTTTTTTTTTTTTTTTTCTTAATAATCATTTACCACTTCCTGCGATTTCCAGTTGGCACTTTACCCAATACAGTAATCCAAGTCAGGGATGTAGGTGGGGGAGAAAGCATACCTGCTCTCTTTCCTCTGATACTTCCTAATGAAAAGGGGGAAAACATTACCAGACTTTTATATAATAATGTATTTGCACTATGGAAGACAATATTGATCTCTAAAAAAATATTTTACTATGTTTTAAAATTGTATGTGTGTTTTGTTTTTGTCTGTGGGTTTGTATACACTATGAAGTGGCCATCAAATTCCCAGGCACAGGTGCTTGTGAACTCTGTGTGGGTGTTGGAACCAAACTTTTGATTCCCTCCAAGTTTCAAGTATTTTAATTATTGAGTGAGCTGTCTTTTCTTGCCCACGTACTTCACTTTTTTAATACAAGAATTGCCTTTGGTATAATATATTCTTGTATTATCTTTAATATATTTACACATACTAAAATATTTATGGGAGAAATGTATCATATTTCTGTGGAATTTGCTTTAGAATAATTCTGTATAGGAGAGAATTTTTGTGAAACATGAGAGACTTTGTATGTTGTGGAACTGGGTAATGAGTATGTGAGATATCATTGCACCCCTTGCTTTACTCTTTATGAATTTTAGCTTTCCATAATCTTGAACCAGTGAAATGAGTCAGTGTGTGTCACTGGGTAAAGGTACTTTCTGCTTAGCATGAGGACCTGTGTTTAAGGCTTGGAACCCTCATAGTGGAAAGACAAAATCAACTTTCACAAGTTGTTCTTTGACCCTCCACATGCGTACTATGTCATATAAGCACCCGTGTGTGTGTGTGTGTATGTGTGAATGTGTGTGTGCATGCGTCCGTGTGTAAGCACTATATGATAGGTAAAGTTTTGCCACACCTGGAGCTGTGAAAATGGTTAGAGCACTTGCCATTCTTCCAGAAGACCTGAACAAATGTTTAATTTTTTAAACCACTCTATTAATGTATTTTTTCCATGTCTGTTTTAGGAGCAAATGTGAATCGAAGCACAGCTAATAATGACCATACTGTCCTGTCCCTGGCTTGTGCAGGAGGCCATCTGGCAGTGGTGGAACTGCTTTTGGCTCATGGTGCAGACCCTACTCATCGTTTAAAAGTAGGTAACTCAAGTGGTTAAGGCAGCATTCTGAATTCCTCCTCTTCCACATATGTAAGTTGTATTTACAGTGATATTTTAGATATTAGTTACCTAGCTTTAATAGAAAACAAAAAACAACAACAAAAAACCTGTTGTCTATTAGATGTTTGACTTGTGCTATCTGAGACTTGATAGCTTTCTTATTGTGCTAACTTTTTTCCCTTCTATGTTTGTTCTTTTAGGATGGCTCAACCATGTTGATCGAAGCAGCCAAAGGTGGCCATACAAGTGTTGTCTGCTATCTCTTAGACTATCCTAATAATCTACTTTCAGCCCCTCCACCAGATGTCACTCAGCTAACACCCCCATCCCATGATTTAAATAGGGTAAGGATCAAAGTTAAAGCATCTTATATTTTTAGGTATGATATTCATTTAAATGATAATATCTTTGTTGAAATGAAGTTATGTATAATTAGGCCAAGGCCTATGTACATTTAGTATAACATGTTCTAGATTGATGGGATTATGGTTTCCTTTTTTAAAAATTATGGTCAGAATAACTGGAATTCATAGCTACTTTAAAAAAAATAATACGAAGAATGTTAAGGAAAATAATTTGATGCCATTGCCAGAAATGGTATAGTAAGTATGCTTAACAACTCTGCAAGTTACTAACTTGATAATTGTGTACCAAAGAAGAAATGACAATTATCTTTTTTCTTAGGCACCTCGTGTACCAGTTCAAGCACTGCCCATGGTTGTCCCACCTCAGGAACCCGACAAACCACCTGCCAATGTTGCTACCACTCTTCCCGTTAGGAATAAAGGTCAGTTATACTTCTAAAGACTATTTCTTACATGTCCAGGTGGAAATAAGAATGCAAAAACTAGCCCTTCAAAATTATCTTTCACCAACAATGAATTTACTAAGTTGGTATCATTAAAGTTTTTGTTTGTTTGTTTGTTTGTTGTTTGTTTTAAATCAATGACAAAAGCAGCTGTCTGGGAGAGAAGCTAGGTACTGAGAGATTCCGGAAACTCATATGCTCTTTTTGATGGAGTGCTAATTATTCACAATTTCCTCCAATGAGTAGTCATTTTTACTCATGTTAAGCTTATACAGTTGGATGACAGTTATGATCATTTTTGTTTACCATACCAAAATCTTTGTAGTGACATGAGGCCTATAGATTAAGAAGTTGGATCAAATATTAAAAGTCATTTTAAACAACTGGTTTAACACTGATTTATATCTAGGACACTTTTTTCTCAAGTAATTCAAAGATATGTTAGGTGCACTTGTTATTTCTAGATTCCAAGGTCCAGTTTTGGACTTCTGTATGTCATACCATGCCTGTTCTTAAAGTATGTCCCCAATCATGACACCTACTAGTTTGAGTCAGTTTTTCTTTTGAAAAGTTTTACTTAAAGAAACTAATTTTTGCATCTTGGTTTTTGCTACCATATTCTTTTTCCAACACGTATGCTAAGTATTCCCAGCAGCTCTTTTCGGTCACTGCCGCTAGCCTATTGTCTTGGCTTCCTTTTCGGTTGGTTACTAAATCTGTTAGCCAGATCAGTCTGTATACCTGGCTGTCAGAAAAAACAGAGGATGGTGTAGCCTAGCATCTTTTCTTTCAGGGTAACTAAAGCCCAGTTCTCTATTGGCCAGGTAGCTGTGTGATTATGTGAATTTCTATCTCTTTCTTTTGTCAGTCTTGAAGATAGTAGGTCCCAACAAAGACATATTTTAGTTGGATTTTAATTTCCTTGGTATAACTCACTGGTTTGGGCCCTCTGTGTGTATGTGTGTGTGTTTATCAAAGGTACAGACATTTAGTAAGTGTGGAAAATCTTGATAGAGACATCTAAATTTTCTCTACATCTTAATAATTTAGCTTTATTTTTCTGCTTTTATGATGAGTTTTTACATTCTGAGCATATGAATTGACTACACAATGCCTTAGACTTTAAACTGCACCACTTAGGTGTCACAAGCTTTCATCCCTCTGTTGTCTAGTTTTAGCCTTATGATATTTATAAATTCTGAACTCTACTTTCAGAGATTATGCACATAAAATACATACATTTTATATTTATGATAGAGAAGGTGGACTTGTGTTTAACTCCTTTAAAGTACATTTCACCTTTGTGGATATGATACCTTGGTGCATAACTGTTGGCACTAACCCTCCCAACAGTAACTCTGTAATGAGGATGCCATTCATGTGCACTTCTGAGGGGGTTTCTTTTTCACACAGCTGCTTCTAAACAAAAGTCCAACAGCCATTTGCCAGCAAACAGCCAGGATGTACAGGGTTACATCACCAATCAGTCTCCAGAGAGCATTGTAGAAGAGGCTCAGGGAAAGTTAACAGAACTGGAACAGAGGATAAAAGAAGCCATAGAAAAAAATGCACAGCTGCAGTCTTTGGAGCTGGCTCATGCTGACCAACTTACCAAGGAGAAGATCGAGGAGCTGAACAAAACAAGGGAAGAACAAATTCAGAAGAAACAAAAGATTCTGGAGGAGCTTCAGAAAGTAGAAAGAGAGTTACAACTTAAAACTCAGCAGCAGCTGAAAAAACAGTATCTAGAAGTTAAAGCTCAAAGAATTCAACTTCAGCAGCAGCAGCAGCAGCAGTCTTGCCAACACCTGGGACTACTTACTCCTGTTGGGGTTGGAGAGCAGCTTTCCGAGGGAGACTATGCACGGTTACAGCAAGTGGATCCTGTTTTGCTTAAAGATGAACCCCAGCAGACTGCTGCTCAAATGGGTTTTGCACCAATCCAGCCTCTGGCGATGCCTCAAGCTTTGCCTCTGGCAGCGGGTCCCTTGCCTCCAGGGTCCATCGCAAATCTTACAGAACTTCAAGGAGTGATAGTTGGACAGCCAGTACTGGGCCAAGCACAGTTGGCAGGGCTGGGGCAAGGAATTCTCACTGAAACACAACAAGGGTTAATGGTAGCCAGCCCTGCTCAGACCCTCAATGACACGCTGGATGACATCATGGCAGGTGGGTTTATATTGTTATGAGCAGGTATCAAATATGATTTGCTTAAGGCGAGTAAGAATGTGCCAGAATTTTTTTTTTTAACCATTAACTCAACTTGAGAACTATTTTTGGACTCTTGACCCATTATATCTTTAGAAACATTAATGTTAAGAAGGTCTCAGATGGCTACAGGTCAAATTAAAGATTAGCTCATACAATACAAATGACCGAATCTGTCTGTCATAGATCAATAGTCTGGTAATCCAAGTTTTCAGATGTTAGTTGAGTCTTGGTTTTTACTTTAGGTTTTCTGTTTCACTTTTAAGTTCAGAGCACTGTGGTTGGGTTTGTGCATTTTTGCTTCTGTATTAACACAAATAAAAAGAAAATTGATAAAAGTTGAAGTGCAAAGATATTAGGGTATATTAGGAAGTCTTTTTGTGATCAAAAGAAATACTTTACATACTAATGTACCAAACTTCATGATGGCTATTTAAAATCAAGCAAACAACAACCAAAACAAACACTTTTTACATCATTAATAAAGTACCAACTAAGTAGAGTCTGATTCTACTGTATGTCAGTGATTTTTTTTTTTTTTTTTATTCCCTGTGAATGTTAATGTATAGTCTGTTTCTGACTGTATTATGGGGAGGTGTGTTCCCCTAACAGTATGGCAAATAACATGTTTTAATTGTGTAGCTAGAGAGATTTTCTTCTACTAAGGATTGCAACTTGAGAAGAGTTTTAATGCTGCTTATTTGGGACTGATTTTGTGAATTGTGTAACAGTAGAATGAGATTTCATAGGGTCATAAAGAGTGCTCTATTAACTAAAATAATTTTCCTTCTTCTGGAAGGAAACCTGAGAAGGAAGGGGAAGAGAAGAGTAAAGGGAGTAAATAGTTGTTGAATTTTGATAATTTTTTTCTGATTCCCATTTTTTATTCATTTTTTTAATCTGGGTGATTTATGTCTAATTTTAAAACTATTTTGGAAACATTTATTATGATAAAAGTCATATTAAGACTTATTTTTTTAATGCTTTGTAGCATTTAGATATTTAGATTGAGATAATTCAGAAACTGAGAGAAACAGGTAATGAGGTAAATTTTGCATTTTAAAAGTTGATATGATTTCCCAGTCCTTTTTTATTTTAGTATCTTGTCGGCAATATGTGGTTTGGAAAATCTCATCTAATCTTAAGTGTAAAATAAGCTACACCAGGATAATTGTTACCAGTGAATAATAATAAGAATTGTAACAATCTCAATGCAAGTATAAATTTTCAAAAGACTTAAGTCCCTAGTATTAATCATCACTGACTGATTATGATATTTAATGAACTTTATGGGCTTTATTTAACATTGTATGACATTTAGCTCATAGTAGCTATGAATCCAAAATTGTTTCCATGTCCATTAACTTAGATAATTATTCTCTATTGTATCAGATTACCAGAAGATTATAGAATTACATGTTATTTATTGATGAAATGAAGGTTTGGTATGTGCTATACCACCAATGACTGTTGGAAAGTTGGTTTTGATATGCTATCAAGTGTTTACCCAATGTACTTGAGCATAGTTGTCAACAATTTGCATATTGTAACCTTTTTTAGTTCTGATGAGAATTATCAGATGTTTGTAAAGCAGCTTTGTTTTTTTTTTTTTTTTTTTTTTTTTTTTTTTTTTTTTTTTTTTTTTTTTTTTAACTGATTCATTTATTCCCAAGATTTCTGTCTGTGTGTTTAAGGTTGTTCCTTTATAAGTTCTTTTTTTTTTTTTTTTTTTTTTTTTTTTTTTTTTTTAATTTTTTAGTTTTAATGACCATAAGACAAATTTGCTATTTTCTAAAAAGGCTGCTATATCATGTTTTCTGTGTGGGTAAAGAAACATACCCATCGGACAAAGAACAGAATTAAAAACAATCTTATTGTCTACCTTCAGATCATCCCTACCTAGTATCTCACTCATAGTCACATGCTCTGTACATATATGTGCACGTATAAGCACACACACCTTATTTCTATATTATCATTGCTTGAATAACTTGTGATTATATACTTGTCCTTTCAGTTGATTGAAGATCATTTCTCTTCTTATATTGGGTTCCGTGTGTAACTCAACCTGATTTCTTCATTTGGCCTACTTTCCCCAAGTACATCCCATATCCTCCCTCTCTACCCCTACCCAACCCCTCCCTAGTTCCTTAGTTCTCATTTGTTAGGTTTCTCATATGATGCTCTTCTTTCCTCTGGTACTTAGCTGGTCAAGTCTTCAACCTTCCCATACTCGCCAAAACCTGGCACTTGTTTAATCTCTCTTAACATGTGCCCTTGTTTTGTCTTGATTATACTGTTTTATTTATCCTGTTAAAACTTTTCAAACATTCAGTTTTCCCTCTCTAAATTGAATTTTAAAATGTAAAGAAATAGAAATTCTTAGAATTAGAATTATTTGGTTACTTAGATATTTAAATCTTAACCTTTTATTTGTTTAGTAAGTGGTTGAATGATGAGCAGTTACTTTCTCTTGATAAAGCAGTTTCAAAGGAAATGAGGACTTTTTTTCTTAACAACTTTATTTGAGAAGATTCAAACAACTAATTTGAAACACCCCACAACAAGAAAACTAAATTTAGTAGGTTCTTTAAAATAATTATTCCAGTTGGAATATGGAGTAAAATTAGTCATTTACCAATCTTTTAACCCATTTAGATTAATAGAGTAAAAATTAGTGAAGGCCAGGTTGGTATAGAGCTCTGTAGCATCCATGAAGCACCCTGGGTTTGTTCCCTAGCAGTCCATAAAATCAGTGGTGTACTCCTATAATCCTAACACTTGGTAGGGCGAAAGCAGCAATAGCAGAATTCAGTCATCTGTCTTAAGAGCTGTAGATTTAATGTTATTTTAAAGTTTATATACAATAAAGGAACTTCAGTGAAATTATTTGATCTGTAAATAGCGTATGCTCATGAGCCTGCAATCCTAGCAATCTGAGGTAGACTCTGGAGATCAGGATTATTAAGAATTCAATAAGACTATCAAATAGTCTCAGAGTCATTAAGATGATTAATGGCACATGCTCCTCCCTCTTGATCTGGTTTCTTCATGATTCAGATGTTTTGTTTTGTTCTTTTTTGTTGTTGTTGTTGTTCTTTGTTTTCTTTTGACTTTTAAGTGGGTAAAAATGTACAATTATAGAATGTGTGTTGCTATAATGTACAGTGTATGTTTGTGCCCTACCTAAAGATTTTATGTAAAGTATATTTCTTAATTGATAGCCATGTTTATAACTGTTACAAGGTCAATTTTACTATTCTTGGCAAGATAATTTCTTTTGCCTGGTTTCAGATTCAACTGTGAATCTATAATTATTTTCTGTCTAATGTAGTTGATAGTACTTGGGTAACACACATCTGCACTCTATTCAGAGATTATTCTCCAAAATTTAATATTAATGCAGGCGCATTCTCATGGTGGGCGAAGAGGAAGATGTTCACATATTAACTACAGAATTGAGTTATTGAGAGAACAAAGTCCATTAAGCTACTTTACAATCTATTGTATGC
The DNA here is from genome assembly GCF_943737965.1 of Phodopus roborovskii. Lineage (NCBI taxonomy): Eukaryota > Metazoa > Chordata > Mammalia > Rodentia > Cricetidae > Phodopus > Phodopus roborovskii. The sequence goes on from NW_026126525.1 coordinate 13,617,328, forward strand.
CTTTGTCTTTAGCATTATTCTCACACCTCAAGTACAAGTCTAACTAGATTATTAGAAGAATTCTGCATAGAACAACAAGAATCCATATTGGGAGGATGATTGAGTGAATATATTTATTTCTAGCCTAATATTAATTTTGTCCTAAGTCAGTGTGATTGCCAAGTTGATTGTGTTACATTTTATTCCTCTCAGAATGATCAGTGTGAGGATCAATTTTTTTTTCCCTACTTGAAAAAATCTGTCACACCAGGGCCTTCAAAGTTACTGTTCCCCTGTTGTGGTTAGTAACTGTGTGGTGTTTTCAATAGTTTGACTTTGAGGGTCTTCCATTCTAACAGTGAAGTAACTTCTTATTTACTCTAAAATACAAGGTATGAAGTTGGCAAGTTTAAATAAAGATCACCCTTACCCCTTTTATTCGTGATTATTTTATCATTTATTTCTTTTCTATGTAATTTTAGTGCGTAAAATATTGTGTGTTTTTTTTCAGGATTTTTTTTTTTTTTTTGGTTACTTTCATTAAAAAGGAACTTGTCTTTCAGGTGGATTATTATATGGGAAGTGGATTACGCAATATTCTAATTTGGGGCTGTCCACCAATCAAAAATAATTAGAAAATTAGTTAATTAATTTTATAATAGTATCTTGTAGACGTTTTGCTTTAAAAACTGTAAGAAACATTTCTTACTCTTTCCTAACAATGTTTCGTCCTTATTAAGTGCAGTTATTTTGTTCAACAGCAGTCAGTGGAAGAGCATCTGCAATGTCAAACACTCCTACCCACAGTATCGCTGCTTCTATTTCCCAACCTCAGACTCCAACTCCAAGTCCCATCATCTCTCCTTCAGCCATGCTGCCTATCTACCCTGCCATTGATATTGATGCACAGGTAAGCTCTACAGTAGGGGAAATAGACTATAAATGTTAACCTTCAGTGATCATAACATCTTAGACAGCATTATCAATGACTCTAGATACAACTAAAACTTACAATCCATTTTTCAAAATCTAGTAAGCCAGACATGGTGGCTCATACCTGGTCCTAGCATTTAGAAGGCAAAGGCAGAATTACATGAGTTCAAGGCCAGCCTGACCTGGCCTTTCATAGTTAATGTCAGGCCTGACTGAGCTGAAGTTTGATTTTAGTTTAGAAAGTACTAGAATGTAAAAGAAGTAACTTATGTAATATTAAAGTAAAACCACAACTCTGATCCCAGCCATTGGGAATTAGGGTCAAGCGGATCTAGTTCCAAGTCAACCTCAGCTGTGTAACAATTTGAAGCTAGTCTATGCTACATGCTACCTTGTCTCAGTAGAACAAAAGTTAGGATTGTTGTGTCTTTCCTTAAATACATAATGGATTGTTTAGCAAAGAAAATGCTGGAACTATAGATTGGTGATGGAGTACTTAAAGCCCTGGGTTGAGTTCCTAGCCTCACTAAAAGGTGGTACTGTAACTTCATAGACTATGTGTTTCTGTGCATTATATATTCTTAGTTGCATTATATAACTTTCCCCTTGAGATAGGATCTGAATCCCAGCAGTCCTCCTGGTTAAGCCTGAGTGCTGGAGTTATAGGCATGAATCACCATTCCTTGCTTTATATTGCTTGTCAAGATTATGAGGAACTACGTGGTGACTTTATATGATTTTGGCTGGTAACAGATTCAATGGAGGTGATAAAAACACTATTTGGATTTTCTAAAGGAATATGTATAGGGGTGAAGAAAAGATAATGTTATAGTTTAGAAAACTTGAGATCTGTCAAGTAGCTGTCCTATTAAAAATTAGTTCATTCCCAGCACTCAGCAGCCAGAAGCAGGTGAATTTCTGTGACTTTGAAATTCAGTGGGGGGGGGGGGCTGCATATTGAGACTCTTGGATGGATTGATTGAAAGGTACTCTCCACCAGGTATAATAGCCTCAGTTTGATTCCTAAGTAGGGCTGGCAAATCTTGAAAAGGCCAAAAGATGGCAGGCATGATGTCACAAGTCTCTAATCCTAGTGCTTGCAAGGCAGAGTGGCGGGAGAAGCAAGGGTTCCTTTTCAGCTGTATAGTCATAGGCCATCCTGAACTACAGAGGAACTTGACTCACAACCAGTCAATGAGTGGAATTAAAAAGAAAAGAAAGGCTAAGAAGTATGTTAGAGACTATTTAACAAGGAAAAATAAGATTAGGAAAATTTTGAAGGGTATATTTGTAGTATTTTGATTAATACCTGGGGTGAGGGAAGTATATGCTGTTAAAACTTACAAGATTTTTATAAATTATAATTTCTAAAAATGTGTATGTACCATTGAAACCAAGCCATGAGAATTCTGATTTTACTAAAGTGTTTCTTGCTTCATTGTTACATACACGGGCTTGTTTGTTTGCCCTTAGACAGCATCTCACTCTGTAGACTGAGCTGCACTGAGACTCACAGAGATCTGCCTGCCTCTGCCGCCTCAGTGGTGGGAATAAGTGTGTACTACCATGCTCGGGCTTACTTTAATTTTTGTTTATGTGTTTATGTGTGGGTGTTTGAACTACGTGTTTTTCTGTGAACCGCAAACAGGCCTGGTTTCTGTGGAGGCCAGAAGAAGGCATCAAATTCCCTGAACAGACAGCCATGAGCTGCCTGCCATGTGGGCTCTGGGAATTGAATCAAGGTTTTCTGCAAGAGCAGCAAGTTCACTTAATCACTGAACCCTTTCTCTAGTTCTAGAAACTTGCTGAGGAATATTTTAAAGAAATTACCTAAAAGAAAAGAAATTATCTAATCCTCAGTCCAGGTCATTCCCATTACGTCCTGAAACAAGATTAATCATTTTGTTTACTTCTCAAATTCTTGGCTAAGGTGGAGGAAGGCTAGGAGCCATGCTCATAGTTGTATTGTGTGTGTGTGTGTGTGTGTGTGTGTGTGTGTGTGTGTGTGTGTGTGTGTGTGTGTGTGTGTGTAGTGAGTCTTGCCCTAGCTTGCTTCAACTCTTTGTCCAGGCTCATAGTTGTAGTGTGTGTGTGTGTGTGTGTGTAGTGAGTCTTGCTCATAGTTGTAGTGTGTTTTTGTGTGTGTGTGTGTGTGTGTGTGTGTAGTGAGTCTTGCTCATAGTTGTAGTGTGTTTGTGTGTGTGTGTGTGTGTGTGTGTGTGTGTAGTGAGTCTTGCCCTAGCTTGCTTCAACTCTTTGTCTTCCGGGTAGGTAGAATCACCAGTGTGCACTATTGCATTCAATAAGATACTATTCATGCTGCATACTCTCTTTTAAAACTACGAAAATCCTATTCATTTATATTATTGTTAATCAAATTGTGGAGTTGCATAAAACTTGATAGATATGTATTATTTCCCTTGAGTTGATGATCTTGAGACTTGCATTTGACTAAAAGTATGTTCTGATTTTTAGGGGCCAAGAATGGGCTCTTACACAAAATTAAGTCTTGTTTTCAAAACATTTTCAGATTAAATAGGTCCAAAATTATGTATCCAAGTGTGAATGTGATGTTAGTGAACATTAAGTTATGGATGATGAAATTATTTCTCTCATGATACTGTTTAACCAACAGTCATGTAAGTTAACTGAGTATTTACGTAAATTGAAAAAAAAAACTTTTGTTTTTATATTAAGATTTGACTATGACTCCTTAAAAGTATGGCTCCGAGTTAAGAGCACTGATTGTTTTTCCTAGGGTCTCGCCCTTCAGTTTCTAGCACCAGTTCATAGATATATTTAAGTCTAGTTCCAGGTGATCCAGTGTCCTCTTTTGGCTTCTAAAGACACCAGGCATACATGTGGGTAAAATAAATACATGAATCTTAGAGGAAAAAAAAAAAAAAATGTCCCCAATTTTTTTTTTTTTTAATCCCTGTCTATCTGGCTCCTTTATTGTTCGTTTGTTTTTCTTTTTCCCCTTAGTTTGCTTTTAGTTTTGTGTTCTTTTGTTTTTATCTACCTGGTTTTTTATATTGAGGATTTTCAAACCTTTTTTTTTTTTTTTTTTTTTGCCTAACATGAGTTAATTTTAAGTGCTTATGTAGATACAGAAAAATTTTTGCATCTGGGGGGAAAACAGACAAAATGGTAATTATCACCTTCTTCCTGACTTAATTATTGAAGTTAATTTAAGAAATTGGTTTCTGTGTCAAGCAGGTATAATAAAAATTAAGAATTCTTCCCTCTCAACCCCTCCTCCTTCATACAATCCCTCTAAAAAAATTTGACAAAGTAAAATCCCATGAACTCTGATTCCATGAATATTTTTCTTTGTGTGACCAAACTGTGTTGGAATACACAAATTAAGCCCTCACAGATATCAGAATGCTGAGCTACTGTGAGAGTATAAATAGGCACTAAAGGTTAAGAGGGTCTTTCATTCTGTTCATGCCATTCAGATGTGAAGAAGGGGTATTTGATCCCTAGCACAAACTGGCTAGTAAATAAGATGGAGATTAAACTTTGGTACCCCTCAATTAAGTTTTTTCTTGATTGTATGAAATTGGATTGACTCCCATAGACACTAAGTATAAGAAAGGACTAGATTTTCTGTTCATGGACTTTTAAGACTTGTTTAAGGCTCTTTGCTATCACGTGTCCATCATATATGTGTGACCTGCTTTATTTGTTTTTCTCTGTTAAGAACTTTTCTTGAAGTAATGTGAGAAAAATGAATAAGGAGTTATTATACATTATTTCTGTCCCCATGATTATCTCATGAGAGGGTTAAGTGTGGGTTGGGAATGTGACTTAGTGTGTAGAGTGCTTGCCTGGTATGCATAGAATCCTAGGTTGGATTCCTCGGCATCTTATAAAACTTGGTATGTTTGTTTCTACCTGTAATTCCAGCACACAGGTTGAGTGAATAAAATCAAAAGTTCAGTGTTGTCTATTGGGACATTGCATATTTGAGGCCAGCCTGGATTACATGTGCTATTAAACTTACCATGGCATGCATCACGACTTAATTATAGCTGATGGTAAATTATAGTTGGGCCTAAAACTTGGAAGGTTGAAATAGGATGACTATCTCAAGTGGAGTACAGAATTGAGACTGTCTGAACACCTCCTACCAACTCCTAAAAAAGTAAAACGAAATTATGAAGTATGTGAAATTGTGTTTTACCTTCAATCGTCTAAATGTTACTTAGATGTTTTTCCATATTCTTAGCGACTTTGGAATCCAGAGAAAAGTTTCATTGTAATAATATGACAAATAATTGAGGAAATGAGGAGGAAATTATATATGTAATATACATGTGTGCATTGTAATATATGTAATATACATTAGGGCCTTCTATTTTCTATGTATGTTCACATGCCTAGAATCCCAGCATTTGGAAGTCTGAGGCTAGAGGATTGGAAGTTGGATGTTAACTAGCCTGGCATGTATAGTAAGACCCTGTCTCAAAATAAAAAGCCGTTTTCTTTTAAAATTGTAGCTTACAACAGTTGGAGAGATGGCTCAGGATTTAAGTTGAACCCATATGGTGTTCAGAAACTGCCTCTAACTCAGGTTCCAGGAAAATTCATAACTTTTTCTGGCCTCTTCAGCACTCAAGACAGGGAGGTCCTGGGGGCAGCCTACATTCATCATGATGCTGTCTCATAGAAAAATTATATGCACTCAATTGTTGCTTTATATAACTACGTTTAGAAAAGTTACTAAGTTCAGTTTTACTCATTGTTCTCATTTATTTGATATCTTTAAACTTACATATAATCTGGCTGTATAAGAAGATGAAATACTTGAAATTGTGAAGATTCTCTTTGCAGTATATAAAAATATTAAGCTACTTCATTTCTTCCTGGTTTTAAACATAATTAATTTAGGAATAATATGTATACTTCCTACATAGAGTTTTTCAACCTGTTTTATTAGTCATGTAAATAATCCATTAGGTGTTTGTTTTATAAACTTTTTTTTTTTTTTTTTTTTTGAGACATTTTCAGTTGAGGGTGTGTAACCTTGACTGTCCTAGGACTTACTATGTAGAGAGGCTGGCCTCACTCAGAGATTTCACCACATACCCATCCTCTACCTAAGTGCTACCACCATGCCAACTTTTATAAATACATATACCCTTTTTTTAAAATCCTGTTTCTCCCCTTTTCCCCATGTTTGAGACTTTGTCTTGGGTATGCGATAAAGCAACTAAATAATTACTTGGCCAGTGTGTGCTATTAAGGCCTTAAAGGGTCTTCCCTGAACATTCTCTTTTAGACAATATTGCTTTCTTTCTGTTCACTCTCTGTCATTGTTAATATTAAACTATTCCAGTTATTTTTACTGGTGGATTGTAAGCAGTTTGGAATTGTGTTAATGATTGGGAGATAGAAGCAGTTTTTCTGAACTTTTAAGTTCTCATGTTATCTAAAGAATATTTGTTGCTTTCAGTTCTTACTAATGTAAAAATGGAGTGGACCTTCTCATTTTTGTAACTAACCTTAGTTCCTTAAGGAATATGGCAACTCACCTTGCTTAGCTTTCAATGTTTTTATTTCTCAAAATGCATAGTTTAATAAACTTTTCAAAATTAGCTTTAACTTAAATTCAGATCGAGTCGGTACAATAATTAACAAGATCCCATAGAATGACCTATATTCACTTTGAAAACCTGAGATTATGGAATAGAGCACTTGTAAAAATTGTGCTTAAAATTGATATTAGTTAAATTTATGTTTTATAAATGAAGGAAAGTATATGTTACTGATCACCTAAAATTTTTTCATGGTTGTCTTTTTCAAGTTTTGTCTTTTTGTGTATTTCCCTTAGACATGAATATTATAAATTATCCTTTAGTCTTCAAAAGACTTTTTAAAACTTTATAACCTAAATTTATGCATGGATTACATATGGCTAACAGAGAGGACATAGGACGTGTATATTTAACAGTCTCATTTAGAATATGTTAGATAGGCTTTATGATGCAGTTTGAAGAGTTTGCTGTCTAGAGTGACTTTCTTGGTCTTTGAAAGCCCATTCTAGTAGTAACCAATTCAGTGTGGCCACCAGAAAGTTGTTTCTCCCAGCTTTTGTTGTCTTTTCTGTGAAATCAGACATGGTTTCTTTTCTTTGTAATATAAAACTTGAAATGACGATCATACACTGAAACACAGAGCTGTCACTCATTGAAGTTCATGTCCTTCCTTCTCCATTGTTGTAGTTGGTGCATCTCTCCCTTGTGGCCTTCCTGATCTCTGCAGTCAGTGGTTCTTCTGCAGAGCAGCTATTGCGGCCCCCTCTCCATCACTGACTAGTAGGCTTTTTCTCATTTCTTGACTCTTGATCAGTTTCACTTTTTGTCTTGATTTTAGTCTTTTTGTATTGGAGTTTGGCTTTTAGAGTTATTGGGAGGGTATGGCTTCTTGTATTATGTGAATATTACTGTGTAAGAGCACTATCAATATTTAAGTCTGTTACTAATAATAGTCTTTGAATATGTGAAGTTTTACAGCTGTTGTCATTCAATGTTCAGTTAATGTATTCTGAACATAATATTACATGTAGGTTGAGAATGAAAATATAACATGTTTATTAGCTTCACAAGAATTTAGCTGCCATGGTGCAGTGCTTGAGAGGCAGAGGCAGGTGTTCCTATGAATTCAAGGCCAGCCTGGTCTATATAGTGAGAGCCTGTCTCAAAAACAAAGCAAGGTGTTTGTTTGTTTTTTTTTTTTTTTGTTTTGTTTTTTTTTTTTTTTTGGTCTTCTAAAGACAAACAAAACAGTGTGGTAATAGAGATATAAACATATTATCAAAGAGAAAAATGGAGTTTGCCAGATACAGTGCCATGTGACTTGCATTCTCAGTAGGTTGATGTAGGATCGAGTTCCCAGGCTAGCCCCAGCTTCATAGTGAGAACAGATTTGAAGATGAACCCAAAGGAAAGTTAGAGATACAGAAGTAAGTTAGAATAGTTTTACTTACCACATTACAAAGTAAAAAGGAAAGAGTGTGATGGCACACTCCTTTAATCCCAGTACTCAGGAGGCAGGTGAACATTTTATGGTCTACATAGGAAGTTCTAGGTAGTCAAGGCTTCAGAGTAAGACCCATCCCCCCCCCCCCCACACACACACACACCAACCCCCAAAGGAAGAAACCCTCCCTAATTCCTTGGAAGACAAAGGCAGGTGTGTCTCTATGAATTCAAGGCCAGCTCCATCTACATAGAGAGCTCCAAGGCAGTCAGGACTACAGAGACCTAGCCTCAAAATTAAAGAAAAAAAGGAAGCAAGCAAGCCCACCATAAAATGGAATGAGTCGAGCTGGGTTGGTGGGTGTCCTACCTATCACTATCTCAAAAACCAGCCATGATGATGATCACATGCACTCACTCCCTGCGTTCATGAGTGCAGACCCTCTTGAGCTACATAGCAAGATCCTGTTTCAAAGAGAAAAAAAAAGAAGGTTGTGAGTCTCTTAGTGCTCCATTCTAGAAGTTCTACAGTGTGTCAGATCACAATCTTTCTTTTTCAAAACAGCACATCCCATGTGTTTTGTTCCTTAAGTAATTGGGGTGTGTATGTTTAAAACACACCTAAGTTATTTGATAAAAACATTGTTCGTTTGTTCATTCATTCATTCATTCAATACATCAATCATTTTGAAGCTGGATTTCATTGTTTAACAGCCCTTTGTAGAGCACACTACACTGGGCTAGAACTCAAAGAAATCCTCCTGCCTCTGCCTCCTGAATGCTGGGATAAAGGTGTTCGAAACCACACTTGGCACAATTTTTAAAATGTAAAGCTAAAGCTTGCTTTTCACCTTTTTTATGGGTCCAATACAATGAATTTGGTCTCCATACAGAGGATTGTATATGATTTTCTGCGTGTTGTAAAAGATTTCTGCCCTAGCTAGCAGGTCTTGTATTCCTGCTCTTGGTGTTGTACCTGATCATATACATGGGCTGGTGAACATCAGCTGAAGACACCAGAGGAATTCTCTCCTGATCTCCAGAGCACTCTGTAGAGTCAGACTCTCTTCTCAGCTAGGCTCTGGGCACCCGCCATTCCTATGTTTGCATTCCTATATTTTTGTTCTTACAAATCAGTGTTCTGTATTGTCTGTCTACATGAATCTCGAATTTTGTGTGTGTGTGTATTTTTGGCATGGTGACACGTGCTTATTATATCAATAAAGAGGCAGAGACTAAAGGATGGATATAAATTCGAGGCTAGTCTGGGGTACTGTGAGGTTCTTTCTCAATGTACACAGTAAGTTACTTGAAATAGAAACATAGCTAATTTGAGTATGTGGCAGCAAAATTGAATTCACTATTTTATTAATATTGTACTTGAAATTACCGTATAATAGAAACCCATCATCTTTTCCTTTGATGCCATTTAAGAATTGCTGATAAAATTTGAGTATAATTTGTAGCCCTAGAAAGGTCACTGATGCTAGTCATAGGCTTGTAATTTCAGTGCTTTATTGGTGGTGGCTATGAGATACAAACAGTTCAAGGTCATCCTCAGCTAAGGTTGACTCAAGCTAGAAAGTTCAGAACCTCCACCACCAAAGAAAAAGTAAAGGAAAAAAAACATGGATTGACTTCTTATTGGTGGAAGGGTCAATGGTAAAGCATACACCATCCAAATGCTTTGTGTAAGCCTGGCATGATATAATCCTGGTGTTCAGCAGGAGGCCTGAGGCAGGAAGATGGCGCATTCTAGCTAAGATTGGAACTCATATTTTTATGTCTTGATCTAATAGCGTGGCACATATGTATCTGTGTTTTTGACAGTAACACTGGAAAGTTATTTAAATAAACTAATTAAACTAATAGCTTTCTTTCTTTGTCGTCACAGACTGAGAGTAATCATGATACTGCACTAACACTTGCCTGTGCTGGTGGCCATGAAGAACTGGTACAAACACTACTTGAAAGAGGAGCTAGTATTGAACACCGAGACAAGAAAGGTAGCCCTTAGTTTTGTTAGTTTTACTTTATGGAAGGTCTGTGGAAAATATGAATTTAGAAACAATTAGTTTATATCACATATTTGGGGGGGATTGTTAATATTTCTTTGCTTAGCTTGTTGTAAGAAGTTTTTTTCCCCCCTAGGTTTTACTCCACTCATTTTGGCTGCTACAGCTGGTCATGTTGGTGTTGTAGAAATCTTGCTGGATAACGGTGCAGACATTGAAGCCCAATCCGAAAGAACCAAGGACACACCACTGTCCTTGGCTTGTTCAGGGGGCAGACAGGAGGTAACATTTCCTCGTAGTGTAATTTCTTTTTCTACTTAGCAAATATGTACTTACGTGTTTCTTTCCATATAGGAGCATTATGTCTTTTAGATTTATCACAGTAACTCAAATTACATATCCCCAAGAATAGGGTTACTATAACGTCGTAACAGACCAAAGGGCAGGAGTTGATCATATGTGTCCAAGAAAATTGAACTGTGTATTTAGCTTTATGTCTAGTATTGTTTAGTAATTAGCTAGTTAGCCTAGGTTTTCCTTGTTTATATTTATTTATTTATTTTCGGTTTGTTTTTGATTTGTTTTTTTCCCCTCCAACTTCTGTGCAGGGGATATAGATGAGTTAAGCCAGTTATACTATCTTTATGAATTCAGAACTTACTGATTCTAGGTCTAGAAGACACCCTGTCATCCATGTTAGTTTCTGGTTCAGGTTTAAAAAGGGCTTATTGAACAAGCCCGACCAAGTCCAGATCTCCATGTAGAAGGAGGGAAATGACTTTCTAAAATAGTTCTTTGATTCCCCCACATATTCACTATGGTACTCGCTCTCATGTTTGGTCCCTTACAACACACAATAATAAACACTTTTTAAAAATTTGTCTTATTCTCCATCCTTCTAACTAATCAGATAAGTACATTAGGTTTTCAGAACAAACTAGTAAAAGAAATTTTTATAATTCCTATGAAAAACGGGCACAAATATATAAAAAGTAGTATTTCTTTTCATTGTAGATTAAAAATAAAGGCATGACTCTCACATTGCCTTGGTGAGGTGGATGGTTAGAGCAAACTTCTGAAATTTGTACTCTGCCTCCCCACCTGCATTCCATATGGGCCTACATAAATACAAATTTACATTAAATTAAATAAAGCCACTTAGTCTTACCAGCTTTAATGAAGGTAATTATAGATTTTAACTGATATGTCTGTAAATGACTGCAAAGCACTTAATGCTCAATAATTTGGCTCTCAGTGAAATGCGCTTAAGACCCAAAAGTAGTATCAGCCTGAACTCCTGCATTGTTGCTGGGGTATAAATAGTATGGCTGTTCTTGGCATCAGGCTGACAAAGTTATGCACCCAAGATTCTATTACCAGGTAAAATTTAATGCTATGCCCACAGGCACAGGATAATATAAGGTTGTTAAGGTAGTTAAAACACGGAAAAACTTTTCAACTCTCCTGTTATTTTATAACAGCCAAAAAATACTGATTACCTGATGTGGTGGTTGCACACCATTAGTCCTAGTGCTCGGGATGGGGAGGCAGTCATATATCTGAGTTTGCCTTCAGCCTGATTTACATAGTGAGACCCTGTCTCAAAAAAGTATTAACTGGAGAGATGACTTGGAGTTTAAGAGTATTCACTTACTTACTGCTCTTCCAGAGGTCCTGACTGAGTTCAATCCCTAGCAACCACATGGTGGCTCATAAACACTTATAGTGAGATCTGATGCCCTCTTCTGCAAGCAGGCAAAGCACTGTATACATAATAAATCTTTTTAAAAAATGGTTGAAGGTTTTAAAATTTTAATGCATTTATATGTACATACAAAATGCGTCTTATCTCATGTTTTCCTTTATGACTACGGTAAAAGTAACAAAAATACTTGTTATTTCTCAATGGCCTGCCACAACATCTAAGCTCTGAAATCTTGTGAGCACATTCATTAGATTATGAGGTTTTTAACAGAGAGTTCTCTGTTGACTTCTAAGAACCTTGTCATCATATAAGCCTATAAAGATGAAAGAACTTTTCTCATTTTGTTATATCCCCAACTTCCTGCACCTTCCCCACCCCCAGAATCAGAAATATCTCTGAAATTGTCATGGCTTTAGAAAGCATGTATCTTACCTCTTTTTCCCCCTCTTAGGTGGTGGAGTTGTTGTTAGCTCGGGGTGCAAATAAAGAACACAGGAATGTTTCCGATTATACACCTCTGAGCCTGGCTGCTTCTGGTGGCTATGTGAACATCATCAAAATACTGCTAAATGCAGGCGCCGAGATCAATTCCAGGCAAGCTTTACTCTGTCTGTAGACACTTTATTAAGAACACTGTGCTGTAGATATTTGGAAATTCTATTTTAGAGATATTAAAAACTATTGAAGTTAAAAAATTTGAGAAATTTATTCAGGAACTAAATTTTTACATAACTTAAAAATTACAAACCACTTTTTTAGTGAACTAAAGGCAATAGCTTTCTTAGTGTTAACTAAACAGACAAATATCTGCTTTATCATCATAGGATGGAGATTTTACTCCCTAGCTTGTTGCTATATGGCAATCTACTAAGGGTTTCTAAGGAAGTTTAGTAGTATCTCAAAAGATGCAAGGGCTGAGGAAAAGATGTTAAATTTTAACTAATCCTATAGAAAGAAAGACTTTTAGCCAGACTTGGTAGGTAGGCCACTGCCATAACTTTAGCACTTGGAAGCTTGAAGCAGGAGGACCAGGAATTCAGGGTCATCCTCAGCCCCCATAGCCAGTTAGAGTTCAGTCTGGACTGTGGGATACTCTGTCTCAAAAAGTGGGAGAGAGAATTTTATATTTAAAGTTTTTTTTTTTTTTTTTTTTAATCCTTTCCACATTTCTGCTGTGACACACGTTGTGTTTCCTTTGTTTCCCTATATTTTTCACCCCCAGAACTGGTAGCAAGTTGGGCATTTCTCCATTGATGTTAGCAGCTATGAATGGGCATACTGCTGCAGTTAAGCTCCTCTTAGATATGGGCTCTGACATAAACGCTCAAATAGAAACCAATCGGAACACTGCCCTTACCTTAGCCTGCTTCCAAGGAAGAACTGAAGTGGTTAGTCTCCTGCTTGATAGAAAAGCAAACGTTGAACACAGAGCTAAGGTAAGAAAGAATATAAAACTCACCACAGCTCTTTGTTGTGGTGACAAAAATACTTGTGAGAAATCATTGGAGAAACATAAAAACAGGTTTATTTTAGAAGTTATGATTTTATTACTTTCTAATCACTTTAATCTATATAGTTAAAATTCTTTATCATTTATGAAAATACTTGGGCGTATGTTTTTATAGATATTATTGATAAGATTAATTAGCTAAAAGCAGTACGATTTTTGAAAATACAGGAAATGTGTCGTTCATATCATTGGACTTGGATCTTACTTATCCTTTTCTCCATAGCACTGACTTTAGGTTAAAATTAATGCTTTAATTAAATATAACTCAAACAAATGTCAGAACAAATCTGTGAATCTATAGAAACTATACCATATTGCTCCCTCAGACTGTTAACATTTTGGCTATTTCTGGTCTCTTCCGTAGTTTTTTTTTTTTTGGTTTTTTTTTTTATTGTTTTTTTTTTATTTATTTATTTTCCATTAAACCTAGACTGGCCTCACACCACTAATGGAAGCGGCCTCTGGTGGGTATGCAGAAGTGGGCCGAGTTCTTTTGGATAAAGGTGCTGATGTTAATGCCCCTCCAGTGCCCTCCTCGAGAGATACAGCTTTAACCATAGCTGCAGATAAAGGGCATTATAAATTTTGTGAACTTCTCATTGGCAGGTATGTTATGAGCATATCCTTTGTGTATGGATATAAGTGTTACCATTCTCTCACTGGGCACTGTCACTGTGTAAAAAAAAGTCAAATGTAATTCTGTAATATACATATTCTTTGTTCTTATACTGTTGTAGGCTTTAAGCTGACAATAACTATTCAGTCAGGATCAAGGGTAGTTGGTACTTTTAGTTACTTAGAAGCTGGCTGGCAGTTTTCAAAAATGCTCGTCAAAGACCAGCTAGCTGTGCATAGTGGCACATGCCTTCAACACCAGCTCTTAGGAGATAGGTCTTGAGAGGGAGGTGGATCTCTGTGATTTGGAGGCTGGCCTGGTCTATAGACTGAATTCCAGGACAGCCAGGGTTAGACCTTATCTTATCTTTTATCTTATCTTAAGACCTTGTCTTAAAATATAATCTTAAAAACATTTGCATGGCACCCTACATACATATTTGTTATTAACAGTACCATGAGTCTTAATCTACTTTGATATTAACTGGACATTGAAGCTTTTTATTCTTCTTGTATACACTGTAAATACACGGATACAAATAATCTGAGATGATATTGCCTCATAGGATAATGTTTATCTACAAAATACTATTTATTTATTTGCAGAATTCAGAGTTACACAGTCAAAAATATTAATTATATGGATATTTAATTTAATAGTTAGACATTCTTCATAATATAATTCTTAGAAGAATAAATTGATTCACCCATGAGTATTTATTTTCCTCTTTAGATTTTCACAGCAGTTTTTTTTTGGTTGTTGTTTTTTTCTTTCTGCTATCTCTATCATTCCATCTCATATAAGAAAGTGCTGCTGTCATTCATTTCCAGGGGAGCCCATATCGATGTGCGGAACAAGAAGGGGAACACTCCGTTGTGGCTAGCAGCAAATGGTGGACACCTAGATGTGGTTCAGCTACTGGTGCAAGCAGGTGCAGATGTAGATGCAGCAGATAACCGCAAGATAACACCTCTTATGGCTGCATTTAGAAAGGTAGCATACTTCATCCTCATTCACGTTCATTGCACATGGTGGGCTGTGCAGGGGGAAACTCGGTTTTGTGATTATTCTAGACTCATTTTTTATGATGTAATAGCTTCGAAAGCAGTAATACTATGTGCAAATGAAATGCTCTACTAGCAAACCAAGTAGATATAATATTTCAGAAATGCTGTGAATGTGATTCATGTTGGGCATCAAAACTAAGGGTACTTGTAAGAAGATATTCTATGTTGGCCAGCCAGATGACTCAGTGGCTAAAGTTGCCTGACATGTAGGCCTGGCAACTTACAAATGATCCCTGGAACTTACATAATAGTAGAAAGATATCCAATTACACAAAGTTATGCTCTAACCTCTACATGCATGCCCTGGAGTATGCACCTAAATTGATACATCGTGGACATATGCATACTCAGTAGTAAGGAAAATAAAATAAAGATAGTGTCTTAGGGTTTCCATTACTGTGAAGAGACACCATGACCATGGCAACTCTTACAAAGGAAGATACTTAATTGGGTAGCTTAACAGTTCAGAGGTTTAGTCCATTATCATCATGGTGGCATGCAGGCAGGCATGGTGCTGGAGAAGGAGCTGAGAGTTCTACATCTTTATGTACATGCATCATGAAGTAAACTGACATTGGGTATGGCTTGAACATACAAGAGACCTCAAAGCCCTTCGCCACACTGACACACTTCCTCCAACAAGGCCACACCTAGTAGTGCCACTCTCTATGGGTTTACTGGGGGGGGGGGGGGGAGGTAATTACATCCGAACTGGCACTGATATTCAAAGATGTGCATCTAGTTACACTCTTAATAGTTAGATTTTTTTAAAAAAAAAAAAAAAGTAAGTTTTATCACTGATTTATTTTTATTGGGGTTTTTGGGTTGTTGCTTAATTTGAGTGTTTTGTCTTGTGTTTTAGTTTAACTTTGAGATAGGATTTCACTATGTAGCTTTGGCTGGCTCGTAACTTGCAATTAGACCAGGCTAGCTTTTAATTCCTAGACTTGCCTCTTCCTCTATAGAGTACTAGGACTAAAGGTATATACAATAAGCATGGCCTTATTGTTGGTTTTAAATATTAGGGGGAAAAGACAATGAAAACCTCACTTTCAATAGTTTGCTGAAAATATTGTATTATATTTAGAACTAAAAATAGAAGTTTTAAATGGAGGAAAAGCAGCTTTTTCTATAGTTCCATTGCACAGAGCTGTGTTCTGTTTTTTTCCTTCCTTCCTCCCTTCCTTCCTTTCTTCCTTCCTCTCGTTATTTTTTTTTTAAATGCACCACTGATAAGTTAATACCGTTTTAGCCTAAATTGGTACTTAGAAAACAAGATTACTATTTCAGGAACTGTATTTATTTACTTTGAGACAGAATTTTTTGGCCTAGGCCTTGATCTTTGCCTTCCTCCTGCCTCAACCTTTTCAGTGAAAAGAAATGTATATAAAGTGTATTATAAAATTATTGTATTAAGGCATTTTAGATTGTACCACTTTAAAATCCCTCCTTAGGGATGTAGCTTATGTCTAGTGTGCATGAAGCAGTGAACTTACTTCCCAAAACCACAATAACCTAGCATTCATAAAACTACCTTTCAGATACTAAAGCATGGACTGCTTTTAGTTTATATGTTACAAGACATACTCTTTGTCTCATCCTTTCTGATTTTTTATTTTAGCCTTTTTCTTTTTTCTCTCCTAAAGATGTTCTTAATGTGCAGTGTTGCCTGGCCTGCAGCTAGCTAGCTGTGTATACCAGTCTGGCCTCAAACTCATAATAAAGATCTTCCTGCCTCTTTCTCCCATGCTGGAACCACTCTGTTACTGACTCTGATTATTATGGACTACATAACCACCTGCTCACTTTTTCTCCTCAAGTATTCAAATAAACTCTTGCCTCAGTGACTTCTGTAATACTGGCTGAACCATCAAGTTAACCTTCCTTGCATCTCCACTGTATTAGTATTTTCTTGCCGGGTTTGCTGTTCAAAATCACAGTGTAATGTCTTTAGTCCTCACCTTCTGTTATGAATCCCAATGGAAGAATCATGTTGTTGCTTGATCTTTGTCTTACCTCCTCTCTGATGATCTCTGTTGTTCAACTAGAGTGCTCATGATGTGCTTTTGAGTAGTTTAAAGCTCCCCTTTACAAGTGTTCTGATTTTATTAGAGTTTCATATAGAGATTCTAGATATTCTATAATCCTTCTATAGTCCTTTGTTATCTTTATTACAGAAATAGGCTACCAAGTCCCAACAGCCTGCCTACCTATATTCCTTCTCTTCCTCCCTCTTTTTTTAAATGAATGGTAATGGGTGCTGTTTGAGTTGTGGCATAGAGATATTTTAAAGAATGTAAATATTCAGTTAAATCCTTAAAAAGATAAAATAAATACAAATTAAAAGGAAAAGAGAGCCCAATTTTCTCAACCCTGCATTTTGGAGGTGGCAGTAGTGCTTCACAGAAACAAATTCAAGCCTGGCCTCGGTATATTGAGTACTTTGATTCTAGCACTGAGGAGAAACAAGCAGTGGAGAGGAACTGGAAGGCAGCCTGGACTTTCTGTAGTTCAGGACAGTCAGGACTACAAAATGAGATGCTTTCTCAAAAAAGAAGGAGGTAATGGAAATGATGCCTCAAAAACCAGCTGGGCAAAGTGGCTTAGCAGGTAAAGGTACTTTTCCATGCACAACTGGTAGCTTGCATTTGGTCCCCTAAACCCACAGGGAGGTGGAAAAAAAAACAACCGGATCCACATGACATAAATACATGCATGTGTATATAGAAGTTCGCACATACATACATATACACAATAGTAAGAGTAACTGCTATCTCTATTATCAAAAAGATGAATATTATGTCAGAATAGTAAATACTGAAGTAAAAGGACAGCAGCTCCTAACCAGAAATATAAACAGCAGTTTTGTATGTGTGGGTACATATGAGTGTGTATGGTTTCTTTCTTCATAGTCTAGGCTCTCTTGGGCCTTTCACTCCTCACACTAGATCTTCACTTAGGTATGGGTCATCACACCTTCCTGGAAATAGTTTTTTACCTTTTTATGCGGCAGGGTCATACTCTGTAGTCCTAACTGTCCTATACTTGCTATGTAGACCAGAGTGGCCTTGAACTCAAAGAGGTTCCCCTGCCTCTGTGGTTGGGATTAAAGGGATGTGACACCAAGTCTGGCAATTATTTTTACTTTTAGTACTTAGAATTAAAAAGAGAATGAGAGTAGGGAAATGGTTGGTAAAGTTTGTGGAATATATTCTCATTTGGTGTCTCTCATTTTTCTTCATGCTGATATTTAGTCAGAATTTTAGGTCATAGCATTCTTTTTTTTTTTTTCCAAAGATTTATTTATGTATACTTGCAGGTCAGAAGAGGCACCAGACTGTATTACAGATGGTTGTGATCTACCGTGTAGTTGCTGGGAATTGAACTCAGGACCTCTGGAAGTAGAGCCATTGCTCTTAAACACTGAGCCATCTCTCCAGCCCCCACATACTTCTTTATATAGGAATGTGAAATGAGATTAAAAATGTAGTTGTAACCCATTAGAAGGAAAAGCTGTGCTTCTCATCTATAGCGTAAATACACAATTAGGTCTTTACTTTGTGCATTAGTGTTACCTAGTGTGTTCAAGTTCTGTCAGACACTGTATAGATTCATTGAACTCTGTTAGCTTGTGTTTTTGATCTGACAGTGGCATCTATTTTTAGGGTCATGTGAAGGTGGTACGCTACTTGGTCAAAGAAGTGAATCAGTTTCCATCAGACTCTGAATGCATGCGGTATATAGCAACCATCACGGATAAGGTAATGTATTGTATATAGCAAACCATCACTGATAAAGTAATGTGTTACTCAGATTCACCTTGTGAGCTGAGTTACTGTTGGTTAATGCAGCCTTCTTGCCAATAAACTGTGAGCAACAAAGTGTAATAATATATAGCAGTTTCATTTGTATAGTATGTATGAGCTTTTAAAAGATTTGCCTAGTTTTGTAATGCATTCTGAGAACAAGAAAATCTTGAAGTCTTGAATACCAAGAAGTTGGGGCAGCATTTCAGGAGTTTTGGTTGCTGGGAATGAAGCTCAGGGCTAGAGCAGTTGCTTACTTGTCATGGTCCTATGTTCTGTCTTAGCATGACCATGTCATACCCAGCATTTTATTTTGGCTTGAATTTTGGCAGATGTAGGGAAGTTAAAATATATCCTGTTACAGATTTAATTATCTCGACATATGGTTTTGAAAATGTAAAGGCCTACAAATGTAAAAACTGCTTTATTTCATGAGAGTGATCCCCCCCCCCCTTTAATTCTATGTACAATAGCTAGTTCGTTGTCTTGCCTTACTTGGGATTTCTGTGGCAGTTCACATTATTGAATATTAGGGGTTTTTTGTTCTTGTTGTTGTTGTTGGAAGTTGAAATAGATTAAAATTTTATTTTATTTGGATTTTTGAGACAGAGTTTCCCTTTATAAGACTTGATATACTGTAACTCACTTTGTAGATTGGGCTGGTATTGAACTCAGAAATTTGCCTGCCTCTGCTCCCTGAGTGCTGGGATTAAAGGCATGGCGTGCACCACCACACCTGGAGTAAGTAGATATTTTGAAAATTTTGTTTATTTATTTATTTTTTTTTTCAAGACAGAGTTTCTCTGTGTATTCCTAGCTGTCTTCAAACTTAGAGATCTGCCTGCCTCTGCCTCCTGAGTTCTGGAATTAATGTGTGCACCACCATGCCTGCCTAATATTTTTACTGATAGTAATAAAAAGAATAGTTCTTTGTTTTGAGCATGAAATCACCAAATTAAAATGCCCCTGTATGTGCTTTAGATCTCTTTGTTGTTAATAATTGTTCCCATATGTAGGAAAAAACTATAGTTATGGTTTGTGTGTGTGTGTATAATTGGTTTGTTTACATGCTTTTACATTCACCATGTTTGTATACAATGTTTTTTTTTTTCTTTTACCCAAAATATAGGCCTAAGTTAGCTTCTAAGTGTGTATTTGAAACTGGGAAACTGTTTTTTTCGGTTGCTTTAGAAATGTAGTTTATCTACACTTCACTCCAACAACCCTCATTCCCCATTCCTGGCCTAATGTTAATTAGTAAACATTACTTTTAGGAATCTGACTAAATGTGAGTTGTCCTTTAAGACTAGAAATGTCTCCAATTTTTTTCTTGCAGGAGATGCTAAAGAAGTGTCATCTTTGTATGGAGTCAATAGTACAAGCCAAAGACAGACAGGCTGCTGAAGCAAATAAGAACGCCAGCATACTGCTAGAGGAGCTAGACCTGGAAAAGGTAATGGAACCTTTATCATAGTGATCAAGCACTTAACCCAATGTGAGTTCTTCATACAGTCTTATTACAGTGATACATGGATCTGAAGGAAACATACATTCTATCTAGATTTTAGTCTTATTTCAGTTATAGTTCTCTTAACCCTCAACTGCAACCCTAGAATTTATTACCAATAAATTTATCAGAGATAACCACATCTATTGCAAGGCATAAGTGGATCACAGTCACTCAGAGCCATTAGTGTACATGTTGGGTTTGGAGTAGTTGGGCATGTCATGCATGTACATCTAATACTTTCATTTCCTCTTGGTGACTGGTAGATGATGTTAGGTATTAGGTAGTACTACTTTTACGTAATCATAGTTGAGTAGTCTTCTAGTCCTTAGTACTTACAGTCGCTGCACATGAGAGGCTGAGGCAAGAGGATTAAAGGTGAGGCCAAATTGATTGTTTTTGTAGGATATTGGCAGTTGGGTTCTGTTCTTGACACTGTGTACACATGTACAGTTTATTGACTTGGATCTCTCCCCCTCCCCCATACTCTTCTCCATAGATTCCTGTAACTTTTAAAATAAATGGTGTATGGATTTGTGTATGTACAGCCTCCTCCATAAATTTTTAAACTACTGCATGAGATATATTTGTAAATAAAACAATCTCATTATCTCAGCACATGTGCCATGTGATTACTTCTATTTTTTGCTTCACTCCTCGAATGCACCTTTAATTCTTTTGCCAGCAACCTGCCTACCAAGAAATGGTAGAATCATTTACATCATATTATCATTTTGCTGTTCCTTACTCCCTTGTAACTCATGTCCTGCATTCCAGTAAATAAGTCTTTATAAAGAGATAATTCCATGTTGCTGGGTTTCACTTTGAATGCATTATTGCAGAAACCTTTTCTGCCTGATAGTCACACCACTTTCCTTCTGTTTCTGTGCATTCCACACTTTTATGTTTTACATTCAGCCATTGTGATGTTCAAGCTACCCTTCCTCCAACTGTAACTGCACTGGACTTCTACAGAGTATTTCATTTTTCTCCAAGCATTACAATAAAATAACTTTACCTGTCATTTATTTACATTGTATGAGTTTGTGTGTAGGTGTCATACCATTTTATAGAAGGGATGTATGCATCCTAGCATTTGAATAGCGATTAGGTACTTGGAGAGCTGACTCCTTTCAGATAACTGACTGATTTTTCAACCCTTTAATACAGCCCAGTAGTTATACCACTATATTTCTGCTCTAATGTAGTCTCATTCACTTGGATCATTTTCTTCTCACCTCCTTTATCTTCCAACACTTTTTTTTTTTTACCTTTAGTAAATGATTTTAATAAATTCCCTACATCAGGAAGGAAATTGAAATATCCAAAGAACAGTTCCAAAGGTCCTCCCCAATCCCTCTATCCACCCACTAATATATATTCACTCTGCCAGGAAATAAACTTTATACCTATATACATAGGCTTCTCCCCCAAATCTGGTGTACCCTACTCAGGGCTGTTGGAGCAGTGGTCCTTTTTTCTATATTATTTTCCTCCATTCTGGATCACCATGCAGGATTTCTTGTTTGTTTTCTTTTTGAGATGGGTTCATGTACAGCCATGATCCACCTGAGTCTATCTTCCGGTTGCTAGGGCTACAGGTGCCTTGCTCTCTTGTAACTTATTCTTCTTTAAAAACAGACAAATAAAAACACCACAGTGGGCATGGTGGTGCCTTTAATCCTATCAGAGGTAGGCAAACCACTGTTGATTTTGAGGCCAGGACAGCCAAGACTGTTGCACAGATAAACCCTGTTCCAGTGCCAGAGCCCACATGGTGGTAGAAGGCCAAATAACAAATTAACCTCTGACCTCCACTCAAGCCTGTTTTCACACAAGTGCAGAGAAAATAACTAACAATATATACTCATTATGTGTATTTAAGGCATCAATATCCTCACCTGCCATAGTACATGCCAATTTGTTTTGTTTTGTTTGTTTAAGGATTTAACCAACCTGTATCAATAGTGTCCAGAGGATGGGCTGCAGTGTTGTTAAAGCAGAAGTGCTCTTCCAGAGGCTGGGTTCATTTCCTAATGTGCATGGGAGCTTACATTTCTCCAGTTCCATAGGATCTGATGTGTTTTTTTTTTTTTTTTTTTTTTTTTTTTTCCTGGCTCTCGCAGGCACCATGAACTCATGTAGTGCACAAACATAAACAGGGAAAAAGAGAACAAGAAATGCACATCCAGAAGAGACTTTTGTATCAAGCGTGTAGACTTTCTTTAAATCCTAAGTAATACCATATGTAGAAATGTTCAGTAAGATAAATAGCAGTGTTTTAAAACTTGTTATTTTACATAAGACATGGGACACCCATGGATTCTACTTTTGTTACTAGAACCAGTCCTTTAGGACACTAAGAGACAGTTTATGCTTACTACATATATCATATATATGTAGCCCTCATTTTTTTCACTAAGTGTAAACTGGGTGAGGATGGCTTATTCTTCCTGACTGACACATATCAGATTAGCAATAAGTTTTTGTTGCAGCTAGGTGTTGTAATGCACCCTTCACTTTCAGCATTTGGATGGTAAAAGTAAGAGAATTGGGTAATTGGGGTCCTTTGGCAACATATAGAGTTTGAAGCCACCCTCAGCTGTGAGATTCTATCTTAAGGAAAGAAACAGAAAAGGTTCTAAATATTCAGGCTTCCAAATTTTTCTTTCATTTCTGTAGATTCTATGTTTATAAAAGGTTAGGGTCAAAGCCTATTGCCTCTTCCACCTCTGGAGTGCTGAGAGTACCAGATAGGAATTGCTGTAATATAGGAGTCAGTGCGATAATATGGGAATATTTATGCTTTTTGTTAGTTTTTCAGGTGGATGGTGGTGGCCCACGCCTTTAAGCCCAGCACTCACGAGGTAGAGGCAGATTGGTTTCAGTAAGTTTCAGGCCATCATAGTTAGTTCCAGAACAGCTAGGGCTACACAGAGAAACCCTTTCTTGAAAAAAAAAAATTTTCCCGTTTTCTTAAGCACCCTTAATGCTAATCCTTTTCTTCCTATAACACTTACCTGCCCCATGGATCTGAACTAGACAGGAAATCACGGACTTGAGATAAACAGTGAGTGCTCTTTAGGACTGACTTGGGGACTACTTAGGCTGTAATGTGCCAAGTCCAATGCTCAATTCCATGGTCTAACAGACTCACTCATTAGTTGCAGTTCCTCTACTCTTTCAGTAAATTAAAGAGGGAAGTCATCTAGCAGTCATCTTGGTTTGCTTATCTTGATAAGTGGGTTGGCTATATAGGCTCAAATGACCTTGAACTCTGTAAGCTCCTGCCTGGGGTTTGATCCTGTGTTCTCTATAGAAGTCTTGCACCAAGGGAGAGTAGCAAAACCCCATTTCCTATCATTTAACCTGGAGCTATCTTGTAGGAGACCAGTAAAAACTTAAGGGTACTGTACAGGTAATTTGTATAACACATGTTTCATACCTGCTTCTCTTTTCAGAAACATGATGTATGCCAAGCAGTGGTGGTGCATACCTATAATCCCAGCACTTGGTAGGGAGAGGCAGGCAGATCTCTGAGTTCCAGGACAGTCAGTGCTGTTATGCAGAGAAACCCTGTCTGAAAAAACAAACTTAAAAAAACACACACCCCAAAACAAGATTAAAATTTCCCCAAACAAAAGTAGTAATAGTTCCCAGTCCCAGGCTGTAAAATTGTGAGCTAGGATTTACAGTCAGCTCAGAGATGGATAGGTATGGCTGGGTGGTGGTGGAACACCACTGTAATCCCAGCACTAGATAGGCAGATCTCTGTGATCTGTGAGTTCGAGGCTAGCCTGGTCTACACATCTACTTCCAGCTATAGAGAAACCCTGTCTCAAACAACACCAAAAAAAAAAAGAGAGAGAGAGAGAGAGAGAGAGGTATGTATGGGCTGGAGCAGTATCGAGTGTGAGAGAGGGTGGGGTGATTATATGGGCTGGAGCAGTATCGAGTGCTCCTCTGGCACACACAAACCACCAATACAGTAGTAATAAAAGGGAAAAACAAAAAAAATGAAAACAAAACCAAATAACAAAATTGATGCCTACAGTCCCAGTTCTCAGGAGATTGAGATAAGAGGACTGTAAAAATTTTAAGGCCAAAGTGGAGTGCTTTTATTTTCTGTGTGTTTGCTGGGAGGATTGACTTTGTCTGCAGCAATGGGCACAGAATCAACTTGGGAAGTTCCATTATTTTGGAGGCTTCCACCCAAGTGAAATAGTTTTGGATACCCTACAGAAGAGAATTTCAGGATCAATCTGTGTGCAGCACTGTTGGAGTTTAATATCAGGACATACCCAAGACCTTAGGTGTGGGTTTCTCTGGAATCACACTTGTTTCTGCATGCATGAGTTTGACCACATTTAAGATGTTATACTGAAAGGTTTGCTAAGGAACCTAATTGAGATGATAAAGTAATTCCTGACAAGATTGAAGTTAGATCTTCATTCTAGTCAAAGTTAATAGTCTTATTTGTAGGATTCCTTGAAAATACTTAGGAGGAATGAAGTTCTACTCCAAGTCCTAACTTTCTGGCCTTGAAGTTCATTGGCCTTTGAAAAAAGAATAGAGATAATACTTTTATATTGTCATGCTCTTTATTCAGATACTGGTGGCAAACACTCACAGCAGCAGAACTCATGGGATGCAGAGGGCGAGCACTCTTGGAATGCAGTTCTGAGTTCCAGTAGTCAGGGGTTTATAAAGGTATAACTCACAAGGCGATATACTGCCTGTCTGTGTGGAATCAGGGACAAGAACACATGGTGACACACTTCATGCCTGCCTATGTGTTCTCAGACCCACATTCTGCCTTCATGTAGTCTGGGGCAAGCAAGCTTGTTTACAGCAGTGAAAAGATGAGATTTGCACAAGACCAGGCAATTACAAGAACAGTCCCCAGCATCCCAGGAACTCATCTGTCCTTGGGCAAAGTGGGCTCAAAGGGTAGAGGCATTTTTGTTTTATAATTCTCTTAAGTACAGTACTCTTAAACTTTGGAACATAATGTTCACCATCACAATATCAACTCTATATTAATAAACACTCTCAGAAAATGTTAGTCATGTCAGAATTCACAATTCTTAGCTAGAGGAAACCCGTGTCAGTAAGGGATCTTCCTGCCTGGATCCCTTGTCTTTCTATTTGCCTCAGTCTTACTAGTAGGATACTATGCCCCCCCCCCTTTTATTAAATACCATTGTTTTTATAGGCGTATACTTGAAGTGCATGAAAAATACACAGAAAGAGAGTGCTTATGGCCTATGGGCAGGAAACAAGGGGTGTGTTGTGTGCACATGTTATGAGGTTATGTGAGTACGTTTTTAAAAATCTTCCTTTAATGGACAAAAAGAAAAGCTTGGAAATGATTTTCCTGCCAGGCAAGTTGTCTCATACTTAGAATTTGAGGAAGGAGGATTGCCATTAGTTCAAGTACAGCCTTTTTTGCTCTGTATAAGCTACTTAGATTCTCTCCCAAAACATTTTAAAGGGGAGGGGGAAAAAGAAACAATTTGGATGTGGGACAGAATGAGTTGAACATTATGGTGCTCCTTGTCTCTGTCCATCTGTATCCTCTCACTCCCTTCTTGGCCCATCTCATCATCATTCTAGGGATTGTTAGGTAAACGGTCCATCATTGATTTACATCTTCAGTAATTTTTTGATAAATTGTATATGCTTGCTTAGTATTTCAGTTGTTTTCCCTCAAGTTACTGGTATCTGGGAGTTCGTATGACATCATGTTTGGTTAACTTTTTCGTGTGTGTGTGTGTATGTGTAGGGGGTTGACTGTGTGTTGGAACCTAGGGAGACTGAAGGTGTTGGATCCCCTGGAGACCAAGATTGAAGTGATTGGAGTCCTAAATAATGGTTTTTTTGGAACCATTTTCATGTATTTTGCCAGAGCAGTAAAAACTCACCCACTAAACTATTTCCAACCCTAATTTGAAAATTTTAAATGATTGGCGGGGCTGGAGACATTGGCTTAGTTAAGAGCACTTGATGTTCTTCTAGGGGAAGAAGGTTCAATTCCTCCATGTGGCAGCTCAAAACTGTCTAACTCTGTGATTTGAGACCATCCTGGCCTACAGAGCCAGTTCTGGGACAGATTCTATAAAGCTACAAAGAATCCCTGTCTTGAAAAACCAAGAAAAAAGGAAAAAATCTTGATTGGAGCTTGATATTTTAAAAGTAGCCGTGGGCTGACATACACTTTTGTGCCTGTGTCTACCATTGCACAGAGGGTGGTATCATCTAGCATCAGCAGTGAGTTGAATCCAATGACTTTGAATTTTAAGGGTTCCTAATTTCTTTGTTAATAAGTGATGTTATATGCCTAATATTATTAGAAGTAAGCTCTAGTGTTTTGTTTTTTAAAAACAGTTAAGGGAAGAAAGTCGAAGGCTGGCTTTGGCTGCCAAAAGAGAAAAGCGAAAAGAGAAGAGAAGGAAGAAAAAGGAAGAACAAAGAAGAAAATTAGAAGAAATTGAAGCCAAAAATAAGGAGAACTTTGAACTCCAAGCTGCCCAAGAAAAAGAAAAACTTAAAGTTGAAGGTACTTTGTTCCACATAAGCATCCATTTTGAGGCTGCAGTCAAATCTTATACTAAGTTTCACCTAGTAGCTAGCTGTATTTCTAGTTTTACTTCGTAGGATGAGGTAAAAGGATCAAAAACTTGGGATGTGTTGGCTGCACAGTTAGTTCAAGGCCAGAATACGAAGTTTGTGAGATTGTGTCAAGAGTTTATGAGTTCCAGGCAGGCAGGTCTGCAAACACTTGCATACTATGAGCTGGTTCTTAAATATCATTCTTTGTACCAAAAAATAATTGTTGGCTTAAGCTAGGTATGGTGATATGTCATGGTAACCCAGCATTTGGGATGTGGAAAGCAGGAGGGTCAGCAGGTCAGGGTCACCCTAACCCTTGGCTACAAAGTCAGTCAAAGGCTAACTTAGACTATATAAAAGCCTGTTTCAAAAAACAAAATATGTCTACTACTAATTGTAATCATGATTATATTTACTTGTAAGTTGGATGTGGTGGCATATATTATAATCACAGCATTCAGAGACTGAGGTAGGTCAATTAATGAAAAGTCAAGACTAGCCTTGAACATAAAGACCCTATCTCCTGTCTTCCTCAGTTTTTTTGCTTTTTTTTTTTTTTTTTTTTTTTAAATGCTAGTCAGTCAATTAGAAATAGTTTTAGCTATTTGAAGACCAAAAGTGATAAACGGCTGTTTGATTTATTGTCTCATTCCTTAACTGTTTAGATTTTGGTTTGGGTCTGTGTTTTGTACTTCTTTTCTTTTTGATCAGGCTAGCCTTGTACTCTACATCTACCTATCACAACCTTTCAGGTAGCTTGGGTACATGTGCTTAGTCTTTCTCCTCTTTTTGAACTGTTTTGCATGTAAATGTATATATTATGTGTAATGACATATAAATACTTGAGTATTACTCTTCTCATAAAGTGACTTTATATATCCTAGTAATTATTATACTTCAGTTAATAATTTTATAGTGATTCATGTGCATATTTCCCAAGCTGTCCCTAAATACTCTTTTTTGTTTGTTAGATTGTTTTTCAAGACAGGATTTCTCTATCTAGCTTTGTAGATCAGGCTTGCCTTGAACTCACAGAGATCCACCTGCCTCTCCAGAGTGCTAGGATTAAAGGCCTGCACCACCATTGCCTGGCCCTAAATACTCTTTACAGTTGTCTGTTATATCAGTCTCATAAGTGAATAACTAACTCACTATTGCCGCTTTTACAGAAGAACCTGAAGTCTTGACAGAGCCTCCAAGTGCCACTACCACTACTACCATAGGAATATCTGCTACCTGGACTACTTTGGCAGGTTCCCATGGTAAAAGAAATAATACCATAACTACAACCAGTTCAAAGAGGAAAAACAGGAAAAATAAAATTACTCCAGAAAATGTTCAAATTATATTTGATGATCCACTACCAATTTCATACAGTCAGCCAGAGAAAGTGAATGGAGAATCCAAGAGCAGCAGTACCAGCGAGAGTGGGGACAGTGACAATATGAGGATTTCCAGCTGCAGTGATGAAAGTAGTAACAGCAACAGCAGCAGGAAGAGTGACAATCATTCGCCAGCTGTGGTCACTACCCCTGTGACCAGCAAGAAGCAGCCTTCTGTTCTGGTTACATTTCCAAAGGAGGAGAGAAAATCCGTTTCTGGCAAGGCTTCTTCTATAAAGTTAGTTCCAAGTTCTACTCTTACAGTTGTCAGTTAAACACCTTGTTGCTAATTTTCTTTTTCCTTTTTTTTTTTTTTTTTTTTTGTTTGTTTGTTTGGTTTTTTTTTTGTTTTGTTTTTTGAACAAGTAATCAACTACTAAATATTTTTGTATGCTTAAAAAAAGACTAAATTGTTCAGATTTTATGCTCAGAAAATAAATTATTTTTTCTATATAAGTTTTTTGTGATTGTTAAACAGTTTATTAAAAGTATTGATGTGTGAAGCTGGGCATGGTGGCACATGCCTGTAGGAGGCTGAGGTTCAAAGCCAGGTTGGGCTACATGTTGACTTCGTATAGGCTGAACTATGTATCAAGACTGTCTCTAAAAAGAAAAAGGTTTTCTGTTAGTATTCTACTCTACTAAATTTGCCCTTGTGTGTTAATGTTCTTATAACTGGCTCTTTTATTATATGTTGACTAGTAGAGAGGTTAGAACAAGTTCCTCTTGTTCTCGTTCATTGTCCTTAATAAGCTATGTATCTTATTAACTTTGTCATTTAAATTTTCCTACATCTGTTCATTATTAATGTACTTTCCATCTTTTGTTAAAGATTGTCAGAGACTGTCAATGAAGGGACCAGTAATTCTCTGTCAACTTGTACAAAATCTGGTCCATCTCCTCTTTCTTCTCCAAATGGGAAGTTAACAGTAGCAAGTCCTAAGCGTGGGCAAAAGAGGGAAGAAGGATGGAAGGAAGTTGTAAGGAGGTGAGTGATCTTCATTTACAGCTAAATTCTTCCCACCATTACCAAGGTTGCAGACAAACTCAGTAAAACTAAATCTGGTCAAGAGACATCCTTGTTGTATTTCACATGCTAAAAAAAGTAAATGTTTTAAAAGCAGAAGTAAGGTGGTGGTAAATAACTCTAATCCCCTTGTAATTCTGTGTTGTTCTGGCTGTCCTAGAACTCACTGTGTAGGCCAAGCTGACCTTAAACTCAGAGTTCCAGCTGCCTCTGCCTCCTGAATACTGGGAATCTTTCATCAATGTGAGGATTTAAAATTAAAATGTGCCAGATGTGGTGGCACATTCCTTTAATGCTTGCACTTGGGAGGTGCAGGTAGGATGAGCAGGAGTTTAAGGTTACCCTCAGCTACACAGTGAATTTGGGGCCAGCCTGTACTGTTTGATGTTCTCATTTGTTCACAACAAACAAATAAGTAAAATTAAAATTGGCTTACTCTTCTTCCAAGGAACCTTAATTCAGTTGCCAGCACCCATACAGGACATCTCACTGCTTCCTGTAATTCTAGCTTGAAGAGATTGGACACCCTTTTCTGGCCTCCACAGGCACCTGCATATACATGCCATACAATCACATCAACACACATAAATTGAACCAGTTCTTCCAAGTTGTCCTGTGACCTCAACATGTACTCCCTGAACATGTGTGCATCACACACACACACACACCCCAATAAGATGTAAGAATCCTTGCAATTTTGCAAAGTGAGGCATGATAGTTCATGCCTGTAATCTAATTGCTTTACAGTTGGAGGCAAGAAGATTGTTTGATTTGGAAGCAAACTTAGGCTACAGAATGAGGCTCTGTCCTACACAGCCCAAACAGGCCTTGAATTAGTTCACTATAGAGCTTTGTATGACCTTAAATAAGTTCTGACCCTCCTGCCACTAACTCCCAGCACTTGGCAGGCTAACCTAGGTGATTCTATTTTTTTCCTTTTAACTTTTGTCTGATAGGCCTTCTTTTTCCTCGTTTGGCTTTACTAATTTTTATATATAGGTAATAAAATATTCAGAGAAATGAAGAATTTTCATATTATTTTTTGATACAATAAAAGGTAAACATGAAGGGTGCCTAAAAGAAGCCTTTCTTGACCCTTTATGCTAAATCAGATCCTTTAACCCTCCATGTTAATTTGTACCACCAGGATCTGCAGTGGCAGAGTGCACATCCATTTAGTACATGCTGCAGGGATATAATGGGATGATAGTCAAGAAAGCAAACAAGGTGACAAGTAGGCTAAGACAGCATCTCACTGTATAGATCAGGCTAGCCTGTAGCTCAGAGTTCCACCTGCTTCTGCCTCCCCTGTGCTGTTATTAAAGGGATCATTTGTTTGTCTGAATGAAGAATAAATAGAAAGCTGGGTGTGGTGGAATACCCCTTTAATCTCAGCAATTTGGAGGCAGGATCTCCGAAGCTATATAGTGAGATCCTGTATTTACTGTATATTTAAAAAACAAACAATAGAATAACTGTAAGATGCTTATTTTGCAATAATCTGTTCTCCATTTATAGAAAACACCTTAATTACATCTCTTATTGTCATTATAACTGCAAATAATGATTTATCTTAATTTATCTTTGCAACTTTTAAACAGGTCAAAGAAAGTATCTGTTCCATCAACTGTGATATCTAGAGTGATTGGAAGAGGTGGCTGTAATATCAATGCCATTCGGGAATTTACTGGTGCACACATAGATATTGATAAGCAAAAGGACAAGACTGGAGACCGGATAATAACTATAAGGCAAAGCTTTATTTTTACATATTC
This sequence comes from Phodopus roborovskii, assembly GCF_943737965.1. NCBI lineage: Eukaryota > Metazoa > Chordata > Mammalia > Rodentia > Cricetidae > Phodopus > Phodopus roborovskii. The sequence continues at coordinate 13,648,248 of NW_026126525.1, forward strand.
TTCTGGTTTATTATAATTGTAACTCAATGGAATGGAACTATTTGAGTAGCATTGTGTGTGTGTGTGTGTGTGTGTCTGTCTGTCTGTCTGTCTTAGGGCTTTTCTTATTGTGAAGGAAGACATTTAATTGGGGTGGCTCACTTAAGATCAAAAGTTCAGTCTTTTGTTATCATGGTGAGATATGGCAGCATGAAGGCAGACATGGCACTGGAGAAGTAACTGAGAGGGCGCATGTTCATACAGGGAGTATCAGTCCAAGTGTATCAGAATGCATGTGAATGCCAGAGGACAACATTAGGTGCTGATCTTCTGATGCACTTTACCATGTTTTGTTTTTTAATTTCTAAGTTGTGTTATATGTTCCCTCAGTGGTCAAAGACTCAGATCCCCTGGAACTGGAGTAATAGGCTCCCTGACATGAGTTTTGGAACTGAATTTGGATCCTCTGCAAGAACAATGCATGCTCTTAATCATTAAATAATCTTTCTAGCCACCCCCTTCTTCCTTTTGGGGGACAGGTCCCCTGAATTGCTTAGAATTTGCTGTGTAGGTACACATAGCTGGCTATTGAGTTGAAATGATGTACCTGTCTCCACCTTCCCACAAACATGCAGACACCATGGCCAGTGTTTTATTCTAATATGTTCTGAGGTCACACTTAGTTTCCTCTGTGTGTGTCTACTCGTGTGCGTGCCCACGCGTGCTCACGCTCACACTGCAGAGACCAGGGAATAATTCCCCTCCCATGGTCTATCACTCTGTCTTGGCCCTTGAGGTAGTATTTCTCAGTGTGCCCTAAGCTTGAAAGCTTGGTGTTTAGGCTAGTCTGGTTGTACAGAGAGCTGCCAGGATCCTCTCTAATTAATAATGCTGAGGTTACAATGAGGTTACAACCATGTGTGGCTATCTCTAGCTTATATGTGTTGGGGATTTGAACTCATTTTCTTATTCACTAAGACATATCCCCAGGCTTTATGTTTTTAAAGAGTAATAATTATATGAGAATTGTAACATACTTCTTTATAATCTCTGCAGAGGCGGGCAGCTCTCTGTGACTTCAGGGCCAGCCTGGTCTTCATAGTGGGTTCCTGGACAGCCAGGGCTGTGTATGGCGACCTTGTCTCAAAAAAGTGTTGTGGGGAGGGGGATTATATTATTATTCCTAGTCCTTTAATAAATAAATAAAACAGTGGGGGCTTAGAATAGTAACTCAGCAGTCATTGCAAAAGACCTGGAGTCAGTTCTCAGCACCCACCTGGTAGCTTATAGCCATTTAACACTTACACTCGGGAATATCGGTAAGTCCTTTTTAAGAAAGCCACTTAAGACAGGTGGTATAGGTTAGTGGTAGGGAACTTAGCTAGCTTGTGAAAGCCTGCCAACACCTTCCATGTGCATACAAAGGAAAAAAAAGCTAAAATTTGCTGATCTTTAATAATTTATTATTTCCAGAATACCTAAAAATTTATGATAATATTGTCCTTGCACCCTTTGGTTTATCTGCTGTGTATCTGTGTGTGTGAGTGAGTGAATATCTGCACGCAACTGACTATATTACTAGAAAGTACTGATGTTAGCGCTAACTCTAGGGACATTTTTTTTTTTTTTTTTTCTGTTGGTCAACATACAGGGGTGGCACTGAATCAACAAGACAAGCAACTCAGTTGATCAATGCTTTGATCAAGGATCCAGACAAAGAAATTGATGAACTTATTCCAAAGAATCGTTTGAAAAGCTCCTCAGCAAATTCCAAAATTGGGTCCTCAGCACCTACCACCACTGCTGCTAATAGTTCCTTAATGGGAATAAAAATGACGACTGTAGCTCTGTCATCGACATCCCAAACTGCCACAGCGCTCACTGTGCCTGCTATCTCTTCTGCATCCACTCATAAAACCATTAAGAACCCAGTGAATAATGTGAGGCCTGGTTTTCCAGTCTCTCTTCCATTAGCATATCCTCCTCCACAGTTTGCACATGCTTTGCTTGCTGCTCAGACTTTCCAGCAGATCCGTCCACCAAGGTTGCCCATGACCCACTTTGGAGGTACTTTTCCACCAGCTCAATCCACTTGGGGTCCTTTTCCTGTCAGGCCTTTGAGCCCTGCCAGAGCTACTAACTCGCCTAAGCCTCACATGGTGCCTCGCCATAGCAATCAGAATAGCAGTGGTTCTCAGGTGAATTCTGCAGGTTCTTTAACTTCAAGTCCAACAACTACAACCAGTTCATCAGCTTCCGCGGTGCCTGGTACATCTTCAAATGGCAGTCCAAGTTCTCCTTCAGTCAGAAGGCAGCTCTTTGTCACAGTTGTGAAGACATCTAATGCTACAACCACAACAGTCACAACTACAGCAAGCAACAACAGCACTGCACCCACAAACGCCACATATCCTATGCCTACTGCCAAAGAACACTACCCAGTATCCTCCCCATCCTCCCCATCACCACCAGCCCAGCCAGGAGGGGTTTCTAGAAATAGCCCTTTGGATTGTGGAGCAGCATCCCCAAATAAAGGGGCATCTTCCGAACAGGAAGCTAGTAGTCCGCCAGTAGAAACCTCCAATAGGCCCCCACACAGCAGCAGTTCTGGGAGCTCATCAGGTCATTCCACTCAGCAGCAGCCTCCGGGACCTGTTTCTCAGGAGCCAAGAGCACCTCTTCAGCAGACTCAGGTTCCTTCCCCAGATGTGAGAATGACTGTTCCCCCTACAGCAACAAGCTCTGCTCCAGTGGTGGTGCCTTCTACTGCGCCTGTGACACACCCTATGCCTCACACACAGATGGGGTGTTCCCAGCCTCCTAAGATGGAAACCCCTGCTATTAGACCTTCTTCTCACGGCACAGCTGCCCCTCACAAGAATCCAGCTCCAGTGCAGAATTCATCTGTTGCAGTCCTCAATGTCAATCACATTAAAAGACCTCATAGTGTCCCCTCTTCTGTCCAGCTACCTTCGACCTTAAGTACACAAAGTGCTTGTCAGAATTCAGTACATCCAGCAAATAAGCCTGTTGCTCCCAACTTCAGTGCTCCTTTACCATTTGGGCCCTTTAGCACATTGTTTGAAAACAACCCTACAAATGCTCACGCCTTCTGGGGAGGATCTGTTGTTTCATCTCAGTCAACACCAGAATCCATGCTGTCCGGAAAGTCCTCATATTTGCCAAATTCAGATTCTTTACATCAGTCTGATACTTCCAAAGCACCAGGTTTTAGGCCGCCATTACAGAGACCTGCTCCAAGTCCCTCAGGTGAGTTTATTGTTTTTGACCTTCTGTAGTTTGTATTTCACATGGTTGATAGAAAAGTTCTTGACTATGTTTTGATGTATTTGCTCTTTAATTAGGGTACTTGGACAGAGAGGGGGTTTTTGTTGCCCTGCTGTTTTTGAAACAGGTTCTCCTGGAATTCACTATGGAGACATGCTGGCCTTGAATTCAAGCCTTTGCTTTCTGAGCACAGGGATTAAAGGTGTGGGCTGCGGTGCCCAGTTCCTGCAGGATTTCGTTTTATTTTTGTGGTCATAGTTAAACCCATTGTTTTTTGTGAAGACGGGGGGGGGGGGGGGGGGGGTTAAATTATTTCGCCAGAACCAAGATAACTGATAAATAGGTATTTATAAGGGAAGGACTTACACAGATAAGAGTAAATAACCACTGGGTCTTCTTGCTCCAGAAGATGCAGTCTTTACTCTTTCTTTGTTCTCTGCAACCCAGGAGAGCATTCCCGCTCCTCCTATACCTTAAGGAGTCATATCTGTACCTGAAACCATACCCAAAAAGTGAGTCCACTACTAACAAGTTAAGAGGCAAGGCAAGATGCCACTCTTAGTTTTTCGTGCTAGACAAGCAATTGGGGGGGGGGTACCAATCTCAGTTCCCTCCTGCCCTTCTATTCTATCCTCCCCTAACCTCCCACTTCTCTCTCTCTCTCTCTCTCTCTCTCTGTCTCTCTCTCTCTCTGTCTCTCTCTCCCTCTCTCTCTCTCACACATACTCATGCACACAAGAGTCAGTAGATAGAGTCTGTCCCATCACCACTTGGAGGCAGGACCACAGGCTTCCCCTCTGTTTCTAGGCTGAGTAAGGTGTCATTCCATAGAAAATGAGCTTTAAAAAAAAAAAGAAGAAGAAACCCAGTTCATGAACTAGGGATAGATCCTGGTCCCACTGCCAGTGACCCCACAAATTGCCCAAGATGTCCACTTTAACCTGCAACCTGCATTCAGGGGGTCTAGTTTGGCCTTATGCAGGTTCCTCAACTGTCAGTCTGGAGCCATTGAGCTCCTGTTCAGGTCAACTGTTAACTATGGGTTTCCCCATAATGGTCTTGATCCCTATCCCTTTGCTCATGCTATCGCTTCTCCCTTTCTTAGTCTGGACTCTGGAAGTTCAGCACAGTGCTTAGCTGTGGATCTCTGCATCTGCTTCCATCAGTTACTGGATGAAGGTTCTATGCTGACAGTTACGGTAGTCCTCAATCTGATTTTAGGGAAGGACAGTTCAGGCACCCTCTCCACTATTGTTTAGAGTTTTATCTGGGGTCATTCTTGTGTATTCCTAGAAACTTCCCTAGTGCCCTCTGTCAAGATAAGATATTTCTTTCCTTGCTCTCCCTTTTTGTCCTTCCCTCAATCTGAGCATATTGTTCCCTCATGTTCTCTTCCCTACTCCTTACCTCTCCTGTCCTCCTCCCCCCACACCCCAAAAGCTCCCAATTTACTCAGGAGCTCTTGTCTATTTCCTCTTTGTATGTCTCTTAGGGTCTTCTTTGTTACCTAGACAAGCACTTAAGCACTTTCTTTACCAGTGAGATACACCCCAAGCATTATATGCATTTAGTGTATTTATTTTAAAATCATTTAAAAGCTACAGTAAATTTTATCTTGAATTTCCCATAAATAAATAAATAGGTCTCCTCTCCCCCTCATTGGGGAAAAAAAAAGGCTTGTGGGATGTTTCTGATAATGGAACCAATTAGATAGAGGCTGAAGAACAGCCTTAAGTTTGAGGCCAGTCTTCGTCATACCCTATCTTGGGGGGAAAAAAAAACAAAACAGAAGGGCATGGTGATGCAGGCTTGTAATCCAAGCATGTGGAACGCTATTTTCAGCTACATACTGACTCCCTTAGCTACAGGAGATCCTTTCTCAGAAGAAAAGGGAGAAAACATAGGTTTTATACTAATAAAGTAATGCCAGCAAACACTGAATAACTACCAGTTTTATTAAATTCAAATTTCTGTTTTTAGACATCTTTATCATCCCAAAACAATAGCAGAGCATTGGTGGTGCACTCCTTTAATCCCAGCACTTGGGAGGCAGAGGCAAGTGGATCTCTCTGAGTTTGAGTCCAGCCTGGTCTACAGAGCTAGTTCCAATGACAGCCAGAGCTGTTAAACAGAGAAAAACCTGTCTACAAACAAACAAACAAATACAACATCTAATGTGGTAGCCATTAGCTATCTCTTCTATTTCTGTTTAAGTTGGTGAAAATTCACCGAGTGTGGTGATGAACATCTTTAATTCCTGCCTTGGGAGTCAGAGGCAAACAGATCTCTGTGAATTCCAGGCTAGCCAGGGCTACATAGTGTGACCCTGTCTTCAAAATAACAGCACTTTATCTTCGTAGTCAAGGTGTAAGTACTGAGATCATTTCTGTCCTGATTTTTGTTTTTTCAAGATGTTTTCTCTTGTGTGGCACTAGCTGTCTGGGTACTCATTCTGTAATCTAGGCGTGTCAAGTGCTGGGATTAAAGGTGTGTGCTAGCGTTGCTCAGGGGAGAGCCTGTCTTTTAAAAAAGAAGGAGAAGAAACAATTTTGAGTTAAGCCAGAACATTGAGTAATTGAGAAAATCCATGTGATTGATAGATGGACTATGGTCTGTGGTCCATATGACCACATCCTATTTTTAAAGAATGTTTTGTTTTATAAACGGGGTTGGATTTTGTTTTCTGAGACAAGGTCTCTATGGCCTGGAGCTCACCATAAATAATTCATGCTTGTTTCAGATTCAGAGGCCTTTGAACTTAGCAGGCTAAGAAATGTTACAGTTCTCCTCCTTGGCCTGTTACAGACATGAACCACCTAAGACTGGCTTTATTGGTGTGTTTATTTGTTGGTTTTATTTCTTAAGGATAGTTGTACTGTACTAGTTGGCCTGGTCCTTAGAATTATACCTTCTCCTATATGTGTTTTTCCTGCATAAATATATGTGCACCAATGTGTGCCTGGTGCCAAGGGAAGTAAGAAGGTGTTGGTTCCCATGGAGGTTAAGTTATCCTATGAATGCTGGGAGCCAATCTTTAGTCTTCTGCAAGAATAACAAGTGCTTCTTAATTGCTGAGCCTGCAGCTTCCTACCCTACACATTTCTTTCATGGTGCACGCCTTTAATGGGGGGGGGGGGCAGGAGTTCAAGGCCATCCTAGTCTATAGAGCTAGTTCCAGGACAGCCAGGGCTGTTAAATAGAGAAACCTCTCTCAAAAAACAAACACAAAAATACATACATATGCGCACATAAATACCACTCTCGTTCATCTTTTTATGAGGGAGTGGTTCTGAGAAAGGGTCTTCTTCCTTTAGCCTACACTTGTCACGTGGCCATTCTCAACCTCATGATGTATATGAATGACCATGTGAGATATCGTGTGCGTGTATGAGATAGTCTCTTACAGTCTTGGTTGGCCTTGAATTGATATGTAGCTGAAGATGACCTTAATTTGACCCTCTTGATTCTCCCAGATGCTGGCATTGGTGGTATTTGCCACCACATCCAGCTAAGAATTTTTTCGTATTGTTTTTTGAGACAGGTTGCCCTGGGTGTCCTGGAACTTGCCCTGTAGACCAGGCTGGCCTTGAAATCACAGAGATCTGCCTGCTTCTGTCTCCTGAGTGCTGGTATTAAAGGCATGTGCTGCCACCGCCACCCAGCTGAATTTCTTTTTAAGTAACAAAAATACTTTCTTGAGTTGCATTTATGTGATTTTTCCAATGATGTCTTCTAGGAATAAGCAGTGAATAAAGGTGATCTTCTACATTACAGGAATTGTCAACATGGACTCACCATATGGTTCTGTAACACCTTCTTCTACACATTTGGGAAACTTTGCCTCAAGTCTTTCAGGAGGTCAAATGTATGGGCCTGGAGCACCTCTTGGAGGAGCACCTGCAGCTGCTAACTTTAACAGACAGCATTTTTCCCCACTTAGTTTGTTGACTCCATGTTCATCAGCATCAAATGGTGAGTGATCTGTATCCCAAAAGAAAAGGTTATTTTCTTATAAACAGAGGGTTGAAGCTCTTCAAGTGTAGCCTCAAATTCACCATGTAGTCAAGGATGACCTTGAGTCTGAACTTTCTGCTTCCAGTTCCCACATGCTGGAATTAGAGACATATGCTACTGCTGCTCACTCTACGTTTGGGATTTTCAACTTCACCATCATTTTAATGCTGCAAAAACTTAAAATTTTTAATTCTTGACAATCTGTAATGTCAATAACATCTATAGGTTTAAAACTATCGGGCCTGGAGAGATGGTTCAGTACAGTAGCACTTGCTGCTGTTGGAGGGTCCAGCTTTGATTCCCAGAAGCCATGTAATAACCATTTATAACTACATTCCATGGCATCTCGCCCTTTCTGACCTTCATGGGCACCAAGCACATATGTACACACGTGAATGAAAGCAAAACATTAATAGACATAAAATTGTTCATCGCTGCCTTTAAAACCTACTTAATTAATGGTTCATGGTACCCGGTTATCTTGGCATGTGAAGCATGTGTTCTGTTTGACCATGTCCCTACCTCATTCCTGTTTAGTGTTAATTTACATTTACTTTTTAAATACAACTAGTGAGTAAAAAGATTTCTAGCTTTACAAAAAGTGTGACTATTAGTCTAGCATGATGGGACCAGTCTCAACTGTAGACTGAATTCCAAAGCAGTCTGGACAGTAATGTGAAAACTGTCTTAAATACAAACACTTGCTATGTAAATACCACCTTGTTTTGGTTTGGAGCCTGTCCTGGGACTCACTCTGAAGGCGCAGCTAGCCTTGAACTCAGAGATCCGCCTGCCTCTGCCTTCTGCATGCCCAGCTCCACCTATAAATCTTATCTACTTAACTAGCTTAGCAAAACATACTCACCCTCTACAGTATATGCTTATTGTATCATCAGTCATGACTTGGAAACTCCAAAATACTTTAAGTAAAGTAGAAAGTAAATATTTAAAGAATTGTGCTGCCTTTTTTTTTTTTTTTTTTTAAATAAGTACTGGAAATTGAATCTAGATCTTGAAAAAGGTAGTCAAGCTCTCTGTGATTGATCTGTAATCTCAGCCCCCTTTTACTTACTGTAAAATAAATTTTATCCTTTATTTTTATTTCAAGTGTATGTTTTTTTGACTTATATGTATGTCTGCACACATGTGTGTTTAGTACCTGTTGTGCCAGAAGAGGGTGTCAGATCATCTGAGACTAGAGTTTATGGTGGGAATTGTAGAGCAGCCAGTGCTCTAACCACTAACCCCTGTCTTCAGCAACTCCCCCCACACACAACCCCACGTGTGTGTGTGTGTGTGTGTGTGTGTGTGTGTGTGTGTGTGTGTGTGTACCAGGCTGACCTCAGACTGTGCACTACCACTGGCCAGCTGCCTTGAGTGCTTCTTTCAATTCGATACAGATTTTCATTTAGTTGCTCAGACTACTTCCATACCCTTTTACCTTGTTTAAATTATGTGCTTATTATTTCCACTTTTTGTACCAAACCTGATTTTTGTTCCCTTTACTAGTAATTCATAAAACAATTTGAGTTTCTATGTAAATACTTAATGTTAAGAATCACAGCTTGGGTTAGTTGTGGTAGCATGTACCTGATTCTAGGCTTGCAAGGCTGAGGCAGAGGTAGCATGCGTTGAATATGTTTCAAAAAGCCAGAACTCATGTTCCTTACGTTTTTGTTTGTTAGACATTTTTCCAAAACTATGTGCTGTGGAATATCAACAGGATATTATAAAACAAAGATGATGAGGAATTGCTTCTGATTAGTATTTTATCAGCATATATAAAATTCTATAAGGCAGCCTGGTGTCTCTTGGCAACTGTCCCCCCCAAGTTAGAATTCACAGATTGTTTGCATACAGAATTCCTTTGTTTTTGCATCGTAGCACCTGTCTTAGTTATTTTTCTGTTGCTGTGAAGGCAACATGATCATGCAGTTTAACAGAAGGTAAGAGTTTAAGGGGAATTAGAGTTACAGCGGCTTATAGTCATGACCAGCATTGTGAGGAGCATGGCAGCAGGCAGGCATACATAACACTGAAGTCTGGAGTGTGAGACAGAGGAGGGTGAGCACTAAAAGGGAATGGCCCACCACCAGTGTCCCAATCTCTTCCCACAAGACCATACCTCCTTTGCCTTCTCAAACAACTCTGGCAAATGGAGACATATATTCAAACATGAGTTTATGAGGGCCATTCTCATTCAAACAATCACTTTCCTCTATGCCCTCATAGGTTTGTGGCCATATCATAATACAAATGCACTGAATAGTTTCAAAAGACCCATAGTATTTCAGTCTCAAGGCTATTTAAAAGCCAATATTTCTTTTGAGACTCAAAGCAATCTCTTAATTACATGACCCCCTCCATAAAATCCAAAAGCAAATCATATACCTACAACATTAAATGGCAGAGAATATACATTACCATTCCAAAAGGGAGGAAGGGGACCACAGTGAGGAAATACCACAGCAAACTTGAGGCCGGAACCCAGCAGGGCAAATTCCAAATCCTGTAACTCTTGTTTGTCTCTTGTCAAACTTAGCTTCAGTGGCTTTCCTTAAACCACCAGGGAAGATTCAAAACCCCTTTACTCCTGTATCCTCAGTAAGTTTAAAGCCAGACCACATGTTTATGTTGCCTAATTCCAAAGGAATCTGCTTCCTCTCCCCCCCTCCCCTGAATTACATTTGCATGAGTTGATTTGTTGCCTTTCTGTGTGGCACATGCTTTCCGGTAATTTCTTACCATTTTCTTGATAAATTGGAAGCTTAGTTGGGTGGGGTCTTGCCCCAAGGACACCACTCCTTTCATTTCATTCTGCCTAAAGCCTCTTCTGATCTTTCAGCACAAGCCTTGGGTCCAGTGTTAAATTTCCTGGTGCCCTTTTTCTCCTTTGATTGTGTATTTTACTTTTCTTTTTGCTCAGCTTTCTCATTTTCATTGTAGAGCTGCATAAGAATGATTGCTAACAACCAAGTGGCAAAGTCAAGTTTTAGCCTGTTTTGAAACCCTGTGGCTTTGGAGCCTGTCCTGGAATCTTGTAGACCAGACTGGTCTCGAAGTCAAAGAGATAAGCCTGCCTCTACCTCCTAAGTGCTGGCATTAAAGGCATATGCCACCACCGCCCAACTGTAAAGGGAATTGTTAATTGACCTAAATAATAAAAAGCCAGTGAAATTACTCCAAAACTTTTCAGTTTCAGGCAGATTCTTGGAACAAGTGCAATTTTTGTCAGAGTGTCACATGAATAGTCTCTACTCAAGTTGCTACAAGTTTTGCTCCTCTCTGACACCTCTTGCACTTGGCCTCCACAGTGAGCACAGCTCTCAGCACTACTGTCTTGGTTATACATACTAGGATGGCTCGATGAGTGCTACATAAGAGAGTGTTCAATCACTAGTCTAAAGTCCCAAAGGCTTCCAGATTCTTCCAAAAGAGAACAAGGTCAGGCAGGCCTGTTGCAGCAATAGCCCATTTCCTGGTACTACCTTTTTTCTATCTTAGTTTACTTTTTCATTTTTGTGAAGAGACCATGACAAGGCAATTTATAGAAGAAAGAGTTCATTAGGGAAGTGTGAGTTCATAAGGATCATGACAGCAGACCATGGACTCTTCCCTAGGGGTGGCACAAAGACAGAAAAGCTAACTGGGAACTGCTTGGGTTTTTGTTTGTTTAAGACTGTTACTCTACAGAGCCCTGGCTGTCCTGAAACATAATACAGAGAGACAACCTGCCTCTGATTCCAGAGCGCTGGGATTAAATGCATGTGCTTGGGCCTTTGACTCCTCAGAGCCCATCTCCAGTGACATATCTCCAACATGACCATACCGCCTAATCATTTTCAAACAGTTGTACCAACAGGGGACCAAGGATTCATTCAGAAACAGTAGTTTGCAAAGAATAGAGTAAGGGAAATTTTGGTTTTTCGAGACAGGGTTTCTCTGTGGCTTTGGAACCTGTCCTGGAACTAGCTCTTGTAGACCAGATTGGTCTCGAAGTCAAAGAGATCAGCCTGCCTCTACCTCCCAAGTACTGGCATTAAAGGCATATGCCACCACCGCCCAACTGTAAAGGAAATTGTTAATTGACCTAAATAATAAAAAGCCAGAGTCAGATACAGAGGGAAGTGCTGAGAGATCATAGAGAAGGAACAAGCCACAGCACACCTTACCTCTTCATCGTCTCTGCAGAAAAGAGAGCAATTTCTTTTTTATCCCTGCTTATATCCTGTTTCTGCCCAGCTATATCACTTCCTATCTGTCTGTACAGACCTCCATGGTTAGTTAGTGGCAAGCTCCATTCTCTGATCCCTAGACAGGCTTTATTTGTGCAAGAAAGATGTCACCACAGGACCCCCTTTTTTCTCCCAATATTTTAAAAAAGTTACAGCTAATTTGAGAAAAAATATGTATAATATTTTTCAATATCTTTTACGTACGCTTAATACATCTACAGTGAGTTTCTTTACTGATACTGGTAAACAGGGAAAACTGTACTATTTAGTCTTTAACTCTTGGAGACCCAAGAAAGAAATAATATTAGCTGAGTAAACAGGAAGCTTGAGCAAGCGACTTCCAAAAAATGTGAGAAATGATATAAACAGCTGGTTGCCTGCACAGTCAACCAAGACAATGTTGGAGCATCCGTCTTCAGCCTATAGGCCTAGCATATCTGACATTTTTGTAAACCAGGATAATCTGAAGGACTGAACCACCTTTTCTTGGCGAGGTTTGCAGTCACTCTTTTCTGTGTCCTGTTTGTCCAATTTGGATATCATACTGTGATCAGTTGAGGCAAGGGCACTTAGAGTTTGAGGGCAAGTAGATTTTGAGGGAACCTGGGATATAATATAACTAATTTGGTAAAGTGCTAACTTTGGGGATTTGGTCTCCCAATACTGCATAAACCAGGCGTGGCAGCATGTACCTAGATAGAATCTCCCACCTATCACTCAGGGTCAAGGACTGAAGAATTGTCTTGCTGAGTAAAAATACTTGCTATGTAAACATAAGGAGCTGAGTTCAGATCCCAGTGTCCAAGTAAAAAAACAAGGCAGGGTGGCCTGTACTTCCCTGTTAATTGCAGATCTGTGATGGTTGGAGCCAGGAAAGGAAACCCTAGAACTTGCTACTGCCACACTAGCTCCTGCTCCAATGAGAAACCCTGTCTTAGAGGCAGAGTGATAGAGCAGGGTGCCTAACATCCTCCTGTGGCTTACACACCTGCAGAGCAACAAGTGCATAGACCACATTCAGACACACAAAGCATTCAAGATTGTCCTTATCTGTATAGGGTAACTAAGTGGGCACACACTTAATTTAAACAGTATTCTTTTAATTGCTTTCATTTTATATTTTAGCAGCAAGTATTGACTTGATTAAATATTAAGCCAATAATTTATTAAATGAGTAACTGACTACTTTATAGCATTGAGATCATTATAATCTACCATAAAATCCATGGTTTTTTTTTTTTTTTTAACAAAGTGTGTGTGTGTGTGTGTGTGTGTGTGTGTGTGTGTGTGTGTGTGTTATTTAGGGTAGAGCCCAGGGCCTCATGAATGCCACAAGCACTATATCAGTGAATTGAATTACTGTTCAAGACAATCTTATGTAGCTTAGACTGGCCTTGAACCTTGAACCTTTAGTCTTCCTTTCTTTTGTTTGAGACAGGGTCTCACTAAGTAGCCTTTGCTAGCCTGGAACTTGCTAGGTATTCCAGTATGCCCTCAAACTCACAGAGATCCTCCTTTCTCTGCCTCCAGAGTGCTAGGATCACAGGTGTACAGCACCATGTGTGGCTGCAGTCTGAAGCTCTGTGATTACGGATGTACACCATCATGCCCAGCTTAAAAAAATTTTTTTTAATAGTTTATTTAACTTTCATTAATGTGCTGGTGTCAGATTCCCTGGAACTGAAGTTATAGACAGTTTGTGTGCTGCCATGTGGGTGCTGGGAATTGAACCGGGGTCCTCTGGAAGAACAGCCATTGTTCTTATCCACTAAGCCATCCCTCCAGGCCCTTAAACATTATTCTTAAAGCAGAAGAGAAAATTACTTCAAAGGAGGATAAGAAAGTAACGCGAGTAAAATGAAGTATAATGGTGTATATATATATGAAAATGGCTCAGAATTTCCTATATTTGGATGCAAATCAAAAACTAATTACAAATACTACTCTTGTATCTCAGCTTTCCTTGGAAAATGCATATTTTAAGATAACTTCATATTTCAAAATGTCTTTTTCCAGAATCTCCCGCACAGTCGGCATCCTCTGGCGTTCGTGCACCATCTCCTGCCTCATCATCAGTACCTTTAGGGTCTGAAAAGCCCAGCAATGTCTCTCAGGACAGGAAAGTTCCAGTCCCTATTGGGACTGAGCGTTCTGCACGTATCAGGCAAACTGGAACTTCCGCTCCATCTGTTATTGGGAGTAATTTGTCTACATCAGTAGGACATAGTGGCATCTGGTCCTTTGAAGGGATTGGTGGCAATCAAGGTATGATGTGCTGTCATGTTACTGGAAATTAAGTTTAGCTATAGTATTTTAACAAATTTCACGTCTTTTCTAGATTTTTGTTTACATGTGTGTGTGATTCTTTTTTCTGCAAGTATGTCTGTGCAACATACATGTATCTAGTGCCTAAAGAGGCCAGATGCAAGCATTAGGTCCCCTGAAACTGGGATTACATCCAGTTGTTAGCTGCCATGTGAGTGCTGGGAATCAAACCCAGTTCCTTTGGAAGAACAGCCATTGCTCTTAACCACTGATGCATCTCTCTCTGGCCCTCATTGTTTCCTTAAAGGAATTGATCTCTCCAGTTAGACTAATCAGCTTATTTTAGTTCTGGTTTCATGGTCTTTCCCATTGTACTTACTTTTCTCTGAAATTAACATAATGCATGTAAAGAATTTTGGCTTTTTGAGAATCTCTTGTATGCTAGGCTAGCCTTGAATTTACTGTGTAGCCAAGAGTAGTTAGTCTTGAACTCCTGATTCTTTTGCCTTTACCTCATAATAGTTTAATTACCAGTGTTTGCCATATTGCCCTAGGCTGGCCTACTTGTATCTCAGTTTGCCATATTAAAATGTTGGTATTTTCTTTGAGATCTTTTGGCTTTCTCTTAGCTTTTATTTTCTTTTGTGGTTTTTTTTATTGTCATTGTTTCTGATGTTGCTGTTTAAGTGAATACATTTTTATTTAAGGGATTTCTCACGTGTATCCTTCAATATCCATCAAGGTTACTCGTGGTCTAGATTTCTTATGCTAGCCCTGATATATCCAGGTGCACTGTCAGCCTATTTACCACAGTTCTTTTGTGTATTTTTTTTTTTAATCTTTGCACGAAGTAGTGAAATTCGTGACAACTTCTAAGTTCTCTGTCTGAAATCTTTAGCATCTGATGTCTTCAAACATTTTACTTTAGGAACTGTTTAAGGATAGACCTACATCTCATTTTTTGCCCCCACCCCCAACAAGAATGAGTTTATATCCTGTTCATTTCCAAAGTATTATGTTCAGGCATATTGTGGATCTGCTGTAGGATATGTCAGTATCTAAAATCAAAGGACAGTTATAGCTAGTTAATTGTCTTGTACTTCCTTCCCACAGACTTACCGTAAAAAAAGCAAATCCACACATTTACTATATCAGGCATTTGCTACTACTATGTGTAGTCTTTTGTTATGTTTTATGAAACTTCACTAAGAAGTATGGAAACGATTGCTGTAAAAATACAGAAATAGATTATTTTAAAAGAACAGTTTGCAACAAGTTTAAATAGAACTTACAAGTATTTCTTTTAAACTGCCTATTGATTTTGAATGTTATCAACTTTTGTTTATTTCTTTTTTTTTTTTTTTTTTTTTTTTTTTTTTTTCTTTCTTAGACAAAGTGGACTGGTGTAACCCTGGGATGGGAAATCCTATGATTCACAGGCCAATGTCTGACCCAGGAGTGTTTTCACAGCATCAAGCAATGGAGCGAGATAGTACAGGAATTGTAACTCCTTCTGGTAC
This sequence comes from Phodopus roborovskii, assembly GCF_943737965.1. NCBI lineage: Eukaryota > Metazoa > Chordata > Mammalia > Rodentia > Cricetidae > Phodopus > Phodopus roborovskii. The sequence continues at coordinate 13,663,549 of NW_026126525.1, forward strand.
ATTCCATCAGCATGTTCCTGCAGGATACATGGACTTTCCTAAAGTTGGGGTAACTTAAATAAGCATTTTTGTTGTTACTAAATGTTTTTCTCATTCCTAGTCATCTCTCATTTCCAAACAGAGCATCTGTGTCATTCTGTTGGGCTTTGCAAGCCAAACTGGCTAAGATAGAAGTATTCACACACACACACACACAGTTTCCTAGTCACTTAAGAGACTTCTGTTTTAGGAGTCTGTTTGTTTGTGTTGGGATATGTTGTTTCTTATTTTTTTTTTTTTTTAGATTTTTATTTTAATTATTTGTATATGTGGGTATGTATGTGCACATGGGTCAAAGAGGGCATTGTACACAAAATCATGAGACATCTAGAGTAAGAGCTAAGAATTAAAATGAGGTATTCTGTAAGAGCAGCACACTGTTTCCACTGTGGAGCTGTTTCTCCAGCCCAGTTAGAACTCTTTCTATAGCTGGGGATGACCTGAATGTCTGGTCTTCTACAGCACCTCCCATGTGCATGCCTGTGATAGGCGTGAGCTGCCTTGTCTGCTTTCAGTGGAATGCTTTCTGAAAAATTCTTTGAACATGCTATTGCCCTTTATAATGTGAGCTTGTTTTTTATTTTGTTCATGAATCAGGCCCTCAACCGTGGTCTTGAACTCGTTTAATAGACCCAAGCTGGCTTCAAACTCAAAAGAGACCTACCTGCTTCTGCCTCCTGGGTGCTGAGAAGAAAGGCCTGGGCCAGCTATACTCTGCTAACTGAGCTCATGTCAATAATACATAGGCTCTGTGAATAATGTACACATTCATAAAGTCATTTGAGGTGTTAAAATTAGTTTTAGGATTTTGACTCTGATTTGTTTGGTTGTTTTTTTTTATTTCTATACTATGATGGTATGTATATATCCCCGTCTCACCTAAAACACCCTGTAAACCAGGCTGCCTGTGTTTGCCTCCCTAGTGCCTCTTTTTGTTTGCTCTGACAAAATTCCACATAGTCCTTGCAAGATTATTTATTAGAAGTGGGGGAGGAGCAAAGAAAAAGGAAACAATGATGTGGATGTTAATCTCTCTTTCTTTACCCCCTTTGTTTAAGGGTATGCCTTTTTCTGTGTATGGGAATGCAATGATTCCTCCAGTAGCACCTCTCCCCGATGGTACTGGAGGACCCATATTTAATGGCCCTCATGCTGCAGACCCTTCTTGGAATTCACTGATAAAGATGGTTTCAAGTTCCACAGAAAATAATGGTCCTCAAACGGTAAGGCTGATTATTTAGTAAGCAGTCACTTAGATGTTTACAAAACACAAGACAAATAGAATTTAGGTAAAAGTAATAGATCACAATGAATATAGCCAGAAGAAATTGACTATACCTGAAATGCATTGGAAACCTTTATAAAATGATACTTAGAGTTATTTAACTAATTATAGAAAGGCATGTTATTACATATTTTATTCTGTAGCAGATGGTATGTAGAAGAATTTTAATTGTAGATCTGGACATGGCAGTGCACACCTATCCCAGCACTCAGCAGGTAGATCTCTGAGTTAAAAGTCATCCTGGTCTTCATAGAAAGTTCTAGGCTATATAGGGCTACATAGTAAGACCCTATTCAAAAACAAAAGTAGCAAGTAGCAAAGTGATCTTCATGTAATGTAACTTTATGCTCAGAGTAAAATTCATTAATATGTAAAGAGCTATACAGTCTTAACGCTTTAACAGTGTCATGCCAAAAAAAATGTGTATAATTGAAAACTTAAGGAATGACTGTACACTAGGATGGGCTCCTCTCCCCCCAACAGGCCTTGCTCTGTCACTAGCTATCCCAGGCTGATCTGCTTCAGCTGCCCATGGGCTAGGATCATAGGCACAAGCAACCATGCTTGACTCATGCTTAAGTTACTTGGGTGTATGCCTGAAAAATTGTCCTTTCACAGCAACCTTTATTTTGCCAAACAGCTCGTTTTTAAATTGCTTGAGTATCACCTCTTGTTAGTGTTTCAGAAAAAGTTTGAGGTGTGGTTTGGTGACAGCATATGCTGAGCATTCTCAAGGTCCCAGTCAGATGTGGGGCATTGCTCCTTTTTCCTGTTGTTTCCTAATATATTGCAGATTTTTTTTTTTTTTTAAATGGTTTGGGGTTTTTTGTTTGTTTTTTTTTTCTTAATTTGTGTGTGTGGGTATTTTGGCTGCATGTATGTCTACACTACATGCATCCCTTATGTTCAGAAGGAGACCCTGAACTAGAAATAGACTAGACAGGAGAAAACTGCCATGTAGGCCCTGTTAATGAAGCTCAAGTTCTCTGTGGAAGAGCACCTGTGTGTTGAACTATTAAGCCATGGCGCCAGTCCCCTGTGCTCCTCCCCGAGCCTTGTTTTTTTCCCCCTCTCAGTTTGACTGGTCTCAAGTAGCCCAGGCTGTCCTTGGGATTCACTGTGCATTATGAGGATGACCTTGAACTCCCAAGTATTTCCTTTTCCATATACCTGACTATATGTTGAAGATTGAATGAACTTAGTTCATAGATACTTTTTTTTTAAGGAATATTATTTTAACCTAAATACCTGTTTAATTTGTATTTGGTGAAATGTATGCTCTATATTTGTAGGTGTGGACCGGACCCTGGGCACCTCACATGAACAGTGTGCACATGAACCAGCTTGGCTGATGAGGATAAGCCTGTTAGCCTGCAGATTCCTTTCATTCAGAGGAAATCACAAGTGGCCGAGAAACATTTTTTTATGCTCCCAAATCATTCTACTGATGTGCTTGACTGAAGTGTGTAGGCTTTTTGCAGAAGAACTTACTAACTGACCTATTTTCTGTGAACATTTGTGACTGCCCATTCTCCATTGTCATCCGTTTTTACCTTAGTTAGCATTTTTCTTACCATTTCCTTCTTTCTTCCCCTCTTCTTTGGACATAACTTTCTGTTGAAGCTGTTCTTTGGCTGGTTGGTTTTAGTACTGTAAACTGCTTCTGAGCAAACACGGAAATTTAGCAAAATTATGTAAACTTGATCCTGAAGTTTTAGAATGGCAAATAAATGTACAATTGTTTACATAACAGAAAAGGCTAGGCAGAAGGTAAATTTCAATATGTCAGTATAGAGGCTCTACTTTATGTAGACTTAAATTAATGTGAGATATGTACCTTCATATTCAGCAATCTGGATGTTTCCTTCATACATTAAACTATTAATAAGCATAACTTTTCTACTTGTGTAATTTAAGCATAAAGTAAAATGATGGGCATTATCAGTGGATGTTTCCCTCTGTTAGCTCTTAAAACATCCATCTTGCTCCCTTTTGGGTTTGTTTGTAGCAAAACATATAGAAGAAATTTCTGATTTTTTTTCCATGTCTTTATTACATTTGTCACACCTTCGAACTAACACACATCTCTCTTCAGTTTGGATTCTTTGCCACTGTAAGATTCTCTTGCTCAAAATAGTGAAGAACAACCTGTAAAGCTTTTTTCCATATACAAAGTGGAGCATCTTCAGTGGCGTCAGGGGTTTCCAGAAAACTTAAGACTTTGGAGAAACTTAAAAGCCACCACAGTTCTCAGTCAGCATATACTGTTTATTTTTAAATAATTCGGCATATTTTATATCGGATAATATTGATTTTTTTTTTTAACATTGGCTTCCTGATCATAAAGAGTAAACACAAAATTTTCCTTTTTCAAGCATCTTATATCTTAGGTTGAAAGGCTCCTTACTCTCTGCACTTGTAGCAATGAAAAGGATGAACAGCTAACTTGGGCCAAGTCAAAAGGAGTGTTTGGGTTTGTTATTAAGACGATTTTTATGGTTGATAACACGAATAGAAGGATTATAAAGAATACATTTAACCTGTTTATATGTGATTCAGGGCCACACAAAACTACTCAGTGGGAATTATATATTCCATCCACTTGAAACAATAAACAATAATGTATACAAGAAGAATATGTGTCCTACCATGTCTCCTATGGAAAAATAACTTATGTGGTTGAAATATAAAACAATTAATACATGAGAAATACTATATTTATCAATTTGGTTTTTAAATAGCTACAAACTTCACTGTAAAACACTAACTAAAGCTTACTTATTAACACCACCTAGAGTTGATAATATTACTTGGTTGTCAGAGTATATGAGGAGATTACTTGCCTCTAGTGACCTGAGTAGAATGTATAAGGTTGGTTTCTCAAACCTACCCAGCAGTTTGTAAATGGTGCACTTGTCTTTTCAGTTAGGAGATGTTACTTAAGTAAGACAATTGCTTTTCCACTTATGATAAGTACACCCAAATTAGGAGGAGAACAACCTACAAATATAGCCATGAGTTTAAATTCCAGCACTTTACAAAAAAAAAAAAACCCTGTGTGATGCTGTTTAACATTTTGTATTGAATTTTGCACAGGTCTGTCTTACCCACTCCCACAGTTGCTTTATGTAATATGAGGGTTATTTCATATCTGAAATAATCCCATTGGAGAACAGACACTACTCAGCATGTACTGTGCATGTGAGTGGTGGTGTTGAATAAAGAAGGGCAAAAAACTGACCATTTTCTTGAATTTAAAATGTGGACCATGAAAGTAGATTGGAGCCCTCTATCTCTACACTTAGAGATCGGGCTTGTAAAGGGCAGTGCCATGATATGAGAAGTTTGTACTAGGAACATTTTTTAAATACATTTTTATACTTCAGATGTAATATAGAACATTTTTATTTAAACAATAAAAACATTTTTTTGAGACCATGCAGGTCTTTTTTTTTTTTTTCCTTTTGAAGTATGTGATTATCTCTGCAGACTACATAGTGTGCTTTTCTTTCAGAAGTGAGTTGCCTTTACAGAACTGTCCCTTTTCCATTTCTAAACAGCTAACATCCCCAGTTATTGTGTGATCTGTGTACCAGCTATTCTACTTTAGAAATAACCTTGTTGCGTGGTCGTGGTGGCTCATGTCTTTAATCCCAGCCCTGGGGAGGTAGATGCAGGTAGATACCTGTGAATTGGAGGCCAGCCTGGTCTATATAGTTCTATATAGGTCTTGTTAACTGTAACAGGGTCTTCATTGTTGCCATTCAACAATTAATAGCATTTCTCCGGAGGGGGGGGGGGGGACTCTGTGGCCTATTACTATAAAATAATTTTTAGTGGTAAATAATATTTGTTCTCTGGGAAAACAACGAAAGTATTCAGTAACCCCATCTCATCTGTTCACAGAAAATGGTAGTCTGTCTTTTGCATGAGTTACTTAAATATGTACTTTATAAAAATGATTTCTTGCCAGGTAGTGGGAGTGCATGCTTTTAATAGCAGCACTTTGGAGGCAGATGCAGGTAGATCTTGTTCAAGGCCAGCCTATTCTACAGAATGAGTTCCAGGACAGCTGAGGCTACTCAGAGAAACCCCTGTTTTGCAGAAAGAAAGAAAATATTTTGTGCACTATATTGTTCACTTGGATTCTCAGAATTACAAAATCTCTTTTGGTCCTCTGATTCTTTCTTTCAATGATAATTCTTTTTTTAAAATTTATTATGTATGCTGTTCCACCTGCATGTTTGCCTGCAAGCAAGAAGAGGGCAACAGAGATGGATGTGACCTACTATGTAGTTGGTGGGAATTGAACTCAGGACCTCTGGAAGTACAGCCACTGCTCTTAACCTCTGAGCCATCTCTTTGGCCCTCACTGATAATTCTTAAAGAGCACTCATTCCCACAGGTCTAATAGTTTAGAACATTTAAAGTGTTTCAAAATTTTCTAAGTAACAAAATTTAAGAGTCAGGATGATTTTGAAATAATTAAGAAGTCAAGGACAGCTCATTGGTTCTAATTAAGTTAATTTTACTTTGTGTAAGTTTATCTGTCAAGGTATCTTATATTTTTAATGTTCATGCTTTCTGTATTTGGGGTTGAATGCCCCTGGATCATTTGGGAAGTACACATCTCACTGATGTTGTTTGAGGGTTGCAGCAGTTGGCTTACTCAGCTGCCTTCAGATGAGAGCATCTTAACTTATAACTTCTCTTATACATCCTGGATGCAGAAATACCATTACTTACGTTTGGTAAATATATAGAGAGCAGTTACTTTGTTGGCCTGGACAGAATTCCTTTACAGTGACCAGAGCCATCAAGGACCATCTAGTATTTGTGTGGAGGGGGAAGCCTACGACAGTATAGCAATCCGCTAGCTCATGTTTCTTATGGGTATTTGTGCCACTGTACCCTCCTTGTTTTTAGGACAAAATCTTGCTCTTTACAGACTAGACTAAAACTCAATAGGTGGTCTCAAACCATACCTAGCTGTCTCAGGAAAAAAATTCATTTTTTTTTATTCTGTGTGTGTATCTTAACGTGTAGGTGTCTGTGGCCAGAAAAGGGTGTTGGACTTTCTGGAGCTGTAGTTACAAGTAGCTATGAGCTGCTTGCTGTGCTAGGAACTTAACTTCAGTTCTCTAGAAGAGCAGCAAGTGCTCTTAACCTTTAAGCCATCTCTCCTGCCCCAAAGACGTCTCTTCAAGGAACTCAAAAGTTGAGTGGAAAGAAAAGTTGAATGATGCAAAGTTGTATAGGTTGATTGCAAATACTGAGGATTTTTAAAATAAACAATGTATTGCACAAGAGTTCATTTGCCTTGTTAGGACTGACATGATTTCATGTGCTTTCTAAATAGTGTGGTCATTTTATATTACAATGTACAACTTGAAAGGACACAGTAGTTACAACACTACTTTTGCATTGAAGTTTATGATGTACTTACTGGTAGTTTCTCTGACATTTTCAGATAGATAGCAAATTCTGATTGGATTGAGAATTAAAAGTACTTGTTCTCTTGTAAAGGACATAGATGGGTTTGAGTCCCAGCATACATATGGAGGCTGGAAACTAATTCCAATTCCAAGGAATCTCTGGTCTTTGAGAGCCCTGGGCAGACAGGTGGCGCTGTATATACACAAACATGGAGGCAAAACACACACCAAATACTAAAATCTTTAAAACATTTGTAAGAAGAAAATGTACTTTATTTGTTACAAAGGGAGGGGTTACTGCAAGTAGTGGCCCCTCACTTTTACATTTTTAGATCTTTTGAGAAGGATCTGTGGCAAACCTGGCCTCAAATTCTAACCCTGCTTTTTTTAACCTGTCACCAGTGCATGAGGTTGCCTACAGTACAGAGTCAGCCTGGGTTATATATAGAGATCCAAGATTGTCTGACAACCTGAGACCAGTCCTTAGAACTCTCATTATAAAAAGGTAAGCAGTCCTTAAGGTGGTCCCTCTGATCCCACATGAGTTTCTTCCTCCCACATCCCACATGAACATGTGATAAACAGGTGAGTTTAGAAAGCTTTAAAAAGAAATATGGTCTGATAGATGGTTCAGGGTAAAAGTCTTGTTACACAAATGTGACCTGGGTAAAAGTGGATGGAGAGGACTGACTACTACAAAGGTCCCACAAGCCATATGCAGAATCATCATTAATTAAATATTAATAAATTTTAATTTCACATCATACTATATGGGGTTTTTTTAATTGATTTTTTTCTATTATTTTTATGTGTATGCAGGTGCTCAGAGGTCAGAAGAGGGTGTCAGATCCCTAGAGCTGGAGTTATAGACATTTTGGGTTTGTGGACAAATAACAGGCTTATTTATACATAGAAGGGTTATTTATGCTTACCATAAATAGGATTTATTTAGGTTCCCAGTGTAGAATTGCTTCTAGGTCTTCATGTGCTAAGATTAGGGTTTGGGAGGGTTGTGTTGTTTTAACAACTTCCCTCTATGCCTTAAGGGCACTTTGGAAGGGCCTACTCTTTGTTACTGCTTCTCTGGGAGGAGAATGGGGAAACAGTTCACTTCTTTACACCTTTTATACATATGTGGCTTGATTCTCACCTTAAATCAGTCAACAATAGCTGGGCAGTAGTCGTGCATGCTTTTAATCCAGAGTTTGGAAGGAAGAGACAGGCAGGTATCTGAGTTCCAGGCCAGCCCTGGGCAGGCAGATGTCTTGGCTGGATGCCAGCCTGGTCCTACAGAGCAAGTTCCAAAGCTACACAGAGAAACCCTGTCTCCAAAAACAAAAAATCGGTAGGCAATAACAACTGGTTTCTTAATTAAGCAAGAGATATGTAAACTGTTTTAGAAAAGGGGATTATGATACAGGAGCCAAGCAACATCAACAAAAAAAAATGTTACTTATGGATTCATGGTTAGTTTTGAAGGCAGCTGACCCAAATTCCAGAAGTTATCCATTACCTTTAGTAGGTATGCAGTGAAGTAGGGGACAAGATTGACCATTTGATGTTACCGAACATGGGAGAGGTTTTAAAGAACTCAAAATTCTCCCCAATTATTTGCTGTAGCTAGGAACTCAAAACTGGAAAACTCAAGCAATTCGTATATGCCCTGAGCATTCCATTGTATCTTTTTCTGCTATTATGATGGTAATTGTTTGGTAGCTTTGGCTGGGTTACAGCAGACATCCTACTGCCTCCCGAGTGACCTGATTAAAGGCGTGCGCCACCACCATGCCCTGCATTCTGCATTCTCTTGGATTATCAAGAAATACAATGCTAGCCGAACAGATTAAATCTTACATCCCGTAGAATTGTGCCTAGGGAATAAAGTACGCAGACTTAACACTGCGCAAAACAGAAATACTCGTTACTCTCAAGCAGGTGTCTCAGCAGTCCGTGGAGACGGAAGTACATGCTATGCGTGTCCCGAGCGGAAGCAGCCGGTTCACAAAAAGTACACAAGTTCAGTTCTCTTGGGAGGAAACCGAAACTCAGAACAGCAAAGCGGTTTCCTTGCCCCGCCTACCCGCGCAGTTCCGGTTCCGATTGCTTGTAGTTCCACCCTAGCAAGGAAAGGAGTCCTGTGCGAGCCGCTACCTGCCCAGTGCCGCGTGGGAAAGGCGGGGCCTAAGTTCGTGCGTCATCTCTAGCGCGACTCTATACGTCAGCGCCTAGGCTGGGAAGGTCAGGCGTGGCCGCGGACCGGCGCGTGCGCACACCCTCCTGTTGCGGGTGGTCCTTCCCCGGGTCTCCGTGATAACCGGCGTTCGCAGTGGCGTTGGCATGTTGTGGCGCCCGGGTTCCGGGTGGCTCCGGTCACTGCCCACCTTGAGGCTCCGTGCACGGGAACTGCAGCCTGGCTGGAGTGACGCGCGGCTCCCTGCCCTCCCGCTGTCGGCGGCCGCGTCGCTGTCGGCGGCCGCTCCAGGCGGATGGTATGAGGCCCTGGCAGCGTCGGCGCCCGTGCGTGCGGCGGAGGAAGTGCTGCTAGGAGCGCACGCCGCTACGGGACTGCCCTGGTGGGGCAGCATCGTGCTCAGCACCGTGGCCCTGCGCGGCGCTGTCACCTTGCCCCTGGCCGCCTATCAGCACTACATCCTGGCTAAGGTGAGGGGGGTCGGTCCCCGTGCCGCCTTCCAGCTAGCGTTGACCGTCGAGGCTGCTGCTTGGCTAAAGTAATTAGTATTGCATGCGTTAAATGGTTAGTGACTCGAGTACCTTCCGGTTCACCCGACCCACTAGGTCTTTATATGAAATACATGTGTTTCCTAAACTTTCGATTGAGATCAGTCTGCAGAAGAAATGGCACTGAGGAACCGGTAGCATTAGTAGTGACATAAACGTTTTAACAGTGTCTGCAGCATTATTTGTCCCTAACTATTCTTACACCTCTTTATTAATAGAAAGAATTCACTGAGTTAACGTTTTGCGGACTTGGATTGTCACTCACAGCCTACGATCTATATGACCCTGTGTCTGTTAAGTTGTGACTTTGACTTGGCCTTTTAGGGCTTCACTTTTTCCCTGTAGAATCGGTATAGCATTGTCTTTCCTTGGCTACCTAGGGATGTGAGATTAAGTCAGTACGAGAAGATGAAATTTCACAGAAGATTGCCAGGAAGGGAAGCAGCAATGGCGCTAAGTAGTCACAGTGGGAATCCTTGGGATTTAAACTTACCAATTAGAGTGCTATTTTCTCTACTACTGGCCTATCTAAGGACAAAACAGTAAGATCCGGTTTTCATTTAAGTTTTCATTTAAGTCTCAAAATCCTGTGAAGTAGGTGCCATTTCAGAGGTTATGAACAGCCAGAAATAGAAAACACCAAGCAACCCTTAACCAAGAAGTTGCAGTTTGTGCAAATCAGTATGGTTGCTCAGATAGGTGTAACAAACTGGAGTTTACGTTTGTGACTAAAGATGTTTTAAGCGAGCTAAATATCTAATAATATCTTCTGCTTACATTTTTTCTGATTACAAATGTGATCATAAACATCACTTGTAAATAGTTGAGGGAAAAGAGACTGGTTAATGCAGAACGGGGAGAGGAAAGGGATTACTTGACTTTCAGGTCATGGTCCACCATGGAAGCACAACAGGACAGGAACTGAAACAGGAACTGCTTACCGGCTTTTCTATATATCCCAGGCTCGCATGCCTAGAGGATGGCGGCCCACAGTGGACTGGGTTCTTCTGTGTCAATTAGTGATTAAAAAAACAAACCTCGTGGGCTAACCTAAAATTTCTTACTGAGCTCTTCTCTCCTGGATGTGCTGAGTCGACATCTGAAACTAAGATAGCAGTGGTTCTCAACAGAGATCCTTTATATGCTCATAAAAACAACTTTTTCTTTAGTTAGGTGGAAAACTTGCAACCAGAAATAAAAAACATTGCCAAGCACCTTAACCAAGAAGTTGCGGTCCGTGCACATCAGTTTGGTTGGTCCAAGAGAGTTGCCAGGTATGCAGTTTTATGCCTGTAATCATGAAATTTATAAGTAAATGTTCAGATTTGTTCATTCATATCATTCATACTAATAAATCACCGTGTACCATGTTTTATATATTGGAATGAAAACACATAAAGAAACAGGCTTTATACCCTAATTCCCAAAGAGCTGAATGATTCTCCTATCTCAGCCTCCCAGTACCCCTCATCTCCATTGCTCTCCCCTCCTCCCCCCACAAATACTGGGATTACAGATATGTGCTGCCACATCTGACTTCTATTCTGGAGGACCCACTGAAAAGAGAGCCATGATCAGATAAAGATGGCAGTGAATTAAATACAGATGTTTGAGATAAGTTAGTTATGTGACTGTCAGTGTTCACACACACACACACACACACACACAAATAAATCAGAGAATGTGATAAATAAAATGTTTTTTAAAAATCTTACTGGCCAGAGATCATTAGAGACTAAAGTTGTAGTCTGACTGACTTTAATGAAAGGCTGTGTGCCTTCCCCTTAACTGCTTAGGATGGTTGAAACCCCTGTTGAACCCTTCAGCATCCCTACAGAAGGGGTGTGTGCCATAGGTGAAGCTCGTGCTAGTGGTCAGATGATGTTCTCTTTCTTCCCTCATCTTAGGCTCACCTATCTGAAGAATATGCGGAGGCTTGTGTCAGAGCTGTATGTTCGTGACAACTGCCATCCTTTCAAAGCCACTGTGTTAGTCTGGGTCCAGCTTCCAATGTGGATCTTCATATCTGTTGCCCTCCGGAACTTGAGCACAGGGACGACACATTTAGAAGGTAAAACCATTATAGAAATCCTCATCTCTCAAATTCTTTATTATTGCTTTCCAATAGAAAAAAAAAAAAAAAAACAATTCTAGTTTCATAACTACTGTTTACTGTATTTCTTACATTATAGAATTTAGAATCTTAATCGCAGACAGTCTATGTTGAGGAACCAAAACAACAAAAAATCGCAAATATGCCATGCAGTGGTGGCACATGTCTTTAATCCCAGCACTTGGGAGGCAGAGGCAGGCTGATCTCTATGAGTTTGAGTCCAGCCCAGTCTACAGGAGCTAGTTCCAGGACAGCTTCCAAAGCCACAGAAAAACCCTGTCTCGACACCCCCCCCCCAAAAAAAAAAAAAAAATAATTACAAATATAAGTAGCTTGAATAACCAGGGCAGATCTTCGGGTTGTGTGCTTCTGGGCCCTAAGCTATTCTCATAAATCCTATTGTTTTGTGTTTAAACTGTCTCAGCAGGTGTTTCTGTTCAGGAGCAGTTAGCTGCTGGAGGGGTCCTGTGGTTTCCTGACCTCACTGCAATGGATTCCACTTGGATTCTGCCTGTCTCTGTTGGTGTTGTCAATTTACTGATAGTGGAGGTCAGTGGTTTACAGTGAGCTCTGTTGACCATATACGTTGTTGGGATTGCTGCAACTTGTGCTGCTTTAACATCACATACACATATGCTTTGTTCGACATTGCCTCTGAATTCTGATGTCAGATCAGCTCTTGACATGGGCCAATCCTTTATGTCTCTTGGTGTCGGAGTCCTTATTATTAAAGGAAGAGCACTAAAGCCAGGCACGGCTGCTCATGTCTAGTCCTAGCATTCAGGAAGCAGAGATAGGAGAATCACAAACTCAGAGCCATCCTAGGCTACATAACAAGACCATTTCACCATCTCAGAAAACCAGGCCAAAGGGGGGGGGGGGGAGAGATAGTAATCCAAGTTGGGTGGCTGGTACTCCTTCAATCCCAGTCCTCAAAAGGCAGGAGCTTGTAGATCTCTGCAAGCTCAAGTCCAGCCTGTTTGCACAGTGACATCCAGAGCTTTAGGGAGACATGAAGGGAACTGGTCTTAAAAAAAAAAAAAAAAAAAAAAAAAAAAAAAAATTTAAGATGCCTGCCCAGTCTAGTTTCAATCCACAATTGAATGGGGTTTTATATACCTATTATGTGAATTTATTGGTAGAGAACCATAAATAACTCTCTGCCTTTCTCTTAAAAGATGACAGTATAATTTTAATTTTTTGATGAGATAACATACACACATGAAAAATAGGATTTTTCAGTTGCTTCATAGTGCTTCACTCAACAGTGCACTGAAAGTATGCTTTTAATTTTATAGAGAGCTCAGACTTTGAGATAAAAATCTTATAAACCTCATATCAGATGAGCACTGTCTGGGAATTCTAAGGCCTTGGTGCTAGGAATATAGTTCAGTTGGTGGAATGCTTGCCTAGTATTGATGAGCCCAGGGATCTCTACTCCAGCACTGGATGCACTGGGCATAGTGGGGCATGGCTTTAAGAATGACATAAGGTGATTTTCGACAGTGAGTTCCCTGTGTGTCCCCATTTAAAACAAAAGATGGGGCTGGAGATATAGCTGGATAGCTGGACGGTTAAGAGCACTGGCTGCTCTCGAGCAGTCCTGGGCTCAGTTCACAACATCTACATGGCTTCTCACAACAAGCTTTAACCAATTCCAACTCCAGCCCTCACACTCTCCCCTGAACCCCATGGATATCAGGCACACATGTGGCACACAGATACATGTATAGGCAAAACTTCCATAAACTTTTTTTAAAGAAAAAAAAAACCTAAAGTCATCAGTGAGATTTTATTGAGGAAACATGTCATGTGCAGTGTAAATGTTCTTAAAATCACATGCATCCAGCTCCTCAGTTTGTGTTCAGTGACTATTTGGTAGACAGAAAGGAGTGATAAATAGAAGGCCAGAATGAATTCCTGTCAGTGCTGTAATCTTGTTTGAATGTCATCCAGTGCCTGATAAAAAGCTATAATTTAACAGTATTGTGTGCTGGGTTTCTCTGGATAGTTGACATGAATTATCTAACTTTGTGAGGATTATATTGCTGTTACTTTATTTAAAGGAAGGGAAAGTAGCACACAAAGTAAAACGCATATAAGATTATGAATCTCTGGGAGTGCAAGGCTGCCAGGGGGTGGTGACACCGTCTGTAATCTTATCACCTAGAGAGTTGCGGCAATATGATCTCTACACAGTGAGGGCCTGTGTCACAAAACCAATAGCAACATCAGGATTGCCCTTTCAGTCACAGCCCCCACATTGCACGCGCGCACGCACACACACACACACACAGAGAGAGAGAGAGAGAGAGAGAGAGAGAGAGAGAGAGAGAGAGAGAGAGAGAGAGAGAGAGAGAGAAAGCCTAACTGATCCTAGCCTTGGAAATAGATGGTAGTTATGTAAGTTCATTGGTGTTGAAATCATGTTTAAGTGCTAGATATGGAGGCTACAGCCTTGTACACTTAAGGTCAAGTGCTCTGCCATTGACCACAATGTCAGCCCTTAAAGGTGTTGGTGGAGGCTAGTCAAAAATTAACTTTTACCAAGTTGTGGTGGTACATACCTGTAATCCCAGGAGAGACAGTGTTTGAGGTTACCCTAAACTACTGAGTGTGTTCCAGGCCAGTCCTATCTTAAAACTATCTCATGTAGCCTATCTCACAAGTCTGTAAGCCAAAAATGACCTTGAGTTGCTGTTCCAATGCAAATACTAGGATTTTAAGTGTACCACACAACCTGGGCTTCAGTGTGTGATTTAAAGTTTATCTGATTTAATGTGCACTTTAGTAATTGTGGTTTGTGTGTTCTACTTCAGATTTTCGCTCTCCAAAAACTTGGAATGTCTCGTTTTCAAATGTATGTTACAAACTTTGTCCGTGCTGTATCCGTGCTGATGATCCCAGTTGCCGCAACAGTACCTTCTGTGAGTAGCAGTAGCATTGCATGTGACCCTGTTTAGCTTGCACAGCCTGGCATCCTTCTGCTTACCCACTTGACCCTTGCTGTTGAGGGTGACTGTGTAACTGTTGTCTGTATCATCCAGCAACACCCAAGCATTGCTGGGATTGGTTGGTTCATCTTTGCTGTGGATGTGTCCAGCTTTCCCATCAACTCTTTACTCCCCTTCTTCTATTTTAATCTGACAGGGCACCTTGCATAGTCTAGTACTTACCTATTTGGACTAGCTAATACATTGAACAACTTCCTTATAAACTGGACCAAGGCCTATAGCACATAAAAAAGAAAACACTGCGAAGTCCATATGGATTCATGATGCTCCTTAACCTTTTGCAGTGAGTTCGGTTCACTTGTCCCTGTTGATACTTAGCTTTGTAAGAAATAAAAGAACAATTACTTCAGTCCTATGTATATTTCCCACAGATAAACTTTAGAAGTTGTCAAAAGCTGTGTCCTGTACATTTTCATCTTTAATTGGGGCCAATATGAAACCATGAAGTAGAATCAGTTACCAGTAGTTTAGATGAGCAGTTACAAAGCTCACAGTCCTTAAGGATCTGTTGGTATAAAGGTGTATCATAAATCTGGTACTTGGGTGAGTGTCTTTTACCTGTACACAATAGGTTTCTGCATCTCTGAAGTAGACCTCATGTCTGTGAGCAGGAAACTGTGTATTATAGCCCTTTCCCATGGGGAGCATTGCTGTAAAATGCCATGTAATCACAGCAGTACAGCCCAAGAGACAAGAGCAGTGTGGTGTCGAGGATTGGGTTAGAGTTAGTAACAAATCTGAAAAGGTGTATTACATATCCAGGCTTATCTCCAGCAAGGAGTTCAGACAGGCCCAGTTTAGGAATGATGTGCCAACTCCCAGAGTACAGCCGTGTCCCTTCTTTCTGCTCCATCACACACAGTCTGATATTTACCCTCATGGCCACAGTCATCAAGATGGCCGTTGGAGCAGGGCACATCACAGAAGTGGTAGAGGGTGCTTCGAGTACACATAGTCCTTCTAAAGATCGTTGCTAGATATCTTACCAAATAAATGTGCTGTGTCTTACTTACTTGGTCACATCTAGAAGCTTTAAGCGTCTATGAAGTACATGTAGTGGATTTTTAGACACAGTTATGTAGGTGAGTTTTTCTGTCCCATCAACTATCTCCCAAAAGTTTGGCTGATAGATTAGGCTTGTTTCTAATTAGCTCTTATGACTAAAACTAACCCATGCTGCTTTCTCTGCCTCTGACTGGCTAACCCTTTCTTCCTTCTTCCTAGGGTTCTCTCTGCCTCAGAAACCCTGCCTAGCTGTTGGCCATTTAGCTTTTTGTTTGTTTCTCCAGACAGGGTTTCTCTGTATATCCCTGGCTGTCCTGGAACTTGCTCAGTAACGAGACTGGCCTCGAACTCACAGAAATACACAAATACACCTGCCTTTGCCTCCTGAATGCTGGGATTAAATATATGCACCATCACCTCCCAGCTCTGTTTAGCTGTTTTTATTAAACCAAACACAGTGTAAATGACTATTCCACAGTGAGTATACTCAGCTAAAAATCAGGATTTTGTTTCTTAGCAAGAAAAGAGAGTTATGTAGATGGCACCTTATAGTTCTATCTGGGTACACATTTAAAAAGTGGGAGAAAAAAACCTGGAAACCCTTATAGATTGGGTGTTGTATACCCTTCATCCGAGCATGACCCTGAATGCACCTGCCTAATGCTTAGGCATCCTGGTTTTATGCCAGACACTCCATGTGTCCAGGGTACATGTGTGCGTGTCAGAGGACAGCCTCCTAGAGTCTGTTCTCTCCTTCTACCACATGGCTTCCAGTTATTGAACTCATATCATCTGGTTTGGTGGCAAGCACCTTTACTGGCTGGCCCATCTTGCCAGCCCCAGGCACTCTCAATGCGTTTTGTATATTGCCCTGTAGTTCTCCCAGTGATACAGTGAGGCAGGCACTGTTATAGTCTCCCACTTTAATGGGCCAGAGTGGTGGCACATACCTTTAGTTCCAGCACTCAGGAGGCAGAAGTGGGTGGATCTCTTGAGTTTGAGGACAGCCTGGTCTATAGAGTAAGTTCCAGGACAGACAGGGATACACAGAGAAACCCTGTCTCAAAAAGAAACAAACAAAACAACAAAAACCATCTCCTACTTTAGTGATGAGGAGCCTGAAGCAAGGGGAGTCAGACAACTGATTTGGTTCTGTGAACTACTCATATTTCCAGGTAGTTCAGCTGTTGTCTGTAACTGCTGTGCTAATCTGCCTTTGATGTGTTACTACTGTGTAACGTGTACTGTTTTTCCGCCTGCCGCCGCCCGGTCTTGTCCCGCCACCGCGCCAGCCCCAAATGACACACAGAGACTCTGTGTTTGATACTATGCTGTTGGCCCGGTTACTTGTTTCTTATCGGCTAGCTCTGCCTTAATTATTAACCCATTTCTGCTGATCTATGTATTTTCACATGGCCTTCTCTTACCGGGGAGGCGGCTGGCGTCCAGCTCTCTCCAGACTCTCCATCTTGACTCCTCCTTACTACTTCCTATTTCCTCCTTGTCTCCTAGTCCCTCCTATCTTCCTCTCCTATTGGCCAACAGTGCTTTATTATTAACCAGTATGAGAAACATATACAGAATGACATCTCCCATCACTACTGCCCTTGAGGTCTCACCTTAAACAAATGCAGATACTTACTACGGATCACATACTGTGGGTAACCATTCTGTGCAAATGCTCTCTCATAAGCCCTCTAAGGTGGGGATAGCAACGGTCCTATTTTACAGACAGGAAACTGAAGCAAAAGAAATAATCTGTACAAAACCAAATAATAGTGAATAGGATTCAGACCTAGAGAGCTTTATCCCAGGCAGAACTTGCCTGCCACATGGCTTTGTTTCTGAGACCTGAGAAATGAACTATATCCTAGAGAATAGGAGAGAGTAGTTATTGGGGAATCGTGAAAGACTGGCAAATGAAAGGTGAAATAAGGCCTAGTAAGATTGCCATGGGAAACGACCGCATCCCCAGGCTTCCACCATCCATCTGTATAATCATCTTGTTAGCACCTGTGGTGGGAATAAAGTCTTCACAGTTATAAAGAAGGGAAGGTGCTTCCTGACTCTGCCTGGAACCTGTTGTCTGTCATATCTGCTGTAAACCCCACGGTCTGATTTCTGGTGTTGTCAGCCTTTTGTGCCTGGCCAGGCGGTCCATTCACTATCTGGAAGCTTGCTCAGAGTGCTGGAGTGTTTTTTACTGACTGCTGGTGCGGGTGAGCCTCCCCTGTACAGGAGAAGATGCTAACTGTCATGCATTCTTTGCAGTCTCTTGTTCTCTACTGGCTATGCTCCAGCCTCATGGGCCTCTCCCAGAATCTACTGCTCCGTGCCCCTGGATTCCGCCAGCTTTGCCGGATACCACCAACCAAGTCGGATTCAGAGACCCCTTACAAAGACCTCTCTGCTGCCTTTTGTGCCAAGTTCCTTTCAAGAAAATGAGGACAGTACACTTCCAGTAACTTTGAAATTATTGGAAATGCCATTTTCAGTTTCATGTGTTGAATTTAGAAGACTGGGGTAGCGTTTAAATTGCCTATTATGCCTATTTCTCTGTGGGAAAGATATAACTCAAATGTATTTGATATTTTGTGTTAGACATAAATGTTCAATTGTGAAGTCTAAAGATAGGCTAAAATGCCTGGTCTTGTTCATACAATAATATCTTTGCTGAGAACAGGATTAGATCCTGTGTGATCTGTGTCCATACAACAACGTTTTGTAAATTAAAGGCTCTGGTGAAAATATTTTATTTTATATAAATTATGTATGCATGTCTGTGGGGTTAGGGGGACAGCATGTGCACCTGTGTACTTATGTGCAAGTGTCCACAGAGGCCAGCATCGCCAGATCTCTCTGGAATTTAAGGAAGGCAACATGTGTGCTGGGAACAGAATTCAGGACATCTGAAGGGCAGTGTATACTTACCACTGAGCCATTGCCCTAGCCCTGCACTGGTACTTTTCACCACTGAGCATGTGAGCTCCAGCCCAAGTGAGGTAATTGCTAACACTTCATTGGAGGATGGTTGTTGGGTCTGTTTGTGTATTTGAAAAGTCTGTATGGATTTGTCATAAAAGTCATGGGACTCAGAGTGTTCTTTGGCAAATTTTAGTCTAGTGGGCCACTTGAGAGGTGACTCAGTGGTTAGGAGCACTTGCTGCTGTCACCTGAAGTGCATATAGAACCAGAAAGGCCACTGTGTTATAAGGTGACTTTTAACTTGTTTTTTATTTGGAAAGATTGAATGCTGTCTTGGAATTAATACAGGAAAAATTCATGGGTGATAATAAACTGTGGCTTCAGCTATTATTTCATTCAGAAAGGTGAAAGTTGTGGTTGATGTACTCAGGAATAAATTTGACAGGCATTTGAGGAAATTTTTCTTGAGGCCTCAGGTTGGGGCAGGGTGGGGGGTTGCAGCCTGGTCCCTTTCCTCGGTGTCCCAGTACCACTCTGCATGCAGCTGCCTAATTATGGTGAGGGGATTAATGGGTACAGCCAGCCCTGGCATTGTGTAGGTTGTTGTATTTAGAACTCTGTCTGCATCTAAAATGTATTCATGTCCCCAAATCATTGAGTCACTTGGTAAATCATTGTAATTTTGTCTTTTTTTGAGGCAGGGTTTATCTGTTGCCCTGGCTGTGCTGAAACTCACTCTGTAGACCAGTGTGCTGAAACTCACTCTGTAGACCAGACTAGTCTCGAACTCACAGAGATCCACCTGCCTCTGCGTCCTGAGTGCTGGTACCACCTGGTGAATACGTGGCATTCAAAATAGCTGGCGCGCAGTACAGTTCTGACTATGCCTCCTTCGCAGTTGTAATATGCCTTTTTACTTCTCCATACTAGTGACACATGCCACAGCAAGCATGTGGAGGCCAGAAGATAACTTGCAGTCGTTTTCACTCTCCTTCCCTTGGGTTCTCTGGAAGCAAACTCCAGGTGTAAGGCTTGGCAGCCAGTGCCTTTGCCCACTGAGCCATCTCTCTGGCCTTTTCTGTTTAAAATGGTCCTGTGGAAGTGGCCATCCAGTGCTTCACAGCCTAAGGAGCATGCGCTAAGGAGAAGGGGATGTGCACAGGTTACAGTGTTGACAGAGGGCTGCATGTGGACAGAGACACTGGCAACTTGCAGGAACCTAACCAGAAATGTTACCTAGGAACAGTGATTCCGTTTGTTAAACAAAGAGAAGTGACTGCTTGGCTACACAGATGTGTCACACATTTTCTTTTTTGATAATATTACATCTTGATAAATCCATTGTAAATTAAAAGTATTCTAAATCAAGTCAGACATAGTGGTCCATGCCAGTAATCCCAGCACCCGAAGAACAAGGCAGGATTTTAGGCAGGGTTTTTCGTCCCACCAATCCATTCCCAAATAACCACAGACTCCTTGACTGATCATCAATTATAAATGCTTGGCCAATAACTTAGGCTTGTTACTAACTAGCTCTTACAACTCAAATTAACCCATATTTCTTATCTACACTCTACCACATGGCTTGTTTGGTTTTTTGTTTTTGAGACAAAGTTTCTCTGTGTACCCCTGGCTATCCTAGAACTCAATCTGTAGACCAGGCTGGCTTCAAATTTACAGAGATCCACCTGTCTCTGCCTCCCAAGAGCTAGAATTAAAGGTGTATGCTACTAATGGTGCTGTCTCCACCGTTCTTCCCAGTGACCTCTCAGTGTGGCTCTCCACCTAACCTCTTTCTGCCTTGCTGTTGGCCAGCCAATTAAGAATGAGAGCAACACCTTCACAGTGTACAGAAGGATTGCACAGCACAGGATTGCCACAAATCCAAGGCTAACCTGACCTAGATACTACAGAGAAAAAGTTTAAAATGTGGTTCCTTGTTCTAGGGAAACTGTTATATTAAAAATCCCAAATACAGTTTTTATTTAACAAGTTTGAAAATCAGATCCTGAGTCATTGTAAACCAGCAGCTGCCTGTGCAATCAAGGGATTGATATGTGCAGTATGTGGTAAAGACCCAAGGAAATTTCAGAACATGCTTGGCTGCTGCAAGCTCAGTAGCCATTTGCCCCTTGCTGTGATGTCACCAGGCACTGGCTCTGTCTTTTCCTCAGGGTGAGGGGAATCTACCTTTTGCTACTTGTAACTTTCCCAAATGTAAAAACTGAAGGAGTTCCTTAGCTAGTTATTGCCAAAAGTGTACTTGGTCTTCCCTTTCCCAACAGAACCTGTAAACCTCTGGAATGTATGGAGTGTTGGTAATAAAATTGTTTTCACAATCTTCTTTTTGTTTTTGTTTTTTCTAGACAGGGTTTCTCTTTGTAGCCCTGGCTGTCCTAGAACTCACTCTGTAGACCAGGCTGGCTGCCAACTCAGAGGTCATATATATGTGCTTACATGAGCCTAAGTGTATGCTGAAACTGGAGTTTAAGTCTTGAGCACCCTGTGGGTGCTGGGAACTGGAATTCGGGCAGACTGCAAGAGCAGAAAGTACTCTTGACCATTGATCCACCTCTTGTGACCTTAAAGAAGGCTTTTTAAAAAAATTAAATGCTTAGATTTGTAGACTTTCAAAACAATTGCAGAGTATAAGTCTGTAAAGTTTACATAGTTTTATTTTGGGGTATGTGCCAGGTTTCAGAAAGCAGACTACCTTCATGTGGCTCTGTTGGCTTAAAAAGGCTAAAAAGTGTTGGAAGTTTGCTTGTTTCGTTAAGACTTGGTCTTGTCATGGTATGACTTGACTGGCCTTGAGTTTAGTCTTAACTCCACTTCCTGAGTGAAGGGGTTATAGGAATGCACCACTATACCTGGCTCTCAAACTCTTGTTGTTTGTATGGTGAAATTTTCTTTTGATAGCCTGGATTGATTTATTTATTTTGAAACAGGGTCTCACTCTGTGGCCCACCTGCCTCTGCCTCTTGAGTGCTAGGATGTGTCACCCTACCCAGTTCTGGTTTTTGTTTGTTTGTTTTAACTGAAGGTAACGTGAATTTCAGATCCCTTGCTTCTGCCATCTGAGTGCTAGGATGACAGTGCTAGATGAAGAATGTAGGTACCACTGCCCATATTATGTGATGTTGAGCATGTGGTACATGCTAGGCAAAACCTTATCGACTGAGCAGCATCCCTTGCCCTTAGAATCTGGAATTTAAAACAACAACAAAAACTGTACACTAAAATGAATGTCTTTCCCCTTTTCCTTAAACCTCTACACCTGGAAGAAAATCTTGAATAAAAGGGGCAGCCGTATTTTAAAAGTGTGTGGATGGGGGTGTCCCATGTGGTCCCAGCTGGCCCTGAAATTACTGTATAGCTGAGGATGGTCTTGAACTTCTGATCCTCCATCCTCTACCTTCCCAGTCCTGTTTCAAAGTTCCTTTTTATATTAAATTTTTAAAAATTCAGATTGTGTGTACGTTATAAACACACACACACACCTACACTAGTATGCGCAGTGGCCAGAGAACAATGTTCAGAGTGGTGTCCCTCCTTTTACCATGTGACACCTGGAGATTGATCTCGGTCAGAGCCTTTACCAACTCAGCCACCTCAATGGCCCAGCAGCTAGTTCTTAAGATCTCCAGGCCTCCTGTGGTGATTTATTACAGCAAGATCCTTATCTATAGGTCACAAATGTTCCTGTTGACACCCTGGTCAAACCCAAGAACTGAATGTGTTTCTTTTGTGACTAAGGAAGACTGGGACAAGTCAGGTGTCTTCCTGTGGAGACAGCATGAAGAGGTTTCAAGCTATAGACCCAAAGAGGGTGCTGGTGAGGAAGCATCTTACCCAGGTAAATTCTGAGTAGGAGGAAACCAGGCTTCATAGTAACCCACACTTGCCATCACCATGCTTGGGAGATGGAGGCAAGTAGCAGCAGGATCTCAAGGCTAGCCTCAGCCACAAAGCAGATTTGAGGTTAGCCAGAGATAAATGAGACTCCTAAAAGAAATTTAAGAAGAAAGGGCTGGAGAAGTGCTTTTTTGTAGTGTTTGCTGGGTGGTGAGCTCAGAAACAATAGTATGTGTTATTCTGAGTTTTATACTCATGTAGAAAGTTTGATGATATTACAAAGTTAAAGAATTTTTGTTTTTATTTTTAAAATTAAGTGTGAATGTGTCTGTGGGAGGAGGGCTGTATACAGAGGTGCAGTACCCTCAGAGGCCAGCAGTGGGTGTCAAATCCCCTGCATTTAGAATAAAGAAAGGGTTGTGAGCTGCTCACCATGGTTGATGGGGACTGAACTCAGGTCCTTTGTAAGAGGATTCTATGCTCTTATCCACTTACTAGCCCATTTTTCCAGCACCTGAATTTGTTTTCTCAGTGAGAGAGAAGGTAGATATATGTCTTCTATTCATAGTCACAGTGGTTATTCCACCATAAAACATGGATCGTAGATCACTTGACTTCAAAGTACCATGCACGGTACAGTATTTTGGAGAACGAGCTAGTGATGTTTCCTATCAGGGTAGAGCCTCGCATTTCTCCATCAACACCGGCATCTGCATAACCTAGAGTCATCAAAAGCCATGGAATAGCAGATTCAAGCAAGCAAGAAAGCCGAGAGGACGGCAGACAACAGCAGCAGAGCAGCAGAGCAGCAGTCGGACGTCGAGGTCCCCATGACCTCCAGCCAAAGGTAGAGAAAGTAGAGAAAATGAAACTTCAATAATCAAATTGCTCTGTTTGTTTGAGACAGTTTTCTGTGTATCAGCCCTGGCTGTCCTGGAACCCAATTCTGTAGACCAGGATGGCCTCTAACTCACAGAGATCCACCTGTCTCTGACTCCCGAGTGCAGGGCTGGGATTAAAGGCGCGTGCCACTACCACCCTGCTAAATCGCTCTTATTGCATTATTTTTGAGCATTTTGTTGTCAAGTTAATGGTTATGTGTGTTGTTCGTGTGGCCATCACAAATTCCTTTATACAAACCACCGAGAAGATCATATAGGAGATGTTTCTGTTTCACAATTGTCTTAATGGCATAGACATGAGGCTAAAGAAGTCTAGGTTTCTTGCCCTGCCTGTTTTCTAGGGATGGCACCCAAGGAAAAGGATTAATCCCACTAGAAGGTCCTTCTACTTGGTCTGTAATTCCAGGCTCAGAAAGCCAAGCCAATTGTTTACATCTGCTGCACGTGGCTTTCTGCCATCCAATTAAGAGCTATGTATAAAAGCCCTTTGATCTTGATGACTGAAAGCACTTAAAACTATAAAATCTGGATATACTAACCCCCCACCCCCCAGGCAGAGAATGGCCATGTGAACCCAAGTGTTAGCAGTCACCTAGGTTAAACTAAAGAAGCTGTTTCCTCTGCCTGCCTCAAAAGTTACTCCTCAAAACACTAACTTCGTGCTTTGCTGCGAGGCCACATTGACATAACCGCCCTAGGAGGATAGCAACAGGCTGTGTTCCCATGCAGCTCTGCGCGCCTTCTTGACGGCCCAGGTGAGATGAGTTCTTCAAGCTCACTTTGCCTTTGATGACTTAGTCCTGTGCTATTGGTGGTGGTTGAGAAAAGCAAGACTTCTGTGTGTTTGGGAACAAAAATATTGGTGGAAAACAAGAAATAAAATTGAAAGTGAATGTTCCAAGAAAGCAAACAACTCCTGTTGTTTTATTGAAGGAAAAACCAAAGAGGCTTGTGTCGCTGCTAGACTTCAATGTCCCAAAAATGTCCTTTAAAACCGATTACTGTGGGAAAATACCTCATTTTGGTGTTGTCTATTTAGAGATGTCACACACATGCTTTTGTTCTGTGTTCCTGATAAGGCAATTCTGATTGGTTTTGCCTTAGACAGAAACCTGGGAAGGCAACATTGCATTTAATTTGGTTTTAGTTTTCTATACATGAAGTATACCTAAGTGCATATCCCGGCATGTTCTGACTCTTGTATAATTAAAACTTTTATACTTTTATTCTCATAATAACCTCAAGCTTTCCTGGACATCTGCGACTAGTGGATGCTTCTGAGGGTGATAATATTAAAAACAGAACCTGTAAATATGGGGGAATTTGTAGCTTATTCCACAAAGTTTAAAGTCGCCCATGCACTGGTGAGATGACTTGCAGGTAAAGGTGTTTCTCACCAACCCTGAGCCCTGGAACCCAGATGGCAGGAGAAAGCTCCTACTGCCATGTGAATACTGCCATGTGAATACATGACATGGCATGCAAAGGCTTCCCTCCCATATAGACACTACATGGGCACTAAAACTAAATATATGCAATAAAATAGTAAAATGGAGTGCACCAAAAATCAAACTTACCCCAGGGGTTGAGAGAAATCCTTTCCTGTCTATGGTTTCAGACATATGTCATTCTTGTTCAGCAAGCATACTTTCCATGCCTCCCCCATGGCAACCACTTTGTGTTCTGGTAAATACCTTCAGCTTCTCCATTAACAGGCAAGCAACCTAGACAGCATCCCCTTTCTCCTCCTCACTACAGACAGCGGTGCTGGTAGCTACATTTCTTCCTGCTATTTTGTTGCCATGTCTCTTGGCAGGGTCTCACTGTGCAGCCTTGGTGGGCCTTGAACTTATAGGGATCCTCCTGCTTCTTCCTCTCAATGCTGGGATTAAAAGCATATCCCACCACGCCAAGTTTAATTTATTTTTAACAACTGCAGGTTTTAAAGACTATATATGATAATTTAAATAATGAATTGAAGATCTGAAATTGGTATCTTTGAGAACAGGTTCTCACGATAATGGTAAAAAAAAAACAGAGCAAGATTGTGTCTTGAGCCTTTTATTTTAGCTTTGGTAAATTTCACTGGTGAGAGATTCTTACAGTACACATAAGATCAATGAGCAAATTATTGGAATTCTTAAGTGCGTCATCCATCATGCTTTTAGACAACTAGCCCAACACTGCCCTCTAGTGGTTGGTAGAAAGAAGCCATCAAGTAGTATACAGTTTGCAGTTAACAAAGGACAGTTTTTTTTTGTTGTTGTTGTTTTTTCTTGTTACTGTTTTTCCCCCTTAAACACACAGAAACTTCTTATGGATCTTATTATACTTAGTACTTTCGAATTATGATTTTTATACTTGTGGGAATTTCTAATTAATAAGAAGCTGCTTTTTTAACTACTGCGTTGTGAACTCTGGGAATTTAGATAAGCAGTCTTAGATCCCTTGTGAGTTGGTGATAAACAGGGGTAGGAAGCTGGGAATGCAGTGTCTCTAGCCAGCATGATGTATACCAAATTAAGCTGCCTTCTAAATTCTCTGCTTGAACCCAGCACAGAAGGCTAGGACATTTGTCAGCCACAGTCCTGAGTTGTGGACTTAGTTGTACCCAGGAAGGTCACAGCCACTTCGTGTTTTCAACTCACCCTTGACTTTGCATGGCCATTATCTTGAGTAAACACAGGGCTTCGAACTTGGAACTTCTTTTACTCCAGTTAATGCTACAAGAACAAGATGTTGGGGTGATTAAAACAACATCCAGATGTTTTGTTACTGTTGTTGACATAAAGCTTAACACATGAAGGAAAAACTTTCTGGAAATGCACTCTTTGCCCCTACCTGGCAGCAACTGTAGCCAGCAGGACCTGGCATCATGTGTGGCAGGCGCATGTGCAATGTTCAAAGGGCACGGCCTTTTGCTGGGAATACTGGGATCCCACTTTCATCATTGTTCTTATGTTTATACTGTCCTTATTATATACACGAAACCTGGACATGTAAAAACATGAGATGGGGAGACAGGTTAGTCTAGGAGGTAGATGGACCACTTGTACATCTCCTTTTAGTTTATTTTACTGTGTCACCTTAGAGGCTTTAGCAGGGCTGGAGAGGTGGCTCAATGGCCAGGAGCACTTGCTCTTTTTACAGAGGACTCAGGTTTGGTACTCAGTAGCCATATGGTAGCTGCTAACAATCCACATATAAGGGTGCATATACATAAAAACAGACAAAACACACACACACACACACACACAGAGAGAGAGAGAGAGAGAGAGAGAGAGAGAAATTCAACAGTAAATCCTTTCACTTGATTAGCCAGTTTTCTAGTCTGCACTGAAGAAACAATGGGATTTGAGCTAACAATTAGCAGTTAACTGAAATGAGAGCTGGGATTATGGTTCAGAGCCTCCAGGGTACCAGTGACTATGAATGGACTCAGCAGCTTTGTCAGACGCAGGGTAAGATGTAGGAAACAGCCTAGTTTTCATGTGTTCTGTTTCCCAGCATCTGTGGGGAGAGGCAATGTTAAGAGCACATGTGAGCGTGAGGACTTAATTTCTTTTTCTTCGCTTCCTCTGTTTTCTCTCCTTCGTGTGTAGAGTCTATAAAATTGATAAGAATAAGAAGGTGAAACCATTGAGGGAATATTGGGATTTCAACAACTCACGACTGGCCTGGAGAGAAAGCTCACTGGGTAGGAGCATTTGCTGTTCCTCCAGAGGACCAGAGTTTGGTTCCCAGCATGCATGTTTGGTGGCTCACAAATGCCTGTAACTCCAACCTCAAGGGTGCCATTTCCTGGCATCTGTAATCACCCATATACATGGCGTTCACACACACACACACAAACACAAACACACACACACACACACTAAATCTTTAGCAACAACAGAAAGCCTCATTACTAAGCAAGTGTGGAGGTACACATCTGTAACCTCAGTGCTGGAGAGCTGGGTGTCAGCAGAGGGGTAGTGTTTCCTATATGATGAGGGAGCTGCTCCCATGAAATCCCAACAAAATGGCTGCCCAAGCAAGACCTGCATAGTAATGATCCCAGTTTATTTGTCAGTATGGGTAGGAGACATCTCACTAGACCTCAGCCCTAGGTGAAGAGCTATAGACAAGTAATGGCTGCTGAAAGGAGAGTCAGTTTTCTCTAGGAATGAGCCCCCTGGTAGGTTATCCAATCCAAGTGCCCAGCCCTAAACACATGTACGTACAAACAACACTAAAGGTTCTAGATGTATGTGTATCTATATATGTAACAATAATAGTTATAGAATAAGAGGCTATGCATTTGTAGGGAAGTTCATGGGGCATGGGAGGACCTGGAGAGAGAAGAGAAAGGGGAAAACGATGTAAACACAGTCCCCTCATGTTTGGGATTTTCAAAACACAAATAATTTAAAAAATACATTAAAAAAAGTATTCACTATCAGCCTAGGCTGCATTTGAGACCTTGTCTCAAAAACAACAAGAAACCCAGTCCAAACCAAACCAGACCAAACAATGCTGTCAATTAGTGTGTGTGCTTGTGATGGGATGACTTTCTTGTGTGTGTAAACATATGCCATTTGTGGAATGGGCACCTGCCACTTCTCTGGTTTCGTGTACACTGCCATCCTTATGCTTTCCCTTTGGATTTCATCTCTAGAGCTCAGAGAAAAACAGTTTTAGGAGACTAACCTTACCTTGGGAGCACTTATTTTTCTACTTAGTGGCACAGTGAAACAAAGGTATACATCTTTAGTTTAGACGAAGAGCAGGGAAAAGCATTTAAGTTACTATCAGATGGACACAGTGGTGCGTGCTGGGAGTCCCAGCATCTGAAGTGGAGGAAGGAGAATGAGGAGGTCAAATTCATTCTCAGCTACACTGGGAATCTGAGGCCACTCTGGGCTGCATGAGAATCTGCCCTAAGAAACCCAACAAAGAGACAACAAACAAAAATCAGTGCATATTGAGCCGGGTGTGATAGTTCATGCCCGTAATACCCAGACTCAGGAGGAGCGGGAGGCAGCAGGATTGTGAATCTGAGTTCAGTCTAGGCTAGTAAAATCGTGTACCAAATAATGCCAGAAGGGAAAAACAGTGATTATTAGTTATGCAAGGTAACAGGGTTCATTGTGACATTGTTGTACATGTGCATGATGTATTAGTTACTGATCACTTGGACTTTTCTCTGTTCAGTTCATCTGTTCACATATTTATTGGATTGTTTGTTCTATTCATATTTAATTTCTTTGGATATGTTGAGAATTAACCTCCTGAGTGACAAGTAAACAGACTCCCGCATTTTGTATGTCTCTTCATCTTCATTCTGGTAATTGTGCCCATTGCTCTGTAGAACATTTTAACTGGACAAAATCCCATCTGTCAGTTCTTCTTGGCACTTTGAGTTTTTGTTTATTTTTATGTGTTTGAATATTTTGCATGTATGTGTCTCTCACATGTGTCTTGTGCCTAAAGAGGCCAGACAAGGACACTGAATACCCTGGAACTGGTCATTGCCAGTTGTGAGCTGCCATGTGGCTATTGGGACTTGAACCTGAGACCTCGGCCAGAGCAAGTGCTGTGAACTGCTGAGCATCTCTCCAGCCCCACCTTTTAAAAAAATACAGGGTCTCATGTAGTCCAAGTTGGTCTTGAACTCGGGATCCTCCCGCCTCAGCTTCTTGAGTATCCCAGGTGTGTACCACCATGCCGTGTGTCTGGAAGGGTCTTTAGAGACCAGCAGGGCCGGGGTGTTCAGACCTTGGGTTTTTGTGGTCAGTGGCCTCACAAGCACTGGGTATCACCTGAGCTTGATGCAGAGTTAAGTACAGTATGTGAACTCACATGGAGCCCATAGTCAGGCCCAGTTCACAAACTTTCAGATTCCAACTTGCTACTACCATCGCCTTTCTCAGCAGAAGGACTGTTTTATCTGCAGGCAAAAGAGGTCTGATACTAGAAAAACTTGGCAACTCAATTTCATATCTTAATTCTACGTGTAGCTCTCCATTGCCCATTTCACTGTGGGCCAGTGACCTCCCTTAGGTTGCTTCTTGACAACTGGATGAAAATTCCAGAATAACAGGTCTTTACCTAAATGACCAGCAGGGGGCAGCCAACACTGTCAGATCACCATGGTTCTGCAGGCTGCAGAACCTCAGCTTCTCCCTGCTTTTGCAATTGCAGCTTTTCTCTGTCCATTCTGCTTCAGAAAGGAAACAAAACAACAACAAAGATTTTGGGTTCTTTAAAGTGTCTATACTAACACTTAAATACAATTGTAAGATGGGTGTGGTAGTGCCTGCCTTTAATTCCATGATTCAGTAGGCAAAGCAGGTGGATCTCAGTGAGTTCCAGGACAGCCAGGGCTTTATAGACACCGTCAAAACAAAAACAAAACCAACAAGGAAACAAACAAGCCCCCCCAAATACCAAATTACAGTATATAGTCCAGTAGCAGATATAGAGAGTCATGGAGGGTGCTTACTTCTCATGGCTAGCTCAGCCTCTCCCTCCCTCTCTCCCTCCCTCCCTTCTTTCTCCTTCCTTCCCTCCCTTCCTTCATGGTTTTTCAAGGCAGGGATTCTCTGTGTAATATCCCTGGCTGTCCTGGAAAATTCACTTTATAGATCATGCTGGTCTCAAACTCACAGAGATCTGCCGGCCTCTGCCTCCCAAGTACTGGGAGGCTTGCACCACCGCTGCCCAGCTCAGCCTGCTTCCTTATAGCACCCAGGATCCCCAGCCCAGGGGCACTGCCCATAGTGAGTTGGGCCCTCCCACAATAATCATCAATCAAGAAAATGTCCCAGAGCTGCAGAGATGACTCACTGGTTAAGAGCACTTGCTGTTCTTCCAGAGGACCTGAGTTCAGTCACATAGTGGCTCACAACCATCTGTAATAAGATCTGGTGCCCTTTTCTGGCCTGCAGGCATACATGCAAGCAGACCACTGTATACACAATAAATAAATAAATCTTTTAAAAAAAAAAAAAAGATAATGTCCCAGAGACTTGCCTACTGGCCAGTCTGATGGAGGCATTTTCTCTCTCTAAGATTACTCTAATTTGTGTCAACTTGACAATAACTATCCAGGACAGAGATGATGCTATAGGATGGGCGGGTTCTGGACCCACCCTGATCCCTGTCTCCAGTTTCTCTTATTTTATTCATTCCTGCTCCATCTTTTTACCTGTTTGGTTGTCAGTGAACATTTTATACTCTCACATTCTTGGGTGCAATTCCTAAGTCTCAAAGTAGTTCCAAGCTGCCTAATGCCTTTATTTACTCTGCCCCACACAGAGAATTAGCTATTTTCTTTTCTTTTCTATTTTTGGTATATAAAATAAACCCAAGAGATTTTGTAATCCAGAAATGTTTTCTGTGCATGCTAAGATGAGTATATGTGTGGGTGTGGTTGTCTGTGTAATGTACCATCTGAAAATGATTTTATCAAACGATCTATTACTGTGCAATTTAAAAAACTTGGTCTGTAATAGTCTGTCAACAAAACACAAACCTATCTATTGAACAGTCACGTAGTGACTGGACTGTCAACTACCAGACAGCAGACAGTCAGGATTTTATGTGGGTTCCCTCTATGGTCACCTAAATTCTTCTGTTGTCTACCAATGACTTCTTTCTGATTAGTACGGCAGACCCTGGCGTTCTAGACTGTGTCTCCTGACCCTGGGAGAGTTCTGCCTGTGGACTCAGTTACCTCGGGTACTTTCATCACTGTGTCGTCATTACAGATCCCCTGGAGCTGGAGTTTCATGTGGCTGTGAGCTGCCTGATGTGGATGCTGGGAATGGAACTTGGGTCCTCTGCAAGAGCAATACGAGCTCTTAACTGCCGAAACCTTCTCTCTCTCCCCTTTAAAAATTTTACGTTGAGAATTTCATACATGCATAGAATGTGTTCTGATCAAACCCACCCCTCCCCCAAAATTTCTCCTTTAATCCTTTCCCTTCTCCCCTCCAAACTTCAGTTTATTTTTTAAAAAAAAATTTACTGAGCCCATTTAGTGCTGCTATGTGTGTGTGCTTAGATGCAGAATCATCTATTGGGGCATGGGTAGATTATGAGGGGCCACTTCCCTGAATAAAATGACTCTCACTTTCCCAGTAGCTATTTATTGCCAGTAGTCTCTTGGCTAAGGGTGGGGTTTGATGACAAGTCTTATGTATACAGTTACAGTTTCTGTGAGGTCATGTGTGCAACAGCCCTGGGGTGTGCAGCAAATAATGTTTCTCTACAGATATCCACTAGTCCTGTCTCTTACAATCTTTGACTCCCTTCTACTGCAATGACCTCTGTGCCTTGCATTGTCCTGTTCTCTGCACATTGAGCATTCATGAGTCTCTGTGTTAATTGCCACCTTTCAGAAAGAAGCTTCCTTGATGAGGGAGGAAAGATACACCAGTTTATGGGTATAACAAGAGGAACAGTTTATTACCATGTCCATTTAGCAGAATAATAGTATTAACTTTTCTCCAAGGGCCCATGACCTATCCAGTCACTTCCAGGCATGTGTTCCTCTTGTGTAGCAAGCTCTTTAAAAAGTGATCGGTTAGTCAGAAAGTAGTTAGTTATTCCCTTAACATCCATGCACCACTGAACCAGTAAGCGTAGCTAGTTGGGCAAATCATTTCCCTGCCTGAATTATTGTCCCTCTCAGGATTCATAGCTGGGAAATTTGTTACTACTTTTCTCTCTCGGTAGCATAAACAGAACTGGGAAAGCTACCCAATAGGGATGAAGCCTCTAGGTCAGCTCCAGTTTAGATTCTGCATGTCCTGTGACTCAAGCAATTGATGTGATCAGCAGTAGGGTCTCACCATCAAGCTCTATGGGGTTTCAAGAGCAACAGATATAGCCTATATTGTTTTGAGGGGTTCTTGTGACCTTACTGACCAAAAACTCAAGAAAGAGGTAACTCTTATCTTTTTCTTTATTTGGTTGTTCATGATGAGGTTTCTCTGGGTAGCACTGACTATCCTCCAACTCGCTTTGTAGACCAGGCTGGCCTGGAACTTACAGAGATCCACCTGCCTCTGCCGCCTCAGTGTTTCCCTCCCTCTCTCCGTCCTTCCCTTCTCTCCCTCCCTCCTTCCATCCTTCCTTTCTATGATAACCCAGGGTGGCCTCAAATTCATTATATTAGCCAAGGCTGGCCTTGAACACCTGATTCTGCTTCTCAAATTCTTGAATTACAGGAATGTACTCACATTTAGTTGCTTATCTAAGCTTATTCTGTGTCTGCATGTTAGAGACTGAACCCAGGGTTCAGAGTTGCCACAGAGTTCTCTACCCCTGGCTTAACTTTAGTTCTTCATGTACAAAGGAGTTGTTGAATTCCTAAAATTGAGGTTAGTCAATGCGGTAGATAGATGTTTTCACTTTGACTATCTTATGCCTTCACATCTACATAAATAAGATTAATTTTGAACTAAAATGCTTTATATTTATTTTTTTAATGAGTGTTTTTTCTTGCATATATGTATGTGTAATTTATGTGTCCAGAAGAGGGTGCTGAATCCCCTGCAACTGGAGTTGTGGATGGTTGTGAGCTACCGTGTGGATGCTAAGAACCAAACTCTAGTCCTCTGCAAGAACAGTAAGTGCTCCAAACTGCCAAGCTATCTCTGAAGATCTGATTTTGAATCCTTTTGGTTATTTTGTGTTTATAGACATCAAAACACAGTAGAAGAGAGTGTCTAAAGAGCTGTGCATGCAAACAGGCTGTAGAAAGGTCAGATGTGATTACCTTGGGCCAGGGCATGCTGGGAAGGACTATGGAAGCTGGAGTCCAGGCCAGAGTCACCTTTGTTAAATGCGGCTCTGCCATAGTGTGTTCTTCTTCTTGCCACTGAAAATCTGGAAATTGGGGATCATTTTAAATCACCAATACTGTGTTGGTAGGGCTCCCACAAGACACAGTTGGGGTTCCCTAGCAAGGCTGTTTTCTTCTTGAAGATTTGAATAGGGGCATCAGAAATAGCTAGTCCTTCAGCTGGAAGCAGATAATAGCAGATACTCCAGTAGCAACACAAATTTCACACAGGTATAGATTCTGAAGACTCGAGCACCACAAGGCTCACACATGGTGTAAACTCTTGTAGAGAAAGAATGGGCTTTTTTCATCTGGGCAAGAAAGGTGGTGTTGTTTGTTTGTTTATTTGTTTGTCTTTTTTGGTGGGGGTAAGATAAGGTGTCTTCCTGGGAATGTGACTTTGATTCCTAGCATCCTCATGTCAGCTCGCAAACATCTATACTCTAGTCCCAGGGTATCTGATGCCCTCTTCTGGCCTCTGGGGGAGCACCAAATACACACATGATGCACAGATATGCATGAAGGCAAACATGTATACACTTAAAAAAATTAAATATAAGTTTTAAAATTCTTTGGACTTTTTTCTATTTTTTTATTGAAAATAGATTTTTTTCATACAATATATTCTGATTATGGTTTCCCCTTCCTCCAAAAAAGTTTTTTTAATTGATAAAAAGTTATATACTTGCTTGGTTAGAGTTACACTGAGATATTTAAGGGTGTTGATTCCCTGATTTCTTTCTCAGCCTGTTTATCATTTGTATATAGTAGGGCTACTGATTTTTTTTTTTAGTTAATCTTACATCCAGCCACTTGACTAAAGGTATATTTATCTGATGTAGGATTTCCTTAGTAGAGTTTGGGGGGGTGACTTATGTATATTATCATGTCATCTGCAAATAATGATACTTTGGCTTCTTCCTTTCCAATTTTATTCCCTTGATTTCCTTTAGTTGTCTTATTGCTCTAGTTAGAATTTCAAGTATTGTATTGGATAAGTATTGAGAGAGTGGACAACCTTGTCTTGTTCTGGATTGTAGTGGATTTGCTTTGATTTTCTCTTTATTTAATTCAATGTTGGCTGTTGGCTTGCTGTATACTGCTTTTAGATATATCCCTTGTATCTCTGATTTCTCCAAGACTTTTATCATGAAGGGGTGTTGGGTTTTGGATTTTGTTAAAGGCCTTTCAGCATCTATTGAAACGTTCATGAAGTTGGGTTTTTATTTTGTTCAGTTTGTTTATGTAGTGGATTGCATTGACAGATTTTCAAATGTTGAGCCATCCCTGCATCTCTGGGTTGAAGCCTACTTGGTCATGGTGGATGATCTTTTTGATGTGTTCTTGGATTTGGTTTTCTAATATTTTATTGAGTATTTTTGCATCAATGTTCATGAGTGAAATTGGTCTGTATTCTCTTTCTTTGTTGAGTCTTTGTGTGGTTTGGGTATCAGGGTGACTGTGGCCTCATAGAAAGAATTCGGTAGTGTTCCCTCTGTTTCTATTTTATTGAATAATTTGAAGAGTATTGGTATTAGTTCTTTTTTGAAAGTATGGTAAAATTCTGCATTAAAACTGCCCGCCCCAGGGCTTTTTATGGTTGGGAGACTTAATGACTGCTTCTATTTTCTAAGGGATTATCAGTCTATTTAAATTGTTTATCTGATCGTGATTTAACTTTGGTAAGTCAAGAAATTTGTAACTGGGAGGTAGTGGCACATGCCTTTAATCTCAGAATTTGGGAGGCGGAGGCAGGTGGAGGTCTATGAGTTTGAGGCCAGCTTGGTCTACAGAGCAAGTGTCAGGACAGGCCCCAAAGCTACACAGAGAAGCCCTGTCTTGAGAAACAAAACAAAAATATTGTCCATTTCTTTTAGATTTTCCAATTTTATGGAGTACAGGTTTTTTGAAGTATGACCTAATGATTCTCTATATTTCCTTGGAGTCTGTTGCTTTGTCCCCCTTTTTATTTCTGATTTTGTTGATTTGAGTATTCTGTCTCTGCCTTTTAGTTAATTTGAATAAGGATTTATCAGTTTTTGTTGATTTTCTACTCCTAATACTGGGTTGCCTTGCCCAGCCTTAATACAAGAGGAGGTTCTTAGTCTTACTGAAACTTGGCATTCCATGTTTTGTTGATGTTCTTGGGAGACCATCCCTTTCCTAAACAGAAGAGGAGGAGTGGATGGGGGGGCAGAAAGGAGGTATGGAGGAGGGACTAGAAGGAGAGGAGGAAGGGGGAACTGTGGCTGGAATATAAGAAATAAATGAATAATTTTATTAAAAGGTTATATACATTTATACCATTTGGTGTTTTGATACTTTTATATATTGTATAATGAATGTTTAAATCAGAGAAAACAGAGCTTTCTTCTCAAATGTTACATTTCTTTGTGGGAAAAACTTTTAAAAATCCTATTCTCTAGCACTTTTTAAATGTAGGCTCATTATAATTCAGTACAGTCACTTAATTCTCTTCTTTGTCATATGACAACTCCCTCTTTAAAGATGGCAGCATCGTCTCAAACAGAATTGTAGATTCTGCTTGAAATCTTTCACTGGGATCTCCACCATTAGGGCATTTGACGGGAATTTCTGAGGGTTTTGTTTATTTAATGCTCGTCGGTGTTTTGACTATGCATATATGTCTATAAGAGGGCATTGGATCCCCTGGAGCTGGAGTTTACAGACAGCTGTGAGCCACCATCTGAGTGCTGGGAATTGAACATGGATCTTTTGGAAGAGCAGCCAGTGCTCTCAACTGCTGAACCATCTCTCCAGTCCCCAATTTCTGAGTTCTTACTTGACCCTCATAAGAACCCCTTTGCTCATTTTTAACAACTTTTATTTTTTACCAGGCAGTGGTGGTGCACAACTTTAATCCCAGCACTCGGGAAGCAGAGACAGGTAGATTTCTGTGAGTCCAAGGCCAGCCTGGCTTATAGAGTGAGTTCGAGGACAGACTCCAAAGCTACAGAGAAATCCTGTCTCAAAAAACCAACAAGCAAGCAAACAAACAAACAACAACAACAACAAAAAAAAATCCAACTTATTTTTAAATTTTGTGTACCACAGAGTGTATATAAAGGTCAGAAGACAACTTTCATTGTCTATTCTTTCCTTTCACTGTGTAGGTTCTGAGGGGATCAAACCCAGGTAGTCAGGTGTGGTGACAAGTACCTTTACCCTCTGAGCCATATCACTGGCCCCTGATTAAAAGACATTCAAAGTCAATGCCAGTTGTTTCCAAACCCTTTGCATCTGCAAAGGATTCTTTATCATTTGGGCAGACTTAAAATGTTCGTAAAGACATGGCAGAACTTAATAATGTTTTCAACACACATTGGTGTGCTTGGAGCCATTCAGAAGGAAGACAGAGAAATTTGAACATTTAAATCACAATATTTAATCTTAATAAGGCTGCAACTTGATGTTTATTTTACCAGAAAATATTCTCAGAAGTATCAAGTAATTGGGCTTTATTCTATAGCCTGAGGGCCAATATCCTTCACTTAGTAAAACTAACTAAAAAGTCAATTGCAAAAATGGAATGTCTCCATGGAAAATGAGTAGTTTCGGCCCTTGGTATTCACACCTAAGGCCTGTTGGCAGCTGTCCTTTGGGCTGACACAGACATGGTGGTACATAAAGGCAGTTTCTATGGAAACCTGAACCCAAATGCTATTGGGGCTTTGAGATCAAAGGCAGTGCCCTGAATTGTTTGGAGAGCCCAAGGAAGGTTCCAGGGTTTTATTGTTCTCCACAGAAAACATGACCATCCAGACTTTGGAATGCTTTCTTGCCCAGGTGTTTCAGAACTATGGGGATGATTTAAAAGTTTGTAATTCATTGCAAATTTACCTGTTGCAATTATTTTGCCATGTATTTTATAACATTCATTTTTGTTTTGAAGAAAATGATCATTTTCTATTTCTTCCTTTCTCATTTTCATTTTAATAAAAAGATGAGAAAATGAGTCATACAGAATAAAACTTGCAAATTTGATAGTAGGTAATTGCTCTTACCATAAAGTTATGCATAATTATTACTCAGGATAACATGCCTCCCACATACTGTTTTATATATACAAAAGATGGGTTGCTAGGTATGATGTAGACAGCTCCAGTTCTGCCTATGAAGAAGGATTTGGGCCTTTGAGATGGCTCAGTGGGTAAAGAAGTTTGCCACTGGAGCCTGGCAACATGAGTTCAATCCCTGGAAGCAACGGAAGGTATGACTTGTGGGTGCCTATGCACCCTGGTACACGCACCCATGTCATACACACACGTAATAATGGCGATGGTGATAAATGGAGAAATTGAAAAGGCTTTGTCCCACAGTAGCATTCATCATTTATGAATAGCCTGTACACTGATTCCTTATTTAGCTGTGTGTGTGTGTGTGTGTGTGTGTGTGTGTGTGTGAGTGAGTGAGTGAGTGTTACAAACTGTCACCAAAATGTTGGTGGAAATAAAGTAAAAGGACATACTTTCAATGGATGTCTGCTCACACACACAAAAAAATATTTTGTGTGGGGGTCTGGTTTGAAATCGTGATTCTTGAACCTCAGCCTTCTAGATGCTGGGATAAACATGCTTTCTGATGGCCACCCGAACCTTTGTATTTTCTTTTTCTTTTCCTTTTGACTGATCTTGGCTTAGATGTATTTCTTCTGAAAAATCCCCATGCTATAAAAGTCACAGCATCCTGGCTAGTGACAGTGAGATGCATTCTTCCTGGCTGAGGATGGCTGTGGATGGCTGTGGATGTGCCTTCTGGGTGTGCTGCCTTAGTCTATGGGGGTTGCTAGCTTTGCCCTGATCTCACCCCCTCCCTTTTTGATATCCTTCCTCCATGACAATTAGTCCCCCTTTCAGCTTCCATATCATATATATTCTATTGTTCCCTCTCATTCCCTCGCCCTCTCTGTTTATAATTCTTCCTCCTTTTCATAGTCCTATTTCTAGCTTCATGTCATATGTGTGTGTATGTATATATCTCCACATGTATATGTAAATTTAAATCTACATTCCTCATAACAGAGAAAACATGCAGTATTTGTCTTTATGAGTCTAGTTTATTTCGCTTAGTATGAGATGATCTCCAGTTCTGTCCATTTTCCTGAAAATATTGTAATTTCCTTCTCTTAAATTTTAGGTCACAGTACAAAGTACTGGGTCTCATGCACATGTATTATTATGATTTGTCCTCCATCACCCCCTTCCTCTCTATTATTTTCTGTCCCCATCCACCTGTTCCCTTTCTTCTCTCAGTCTCTGCTTCAGCTTTTCTATTACATGTATTCCATTATTCTGTATCTTCACCTTCCTAGATCCTCTTAAAGTTTTGTGACCTGCACACACACACACACACACACACACACACACACACACACACACACACTCACTCACAGTTTTAAATTTTGTTTCCACATATGAGAGAAAACATGGCATTTCCAAGTCTGGATCCTTTTACTTAGCACAGAGATTTCAGTTCCGTTCATGTTTTTGCAAATGCTATGATTTTATTTTTTATTTTTGTTTTTTGAGACAGGGTTTCTCTGTAAAATAGCCCTGACTGTCCTGGAACTCACTCTGTAGACAGACTAGCTTCAAACTCACAGAGATCTGCCTGCCTCTGCCTTCCAAATGCTGGGATTAAAGGTGTGCACCACCACCACCCAGCCTATGATTTTATTTTTAAAAAAATGTACATACAATTCCCTATGTACATGTATCACATTTCCTTTATCCATTCACATATTGACAGGTGTATAGGGTGCCTTGATGTCTTGGTCATTGTGACCAATACAACAGTAAATGTGGCTGAAATATCTCTGTGGTGTGTTGACTTACATTTCTTTGGCACCTTTTGGCAGAATTGCTGTGTTTATGGTGTTGGTGTTTAAAGAGGGGCATATGTATCGGTGCTTGAGAAAGTAGGACATGTTTGATTGTATGGAAGTTTATATCCAGTTGCCAATCCAGTGTCTGTCTTTCTTGATATATGGAGGCAGGAGTGAGAGGGCCCACAGCATGTAGAGGTGTCTGAATAAAGACAGGAATGAAGTTCTGTGTTTGGTGTGGGACCAGTTCTACTCTCATACTGAGCCGTTTCTGGAGCTCACTGAAGCCCATCATAAACACGGCTGTGTGAGTCATGGGGCCTGTGCTAGGTGTGGGGGAACGATTTATGAACTATTTGCAGAAGGTTTCTGCTCTTGGCCATTATTCTAGCAGAGGGAGATTGTATAAGAAGTAAGTAATAATGACTAGAGGAATGACGAAGTGAGTAGTCCTGTGTACAGCTTCAGAAAGAAAATTCGGGATAGCAGAACCAGCCTCCACAGAGGTCACAAGGAAAGGACATATCCAAGGAGAAGAAAGGAAGTGAAGGAGGGAGGTCATCGCTATGGGCAGGGCTGGACATCCTTAAGTTCTTGACATTTATTCTAAAAAGTGGGGGGGCAGACTGCTTCTTTGTTTTGCTCACAAGAGACTTTGCCTTAATTCTTAAGTTCTTTTGTGATTATATATTTTATACATCTTATAGTCATTTTTAGGCATGAGTATACATTTCTTTCTGGCATTTGTTACCTATGAGATCAAGAATCAGAGGCTGGTATAGCTTAATTATGCAGGCAAACAATTATCTACTTGTGAATTCCAAATGGCCAGGGATTTCTGTGTTATGGCTGTCATTGCTTCTGAGCTATTGGTCTCAACAACAATCTGCACACATATTTCCAGAGTGCGGATGGTAGTAATGAATCTTTGAGTGAGGTGATATTTGTGTATTAGGATGTTCTTCTTGGTTGTCAACTTGAGTGAATCTGGAATCAACTAAAAGGCAAACTCCCTGAAACCTCTGGGAGGGACTTTCTTGATCAGATTATTTGAATTAGGAAGATCTAAATATGGGTGGCAATTCTGGTAGCCACCAGCATCTAATGTAGACTAAAGACTACTCTCCTTGAGGAATCTCTCAGGCCTTTGGTAAGACATTTTGACTATTGAGGTAACCAGCTTCATGGGCTGGAAACTACCAGGTTGTCAGCCTCTCCAGTGTGACACAGACATTGGGTGAACTACCCACACTGTGTTGTATAAGCCACTTTAATAAATTTCCTTTAATATGTACTTATACTCTCTGTTCCTTTAGAGGACCCTGACCAACATACACATATCTGTAACTTACTTTATTTGATTTCTTCTGAGCATTTCTATTAATAACTGTTTAATAACTGTTTCACTAGATGAAGACATTTTCCTTGTATACAATGATTCCCCTAAACATGAAAATATGAGTAAGTTTATATTTTATACCTTACACACACTCTTCTGTAAACTAACTGTAGGACTCTTTACGTGTAATACACAAGGACTTTGAATCTTCCATTCCTGCAGACACAGTAGGCATGATGGCTAATTTGGGTCATCAACTAGATTGCATTAAGAATCACACAGGGCATTACTGTGAGGGTGTGTTCAAAGGGCTTTAATGGAGGAGGAAAAACCCACCCAGAAAGTGGGAAGTACAGTTTAGTGAGCTGTGGCTTTAACAGAGGAGGAAACCCCACCCAGAATGTGAAAAGTATAGTTTAGTGAGCTGTGTTTCTGGACTGAATCAAGATGAGGGGAAGGAGAAAACCAGGGGAGTGCTGGTGTTCCCTTTTCTCTGCCTCCGGTCAACCAAGTTCCCACAGCCATGACTATGAGCTACTCCTCTGCTATTCCTTCCTCACCGTGGTAGACTGTATTCCTCCAAACCAAGAGCCAAGATGAAACCCTCCTTTCTGAAGTGTGTGTGCTTATGTGCACATGAGTGCAGGTGATCCACCTAGAGCTGTAGTTCACAGGTGTCTGTGAGCTGGGGTCCACCTGCACCTGTAGACACAGGTGCTTGGAGCTGGAGTTCCAGGTGTCTGTGAGCTGGGAATCAAACTCAGGTCCTCTCCAAGAGCAGTATGTGCTTCTCACTGCTGTGCAATCTCTAGCTCCTATAGTACTTTGAAAGAGTGTATGTAGTAAAACAATCACAAAAATATAATCTATTAAATACCTGGGCTACATAGTGAGATCCAGTCTCAAAAACAATATAAAGACAACAAAAGAGGGTGGTGGGTATATGTGTATGAATATCATAGAAATGCAGTTTTAGTTACTTTTCTGTTGCTGTGATAAAATACCATGGCCACAGCAATTTACAAAGGAAAGTGTTGATTTGGGCTGTGATGTGGGGAAGCATCAGTGGGCATGGCATGCTGAGAGCTCATGTCCTTTACCATAAACACAGAGAGAGCAACTGGGAATGGGGGGAGGCTAAAGCTCTCAAAGCCCACCTCCCATGACATACTTCACCAACATGGTCACACTTCTGGAACCTCCCCAAATAGCATTACAGACTGGGACCAAGACCATGGGGGACATTTCTCATTTAACTCACCAACACAAATACATTTCATACATATATGAAAATGACAGTTAAACCCATAATTACTTGTAACTAACATATTCTTATAAAGCATTAAAAAACAGCAAACACAAATGCAGCATATTTTAAAAATCCTACAGATGCATAACAAATGTATGGGGCATTTGCAGTTAAGACCCTTGTGTTAACAGTGAAGAAATAATGGAAGGAGCAGGTACTCCCATTAATTAACATTGATTAGTGAATATTAATTAAAATTGTGATTAATACTTGGTATGTCCTGTTCACATCTGGATCGATAACCTTAGAAAGTTGTTTCTGAAGTCAGCCTTTCTTATGACCAAATTCACAGATGTAGCATCTTAGGTCTCTTATTGTCTCTCCTTAGCATCTTCCTCTGGCCTTTGTCCTGTAGCTTTAGCTTTACAAACATTTGCCCCAAGTTCCATCCATTGCTTGAAGAAAGACTTGGAATGCCAGTCCCATGATAGGGCTGGCTTTCTGCAGGAGGCTTGGACCAGTTGCCTCTGGCAACACCTTGCTTTGGCTCTTGGATGATTACCCCAGACAAGAATGTGCTATAGTTTATTTGGGCATCACCTGATTTTTTCAGTGAGCCAAGGAATGCAACAGCCTCAACAGTCTACAGAGACAAGCAAGTTGCTAGCACTGGTAACCCCTTCACCCTGATAGCTGCCAGATTCACTTCGTGTCTGGACCAGAGATGAGTCCGTCTCAGGTTAATTTTAGGAAAGAAAAAGATGAGAGAGTTTGAGGTCTGAGTCCCACCGGATGCTGTCCTTCTCCTTTTTCTTCTCTGTTTTATTAGTGCTCACTCTCCAGATCCTCTCATTGTGAAGTCACAAAAGCCATGGACGGACGTTGGTTTGGCAAGTGTGAACAAGGCAATAAGGAAAACGGAGCAGTAGAGCGTGCCAGGGGCTGGGGATGAAGTTTCAAGGAAGCAACACCTGCCAGTTCACTGCAAAGGGACAGTAAAAAGCTTTTTACACCCCTCATTCCTCCTGTTTTCCTTATGGTGTTAGGAAAGGGTTGGGTGCAGAAGTTTGATCGGGTTGGGTCTGGCTGGCAGCAAAGGCAGAAAAGACTTGAAACAGTGTTGCTTTTTAGGCCAGCTGGGGTCTCTGCCTGCCTCTTGTGTTTGGTTGGGATTTATTGGTTCATAGTTGAAATACATACAGGCTAGGAGCCAGGAGGATTGAAAAATCATCTGGAAGGAAGATAGGAGGTGACTGTGATCTCATGGAAAGGATGTTACACAGTAGTGGGTGGCTGACATGTCATTCACTTCCAAGGGAAGTGGGGGACTTGTGTATCAGGGGAAGCACACCAAATGCTGGTAGGAAAAGAAAGAAAGAAAGAAAGGAAGGAAGGAAGGAAGGAAGGAAGGAAGGAAGGAAGAAAGAAAGAAAGAAAGGGAAAAAAATTCTGAAGAAGCCTTGTGAGTCCCAAGCATTTGGAATCTTTCACTGCTTTCTTTCAATGGCCATGTTTTCCAGCTCTTTGGGTATAGAAAACTCTCTGTTCCAAACAGGCTATTGATTCTCCAATGGGAGGAACTTTGTCTTGAGTAAGTTCACCACAAAGATTAGAAAACCTGAAATACACTGTGCCGCTGCTGCTCTGTGGAAACTGGGGTTTTTATTTTTATTTTTTAAATTCTTCTGCAGTCCTGGGGACAGAACCTAGGGTCTCAAGTGTGCTAGGCAGGTTCTCTGTCATTGCTCCGTCAAATCCAGTTTCCTGAACCCCCTTCAGTTTTTAGTCACTTTTTCTTTTCTGATGTTTTCCAGACAGAATTTCTCTGTGTAGCCCTAGCTGTCCTGGAACTCGCTCTGTAGACCAGACTGGTCTCAGACTAAGAGATCTGCCTGCCTCTGCCTTCTAAGTGCTGGGAATAAAGGTGTGTGCTACTGCTACCTGGCCATTTATTATTTTTCTAAAGATTTTTGTTTACTTTAAAATTATGTATATGTGTGTCTCTGTGTTTGTCAGTGTACATGAGTGCAGGGACCCCTAGAGGCCAAAGGAAGACATTGCATTCCCCTGGAGCTTGAGTTACAGATGGCTACAGGCTGCTTCTTGTGGATGCTGGAAAGTAAACTCTAGTCCTCTGAAAGGTAGAAAGTACTATTAACCATTTCTCAAGTTGTTACTTTTAATTTTTGAGACAGGGTCTCCCTAAGTTGTGAAGGCTGGCCTTGAACTTGTGATCCTCCTGCCTCAGTCTACTAAGTAGCTAGGATTACAGGCCTATACCACAGTGTAAGTGAGACTTATACGGACATGAGTCAAAGAGACATGAGAGGCCAGGAGGAGTTCCTTTGGAGGGACTTTTGGAGGAACCATGGCCCCACAATGCCTGGATGTTAAACTTTTGGTATGATCTTAAACTCTGTGTCCACCTCTCAAGTGCTGTGATCACAGATATGCACCAGAATGCCCAACAGAATTTCTTCTTAAAAATGCATGAGTCTGCTCAGCATGGTGGGTTACACCTTTAATTCTGCCACTCAGAAGGGAGGTGCAGGTGGACCTCTGTTCATTAGTGGCCAGTCTGAGCTATACAACAAGTTTCAGCCAGAACTATATAGTGAAAGTGTATCTCAAGAAAAACAAAACAAACAGTACAATACAAAACAAACACCCCCCCACAAGATTGTGAAACTGTAAAATCCACTTTTGTTGACATTAACGAGATTTATTATTGTTGTATTTATAATTTGTATTTTACATTTTGGGGAAATTTTGTTTTTACTGATTGTGTGCATGCATATGTGTGCAAGGGTGGGTGAGCATGTCCCCATGTCACACATGTGGACTGAAGGCAATTTTTGAGAAGGGGTTCCTTCTTTCCACCCTGGGCTCTGGGGCTAATTCAGGTCTTCAGGATTGTGGGCTAAACACTTTTAACACCTGAATCATTTGTTGGTTATTGTATCAACTTTATTTATTTTTGTGTGTGTATATGTGTCTATGTGTTCTCGCCCTGGTACTTCTGTGGAGGTTAAAGAACAACCTGCCAGAGCTGGTTGTAGACTTTTGATCTGTGGACTCTAGGAATCAAGTTCAAGTTGTCAAGCTTGGCAGCAAATGTGTTTACCCACTGAGGTCTCATCAACCCTTAACCTACATTTTAAAGAAATGAACTTGAGATTTCCTATAATAAAGTACACAACATCCAAGAGAAATAGAATAGCAAATAGGAAGAGAATACACTCAACAT
Organism: Phodopus roborovskii; assembly: GCF_943737965.1. Lineage (NCBI taxonomy): Eukaryota > Metazoa > Chordata > Mammalia > Rodentia > Cricetidae > Phodopus > Phodopus roborovskii. Next base: position 13,708,373 of record NW_026126525.1, read on the forward strand.
TCTAAACTAAAACAGTGGTGAATTTAGCCTAAGCAACCACAGGGGTTACACTTGCTGGCCTCCTTGAGTAAGATGTGGCCATATGACTGAGTTCTAGCCAGTGGATGCAGGTGAACTGAAAAGATGTCTGCTGCTTCCAGATCTGGCTCCTGTTGTTGCTGTTTCTCCCTGCCACAAGCCATTCACAGCTAGAGCGATCCTGAAGCATTTGCGGGATATGGTAGAGCTTTGCTAACCTAGTGTGTCTGAGAGGAGCAGAGCCTGTCTGTCTCCCTCAGACTGTGAGCATCCTTCTCCCTGAGCTGCTTCACAACAGTGCTGTGAACTTCTGTGGTCCTTACCCTTTGTGTCTGTGTGGTGCCAAAGTTTGGTGCACTCTAGACATCATCACTGCATTTGAGCTTTAAGTTTCAGATGCTAAAATTGTTCTTTTGTAAGTTATCATCTCTCTATTTCATATCTTTCAGTGTTTTCAGAATACCTTCATAATCAAATAAAAAAATCTTTCTTGACTATGTCAACTTCTTTTTACCACCCCTCTTGTGTTTTGTGTGTCTCCTTGTAGACCCTTCTCAGTTAAATAACTTCTGTTTCTTCGTTCCCCTGAATTTTCTCATGCCCGACCTAATGTGTCTATCTCATCAGAAAAGCATTTCCCAGATCTCCCCTCTGCCCTGATGGGTTAGATGCTCTCACATTTCCCAGAGCTCTTCTTCTGAGCATTTCTTACAGTACTTACCTTTCTCTATTGTAACAATCAGTTTGAGTTAGGGACTTATCAATAGACCATACTTAATTGATGGCAGAGGATTTTCTTTGAGATACTTAAAACAAAAATTGATTCTATTAATTAATCAATCAGTCAATCAATCAATTTATTAATTAGTTTGAGACAGAGTCTCCCGTGCAGCCTGGAACTCAGTACCCTTGATGAGAGTATTAAGGTATGGGTTATCAAGCCCAGCTGATTTCATTACTTTTAATTGCATGTCTGTATATATGATTGTGGTTGTGTTCCTATGCCACAGGTACTCACCAAGAACAGAGGCAATAGGTCCTTCTGGAGTTGGAGGTCAAGCAGTTGTGAGTCACCTGGCCTGGATACTGGAAACATAACTCTGGTTCTCTCCAAGAGCAGTACACACTGTTAGCTGCTAAGCACCCACGTCTTTATTTCTCTAGCTTCTACTTGGTCTCTGGAATGCTTTTCAGAGAAGGGAACATATTACTTCAGCAAATGTTTAGTGAGTGCATCCCATGTGTCATGTATTTTGTGGTGTGAGAGGGATATGATGTAACTATAGGCAAAGAGGGTACCTGCCTTCAGTGAACTATCATCTAGTGAGGCTGACAGAGATTAATCAAATACACAAATATTGACAAGTCCTGCAAGTATACACATACCAAACAAGAAGTGTCTTATTTCTTCATAGCTGAGCAGAATGCATTTATAATTCAATACTGAAAATACTGGAATTTCAGGGCATCCACAATTATCAAATCCCATGAATAATAATCCATTGTGTACTGCGCTGCCACAATTGAAATGTGTCAACAAGATGATCACATTTAGACCTTGTCAGGTCCTCATGGAAAGTCCATCAGGCACAGATCCTGTTCCAGACAAGTTGATGGGTTGCTGTGGTCTTCCAGTCAAACTCAGCCTCAGAACAACTCATGTGGAAGTTTAGGCTGATCTTGATTGGGAGCCCATCTTGAAGGATGTCTCAGACTTGTCAAATTCTGATAAGACCTAGTCATGCCTGAGAACTAACCTATTTTCACCACTACCCCGCCAAGAACAAAAACAAAATATGAGTGTATGGATATGCAATACTCCTCAGATCAGTGAGACTTGGCTCTGAGTTGGCAATGTGGCTGGTATCTGTGTATCGTCGTGAGCACTTGGGGAGTACTAACTAGACAGAGCATCCTGTCTGTGGGCTGCTTCCTTCCTCTCTGCCTCAGTCTTTTGTTCTTTCTCCCACTCAGAGTCCCACACAGTCATTATCCCCCATTTTCCATATGGATAAGTAGGGGCCTGGAGGACTTCTGTTGCTGGGATAATAAATGATAGTCACTTAAATACAGATATAGGAAATACACATATTTTCCTACAGATGACAATCAGTAGCTCATAGACACCAAGAAAAAAATTAGATTTATATTTTCAACAACTAGAAAAGAGGGAGACAGTTTTTTAGTGGGTATAACTTTTGTTCTTTAAAAATGAATTCTTTGGGAATTTCACACAATGTGTTTTGATCACATTCTTTCTTCCAACCTCTTTCAGTTCTACCTCACTTTCCTTCCTGACTTTGTGCCCCCACTTTTTTTGTACCCACAAAGTCTACTTGGCCTTCCACGTGAGCATAGTCTACTTATCAAGAAGTACATTAAAAATCTCTCTTCCTCTCTCTATCTCTCTGTCCCTCTCTCCATCTCTCCCTCTCTCTCCTTCTCTCTCCCTAGCTGTCAATAGCTCCACATTGGGTTGGGATTTTTTGCTCACCTCCCCTCTCTGTGCTTGGGATTGATTTGGCTTGAGTATTCTAGATTCCATGTATACTATGACAACTGTGAACTCATATGTGCAGTTGCCCTGCTGTGTTCAGAAGACACATTCCTCTGGTCATGCACCACCTCTTCCCCTCTTCCACAATGATCTGTGAGCTTTGGGATGTGGATAGGTGATACATGTATATGCTGTTTAGGCCTGAATATTCTGCAGTCTCGGGTATGCCCCACACCCTGACCAGTTGTGAGTCTCTGTATTAATTGCCATCTATTGCAAATGGAGGCTTCTCTGATGAGGGTTGAGAGATGCATTACTATATGGGTATAACTTAATTCATTGAGAGATAGTCGAATTCTATGTTCATTTAGTAGACTAATAGTAGTAGGTCCCCCTCCCACCCGCAGGGCCTATGATCCGGCCTTATAATGGTTTCCTCTTGTGGAGTTGGACTTAAGTCAAATCTGAAAGTGGTTGGTTACTGCCATGTTTGAGTGACTATTGTACCAGTGGTCACATCTGCCAGACCAGTTGTTGTCATAGCAGCGCTCAGGGTTCACAGCTGGATAAGATTGTGGTTGCTTTTCTTTTCCAGTCAGAGTTGAGCTGGGCCTCAGGGTCACATTGAGCTGAAGAGGTATTCATAAGACCATGGAAGCCCATTGAAGCAAAAGGCTTGACTAGGTCCAAAGTTTTAGAACTATGAAAACTAGCCAGGAAGGACAAAACTTCCAGATTTATCAATACTAGTTTGATAACTCTCTGTTCTTTGATTCAAGTGTGTGGTATCTTGAGCAACATGGTCAGGAATTGCTTGGAATTATGTGCTCATTCATTAACTCATAGGAATGCAGACATTTGCTGCTCTGGCAGAGTATGAGATGACAGACAGACCAATGCAGAGCATAGTGCTGGATGCTGTGATGGGTTAGCTATCAACATGCTGTGAAAAATGCAGTATGCTGCAGATTTGTCATTTCTCTTGGGCTTTTTAATGTGAGTAGAATTCAGGGGGCACGAAGACAGAGAAGCAGCATTTTAGGCAGCACAGTTTCCAAGAGCCTGATGATGCTGCTGGGTGCACAGTTAGTACTCTTACACCAGACAGCAGGCAGCATGAGTTTGGGATGCTTGCAGGGTATCCCAGTAACTGGATCTAGAGCTTGGAGGGATACGGAAGTTAGAGAGGGACATAGGAGAGTATTTGGCCTTTAAATACTAGCTGAGTACATGGAAACAGAGGTGAGTGGTGGGGTTGAGATGCTCCACTGACCCCCCCCCCCCGCACGCACACACACACACTTAAAGTGGGGGAAGAGGTGCTGAAGTCCAGAGGGCAAAGCCATGGAATGAGGAGAAATCTGAGAAAACAGAATGCTGAGTAGTAATCCCTAAGTTAAGGATGAATTAGGCAACCAGGTCCAGAGCCTAAGAACACCAAAACAGGATTTGTCCTGAAAAGACTCTGCTGTTTTTGGAGGTCAGGAAGTCATTAGCAGCCTTGCCTGGAGAAGTTTCAGTAACGGAGAAGCAGCCAGAGTGCAGCTGGCCTCTGGTGGATGGAAGAGGTGTGCAGGGTGGGTGAGGAGACACAAGCCGCCCTCATTCAGGAAGTTTGGGCAAGAGGATGAGAAAGAGCCATAATGAACATGAGGGAAAGTTTTTAGTTTTTAGAAAGTGTGAAACTTGAAAACAGCTTTTAAAGTGTAGGAAAGAGCAGGAAGGAGCGGGTGGGATGGGGACATTTGCAAAGCCTCAGGGGAAAGGTGTGCCTGAGCCAAGCACTTCGGGCAGTGGAAGGGAAGGTGCTGCTCTTTGGAGAAGGAAAGACACTCTGCCTTTCAGGTCCAGTGTGGAAGGATACAGTGACTAATTCCCAGGGGTGGAGGTAGGAAATCTGAGGGCCACACTCTCTTAGTGTTGTAACGTGACATTTTGAACTGTGGTTTGAAGGCCGTACAGAAACTGCACATATGTTACTTTTATTGAACCTTGCTGAGAGCCAAAAGAGCGACAGTCATGCAGGTCAGGTTGTATGATTTTTCAGTGTGTGAGGTAAGGATAAACACTCAACTTTCCAGACTAGGATGACGACTCCTTGGTTCAGTAGGACTCCTCAAAGCCGGTTAATCATCGTCCATCTAAAGTCTGAATGTCTGAAGAGCACCAAGGACAACATAACCAGCAAATAAACGCACACCTGGACTCAGTCTCCTCAACCTGCAAAGCACCAACTGAAAACTGAAAAAAGAAAGTCTTAAAAACAAGAAGAGGAGAAGACCATTAACCCTGAGTACAGGTGAATAGACCAGCTTGGCAACAGATTAAATGGCAAGGGCAAAGATCAGGAGAAGGCCTGGTAATTTACACCAGTAATCCCAGCACTTCACAGATGGAGACAGGCAAATCTGAAATACAAGGCCAGCCTTGGCTACACAGTGAGTTTCATAGCTTGGCTGGCCTTGAACTCCAGATCCTTCTGCCTCACACTCCTGAATCCTAGGAGTATAGGTAGCTTAGATGCTGTATATCACCCCAAATGAAGACATTCTCATGAAGAAGGCTGCTAGCTTCCTGGGGGAATATTTAAAAGATTTGAAGCTGAAAGGGCTGGCTCAGACTTGAGTTAGGATTTCCAGCATAAGCTAGGATTGATGGTGATGGTGTACACCCTAGTCCCCAGGACTAGGAAAGAGAGGCAAGAGGATCTGGAGACTCAGTGCCGAATCAGCCCAGCCAAACAACAAGTTCCAGGTTCAGCGAGAGACTCTGCCTCAAAGAAAGTAAGGTAGAGAGGAGTAAAAGAAGACAACCTTTTGCAGATACACATGCAAAAGGTGAGCAAAAATCTCCTGCAAAAGCACAGGGGATTTGAAGAAGTAAAATAAAGACGTTAATTTTCCTCAAATCAAACAAGTTCAATACATTCCCAGTTAAATTTCACAGAATCTCTAAAATTTGTCTGAAAAAAGGTAGAAATCTATAAATATCTAACTCATAGTTGAAGAACACAGAGGAAGACCTTACCATTAATGTCATATATTAATGTACTAGGCAATGACATGGTTAAAAGGGATAATATAAAGAGCAAATAGATCAGCAGGAATGAAAAGAACTTACAACCCCCCCCCCAGTGTATGGGTGGTACTTAATAGATACCAGAAGACAAAGCTGTATCTTTAAAAGGGTAACAGGCTGCTTATTTTGGTGACATTGGGGAAATTCTTGCCCAATGAAGTCAAATAAATTTGGATTCCTACACTATAAACACATGCAACTCCGGTATATTAATCAGGGCATCAGTGAAGGTTGAAAACCATAAAGTTTGTAGAAAAAAATATTTCTGTGACCAAGGGATAGCATAAGACTTTTCACAAGAGAATGAAAAAATCATCAGGAAAGATGTTTTTGGCTTTAACTGTATTAAAAGCAAGAATTTCTGCTCAGTGAAGGACCTCACAGACAGAGGGAAGATATTTTAGGGTTAATATTGCTGTGAAGAAACACCATGACCAAAAAGCAACTTGGGGAGGAAAGGGATTATTTGACTTATATTTCCACATCACAGTTCATCAACAAAGGAAGTCAGGGCAGGAACCTGGAGGCAGGAGTTCATACAGAGGCCACGACAGAGGGGTGCTGCTTACTGGCTTGCTCATCTTGACTGGCTCAGCCTGCTTTCTTATAGAACCCAGGACCTCCAGCCCAGAAATGGCCTCACCCACAATGGGCTGTCACTCATCAGTCACTAATTAAGAGAATGCCCTACAGCCAGATCTTTTGTAGGCATTTTCTCAATTGAGATTCTTTACCTTCAGATAACTATAGCTTATGTCAAGTTGACATAAAATTAGTCAGCACAGACGATAAGAAGATACATAATAGCCAAGACTCAAAATGGGCTAGTAAAAGAAAGGCATGAATACCAAGCATAGAAAATAAGACAGTTAATGAAAACAATGGGTTTGTGATTTGAAAAGGCAATTTAAAGATGGCAGTCTGAATGGCTACAATCATAAAAAGAAACTGGCATTCTGTGATGGAAACATTTAAGACAGTGTGGCTGTTAACGTTACAGCAAACTTTACAAACATTCATGGGAAGATCCAGTGAGGATATGTAATGGTGGATATTGCCCTGTGGACATATGAAGTGGTGTCTTGTTAACATCGTGCCTACCCAGCTAGTATGCAAGAGAGAATCTTGCAGGAGTCTGTGGAGGATTTTATTAAGTAAGGTGAAAGCATCCAGGGACATGGGTGTAGAGCTGATGGAAGACCAGTTTGAAGAGATGGGGAGTATGACTTAGTTTTAGTGCTGTTCTACTCTTTCATGGGCCTCAATCACCAGGGAGCCCTTAAAACTGCATAGATCTGGGCATGTGTTCATGTCTCTCTCAAACGCTGCTCTGGGTTTGAGCCACATCTAATATGTGGAAAGAAAAGAAACACAGGTGGAGAGTAGTGTCTGGATAAGGGAACCTGAGTTAGTTTTCAGAGATGAGAGGCTGTCAGAGTTAGTTTTTGTCAACTTGATCCAAACCTACATATATCTAGGAGGGCAGAATCTCACAAGAGGAATTGCTTCCATCAGATTACCATGTGGACATGTGTAAGGCATTTTCTTAATTGCTAATTGATGTATGAGGACACAGCACACAGTGGACCATTACTGCCTGGGCAGGTGGACTTGGGCTATATTAGAAAGATAGCTGTTTTGGTCAGTGTTCTATTGATAAAAAGAGATGTTGTGACTATATCAACTGTCTTAGTTAGGGTTTCTATTGCTGTGAAGAGACACCATGACCAAGGCAACTCGGACCAAGGAAAACATTTAATTGAGCTTATAGTTCTGAGGTTCAGTCCATTATCATCATGGTGGGGAACATGGCGGCTGGGAGTATGAATGCATGCTAGACAACTTTACTTACATCTTGACCTAAAGGCAACAGAAAGTGAACTATTTCACTGGGCATGGCTTGAGCATATATGAGGCCTCAAAGCCCACCTCCATAGAGACACGCTTCCTCCAACAAGACCACACCTATTCCAAAAAGGCCACACCTCCTAGTAGTGCCACTCCCTATGAGCCTATGGGGACCATTTTCATTCAAACCTCCACAATGGCCAAGCAAACCAGGGGAAGCAAGCCAGGAAGTAGTGTTTCTCTGCCATTTCTGCTTCTATCCTGGATTCCTTGTAATCTATAAGGCAAATAAGCTCTTTTTTTCTCCCCGCACAAATTGCTTTGGGTTGTGGTATTTATTATAGCAGTAGAATCAAAGTAGAAGGTGGGACAATGCTTCAAAAATCCTGTTCCACAAAGAAGTCTGTCATATATGCTAGGCCTACAGGCCAAAGGGATGCCCCAACATTGCAGAGGAGCCTTGGGTGACTGTCCAGGCAACCAGCTGTTTTTGTCATTTCTCACATTTTTTGGAAGTTGCTTGCTTTTACTTCCTGCTTACTCGGTTAATATTCCTTCTTGGGCCTGTGGGGGGGATTGGAGACTAGATACTGATAGTTATAGTTTTCCTTGTTTATTAGACTCAGTAAAGGAACTCAATAAAGAGGCATAAAGTTTGAGAGACATTAAAAGATAATTCGATAATGCAAATTAGAATAGAAAGTAAGTTAGGTACAAGACTTGGGACTCACCAAGATAGGATAGATAATGGAATATTTTCTCTGAATTTGTCAAATGCAAATTAACTTTGTTGATGTATTTTTTGCTTGTATATTTTGTGTATAGTTGTTGTACTTATTGTACATGGTTTTTTTCTTATGTTAGCTGCAGCCTTCTTTTTTTATAAGACAAAAAAAAGGGGAATTGTGATGATATATTACTTATGATCTAATAAAGGGAGTGATACCCTCCTCTGTTGGCACTGCATGCATGTGGTACACTTATGTACAGGCAGGCAAAACTCTCATACATATGAGACAAATAAGTTTAAAAAGGTCAAAATCTCCTTTATTGTTGGGTCAAATTTAGATGGTTTAGTGTGCACAAAGCTCCTGGTACTTAACAGTGTTTGTCATAGTTATTCTACTTTGAAGAACTGATTGAAGACAGTTATAAAATGAATAAAAACTTGCATGTAAATTGGTTTGCTATAATTTTGAGGAAGTCAAGAAGAATTGAAACATGCTTTGGAGATGCTTGCTGGGTTAAAACACTTGCCATGCAAATATGATGAAGGGTGGATCCCTAGAACTTATGTAGTGGTTGGGTGGGCACTCTACTCCCAAGTGCCAGGATTATAAATGTGTGCCACCAAGACTAGCTTAGACTTGATTCTTTCTGAGACATTCTCAAAGAAATTCCACTTGGTATTCATAACTACCTTGAATTTGTATTTAAATTCTCTCTGGATGTTCTTATTTTTATATATTACCAGCTCCCTTAATAATTAGTTATTTGAGAAATGTTGTTGAATTATTTGTTGAAATTTATCTCAGTTATTGAAAATAATGAGTTTATTTTCAAATGAAGTAATTACCAATCTGCCACCCTTTTCCATTTGTTTCAACAAGTATGGCTACTGACATATCATTAAACTAATTTTAGCAATAAGTTACTGTGTTATATTCTTAGGGCTGTTTCTAGTTACTTTTTCCTGGTGAAGTCTAATGACCCCACATAGGGCACTAATGGCACACCAAAACAATTATTTCATCAAAGCTTAGCTTGAGGAACCAGTGGGTTTATTTGGTTTATTTACAGAAGCCCAGGTGAGGAATTCTCAGAGATGTGTTGGTAATAGGAAGCATCTGCATGGTAGATTACTGCTTCCTAGATGCTGCATCATGGAATCCTGCCTTCAGTCAATCTTTCATCTAAGATCAAGTGCAATTGGGAAAGGAGATGGGTGCAAGGGAATGTTCCCAACCCCATTAGCATCACCTAGACCTAGCAATCACTGTGTTACTATGCTTTTTTATTGCTATGACTATAGGGCCAAAGTTATAGGTAGCTAACTATTCCATGATGGTTGACAGTTAGTCAAATCTATAACAGACTGTTGTAAAAAAGTAACACAAATGAAGTGACAAAATACTAAAAGAAATTTATTATATTGCATTTGTAGGAATATGTTAAGATCAGGCCACATCCTGCTCTAAGTCACTCCATTATTTGTAAAGCAGTTTTTGTTTATTTATTTTTATTTTTTATTTTTTAATTTTGTTTTGTTTTGACTTTGCCATGCCTTGAGAGGTTCCATTTTACAAGGAGCTTTTGAGTCTATTTTGATGACTCTGTTTCTTGGTGGGCACATAAGCAATATCATTGATCTGGCTGCACCCATGGCATCCAGATTGATAGCCAACTTACTCCTCAAAGTAAAAATGGTAACCTATACATTTATTAAGGAAAACTGGGATCACATGAGCACACAAGTATGTTAAAATCATAACAAGAGAAGCAGGCCCAAGAACTCATGACACCTACCCATCCAAGTTAAGTGGTGCAGCTCCCTCATCTGGATCCTATAAAGAGGAGAGCACTTAGCACTGCGGTACTCCATTATCTCCTCCGACTAACCAGTATGTATGTGTTAGGCACTGAGGAGCAGAGAACTCCCTACTTGTCCTGGGGCTTCAGCCAAGTTCTGTCCCCACTGTTGGTGCAGCCAACTTAAATGTCACCCATCCACCATTTGTCCCTCTGGACCTGTCATCATCCATTTGTCCGCTCAGGCTTCTTTCTGGATCCAATAATGTTGTCCTCTGCCTTTAAAGGCCTCTATGGTCTTGTGTATTATGTCTGCATCTCAACTCAAACCTGAGGCTCAGCTCAGCTCTGACCGGTGTATTGACCTTTGAGAGGTACCCGGCAAACATGCAGCAGAGCTTGCTATTTTATTCCAACAGAGACTTTATTTCCATCTCTGTTGTCTGATCAGCACCTTCTAGGATCTCTTTGAACTCTGTTTTAGCTTCTTTTACTGTTTGCAGTCTTTCTGATATTTATGCAATGCATATGTGTGTACATATAGATAATAGATAAGTAGATTGCATGTGTGATGTGGAATCTGAGAATTGTATGTGTGATCTGAGAATTGGTATAATAGGTAGCATTTGGAGGGCTGGAAGCAGTTCAGCAAGACAAAGCTTGTTGCCAACTTCCACAAGTTGTTCTCTAACCTCTGTGTGTGCTCCGTGCCACACATGTGCCCAACACATACACACACAGAGACACAAATAAACAAATGTAATGATTTTAAAAATTGGAATCAGATAACTTATGGTTCTCTTTCTCAGCTTTCAAGGGAGCCAGAACTAGTGACAAATTGCTGCCAGAAATACCCTTGATATACCTTATTATTATTTAATTCTGATAGTTTGTAAAGACACAGTTGTATTTTAAGCCCGGTACATTCGCAACAAGACTAAAGATGTGAATCAGGATGCCAGCAGGCCATACTTTCTCTTTCAGGAGAGAATCTTCTGGCTTCTGGTGTTTGCTCACAGCTCTTGTTTCTTGGCTTGGGAATGCTTCACCTCAGTCTCTGTTTTGGTCATCAGAGGCCTCTGTTCTCACCATGTCCAAACTGTTGTTTTTTTTTTTTTTTTTAAATGAAAGAATCATTTATTGTAATAGTCCTCATCTTTGTATTATTGTACAGTTATAATATGACTTCATCTTTACTGTCGATATCTGTAACAACCCTATATTTAAGCAACATGTTAGTGGTTAGAACACCAACCTATGGATTTGGGAGGGAGAAATATAATCAACTCATAGCAAAGGAAAAGTCAAAGTTCTTGAGGAAAGGAATAGATAACTCATAGCCAAAGAGTTGACTAAGAACCTTCAACTTTTCATGTATGCCTGCTTACTTTAAGGCTCTGAGTCATGTGAATTGGGGGTCCCAGGGTCTTTCTTGTAGTTGGCCAGCTGTTTTGGAGGTCTGTCTGCCCACAGTTCTTGTGTGGAGCTAGTGTGGCAATGGTGATTTTGGGTAAGCCTGAAGCTGAGGTGGGTAAATACATATGCAAGCCGAAAAGGTCTTTTCTCCCTGGATTTACTTCCCAGAACAGCACAGAAAGCAGTTTCTCACTGGACCTGGGAAAAGTGCCGTCTTTCCCACTAGAATGTGACCCTGTCCTTCCAGAGTCACAGATTCATGAGTTTTCCTGTTGTGTCTTTATTTTTATTTCCCTAGCTGCTTAGAGGAAAATCAGGATAATTCAGAAAGCAAACCTTTCTGTCCAGGATTGTTTTTTTTTTTTTTTTTTTTTTTTTTTTTTTTGCAAGGTTTGTGGTTTTTGGGCATTTTCACCCATAAAGTAAGCTTGAGCTGTTGACATGTCGGTGTTAATTGATTAATCTTAGTAAAACCTTCCCTGGTAGGCCCCTTCTTGTCTCCTCTTTTCAGTGAGCTTGAAACCAGGTGCAGTACTTTCTGATCATGAAGGTTCCTCTGGCTGAAGACTCCTGCTAGGCAAGTTCAAGGAAAGCCTGGGTGTCAACCTCTCTCCTGGCTGGATTCCAGCTGTCATGAAATCCCTGCTGCTTGCTTTGGCTTCCCACATTACCTCTTTACGTGGTGTTACAGGAACCTTCCTGTCCGGGTCCAATAAAACCCACCCATTCCCCTTTCAACCTTGCTACAAAAGGCTGGAAAAAAACTGACTGTGATTTTAATTTAGACAAAGGTAGCCAGGAGGGCAAAGTGAGAAGTGGTTGGCACCATTCACTCCAGGGACAACTGGGACACAGCTCAACAGAGAGAGGCCCCTTTCAGTCATAAAAGTCCCCTGGGAACTTCAGGTTCCACCTCACCGTTTTAGAAATGATTATCAACTCACATGTGCCAAGAACCAATGGCAAAAAGAAATTATTCTTGAGTCACGGGTGGCAAAATATAAGTCTGTAAGGCTGTTGGAAGGACATAGGTGGCCATTGGGGAGAACAAAGGAAGTCTGTCTTCTAAGCAGACAGTTGTGTGCACAGAACCCGGGTGCTGGGCACGGATGGACAAGCTGTGGAGTTGTGAGGAGTGTTCTGAGTGCCATACTTGGGGGAAGGGATGGGGTGGGGGAGGGACAGGAGGGTGCTCCTGTTTCTGGTCTGCCATTTTTGTTTAGCGGGAGGACAAGGAGGTTTCTGGGTTTGCAAAGAAAACAAAAACCATTGGAAAGTTTAGGCAGGGGAGGTGCTAAAGGCAAGATTTTTCCTTATTAAAAATTGTGCTCGCTGTTCTTTTTAATTGCCCAAATAGTATGAGTATACTAAAGAATAGTCAGACAATACAGAATATTTAAAGAATTGAAACAGTAGTGGCACATAGCTTTAATCCTACTTGGATTTTGATAACCAAAAATATATTTCTCAAAATATAGGACAAGGGGCTGCTGAGATGACTGAGTGGTTAAGAGCACTAGTTTTCTTTCTTTCTTTCTTTTTTTTTTATGCATATAGAGTAATTTTATTTAATTTTATATAACAAAGTCCAATTAAATGAAAACAAACATTTATACACAATATTTGGGAATTTGGGCGTCGTTCTTTCCAAACTACTTCCTGCTGGTAAGGGGCGCTGTCTTGGGGGATTCGAAGAAGATTCAGATATCCTAGCTGTAGTCTGTAGGGCTGTTTTGTCCAGCTGTTTGGAATGTAGGATCAGCTTGTACTCTGTTTCAGGCGTTCTGGTGTGATCAAACCACATTAGTCTGGAAGGAATCCACATCTTTTCATTTTCTGTGGAAACAAAAATAGAAATACTTTTCCCCAGTAACTTGTTCTTCAACTTAAATTTTGGAGTCAAAGCGTTTTTTTTTTTTTTTTTTTTTTTATTTTACATGTCGATCCCAGTTCCCTCTCCCTCCCTCCCTCCCTCCCCCCAAGCCCTCCCTCCCACCTTCCCTCCCTTTTGCCCTCTCTACCCTCTCCCATGCACTCTAAACACCCTCCCCTCCCAACCCCCCACCACAATACAATATGTAGGGGAATGCCATCCAGTTGGGGTCATGTAGATCTGACAGGTCCTGTGAAGTAGGGACTAGGGCTTCTCTCCTATCTCTAGAATAAGGCAGTTATCCCTCCATGGGGGATATGTTTGCAAAGTCCTTTTGTGCACCAGGGATACATCCTGGCTCCACTGTCTGAGGTCTCTTAGGCTGCTCAGATCTTCTGGCTGAGACCCATATTCAGGGGGGTCCGAGTCAGACCCCTGTTGGCTTCCCAGCTATCAGCCTAGTGGCCCTTAGCTCCTCCTTGTTCAGGTAAGCTGTCTCTATGTACTTCTACCGCATGGTCTTGTCCTCTCCATCTGCTTCTGGGTTCTAGTTTGACTCAGTGTTTATGTATGGGTGTTTGCTCCTGTTTTCTACAGGCATTAGTTGAGGACTCCATGGAGAAGTTAGTTGTTGATCTCACTCTCCGGGAAGGGCATTTATGATAGCCTTTCCACGGAAGCTGAGATTGTTAGTTGGGAGCAGTCTTGTAGTTCCCTCGACCTTTCTTTGTGTTCAACTTTATCTTCAAACCAATATTGGCTCCCTCTTTTATGTTCTCTCTCTCTGTCTCTGTCTCTCTCTCTCTTTCCTATTTTCCATTCCTAACCAGGCTCAATCCTCCTGGTCGCACATGCCTTCCTCTCCTCCCTCTCATTTTCTCCTACTTCTCTCTCCATTAGCTGTCCTCCCCCACTATACCTGAGGTCTGGGGAACTTGTCCCTTCCCAGTTCTGTGAGGGACTTTATATGAATCTCTTAGAATACAACTTGTATCCTAGTTCCTCTGGTGATGTGAATTATAGGCTGGTGATCATTTGATCTAGGTCTAAAATCCATATATGAGTGAGTACATACTGTGTTCCTCTTTTTGTGACTGGGTTACCTCATTCAGGATGGTTTCTTCAAGTGCCATCCACTTGCCTGCGAATTTCAAGATACCATTATTTTTTTCTGCAGAGTAGTATTCCATTGTGTAGATGTGCCACATCTTCATTAACCATTCTTCAATTGAAGGGCATCTAGGTTGCTTCCAGGTTCTTGCTATTACAAATAGTGCTGCTATGAACATAGTTGAACAGATGTCTTTGTTGCATTGATGTGAATCCTTTGGGTATATGCCTAAGAGGGGGATTGCCGGGTCCTGTGGTAAACTAATTCCCATTTTCCTGAGGAACCGCCATACTGATCTCCAAAGTGGCTGTATGAGTTTGCACTCCCACCAGCAGTGGAGGAGTGTTCCACTTTCTCCACATCCTCTCCAACATAAGTCATCACTGGTGTTTCTAATTTTAGCCATTCTGGCAGGGGTAAGATGGTATCTCAAAGTTGTTTTGATTTGCATTTCCCTGATAGCTAAGGATGTGGAGCATTTTCTTAAGTGTCTTTCAGCCTTTTTGATTTCCTCCATTGAGAATTCTTTCTTCAGTTCTGTACCCCATTTTTTAATAGGGTTATTTGGTGTTTTGTTGACTAGTTTCTTGAGTTCTTTGTATATTTTGGAGATCAGCCCTTTGTCGGATATAGGATTAGTGAAAATCTTTTCCCAGTCAGTGGGCTGCCGTTTGGTCTTGTCAACTGTGTCCTTTGCCTTACAGAAGCTTCTAAGTTTGAAGAGGTCCCATTTATTAATTGTTTCTTTCAGTGTCTGTGCCCCTGGAGTTATGTTCAAGAAGCGGTCTCCTATACCAATTTGTTCAAGGGTACCTCCTACTTTCTCTTCTAAGAGGTTCAATGTGGCTGGATTGATGTTGAGGTCTTTGATCCATTTGGACTTGAGTTTTGTGCATGGCGACAGACATGGGTCTATCTGCAGTCTTCTACACACCCTCATCCAATTGTGCCAGCCCCATTTGTTGAAGATGCTGTCTTTGCCCCATTGTATAATTTTAGCTGTTTTGTCGAAAATCAGGTGTTCATAGGTGCGTGGATTAATATCAGGATTTTCAATTCGATTCCATTGGTCTACCTGTCTATTTTTATGCCAATACCAGGCTGTTTTCAGAACTATAGCTCTGTAGTAGAGCTTAAAGTCAGGAATGGTGATGCCTCCTGATGTTCTTTTATTGTATAGGGTTGTTTTGGCTATCCTGGGTCTTTTGTTTTTCCATATAAAGTTGATTATTATCCTTTCAAGGTCGGTGAAGAATTGTGGTGGGATTTTAATGGGGATTGCATTGAATCTGTAGATTGCTTTTGGTAAGATTGCCATTTTTACTATGTTTATCCTACCTATCCAAGAGCATGGGAGGTCTTTCCATTTTCTGGTATCTTCTTTAATTTCTTTCTTTAGAGTCACAAAGTTCTTATTATATAGATCTTTTACTTGTTTGGTAAGCGTTACACCAAGATACTTTATGTTGCTTGTGGCTATTGTAAAGGGTGATGTTTCTCTGATTTCTTTCTCTGCCTCTTTGTCGTCTGAAAAAAATAGGGCTACTGATTTTTTTGAGTTTATCTTGTATCCTGCTAGTTTGCTGAAGGTGTTTATCAGCTGTAGGAGTTCCCTGGTAGAGTTTATTGGGTCGCTTATGTAAACTATCATATCATCTGCAAATAGAGACAGTTTGACTTCTTCCTTTCCAATTTGGATGCCCTTGATCTCCTTTTGTTGTCTTATAGCATTAGCTAGAACTTCTAGTACGATATTGAAGAGATATGGAGAGAGAGGACAGCCTTGTCTTGTTCCTGATTTTAGAGGAATTGGCTTAAGTTTCTCTCCATTCAGTTTGATGTTGGCAGTTGGTTTGCTGTATATTGCTCTTATTATGTTTAGGTATGTTCCTGTTATCCCTGACCTCTCTAATACCTTTATCATGAAAGGGTGTTGAATTTTATCGAAGGCTTTTTCTGCATCTAGGGAGATAATCATATGGTTTTTCTTTTTCCGTTTGTTTATATGGTGGATCACGTTGATAGATTTTTGTATGTTAAACCATCCCTGCAATCCAGGTATGAAGCCTACTTGATCATGGTGGATGATTTCTCTGATGTATTTTTGAATTCGGTTTGCCATTATTTTATTGAGTATTTTTGCATCGATGTTCATCAGGGATATTGGTCTGTAGTTTTCTTTCTTAGTTGTGTCTTTGTGAGGTTTGGGTACCAAAGTTATTGTGGCCTCATAAAAAGAGATTGGCAATAAACCTTCTGTTTCTATCTTGTGGAACAGTTTGAGGAGTAGTGGTATTAGTTCTTCCTTGAATGTCTGGTAGAATTCTGCACTGAATCCATCTGGCCCTGGACTTTTTTTCGTTGGAAGGCTTTCGATGACTGCTTCTATTTCATTTCGGGTTATAGGTCTATTTAAGTTGTTTGTCTGTTCTTGATTTAATTTTGGTAAGTGATAGTTATCCAGAAACTTGTCCATTTCCTTTGAATTTTCAATTTTTGTGGAATACAGATTTTCGAAGTATGACCTGAAAATTGTCTGGATTTCCTCTGTGTCTGTTGTTATGTTCCCCATTTCGTTTCTGATTTTGTTAATTTGCATGTTCTGTCTCTGCTTTTTCGTTAATTTGGATAAAGGTTTAACAATCTTGTTGATTTTCTCAAAAAACCAACTCTTTGTTGCATTGATTTTTTGTATTGTTTTCCTGGTTTCTATTTTGTTGATTTCAGCCCTCAAGTTGATTATTTCCTGGTGTCTGCTCCTGCGGGGTGAATTCGCTTCTCTCTGTTCTAAGGTTTTCAGTTGCGCTGTTAATTCATTTATGTGACTATCCTCTGTTTTCTTCATATGGGCACTTAGTGCAATGAACTTCCCTCGTAGCACTGCTTTCAAGGTGTCCCATAAGTTCGGGTATGTTGTATCCTCATTCTCGTTGAATATTAGAAAGTCTTTAATTTCTTTCTTTATTTCTTCTTTGACCCAGGAGTGGTGCAATTGCACATTGTTAAGTTTCCATGAGTTTGCAGGTTTTCTGCTATTTGTATTGTTGTTGAATTCCAATTTTAAAGCATGGTGGTCCGATAAGATACAGGGGACTATTTCTATTCTCTTGTATCTGTTGAGGTTTGTTATGTCTCCTAGTATGTGGTCGATTTTAGAGAAGGTTCCATGTGGAGCAGAGAAGAAGGTATATTCTTTTGTCTTTGGATGGAATGTTCTATAGATGTCTGTTAGCCCCAGTTGAGACATAACTTCTGTTAATTCTTTTGTTTCTTTGTTGAGTTTCTGATTTGTGGTCCTGTCTAGTGTTGAGAGTGGTGTATTGAAGTCTCCCACTATAAGTGTGTGAGGTTTTATATGAGCTTTGAGTTTTAGTAGTGTTTCTTTTACGAATGTGGGTGGCTTTGTATTAGGGGCATAGATGTTCAGAATTGAGACTTTGTGTTGATGGATTTCTCCTGAGATGAATATGAAATGACCGTCTTCATCTCTTTTGACTAGTTTTGGTTTGAAGTCTAGCTTGTTAGATATTAGGATAGCTACGCCTGCTTGCTTCTTATTTCCATTTGATTGGAAAATCTTTTCCCAACCCTTTACCCTGAGGTAATGTCTATCTTTGGAGCTAAGATGTGTTTCTTGTATGCAGCAGAAGGATGGATTCTGTCTTCGTATCCATTCTGTTAATCTGTGTCTTTTTATAGGTGAGTTAAGACCATTAATGTTGAGGGTGAGTAAGGACCATTGATTGTTGATGGTTGTTTGATTTAGGTTTGTTGTTGGCAGTGGTATTGTGAATATATTTGTTCTGCTTCACCCTAGGTTTCTGGTGTAGTTGGATTATCTGTTGCCTACATTTTTGTGGGCGTAGTTACCTTCCTTGGGTTGGAATTTTCCTTCCAATACTTTCTGTAGGGCTGGATTTGTAGATACATATTGGGAAAATCTGGTTTTGTCATTGAATATCTTGTTCTCTCCATCTATATTGACTGAGAGTTTTGCTGGATATAGTAGCCTAGGCTGGCATCCGTGTTCTCTTAATACTTTTAGAACATCTATCCAGGACCTTCTGGCCTTGAGGGTTTCCATGGAGAAGTCAGGTGTAATTTTGATAGGTCTGCCTTTATATGTTACCTGTCCTTTTTCCTTCGCTGCTCTTAATATTCTTTCTTTATTCTGTATGCTAGGTGTTTTGATTATTATATGTCGAGGGGTCTTTTTTTCTTTGGTCCAGCCTATTTGGGGTTCGGTATGCTTCTTGTACTTTCATGGGCGTGTCCTTCTTCAGATTTGGAAAGTTTTCCTCGATGATTTTGTTGAATATGTTTTCAGCACCTTTGAGCTGGGCTTCCTCACCTTCCTCTATGCCTATTATTCTTAGGTTTGGCCTTTTCATGGTGTCCCACATTTCCTGGATATTGTGTGTTAAGGATTTGTTGGATTTATGGTTTTCTTTGGTCGATGAATCTATTTCTTCTAGTTTATCTTCTGCGCCTGAGATTCTCTCTTCCATCTCTTAAATTCTATTGGTTATGCTTGTGTCCGTGGTTTCCGATTTTTTGCCCAGCTTTTCAATTTCCAGCTTTCCTTCCATTTGTGTTGCCTTTATTTTCTCAATTTTGGTTTTCAAATCTTGAACCGTTTCCTTCACCTGGTTAATTGTTTTTTCTTGGCTTTCTGTACTTTCCTTAAGGAATTTGTTCATTTCTTCCACTTTTTTGTTTGTTTTTTCCTCTATTTCTTTAAGGGATTTTCTCATATCTTCTTTGAGGGCCTCTATCATTTTTATGATGGTGATTTTTAAGTCGTACCCTTCTGCTTCCTCTGCTTTGTTGTTGTGTTCCATTCTAGTTGGTGTAGATTCCCTAGATTCTGGTGGTGTCATGTTTGTCTTTCTGTTGTTAGGTGTTCTCTTGTATTGCCTTCTTCCCATAGTTTCTTCCTGTAGGTGTTGGTGGTGTCTCTTCCCTCTCTCTATGGTCCTTCCCAGATGGGCTTATGTGGATCAAAGATTCAATGTCTGTATCTCTGTGTGGTCCAAGCTCTCTAGGAGGCTTCTCTCTGGCCAATAGCCGGCAGAAGAGGACGAGGGCTGGACTGGAACTTGAGAAGATTTTGCAGGGTAGTGGGATCTCACTGGAAACTGGCGCTCTCCAGCTGAGACCTCGTTCTTTGGCAGGGGCCCGGATTTGTGGGTCAAGGATCTTGCCTGCAGGAACTCCAAGTGGACCCGCAGAGATAGGCGGATCTCTGGGAGGGGCCTGGGACTCCAGCAGAGGACTGGAGGCGGGGTCAGGGACCAAGCCGGTGGAAATTACAGGTGGTCCCACGTGGATAGTCAGGTCTCCTTTGTTAGGAGTTGCTCCGAGAGGTCTCCGAAGTAGGGTGGACTGTTGGCTCCACCCTCTGTCCCAGTGCTCAACCAGAGCGGCAGGACCGTAGGTGGGGTAGGGCACAGGGTGTGGGGGGTAGGCTGGAGGTTGGGATGGGTGGGGGTGTATCAGAGCTCCAAGGGTGCTCTCAAAGGGGACCTGAGACAGGAGCAGCAGGATCAGGGGCCAATCCAGGGAGTTCAGGCGGGGGAGGGGGGAAAAGAGGTTGAAGGGGACAGGCAGCCCCAATTGGGCCCAGACTCACCTCTGGCCAATAGCCGGCAGAAGAGGAAGAGGGCTGGGCTGGAACTTGAGAAGGTTTTGCAGGGTAGTGGGATCTCACTGGAAACTGGCGCTCTCCAGCTGAGACCTCGTTCTTTGGCAGGGGCCCGGATTTGGGGGTCAAGGATCTTGCCTGCAGGAACTCCAAGTGGACCCGCAGAGATAGGCCAATCACATGCTTTTTCACAGAACCAGACTGTAGTGAGATATTTACTTGGTCTCCTTCTGTGGCCAAGAGCACTAGTTTTCTTCCAGAGGACATGGGTTCAATTCCCAGTGCCAACATGGCAGATTACAACTGTCTGTAACCCTCATTTCAGGGGATCCAACACCTTCACACAGACACACATGCAGGCAAAACACAGAAGCATATAAAAGAAAAATAAATAAAAGTGACAATAAAAAGGAGTGGAAGGTGCTCTTTGGATATGGAGGCGAGTCAAGGAGAAACTGAAGCCTTTAACATGAAGTCTGTCCTGTAGCATAACACGGCAACGGTCTGTGCCAAGTTGAAGCACAATGCAGTGGCTGTAAGAAAACATTTCTTGGCACTGTAAGATGAGACATATATTTTTATATGCTATGAAGTTGGGAAAAAAGTTAATGGTATGAAGTATGGAGGCCACAGTTAAAAAAAAAAAAAAAAAAAAAAAAAAAAAGTCAAGGTTTTAAGCCAAATCGGTGAGACTAAGAAAATAGGTGTTATCAGCACCATTTCAAGCCAGCTAATGTTAGGATTCTGTCAGCATGAAAAATTGCTTTTGTTCACCAACTATTCAAGCAAAAACAGAATCAAGCCAGAAAAGATAAAAACTTCAAACCTTTCATGGAAATCATTTACACATTTATTTTACTACTACTTACAGAAATAGGGATTCCATGAAAATTGTTGTTCATGATAAAAGTAAGTTGTGAAGGAAACTGTACAGGTCTTTTGAGGCTAGAAGTGTAATCAATAGGAGGTAAGCTGGAAAGAGAAAAAAGCATATATTTGGGAAAGATAACTACTATTAACTTTAGCTTTCTCTGACCCCTGCCTGCATAAGACAAAGTGCATTACATACCTGGTGTTCATCTTTTTCTTATTTAAGAAATCCAGCATGGTGGTGCATGTTTTTATCCCCAGTAGTCTCAAGGAAGAGATAAGTAGATTCCTGTGAGTTCAGGGCCAGCCTGGTCTACACAGTTAGTTCTAGGCTATCCAAGACTATGCAATGATATCTTGTCTCAAAAAAAAAATTACCTTAATTCAATGTATCAGTGTGCCCACCTAAAATACTTTTCTAAATTTGCTTGCAGTTAAGGCCCCTGACCTTCGAGATGGTGAAATTATTGGAGAAATCACTAGGTTCTAGTTTTTTCTTCTATCTTCTGTATTGTTTTTACCAGGAAAGCATTTTGAGTGAACCAGCTGGGACTTCTGAACAGTGGGAGAGAAGGTCAAGTAGTAAGAATGGTGGGGAGGAAGATGGGTACCAATGGGGCCATTAGCCCACTGGGCTGGGTGTTATCACTTTCTGTGAAACATTTTGGTTAGGCTGTTGCATTGGATTTCTGTTCCCTGTGGTTCCCAGGCATCTTTTCTTTTATCTTAAATTTATTTTTTGTAGAAATAAACAAGATAAGAGAATGCAGTTGTTACTTAAGTATATAGAAGAAAATGTTCGTTTACTAGTATGCCAGCTATGCACCTATGAATAGTTTTTAAAATTTTATTTAATTTTATTTTTATTTTACATATCGATCCCAGTTCCCTTTCCCTCCCTCCCTCTTTCCCTCTCTCACACCCTCTCATGCTCCCTTACCACCCTCCCCTCCCACTCTACCCCCACTCCACATGTAGGTTGATGCCCTCCAAGAGGGGTCGTCTAAATCTGTCAAGTCATTTGAAGTAGGGACTAGGACTTCTCTCCTGTCTCTAGGATAAGGGACTATCCCTCCATGGGGAATGTGCTCCCAAAGTCTTTTTGTGCACCAGGAATACATCCTGGCTCCACTGTCTGAGTTCCCTTAGACTGCTCAGGCATTCTAGCTGAGACCCATGTTCAGAGGGTCTGAGTCGGTTCAATGCTGGTTTCCCAGCTATCAGTCTGAGGGCCCATTACCTCCTCCTTACTTAGGTCAGCTATTTCCATGTGATTCTGCAGCCTGGTCTTGTCTTCCCTCTCTGCATCTTGATTGGATTCCAGTTCGGCTCAGTGTTTAGTTGTGGGTGTTTGCTTCTGTTTCCATCAGCTACTAGATGAGAGCTCCATGATGGTGGATAAGTTCGATCTCATTATCAGGGAAGGGCATTTATGGTAGCCTTTCCACTGTTCCTCAAATTGTTAGTTGGGGTCAGTCTTGTAGGTCTCTGGACATTTCTCTAGGTTCAGTTTTCTCTTCAAACCAATAATGGCTCCCTCTTTTATGTTCTCTCTCTCTCTTTCTTCTGTCTACTATTCCTACCCTGACTCAATCTTCCTAGTCACATGTGCTTTCCTCTCCTCCCCTCTCCTAGTTCTCTCTCCATTCACTGACCCCCCCACTTCCCATGTGCTCTGGGGGACTTGTTCTTTCGCGAGGGACCATATATGAATCTCTTAGAATCTTCCTTGTATCCTCGTTTCTCTGGGGGTGTGAATTATAGGCTGGTGATCCTTTGCTCTAGGTCTAAAATCCATATATGGGCGAGTACATACCATGTTTCTCTTTGTGACTGGGTTACCTCATTCAGGATGGTTTCTTCAAGTTCCATCCACTTGCCTGTGAATTTCAAGATTCCATTGTTTTTGTCTGTGGAGTAGTATTCCATTGTGTAAATGTGCCACATCTTCTTTGTCCATTCTTCAGTTGAGGGGCATCTAGATTGTTTCCAGATTCTTGCTGTTACAAATAATGCTGCTATGAACATAGTTGAGCACATGTCTTTGTTGTGTGGATGTGGATCATTTGGGTATATACCTAAGAAGGGGATTGCCAGGTCCTGTGGTAAACTGATTCCCATTTTCCTGAGGAACCACCATACTGATCTCCAAAATGGCTGTACGAGTTTGCCCTCCCACCAGCAGTGGAGGAGTGTTCCCCTTTCTCCACATCATCACCAGCATAAGTTATCATTGGTGTTTCTAATTTTAGCCATTCTGGTTAAATGACATGAAGCCTTTGATACATTCTTGTTTTGTATGATCTGCTTTGTGTATAAGCTAGTCATTGTCACAATGACAAGTTTAATATTTTCTTCTTCAAATCCTCTGCTAGGCAGGTCCAAAACTTCTGGCTTTGAGACATGTCATTGTCACCTACACAGTGTACACTCAAGAACTGAAAATTCAGTTAAAAAAATAACCACCACCACATACTTTTAGAAAGCAATTTTGTTGTGAACCACATGCATAGCTATCCTTCTCTGCATATGGCGTGTGGGCTACAGGTGGTACACATTAAACTATTCATTGCATTCAGGAGTTAACATTGGCAAGACTTTTCCTTTTTCTCATCATTGTATTTAATGCCCAATAGCTCTTTGGTGTATAAACAAAAAGTTGCTGATGTGGCTGATGGGAAATAAAGAAACAGGGCCTCCAGTTTCCCTTCAGCAGAACATGCCAGATCATAAACATTGATAAAACCCTAACTCAGACATTTAAAATCAAATACCATTGGTAAAAGAGAATAGGGGAAGAATCAGCCCCCTGTTCTGGTCCTCTGTGACTACATTAAAAGTGCCAATGGTAGAGACATCTGTTTACCATTGTATAATTTAGTATTTCTGAGTCCCATGTAATCAGAGAATCCATCTCCTCAATCTATACTGATTAGCACCCAATGTAGAACTCACAGAAGTTGAGATTATCTGTTCATGTTCCTCACAAGATGGGGACCACCAACACCCTATCATTGAAAAAGTAGGTGCTCAAAAGTCCCATTCTTTGCTGAGGACTGATAGTCAGTTAATGGTTTCTGGGGATGGGAGAGGCCTTTCAGCCAGTGGAGTAGCTCCTGATTATGCTCCTGTAAACAAACCGTCACCTATGCTCCTATAAGCAGCCCTAAAGAAACTGATTGGGTTACACAAAAACATAGATACACAAAAAGGATGGTATGGAAGTAGAGGGAAGACATCTTAGGAAGGAGAAGGGGACCAGTGGAAGTTGGAGGGGGACAAGGGAAGATAATGATATATATTATCAGGATACATTGTGTATATGTATGAAGATGTAATAACAAAATTCATCAGTATGTATCGTTACTGTGTTAATGAAAAATAATTTAAAAAACCCTTGATATAAGTATTCTTATGTGACACAGAGTGGGAAATCCTGCAACATGAAATGTAAGGGAGAAAAGACCACTGTTATTATTTAAGGCTCAAAACTTGACACCAAAAACAACCAAAGTAAAAACAAAACAAAAACAGGGGACTTTGCACAACACAGAAACTCCCATTTTCAAATTAGATCAAGACATTGTCTTGTTATCATTTGATCTGTAGAAGCCAGAGTACTTACATGTATCACATAGCTGCTCAGTGAACACTTCCTGGAGGAAGAAAGACCTTGGCATAAGAATGGAGAAGACAAAGAAAGGGAATCTCCTGGAACCATGGAGACATCCCGGCCCTATGTCTAGAGCCCTGGTACTCAAGCCTTCTGGAACCTGACACAGATGTCTTATGTTGATTCCATCCAGATTCTGTCTGCTTCACTCCCAGGATGAGGGTCTGATAGCTACCAATCAGAATCCATCTTTGAGTTCTTATACCAATCTATGGGAGTATGAGAACTAAACACCACTGTTTCTTCTAACATTAAAATTTAAATTCCTTACTTATTGTCAAATAACTTATTCTGTAGCCATGGTTGACCTGTAACTTGAAAAGTTATGAGATCCACTGCTTCTGCCTTCTGAGTGTTGGGATTAAAGGCATGTGCCTCCACTAACTGGTATGGCAGGTGACTTTTGATTGAATTCTATGGAATTTTCCATGTCTTTTTACCCTTACAAAGAGCAGACAAATGTAAAGATTCTATAGTCCAATTGTTCTGAATTCTGTCTATCCACATTTTTTTTTTGTGTTGTGCATGTCCTCTTGTGTTAAGAATGCTGCCCCTGGCCTATTTTGGAGTTCTATCCACTTTCTTTGCATGTAAGTATGTTTATAACAGTGGTAGAATATAACATGTAAAGTGAAGACCCTGGGGGGAAAAGTATCCTATTCTACATGCATGGGCCAGACTTAATTTTCCTTCAGTTAAAACTGGGGAGCCTTAGCTGAAGCTAAAGTTGAGCCTCAGAAAGTCAGGGGGCCATTTGTTAAGATGCCAGGCTTTTCAGTTATGTTCGGATCTCTGGTTTTTCTGGATTCTTGAAGACATGGATAGAACAGCAGTTCTAGTTTCCCTCTCTGAATTCTATCTTCTGGAACTGGAAAGTTAAATATCAAGTATTACATAATGAACGAAGGACAGTCCAGTATTACTAATCAAATAAGGATAACAGTATAATTTAAAGACATCTTGCTTCTTTTTCTCACCTCTCATGTTCTTGCTACTTTAAAACCAGAATATACCATGGCCAGTGCCCTCAGTTTTTGGCTTAGAAACTTGCTTTCTTAGTGCTTGAATTGTCTGGCAACTGGAGGGTTAAGCTTTGGCACCACACCAAAGCTTTATATTCAGTAGTTTGGCATTAGTCACACACACTCCTAGACACAGTCATCTGATGAGACTCTGGCTTTGTGTTTCACTGGGTTTTCACTTTAGTAAAATTGTGTGATCTGTATCAGTCTCAGTTTGACATTGTAGTGTGTGTGTGTGTGTGTGTATGTGTGTGTGTGTGTATGTTTGCACACCCACAGACATTTGTAGGTTAGGTTACTGTGCAGTCTGAACAAAATGGTCTTGTTAAGCCTTTGTCTAAGTACCAGGCAATATTAATGACTCAATACATTTTGGCTGTTATAGTGGCTGTTATTATGATGTGAGATTATAGTTCTTCCTGTCATTGGCATTTTATTATATATATATATAAAAGTTTACATATCAATTTGGAATGGAACATAACCCAGAATGTATATGAAAACCCCTGATAGTATTTTAGTTTATTTGCTTAATTAATTTTTAAAGCTGAGACATAGTATTTCCACATCTTCGTGATTTCTTATGGAGATTTAATGACTTAGGAATAAACATAAAATCAGAGCATTAGGCATTTTCATATCTTCAAACACTAGTAACTTTCATGTCTTCTAGTCATTTTGAAATGTCACACATTTCTTTAACTAATAGTTCCCTACATGTTTTAAAGAGCACACCAGCTCCTCCTGTCTCTGTTGTGCTCTTTATACAGCTTCTTTCTATCCTTCCTCTCCTCTGCCCTTCAGTCTCTAGTGGCCACAGTTCCATTGAACTCTCTTATGAAATTGACCTATTATTTTCCACAAATGAGTGAGAACATGTGGTATTTGTCTTTCTGCATTGAATTTATTTACTCAACACAGGAATTAAAACTCTATGTTGCTGCAGTGATGGAGTTTACTCCTTTTATTTTTTTAATTTAAGAAGCAATACTTTATTTAAAGAAAACTTTAAAAATTAGAAAATACACTTAATTTAAAAAAATATCCACAATAATTCCTTCACTCGGAAATAGCATCTGGGTATGTACTTCTATGTACAGTTTTGTTTGTTTGGTTTTTTTTAAACATATTTCAGTATTTATTCCACACCTATTTGACAGATCTATGCTAGATGCTTTATAATCATTATTCTTAATTCCTAATACCGGTACATTGATGATTGAAGGTATTTTTCCAGCTTTGTGCATGTTGGCTTTGTTTCTTTTGGTTAGACAGGAATTCTCTATGTAGACCAGGCTGGCTTTCAATACATCTACCTCTTCCTCCCACTGCTGGAATTAAAAGCATACTACCACACTTACCAGTTTCATGCTTTTTGTTATTTGTTTTTGTTTTCCTTTTAACAAAGGAAGAAAATAAAACTTATCCAGTGTTAGAGTAACTTTGTCCAAGACCAGACAACTGGCAGTCAGCAGAATTGAGACTTGAGTACAGTTCTCCCATACCATATACCACTTACCACCAAGAAAAATAGCTGAGTTCCATCTATTATTTTTACTAAATTCCATTTGTAAAAATCATAGGCATAGCTGGGCGTTGGTGGTGCACACCTTTAATCCCAGCACCCAGCACCGGGGGTGGGGGGGGTGGGGGGGGTGGGGAGGTTGGTGCACAGGCAGGCAGATTTCCGTGAGTTTGAGGCCAGCCTGGTCTATAGAGCGAGTTCCAGGACAGGCTCCAAAGCAATACAGAGGAAACCTTGCCTCGAAAAACCAAAAAAACAACCAAACCAAAACAAACAAAACAAAAACCCATAGGTATAGCCTACTATCCTTATATGGCTGTTCCTATCTTTAATGGTATCAATAAAATAATACCATTAGTCTGCTATGTTATTACTAGCCTGGAAAAGTGTTATCACAGATAACAGTAAAACTGTTTCTGTCCTAAGTGCAGTAACTTAGATCTCGTTATCAGAACAAGTGTGATTCAAACAAAGTTGATACAGATAGAGAATAGAAACAGTATTTACTTATACAAACACTTGACAGATTTTGGTGTGTTTGTTTTAGATTTTTGAGACAGGGGTCTTACTATGTAGCCCAAACTAGCCTTCAATTTGCCAAGTAGTCCACTGTACTTATGGTCTACCTGCTTTTGCCTCTAGAGGGCCTGAAACCCTATTTTGAGCCATTTCTGTTGAGTAAGAATCCAAGTTGCATATATCAGTGTTATCCAAATTTGACATAGTAATGTCTGCACAAAGCTAAGTCCTCTCATACAACAAACAGTTCTGGGGATGCCTATACTAAGTTAATGTCTCTTCATGCCATATTCCTGATGTCTGCTTGACAAAACACCACAAACAAACAAAAACAAAAACAAACAAACAAACAACAACAACAACAAACCAGGAGGATACCAGGAGTCAAGCTAGCAGGAAAATGAGGCCCTTGACTGAAGAAGAGACCCTACTACAGCTCCTGGTGGACAGGCCCGATGGCTGCTACTGTTCCCAGCTGCACAACAACCGAGTGAGTTCCTTTTGTTTGTTTTGTTTTGATCATTGTAATTATTTTTTTGATAATTTTTTAATTTAAATTTGAAACAAGGTTATTATACATGTTAACCCCAGTTCCTGTATCCTCCCTTCCTCCCTTGTCTCCCCCACCAACCCCCATTCCACCCTCTTTTTGCTCCCCAGGGATGGTGAGGCCTTCCATGAGGCTACTCAAAGTTTGTCATATTATTTGGAGCAGGGCCCAGGCCTTCCCCTATGTGTCTAAGTTGAGGGAGTATCCCTCTATGTGGAATGGGCTCCCAAAGTCCATTCACATACTAGGGATAAGTACTGATCCACTACCAGAGGCCCTATAGGCTGCCCAGACCTCCTAACTAACACCCACTTTCAGGGTGTCTGGGTCTGTCCTATGCTGGTTTCCCAGCTATCAGACTGGAGTTCATGAGCTCCCCCTTGTTCAGATCAGCTGTCCCTGTGGGTTTCTCCATTCTGGTCGTGACCCCTTTTCTCATTACTCCTCCCTCTCTGCAACTGGAGTTTGGCTCAGTGTTTAGCTGTGAGTGTCTGCTTCTGTTTTCATCAGCCACTAGGTGAAGACTCTAGGATGGCATATAAGGTAGTCATTAATCTCATTATCGGGGAAGGGCATTTAAGGTAGCCTCTTTCTCCACTATTGCTTAGATTGTTAGTTGGGGTCATCCTTGTAGATCTCTGGGCATTTCCCTAGTGCCAGATTTCTCTTAAAACCTATAATGGCTCCCTCTGTTATGCTATCTCTTTTCTTGCTCTCCTCTATTCCCTGACTCAATCTGCCTGCTCCCTCATGCCCACCTCTCCCCTCCTCTTCCTCCTAACTCCCTCTCCCCTTCCCCCATGCTCCCAATTTGCTTGGGAGCTCATATCCCTTTCCCCTTCTTCGGAAAACCATGTATGTCTCTCTTAGGATCCTTCTTGTTTCCTACCTTTTCTAGCAGTGTGGATTGTAATTCCACTCTTAGGCATATACCCAAAATATGCACATTCATACAACGACATCTGTTCAACTATGTTCATAGGAGCATTATTTGTATAGCTGGAACTTGGAAGCAACCTAAATGCCCCTCAACTGAAGAATGGATGGAGCAAATGTGGTACATTTACACAATGGAGTATTACTCAGTGGGGAAAAACAAAAACAAAACAAATCAAAAAAAAAAAAAAAAAAAAAAAAAAACCAAAAACAATGGGATCTTGAAATTTGCAGGCAAATGGATGGAACTAGAAGAAACCATCCTGAGTGAGGTAACCCAGTCACAAAAGACTCATATGTGGATTTTAGACATAGAGCAAAGGATCGCCAGCCTACAATCCGCACTGCCAAAGTTTACTCTTTTTTTTATGGATGAGTAATATTTCAGTTGTATATACACTTCATTTTTATCCATTTGCCTGTTGCTGGATGTCTAGTTGACCACAAAGTTTGGATACTCTGAATAGCAATAAACACAGGACTGCAAGGATTTTGGCATAATAATTTCATATCTTTTGTGAGTTCTAGTGTTAGAATTGCTGGGCCATGGAGTCGCTCTCTTTTTAGTCTTTGGAGAATCTCTATGTTGTTTTCTATAAAGGGTATGCTAACTTAAATTCCCATCAACCTGTGTAAGATTTTCCCCTTTCTTTTCATTTTCACTAGCTGTGTGTGTGTGTGTGTGTGTGTGTGTGTGTGTGTGTGTGTTTATGCAAGTATGTGTACCTGAGTGCAAGTGCCTGTGGTGGCCAGAAAAGGTTATTCGATCCCTAGGTGCTAAAGTTGCACAGTTGTGAGCTGCCAGGTATGGGTGCTGGGAACTGAACTCAGGTCCTCTGTAAGAGCAGCAAGTGCTCTTAATCAGTGAGCCATTTTTCCAGTCACTACCATAATTTACAAGTTGAATATGTTTGGTGTTCAAGTTTTGGAATTTATTAGTATATTCTGGATAACAGTCTCTTATTGAATTGACAGCTGGACAGGGTTCCTCCAAATCCTTTAGGGTGTGGTTGCTGTAGTCTCATGTGTGTGTCCCCCAAATATAAAATGTGAAATCTGCTCAGTCTGTATAATGTTGGTTGTATGTCCATGATTTCAGGGCTGATCATCTGGTATTGGACAAGCAATTGTGCTGGTGTGCTCTTCCCTGAGGAAACGCTCCTTTCCCCAGTCTCAGCATCCCTTCATATTCGGTAGTTATTTTTGTAGGGCTGAGGCTTCATGAGCTCCCCCTTTCATGTTAGCATGTCTATTGGTGTTGTCTTTCTGATGCAGGATGTAGAATAGCCCATCACCAAGTCTCACTGGTTAAGCACAGAGGTGTCGATGACGTGGCTATGGTGGCTGTCATCCTGGAGGTGAAGGAATTTAATAGGAATGGGTATGTGAGAACATGGCAACAAGACTTGTGTCATCACTAGCCATGGTTCTGAGTTGCAGACAGAATCATGGCATTTTCTTGGTCCCTAAAGAAAAACTAGGGTGATGCCTGGGGTTTTTATACTTGCAGCTACAGTTCCATGGCTGAGAACTAGGGTGGTAGGAAACATTTCCTTCATTCTTCCTGGGCTGGGTAGTTATCCTGCTCTATCACCACCGGTAGTCACGTGGAGCTGTGGAAGATGGCTGGGACTTTCCAATGGACAAGTGCAAATGAAGCTGAGACATGGCAGCAGGGAGTGGGTACACTTTCAAGACCTCCTTGGTTCCTGATTAGTGGAGTGGTAGCCTGTGTGGAGCTTTTACTTGTGGCTATGGCAGCCATTGATTCTGAAACTACAGGATGCTGGGGAAGGAGGGACTGTGTTCCACCCAGGGAGGGAAGCAACAGTTCAATAGTTATCACTGTGTCAGCCCATTGGTCGCCACCCTCTAAAGCAGGAGAAATGTCTAGTGGTGGATGTCTAGCAGCGTAGGTAGTTGCCGGTGGTTGAGGAGGGCCCAGTGTGAGTATCTTTTGTCATTCAGACAAGCTGGCTCCCCAAATGGACTGAAAGCTGTAGGAACTGTGGAACCCTTCTGTGGTTGGAGCTGCTGATACTTTTATTTTATTTCCAGCAGTGCTAATCCGTCCCACCCTGTTAAGCAGCCAGGGTGGAAGACATAGTTTACTTTCTGACACTTCTTGTCTTTGCACTTCCAATTCCCTTACTGATTTTCTGAATTCTCTCCTAGTCCCTCTCCTCATGATAGTTTCTCCTTTATTGCCCTGTTCCTCCCTAAGGCAGAGCCAGGGCACTGACTCTCAGGGCATCTCTGTCCAGCCATCTTGGCTGCAGCTCTTCATCCTCCTCTTCTGTCTTCTTCCTCTTCCTCCTCCTCTTCCTTATTAACTCTCCTTTCTTCCTCTTCCTTCTCCTCAAGTCTCCTTTCTTTTCTTCCTCCTCTTCCTTTGGTTTTGTAGATGGTTTCATTATAGATATAATTGTTTTCCCCACTATAAAAACCTAATTAAAAGTCTGAGGACAAAGGGAATCAGATTCACAAGAGCCTCAGTGATGCTGTAGAGCAGGTGTGTGTGTGTGTGTGTGTGTGTTTAGAGGGCTGCATTAAAACCGATATGTGTACAGAGACTCCCTCTTGCCACAGAGAAGCAAGTAGCCATCTCTCTTCTCATTCAGGCCAGAAAAGAACGAGGTGTGCCTGCATTTATACCCTTCCCTTCAAGACGCCTTAGATTCTGTTATAATTCAGGGATCTGGAAACATAGCTTATCAACAATAATGAATTTTAATAGGGTTCAGTTACATTTGGGAGGAAATTCAGATCCATAAACTGACAGCAGTACTGAACTTCAAGAGAAAAAAATAATCACACCTCAGTTGCTCTGTATTTGGATAGCCACTGCTTTAATGACGCAGATGCAGAGTATAGTCAGGAGAGACACTGGCAGTTTCAGTAGTCTGGGGAAATACTCTGTGTTGAAGGAACTCACCGCAAGTTTGCAAACATAAATCAGGTTCGAGACATCATTTTCTTTGGATGTGGTCATTGAAGAATTTCCTTACTAGCTCATTTTATGAGCACCAATCATAATATTTTCAATGCCCTAGTTCTATTTGGTTGTCCTGAAGGTTGCAAGAGCTTTACTCTACTCCAGAGCTACCTAATGTCTCACAGGTGGTGAGTTTTTAAAACTGGGAACAAATTTCATTAGAGTTTGATTTGGGTGACTGAATTCAGGATTGAAAGGCAAATGCTTATGCTTACCAGTTTTCAGCAACTGGTTTGTGGCCTCTAGACTTGCCAGAAATAGAAACAATCTGTCCTTGTCACACTTGGACATGCTTTATTGAGGGATATAGAAAGTGAAGGAGTTTGGAAGGAAAAGTATATATATATATATATATATATATATATATATATATGTATATATATATATATGTAAAAAAGAGGAAGATGAGAAAGGTACATGATAAACAATTTTAAAAAATTGATATAATTTAGCTTAAACAAGGTGGTATTTGAAGAAAAATATATGAAAAACACCAGACAATGAGGCCTTCATTTTTTTTTAATTAGGACAAAATGATAACCTTATTGGGTACAGTAAGGGTATGAGTATTGGAGTCAAGAAGGCTTAGTTAGAGTCTGTCTTAGTATTGTTTCCTTTGTGGTGACAAAGTACCTTGACAAAAGTACTTCATGGAGAAGCTGTTAATTTTAGCTTACCAGTCCAGGTCATGGCACACCTATGCAAGGATGCCAGGATGGCAAGAATTTAAAGCAGCCAGTCGCATTTACAATTATGAGCACAGAAGGAAGGAATGCTCTTCTGAGCTCAGGTCCCTCTTTCCACTCTCTTTTAAAATTATTTATTTATTCCAAGACAGGGTCTCACTATGTAGCCTTGGATGTCTTGGAACTCACTATGTAGACTGGGTTGGCCTGGAATTCACTATGTAGACTGGGTTGGCCTGGAATTCACTATGTAGACTGGGTTGGCCTGGAACCCACAAAGATTTGTCTGCCGTTGTCTCCAAGTTGCTTGGATTAAGGCGTGCACCACCATGCCTAGCTCCATTCTTTACCCTTGCACAGAATCCTCTTCCTAGAGAAAAGTGCAGTGGCTGGGTCTTTCCACATTAAAGACAATCCCCTACACACATGCTCACAGGCCAGCCTAATCTAGATAATCCTTCAGTGACATTTTATTCCTAGGCAATTCTAGATTGTACCAAATTGACAATTTAAACTAACCACCCCAGAGTTAAGTTCCAAATACTTACTAAAAGTACATGACCTTTGCTCAATTCCTTAACCCATTGGATGTCAGTTTTCCCATATGAAGAGTATGTAATAGCAGGAATAACTTCATAAAGGGAGGATTAAATGTGTTAGCTTTGTACCCTCATGCAGAGGAAATGTCTAATAAATGTCTTTTATTGCTCAAAGACAAGGGGATTGGAATATTGCAATGAATCACTAGATATTTCCCTTGTGACCACTGAGGATGTGACAACAATCTCTTCCAGATAATGCAATTAAGTGCTTTATTGGCTCACACTAGGCATTAGATGTTTGTAAAAGCCCCTTTAACTCCGTTCTCTGTTAGTGTTGGCTTGCCATCTCTGAGAAGTGCCTTTTAGATTCTGTTTTCTCCTACTTTAGGTTAAAATCAGAGCTGCACCATAACTTACTAGTCAATGCCTGAAATGTAGGTTGCTGAGGCCACCTTTAGTGTTTAGAAATCATCTTGTGTTTTCATGGGCAGGACAGATTTGTCTGTCTACTCCCTGGGCACCTGGAAGTTAGAAGGGCCAGGGAATGATATTCCCTGTGAGCAGATGTCACCACTAAGTGTCTGGAGTTAGTAGAGAATTTTCTTGGCTATGTCAAAACTTCCAATGAGAAAACTTCCTTTTATACTCTTTTTCCTCAGGAATCAGTTCCACCCATCTATGGGACAACTCTCCCTTTATTGTTGTCTGTCTTTCCTTGTCTCACTCCCTCTATTTGATTTCTGATATTTTGAGGATCACTTCTCAACTGCTTGCATTAAGAATTACTACTAAGCGTGCTGGCACTTGCTTTCAACCCCACACAGAAGGCAGACAGGAGAATATCTATGAGTTTTCAGCCAGCCTGTTCTACAGAGAATATGTCAGGCCAGCCAGGGCCATACAGTGAGACCCTGTAGTGGTTTTTTTTTTTTTTTTTTTAGATCGTTGTTTATTCTGTCTTCTCAACAAGACGTGACCCTTGTGCTCAAGAACTCCCAAAAGCAATGGTGACTGCAGAAGGCCTGCATAAGATGTAGCCATCAACATTCCATCACCAATGGGGAAGAGGATTCATGAAGTTTCAGCCATCCCTGAGGTGGTTGTTACAGATTGTTGGGGGTGGGGGGAAGGCAGGAATCAGTTTGCTCAATAGTACAACCACTGATAGCATGCATATATAGCTCCAATAAATAATCCCACCTGTGTTCATGAAATCAACTCTAGTTAGCCTCACCAACACACTAATAAACAAAGCAAAAATTCAAACAAAAATCACAGGAAAATGGGGAGGGGGAAGGAGATTTGGGAAACAGCTTGTTGGGAGGGGGCTGCAGAGGGTAATGGGGTTATGTGTGAAAATGATCAAATACATTGTATGTCTATGCATATATGCACAGAATTGTCAAAAAAAAAAAACCAACAAAAAGTGTATTTAAATGTAAAAAAAAAAAAAGTCTTTGTATCAGTGAGCTTCTTGAGGGAGTCAGGTAAAGCCAGGGTGTCAGTGTCTTCCTTCATGTGTTAAAAGCTACAAATTGGTGATCAGAGAAGATGTGTGCAGGGGTGAGAATGGATTGAGTGGGTGACTGTCTATTCATTTTGATTATGAGCATTTTATGAAAGTACCAGGCACCAGTGTACCCCGGTGACGTAAGAGATGGGTTTTCTACTTATTTCCAAGGGCACTGTGACTTAAGAAAGCCACCTGTAGAATGCTATGGGACTACAGAGGAGAGCGACACCCTCAGAAGGCTGCTAGAGGTGAGGAGCTGATTGCAGACGGGGAAGACAGTTTACACCGTAGTTTGCTGGTGCATGGAGTATTTCCAAGAGGAGAGTGGGTTATGGGCTGAAGAAGCAGGAGTTAGGGAAGAAAGAGAGGATTTATTAGTTTCATTTGTGTTGCTGTAACAAAATACCCTAACCAAAGCAACTTAAGGGAGAAAAGGTTTGTTTTGGCTTCCAATTCTAGAGAGGACATGACATGGTGCATCGTGGGAAAGGTATGGCCGTGGAAATATGAGTCTTGCCACCACACTGTACCAGTATCTACAAGTGGAGTATAAATAGGAAGTTGGGCTAGGTTATAAGGCCTACCCCCCCCTGTGACGTACTTCCTGCAGCAAAGCTTCATCTCCTAAAGGTTTCATAACCGTTCCAAACAGTGCCACCTGCTGGAGACCAAGTACTCAAACACATGAGTGGATGGGGGACATTGCACATTGCAACACAACAGAGCGGAAGATCTTGACTGAAAAAAATCCAGCCCCTTTAACAGAAGGTAGGAGAGAAAAAGGTTTCATTGCAGCAGAGAAAGAGAGGAGAGAGCACCTCCTCCCAGTGTTGCTTTTTCTTTTCCAAGAGGAAGAAGAAAAGGAAGAGAAAAAGAGATTTGTGTTTTCAGTTTCATCTCTCCAGTTACGAGCCATAAGTTGTTGTCCTCCACCAGGCATTGTGCTATGCTCTTTACATCCTTACCACAGTCCATCTTCATGCTGCAGCCAGTCTGCGAGTTAGAAGTCTCCTCGGGTCTTTCACAGGGCACTGAGGCTTGAAAGGTATCTATAAACAGAGCCAATGAGTGGTATGAGCTTGTAGTTCATCAGGTCCTCTCGAAGCCTATAGCACTACTGTACATGTGTCGCTCACAAAAGTCATCTTTAATAAGCTGCAAGCAAATCCCCTATTGCCACATTTTTCTATCTTTTCTGCTTTGCTACTGTGGTATGGACAAACACACACACACACACACACACACACACACACACACACACACACACACACAGAGCTCTTAGAAACGTTAGAGACCAATGAAGCCTTGTTGTCAGAGCTTAATTACTTGATTAGAAGATCTGACATTAATTTATTAAAGCTAACAATTGAAAATACAGTTGGCTTCACTTTTTAAAAACCATTTAAACCATGTTTTAATAAAAATCTTTTCTGTCAATCTTTTCCTTCTGGCTGCTCTTTCTCTGTTTCTGTGTACACCCCCCGCCCTTATTTTACTTCTTTCTTCGGGGTTTGCTATGTAGGTGGATGGCTGGCCCCTATGTAGTCTTTCTCTTCTCCCCTTTCTTGATCTACAAGCTCTCTTGCTTCCTCATTTCTCTTTTCCTCCTTCTTTATTCTCTTTGCCTGCCTTTCTATTGGCTGTTCAGATCTTTATTAGACCAATCAAGTGTTTTAGACAGGCAAAGCAGCACAGCTTTACAGAATTAGGCAAATGCAACATAGGATGCAACTCATCTCTGCACATTAAACAAATGTTCCACAGCATAAACAAATGTGTAACACTTCTTTCTTTTTTAAATTTTTTTCCGTGCTACTCAACACTTCTCAAAATAATATTCTACAACATCTTTTTTTCCCCATTGAGGTGGATTTGCAAGTTGTCATCTCAGCTGTGTGGCATCAGGACTTTGCTCTCTGTTCTACAGGCCTCAGCAGATACTGTATTATGAATTCCTCAGTGTTTCCCTAGGCATTTCGTAGATGTATTCTTGTCTACTGGAAGACATGGTGGCAGCTTCAGGGGCTGGATTCTTATGAACTATTTAATATATTTTAATTTTGCTTTCACAGCTTGTGGCTGACTTTGCTTTCTGAATCCTCAGGCAAGCTTTTATAAGTAATAAATAATATATTACCACAATACCTTTTCTAAAATAAATCATAAATAATAAAAGCCAGAGCTGGGTGGTGTAGCTCATGCCTCTGTAGTCATGGATGTAGAGGCAGGTGGATTGCTGAGTTTGAGGCCAGCCTGGTCTACAAAGGGAGTCTAGAACAGCAGGGCTATAACACAGAGAAACCCTGTCTCAAAAAAAAAAAAAAAAAAAAGGAAGGAAGAAGAAAGAAAGAAAGAAAGAAAAGAAAAAGTCAGAAGTGGTAGCATATGTCCTTAATCTTAGCACTCAAGAGGCTGAGCTTAAGGTTAACTTGGTCTACATGAGACATGGTCTGAAAAATACCAAAAACATCCCCCCAATCTCAAACAATAACAAGACCCAATTCCCACTCCACCTCCTCAAAGCACCTCTCTCAGTTCTAGATTATTCAGTGATGACTCTTTCATACTGCTCTTCTTAAGTCTATCAACTTAGGACTGAAAGGGCAGCAAGTATTCTGAGCAGAGCTTGCTACTGCTCCAATGTTGGGACCAGCACTTAAGCAATGGGCCTCAGGGCTTATTGACTCCTGTCTGCCCACTAGACCTGGGGCAGTATAGTGTCACTTGTAGATGTAAGCCACCTGAACACCCAGCTTTCTGATTGTGAGGATAACTGGTAGTAACTCCTCTTCAGGCAGCAGAAGGGAAAATTTTGATGCATTCACCTAAAAACTTTATTTGCTACGGGAATTTGCTTTGGCTAATGCAACTTTTAAGACCTGTTAGTTCACTCTGAGGCCAAGGAACATTTATGTAAGGAATCTTCAATAACATTCCTTCAGTTTGGCAAGCGTGGAACTCCCTGATGCCAGTTTCTCTCTCTTTTGAGTATTCAATTTGCGTATGGCTTCATTTAACTTCCCAAATGTTTTCAATGTTTAAAAACTACAGATAGGGTCATGTAAAGACAGAGACATTTATTTTGCTTTTATTTCCTTCTCAGTGACTTCGGTCTTGATCATTCTGAAACTCTGAGCCAGCTTGCCTGAAGGGCCATTCCTAATGGTGCAGATTTGTACTTCCCAAAGTAAATCCTGCAAGTCCTCCATCCAAAGCTCTAGGTCTTAGAGCGTGAATTGAATCATGGAAGCTTTGTGTGTTAAACAAGTGTCGGTGATTCTAGGGAGCTGATGATTAGATGTTAGCTCCCTATTCCCCATTTCAACTTGCAGAGACTTAACTCTGAGAGCCAGGATTCTGCTGATTCCAGGGCCCTGGGTTATAGGTAAAGCTTAGGTACTTAGAGGCTCTGAAGTATTGGTGAGGCCTCAGTGGTAGGAGGCCCTGGGGTGTGGGTTAGCCATAGGTACTAGGAAGTTCTTTGGTGCAAATATCTTGAGGTAGCCTTGGGTAAAATAGTGAACAATAAAGAAGTTAATCCAGGGGAAATCTGGGGGAATACCACCTCAATTCTAGGTGAGTAAACTCAATTTTACTTTCCCCTGTGTTCAGAGACAAAGAAACACCAAAAAGGCTAATTTGCCTCTGCTCTGCCATTCGTAGTAGGGATAGCAGGGGCCTAGCTTTTCATCATACACCCCAGGTCCTAATCAATGTCTGTTTTTAACTACCATTTATGCTGTCTCATGTCAGAGTACCCACTGGCCCGGGAGAGAAGGAACAAGTTGTGCCATCAGAGTGTAGGTCATGGGAACATGGGAAAGAAGTATTGAGGAGAACACAGCGAACATTTGAATTAAACTGTGAGAGTGCACAAGGGACCCAAGGCTTGCAGGGAAAGGACTTTCTGTAGCTTCAAGATGTGGATTGAAAACCACCATTTTCAGTGCACGAAGTAGTCTCTGTTGACACACCAGCTAGTGACAGAAGACAAAGGGCAAGAGATAACATCACATATAGAGCACAGAGCTAGGTGGAAACTCTAAGTGACTAGATCTGATGGAGGTGCTCAGAGGGGCAAAGCAGCAAGCGCAGGGGAAACGAAGGGTGAGTTGTAGGTGAACAGTGCTTACGCTCAGCTTAGTTTTGAGCCTGCATGTTTGAAACACTCACAGGATTGTTGACTCAGGAGAACATCATTCACCCAAGTATTTGTTGGTAAAATTTGTGAATGATAGCAGATAAAGAAAAACTCTTTAGTACTTCAAGAATGCATCCACTGAACAAAACATATCACAACATGCCAATAGAATAGCTATCTCTGAACACACTCAGAAGTTCCACTGTTGCGCGCATACATGAAGGGATCAAAGTCAGCATGTAGCAGATACATGCACATTCATGTGTATTGCAGTACTATTCACAATAGCCAAGATATGTCATTAGTCTATGTCCATCAGCTGATGAATGGATAAAGGAAATGTGGTATTGTACAGAGGAGAAAGGGAAAACAGGAGGGTAGAAGAGTTGCATGGATGATCAATACACAAAAAGAGACCATTGTACCTAAACCATTCATCTCTTAAGAAATCTTGCCACAGTTTCTGGAATTACATAATCATATCAGCGTTCTCTTGGAGCACCAACCAGCTCCCAAATCATGACATGGAGACTTATTATTAGTTAAGAATGCTCAGCTTTATCTTATGCTTATCCCACTAGCTCTTATATAAATTAACCTGTTTCTCTTCATCTACATTTTGCCTCTGGGCTTTTTACCTTTCTTTCATTCTGTATGTCCTTCCTTCTCTTTGTCTGACTGGCTGGCAGTCCACACAGGAGATTAGATGGTTCTCTCTTTCTCCCTCACTCTCTCTTCTTCCATTCCCCTCTTGAGCCTAGATTACTCCTACTTATTCTCTCTGCCTACCATCCTT
This sequence comes from Phodopus roborovskii, assembly GCF_943737965.1. Taxonomy (NCBI): domain Eukaryota; kingdom Metazoa; phylum Chordata; class Mammalia; order Rodentia; family Cricetidae; genus Phodopus; species Phodopus roborovskii. The sequence continues at coordinate 13,748,155 of NW_026126525.1, forward strand.
GCCTGTCCCTCTACTGCCTAGCTGTTGGCCATTCAGCTTTTTATTAGGCCAATTAGGTGCCTTAGGTGGGCAAAGCAACATATCTTTACATCATTAAAGAAATGCAGCATAAACAAATGTAACACATCTTTGCCTAATTAAAGTAATATTCCACAAGATAAACAAATGTTAACACATCTTTACATAGTTACAATAATATTCCACAACACATAATTTTATGACTTATTGAGTAAAAAAATACATTTCCAAGTTGGCAAATCTTGAGAGACCAAGCAAAATAATGGAGATGGTGTTGTACTGTGTTGAAAGTTAAAGAATGAGCTCAGTCTTCAAATGTATATTAGTTAATATCAGCCTATGGTCTTCCCCTTCCTTGTCAGGAACACTATGTTTGTTCCTATGATAAGAAGACAAGAGGAGGGCTGACAAGATGGCTCAACAGTTAAGAGCATGTCTTACTCTTGAAGAGGATCCAGGTTCAATTCCTAGCACTTACAATCATTTGTAATTCCAGTGTAGGCACTGTAATTCCTCTGCAGGCACTAGGCATGCATGTGATACATACATACATCAATGCAAAAATATTCATATGCATAACATGAATAAAACTTAAAAAGAATAAATTAATAATAATAATAATAAAACAAGAATGGGGCCATTATAGTTTGAGTGGGAAATGACCCACATAAGCTCAAGTATTTGAATACTAGGCTATCAGTGACACTGTTTTAGAAGGTTGTGGAACCTGTGTTGGTGGGGGGCATGGCTGACAGAGGTGGGTCACAGAGGGTTTGCCCTTGAGGGTTATAGCCCAACCTATGTCTCACTCAACCTCTCTGCTTCCTGGTTGTTCCAGGTTATAAATGGAAGGCTCACACTTTGCTGCTAGGTAGAGACCTCTCCCATGTGTTCCCTTCTATGCTGGACTGATGTTCCAGGGATCTGTGAGCCAAAGGAAATCTCCTGTCCTTTAAAGTTTCCTGTCAGTGATGAGGACTGTGTGGAGTAATCCTTTTGTGCACTGTGAAAATTTGTCACAGAGACTGGAGTAATAAAAAGCTAGTTGGCCAATAGAGGAGAGTAATGCATGCTGGGAGAAGACTGACAAGAAATATCCACACAGGAGATTAGATGGTTTCTAATAAATTTCTCTTGCTCCAAATTCAGAAATTATTTCCTCCATCTTTTCTTCTTCACATACTCAGTAGGTGAGTATATTTCAGATAATGGGGCATACACTATACTCACATTAGTCAGGGGCTTCTAGAGAAAATAGAACCAAGAGGATATGGCTAAGGAATTAACTCAAACAAATGAATATGCTGTCAATCTTCAATCTTCAGGGCAAGCCCACAGGCTGGAGAGGGAAGGAAGAGCTATGGCCAGAGTACAAACAGACCCAACTTGTGGCAAAATTCCTGCTGCCTGGGGCAATCAGTCTTCATTCCATGGGGCCTTAGGATGGGAAGGATAGTTAAGTTTTGGAGGATCATCTATTTTGTTTTGTTTTCTTGTTTTTTTTTTTTTTTTTTGAGATAGGGTTTCTCTGTATTGTTTTGGAAGTTGTCCTGGAATGTCCTGGAACTCGCTCTGTAGACCAGGCTGGCCTGGAATGCACAGAAATCCACCTGCCTCTGCCTCCTGAGTGCTGGGATTAAAGGTGTGAGCCACTGAAGCCCAGCTTGGAGGATCATCTGATTTACCCAAAACTTCTGGTTTAAATGCTAATCTCATCTCTTCCTCAAAATGTGTCATCAAAGCAACTAGAATGATGTTTGATTAAATAGATTGGTACTATGTTTTAGCATCATAGCATATGGTTCCAATCTTACCTGTTAGCAGTGAATGTGTGCTAGAATGTGAGTTATTTGGTGGGTCTTATTTTACAGAAGGCAACAGAATTAGAAAATGAATGTTTCATTTGGATAAGAAGGAAGCATATTTTAAAGTTAAATTGGCTTCTGAGTTTTAAAAGAGGCATAAAAAGCCCCTCACCTTTGCACAAATGTTGGTCATATGGCATAGGGAGATCTCCCACCCTGTGATAGTTCCCAGTGAGGTCCTTAACCAGTGTCCTAATTCAGTTTTTTGCTCTTCTCTCTCCCTGCTCCTGTCTGATTATTATTAATACATCTCAACCTTTGCTCATTTGTTGCTATTGACTCCAGCAACTTTTCAGTATCTTATGGAATTTTATAACAAATATGTAAACATACTCTTAATATATATTTCAGTATAAGGAACATATATATGTCCACATTTATTCATTTGGCAATTGTCTTTAATACAAAAGCAAGTCTCAGAATAAACTCCTTTCACAGAACATGAGAAAAATAAAACAGATGTACATGTTAACTGATAAATACAATGAATATTGAAGTTCCTTTTACTCTGAGCTTGAAATATAATCCACATAGCTTAGCAATGTAAATCACAGACAAAAACTGTCTGTGTAATGTAGCTTCCCTGAGATAGGTTTGCTCCCTTGGGATGACATTTTATTACTTACTTAATTATTCTATTTTCTGTACCTCCCGAGTTCTGAAGCTGTCCAGATGTCAATGTCTTATAAAAGAAATGTTTCATTATGAAATGACACATGTGGCATGTTTACTTATAATGACAGTAGCCTCCTAAATTTCCAAGCAGCAATAACAAGACTTTTAAAGCAAATTTATATTCATCCACAGTTTTTGCCCAAGATTCACTTTCTGTGTTGTGTCAAGGTCATAACTGAAATGCCTGCATTAAGATCAGAAAGGGGGATGCCATGATCCCTTTTTAAAATTTTTTAAAGAACTTTATTTTTTGAAAAAGACACTATGGATGAGAATTTCAGCAAGATTGACTTTGCAAGCGAATATAGCTAAAGAAGTTGCAAAGTAAGAAATCTGCCCCCCCCCCAGATCTGGCCAATATAACAGCTGGTTTTATTTGAAACTTTTACTAATTGTACTGGGGGGATCTCTGGGGTAATTTGTAGACTTATCAACCGTGGGAAAGACTCAATAGACAAAAGCATTCATCCTCTGACCCTTGCTAAGACTCCTAGAAATAGTGGAGAGGGTGTCTGAATGGGCCTTCCCCTTTAATTGGATCAGTGACTACCTTAATTGTCATCATAGAACTATGCCCAGTAACTGATGGAAGCAGATGCAATGGCTCACAGATAAGCACTGGTTGAGCTCCTGAAGTTCTGTTGAAAAGGGTTGAAAAGTCAGGAGATGGGGAAACCCACAGAGACAGCTACCCCAGGTAGAGGGAGCTCACAGACTATAGACCAACAGCTGGGGAATGATAAGAAATGTCCTTCTGTATATATGTTTCGCTATTGGTTGATGAATAAAACAGTGATGGCCAGTAGTCAGGCAGGAAGTATAGGTGGGGCTACCAAATGTGGAAAATTCTGGGGAGAGGATACAGAGAAGCCAACAGAGAAACACCATGTAGCTACAGAGAAGCTAGGAAGGGCATTCTCCAGTAAGACAAGGCCATGTAGAAATACATAGATCATTGGCAATGGGTTAATAATTACGAGAGAGCTAGGAAAAAGGTAGCCTAAGCCATCAGCCCAAAGTTTATAACTAATATAAGCCTCTGTGTGTTTATTTGGGGCTAAACAGTTGTGGGACCAGGTGGGACAGAAACTTCCATCTACAGGGGAACCTTCATGGGACCGAAGTAGACCCTCTGAATGTGGGTGACGGTTATGTGACTTGATCTGTTGGGAGGTTTCTGACAGTGGCACCAGGACCATGAACTGGCTTTTTAGAGCCCCCTCCCTATGGTGGGTACCTTACTAAGATTTGATACGGGGGAGGGGCTTGGTTCTGCCTCAAGATGGTATGCCAGACTTTGTTGACTCCCCAAGGAAGGCCTTACCCTGTCTGAGGAGTGGATGGGGAAGTGGGAAGGGTGGGAGATGAGGACACACACACACACACACACACGATATTAGTATCCACTGTGGGAAATGACTTCCTTATTTCCTACAAGGATAAGATTATAGATGATTCAGACACTAAGAGACTGATTGAGAACTTAGATTCCAATAAGAGAAATGTAACCCTTACATAGTCGATTTGTCACATAACTCATTGATTTTCTTTTTTATGCTGCTCCCCATCTCTTTGCTCAATCTCTGGGATAATCAATGCTCTGAGGATATTGTCTCAAGGAAATAGGATCACTTTTCCTTTCTGTGACTATTTAGCAAAAGTAAGTATTTGCCATTTCTGTTGTCTCTATTGTTCCTTTTTCTCTTCAGGGACACCTCAAAGAATGGGCATGTGGCAGCCTGGCATTGGGGCACAGCCGCATCTCACCTCTTCTGTACCCTTATCCTCAGTTTCCTTGTGTATAAAATGGGTAAATAGTATTTTACCTCACACGAGTCTTGAAAGGACCAAAGGAGATGATGTGTGAGTAAGTTACGGGGTATCACCCAGTTTTCTGGACATGAGTAAGAAATCCAATGCTGCTATAGCATTCATGATCCAAAGGGGAAAAGCTGTGGGCCTTGCTACTTGGAATGGTTAACACAGAGAATCAGCTAAGGTGCTCCAAGCAGATGAACACATAAAGAAATAAGTTATATATGCATAAATTTAAATGTTTTTTTCAGCTGCAATACAATGGAGCCCTGTAATAATGGATGAAACTAGTGGGCAACACAGCAAGTGAAATGAGGCAGACACAGGAAAACAAATGTCAAGTGTCACATGCCTCCTTTCATATAGGAGTATGTTAAATAGCACAGTAACAGTCAAGCAAGAAAACACTGACCTGAAAGTAGCGGTGTGATTACAAGAGACGCAGAAGGGTGCTGGAAGGGTGAGGGTAGGTGAAGGGTGAGTGATGGTCAGTGTGTGCTCTGTGCATGCGTGGGAACATCATTGTGAATCCCACTCATTTGCACCATTAATGTATTAATCAAAAATGATTTTTAAAGTTCCCGGAAAAGGAGGCATTCACATCAATCACTGAATTAGATACAATTGAGGCACTAGTGGCATGGCAGGGTCATTGATTTGGACAAGCATTATTATCTCTGTCTTGTACAAACAAAAGATTCCCAAATACTTGTGCATTCACTGTGCTTGTCAGGTACCCAAAAAGACTGGACTCACAGGTATTGTGCTTCCAAGTGAGAACAGGAGGAGGACATGGGAGAGCTTTTTATAGAGGGCGCACAAGGTCACATCCAGGAAGTCATGTCAGTATCTGTAAGGTATAGGTTGGCCAAAAGGTGGTCTGATTTTAAGAAAAGCAGAAGCTCAATAGGACTGATAGTGAAGATTCTGGACTACAGTGAAATTGCTTTTGTTTTTTGTTTGTTTGTTTTTTTTCAGGGCTCAGTGGTTAAGAGCTCTGGTAGCTTTTGCAACAGAATACCAGGGTTTGAGTCCCAGCACCTCCCCCTTCCTCCCCACCATGGTGGCTCACAACTGTTCTAGGGGACCCAATACCCTCTTCTGACATCTGCAGGCAATACTCATACATATGTGCACATAAATGCAGGCAGGCAAAATATGCATACATATAAAATAAATAAATCTTTAAAAATGTTGAAGTGTTTTTGCATGGTTCTCCCTAGATTAACACTGGGAAAGCATCCAGAACTGTTCATCCTGTGTGGTCCCTTTCCCTTCATCCTCACTCTATACTGCTGAAGAGCCAGAATTTGCATCTCAGAGAGGGAAAATAGCCAACTGGAGCTTTGCTCAATTACCATGCCTACTAGAAATAACTATTCTTTGTCTAACTTATTCTAATTGTAGTGGGCTAAAGAAACCTGGCCCAAATACTGCCATGAGCAGGACACATGAGCTGAGCCAAACTAAACTAAAAGAGATATGAATCAAATACTAAAGCCTTCTAAAAATAACCCACTTTTATGTTAATAGTAACATACTTTCTTTGGTATTTAAAAGCAATGTATGGTTGCTAAAATCATGCAGACAATATATTGATAAGTAGAGGAAAATAATAAATGGGAAATTTAAACGAACCATCTGTGCATGTAAAAGGTGAATATGTGTTTGATAGACTATCTTCAGAGTCATATATTATTTTATTGTTGAAGCAAGGTCTCATGTAGTTCAGACTGTCTTTAGGTTTGCTTTGTAGCCAAAGAGAAACTTCTGGTTTTCCTGCTTTTACCTGCATGTGAGATTACAGGCATGTACCAACCACACCTTTATTTATATCGTATGGGGGGGATTTGTTAAATGCTTGGTCAGTCTTTTTCTAATTGAGGTACATTTCCATTTTATTTCTGATTTTTAAAAATAGACCTGAATCATAGCAGTAATATTGTTAGGGGTTAACTAATGCAGATTCCACCATTCCTCTAACAATATACCCCTGTGGTTTGGCAGTACAGAAAATAAGTACTTGTGGCATGGCCTTTATTATCCTCTACACAGCTGTGAACAGGAATAAAGTAAGAGGTGAGATCTGCAGTTTACAGTTTCACCTCTTTTCCTATGTGCAGGGTTGTCTGGATTTAGTGAGAAAGGTTTTCTTATTCAATCTTGGACTAAATGCAAAGAAATACTAGAATTAAGGGGGGTGGTGGTGGTGGAAGCAGTGTGGAGTGAGTAGGGTCTAAAGTGAAGCATGCTGTGAAAGTGAAGCATGCCTGCCGTGTTCACAGTGAACTTGGAGCTCACTGACTCTGAGGGACTTTGGTAGGTGCTTTGATAAGCAGGAAGACAATGGCAGCAGTGTCTTTGTGGGCAGTAAAGCCGGTGCTGGCTCTGCCTGTCTGGACATGCCTGGGCTCTTCCGCCCAGCTCAGGTATGCTTGTAATCACTGGGGATTCTGGGATTGATTTCCTATGCTCTGCAGAGCCAAAAGCCAGAGTATTCATTCCTGTTTCATTCCCAGTTTCACCACAAATGTAAGCTTTTGCCAGATATCCCTTATAAGAACCCAGTACCTCTCCCTCACAGGCTTTCTCATAAGGTGTTATTTATGTGAAAGTCCTAGGATTGGATAGCATAACTTTACTGGACCAACTGGTGGTAACAATGCCCCAGACTTACTTGTAAGACACTGCATGAGAGCTGTGGTCTTCTTGGGGATATTAGAAGAGCATGTATTCTTAACAATAAGATGAGATACCTGGGCAAAGCAAGTTCTGTGTAATGTGCAGTTCACAGTGCCTCTTTATGTACAGACTGGTGGACTCCCACTGATACTTTGTGATGCATTGCCTTTCTCTTGAAGGACAAGGCAAGTAAATCCAGGAAGGCAGAGTATGTGGGAGGTGATTTCTCTTTTTTCCAAATTGGCAGTTATACGGTACCCATTGCCAGTTTTTCAGTGGGTGCCAACAGGGTCAGGTGAGCTATTTTATGCTGAAGATTGAAGTTTAATGGAGCTACAATAAACTTACAGGAAAGCAGAAGGCTTGCACTTTGCTCCCTTGTTGAACTGGTGCCTTGCTTTTAAATGCTACCCCCTTTGCTCTGTTTCTTCTTTTTGTTTTATTGTTGGACTTCCTTCCTTTCCTTTTCTTTCTTCCTCTTCTTCCTTCCTTCCTTTCTCTTTTCTTCATTCCTTCCTTTCTTTTTACTTTCATTCCTTTCTCTCTTTTGCTCCCTCCCTCTCTCCCTCCTTCCCTCCTTTCTCCCCTTTCTTCCTCCATTGCCCTATCCTTTCTTTCCATCCTTGCTTGCTTGATTATCTTTTGAGACAGGGCCCCATTATGTAGCCTGCTGTCATGGAACTCACTATGTAGACTAGGCTCACATCAAACTCACAGAGATCTGCCTGCCTCTGACTCTGGATTACTGGAATTAAAAGTGGACACCACCATATTGCCTTGTGAGAATTTTGTGGCCCAAGAAATAGTAAAGCTAATGGTTGAGATAAATCAGAATTATCATCATCTTTTGTTACTTTCCCTGTGTCCTTTTCTCTGAGATTGACTCTACTGATAAACTCTTATTTTTGGATCAGTAGTGGTTTATTCTTCTGTTTGTTATAGGTAATGTTTGAATTTTAAACATTTTTCTGCACCTCTGCTCAAGGAGAGATTCATGGTAACAGTGTCTGAATCCCTTCTGGTGTTAGTCTGAACCCAAATAGGAAAGAAAGCTCAAAGCAGCCTTCAAGGTACTTAATAAAAATCAGTATTTTTTCTAGGGACTGTCTTAGTTATGAGGATAGTAGATGCAATCAACCCATGGTCCTGGTAGTCCTGAGTGGGGAGGCTGGCATCTGCTGATCTGAGGCAGGCCTGTTAAAAATGGGAGTGTTAAGTCTCAGGATAATCACTCTGTTTTCCACTGTATTCTTTGCCTATGTCTTTTCCCTACACCATGAAACCTTTATTCAGGGAACAAGTCTCATCTCACATCTACTTTAGGGATTCAAACCCTGGCTCCATATCCTCCCAGTTGTGACCCCATACAAAGGTTGTAAGCCATTATAAGTACTACAATGACCTTTTAGCTTTTCTAATGGAGCTTTAAGATGCTGTGTTAAGTGCAAAATGGCGAATCATTCACTCACCATACAGAAACACTCTGGTTGAGCATTAACTGTAGAGAATCTAGGGCAAAGGAGAGGAAAAGGAGGAGATACAGTAAAAGAAAATGATGGCACAAAAGCTAGATGATCAGAGACATTTGGGAAACTAATACAGGATTTGCTGATGGATGGCATGTGGGGTTAGGGTGGTTCAGAATCTGGGAATGAGATAGCCAGTACTTAACTGGTGCATATGAGTGAGGTGCTGGGCTGCACTGTAGAGATTGATGGCCTACTAGCTTTATTAACAATTTGTTATTGTACTGCTGTTAATTGGGGTTGGGTCATGGCAGCAAGTAGTTTCCTCACCTGTTTAATAGAGAGACTATTAATGTGCCTCAGTTCACACACTGTGTGCTCTCTGGGACACAAAGCAATGAAGGGATGGAGATGGAACCAAAGGGCTGATAGTAATGCGTCTTGCACTATTCATTCACAATCTAGCCACAGTGGTGAGAAGTCTATCCAGCAGGGGGTGATGGTGGCATGTCTAATGAAAGGAGAGTAGGTTTGAAAGACTCGATTCTGAAACTGAAGCTAGCAATATGTGAAACAAAAGCTAAGTTACATTTAAAAACCAACTAACATACTTTCTTAAGAAATTATTAACCCAAATTACGAATTTAAGATGCATCTGATTATACAATACCCTGATGTTCTTATGTACTTTAAAATCACAGTCAGAAAGTGATTACTCACTTTGTTCAATAACAAAAGACATTCTGATTTTCAGAGATATCAAATATTAAAAATACAGATGATATATACCATGCCTCCCCACCCCATAAACCCTCTCAATAGCAATGGAATTGGAAACTGAATATTATTGTTTATTTTTTTTGGTTTTTTTTTTTTTTTGGAGACTGACTCTAGTATTTATATATGAATGTTCAAAATAATGAGTATAACTGATAAAATACATGGAAACTATAATTTAATGGCCATTTTTGTTGAAATGTGTTAGTCATTTTATCTAACTTATTGGGACTTAAGAAGAGAACATGGCCCTGACAAAGATTACAGACAAAGATTACAAGTGAACAAGTATCGGTCGGAAAAGAAGAGAAAACCAAACCCACAGTTAGTAGAATGAAAGAAACACAAGTTTCAGGGGAGAAGTAAACAAAGCAGAGTAAAAGAAATGAAAGGAGTTGTTTTTGATAAAATTCGAAAGGGACTAAGTGGCTGGGCAGCAAGGCAGAGAGCACGTGGCTGCTCACACCGTGATGAGGGTACAGAAAGGGGAGGGCAAAGTGCAGTGGGGGGGATGGATGACAGGTGATAGATACATAGGTAATAAATATATAGATATAGATGGTGGGTGGTGGATGGGTAGATATGTAGATAGATAAATACAAAGATAGATGAATGATACTGATTAGTCAAGGAAAGAACTCCTAGAGTTGACATGTACTTCTCAAGTGCAGGTTGCCTGGCTCGGGACTGTTTTATGTGGCAGCATATAGCTGATTCAGAGGACTTCCTTGGGAAAGTTGTAATTTTGGCAGCGTAGGAAGGAGGCTTCACAGCTTAGGTCATGCCATATTTGCTCTTGATGGATGGTTATTGCATTATCATTAGATATTTCTAGGTAAGAGTGCTTGATTCTACTGAATTCAAATCCTTCTAGGCACTAAATCAGATTTAAGATTTAAATGTTTAATCTTCCTCTGAAATTATATAACAGAATATAGTTTATATCTTAATTGTAAGACATGCCTTTGTTGGCATATAATTACTGTCCTAAATTGTGTGCTTACTAAAAGATTCCTAATGTCCTATGCTGGACAATATAGATTATTACATGAGGCATGAGAGCAGAATGGGGAGTTAGTGGCCAGCCTAGGTACAGAGCAGTTTTGAAGTTGGTTTATTTCTTGTATTATTAAGATTTTTCATTTTTTATAAGCCAGACTGTCTAGCATAAATCCCTGAAAAGGAAGATATTTGAACTGCTAATAAGGGAACCTGTCCTCAAGTCTGAATGCCAGAGTTCAACCCTCAAGAACCACATGATAGAAGAAAACTGACTTCTACTAAATTGTCCTCTGATCTCTATTCATGTACTGTATTGTGTAGATGTGTGTGAGCATGCACTTACACACATACACACAACTAGATAAATAAATAACAATCTTAAAAAAATAAAAGAAAGAAGTTGGGTGGTGATGGCACACACTTTTAATCCCAGTACTCAGGAGGCAGAGGCAGGTGGATCTCTCTGAGTTCCAGGCCAGCCTGGACTACAGAGTGAGTTCTAAGACAGGCTTTAAAGGACACAGAGAAATCCTGTCTGTAAAAACAAAAACGAAAGAAAGGAAGGAAAGGATCTTCATTTAGCCCCCAGTTTCAGTCTACCATGCAGAAGGGCATAGCAGGGAAAAGCCATTGTCAACATGGTACCAGGGGTATCCTGGAGCAGTAGGGAGGGGGATAAGCCCTGGTAGACCTTACTTTCCTTCAGCCAGACACCACCTTCTGTAGCTCTACTACCTCTCAACAGTGTATCCTAATTTTAAATTCATCAGTGAACTACACCATTCATTATCCACTCACTAGTCACAAAGGCTCACAGACATACCTAGAGCTGTACATTATCAATTTCCCAGTTTATTAGTCCAATCAAGGTGACAATCAATATTAACTATCACAGTTATTGCACTGTTCCAACCCATTTTCTAGGGTTTCCCTGAGAACAAATGCTGTACCTCTTATCATTAGCCCAAGAATGTATCTCCAAGTGGGTAACTACTAGAGGTGGGTGCCAACAGGGATGTCATTGTGTACTGCTCATTTTCACTCTGAGAGTGCAACATAAACTTATAGTTAGCACCAATGAATGACAAGATATAGAGAACGTGGTAGAAATGCAGTTTTAAATGCTAATGCCCTCTTCCATGTCAAGGGACTTAAGGTAATGTACTATTAATGGCATCTCTGTAATCCTTTATCCATAACATATCCAGGGGAGGTTTAAAGCGTTGGGTAGAATAAGCAGTGCATGTTTGGACATCTATCCTCCCGTTTCCCCTTAGAAAGCAGCTACTCTCTGAGTAGTCATTTTCTCTTGGTTTGGTACACCATAAGCTGGGCACTTCTCCAACAGGGGATTCCTCTCTTGTCTAGGCCTGTACATGACTGGCGAGAAAGTCTACCCAATTTGGGAATGTGGGGTTATGGGCTTAGTTATTCATCAGCAATATTCTCCTACTTAATCTTTTTTGGTCATACAGGTGATATTTTGATGTACATCAATCTTACCCCTTTGCCTTATTTTTCAGTTTTCTTGGAACAACTGCCAAGAGGTGTTATTTATTGAAAATCCCCATACTTACCACTTCCTGATACGTCCTTGATTTATTTGTTTACCTTATGTTTCTCCTTAGCAGAATACATGCTTCAGGGCAGAAATTAATTTTGTTCTCTTCTGGATCTCCAGCACCTAGGACTAGTACAAGGAAGCCTCTTAATAAATACCTGTTAAATGACTGCATCAGTTCTATGCCAGGGTGAATGAAGGAGAGGTCAGCATGGGTGAGTGAGGTCACCCTGCACCATTTCTGTGCGAGTTGTGGAGCGTTAGTCTCTTATCTTGGTCTTTTTAGAGTTTTTATTTATGTACATGGGTGTTTTATCTTCATGTATGTCTATATACCACATTTGGACCTGGTACCTGAGAGGCTAGGAGAGGGTGTTAGATTCCCCAGAACTTGAAATACAGATGTATTTAAGCTGCAATGTGGGCGTTGGAAATACAGCCTAGCCCCCCTGGAAGAGAAGCCAATGCTGTTAGCACTGAGTCATGCTGCCAAGTGGGTATTAGAACAGTATACAGTTAATTTGCTTTCAGCATCTGATTTTCTAAGCTTCTCGGTCCTTAGAGCAAAATAGTCACCATGGAAGAGGTGGCAGGAAGACTGTTGGCCTTCCAGAGGTCACACCTTAAAGAAAAGTGACTCATCCTTTCCCAACAGTTGTCAGATGGTGGCAGCTCCTCTGCTAAGGGTGGACTTCTTGCCCACATACCCCTCTCTACACTGGGATTTTGTCTTGCTGTGCTTGCTTAGATCTTGTGTATGCTATCATATCTGCTGTGAATTCATAACAGCAACTGCCTTGCTGTGTCTGGAAGTAACTGTTTCCTCATCACCCTCCACCTCTGGCTCCTACAGCCTCCCTGTCCCCTCTTCCGTGATGACCCCTGGACTTTGTATGGAGGGTATGTGATACAGATGTTCCCTTTAGAGCTGAACACTCCACAGTCTCTTATTCTCTGTACCTTAACCAGTTGTGGGTCTCTGTGTTAGTTGCCATCTACTGCAAGATGATGCTTCAATGGTGAAGACTTAGAGGTGTGTCAATCTGTAACACAATAAGACAGCAATAAGCCTTTAGGAATCATTTTAATGCTATGTCCAGTTAACAGGATAATAGTAGAAGGTTTTTCTTTAAGCTTATAATCTACTTAGGCACAAGTTCTTAACCTCAATAATGGTACCAGGTATGATTTGTAGCTTGTGGGGCAGGCTTTAAAGTCAATAATTAAAAAAGAAAGTGTATTTGAGACAGTCGTGATACATAGCATATGCTGTCCTAGAACTATAGAGCCCAGGTTTGCCTTGAACTCACAACCTTCCTGCCTCACTCAGTCTTTGGAGAGCTGACTGCAGTGTGTACCATTGCCAGATTGATAGGGAACTTTTGAGATCACCAGGTAGCTTCCTGCCTTCTGACCTTCATTCTAGTGTATTCCTTTCCCCCTTTTAAAATAAATTTTTATTTAAATTAAAAACAATCTTATTTTACATACTAATCCCAGTTCCCTCTCCCTCCCATCCTCCCATGCTCCCCAACAATCACCCCTCCCATCCCCCATCCACTCTCCAAGGAGGATGAGGCTTCCCATGAGGGATCATCAAAGTCTGTCACATCATTTGGGGCAGGACCTAGGTTCTCCCCAATGTATCTGGGCTGAGAGAGTATTCCTCTATGGGGAATGGGCTCCCAAAGCCCATTCATGCACTAGGGATAAATAACGGTTCCACTGACAGAGGCCCTGTAGGTTGCCCAGGTCTCCCAATGAACATCCATGTTCAGGGGCCCTAGTTGGGTCCTATGCTGGTTCCCCAGATGTCAGACTGGGGTCCACAAACTTCCACTTGCTCAGATCAGCTGTTTCTGTGGTTTTCCCAGTATGGTCTTGACCTCTTTGCTCATTACTTCCCACCCCACCACCTCTAAAACTGGATTCCAGGAGTTTGGCTCAGTGCTTGGCTGTGAATCTCTGCTTCTGCTTCCATCAGCTACTGGGTGAAGGCTCTAGGATGGCATTTAAAGTAGCCATCAATCTCATTGTAGGGGAAGGGCATTTAAGGTAGCCTCTCTACTATTGCTTAGATTCTTAGTTGGGGTCATCCTTGTGGATTTCTGGACATTTCCCTAGTGCAAGATTTCTCTTAAAACCTATAATGGCTCCCTCTAGTAAGGTATCTCTTTTCTTGCTCTCTTTCTCTGTTGTTCCCTCAACTCCTCTTGTATATAAGAAAACTTGATGACTTGCTGCTGAGTAAGATATGACAACAGTAATGGGAGCCATTCTTGAGATGAGACTACTGTGAATTTTCTGTGGCCCTACCAAGTTCTTATTTAATGTTGTCTGACATGACCATCATGTTGGGAGCTACTTACAGGGCCAGGCCTGTTGTGCAATATTAGTTTAAGATGTGTTACATTTGTTTAATGATGTAAAGATATGTTTCATTCTTTTATGCTGCATTTGTTTAACTCGTATGTGAAGCTGTGTTACTTTGCCTGTCTAACACACTTGATTGGTCTAATAAAGAGCTGAATGTCCAATAGCAGGACAGGAAAAAGGATAGGTGGGGCTAGAGGGCAGAGAGAATAAGTAGAAGGAAAAATCTGGTAAGAGACCAGTTAGTTTATCATTTTATAGAACATATGAGCCAAAAACCTAATTTACAAAGCCATTGTTATGTTCAAGTTAATTAAATTGAAGTTACTCCTTGTATACTAATATGCATTTAAAGTATTGTATGAATCACTGAAAAAAAATTATGGTACATGCTGTGTAGAATCCTAGTGAAGCCCCAATGAATGGGTGTAGGATTTGTTTAGGCTCCCAATAGCACAAAGGCAGATTGCCCTCTGATGAGGAAGAAGGGAGATTAGCTAGACTCACCTGGGAACATAAGCATAATGAAGGGTTTTTTTTTTTTTTTTTTTAAATTTGGAAATAAATAAGATTCAGTGTTCTACCTTTCCACCTGTGTTGCTGTTTATGGTTTTGAAAGTGAACCTCAGCTGGGTAGTGGTAGAACCTGCTTTAATCCTAGCACTGGTGAGGCAGGTGGATCTATGTGAATTCAAGGCTAGCCTGGTCTACAGAGTATGTTCCAGGACAACCAGGGCTACACTTGAAACCCTGTATCAGAAAAAAGAAAGAAAGAAAAACAGAAATGAAAAGAAAAGAAAGTGAACCTCAAATTTCTTTGATTTTTTTTTCTTTTAGAGGTAAAAACTATTACTTAAAGACATGACATTAATATTTTTCATAAAAATAAATGATTGATGCTGTTGGAATAAGAAGAGATTGCCCAAACAACGTACACTCTCGTAAAAGCATTAGGTATGATCCTTAATGTGGACATGCATAGTGTAAGCCCCAATGTCAAAGGTGCCAGTTATTTGTTTTTTCTGTTCATCAAAGGTTTACAGGCTAAGATCTGCAGGTGACAGTCATGCTGACAGAATCAAGGATGAAGGTTTTAAAGCGAAATGTTGCAGATGCTAGGGAGATTTTAATCTCCAAAGTTAAAAATATTCAAAAAGGTTTTTTTTTTTTTTTTTTTGATGTTCAAGTGCCTAGATTTGTTTTTGTTCTCTAGGAAGAACAAAATATTGCCCCTCAAGATAACATGGAAGTGAAAACTGGCTGACCCAATGGGCTATTGGAATGAGCTACCAAGTGAAATTGTGAAATCCTGTTCTCTGGCTATCTCATCTGTCTGGTATGTTAGGATAAAGATGGGAGAAGGGGACAGGAGAATGAAGATGACCTCTGAAACTCCATCCAATCCTAAAACTGT
This sequence comes from Phodopus roborovskii, assembly GCF_943737965.1. Taxonomy (NCBI): domain Eukaryota; kingdom Metazoa; phylum Chordata; class Mammalia; order Rodentia; family Cricetidae; genus Phodopus; species Phodopus roborovskii. The sequence goes on from NW_026126525.1 coordinate 13,763,803, forward strand.
CTCACTTTCAGATTGGAATTCTCACTGTTGGGTAACAGAGAAACAAAAACATTTCTTATCAAGGAGACGTTTTACAAATAAGAATTGTAATTCTTGAAAATTTTTTATTATAATTGATGAATGAAATATCAGTAATGCATTATTTCCCCTAGTTGTAGTCTTTTTTTTTTTTTTGTAAAATGATTTCTGTTTTTATGACTGGTGTACTTTTATATATAACTTTTGTTATGCATGTAGCATAGTTTGTCAGGGTCATCGACTCAGAGTGCTTTGCTGGCCTCTGCTAGGCAGGTACATAACCTTTCTCTTTGTATTCCTAAAAGCCAATGTAGTCCTGGAGCAAAGGTGAGGCTAACTCCTGGAATTAGCTATTGAGCTCTCCATGGGTCAGGGTGGTCGGGGAGTGCTCATCCTGAGTCTGTGGCTGTAATACTCTCTACCTGTCCTTACAAAATGTCCTTACTCAGCTTTGAGTCATTGCCATGACGAATTCCTCAATCTTCACTATTGGCTTTGTTCTTATGCCTAAGAGAACCCAAGTCAAGCATGCACTTTCCCAGACAGAAAATATGCTTACACAGTCTGTTAGCTGTAGGATCTTGAGCAGGATACCCAGGCTCTTTATGGCTCAGTGTTTTCATTAACTTGTCTACTTCATCGTAAGAGGTTTTTGAAGATAAAACACAATGTAGTGGGGTTTCTAATGAGTTTCACACAGAAATACGATGAGAATAATATCTACTGTTGACTTACCCTTGCAGGCTCATATCCCCAAAGTCATGTTTTTAGTGAACAGGAGGCATACACTATAGGTTGAATGGAAATTTTAGGATTTCTGTAAGAAAAATAGGTACGGCTATCATGGATGGCTTTTGTTAGATGATTAATTAGTTTTTGAGTTATATCTTAGTCACTGTTACATTACTGTGAAGAGACACCATGGCCAAGGCAACCCTTATAAATTGAAAGCACTTAATTGGGGACTTGCTTATAGTTTCAGAGGGTTATTGCCTGTTATCATCATGGGGAGAGCATGGTGGTGCCCATAGAGCTGGAGCAGTTTCTGAGAAATACATCCTGATCCACAGGCCATGAGGGAGATTGGTCCTGGCATTGGCTTTTGAAACCTCAAAGTCCCACCCCAGTGATACATTTTCTACAACAAGGCCACACTTACTCCAACACGGCCATACCTCTAATCCTTCTCAAACAGTACCATTCCCTCGAGACTAAGCATTTAACTATATGAGCCAGTGGGGGCCATTCTTATTCAAACCACCACAGCCTAGTATTTAGGGTGTTTCAATTCAATGTAGCGTTTTAACCCTGAGAATCTCATACATGTAATACATTTTGAGCAAGTCTATCCCTAGCCCCTTCCCTGCAGTCCTTCCCACATTTCTACCATGGCTATCCCCTTTCATTTTCACATGCTGGCCATCTCATTTGAACCCCTGGAGTCCAGGTAATATTGACTGTATCATCGTGGGTGTAGGGCCATCTATTGGACCATGATTAGTCTCTCCTGGGCTCCATCCCTGAAGAAAGCCTGAGTCTCCCTCTCCCAGTAGTCATCAACTGTCAATAGCTTCTCAGCTATGAGTAGGACTTCCTACCTCTCTCTTCCATTTTAATCACAAATATTGTAGTTATTATATTTTATTAAAAAAGATGATGCTCCTACCTACACCCAGTCCTCTCTGCCTTCAGGAAGAGATGCATAACTCCCATAATATCATGTGTTTCCGTGTGACCTCTCTAAAGTTAGTTCCTTATGCTTTTGTAGGGAATGCATTCTCCTGGGCTGTCAGGTGACTCAGGTCCTTTCCAGAGAGACATAATGACTATACTATGCATAAAGGCCATGAAAAGCCTGCTCCATGTGTTTTTCCATGACTACACTGAAAGGAGGTTTTAGAATGATTTTTTTGCTTTCAAGTTAGGGGTAGTTTACTTGTAGAAATGGAAATGGTTACTATTCATTAAGGTTGATAAGTTAAACAATTACAGGTCCATTTCACTTTAATGTCCTAAAGAGCATTACAAATTACTAAGTGAGCTGCTCATTTGTCTACTTGCTCTTGATCTATTTCCTGATCTGGACTCCACTCATTCTGACTATGGATTTCACTGGGGAATGGGTGTGGTTAGATTTGGAGCAGGCATGTTGGGGAGATGGAGGATGAGATCCTGTGTATAACCTTCTTGTTTGCTTGGATTAGAGAGAAAGCTTGGCATTGGGCACTGTGGTTCTGCCCTATCATGGTTGTCCCTCCCCTCATTGCCCCAGCTTCCTTTGGGCAGCTAAGGCATGGGACCACTTCTTGCTACTGCACCAGTTGACTCTTGTTCTTGACATCATACCCTTTCCGTCTGTCTCCCTGGCTTTACAGGAGCTGCAGGCAACTTCACACAGACTCGACTTTGCTTGTTTGGTTATAAACATCTGTGAAGTATTTGAGGTGTTCGGGTAGGTTACCTGTCATGGATACTGTTGTTCACATTAGGCTATTGAGGAATTTACATAGGTAGGCAGAAACTTTTGCATTTTTATTTATTTGTGGCAAGTATGCAGTAGGCCATGCAGAAACTTCTAAAGCCTTCTTTCTCTAGAAATGTTGCTTAGTGCTCTATTTCTTGGTCTTTAGGTGCTTTAGACAAAATTTATGAGGCTGCATCTCCATCCTTTTCAAGACTCCTGTTCACTCTGTTACTGAAAATTTGCATAACTACACTCTTCTTTAGTTGTTGGATAAAAAAGACAGAGGAAAGAGTTTACAGAGACTCTGAGCCACCCTCTTAGTTCAGACACTGTTCTGTAACTGCAGACACTTCAGAGATTTCTTTAACTCTAATGGCAGAAAGGGGAGCTCTTACCAAAAGGAGATGGGAGTTTTGCTAATTTTACATCATGGGTATGAAATGTCTTTTCCTTCTTCCCCGATTTTCTCTTTTACAAAGAGACCTATTAAAAGTATTGATTTATACCATTAAATGTTATCAATTAACAATTGTTCAGGATGTTCTCTCTTTCTCTCTGTCCCCCTATCCACTCCCCCCTCCATGTGTGTGTTTGTGTATGTAAGTCATAATCAAAATTCCAAAAGTAATGGCCAAGAACACCAGGTCCCTGTTTACTGTTCCTTGCTTTATATAGTACCAGGGATGGATTGCCTACACTCCCTGCTCCAGACAACACTTCAGTTGTTTCCCATCCCTTTAAGCTCTTTTGAGAGGCACAGTCAGAGAACTTGGCAGTGATGACTCAGCTTGAGGAGGATTAATTAATTCCCTTCATTTAATACTGCTATGTTTGATAGAAGCAATGCTGTGGGAGATAAAAAGCCCGAGGATTACATGTATTCTCAAGATGTTCAAAGTCTATCTATAGCTGGGGCACACCCCCTTGTGCTCAAGAGAAAGTCACAATTACAACGGTACTCTCCCAAGTCTCAGTGATGGATGCTTTCAGCCAGAATCTTTGTGACCCACACATAAATTTATGGTTTTGACATGAACGACTTGAAAACAAAGTTCTACTAACTCTGGCAGAGACTTTGTGTTTCTTGGACACATTCTGTAAACATTCTTATGAAGATTATTTTTTAAAAAACACATTTAAAAATTGCCATTTTTGTTGCCAAATAAATGAGCCTAGTATTATTGTCTACCTTTTAGTTTTAGTTGGTCTTTTTCTTTTTTCGTTTGAGAAACTGTAATGGTTTGAATGAGAAACAGTACTTTTGAGTGATCGGTCCCTAGTTGGTGGTGCTGTCTGGAAAGGCTTAGGTGATGTGACGTTGTTGGAGGAATACAGCTGGATTGCAGAGCTTTTAAATCTAGGCTCAGCTTCCGAGTCACAGTTTAATATGTGAGCTCTCAGCTTGCTGCTCCAGTCCCCACACCTGCCTGCTGTCCCACTCTCCATTGTGATGGTGACAGACTCTTATATCACTCTGGAACTGTGACCCTACATAAACCATTCCTTCTGTAGATTGCCTTGGTCATGGTGTTTATCACAGCAATAGAAAAGTGACTAAGACAGGAGCTTGTCTGGGGAAGCTATCCAGAAGGCCACTAATGGTCTTACTGGATTAAAACTTTAGAAGTTTATCTCATTTCAAGAAGCATTTGCTTATTATTTATGTGGTGCTAAGCATTTTTGAAATATAAGATGAACAAAGCAACTTCTTAAGATAGTGGTTTCTTGCACTTTAGCCTTTATCATCTCAGGACACTAACTCAGCAGATCTGAGTTGCAGATTAAAAATAAAAATATACTTATGTGAAGGCTTCCTATGTAAGATTGAAGCACCAGGCCTAGGGATTTTGAACATATATGATTAAACATCCCACTAAAATGTGACTTTTTCTGATTAAGAGTTCACAAGGTTGCACAAGGTGTGGTGTTGGTGTGGATAAATAGATGTCCTGAAGCCCATGGACAAAGGTGGGAATCAGGAGAAGCTCCCACCTGAGCAGCACTGGGAACCACAAGTAGGAATATAAATGGAGCAACAAAGGACGGATTGGAGATTTTCAACTAGTGTCTTATCTGTCTGTGTTCTTATTAGAACCTTAGACAGGGCAATTTATAAAGAGCACAAATTTGTCTTCCCACTGTTTTAGAGCCAGGATCAAGTTATTGACACCTGGATTCTTCTGATTTCCACTTTCACAAAGATTCCTGAAAGGCTGCCCCCTCTGCAGGAGGGAAACACTGCTCAGCCTGTGGCAGACTAGGGAAGAGAGACAGAAACCCTTTGTATCATGACATTGATCCATTCCTGAGGACAAAGTTCAGAATATGCAACACATGAGTTTTGAAGGGGACAAGACATCCAGACCTTAGCAAATGCTAGTGGAAGAGAAGAGGCATGTGAGAGCATGATTTATCCATTCACCCAACACACTTAGCCCAAACTAGAGGTGGCAGGAGTGATGAATTTCAGATCAAAGGTTACCTAGCTACATACAGACTTAATCAGCATAAGGGAACTACTGTACTTTTGAAGCAACCATAGCAAATTAATAAGCAGTAATGATATTGACTTTGTAGTCTCTAAGTGTCTTCAAAACTATTTTAAAGTTATTGTCCTAGAGAGTCAATGTGTTTCAACTACTCCTATCCTCTAATTATTACCTTTAAAGATGAGTCCAGAATGTTACAAACCCTTGGGTAGGTTAGAACAACTGATCTGAGTTACATTAAAGACAATGGGGGTCCAGGAATTGGCTCATCAGACATCTGCCAAGCCTGATGTCTCCAGGTTGATATCCTTAGGACCCATGTGGTGAAGGAGAGAACTGATTCATGTATGCTGTTCATGGACCTCCATATACGTGCTGTCATACACACACACACACACACACACACACACGCAGACACACACACACCACACAAATGAGTAAATGTAATATAAAACTTGAAAAAGCAAAAACATGCCATTAATGGTATCTCACTTACACTCATAGCTGCCTCAGGATCTCTTTGATGTCTCCCAGTCTTACGGACAGAATGGTCCCTTCCTTTGTCTGAACTATCCTATAAACATAAATTTGTTATTTTGGAAATAAAAACTAGTGACTAAGAAGCACATTTGTTGGTGATTTAAATTACTACAACAGAGGAGATACTGGGATCACATGTGGGGTTGTGAAATCGTGGAGGGAATTTGAATTTTAGTCACACAGCAGTTTCCTCTGAATAATTTTAGAGTGTGAGCAAGCAAGCCATAAACATTTATCAAAGAAGCAAGCATGTCTAGCTCTCCCATAGGAAATGACTTATCTTTTTTTTTAATGGTTGCATCCATTTTTTTTTTGAAAATGACTTATCTTTTGACTTACATTTAGAAGTAACTGATTTTTTTGTTTCCTGCCCATTGTTCACTTACTCGTTAGTTTGATACATTTCTACTGACTGTTGCTATATGCTTTACCCTCACTGTGAATTATTTCCCATCACCAGTCATTTTTTTCAGGTTCTGTATTTTGAGTTCTTTCCTGATCACAGATGCTTTTTTTTTTTCCAATTACATCTTTAAGCCAGAGAAAAATGAATGAGGTGAAGAAACGACCAGCTACTGAGAGGACTATTGAGAGTTGTAGAACAGCACTGAGCTGATGGCAATCAGACACCAGTGTATAGTATCTCCTGGGACAGCATGTGGTATTTGCTATGCAAATGGATGGAACATGTGAATTCTTATTGTTGTTGAACTTAAGTGATTCCCTGGCTATCTATCGGTTCATATGCTCTCCTTTTGGAATTTTCTGTTCAGAGTCTTTGCCATTTTACTCATTTGGTATTATAAAATTATAAAACATTAGCTAGGCAGTGGTAGTGCACACCTTTAATCCCAGCATTTGGGAGACAAAGGCAGGTGGATCTCTGTGAGTTTAAAGCCAGCCAGGTCTACAGAGTGAGTTCCAGGACAGCCAGGGCAACACAGAGCAACCCTGTCTTGAAAAACAAACAAAACAGAACAAAAAACAAAAAAGAAAAAAAAAACCCATAACAAAACAAAAGAAAACAAAAAACCAAAATAACCCCAAAATATGACAAAACATTTGTGCCCACATACAAAACATATTTACATATAGTTCAACAAAGGTTAAAATATTTAAAAACTTATGATTTACCAGTATGTTCAAGTTATAGAACTAATTTATGAAAAAATCTATTTAAAACCATAAAGAACCCCATTAGAGATTTACAGATTACTTGTATTTTCTTATTTAAAACAAAATTATTTGAAGCATCAAATTTAGTGATTTTTCATTTTTTTTCCCCAGCTAAATCAGCCAGTATATTTATTTACAAGAAATTCATTCTGGCATTTTGATAAGAAAAGCACTTTGTTAAATAGCTATTAGTAAGCAATAGCATTGCCAACAGATTTGGAGAAGAGCATGGGGTCTGGGCAAGAAGTGTAGTCCCCTGCTTTGCTGTAACTTGTCCCCTCTCCAGGAAGCTCCCTGGAGTGCTGGGTGCATATTCCCACAGTTGACAGGTCTGGCCTAGATTGATAATCTAGCCATTTGGAGCTCAAGGCAATTATCTTGATGGACCTACAACTATGTCAGAGAGAATTTTACGCATTGGCTTCTCCTTTACTACCTGGTCTTTGATCCAAAAGCTGGGTCAAGTATATCATATACTCTAGTTTACAGTGCAACTCAACAGAATTTGAAAAACATAATTTCTGCATCATTAATCACAACAGTAGGAGGGATTTTCCCTGCAAAATGTATAGTGAATTCTTCAAACCTGGGAATAGGATTCTGAGGTCAGACATATCATTTTCTTTGTTGAAATGATGGATTGTCATGGAGCACTGAAACAACAATACTACCTTGTTATAAATTTTAAAATACAATTTTTGTAGTATGAGTGATAACTTTGAATTAATTCTGTGCCTTCTTTTAACTCTGTGACCTTAAACAAATAAACACATTTCTAGTCAGTATGTATCTGTAAATTAGAACTATCAGTATCCATTTTGTTGCAAAAATTACTATTAAAATGAGAGTGAAGTGAATGGAACAGTTACCCCCAGAGTAAGTACTTGGTAAATGTTATTCGAATTGGTCACAGTTATAATAGGGCCCAGTTCATTTAGCTACAGTTGTCTCCTATCACTTATATTGGACTCTGATAGGTCAGTGAAAGATGCAGTCCTCGTTATCAGAAACTGGAGCAAACGCCATTCCAGTTGATATTAGAATCAAAAATCCACATCTTTCACAATAATTTAAGAGCTGGGGACAGAAGAAATGGCTCAGTGGTTAAGAGCACTGGCTGCTCCTCCAGAGGACACAGTTTCAATTCCCAGCACCCACAGGGCAGCTCACCACTGTCTGTAACTCCAGCCCAGGAGTTCTGACACCTTCATGTAGATACATATGCAGGCAAAACACCAATGCACATAAAATGAAATCAAATATTTTCAAAAGATATGTAGAGCTTTCTCATGACAAAGGGGATATTTTTAGTTTACAGGAATATGAGGTGCATATTGTTTCAGTTACTTTTCCAGGTGCTGTGACCAATACCTGAAAAGGAGAGATTTTCTTGGCTCACAATGTGAGGGTATGGGCCTTCCTCATGGGGAAGGCATGCTTGCAGCAGCCTGAGGTAGCTGCTCTTACACTTCAGCCCAAGGAATGGTGCATGGGATATTTTTAATCATGTAACTTTCAAACATACAAAATTTTAGCACAACATCTGCTTGTCTCACTTTTATGTATGGAGATTGACCAATGTGTCATGTAGTAACAGTCTAGTGCTTCTGTTAAAAATTTCTGATGGTCACTTTTGTATAATGGTTGCATCCACTGGTGATCTTTTCTTTGCTAAAATATTTCATCAGGTGTACAAAATGATATTTTTTCTAAGGTTATTATCCCTTGGTATATTTGTGGGTTGGAATTCTTGTATCTTTTACAGTTATTTGTTTATTTTCAAATATAGAAAAGCCAGGATAAAGATTAAATAAATGCTCAGTATATAGACTTTGTTAAGAGGAGTTATGGATATCCCTGTGTGTAGTGACATTGTCAGGAGAAGTTACTGGTATCCAGGGATATATAGACACCATCAGGAGCCACACACAGGTATTCAGGGGTACACTAATTAGATCACAAATGCAGTGACTTCATGTTCTTTGTTCCCTAAAACAGCATTTACAAAGCCCTTTCTGAATCTCCAAGAGTGGCTTAAAAATATTGTTACACAATCTGAGTTCTGATAGGACCTTAAATATTCTGAGGTCCTGATAAGGGATTACCCATTTTGGTTAAAGTTATTTGTATTAGTCACGAATACTAGCATAAACATATTCTTTATATGACACCTTCGGTACTGATCATGGGGATCACAAACTTCAGGACAGCTGCTAATAAAGTGAGAAGATTCAGCATGCCTTAAGAGTTGGCATGGTAGCTGGGCATGGTGGCATGCACCTTCAGTTACAGAACTTGGGAGGCAGAGGCAGGAGGATCTCTGAGTTTGAGGCCAGCATGGTCTATCTAGAGAGTTCCAGGAAAGCTAGGGCTACACAGAGAAACCCTTTCTCAGAAAATAAAAACAAAATAGAAACCAAAGCCAAAACCAAAATAATCACCACTACCAACAAAAAAGAGTTGGGATGGGTCTGCAGTTAAGAGTACTGGTTACTCTTCCAGAAGACCTGGGTTTGATTCTCAGTACCTACATAGTGTCTCACAACTGTCAGTATTTCTAGTTATACCCTCTTCTGGCATCGGTAGATACCAAACAAGCATGAGCATACATTTAGGCAACACATGCTACACAATGACAAAGATGTGGATGTCCCAACTATCAGGGCACCTTAGCAAGTATGGTGTTCTAGGGAATTTCAGAGATTTATCAATTTTGATGTTAGGTAAATATTCTAGATAAAGAATCTAAGAAGATACAAGATTTTATAAAGATTATTTGAGTAGAAAGTCAAGTTCCACAGCAATTCAATAATTTTGTATAAGTTTATATTGAATCATACTTTTCTTGGGGCAGGAAACAGCATGTAAACATTAGTAACTAGGTGAAAATGATGCTAAATCATAAAAATTAAGAGAAAACAAAAGCATCTTCTCTAGTTGTATATTTTCATCTCTTCCCCACCCCTTTTGGAGAGTCTTATTATATAGCTTTAGCTAGTCTGGCTATCTCTATGCTGACCAGGCTGTCTTTGATCTCATAGAGATCTGTCTGTCTCTGCCTCAGGAGTACTGGGCTTAAATTGCACCACCATACCTGGTCCTAGTAGCATACTTTCAAAATAAGAGTGGTACTATTTGTTCAGTGAAATGAACTTTAACTTAGCAACATGGGAAACTCTGACTTCAAACTGATTGTGAATATTTGGTTTTGTTTGAAGGCAAGAGTTTTGAATGGCTGGAGTTACTTATGCATATAAAACCAAACTACCAAATGCCACTTTCCCAGTTAGAATTTGCTGATATTGGTGCCTGAGGGCCAAGTGAGGCTTCTTATGGCTTACTTCCTTTGCATGGCTTCATTTCCTTCAAGTCAATGAGGAGATCTTTGATAATATCTGCACCACTGATGACATGACAGCAAGCAGTGATTCAAACACCCATTTTACTATTAAGGTCAAAGAAGCTGAGAAGACCATCACCAGGGTCAGTGTGGCTTCAGACTCTTGTTAGGGTTTCCTGTAGAACCATCAAGTATAATTTGTCAATCTTAGCAGCTCCCCTGGAAAAACCTCTGTTGGCATGTTGGCTAAAAGCCACTCCTGATACTTCTGTAGTTGGGTTTGGACCAAGTTTGCCTCTCATGTGCATGGCCAAAATAATTGGCCAACTAAGCCAGCAATGAATGAATATTACCCTTTCAAATTATTCTGAGCGAACCTTTGTTCTTCTCTTTTCCTCTGGAGTTGAATCAAGTACATTGGCGTGTCTGTTTCCTGGAATGCTAGTGTGTATCCATATACTAGAAATAAAACATAAGCACTTATTCTGTTTCCTTCAGTTTTATTTTATAAATCTCTCAAAAAGGTGGCAGTTCTAGTCCTTGGCTGAGATGAAGTTGAACAGTTGCAGCATCAGGAAAGATTTCTTTCATGATGGTTGGCCAAGTCTTTGATGCAGCATAAGACAATCTGCATGGTAGAGCAGTCCAGCATCTCTAGATACTTCTTTCTTCACCAAGTCTACAGAAGTTGGATTGCCAAACATCACAGGTGCTCTATCTTCCTAGAGAATACCAGAGTTTTTTTTTTTTTTTTTTTTTTTTTTTCAGGTCAAGTTTTTCTTGGCAAGAAAACCATGTTGACAGCCCTTGGAGTTTCTAAAAGGGGTTCACAGAATAGGAATTCTTATAAGAGTCACTTGGTTTTAGGGCTATAAATTGTTTTATTTGGTTGAGTTTTGAAGGAAAATGATTTTAAAACCATGATTCGATTCGAGGCAGAAGAAATGGTGCTAAAAACAGAGCAGATAGTTATTGATAATTTTTGACTGATTTTTGTATTGGAAAGTAAGTGTTTATAGTGACACATACTTGATTTCAATTCTTTGGTTCACAGCATAGATGTCAACCGTCTCTAATACTCTCATGGGCCTTTGACCTATCTGATGTTACTGGGAAACTATTAAGTTTGCTTTAAGGTGGGCTTTGGATATTGGGGCAAAGTGATGTTGCAGGGAACCAGTAGCCTTTTCAAATTAATTCTCTACTCATTAGTAGTGAAAATCCACCCTGCCCTTAATGCTTTTAGAAGGAGATCATAGACAGTTGTTAGATTCTGTGGGTAGGTTCCCCCATTTACTCACTGAAAATGAACTGATGAGAGCACTAACCTCGTACCCTTCCTTTCTCCTTTTATATCTCTATTGAGGTGTAATAAGGGTCAGGAGAAACAGATAGGCTGAATAGATGTTTATTCAGAGAAAAATAACTTATAACATAAACAGATGAACACCAGCAGGTTCCTGGTCCCAAGGATGCCTCCGGATGTTCTCCTGTCCCCGTGCTGTGAGCAAGAGAGCTCCTGGAGCCCCTTCCTCAGACTTAGTTCCCCCATGTAACATCTGCCCCTGTCCTAATCCCCAATGGGCATCTGTGCCACAGGTGTGGACAAAGTGAATATCTCACTACAATTCCACTTTTGGTCTAAAGAAAGGATTTAGGCTTGATACAAAAGTATATACAAAACAGTGAATAACAAGTATGCTCTAAGAACAGGAAAATCAAGAACATACAAATATAAGACCTACATATCTAGTCCTAGGGTGAAGGCAAAACAGGGTTTACAATAGAGTTGTCATAAGCTGGAAAGCTTAAGTCTAGTACCTAATATGTCTACCTAGGAAAAGAGAATTAATAGTTGTGATAGTTTACTCTTCAACCTCATTAAAGACCTGAGAAGGGAAATAGGCAAATAACAATACTAGGGTAGGCAGGAAGTGCAGATGGGAAACTTCTAAATGGTGCAGTGAGGACAGAAACAGCAGGCTACATGGACAGTCACCCAAGGTCACACTGTAGTGTTGGTATAGACAGTTTTGGCTAAAGCTTAGTGTACCTGACAGACCACAACAAAAGCAGGGAGGTAGAAAGGCTGTCTTACCCTGACTTGGCAAGGTTTATCAGTCTTCTAAGTTTGTCTCCTGCAAGCACACAGGACCACATGTCCAAATCAGTGGTCGAGGTGGGCACAGTTCTTTGCCCAAGAGGTCATTAGCTGAGGTGAGAATGAACTCCAGCAGGAGCAACAACAGTGTCTAACATATTTTCTGGAAAGTGTATGGTGCTGTCAGGAGCAATAGTGGCTCATGTTAGTCAACAGAGTACTAATATTAAAACATTTAAATGCCATGTTCTGCAAATCTATGACATGTTTGAAGATTAAGCATCTATGACTAATCTCATAGGTATAGGAAACATGGGTGAAGACAATCTGTAATACTCAGGAACCTTGCTATAAAACTGATTGAAACTTCCCTGAGTAAAGCAGGGACAAATATCTAAGTACTATAACTATGTACATATATATATACATGTAAATCCCTAAAACAGAGGTAGAGTAGAAATGTCTAGACCAAAGGTAGAACTATAAAGTGCATCATGATAAAAATACCATAAATTGTATTAAAATACAAAATGTCTTGAACATAAGTAAAAGTATACTTACATGAAATGTAAGGATAATGTGTATAAAACATAAATGGAAAGATTTTATACAATATGGCAAAATATAATATACAATTTTTCTTGGAAGGGAATATAAACTTAAATTTACATAGGTTACAATATAAGAATCTGTAACAATTTAAGCTGTATAATACCAATATCTCACTATTACTAAAAGAAGAGAGGCTAATCTACCTATCCCGAGTGTAAGCATCACCTTCCATACCCAGCCATAAATAACTAAAACCAACCCTAAAATGATAAATATTATCCCTTAGATGCCAGGAGTAGGGAAAGGAAGCATCGTTATCTTAAGATTACTTCCTGCTGAAATGGGATGATGATTTCTCCATAGGATCCTGTAGGAATAAAATTTTTAGCAACACAATTTCTCTACAGGACTAGCTGTCACATATGTAGCTAGTCTCAGTGTGGCAGAAAATGCTTGACTGGAGTTCTATCTGAAATTCTGGCCAGGGTGTAATAAAAAGGTGCACCATTACAGCTAGCTAGTCAGGAGTTGCCTCAAGCAAAACAGTTTCAAACCAGTTTTAGGGTGATGTTTGTAGTACAGCTGCATCAGGTTGAGTCAAGTCTGTTAGGAACTGTTATTATTCCTTGTGCAAAACTGAAACATCAATATCAATGTAAAATTTTCAAGTTTTAAGGTATGCATATAGGGAAAGGCAACAATAAGCATTAAAATGTATATGAGAAAATTAGGATTTCAGAGAGAAAATTGCATATAAGCAAATGAGTCCCCAGATTTTGTTTTCTTCTGCCTTACACCAATTGGCTTCTTGACATAAGGCAGAAACTGTGAGTTTAATCTTAACAACATGCTTGAATTTAGAGACGGAAACCCAAATCCAACTCCAAAGCCAGCATTGGTTACATGAATTGGGACTAGAGGAATTCTAGATAGTAAAGAGAAATAGATTTCTGTATATAAATAGTTTACTAGAATTAAATATTTTTACCATAAATCAGATTCTCCTTCATTAAGTGATTGTTTCTGCAGAGCTATCTTCTCTTCTGTAGGTACCTACATGTTCAGTGTTTTTTGGCTGTTTGAAGATGGGTGTTCTCTGTTTTCCTGTGAGGACAAGAACAGAACATTTCCCCTACCTTTGAGAGGTCTCTGCACATCTTATGGGAACTAATTTGTTGGATGACTTGTCATTTCTCTTCATTAAGATATTTCTCTTGTTCAACTCTGATCTTGATCAACTTAGATGGTATCCATAGTTTTTCTTCTTCTGTAGATACAAAGGCGAAACCCCTACCCCAATGTAACACATATCCTGGTTTCCATTTTAGTTCCACATCATCATCATCATCATCATCATCATCATCATCATCATCATCAGCAGCAGCAGCAGCAGCATCTGACCACACTAGTAGCTAAATGTCAATTCTCTGTCAACCCTTTGGGTTAGGTACTATTGTTGTTCTTATTTTACACAGAAGAAAAACATTGCACTATGATTTAATAACTTACCAAATCATCCCAGAAGTGGGCAGTGAGGCCATAGTCCAATCCAAATTCTCAGGCTACTAATTACTCTAAAAATAGGTTGCCATGCATTATCTAAGTAGCAAAGTCTTAGTATGTTTTTATATTAAAATCTTTTTTCCTCAAAACAATTTTAAATAATAGCAAGAGAAAACCATTTTTTCTGTTGGTAAGGGTCTCCCAGGGACTACAGATTAAAATTTTGTGCCATAATATTTTCTTCCCTCCCCCTGAATGGTCTTCCTTGTTTATTGGTAGCTGCAGAGGCACTGGAAACAGACACTGGGAGTAATAGGTTTTGACTTCCAAAAACCATGATTGATTACAAATACATTCCCACTGTTTGCCATGGGTATTTTTATACTATTGTATTTCTGCCTTTCTAGATTCCTTTGTAAATGCTTCACTTAAAGAAAGACAGCTGTAGCATTTCTAGAGAGAACTCAGGGGTGTCTGCCTCTAGAGGGAGGGACTGCGAGACCTGTTTTATAAGCACAGATGTCTGCAACTGTCTAGGAGGAAACCCAAATATATCTTCACAACTCTTGAATTTTTATCATACTTTCCACAGCTGAGCCGGCACAGTCTGGAGGAGAAGCCTGTAAACAAGCGACATTCTCTGGAAACACATCTGTCTCGGGGCAGTGACAGCGTGCTTCAGTTTAGAATCACTTTATTAAATTGACTTAGTGTTCATAAATAAATGGCTTTTTGGGGAGACACAAACACTTCCTACCTCTTGAACTTGCAAAATGAGCAAGTGTCAAAGCTGATAATGGGCTCCCACGAGTTTCAGCTTAGCAGAACTCCCCTTTTAAAAACAGCCTGTCATGCCTGGTATAAAGGCTGAAGGGTTGCTTCTTTAGAAATTGAGTTTTTATAGTTAGGGACATTAGACAAAATCAGTAAAACATCCAAACTAAATGTCAGTTTTTTCACTCTTCTGCTTCCACTGGACTTTTCCAGGAAATGTGCATCTGTCCACTCTACTAGCAAATCCTATTGTCCCACGCTTTCCCTTCCTAGAGCGCCACTATTTCTGAGTTTCTTCCCAACTCTAAGTCTGACACTTGGACTAAGTCACCCCACAACATTTCCAATTTAAATGAAGAGAGGGGTGATTTGAAATGGTCATCCTTTCAGCAAAGCATCTCGTGCTGCAGAATTATACTATTAAAGGATGTAAGTAGTTTCGTCTTTTTGGTTTGAGACTCTCCAAAAATCTTCATCTCTAATTTAAAATAAAATCCAATATTCTTGGCCACACAGATGTTACTTTTGCCCCAGCTCCTCTCTAGATTAGTTTCCCTAACACTGGAGTGCTGAGGCATACAAGCACTCCTTCCTCATTCTCCAGTTTTCTGGCTCAGTAACTTTCATGTGTTCTTTTTATTGACAAGTGTGAAAGTGTTTGTCGAAAGTGTGTGGACTTATGAAGAGGTGTTGGAAATATAGGAGGCATGGGAGGTGTTTGGAGGTGTTGGAGGTATGTGGAGGTATGTGGAGGTTCTGGAGGTTGTTGAAGGTATAGGAAGGTATTGGAGGTGTGTGGAAGCATGTGAAGGTATGTAAACATGTTGGAGGTGTTGGGAGGTGTTGGAAGTGTGGGGACATGTTGGAGGTGTATGGATGTCTTTAAGTATTGTAGATATGTGCTAGTGTGTGGAAGTGTGTAGAGGTATATGGAGGTGGTGGAGATGTTGGAGGTTTGTGAAGATGTTGGAGGTATAGGAGGTGTTGGAGGTATTGGAAATGTGCGGATGTGTAATGACATGTATGGAGGTATTGTAGATGTGTGTAGGTGTTGGAGTGTGTGTAGGTGTTGTAGATGGGTGGAGGTGTTTAAGTGTTATATGTGTGTGTAGGTGTTGGAGGTTTGTGGAGGTATTGGAGAGTATGGAGGTATGTATTGATTTGTGGAAGTGTGTGCAGATATGTGGACGCTGCTTAGTTTTGGGCTGGGACATGGGTTTGCCGATGTTTTACCTGTTTTCCTAATGCATAGTCTTTTTTGTGGCAGATAGTAGAAATATTAGATACAAACTGAGATGTGAGAAGCACCTTATAGCCTAGTCTTTGCTTGGCATATGCTGACTAATACAGCAACACATCACAGGTTTAGCTAATTATTGCAATTAATGTAGACTTATAGGAAGTCTTGACATAAAATAATGTGATTCCTCATGCTATAGATTGCTGTGGTGGTTTGAAAGAAAATGGCTCCCAAAGGGAATGGCGATATTAGGAGGTGTGGCTTTGTTGGAGGAAGTATGTCACTGTGGGGAGTGGGCTTTGAGGTCTCATATGTGTTCAAGCCGCATCCAGTGTCTCAGACTATTTCCTGTTCCCTGCTTATCATGATAGGACTCTCAGCACTATGTCTGCACACCACCATGTCACACCATGATGATAATGTACTAAACCTCTGAAAATGTAAGACACCCCAATGAAGTGTGTTTCCTTTATAAGAGTTGCAGTGGCCATAGTGTCTCTTCACAGCAATAGAAACCCTAAGAAATTGCTATTATGAAAATTTAAAAGATCATATGTATTGACATGGATGTAGAGAAATTAAAGCCTATATATCCATACTGTTGGTAGGGAAGTAACATGCTATTACTAGTATGGAAAAGATTATGGGATACCTTCAAAATAGAAATACCAAAGACTTAGAAATCTTATCCCTGTATATATGTCTGAAAAATTGAAATTAGAGGTTGAACAGATGGCTCAGTGGATAAAGGCACATGTTGCCACACCTAGGGATCTGAATTTTATCCCAAAGTATGCATGTGTACACAATGCATGTGCAACACACATAATGAAATAATAATAATAAAAAAGAAATGAAATCAGTACTTGGAAGAGATGCTGTACTTTCATGTTCCTTCTTATATTATTTATTATAACCAAGATATGAAAATACCCCAATGTTAACTGGCACACAAATAGATAAGGAACATAAGTGTGTACTTACAACCAAATATTATTCAGCCTTAGCATCTTATCTTTTTAAAAATCCACAGCAAGTCATTTTTGGATATTCACTTTTGAAGTCTATGTGTGAACAAGGATTAATTCAAACTCTGTCCTCATGAAAACATAGATGTGATGCTGTTTCAAGACTGGGTTGAGTTGCAGAGCTTCTGGGAGTGATGAGAGGGAGGGAGTGGGTAGACTGATTATCACTCTCGTGTAACCCAGGCTTCTCTCCAACTTACTGTAGAGCTGAAAACAACTTCAAAGTCTTACTCCTCTTGCCACTACCATGTACATTCTGAGATGACAGGCACGAACCACAAGACCCAGGTTTTTCTCAGTCTTGGTGTACCAGCTCATAGCTAGAGGTCTATTCTCAGCCTCTGGCTTAGTAACTTTCCTTGTGTGTCAATGGGGCAATGCTTTCTTCTATAGCTTTGTAGATATTTTGTGGGGAATTTGGTGTAAGAGCTGTTAAGGAAATGCCTTTGCTGCACTCCCCAAATAGGATCCCCTCTGTCAGCTCTCTGTTGCTGTGTTGCATCATACTTCTTCACGTACTGTATTCACTGTTGTCACACAGCGTCACCTCCCTGTTCATTCTCTCCCCTGCATTCTTGAAAAAGGAAAGAGCTATTTTCTTGCTTCACTTTTTGAAAAAGTGATGACCAAGACTTCTCCAAATGTATCCTATCTGACTTCTGTGCATACCAGAAGCTTCATGCTGGTCATTTTTAAACCACCAGGAAGGCCCACTGTAGACCCATACTGTTTCTGTGATGCAGGATGAGCTCTTTTTAAAGAAAGTAAATACATTTATGCAGGGCACTGTGGACAGAGTATCAGGCATGGCAGTAGCAAGAAAAATACCTGTCAATGGTGGGTTTTTATAATCTGAAGATGAGGCCTGATTCCCAGCATGGAAGTATTAAAGGAATAATCAAAAAAAAAAAAAAAAAAAAAAGTTAGGCAGGCAATATGATTCTGTATGTACTTCTGATTGATGCTAATGTTTTTGCCTGACTCTTGTCTTTTCTATGACACAAGTCAGTTCAATGTGCAATATGGAGATAGCAACAGCCCTTTCTCTGCTGTTGTAAGGACAACCAAAGGCCTGACTCTCTGCCATTATATGTCTCAGTGTCAATTGCAAGGCCACTTCCTTGGGGCTTAATTAAAAAGTGGTAGATAAATCCTATTAACTAACCATCCTCATTTGCCAACAGGGTTATATTAGGGACCAATCTTGTACTCTTTATGCTACCATGCTTCAGAGCACCTGTCTGCATTTGTCTTTCTTGCCAGGGATCTAGTGGATGGATGCTGCTAGCTGACCATGTTAGTGAAGGTGAATTTTGGGTTGACTTTCTACATATTCACTCTTACAGAACTGGGCATTTGTCATTCTTATGAAATGAAAGTCCCTTGGAGCTTGATAGTTGCCCAACAACTCCTTGAAACTTCATTCTCTTGGTTGCTATAATAACACTTTACACACTTCTCAGTGGTGGGGTCATCCTTTCCATGTCTCCTTCTTTAAACACTTGTGGTTTCTGGAGTTTGGGAGTGCTAATTTTATCCTTTCCCAATGTGTGTTCTGAACTGGTAGAGAAATAGAGAAAGGTGGGGGGTTGGAGAGCAACATGGCACTTCCATGACAATGAAGTTCCTACAAAGATGCAGCTTGAGAATCCACTGCATTTCTGATATAAGGGGACTGGATTGGCTCTTCCAGTCATATCCAGTGAAGCAGAACACCCCTGGCTTTTGCTTTCAGGGTTCCCCCTGCCTCTGTATGATTTGGAGTTTTGTTTTCTCTTGTATTATAGACTATGCACCTGTGTTATGCTCTAAGCCAGTTTGTCTGAAGATTAACAATGACTGGAACCTGGGCCACCCTTGTGCAAACTTATTCCTCCATTTTATAGATTTGTGAAATCACTAACCCTTCCTTGAAGAAGTTTCTGAGCCTGTGTAACAAGGGCTCCAGGTTTGTGGACTGTCTGATGTGCAGACATATAAGTAATGTCCCTCCTTGTTACACAGAGTAAAGCATCAGCTCCTTCCACACTCCCAGTGAGAGTCACCCCAGCCAGTGCTGCGTGTTTATGTCTACATTCTAATGTTTGGTCCATTAAAGCTTTCCCAAACAGAAAATTCTCAACTAGGATTTTCATCCACAGGACATAAAATTTTGGAAAAAGATATGATCAGAAAAACCGATTCTACAAAATTTATTATTTCAATAATAAATACAAGTATAAAATAACACAAATAAGGTAATATATACTTATGATCATTAAAACACTGTTTTAAATGTGGAATGGCTCAATGGTTTTTATTAACATTTATGATAGCCCACACTTATCTTTTTCTGTGGTAAGAATACTTAAAAACATCTAGTTTTAGAAATTGTCAAAAATGCAATTCATTGTCATTCGCTGTAATCACCATGTTGCACAATAGGTCTCCTGAACTAACTCCTGGAAATATAAGTTTTCAGTATTAGAACTTACATTTATTTTTTAAGAAAAGATTTATTTATTACATACACAGTAGTCTGCCTGCATGTATGTCTGCAGGCCAGAAGAGGGCACAAGATCCCACTACACATGGTTGTGAGCCACCATGTGTTTTCTGGGAATTGAACTCAGTACCTCTGGAAGATCAGCTAGTGTTCTTAACCACTGAGCCATCTCTCCAGCCCTAGGAAAGTGTACAATCTTTAAAGTTGCACATGTATATGAAGTATAATAAAGATGATGCCTTTTCATTTCTCTTAAAATTATGCCATATTTCCTCAGAGGCCCTCATTTAAAGCTTCTGAAATGTGGGAATACTTCTGGTTCTGAGTAGGATGACTGATATAATCCTTCTCTGGCATTTAGTATTTCAGGAAAGTCTGAACTGAGTGTAAAGAGAATGCTTAATGGCCTCCATCTCCAAGCCAGGGCTAAGTGGTAGCAACTGAGCTTGTAGGGCTTTGCAAATCTGAGTCTATCCACGCTTCTTCCCCTGCACTGGAAATGCCTGTCACCAACTGAGATGCAACAATCAGTGTGCAGCAAGGTAAATTTCTCCACACTGGGTCGGTAGTGGTGGACAATGAGGACTTCTTGTCAGCTCAGGTCTGGCAGGCAGAACAATAGCTAGGGAATAAACCAACATTTAACGAGCCCCTCCTGTGTACAGAGAATGACTCAAGCCCTGTGGGGGAGGGATGCAGAATGCAGACTTCATATTTTCCCCTTCTTGTCATCTGCTTGTCTTCTGATTGAACAGTTAGCAGTCACTGCACTATTGTGTCAAGAATATATACTTAGATGTAGGCTAATGCTTTAACTGCTGGGGCATGCACATCATCTATTCAGTCTATAGCACCGTTTGTCTTCTTGTGGTCTCTGGGATTTCCCTTCAGGTTTCATGGATGCTTTATTGGTGAGCTGTAAGAACACACAATCCAGCTGAGTATTCTCTTGGTGGTTGGAAAGAGACTTGCAATTGGTAGAACTGAGTTTGAGTTTCCAGTCCCTGACCTAAATCTGGGGTCTACATTTCCTGCTTGCAACACTGTGTTGGCTGTACAAATCTTTCCAAATTATTTCTCAAGAAATCTATGTTAACTAGAATGTTAACATAGATGAGGAACAATTTGTTTATTTCTTTACATATTCAACAGAATTTATGGGATACTGACTATGTCCAAAGTACCAGAATTACAAAAACAAATAAGACATGGTCACTGACTTAGAGACACCAATAAGGGACACAGACACAGAAACTAAGAGTTGTAGGAAGGTATAGTGTAGGAGCTAACTGGAAGTCACAAAGGCAAAGGAGTCAGCTGCTTTGAGAGCCCAAGGGGAAAGTAGACACTTGAACGTGTCTTAAAGAACATGTTCTTTAAGAAGTCTCCTAGAAGGAAGGAAACCTAGGTAAAGGAGTGTGTGCTGAGTCATGTAATTGCTAGCTTGTGAGGTCATTGTTTGTTTGGGAATGGTAGGTAACAAGTGTTTAACTTAGAAACTCATCAACATGGAATGGCAGTGTTCTCTCCAGCCAAATGAGGTCCCTAGAGCAAACACTGGGAAAATGGTTTGTATCTGGGGAACTATGTGAGCTAATGACAACTTCATATTTATCCATCCAGATACGTGCATATTTTCACAATAAGATTTAAAAATCAAGTTCTTATTTGAAATTATATTAAAACTGAAGGAGCTCTTCAGTTGTCCATGGAAGGTTGAACTGGGACGGCATGACTAGAATAATCTTGCTTTGACAATATCTTTATTGGATTCTTCTTTCCTCCTTCCAGAATTATGCTCTGAGTGTGAGCAACCAGACCAAAGGCTCTGGTGTGGCCAAGAATAAAGGCCGGGTGAGCCAAAAGTGAAGGGGCAAGAAATGTTAGGGGAGTCTGGTCAAGCCAGCAACATGCTTAGCCTAATCAATCCACATGATTGCTAAGTTCTTACAAGCAGGAGATTTGGCAGCAGATGGGTTCTGTTTACTCAGAGACAAGGCTAGGGATTCTCGTGGCCATTTGCCTTTGTCCATCTTGGACAGATAGAGAAACTTAGGGAACAGAGGGAGCTGGGACTTAATGTTGTGTTGTCTTTCTTCTGCTATCATTTAAATATCTCTCTTGTTCCTGAGATTTCTCACCAGTTTTGAAGTTGTAATTTTCCATGGATGTACAAATCCTTGGATGTTTTTTGGTGACAAACCATGAGTGCTTACTGTTCAGTGATGATTATCATATAATATATCATAGTTATTTTGAATTGTGATTGGAGTGGCTGGACCATCTCCTTTGTCTAAAGTGTTGATTGGTATGGGAATACAGTAGTGAGAGTAGTCATGAGTTGATTTTACTGAAGAGGTATACTGCATCTGTAATGTCATCAGGAGAAAGGTCTATATGGGATATTTTCCATCCCTTGCAGTGAAAAACCACTTAGTAATTTATACTATCTTCAAACAAAACACATAGTTCTATTTTTGTTTCTCTATTTTAGCAACCATTATTTTTTATCTTTAAAATTTATCCTTTGAGAACTTAATATGTGTATAATGCAGTTTGGTCACATCTACCATTGTCACCCCTCCCAAGTTCTCCCAGAATCTCTACGGAATCCAATGAGTGTTGCCAATTTATGCGTGGCTGTGGAGCCATCCACTGGTGGATGGTCAACCTACCAAGAACTACATTCTTAAAGAAAACTGACTTTCCTACTAGCCTCCATCAACTGTCCATTGCTGCTCAGCTAGGGGTTAGGCCTCATGAATCCCTCCCCTTTCCATGCTGGAACATTGACTGGTGCCATCCTGCACTGGTCTTGTGCGGGCAGCCACAGATGCTGAGTTCCTGAGTGAACAGTCATGTCCAGAAGAACCTGCCCTGCCTCAATCCTCATAGACCTCTTGCTCTTACAATCCTGTACCACGAGGAGCCCCTTCTCTCTGCATCTTGATCAGTCTCCATATCCATCACCTTCCAATCTGTTGTTATTTCTCATCTGCTCTAACACAACTGGAAGAATGAGTCAGAGAGCCAGGTGCTTTATAAGACCTGTGCAAGGACCACATGCTTTTTAGGGAGCAGAGCAGACGAAGTCCTCTATATTTGTTCCTCATTCTTCCACAGCTGCAGCCACTGATTGTCAGAGGAGGAAACTGGATTCCAGAGATTTTAAGCACATTTCTCAAGACCCAGAGGAGCTCTCCATGCCCAAGTTTCAGTGAAACAGGCTCTCCCACCTCACGTTACATGTAACTTTTGACTTTGTGGGGAAAATATTACTCTTCTTGAGTGAGTTTAATTGGCCCCACACTCTAAATTCTTTATAAAACCCCTTTTTTGTTTTAAAATTTCTGATGAAAAATATTCTACAAAGAAAGGAGTGAGTACTATTGCTTACTGCTTTGGTAATTAAGAGATGGAATCTTATGGCTGTACTAAGTGGTGAACTCAACTGTTCTAAGTGTCAAATTGCTTGGCTGGATCTTGTATCTGATACTGGAACACAATAATCAGCCTCTGCTTTTAGACTCAGGAATTCAAGCATTTGATTTTTGTACATTAGGAGATTTCTCCCACAAGTTAGAAGTTTGGGAGAATAATACAAGAAGAGTGTTTTTTATGAGTCCCATAGAAAAGGAGTAATGGATGGAAGGAAGTAAGGAAAGAATTTTGACTGGGTGATAAGATCATAGGCCACGTGACAGTTATAGTTGTGGGATTTAGAAATCACTTAGCTTCTGTGTCTTGCTTTCCTCATGTGAAATAAGGCTAGTAGTGGCGCTAATATCATAGTTGTTGTGAGGCTTATATATAAGCAATTTGAGCACTAAAATTTTGGGTTGGGTAGCAATAAGAACATATAGTCTTCCTAGGCCTCTGAACCATCCTAGAAAAATAGATTTCCAGTAGTGCTACTGATATGTGAGCAGTCTTTGAGCACTATAACAGGCTAGTTTATCCATTATATCCCTTAAACAAAAGAGGATTAGAGAGATTGTTGAGATGGCTGAGCAAGTACAGTCTCTTATTGCACAAACACAGGCCTTACAACCTGTGTTCAAACCTCAGAACCCACATAAAAGTGAACAGTGAGGAGCAACTCTAAAAGTGGTTCCCTGACCTCCCCATGCATGCCACACACATGTGTTCCCATCATACACACATGCAATGATAAATTAAAAAATTAACAGTGGATTAGAGATCACTGCATTTACAAATATTACAGTGTTGTATGTTTTATGCACAGGTAATTATCCCAGGGTAAATACAACCTGAATTTTAAAGAATGCCTATGTGACTTGATGATAATACTATTTACAAATGATTACTAAATGAATAATGAATGGCAAAGTTTTAAATACAGCAAATGTATCCTGAAGAAACTTTCCAGTCACTTGAAAATTCAGATTCCTAATAGGAAGTATTAAAACTAATAAACTTTTACAGAATTCCTGCTTTCTTATGTTTTTAGCCTATGATTTTTTTTTTTTTTGTACTGGAATGCTTATCACAAGTAATCTCTGGGCTCATTGACTCTAGTCTTCTGCCTCAATGCTCAAGGAGGGGACAAAGTTCCTATTTCGCTGAATATCCCAGAATTAAATGGTGGATTTACAGCTGGTAGAGATTATAGAGAAGCCTCCGAAGTAAAGGAGTTGAGTGTATTGGGAGTGTAGCTCAGTGGCATTTGTGTAGTAGGCCTAAGGCCATGACATGGGCTCAGGCTTTAGTGCTGGAAAATAAAGGGTTAACTGGTTTTATGACAGATGTATATTGGGAATGAGGGTGGACTGGCCACAGGTAGACATTGCAGACCTGGAACACAGCTGCTGAGGCTCCCTCGCAGTCTTCTGGGATGCACTACTGGGTTTATTCACCTTTAGCTGACGTCATGTGGATGTGGGGTGCATGTGTAATTGTAGAGAATAAACCATTCACATCATGTGTTCCATAAACAATATTATCCTAGAACCTTGTTTAGGACTCTTGGGTAAAGGGAAAAAAGTTTCCTAGTTATGGTATGGTGTAGTGATATTTTGTTTATGATATAACAAATAAAGCTTGCCTGGAGATCAGAAAAACAAAGCACCCAGCCCCTTGAGAGTTCTCACCTCTAACAATGCTCAGACCAAAGGGGTGACCCTGTCCTCAGACTGTACCTCCAGACGGCACTGCTCTCCACCAAACCTCAGACTGTACTGAGCTCCTGTCTCCTGCCTTATATTCCTCTCTAGTGCTGGGATTAAAGGCATGGGATCCCAAGTGCTGGGATCACCTTTGTGTGAGTTCTGTTTCTCTTTTAGACTGGATCAATTTCATGTAGCCCTTGAGCTAACAGAGACCCATCTACCTCTGTCTTCCAAGTGCTGGGATTAAAGGTGTGTACCACACTACCTGGCCTCTATGGCGAACTAGTGTGGCTAGCTTTGCACTCTGATCTCCAGGCAAGCTTTATTTGTTATATTGCAAACAAAACATCACATGCATGTGCAATTACTGACAATAGCCTTATAAGCATATGCACACAATTTTTTGAAAAATTTATTCTGGAACTTATATTTCACATTTATTTGGTTTTCAGTGTGTGTGTGTGTGTGTGAGTGCGTGTGTGCGCGCGTGTGTGTGCAAACACTCATTCATGCCATAGTGAACATGGGAGGTCTGAGGACAACTTGTGGCAGTCAATTTTCTGTTTCCACTATGTGGGTTCTGGAAATTGAACTCTCAGGTCATCATATTTGGCAACAAGAGCCTTTACATATGGAACCATTTCAATGCCCCCAAATAATGTGTGTGCATGCATTTTATTTTTGACAGTTATACATGCAAAGTATCTGTTGTGATCCCTTCTTATCCTTTCCTCCCACTCCTACTGCTGCCGGCTCCCATTTCCCCAGCTAGCTTCTCCCATTCCCAAGTCTTGTCTGACCCCTCTTCTTTCCTCCCTCTCTTCCCCTCCCCCACTTAACTTGCTTTATGTGTACAGGTCTTAAGCCCTTAGCTGCAGCTGCACTATGTTTGAGATTGAAACATTCACATCATATCTAGAAGAGAGTGTTCTCTTCCCTACCTTGGCATTTAGTCTCCTGGTCTCTTCTGTGATATTCCTTGATCCTTGGAATACCAGGGATATGCAGGGGATGAAAACAGATTGTTAAAGAGGGTCCTCCTGTGAGAAACTGAGAGAAAAACAGAAAAAAACTAAGCAAAGACCCTGAAAACTCATACTTGCCTCCTTATTCACTGAGAAGAGATTAGTTGGGGGGGGGGGTTCTTTAGTTGTTACTAGTTGAATTTAGTTTCTTTTTTTTTTTTCTTTTACTTTTTTTTTTTTGTTGTTGTTTTGAGGCAGGGTTTCTCTGTGTGGCCCTGGATGTCCTGGAACTCTCTCTGTAAATGAAGCTGGCCATGAACCCACAGAGATCTGCCTGCCTCTGTCTCCCAAAGGTGTGTCAACACTGCTGTTACTAGTTGTATTTCTTTGTTATATTTTCTAATTCTTTTTGAGGAAATTTGCAAACTTATATTTTTCTAGAAATTTGTTCATTTCACTTAAACCAATTTGTTAGTTTCTTATTTTAGAATGTTATACTATATAAGTATATATTTAATAGATATCATACTATATATAAATATATATATAATATATACATATACACATGATATATATATATACATACATACATATGTGTATATATATATAATTTCTTATTGTAATAAGATTGGTAGTTGTATCCCTACTTTCATTCCTGATATTATTGATTTGAGTCTTTCTTTTTTTTACTGGTCAGTATAAATTTTTATTTTTTACTCATTTTTCCTTTCCATGTTTTCAGTTTTGATAGCCCTGTTTTTATTGAATGGTCAGTTGCCATTGGAAGACCATGGAAAGTGTAGCTGTATTTTCCAAGATACGCTATCTACTTGAGAAAACCAACCTGTAGAAGATGTGTACAAAGGTGTATAGTGTAGCATCATGAAGAATATATAAAACACTTGATAATTTTTGTGTTTTGTGGCCATGTGTCCTTGTATGACCTGGCTATATGAAAATAGAAGTGCCTGATTAAAGAAATAGCCAAACAAGAACAAACTGGATTATTCCTTGTAATGTACTATTTATAGAGGTTTTATGTTTGTGTTTGTAGAGGTTTGAAAATTTTATTTCTTTTGGGTTTTTTTAGATTATAATGTAATTACACAAAATCCTCCTCTTCCATTCCTTCAAACCCTCCCATGTGCCCCTTTTATAACTTCTAAATTCACAGCCTCTTCTTTAATTAATTGTTGTTACATATATATATGTGTACACATATGTGTTCCTAAATACATGAGTACAACCTGTTCATGTTACTTTTATGTCTGACCATTTGCTATTGGATAACCAGTTGCTATGTTCCTCCCTGGGGTAGACTATTTCTCCTTGTCTGCGTAGTTCTTTGTATGGGTTTGAAGCCTTATGGTATTTACCCTGTCCACTTCGCACCTGTGGTGGTTTGAATGAGAATGGCTCTCATAGGATTTGAATACTTGGTCACAGGAAGTAGCACTATTTGAAAGGATTAGGAGGTGTGGCCTTGTCAGAGGAAGTAAGTCACTGGGGATAGGCTTTGGGGTTTCAAAAGCCCAAGCTGGTTCCAGTGTTTCTCTCTTCCTGCTGCCTGTGGATCCAGATGGTAGAACTCTCAAGCTACTTCTCCAGCACAGTGTCTGATTGCATGCCAGCATACTTCCTGCCATAACAATAATAGACTAAGCCTCTGAAACTGTAATCAGGCCTTCAATTAAATGCTTTATTTTATAAGAGTTGTCATGGTCATGGCGTCTCTTTTCAGCAATAGAACACTGACTAATACAGAATGCTCATTGGTGTCACCCATGTTCAGCTCATGTTTAGGCAGTCATGCTGGTGAGATTTCATGGATGCAGTTTTCTGACTTTACTAGGAGGCACAATTTTACAGCAAATTCCCCAAGCCTCTGGCTTTTATAACACCTCTGTTCTCCTTTCTGGATTGATTCCTGAGCCTTGGATATAGGAGTTGTATGATAGGGAGTAGAAGTTTTAAATTGTTAGACAAAAGTGGTAGTAGACTCTTGCGACTTATGAACTTAGAATATGGTCAGGAAGAATATTCAAATGAAAAGGAGGAAAGACAGTGCTAATAGACTGCATCAAGTAAGTATTGCCATGTAACAAACTATGCCAAAATAGAGGGCTTAAAATGGTAATCATGTATTAGTTTCATGAGTCTGCTAGTCAACTTATCTGGGTTAAACTCACCTGGATAGTTAGATTTACTGGTTGTGGCAATCTCCTCCCTGTCCACACTGGCTAGAGATCACTCTATATGGCTCTTGCTGTCCTCCTGCTAGAACAGTCAGGGGCTATTGCAGGTTCTTGAATGCTGGAAGAGATTCTGAGGGATAAAATGGAAGTAACTTGTATTTAGGAAATAACTTCTTGATATCTAGGTTGAGAAAATATCTCTGGCCTCAGTCTGCCTCACTCTGGCCATAAGTCCCATTGGTCACAGAAATAAACTTTTACAGAATAAAGGAAACTTCAAAATTATGGTAGGAGAGTTGATGGGTCCATAGTGCAGTCTGCCCCAGAGAATTAGTGAGGAAGTTAAGTAGAGGCTCCCAGTTAGTAATTACTGCCAAATGCCAAATATAAGTTGAGTTCTATTCTCGTTAGAGTGGTAATAGGATAAATGTTGTTCTGCAGATTGTATTAGTTTTGCCTTGTTGACAAAATGTTTGTACCACAGGAAACAAGAAGTGGTGGTTCACAGTTTGTGAGTATGCATGTTGATTGCTTTAGGATTTGAAATGTTTATTGTGTACCTCCTCTTTAAAAACTTGTTTATATATGTGTCTGCATATGTGACGATGTGCTTGCCTATGCATATCTGTACAGAGATCAATTGTCAAGTGTCTTTCTGTCACTCTCCACCTTATTTTTGAAGACAAAGTCTCTCACTGAACCTAGAGATCACCATTTTGGCTATACTTTCTGCGGAGGGAGCCCATTGGTGCTGAGATGACAGGTATGGACCACCACATTGGGCTTTTGCACCGGAACTGGGGATCTGAACTCAGGTCCTCATGCTTGCATAGCTAGCAGTTTATCTACCAGGCCATCTCCCCAGCATTGTGCCGTCTCCTTGCATTGCCATTGTTTGCTTCTGCATGGAACATATGACTTGAGACAGAGAGCAGGTAACTCCTATACTTTTCTAAGTCTCGGGGAGTTTGATCTCTCCTTTTCTCACTATTTGACCACATCAATAGGCCTTGTTTGTCTTGAACATAGGGAAGACTGTGGTGAAGTTGCCTTGTTACTCCACAAATATCTTAAAACTCTGGAATTTCCCCTCTGGAATTATTATATGTGAATGGATTCTTACATTTTACAATGGAAAAGCATGAAATCCTACTCAGCTTGGCTGTTTCTATTATTCATTTGGCACTTTTATTCTTTTAATAGTTAAACTTCTATCATGTTTTACTATTTTTATTTTATTTTTATGTATTGCCTGATTTATGCATTTTATAGTTCACTGTTTGAAAGGGCATTCAGACTGTGAAATCAGAAGTGACTTGCCATTTTTTGCTTTTGGCCTCACTAATGCTTTATGTATTTTGTCTCAAAGACAATTATAGATTCTGGCATCAGTCATGTCAAAGGACATATTTTACTTTCTTGCTGCTAATATCAAACTTCAGTGCTTTAACTGTGCTGTGTATGTTTGTGTTTAGGAATGTCCACAATACACACAACAGGCATTTCTATAAATGTCATACACATGCGTCAAATAGATAAACAGCCACAGTGAAAAGAAATAGAAGATGTTGGGATAGTGAGATGATTCAGCACATGTCCCAGACTGTCCCATCTGTCAGCTGTGCATGGTCTTTCCCTGAAGCCACATTAGAGTCTGAGATCCGGTGACTTCAAGGCTCTGCCTTCTGTCTTTCTCTGCCACTGTTTTTGCCATGTTTCTCTATGCAGGTAGGCACCGGCTGCCCGGTGTGTACACAGATAGACACTGGTCATGGTCAGTCTTGGATGTGGCCCTGCATTGATGTTTAACTGCTGAAAGAATAAACTACTCCCTATTCTGAGGTGGGGTGGAGTGATGGAATATGTCATTCTGTAAATATGTTTCTCTTATTAGTCAATGAATAAAGCCAATAGGAAAGCAAGATAGGTAGGACTAGGAGTTTGGGTAGAGAGAGGAAGAAGTAGGGAGGAGATTCAACATGGAAGATGGAGAGAGTAGAACACTGGGCCCTCTCTCTGGTAAGATGAGACTATTTGAAAATACTTAGATCAATAGAAATGGGTTAAGACAGAGCTAGTCAATAAGAAACTAGTTACAGGCCAACAGCTTTATATCTAATACAGCATCTCTGTTTGTTATTTGGGGCTGGCACAGCTCTGGGACCAGACTGGCAGGAAAGCTATTCATAACAGTGGAGTCCAAGTCTTTTTTAGGGTCTTCTTGTTTCCTGGCTTCTCTGGGGTTGCAGATTGTAGGCTGGTTGTCCTTTGCTTTATGTCTATTATCCACTTATGAGTGAGCATATACCATGTTTGTCTTTCTGTGTCTGGGTGAATGGACTGGCTTTTTGGAGCCCATTCCCTATGGAGGGATACCTTTCTCAGCCTATATGGGGGGGTGGCTTCCTCCTGCCCCAAAGATGCACCAGACTTTAACAATTCTGCATAGGAGGCCTTACCCTCTCTGAGGAATGGATGGGGTAGGGAGTACTGGAGAGGAAGTGGGAGGATGGGAAGTTGAGGGAACTGGGATTGGTATGTAAAATAAGGTTGTTGGAAAAAAAAAGAATACACTAAATGAATAATAACAGTGTTCCTAGGCCCACTGGATGCCCTGGACTGGTTTGGAATCCTGATTGTCAACCAGTAGCAGGCCCAAGCAGCCTTGCTGAGAGATGCAACTGGCAGATCTGGAGATGTCCTCTACTTCAGCTGATGTAGCTCTGCATTGAGTTCCCATTCCCAGTACTGTCAGGAAAAAATGAATCCTGAAACATGTTCTTTAAGATAAAATATGCGCTGCCAATCAAAGAAGACAAATCTTTTTAGAAAAATATCTTTTCATTGCTCCATGAATTGCTTCAATTTCATAATAAAATCATCCTCATGTTTTTATTTCTCTGTCTCCTCCATAAGTACTGTCTGGTGTGGTTTTCCACTGTTTTATTCAAATGTCAGTTGACTTACAAACAATTTTAATTTCATCCATTCATTTTTTTCCCCAGCAGTAATCCATTCTTGTGATTCTCTGACCAGATCAACTGTTGCCATTTTTGGATTACATTTTCAACACACTGTTGCATTTCCCAACAGTTATATGCATATGCACAATTCCTCAGATTACTTTGTTTTATTGAGAAAAATTTGGCAATTATTTCATATTACTGTATAATTTTGATTCATTTTTATTATAGCTGTAGAGTACATCAGTGGATAAGCCTGTCTCCAATTATTCAGATGACTTATTACTGGCAGAACTCAAATGAAAAAAAAAAAAAAACAAACACACCAAGTCCTCCTTGAGGCTTAAAGATTATCAGCATCAAGGATATATAGACAGGAGCAAATCACAGATCTTAAAACAGAGGAACCAACATGTATGAAAAATGATAAGGCACTTGGGAAAATATGAGCATAATTGAAATATATGCATTCTTTCATGTGTTTTAAAATAATTCTCATTATTTTATAATGTATCTATTACCTTGGTCATAATGTAATGACTCTTTCCATGTCCTCTATCCTTAAATAGGACATATAGGAGGGAATCATTTTCTTTGCTTTCAAGTTTTTTTTTTTTTATGGAATATAAACTATTGGTACCATGTTTTGTTACACTGAGAACTTAATAGGAAATTTTCAGTCCCAATTTTTCGTTCATTTTGAGACTATAATATAATTATATAATTTCTCCCTTCCCTGTCCTTCTCAATAGCTATAAAACATTCTTACACCTATGACTTGGGGTCTTTCTGCAAGAGGGGGTGGGAAGATGTAAGAGCCAGAGGATAAGGGGGCTGTCTGTGAGATTGTGTCTCCTAGTAATGTAAGAAGCTACACCTATGATATGTGAAGGCGACTAGCCAAACCCGAGGTGAACAGGATAACACCAGTGGGCATGCCGAGGAGGACAGGGGCACGCATAGGAGGCCTCAGCCCTTCACTGAGAACTACAGGCACATAGGGGATGATGAGAGAGGGAGGCCTCTCCAGGGAAAAGATCTCCAGTTGGTTATTCAGTACCAACTGTCTAGCTTTGAAAACTTACTAGGCCATGCTAATCTTGAAAGTTTCTTAAATTAATTCATTATTAATTTTCTTCTGTTATTTTCAGGTTTTGCTTTCTTGGACTCTTAATATTTGAATACCGATTTTTAAATTTATTTGTTTAATGTTGGGGCCCATAGATATGGCTCCATCCCATCTTGACATAAGGTCAGAGAGTTCAAACCCTCTCTTGCTCTTCCCAGGTTAAACAGCAGACTGATTGGCCTAATGTGTGGCTATTGTGTGTCTTACCTTAACAGGATATTTAGTTTAGGTGTGGTTACTTGGTGTTTTGGGTGTTAAAGAGGTAATTACATTTGTTCTTTGTATCATGGTAAGGAAGTCTTTTGCCTTATATACCTTATATATATTTTGATTGGGGTATATAAGAACTTTGAGTTATAAACTTGGGGCTGAACCTAGTATTCACTGCATGCCCTCCTGACTCTATCTCATGACTCTTGTCTATTTCTTTCCTCAATTCACACTCCTCCTTTCAAACACAGACTGGACTAGTGGGAAGGACCGGACAGTTTAATTTTTGTCTTCCTGCTTTCCTCTTTGTCTTTTACTCTCTGTCTTTTTAATTTACCTTTGAGACTATGTTCTGTAACTCGTCTTCCAATTGCTCTCAAAATTTTCAGTTCTTCATTCAGATTTTTGATTTCCAAGGATTGCTTTTTATTTTCTGAATTAAATGAGCCCCACTGCTTTTTGATAACTATTGCTGTTATTATATGTTTATTATAGATAACTAATAGGGTTCACTGTGATGACCTTGTCTTTATTTCACTCTCCTTCATTTTCAGAGGATGTTAATGATAGAACTTGGCTACTTCATAGCATGCATCTTTTTTTTTTTTTTTTTTAATTTGGCCTTCTGTCTTTCACATTAGAGACCCTCTTTAAAGTGTCTTGTGATTTTGACTGCTGGCCAAGTCTGCTGGCTGCTTTGTTGAGTATGACAGTGATAGTTGACCTTGTTGGGGCTCTCTCTGAGTTCCATGGTCAGGTGATCTAGTCTGGCTGTTTCTAGAGACTGTAAGTATTTTAGGCTTTTTCCCTTGGGGAGGCAGAGTCTTCAGACTCTCAGATATATTGTCTGGAAAGATAATCCTTTTTTAATATGTAACATGCCCTCCATATGGTATGTCTTCAACTGATAAAACTTTCCAGAGTTAAAAAACCTCTAGTCTTAGGTAGAATGGAGTTGCAAATGGGATCTGACTAGTTGAAGTAAAATGTGTATCTCTGACTCTACTTGGTTACCAGGCTTATTGGCATGCCATATATTCCTAAGTGTTGGGGGTAAAGGGCATGTTTTCCTTTTAGTTCTATTTCAGGAGTTTATTAAAGACGTTTAGTATTTATCCACCTCTTTCTGACTTTTCCTATAGACTCTTCTTCCCTTCCCTTGGTTCTTACTGAATTCTTATTACTTTACCATTTTTGTATGAAATTTAATTATACTTAATGAGCAGTCTTACAACATTTTAAAACATTGTCCTATTTTCTACTTGGTCTTAATGACAAGAATTTGATTGCACTACTTGTATTATTTTATATAGTCACGACACCATGTGTGCATTTACTAGGATGCCATGCTTCTGTAGACACGGACAATGTGTTAGACTTGAGTGGGTAGTTATGTTAGTGTGATTGATGGGCAGATACTCTTAATGCTTTCATCAGTCATTTGAATGATAGCTAAAGATATTCAGCACACATGTATTAAATTCACTGACAGCCTTTGTTGGGCAGTATTGTTACAAAGCAGAAATAAACAAATATTCAGATGAAAGGAGAGGCATGGGACCATAAAAAAGAAAGCTTAATATCCACATGCATTGATTAGAGTGTATTGACAGAGCTTGAAAAATGGAAAGAAAAAACTTGTAGCTGGTGACATTCTAAATAGTGACCAACCACTTATTTTGTACAGCAAGACAAGTTACCAAATTCTGTCAGTAGTGAAAGAAGAAAAGGGCATTTATTATTCTAGAATTGACATTAGATTATTCTTATAATTTTGTTTATGGGCCTGAGGTTTTAGCAGAATGAAGAGATCTTGTAAAGTCTTCAGACAAAAACAGTAAAAAGAAAGTTTTCAAACTCTGTCCCAAATAAATCAGTGCAATCATTTAATGTGGTGAAGAAAAGCCATAAAATACAGAATAGCCATCTTCACACAGGTGAGAGAACTCTATCTTAGAGATAGAAACCACGAGCTCATCTTACTTTATAGACTAGGTGTTAATAAAATCCCAGCTTATGACCTCCTAATTTATTTTGAATTAAGGAATGCATTTACCCTCTGAGATAACCCATGTTTACTAAGTTGTCCACTGAGCAGGGACATCTGTAGACATTTGGAGACCTGTATAGAAAAGAGCTGCAGCCAGGAGACTTGGAGTGATTTTCTAATATGGCTTTAAATGTAACTACCCAGTCTTTATCTAAGGGCTTAGTACTCAATGCCCAGGGTCTCCCCTTTCTTTCTATGAAGCAGGGACATATCACTACACTTCAGTTTTGGTAAAATATCATTTTGATAAGAAGTGAGACAATACTGAAATCCACCTAGCAGAAAAGAAGAAACCCATCCCTTCTTTGGAAAGGCTTTGACTATCTAGAGATTAACTCAGAAAGCTTCTTCCTGTCTATGCCAGAAGGCAGAGCCATTAAGCATGGACTCTGGGAACATGTTGCTGTAGTCTAGTGGCCCAGCTTAGCTTCTTACTCCACAGGAATTCTCCAGAAGTTCTTTTAGGTATTTTTTAGATGTGTTTTCTTCATCCTGTAAAAAAGTGTTTTTGCCTGCATGCATGTTGTGCACCACATGTATGTCTGGTGCCTGAAGAGGGCAGAAGAGGGTGCCAGATCTCCTGAAACTAGAGTTACAGATGATTTGGAGACGTGTTGATGCTGGGAACTGAACCTAGGTTTTGTGTAAGAGCAACAAATGCAACAACCTCAGAGCCATCATTCTAGCCTCATTTTCTTAATCTTTTAAGGCAAGATAATGATTTATAATTGATAAGCAAAAAACACAATGTACTTAAAATAAGAACTGAAACACACTGTTTACTTGATATATTTATAATTACATTTTTTTTGAATGAGAGATTTTAAAATAGCTGATGTGCCTTTGTGCGCTCAGAAATCGGAAAGGGATGCAAGCATGTTAGCAATCATCGGTGCATGCAGACAACAGTCTGGAATTGTCCTCACTGGAGCCACAGCTTCCTGTTTGGAAGCAGCAGATACAGAACCCTGTGCACCTAGTGCTTCTGGGTGAAAAAGCAACACAGGTCACTAGGAAAGGGGCTCCTTGCTCTGGACCACTTCACTCATACCTCAGGCATTGTCAGACTTCAGCTGATTAGGCAATTTCCTACTGTGCCCCAGCAAAATAGCCTAATCTTAGCTTTGTGTTGCCTTTGAATCAGTTACCCCCCACAGTGTTGGGAGCTACATCAGTGTCTATTACAGGTTAGGCTAACACTCTACCCATGGGCTATATCATCAAGCTTACATGTTTTAACTATAATCTAATAACTGTCCCTCTTACATTTCTGTTGCTGTGACAAAACACTCTGACCAAAAACAAATAGTGTAGGAAAGGGTCTATTAGGCTTACACTTCCAGGTCACTGTCCATTGTTGAGGGAAGTCAGGGCAGGAACTAAAGCTGAACTTGAAGCAAAAACCTAGCTTTCTTAAACACTAGCTAGCTTTCTTAAACACTCCTGTACCACCTGCCCAACAACAGAGTCTTCCTATGGCAATTAATAATCACCCCCCCACACACACACACACACATCTCACTCACAAGCCAATCTGATCAGGCAATGCCTTATTCCAGGATTTCCTCTCAGATGACTCTAGATTGTGTCAAGTTGACAAATAGCACTAAATAGGGCAATACCTGTAATAATTCTTTGTATTGACTTAAAATGTGTGTATCCTTTTGCTGAATTTTAAGTACTTTGAGCATAGACAGGAGTACTCATCATCTTTGTGTCCTGCTCATAGTATGGATGCAGTGATGGTTTGTTAACTGGCTTTAGAAATAATCCCAGAAGCTAGCCCCTGAGATCTGTAGGTGTCCACCACCGATTCCCTCTGTAAACTTGGCAGGGATTTAGCCTCAGTGTCTGGTTATGTGCTCCTAACATTTGAGGCAATATGCTTTTCCTTTTTCCAAAGCTAT
This sequence comes from Phodopus roborovskii, assembly GCF_943737965.1. Lineage (NCBI taxonomy): Eukaryota > Metazoa > Chordata > Mammalia > Rodentia > Cricetidae > Phodopus > Phodopus roborovskii. The sequence goes on from NW_026126525.1 coordinate 13,800,061, forward strand.
TCTAAGGAGCAATGGAAGCTGGTTTCATGTGCTGGCTGAGCAAAAGATTTTGGATCACATGTCAAATGTTAAGTCCCACTTCAACTTTATATGCCAGTACTTGTCATTTATGAAACAATCTTTTTATGTTCTGATGAGAATGTAAAGTTTAACAGGAATGAAACCACACTGAGCAATGATTTTATTTATGTGTCAGGAACTTAGGCTGGACACTTATTTTGCCAGTGTGAGTGTTGACGACTGGTTCCTTTTTTTTGTAGCTGTGTTTTTCAAGGCTATTCTCATTCCTTGTACCTCTTATATGTTGTAATTGGTGTAACCACCATTGTATTGTAATTCAAGGTAAAATTTTGGATTTTATAAGGAAAAAAATGCATGATTCAAATGATAGATTCAATCAGTACTTCATAAACACTTTGCAAGATCTCACTTTCCAGTTGTGAGGGGAATGCAGAATACTTCTTAAATTGCACACAGGTAAGTACATGTTTAGAAGTAGGTGTCATGTAAAGCATAGTTTCCAGAGGCAGGGGATTCAGAGGCAGTGGAGTTCTAAAGTGGACAATTCATCTTTGAGTGCAAGACACTTCAAGTTTGAAAGAACATTCTTTGGACCAACAAATCAATTACTGAGTCAGGATTGGTCAGGGAATTAGGCTGCCTCCTTTTCTAGAGCCTATAGATTCCTGAGAAGTAAAGTAATTTATGTTTTAAGTGGGAGATTTTGCCAGGAAATAGGGATGAATGCCATATTTCCTCTCTGGTTCCTCTACCTTATAAAGACCTCGAAGCCAGGGACTTTAAACCTCCTGAACAGAGACTATCTGAAGAAAAGATAAACAAAATGTCAGCAATTTTGAAGCTGGGTGATAAGGGCACATGAAGTTATTTAATATTGTACACCTGTTGTGGGGATCTGAAATTTCCAGAATGACAGTCTATTCCTCATATGGGTCACCTTTCTCATCTTCAATATAAGGCAAAATTCTTAGTCTTACTACAACTTGATATGCCAAGTTTTGTTAATATCCATGGGAAGCCTCCTTTTTCTGAAGGGAGGAGGAGTGGACTGGGGGGGGCAGAGAGGAGGTATCTAGATGGGTTGGGAGGAGAGGAGGGAGAGGAGACTACAATTGGAATGTAATAATAATAATAAAAAAAAGACAAACCAAGTAGCTATAGGTAATCTGGAAGTGGGGATTTTATTTTCTGCTAATTATTGTACCAGGCTTGTGCTATTGAGTGGGAAAGACAGAACCAGCAACCTATCTCTACATAAAGCTTTTCAAGATGACAGCAGCTAGCTGTGGCCCAGTTCTTCTGCACTTGGGCCACTACGGAGAGCAGACTCATCCTTCCCAGAGTTGACACTTGCCTATGTGCTACATGTAGCATAAGAATCTTAGAGTGGGAGGCAGAGTACTTGAGGTCCAGGCTCTCTCTGCCCCCTAAGAGCACATTTTGGTGTGCAGAGTCATTGTAGAGCACGCAGCAATTGGCCAGGTGCTGTGCTCTGGGCATGTATTAGCTTATCAGTGCATAACCCTGTTTCTACCAAGTTGTTTTGTGGTCAAAGAAACATAACACATGGAATGATTAGAAATTTTATAAATCATGTACTGTGAAGATAAGCTTTAGCATGTAGTATATAAAGAAATACCTATCTTACTGAATGAAGCTTGTCAAAACACGGTACTTCAAATATGACTTTCTCAAGTTTCCTTCCATATGGGCTCGTTGATAGGGTCTTATATTCAATATTTATGTTTTTCATCTCCATTTTTTTTTGTTAAATAGTACAGGTTAGCCTCGAACTGCGAATCCTTCTGCCTCAGCTCTCTGAATGCTGGCATTATACCACCAGACCTGCATTTTTTCCTTCAAGTTTTAAGCTAGTAGGTGACTACCAGGTATAGTATTATAGACTGTACTAAAAGCATCACTACATACGTTGGTGATGAAGTGGACTTAACTCACTAGTTGTCTTCCAAGAATTTGCTTTACAAAATTATAAGCACGCCTCATTTGCATGTAGTTCGTATTTCCTGTCCCAGAAGCATTGGCAATGAGTTAAAAGGAGGCCGGCTGTGGCTTTGACACATGTAATTGCACCTTGTATCACAGCAATAGTTATGCATGGGTGCTGTTTAATTTGAAAGGAATACCAGGCACACACAATTCACATGTACTGAAAATAAAATGAGAAGAATGTCTGTCAAATGGAACCGAGTCAGATGACTAGAATTAAACAGAAGATATTATTTTTAATATTTTGTGAGCATATGGCCAGTGAGCAGTGTGAGATGGGGGGCTGAGTGTATTTGCTGGATTGTTGAAATGACACTTAAGAACTAAATCTGGCTCACTTCCCCTTGGCAGTGTAAGAGAATCTGGGTGGTGTGTGCAGCAATTCCCCGTGAAATTTTTAATCCTTGCCTAGAAAAATATCAGTTGTAATGATGCATCACTTCAACAGAAATTGGCTGGGGAACGGAAGGCCTTGAGTCTGGCTAGCTTGAGTCACTGATATGAGGTGCTTATCTGAGGACATTGCTCTGAACTCTGGCAGTCGGGAATGGTGGTAGCGCAACTTCAGCAAGAAGTTTACACATCTTGCTGCAAAATCTTTTGTTTGCTTTCCTAACTGGAGAGATGAGTGTATCTTTCCAGTTTGATCTAGTTGGATTGGAAATGTCACACATGTAATTTAAAGGAATCTTTCTTAATTTTGGAAGAATTCAGAGAACGAGCTTCAGATAACCCAGACCCCATGGAGCTGCATGGCATAGCCAAGGTCACCCAGCTCATTATGGGGGACGTGGTTTTAGGACAGATGAGCTGTTCACACCTCAGCATGTGGTTACTTTGCTTTAGATCAGTCTGGTCCCAGGGCTTCTGCTTGACTCTGGACACGGCTATTATCTTAGCAGAGTTACCCAGCCACAAGAGCAATCATTTCAGGGTAGGTGACATAAGAATCACAAAGCCCCTTCATAAGAACAGCCCCAGACTTCCTGTGTGCAGACAGTTTCTACAGTCTTGTCTGCTTGACCTACATTGCCATGCATTTAATAAGTTCTCTACTTCTGCCTTTTCTGTCTTGCTTAGCAAATTCTTTTACTTCAGGCCTCACTGTTAGTCACACAGGGCATCAGCATCTCCAGATGGAAGGACCTCTTCAGATTTTCTTCTTCTACATGAATACTGAAGTCCTTTCTAGTTTTAATAACACTGCAGCCTACATTGCAGCTTGTGCTTTCCCCCTACGACTTTGAAGTTTTATTTTGAAGAGAATCTGTCTTGAAAGAAATTGCTTTCTTTTGATAATAGCATAATAAATGGTTCCAGAGTGAGGAAGCTGGTGACTGATTTGGGGGAATACAATGTAAAACGTGTCAGTGTCTTCTGTATTTAGACTATAATAGCTGATCTGGTATCACCCATAAACAAGGAAGTTAATTTGGCAGCACTACCCAATATCTAGTTAGAACAGCCTGAAGGAAATCCTAAATAATGTGTAACATGGGTATCCATTCTGGTTCTGTAGATACAGACATTGATTGCAGCTTTGACAAAAAGCATTTAAACTCTAAGGGCTTTAGTGTAATTTTGTTTGTAAAATAAGAATCTAAGTTGACTTACATCTTCCCTCCAGTTCTATGATTTTGGTCTTTGGAGATTCACATCAAGACCTGATCCTTCATTCCAGCGTAACTCATTGTGATGCTTTTCCAAATCATCCTAGAACAACAGATTTATTACCCCTTCCCTTTCTCTATCTACCCACCCCAGCTGAGCTTGGTTTTGAACTCTTGATCCTAACTGCCTCCAGCTCCCAAGTGCTGGCATTACAGGTGTGCATCATTATGTCAAGTTTGGGTTCCTTCATTTATTTTAGAGTTTTAGAACTGACATCAGACTGCTTTTAAAGGTGACAGGGTATATCTGAGTGCCCATCTGCACACATGGTTTATCTCTCTCTCTCTCTCTCTCTCTCTCTCTCTCTCTCTATATATATATATATATATGTATGTATGTATGTATGTATATGTATATGTATATGTATATATATATATACATATGTTTTTTCCAAGGCTCTGCTCTTGTTGCTTCTAAACGGTGAGAGACAGATGTACCTTGACAGTGCTGGGGATTCTCTTCTGGAATTGGGGACAATGGTAAACAACCCTAACTTCCATGATATATAAACTTTTTTCTTGAAATAAATAAAGATGTATACCTATGATTTTGGGTGGAACACAAATGCCACAAGCTAACAGTCTGAATTCAGACAGATATCCCTGCTATCGATTTGGAAATTGCAAAAGTTACCCCCAGTGCCTACAAGTGCACAAGACCCAGATACACTGGCTTCTTCTGCATGCATACACACCACTATGAAAGTACTGAAGACTGAATGAGACCCCGTCTTGACATACAAGGCAAAACAAACAAACCAACAATCAGAGGACATAATGTGGAAAATTCACATTGGCATGTGCCTTAGGAATACGTGTACTTTCTTGAAGAATTAAGACTGCACACAATTTGTGACACAGGGAGTGCTGATATTTCATATGCTCCACCAAAAAGAGCACTTGGTTTGCCATGCCATGGGCTCAAACTGTCAGCATCATGCAGTCCTGATCTTTTCATGTCTCTTTGTGATCTTGGGAATGATTCCTTAGGTTTAATTGGCAAGCTATGTTTGGTTTGATAAAAGAATATTAGTGGATTTTGAGGTAGACTGATTCCCATTTTCCTGAGGAACCACCATACTGATTTCCAAAGTGGCTGTACGAGTTTGCACTTCTACCAGCAGTGAAGGAGTGTTCTCCTTTCTCCACATCCTCTCCAGTATAAACTGTCTTTGGTGTTTTTGATTTTAGCCATTCTGAGGAGTAAGATGGTATCCCAGGGTTGTTTTGATTTGCATTTCCCTGGTGGCTAAGGATGTTGAGCACTTTCTTAAGTGTCTTTCAGCGATTTTAGATTTCTCTATTGAGAATTCTCTATTTAGTTCTGCACCCCACTTTTTAATTGGATTGTTTGGTGTTTGGCCTAGGCCCTGCTCCAAATGATATGACAGACTTTGAAGACTCCCCATGGAAGGCATCACCCTCCTTGGGGAGCAGAAAGAGAATGAGGGTGGGTTGGAGGCGGGGCAGGGGAGGAGGGGAGGATGTGGGAACTGGGATTGACATGTAAAACAAGCTTGTTAAAAATTTAAATAAAAAAATTATCGAAAATAAATAATAAATAAAGTTCAAGGATGCTGGTTGTACAAGAAGGAAAAAAATATTTTCCAGACTACCAGGTGGAGGAAGTGTTCTGCTAGTTCAGGACTATCCTTTGATCCAAATTGCCATCATATTTATCAGATCAGACGTGTCTACTTGTGCCCATAGCTGGGCTTATGGGCTGTTGACCTGCTCATAGAAAAGGAAGTAGGGTGGAGGGCCCTTGGACCCTCACCAGAGTGTACACCTATGGTACCTAGTGGTGTGATCAAGGTCACCCACACTTCTGCCTATAACCCCTTGCCCATTACTCTGTAAATAAGCCTAATACAGTCATTGGTTCCCCACGGTTAACTTTAGTGGAATTGAACTTCAGTTTGTCATTGGAACCTTAGAAGGAGTGGGGTAGACTTTGAATAGTCTCCCACAGGGCAAAAGTTCCTGCAATTCCTTTCTTCCTTCATTCTGTGTTTCTCTCTTCCAACATGGAACTAAATGCTGTGTGGAAATCTTGCCTGATTTGAACTGGATGTAAGGAATGTAACCTTTCACTACTAGATATCTTGTTAGATGTAAGTACATTTATTTAGAAAATAACCCTATTTTTTTCCAAAAGGTTTTCTTCGAATTTATTCAAATTTAAAATTTGACTTAGTATTACTTTGATTACTTTTATTCATGGGGCTTTTTTGTTGTTGCTGTTGTTTTCCATTTTGGTTTTGAGACAGGGTTTCTCTGTTTTGTTTTGGAGCCTGTCCTGGCACTATATCTGTAGACCAGACTGGCCTCAAACTCAGAGATCCCCCTCTGGGATTAAAGGCATAGGCCACCAACACTTGGCTTTTTTTGTTCTACTTCCGTCTGAAGATTTTAGTGGATTGCACTGGTAACATCAAGCCTTGCATCCCTGTTTGTAGCTGTTACATAACTCTTGTATTAGTTCTCTTGTCCTTTCTCTCCTTCCTTCATTTGTCCTTCCTCCCTTCTTTCCTTCCTCCCTTTCTTCTGTTCTTTCTCTTTTTGAGGCTGGGTTTCTCTATGTTTACCTGGCTGTCCTGGTTCTTTGTGAGGCTGGGTTTCTCGATGCCCTGGGATTTACTTTATATCCCTCCTTGCCACTCTCCAAACTCATGGAGATCGGCCCCACTCTACCTCCCCAATACTGGGATTAAAGGCATGTGACAATCTGCTCGACTTCAATAGTGTTTTCAACAATTTATTTTATATTGGTTGAGTTGTAGATTGTGGTTTTGATTAAACCGTTTTTTGATGTGTGAGTCAAGTTTCTCTATAGAATTATCTGCAACGTTACAATGACCTTTTAGTTTCTTTGTCGTTCTTCCTAGGGAGTTGTCGATTATGTTGCCTTGTTTCATAGAAAGAGTCCATTTTTTCCTTTGGCTTTTTACTTTTTGTGTTTTTAATCATTGATACTTGATTTTATCCTTATTGTTTTCTTTCCAATAAGCATGCACTGATGTTTTTATATTTTTCTTTTAGTTTTTGAAATTATAATTACATAATTTCTCCCCTTCCTTTCCCTTCCCTTACCATTCTTCCCTCCAAACCTTCCCATGTACTCTCTTTGCTTTTTCTCAAATTTGTAGATCATTTTCCTTTAATTGTTGTTATGCATACATATATGATGTTGCATGTACATCTGTAAATATATAAATACAACTTGGTTGGCTATATAAGATTACCTGTATGTATATTCTGACCTTCTCCTATGTCCATGTGTTGGGCACACATTGATTGGATGCTGCCTTTTCTGATAAAATTGAGTGCTGTGACATCCCCTTTAGCTGCTTTTCATCTCATTGTGGTCACTGATTATTGTACGTGTTTTTTGTTTGTTTGTTTGTTTTTGTTTTTGTTTTCCTGAAATTATTTGACTTTTTTCAAGAGCAGCATTTGTCTTGGTTGAGCTTTTATATTTCTCCTTACAATTCAGGTCTTTGTTTCAGATATCTCACTACTTTGTCATTTATTATAATTATTGATCTTCTTAGCCACAATATAATGTTTCTTTACAGACACAATACAAATTTTTCTTTCAAGTCACTTTTGATATGACAGAGATCCTCTGTTTTACTTTGATGCTTACATGCTGTACCTTCTTCCATCATTATACTTCAAACCTTAATATAGTGGTTCTCAACCCTCCTAATTCTGTAACCCTTTAGTGAGTTCCTTACATTGTAGTGATCCCCAACAATAAAATTATTTTGTTGCAATGGGCAGTGGGCATGCCTTTAATCCCAGCAATGGAAGGCAGAGGCAGGCAAATCTCAGAGTTCGAGCCTAGCCCAGTCTTCAAAGAAAGTTCCAGGTGGCCAGGGCTATACAGAGAAACCCTGTCTCAAGAAACAAAAAACAAACAAAACTGTTTTGTTGCTTCTTCATAACTCTTATTTCTCTACTGTTGTGAATCATAAAGTAAATATCTGATATGCCACCCACAGTTTGAGAATACTATATATGTCTCTTACTCCTCTATACACACTGAGAGCACATCTCTGATATATATATATATATCATATCATATTATATACATATACATATACATGTGCATGTACATATACATATACACATCCATACACACACACACACACACACACACACACACATATATATATATATATATATATATATATATATATATCTTTGGTCAAAGGAAGCAGAGCTCATTGTGTTTGTGTGTATGTTTTGTTCACTATATTATTTCTTCTTGATCAGTGTTCTAAGACCTACTCCCTTATCACTTCCTTTGTATTTTAATATGCCTCCTCAGTGACATAGTGAAGAGTATTTCTGGGATTAGAGATCCACATCTCTGACTTGTTCCAACAACAAAGAGCTATACAAATCAAGCATATTTTATAATGTTTGGTACAAATTTGTTTTGTGGCAAAATCTGACCAGATTTCACATTAAGCTACTTCTAATTTTCATTGGCTCCAATTGCCTTGGCATTTAATATGTGTACTACAGAAACATTAATGCATTTGCTTTCAGGATATTGACTAGACTCTCTGGGGCTATTGTGAAATGTGTGGTTTATACATCTCATTTTCTAAGACTCAAATGTTCTAAATGCTTGCACATCTCTCTGAGATTTTCACATAGACACTTTCCAGAATGATTGCCAAATTTTGGGTTCTACTGTGAAATTGTGCTTCTAAGATACTCCGTGTGTTCTAAATAGAACACATGTCCACTGTTTCTACATGCTCTTGACAACACCAGCTATTATCATACAGTAGTCTAATGGTGTTTTTATTCTTTTGTAGGATTATAAATAGAATCTGTTAATGAGCATGTCAGGACAATATAAAATAATAGAAAACAGTCTAAGAAAAAATATTTAAAGCTCTCAAAATCTTTTCTGAAAGACAATAACTTTTAATATTCTGTCTTACTTTTGAATATACTTTTAAAATACCATCATAGAATCCCACATTATTTCATGTACTTTTATTTTCTGGTTTTCATTAATGTTATACTTTAGGCATTTTTTTTTCCTGTTCTCAATGCTCTTTTGGAACATGGTTTAAATAACTATAGACATGTGTTTATTTTTTTTTAAAGATACACCAACCAGGGCTGGTTTCTTAGGCCTGTTACCCTATGTGGAAGGAGATGTTTATTTTGGCTTATTGTTCAGAGATACAGAATCCATCAGGGCAAGAACAAGAAGCTAGATGATCACACGTTTACTCACATCCAGAAAGCAGAGACTGGAAAGAGGAAATGGAGAAAGTCTGTAAACTTCCAGATCCCTCCCAGTGGCATGCTTTCTCTAACAAGGCCCTACCTCCTGAAGCTTCCATGATGTTCCCAAGCAGGACCACCATCTGGGGATTCCATGTTTCAAATACATGAGACTTTGGGAGATATTTCTTATGTGAACCACCATATTCTGCCTTTGGACCCAATAGGCTTAGGGCTACTTCATAAATCAGGATTAATTTAGTCCCGTTTCAAATGTTCTCATAGTCTTCGACAGGTCAACGTTCAAAAGTCCAAAGTCTCTTCTGAGACACAAGGCAGTATCTTAACTGGAATCCCTCATAAAATTTTAAAAAAGCTAAATTGCTTCCTGCATCATACATCCCCATCTTTGGCTGGTTCTACTTCCCCATCTTTGGCTGTCTCTACTCCCCATCTTTGGCTGACTCTATATCCCCATTTTTGGGTGGCTCTACTTCCCATACATAGCTCTCCTTGTCAGATACCTCATGACTCCAGCAATCCTAACATCTTGGGGTTTTCACGACAACCCAGGCTTCAATTCAGTGTCATTCTGTCTTGAAATTTCCTCCACTGAATAAATCAGTCCATTACCCTTTAATTTAGCTCATGTAAGTTCCCAGGGCATGGACAGAACACAGTCAGAGTCTTAGCTAAAATACCACAGAAACAGTATTTAGCCCAGTTGCTAATAGAGGACTTGCTTCCCTCTGGAATATCACAAGCTATGCTGTATATATATCATGTCCAGCAGAGTATTTGTCTGTGTGAGGTAATAAGGAATTCTGATTCAACACAACTCAGTAGCTGGTGTTGGTTCAAACCTCGAAAGACTGACACTGGGCATTTTACTTTAGGCATATTTAAATACAGCACAATTTTGGAAAAAAATGTCCTGCTGTTAATATACTCAGTTCTCTTTGTACACTAAAGCATAAGGCATTACCACATAGAAACTCTTTGTAAAGTGCATATGACCTCATTCATAATGATGGGCTCTATAGACTGACTACATGTGATATCTTAAGCTTATCTGGGAGCAGATCTGGTGTGGTCTTGGTCATACAGAAGGTGCAAAGTCCACCAGGCCATTAACCACCTCCATTCCATTTGTAAAGTACATATGACATTGTCCATAAGAATGGTTCTATATATTTACTGAGAAACATTGCTCAAGAAAAGGATCTAGGGAGGATGACTGAGGTAAACATAAGAGTGAGAAACCATGTGTGGCCAGGCCATAGAGAGATAGGTCAGAGGTCACTAGGCTATTAACCACATCCATTCCCAACCTTCTGGATAGAAAATAGGTCATATATCTTTTCCTTTGGACAAACAACCCTTTGTGATTAACATTCCTTGTTTCCCCCATGCTTTTCTGTGAGCACAAGGACCTCTGATTCCTTATACTGGGTCTCCATCACCCACATCACTCTCAACATCAGACTACCAGGCTCTATTGAGCTTTGCTTACAGTGTCTAGTGGCTTTTCTAGTGTGACATTCCAAAGCCTTCCACAGTACTCCAGAAACCAGCATTTCAGCTTTCATAGGAGCAGCTTCACTTTCCTGGTACAGCTTCTCTATCAGGGACTTTATTGTCACTGTGATAAATCATTCTTATCAAAAGCAACTCAAGTGTAAATGTACAATACAGATTGGAACACATAAAAAGTTTTCATCCTTTTAAAAACATAGTAGTTTATCTGTAGAAACCAAACAACATCTTCCTGCTATAACAATTCAGTATTTATCAAATTAGTGTGTCTTCTAAATTGTGTTAGAATTTTCAGTTTTGAAATTTGCTGTTTGAACTGCTGAACACAGGTGAAAGCTATCAGAGAAAAGTCATGATTGAAAAAAAATGCAGAGAATAATTGACCCAATCCCCATCCTGGTGCATCTACAGCACAACTCCTAAAGCATAACCCCTAGAGCACAACATCTAAAGCATAAGGAACATCTCTAAAAGAAGGGATGGAAAGATTGTAAGGCCTGGAGGATGGGGGCATCTGCTAGGAGGCACTGACCTCTATAAATTACAGGGAAGTTATGGGAGATATCATTCTGTAAATATGTTTCTCTTATTGGTTAATGAATAAAGCACTGTTGGTCAATAAGAAAGTATGATAGGCAGGACTAGGAGACTAGGAGGAAAGAGGAAGGAGTAGGGAGGAGATTCAAGATGGAAGATGGAGAGAGCAGAATGCCAGCCCCTCTTGCCAGTAAGATAAGACCACATGGAAGTACTTAGATTAATAGAAATGGGTTAATATTTAAGACAGAGCTAGCCAATAAGAAATAAAGCAGAGACTTGTGCAGCTCCTTTAAGGGAGATTTTCTGACTCAGCATAAGTGGCAAAAAACCTCAAAGATTTTAAAGAGCTCTGCTAACATTTGAATGGTGTGTATGAGAGCTGGCAATGGCAGTGACCACATCTCCAAGCCGGCAACATGCTGCTGGATGGCAGCGTAGACCAAGGCAGTGAGCATAGCTCTCAGTTCTGGTGGTAAAAGTACCTGCTGCCATCTTGGATAGACTGTGGCTAATATAGCTGTGGCTTTCATTTTAGCAATGTTGTTGTTTACCAGATAAAAAAACTCATGGCCAGAAAAAGATAAAGATTTACAGTAAAGACATATTCACATTAAAAAAACCCACTAAAGGTTTACATAGGCTTGGGAGAGAAAAAGAATAAAATGGTTTTTAAAAGACAGAGAGGAGCTGGGTGTGGTGGCACACCTTTAATTCCAGCACTCAGGAGACAGAGGCAAGCAGATCTCTGTGATTTCAAAGTAAATCTGTGATTTCAAAGTAAAATTACAGAGTTAATTCCAGGACAGATAAGAATTACACAGAGAAACACTGTCTCAAAAAATTAAAAAATAAAAGTAAAGGAAATAGAGTAATAAAAAAGCCACATAAAGATGGAAAGCACAGAGACACTTTGAATACTATATGCTATTCTGTTGTCTTTAAATCGTTTGACTGCTGAGGATTTAACAACTGTTAAAAGAAATACTGCTGAAGTAATTCAATTTATATATTTTAAAAATGCTTTGACTCCAAAATTTAAGTCTAAGGACAGGTTACTGGGGAAAAGGATTTCTATTTTTGTTTCTACGGAAAATGAAAAGCTGTGGATTCCTTCCCGACTAATGTGGTTTGATCAAGCAAGCCCCCCTGAAGCATTGTCCCTGGGCCAAGGCAGTCTTGCAGACCACTACAGCCAGGATTTCTACATCTTCTTAAGATTCCCCATGACATCGCCCCCTACCAGCAGGAAGCAGTTTGGAAAGAACGATGCCCAAATTCCCAAATAATTTTTTATAAATGTTTGTTTTCATTTAAATGGGCTTGGTTACAAATAGTTAATGACCACAACCAGTCTTTTTAAAGGTAAAAAGGGGATTATGGTATAGATATGAATACTTTGTTTTGGAATAGATTTCCATTTATTGATACAATTTAAGGTCAATTTTGTGATATGTATATTTCTCCTTTTGTTTAGATATTGTGTTGGCATAGCTTATTTAGAAAGGTAGTGTATAATTTAATATAGATTATAGATAGTTACCTATAATAATCAAAACCTATAGATAAGTTAGTTAGGATTTCTAGATATACAGAGATGTATTTGAGATGAATAGACATTCTTCAAAACTTTCAAAGACATACAGAATATGGCATTTAAAATGGTTTAGGGTTTTTTCTTGACAGCGAGACATAAATGCTCCTGGCAACACCACCTGTGTCAGAAAGGAAGATAGAATTTGAAGAAACGTGTTAGGAAATTTGCTTTCAATATGGCAAGACTAGCCATTGGACTAGATACTGCTCTTGTCTGGACTGTTTGACTTTATGCTGTATAAACTGGACATGCAGGACCCATAGGAAAGTGACTGCTGATATAAGATGGACATTGCTACAGGGTTCCTGCCTCATGGAAGAGTGTTCCCGACATTCTACAGGACACAGAGAAAATGACTGACAAACTGTCAATACAGTTTAAAGTTTCCTGCTTTGCTGAGGAGTCTGCCAGACACACTATGGCCTATAGGCTGAAGATGAAAGATTACAAAAGAACTTCGGGTGACTGACCAGGCAGTGAGATGTCTCTGTCATTTCTAGAATTTATGTATTATCCTCCTGTAGTCTTTGATGGAGTTGAAGACAGATAGTTATGGTTATAGTTTTCCTTAGTTAGGATTAAAGATAAATTACATATAAGACTTTAGACTCAAAGATAGGATAGATGATGGAAATTTTCTTTAAATCTTACTAAATGTTAATGGACTGGACATTGTTAACTATGGTTCTTATTTGGTAACTGTTTTGTTATATATTTTGCTATGTTAAGGTTAAAACCTTTCTTTATATTTTAGACAGAAAAGAGGAGATGGTGGGAGATGTCATTCTGTAAATATGTTTCTCTTACTGGTTAATGAATAAAGCACTGTTGACCAATGGGAAAGCAAGATAGGTGAGACTAGGAGACAAGGAGGATTCCAGAAGTAGTAAGGAGGAGTCAAGATGTAGAGACCTGAGACAGCAGAATGCAGGCCCCTCTCTCCGGTAAGATGAGACCACGTGGAAATACTTAGATTAATAGAAATGGGTTAATATTTATAGATATGGGTTAATATAATAAGACAGAGTTAGCCAATAAGCAATGATAATAACAGGCCAATAACTTTGTATCTAATACAGCATTTCTGTGTGTTATTTGGAGCTGGTGTGGCAGTGGGACCAGCTCTTAACTGGGAAGCTTTACCCACATATTCTAAACAATGTGATGGCCTAAACAAGATCTGAATAATGACAACTGTAGTTGGTGTGCTAAAATGGATGGAGGAAATCTCATAAGCCTCATTCCTAAATGAAGAGCTCTAGGCAATCAAGAGAGGGAAAATGGCTACTAAGAGAGGGAAAATCCATTTTCTCCAGAAATGGGGGCCCTGATAGATTATCTGGTCTTAATTGGTTATCCCTAAACACATGTATATATGAACAACACTAAGTGGATCATAGTGTGTCATATATTATATATAATTTATATATAAATATAACAGTAATAATTAAAGAATTCACTGTTGATTTGAAAAGGGGTGAGGGGTATAGGTGGAGTTGGAGGGGGAAGAGGGAAGGGTGAAAATTATGTAAATACAGTACTCATATGTGATAGTCTATAAAAACCCCAAACAATAAAATTAAAATAATATTAAATGAATTTTGGTTTGGGATTAGGACAGAATTTTCAATAATTTCTGAAATGGTCCTGAATACATTTATGCCATTTTGCACTGCTTATGCAAGAGTTGTCAGCATTGATGGTTATAAAATGAAATTATTGATTAACAATGAAAAGCATTGAAGATGCTCTATGTCTTGCAGTAGTGAGTGTTCAGCCAATATTAAATCATTTATGTAAAAATAAGTCTGTTCACTTCATGTATATGCACACATGCTATGTCTTTAATAAGTGGTAAAATCATGTGGACATCGAGGAGTTGCTTTAAAATAAATTTACTTATAATTGATTACTATTATCAATAGATTTTGGGTTTTATGCTAACTTTATATACCTGCATGCCAGAGGTCATTAAAAATGTTCATGTACAAAAGGGGCTGTGAGTGGAAAATGTTTAAGAAGTCCTGGGCTAAGGTAGCTCTCACCCTTCTGCTTTCCTAATGCAGTGACATAATGTCACCAAAGTGTTGCCTGTGACACATTCCAGGTTCTTGTTGTTATTGTTATTTGGGTCCATTTGCCTGATTTGTTGTTTTACTTTATTATTATTTAAATTTTCTAAAAAGTTGAATTGTAGGTGAAGGTCATGAATAATGCATTAACTCTCCAGTTGTCCTGTGCATATTTTCTATACTTACCTTATCAGGGTAAGTGGGACACTCAATTACTACCCCAGGCTTCGCAATGCACTGTCACTGGTAGGGCTTATGGACAATCACCACTTCTCTCCTTTTAGAGACACATCATATCAGTTAGAGATCTTTGTCTCAGTTTCCACACCTGAAAAAACAGAGATGTCACTGCCTCATAGCTTCCCCTTGACACAAGAGAGAGTGAATGGGAAATCCCTGTAAACAGAGCCCGTGGTTCTCAACTTTCCTACTGCTGTGGCCCTTTAATATATAATTCCTCAAGTTGTGGTGACCCCCTAGCATAAAATTATTTTTGTTGCTGCTTCATAACTTCAATTTTGTTACTGTTACGAACTTTAATGTAAATAAGACCATGTTTTCTCATGATCTTAAACTACCCCGTGAAGGGGTCCTTTGACTCCCAAGTTGAGAACTGCTGATGAGCCATTTAGTGGATCAGGCCTTGAGTAAAAGACCAGGGGGATCTTTCACCACTAGATGGCAGGGTAGCGGTATGGAGCTTGCCCATGTCATGCTGTACCCAGTTGACCTTAACTACACCCCGACCAACACCTACTCCTTTCTCCTTCATTTATCCACCCTTCCAGCTTTAGCTTCTTAGCCTCCAAGACCTCTAGACTGGTGTTGAGGTGTTCTTTCCTTTCAGATGTCAAGGGAAGAACTTTTGGTGGTGTGACACCAAGAGGAGCCTGAGTTGGGGCTCCTTGTTAAGGTGGAGAATGAAGCATCTCCAGCATCTGGGAAATAGTCTCACATTGAGACTGTCTCATTGGATTTTGGGTAGAGTTTTGGTTTACTGCAGACTCTAAAGTGCCTTTTCCTTTCTATGTGGAGGGGAGAATGACAGACAATTTAGAAGGTAAACTCTTAATTGAAATCAATACAGTAAAGATATATAATGCATAGTTACTTTCTTGTTTGCTGCTGTTAGATGACATACAACATTGGAGGAGGGCAGGGCAGTGATGAAAGTACATCAGACTGCCTTCTGTCTTTCCAAATAGGAAAAGAGATTACCTTTCTTAGATGTACAAAACAATAAATGTAAAAAGTCTTTATAGTACAGCCAGTGTTAGCAAGTCTCCCTTAGACATTGCTTTTCTTTGTGTGCTTCTTTAAAATCCATGACCTATAGGGTTATGTTTTTAGATGAATTTGCCTTCAGTTTGCTATATTAACAAGAGGAAGTAGATCCAGGGGCAGGATTGTATGGGGCCATGACAATGGACACTTCAGAAGATGAGAGATCAGAACCTGTGATTGCATCCATGGATCATATGTGCCTACAAAGAGGTGGAGTAGTGTATACTTGAGGATTATTAGCAGATTAAATCAGATAATATGTATTTAACTTTTAGCTCAGAGCACTCCACCAATGTTGTTATTACTATAGTATGTCTCATGAATTCTAGATGCTAGAATTCTGCAGACTTGGTTATTGCTCTCAGGGATCTTAAGTTTGGTAGAGACACTGTTAACTGAAAACAATAATGGTGTGTATAGTAAAGACACTGACATGAAAAAAATCAGGGGTAGGATGTTTGTTTGGAGAGCAAGGAACGGAGGGACACAAGCTAGTGCTCTGACTAGGGGGGCTTTCCAGAGACAATGCTGTTCTAGTGTGAGACCTGAATAAAGAGTAAGGGATGTGGATCAGAGGCATGTAGAATTTCACACATGGAACACATGGCTGAAGATCCAGAACTGGGACCAAGCAGAACAAAGTGCTGAAACGCAGGTTATTTGTTGGAGGATAGAATCTCTGTGGTCCCTGGATGGTGATGAGGCTACAGGGTTGGCAAGGAAAAGGAGAGTGGAAAGTTGTGGGCTTCAGAGAGGCATCTTACCACTGTTTGAGGCTGGTACTGACTATGCTGAAGTTTCCAGTTCAGATCTGCAGAGTTCACAGAATGGTGTTGCTGTAGTCAACTTTTATTGAATTTGGTAGCAAACTGAACATGCTGTTAACACCTCCACACTAAATCATGTGCCTCAGTCAGAATGTTTTGCTTCTTTACTTACAATTTTTCCTTTTCTCTTTCTCTGAAGGACCAAAGTGATACAAAAGTTAAAGAGAAGGGGAGGAGAGGAAAGCATATGGGACTAGGAAGATTGAGTAGGGGAGGAATAGATGAGGCAAAGAGAGGGGGGGGGCATAAAAGAGGGAGCCATTATAGGTTTGAAGAGAAAACTGACTCTAGAGAAATGTTCAGAGACCTCCAAGACTGACTCCAACTAACAATTTGAGCAACAGTGGAAAGGCTACCATAAATACCCTTCCCTGATAATGAGATCGACAACTAACTTATCCACCATTATAGAACCCTCATCTAGTAGCTGATGGAACAGAAGCAGACACCCACAGCTAAACACTGAGCTGAACTGGAATCCAGATGCGAGAGGGAGGACAAGACCAGGCTACAGAAACCCACAGAGACAGCTGACCTGAACATGGAGGAGCTAATGGGCCCTCAGACTGATAGCTGGGAAACCAGTATTGAACTGACTTAGACCCTCTTGAACATGGGTCTCAGTTAGAAGGCCTGGGCAGTGGACCTCTGACAGTGGAACCAGGCTGTATCCCTGGTGCACAAAAGGACTTTGGGAGCACATTCCCCATGGAGGGATACTCCCTTAACCTAGAGGCAGGAGGGAGGGCCTAGTCACTACTCCAAATGACTTGCTAGATTTAGATCTAGGCATCACCCTCCCTGTGGAGTGGGGGGAGGAATGGAATGGGATGGGATGGGGAGGTTGGAGGGCATGAGAGAGAGAGGGAACTTGGATTAATATGAAAAATAAGAAATAATAATAATAAATATATATTAATATGAATATACCCTATGAAATAAGTCTATTTTTAATTAAAGAAAAAAATTAAAGAGGTATTGGTCCTGAATTCTTTCTTATCTGTTTGTTGTTTACATATAGGAATCCTACTGGGTTTTCTTTGTTGATTTTGCATTTTGCTACTATAAATTCTTTTTGATTAAAATGTTTATCAGTGCTAGACGTTTCCTGGTGAAGATTTCGGGGTCTTTTATGTATAAAATCATATCATCTACAAATAAAGATCCTTTGACTTCTTCCTTACTTATTTGTAGCCCTTTGTTCTCCTTTAGTTGTCTTATTGCTCTAGCTAAGACTTCAAGTACTGTGTTGAATACATATGGAAGGAATGAACAGCCTTGTTTTGTTCCTTATTTTAGTTGGAAATGCTTTGAGTTTCTCTCCATTTAAGTTAACATTGGCTGTGGGCTTGGTGTAATTGCCTTTATTATGTTGAGATTTGTCTTTGCATCCCTATTCTTTCCAGGACTTTTATTATGAAGGCATGTTGGATTTTGTCAAAGGCCTTTACTGCATCCAATGAGATAATGATCTTGTGGGCTTTTGTCTTTCTGTCTGTTTATATAGAGGGCTACATTTATCAATTTACATATGTTGAATCATTCTTGCATCTCTGGAATGAAGCTTACTTGATCATGGTGGGTGATCTTTTTGAGTGTTCTTAGATTTGGTTTGAAAATGTTTTATTGAGAATCTTTCTTTATAAGGGATTTTGATCTATAATTTCCTTTTCTTTCTTTCTTTCTTTCTTTTCTTTCTTTTTTTTTTTTTTTTTTTTTTTTTTTTTTTTTTTTTTTGTTCTGTCATTGTGGTTTTGGTATCAGAATAAATGGCCTTGTAAAAAGAGCTAGGGAATTTTCCTTCAGTTTCTCTTTTGTACAATAATTTGAGGAAGATTGACATGAATCCTTCTTCAAAGATCTGGTAGATTTCTGCACTGAGTCTATATGGCCCTGGGCTTTTATTGGTTAGGAGACTTTTAATTACGGCTTCTATTTCACTACTATTTGGGGGGTCTGTTTAAATTGCTTATTTGGTCTTGGTTTAACTTTGATAGGTTATATATCAAGAAATTTATTACAGTTTGGGATACAGGGTGTGTGTGTATGTATATATGTGTATGTGTGTGGGGTGTGTGTGTGTGTGTTTTGGAGGGGCTGGAGAATGAAATTGGGTGGGCAGGGATATGGTAAGAAGGATCTCTGAGGAGTTGGGGAAGGGGGAAACATGATCAAAAGATATTCTATATCTTTTTAAATAAAAAGTAAGACTTAGGATTAAGACACATGGTCTGAGGCACTGAGAAAAATACATAAGACTGTCTGTAGCTGGGCATAAGATAAGCTAGACAGAATTGGAAAGATACAACATTGGGCAAGTGATGGTAGTCTGGATGGCATTGAAGCCCTTGAGGAATCTATGCAATGACTATTGCCTTTCTATTTATCTTGCTTCTAATGCAGCTAATTGTGACAGGCTAAATTGTAAGTGATGATGCCTTCTAATTTGACACCCCCACCTGCTTCAGACCATCTTGTAGGCAAGGAGTTAACTAAGAACAAATAAAGCTACATCTTGGTATCTACTAGAACAAAGAGTTTAGAATATATAATGAATAACACTGGAGACTCTGGGAAGGTCAGAGGATAGTTAATACTGGCTAAGTGACCAACAGATAGCAGACAGTCAAGGTCAATAACTGGTAAGACCACTTTCAAAGATGAACAAAGGATATATTAGTCATTCCTAACTGGGTGGGCAGTGTAGGACCAGTAGATGAGCACCTCTCTAGTTGGGCCACAGGGACAGGCACAGAGTCTTTGTGCCCTCTATTGACCCAGTCCATTATAGCTCAGAGAATTTACTAACCCCTATAGAGATTATCTCAGCTTTTGTCAGGTTTCTATCATAACCCTATAGAAAGCTCCTGACAAAAGAGTTTGGTAGCTGATTCCTCTCTTGGAAACACCTCCATTTGTAATGTGTTGAGTTCATATGATTTACAGTTCCCTTCTCAGGAACAAACTCTGACCCAGTTGTGGCCCCATGACTGCAGGCATGAGGTAAAGCCTAGGAGGAATGTCTACCAAGCAAAATGAGGTCACAGGAGCAGAGGAATTCAGAAGGAAGAAGTCAGATGGGGGCAGGTCAAAGATATTATCTGTATGGAAGAATGGAAAGAAGGATTCTGATAAGGGGGGGGGGTCAAAGATACTGTTTGTTCAAGTTCTGCTTGCAGTACTATCTCTAGTAGCTAGCTAAACAATATGAGCCCAGAATCTTGTGTCTCTGTCTACCATTCCCCTCCTTTCTACTCCATCTGATGCCCATGGTTGTAATGGTTATGGCACTAAGGAGTTCCTTTTACTTAATTTCTCAGTTTTCCTCAGTGTCTCATGTTTCTGTAATTATTAATAACCTATGCTTTTGTTTTATATACTTCCATGGGTGTACATATTTAATTTCCATTGTTTCAAGACAGCACAGTACACTGTTCCAGGTCAATTATCAATGACCACGTGTGTTCAGCATCTTAGGTCATTGTGACTCACACAGCTGGGATATGAGTGGTCCCTTTACAATTCAAAACTATTCAATGACTTCAGGAGCTGCTAAGAAAATTGTGTATTCTGTAAGATGTAATGGTACATGTATATCCATTAAATCCACTTGATCTATGGTATACTTTAACTTAACCCTTTTATTGTAGTTATAGTTTGGGATGATCTTTCTGACTCTCAAGTGGGGTAGTGAAGTCATCCACTATTAGTGTATCAGGACCTATCTGCGTTTCTATGCCTAGTAGCATTTGTTTTTATTAAATTATAGGTCCCAGCATTCAGTACATATATATTTATAATTGCTAGATCATCTCAAATAATTATTTCATTTATTAGTATGAAATAGATCTCTTTATCACTTGTAATTTTGCTTTGAACTCCACCTTACCAAATATAATAGACACACCAGCTAATTCTCTTGATTCATTGATATTTTTTTTTGACTCATCTGACCCTCTGTCTATGGATGTCTTTGTCAGTGAGACAAATTTTCTTGAAGTCAATAGATAAATGAACATTGCTTTTTATTTTATTTTACATATTTTATTGATTC
Source organism: Phodopus roborovskii (assembly GCF_943737965.1). Classification (NCBI taxonomy): domain Eukaryota; kingdom Metazoa; phylum Chordata; class Mammalia; order Rodentia; family Cricetidae; genus Phodopus; species Phodopus roborovskii. The sequence continues at coordinate 13,820,922 of NW_026126525.1, forward strand.
TTAGGGAATTTCAGATCATACACCCCAGTTCCAATCATTTCTCATTCACTCGTGTGAAATAAAAGAAAAGAAAATAAAGAATAAAAACAAAACCAGCCCATCTTGCCAGCCCCTCTGGGTATCTGCTCCTCCAGTACCATTCCTCTCTTCCATCTTTCCTGCCTCTCCTTACATATCGCTAGTTGTGGTGGCATTGTACGTGCTTTATGTCATGCAGCATATCCTTTTCCCCAAACAGCTTTACTGGCAAAGGTTCATTACAATGAGTCATTGATCTGGTTCAGGGCCTCTGGCTTCTGCTACACCATTAATACTGGATCCTCCCTCTCATATATCCTGCTGTTATGCCTGAGTCATAGAGATCCTGAGGCCATTGTTCTACAGGACTGGCCCTTTCACATACTCCAGTAGCTCATAGATGGGGTAGATGTTGGGATGGACCAACTCCAAGCTCTAAATCTGGGCTTGGGTCATAGTTGAGTTGGTCAGCCTAATAGCTCTCCCATGTTGCCTAGGTGAGGGGCAGAGCCAGCTCTCCTATGTGGGCATTGTTTTTTAAAATTTAAACAGTTAAGTCTGAGATGGAACCTCTTATGTTTAAGGTTGTTATGGAGTGAGATTTCACTCCCTTTCTTTTTGCTTGGTGTTTATTGGATATCTGGTTTGTTTATTCTTTTCTTTCTCTACAGTTTGTAATAGAGCTTTGTTTGCTGTACTGTGTACTGTGTACTGTGTTGGATGTGATAGATTGCTTCCTAGCTCTTTGTTCAGATACTCCTCTCAGGAAATAGTTTTCTGTATTCTCACAAATGCAAACAAAGGTGATGAAGTTGAAGTGTCTTCACTCTGGTCCTTGAGAATCAGAGACATTAAGTATATTCAGGCATGGTGATGTTACTTGAACCTGTAAAGTCTTGTGCTGTGATTTATGCTAGCACTGATCCTGTATGGGGCAACTGTTCTATGCTTCTCTTAGGTTGGTTGCTTCAGTGTGTGTGTGTGTGTGTGTGTGTGTGTGTGTGTGTGTGTGTGTGTGTGTGTGTGTGTTTCAGGAACCTCTGACTTCAGGTTCAAGGCTATCAAAGTCCAGAATCATCCTCATCCTTAGCCATGAGGTGGCTCCTCAGGCACCAAGAACATGAAATGCCTCTTTGCCTTGGCTCTGCCCTATGGGGGCTGACTTCTGTTACATTCACTCTTTGGCTTGTCAGCAACTAGCCCTCTCACTCTACAGTTGCCTCCCACATTAGAGCTGGTTGAATTCTGGTTCCCTGACTTTCATTTGTTCTCTTTCTTAGATTCTTAGGTGTAACTAACATGTTTCTTCTTCAGGTGCCAGCAGCCACAGCATTTGGCTAGGGAACTGGCCCTCCATTGCTAACTCTTCTGGCTAAAGAAATGTCAGCCAGTGTAGCAACTGGACTTGAAACCTCTGAGAGTTGTGTGCCTGTCCTGTGGCTGGGATCACCCATCTCCTGTGCCATGGCTGAATGGATTAGCTTTTGGATGAAGCATCTGCTTGTTCTATTCCTGCTGATGAGCTGTGTGGCTGGAGCCGTGTTCAGCTTGGCTTCTCTATCCATTGATTAACCCTTGGCTTTTCCTCTAACTGCTTTGAAAAGGTTGAAGATCCTCTTTGCCTTTGGAATATAGTTTGTCTTCCCCTTAGCATTTTTTTTTTCTTCCTAGGTCACGCATGGGCAGTTTTCAGTCTTCCATCTGCTAGTTGAAAGAATGTATGTAAGCGATCTAGCAGACAGTTTCAGAGGGTTAGTCCATGACCATCATGGTGGGAAGGCAGGCATGTCACTGGAGCAGTGGCTGAGAGGTACATCATGATTCACAAGTTGAGAGTAGAGAAAGAGAGGCTAGGTCTGTTATAGCCTTTTGAAACCTCAAAGTCCACACCCAGTGACACACCTCCTCCCACAAGGCCACACCTCCTAATCCTTCCCAAAACAGTTCCACCAACTAGAGACCAAGCATTCAAATATATGAGTCTATGAGGGCCATTCTCATTCAAATCACTCCAGGGAGGAAAGGCTTATTTTGGCTCTTAATTCAGGGCATACAGAAGGGAGGCATGTCTGAAAGACCCTCCTCTCTGTGGCGGTGGGAGGCTGCTTGCTACGATCTTGGTGATAATGGGAGAGAGGTGAATACTGGTACTCATTGAAACCGATGCTAGTGAGGGTAGATGAAAAGCTTGTGGCAAGTGAAATTTTAATTCCTAAACAGATGGAAATGAGATTTCCAGTCTTTCCTCCTCCCTTTCTAAAGTTTATGAGCTGATATAATTAGGAAATAAATAAATGGGATATTTGCTTTCCAGCTAAACCCTATAAGAACACAATAACGCTCTAGAGTTATAACACCATTTAATTTTGATAAACTAGGAATCCACAAGCTCTCTACTCTCAGAAGGACATCTCTTCATCAGCTACTAAAAGCAGAGATGGCCAACACAAATGAATGCTGTGTCTATTCTGATGTATTCTTACCACAGGGACAAACAACCCAGCTACATTCTATGATTAATTTGGAATGCACTTTGCAATTAACTCAGACTTCAAAGACAAAAACTCCACTTAGAGTTAGAAGTTCAGCAGAGGCCATTTTGAATGATGTGACAGACAACAGAAGCCTTAAGATGTTCTGGGGGAGCGTTCATCATACATAGCATATTTCAACAGTACAGAACAGTTATTTTCTCTATTCCAAGATTCATTTCTGAGTAGTGGCTGGCAGTGGTTTGGTGGAGGTGGAATTAAACTGATTCTACAAAGGAACAAGTAGAACTCACACCTTTTGTGTAGCCTGTTAATAAGAACCCAGAGAAGGGCATGCAGACATGGTCTTTGGGTAGGCTGTACATTTAAACAGAGATGTTTAAGCAAAAATGAAGAAGTTATACTCCACATGGAGTAATACGTATTGGCCCTTTCACTATCCACCATGACTTACAGCCATGTTTACCTTTCTCTTGAAATGTACATGCTTGTGATAGCATAATTATATTGTATTTTGTTTTCTGTTAAAGGTGATATCTGTGTCTCTTCAGAACTTACATTTCAATCTTTGAAAGCTGCTTTGGGATTTCACCTTTTTATAAAATGAAAAGAAATATCAAGGAATAAAAGTAGCCTGAACCCCAGTAGAACTCTGAGAAGCCATGCTTGCGGTCTAAAGCACATAAAGTTATTTTTAATCAGTGAGCGAGGATATTACCATATAAGGGAGTTACATAATTCAGATACAAATTAATTAGAGCCTGTTATCTTCCAAAGCTCTACTTTCCATGCTAACTCTCTTTCTTGCCTTTCTCTGGCTTTGTCTCTGCGTTGCCTGAGTAACAATCCTGATCCATGTAATGAGCCAGGCTGTGTAATTTTCACTCCCACCATATCAGGGTCACAGTGCTAAGATTTCCTCTGAACCTTTCAATTGTAGGATACTAAATATTCTCCACTGTTCAGATATCATTCCTGTTTCTTAATATTAGAAATGAAGTCATTGAAATCCAGAGGCATGAAGTGAGTTGCTCCCATCCACAGAGGGTTTGACAGAGCCAGTCTCAGAAAGCTACCCCTCATTTCCTGTGCCATCTTCCTCTACTCTCCCCTCCACTCTGCCCATAATCTCCCCTACACTCTGCCCCTACACCCCCTCCATTCTGTATCCCTTCTCTACTGTGCACGTCATTCACAAGTTCTTTGCTTTTTCTTTCCTCACCATGTGTGAACAGTGATGTCTAGAAGACATTTATTTAACTTCTTATAAATACATTCTAAACTATAGGTACACAAGGGGACCTCCTGAACAGAACCCTACTTGTTCAGAAATTGAAATCACCAATTGACAAACTGGATCTCTTAAAACTAAAAAGCTTCTGCATGGCTGAAGAAACAACTGATCAAGGGAAGAGGAAGCCCACAGAATGAGAGAGGATATTTGTCAGCCATACAACTGGCAGAGGATTAATGTCCGCAATATAGAAAGAACTCAAAAAAATCAGCAAACAACAACAGAAGCAAAACAACAAAAACAAATGAGCCATTCAGAAAACATGCTTTGGGTCTGAACAGAACATTCTAAAAAGAAATAAAAATGACTAAGAATTATCTCAAAAAGTCCATGATCCCTAACAATTAAGGGAATGCAAATTAAAACAGCTTTGATATTTTATTGTACCCCAGTACAATAAATGGCAAAGACCAACAAAACAACTGACAATATATGCTGGAGGTGATGTGGAGAAAACTCGCCCCTCATTCACTCACAGTGCAAACTGGTCTGGTCATTCTGGAAATCAATGCAGAGAAACCTCAAAAAGCTAAAAATACCATATGATCACTCCTTGCCAAGTGACCATACTACTCCACATCTTACTTTACAGATACTTGCTCAGCCATGTTCACTGCTGCTCTGTTCACAAGAACTAGGATATGGAAACAACTTAAGTTCATTTCAGTATACATAAAGATAAAGAAAATATGGCACACATGTTTTATGGAATACTAATCAGCTGTAAAGAAAAATGATGTCAACATCAAGTGCTCAGTACTGAAGACACCATGCTCTTCAGACAGGACCAAAAAGATATGATTTAGATCTGACATGAATGCTTCCTTCTCAGGGACTAACTTTCATGGTACTAGAAGGTGAAATAGAAACTTTCAAGGAAGGAAGCAACCAATAGTCTTACCCAGATATAAAGTCTATGAACCACAACAATGACCAGCATTGCATGACAATCCTAAGGGTTCCATAGTGGCATGCGTGCCTTGGTGGTAATCAACAGCTTGCCAATTGGACCTAACACTCATTCAATAAGAAGGAAAACATGCCTGGTACTAGAAACCCAGCCAGCTTCCTGGGGCTCATGAAGTCATGGATCTTGAAGATAAACCTACAAACTACCACTTCACTAACTATATTCTAAATACTTACTTTTATGTCCACAGATACATGTAGTCTATACTCCTCATGAAGGAAACCTCCCTTTGCAACAGGTGGGGAGACCATTACAGAAAACCATGACTGCTCAAAATGCACAGAACGAGAGATCATGAGGAACCCATCCCAGCTGATACATCTGCAATACAGTTCCTGCCTATGGCTCAAGGATCATTGTAAGGCTGTAAAAAGTAGAAGAAGAAGTTTGCTGTGAGACTGTGTCTCTTGGAAATATCAGATGACACACCCATGAAGTCTGGTCAACATGGCTGCCTAAACAAGTCCTGAACAGGGACAGTAGCAATGGGCATGCAAACATGGAAGCAGGGGGAGTTCATGGGGCCTCAACCCTTGACAGAGAACTACAAGCGACAGGAGAATGCTGAGAGTGTTAGAAATGGTCTTCCACAATGAAGAGCCCCAGAAGTAGCTATATAATACCAAGTGATCAGCTCAGTAACATTATATGTACTGAGCATGTAATAGTTGAAAGAGAGAGAGAGTGAAACAGAGAGTAAAACAATGATTAAATTTGAGCTAGAGATAGAGGGGATTGCATGGGAAGAGTTGGAGGAAAGAAAGGTAATTTCAAAAATAAAAATTATTATAAAAACATAACACAAACACACAAACAATCTGTGTTTATTCTTTGACAACAGTTAATAGTATGACTTTCAAAAGGGATTTATACCCCATGCATGGTGTCTCCTGACTAGAGTATAAACTGGACTAGACCCCACTTAATACATCCTTTTGAAGTGATTCTGAAATTAGTTTAAATTAAATAGAGTACTAAATATTGCCACTGTGTTTGCTATAGCTTCATCCTATTATGTGTGTACCATATGGTTATGTGGCTTCCAATCTATTTTACCTTCCCAGCTTTTGGATAGTTAGCAAATCATTTAATTTCTCTATGCATAAGATGAAGACAATATTATTTCCTATCTGATGATTATAGTAAGGATGAAATAAACTACTATATACACAGCATTTTGGATGGTATCTGGCACACAGCCAATATGGTTATTTTTATAGTATAAGCCTTATTTTCTTAAGGCATCAATATCAGAAACATATTTACTTATGTTGTACTGATGTCATTTACTGATGTGTATCATATACATGCAAAAATAGAAATTAAAGCTTATGAAGTAATTTTGGATGCCAAAAGGCTGTCTTTCATGTCTCCACTGCTCAGACACCACTGACCTAATTCCTTTTTTTTTTTTTTTTTTTTTTTTTGGCTGTGTATTTTGTGTATTGCCTCCTACTGTATTTCCCAGTCTACTATCAACTGACAAATGACAACTTCTTTCCATGTATCGCTGTAATTCCTCATGTACTAATATGTCAACTTTTATCAACTTCAGTTGCCTAAAGTGCTGATAATCCCACAACATGTATCTTTGGTAATTAAGAATCTTTCATCACCCCATACCACTATAGTTATCCTCTAAGAATCTGTTGTAAGCTGGAACAAATTACATTTCATGTTCAGTGGCTAGGATTTTTCTTTTCAGTTGCTTGAATCTGAAGATGGAATTAGCTTTTTCAGTATCTTTGTTTGTTGCAGTGTTTGGTTTGCAGATGGAAATGCATGAAGGAATTTTATATTCTTCAGTTTGTCATTTGAGGATATACACATGGACCTAGTTATCACAGGGAACCAGTGACATTCCAGGAAGGGATGGGTTCTTCTGTATGTCACAATCTCCAATATGCTGCAGAGCAGATGTTTAAAGTGAAGGTTATCTTTGGGTTGTTCTTTCATGCTTCTTGTGTTATTTTTCTCAATTTTTTATGCGGTTATGAAAGTAGTTGAGGGATCTCCAAGATGATAAGCTACTGTGAAAACTCAAATTCATTCTTAACTGAAGCTTTGAAGTATTAATCACTTCTTTTTATTGTGAAGGGAACGAAAGTGCTTACCAAGTTAAGATAAAATGCATTGTTTTGATAAACATAAATTTATCATTGGAATCAAGAAATAGTTTGTTCCATAACTTGTATAAACCAGGACTTTAAAAAATTATTAGATATATATTGGGACAGTTCTAAGGTTATTCTAGAGTTCACTTACTGCTTCATAATAAAATTCTGCCATGTTGCTAAAAACATAAGGGTGAAAAGCATAAAGGAGGGTTGTTTCTGAGAATGACTTGGGAATAGCTGCTGAAGAAATTAAATTCAGGTGTGATCAAGAACTTTTAATAAGTCTACTTAAGGGTTAGTGGAGAAAAGAAAAGAAATTGCCCCACACCTAGAGTTGTTCCCTACAAGTATAGTCATTGGAGGACATCAGAGGGCTAGCCACTCCAGGTTGTCATAGCTCAAACCTGGGACAAAAGGCCAACAGTTTAGCATATCAAAGCATAAACATCCCTTAGTTTCTACATGTTTGGAGTCTTCCTGTCTGATATGTGATGCCTCCTACTCCAAATCCTCCAGTCTAGGGCCTGGGCTGCCCTTCTCACAGCCACTCTTCCTTATATGTCTCAGTCTGGCCATATTCACTATGGACTCACCCAGATGTCTCTGCCTGTAGCTGTGCTTTCCCTCATATCTACAATAAACCTCCTCCACCAACCTAGAAGCAGTCATGACCTCCTTTTTATTTCTCTTCTTTCATTCACAGGTCTTATCTTTGAAGAGTCCCCAAGTGTTAGCTTGCTCAGGCAAGTGGGAGTAAACCCTACCATAGTTGCTGATTTTGGTCCAGCGCTTTACTTTCCATTTAGTTTCTGCCCTATTAACAGTTATAGAGCCTGTTATTATATATTCACAATTCATTATTCATGCTTAGCCCATCTGGTTAGAGAATAATAGCATTAGAATAGGTTTCACTTTCAAGGTTAATGTATGATCATGGTTAGTTTTATGCCAGTTTGACCATGTATGGCTCCAGGGTTTTGGTCAAACACAAGACAGGTTATTGTGAAGGAGTATTTTTATAACTGATTATTATTATTAAAGTAGGAAAGCTCAAGTCAAGCAGATCATCCTTCATGACCCCTCTTCCTATCAGACAGGTCCCCTGACAAAGAAAGCAGTCTTCAAATGGTTTTCAGGTTCAAGACTGAAAAGAAATGCTGGCTTTCCTCTGAATATCTAGCCTGCCGGACTGCACATTTTAGGGCTTTTAGTCTCTATAGATATATGAGCCAATTTTCTTCTCTTCCAGAGATCTCTGGTTCAAATAGTACATGAACATTCATTCACTAGTTATGACTATATATGGTGAAATTTTTATCTTTAAGTGGCCACCCACTCTGCTTTTCTTTAAGAAACACTGTTGAGCTCTCCTTCCTGATATCCCTACACATGAGAAGTAGCCTCCTGCCTCACTTCCATATCCCAAAGCTACTCTGGCTCCTATGCCATGCTCACCATGGTGACATATCCTCAGATGACAAGCCCACATAAATCCTTCCTCCATTAAGTTGCTTCTGGTTGGCTTTTGGATCTGAGGATGAGCAACAGAGTCAATTGAGGCGTGAAAAGAGAAAGTATGGAGAAAGTGCTCAGTGTTACTGGAAGGTTTGGGGAGCCTCACACTGGGTACCATAGATTACTGTAGAAATCAGGGTTCTCTTCCATAGGTTCCTAGTCTCACTAATAGAAGAACTGAGCAAACATACTTAAGAGGGAGCTTGATGACTATTTCCTTTGAGTCATAAAATAACATGGAAATAAACTTGTAAATCTCCATAACACCCTGGAGGATGGGGAGGGAGAGGAGGAAGAAAAGCATGCTGTTCATAAGCACCATATGACAGAGGGAGAGGGAGAAGGAGAGGGAAAGCAGCTTCCCCAAAAGAGTAGAAATGCCCAGGTCATCAGAAAAGGCATGGCCTAGCTCTGGGAAAAGGAAAAAAGAAAAAGAAAAAGAAAAAAAAAAAAAAAAAAAGAAAGAAAAAAAGAAAGGAAAAACAATGCTCTTTTGGGTAGGCTTCACCAATTGCTTGGGGGAGAGGTTTCTGGGAAGGAAAGTATGTTATGTCACTTGGCTAATTATTCCTCCTATCCTTTTAGCTTGGCTTTAGGTGAATCACCCTTCCTGAGGGCTCCTCTCATGACCAAGTATTGGGGAAGCCCAGCTGAATTAACTCTAAAGGGAGGGGACTGAAGTGTGTAACATTCTGAGCTTGGGAGCATATCAGAATGATGCATTGTCTCTTACCTTACCCAAGTAAGGCAAAGTCAGAGGTCAGTTTGGTTCTTTTGACCAGGATGAAATAATATTCCATTGACAAGTCTCAGTGAGCTCTGATATCTAACTTGAGTGGCTTCCAAGTCTATGGCAACAAAGTGTGTTATATACTTGTATAAAAATAGCCTTATGAAACCCAGTATATGCACAATATATATATGCTAATTTAAAAATATTATTAATAATGAAAATTGGTACTTGAAAGTGGGTCTGGTGTTGTGATTGGCCTTGAAACCTGGTTTGTAGACTTTTAGGAGGGAAGTAGGGTCTGGAGCTGCACATACAAGCAACTCTAGGACTCGGGAAGTAGAGCTTTTTGCTTGCTTATCAGTTGAGACAGTGTCTCACTGTGTGCCTCGACTATCCTGGAACTCTCTATACAGAAGGTAGTCCTTGAACTCACAGAGATAAGCTCACTTCTGCCTCCTGAGTTCTAGGATTAGAATTGTTAGCCACCATACTCAGCTGTAAGTGGAGCTCAGTGGGATATTCTCATGGGAGTGTTGAAGACTAGAAGACATAAGGCATGTGGATAGGGAAGTCATGTTCATGAGAGTTCTAAGGGGGAAAACAATTCTTCCAGGAATTATGCTAGAAGCCATTTGTGTTATATTCTGGTAAAGAAACTGGCTACAACTCCATCCATGACTTAATAATACTTTTGAGTGAGACTGAACTCAGCAGCAACAGAGTTTGAAACTGTTAAAACTATGGTCAGTTTCGAAGCGAGACTAAATGTATTTTGCATTATAACAGAGTTATGAGTCGGTGGGAGTCAGGGGCAGAATGCTGATTTGAAAGCTAAATACTCTTACAGGCTCACGTGCTGGTGATGCTGTTTCTGAGCTTGTAGAACCTTGAAAAGGTGGAGACTCACTAAAGAAAGTGGGTCGTCAGGGCTGGAATCTGAGGTTTTAGGGCTAGGCTGTGGTTGAGAACAAACAGCCTGTGTTCCTGATACTATGGCCAAGAGCAGCAGCTACCACTGTCTTTTGTTTTGTGAAGGATTATTCTCTCCCTTAAAAAAGCAAAAAGTATAAAGACTATAGTGGTTGACTCACTTCAAAAGCATATGTTTTGTGCTGGTTTGGTGAATTCTGCCTGCAACCCTAGAATTCTGGAGTCCGAGGCAGGAGGATTGGAAGCTTAAAGTGATGCCAGTCTAAACAGCAGGAATTCCCCTCCCTGACATACTATATAGAATTAAATATAGTAATAGATGTATAAATACATATATACTTTAATTTTATACTTATATTTACTTATATCAAAAGTTATAAGAAGTTACTACTAGAAATTAAAATATGTGTCTTTTTAAAAATAACTTTTCAACTTTGCACATATATGTTAAAAGGACATTAAAGGCACTAAATTATCCCCCTCCTTCTTTGCCTACTCTGTATTTTGTATCAATTCTGTAATAGTATTTAAAGTATGTTTGTAATCTCTGACCTTCTCATGGCCTAGTAATGGAAAAGAACACATTTAATCATATTTATTTCTCTTATTTGTCTTTAATTCAGGAAGTATTTGGGTGGAAATATGGAACTCCTAGCAAAAACACTTAAAACCTTTGATTCTATTCATAACACACATGTTCACTGAATTGTTATCATACCCTTGACTCCAAAATTTGCTTATGCTGAGCCATAGAAACTGTCTCCTATTCAGCCTTTGTCTGATTTACAACAATAAAGACTTTACTCCTGAGTCCATCCAATTCCAGAGAAACTCCACTGACGCACATAGAACTACTGACATTGAGAAAAGGACACATGGGTAAATGACCCCAGACTCCAAATGCTGCCAAGGCATCACTGAAGCAACTAAAGGAGTATGCTTCCTTGGTGCTCTCAAGTGTGAGTGTGATCACTCTTCCATGGGGACCAGGGGATGCTCAAGTAGAACCCCCAAACAATCTTTCAGAGGAAAGAAAGAACTATCAATAATTGGTAAGTCTAGGGTCAGTCAAGTGTACCATTTGTAAGGACAATTCTTGCGTGATAAGGGTTACAAAGTTCTAATTCCAATTATAGCTAGGAAATATGATCACCAGGTTGGAAGCAGAGGAAATTAGGTCTTTTCTTTCTACAATACAGAAAGGCTAAACTTGTATCACAGCTTTAAGATTACAAGAAAAGTCACAACTGGAATTTAAAAAAAGAATCAACAGTATTTATCATTAATTTATCATTAATACAAGGATAGAAACAGATCAACATAGTAAGATTATAAAGTAGTTTGGTTACATTACTATAGGATTTTAAGAAGCATTAGCAGACATAGTTCAGTGGTGAGGAACATTGATTCTTCTCCCAAAGGACCTGGGTGTCATTCCCAGCACCCACATGGATGCTCACAACCATCTGTAATTCCAGTTCCAGGGAATCTGATGCCCTCTTCTGCCTCCATGGGCACTACAAAAAATGGTGCACAGACATGCAGGCAAAACACCCATATGCATACTTCTCTTTAGTTAAAAAAATGTATGTATTAGCAGGTAATGTTATTCATGTGTGGTTTATTATTGAAAACATTTTTCTAATCCCAAATATGTGGCTTTGTGGTGGTGGTTTTTGCCTTTCTAAATCTAAGCCACATTATTAAACCACTCACAAAAAGAATGTTCTATGGAAGTTCAATGAGGTAGGATGAAAGTAAATGAAAGATGATGAGTGAAGCATAATATTTTATTAATTATAGTAAGTACAGTGTAGGTTTCTCTTTGGAGCCAGATGAGGCAGCTTCTCTGGATATCTGTGGGTGAGCAACAAGATTTGTGTTAGGATAATGCTTTGACTTGTGTCATTATGAAACTCGTCTTGTAATATGTGGTTCACTGAGGGTCATTCCCGCAAGGACATGATGTTCTGTGCGAAGTTTGAAACCAGTAATCTTAATGGTACATAAGATGGTGGAATTGAAATGTCGTCTGAATGAGATGCCTAGGAAGAAGTAGACTACCAGGCTGACTTATCTACCCACTTTAGATTTTCTGTTGTTTTTCTTAATTCAGCTATTACCTCAATATTTGTACTAATCCAGTGGATTCTTAAGGTCATCTTTTTGTTTGTTATTTTTTATAAACATGATTATTGCATAATAAAATATTTTGTAATATAAGTAATCATAGTTCAGTAAAACTGGCTAAGTAGATACAGATTATGAAAAAACTAAGGAAGATATTCTGAATTCGTCAGCTGTGGTGTGAATAAAGTGTGTGATTTTATAGGAGTTTTGTTTTGATAGAGGAAATAGGAAGTACATACACATATGATTTAAGAAAGTTGCAAGGGTTACAATTAACATGAAGTTGACCAAGGATATCTGTGAACTTAAAAACATGGAGTCTTGAGTGACCTAGAGAAAGCAGCTATCGACTGTAGCTAGCTCCTCATCTAGGATGAAACCCAGGATGAAATTTCTCTCATCCATTTGCATGGCAACTGGTGCTGTCATTGTGTAGATCTTGTTTAGGTAACATAGAGATTTCATGGGTATAGATTCCTTGTCATGTGCAGAAGCCTCTATACAGCAGCAGGCATCCTGGTCCTTCGGCTATTATGGTCTTTCTCCCTCTTCCATGATTTTTCCCTGAGTCTTCAGTGTACTGGTTGTGTTACAGATATGTCAGTTGGGCACTTTATTCTCTGTATTTTGGTCACTTGTAGATCTTTGTAATAGCCTCAATCTACTATATAAAAAGTTTATTTAATTGAGGACTAAGAGCCACACTTCTATGTGGGTATCAGGATAAGTATTTAGAGTATTATATACTATAGAGTTTTAAGAAAATATGGCAATAATAGGTTCTTTTCAAGGGTTTATGACCTCTGCAGCAATAGTTAATTGGCTAGATTTATAGTTCCAGATATGAATTCCCTTTTATTGAGCAGAACTTTAATTTATTTGACAATATTGGTTATCTCCAAGATAGAAGTGACATTATTGCTCAATTGGAGATGTCTTGCTGGGCAGGACTTTTCTTTTCTTTTTCTTTCTTTCTTTTTTTTTTTTTTTTTTTTTTTTTTGATTGCTTTTCTTCCTTGGCAGTTTACATAGCACTTTCCAATGCTATGAGAACTGTCCTCAGGGAAGAGGATTCCTGGTCAGTTGGTCAGTTCCAGCTCAGTTCATCCAAGTCCTGTATCTGGGTGTCTTACGTCTTCAGCAGTATAGTCTGACCTTCCAGTTCTAAGGAGGAACCAAAGACAACACCAATCACCTTTAGTGTTTGGGGGAATCTCTTGAAGCCCCTAGCCAGCAGCTTGAAGGGAGGTTTCCCATGACTGTCATTTGGGTTTTGTTAGCCTATGACTTTGAGGGAGATTACCTCGTATTGCTTTATGATCCATGGGTGAACAATCTAACTGAGAGGCTTAGTTGGTTGCAGAATAGCTAGCAGTACCACTCTGGGAGTACTGGGACTATTCTCCTCTGCTTTGGAGAACAAAGCAGGTCTTGTGTAATCACTGGTCAGTGGCCCTGCTTTCTAAAATCTCAGCCATCCTGGCAATTTTCTCATGGTCGTGTCCTAAGAGTATGAATTATGAAATGAATCCATTTGTAGCACTTTATCTGTCACAAATGGCCATCTTGGTACTACGTGCTTATCTCTCTGTGGTCTCAGCAGCCACTGAAGTTCAGTAAATGTTTCTGAGGCATCCATTCAGACCGGCTGCTGGATTCCTCACATGCTCCTTTACTTCCCGGCACACTGGCTGCTGTTTTAAAGTATTCTTAGACTTCCTTTCTTCCTGACCCAACATTTTATTCTCCTCCATCTCCAATCTCTTTCAGCTTAGTCTCCAGTTACTCCTCTCTCTGTAGTTCCATAGTCTTTGCTGATTCTCTTTTTCATGATTTGCACCTTTCCTCTTTTTCCTGTATGCCTGTTAATCACATTGCTCTCTTATTCTTTCATTTGAATACATATAAACTCTTAGTTTCTATCTCTGTCTGTCTCTCTGTCTCTGTCTTTATCTGTCTCCTTCTCTCCCTCTCTTCAGGGTCTCATATAGTCCAGGCAGATTGGCTTCAAAATTACTGTGTATCTGAGGCCAGTTTTGAACTCCTGCTCTTCCTGTCTCTACTTCCTAAATATTTCGTTTTGTTTTTCTATGTTTGTCTTTTAATTTTGTTCTCTGTACCATTCTCTGTTGCCTGCTATTTTCACATAAAATCCACATTAGACAAATGTATTATATGGGACCTTCAATGTGGTTTATAACCATTTGATGTGTTGATTCCTTAAAGCCAATCTGGATATCATCCTGAATGGTTAATTTTGCCAAAAAGAAATGCCATTGATGATTTCTGTTAAAAACAAAATCTTACAAACAACTGGTTTTAATTGGATGAGAACTGAGTAAGGGCTCTAATTAAGTATGATACACTAGTTTTAAGTAAAAATCCAAACTACAAAAAGTAGAAAATCGTATGTGCAAAAAATAATATGGCATGAAAATATACATGAAGAATAAAATAAGGCATGAATTACTTTGGCAAGATCCTTCCTTTTCTATGTATTCAGAGCTGGTGCTCAGAAACTCCCATCAAATACTGGTTCAGTGAGCAATGTCCTGGTTCAGGGAGTGTTGTCCTTTGAAAATGAGCCCACTTTCCTTTCTTCCTGTACTTCAAGTTGAAAAGATCAAAGTCAAAATAGATGCTCAAATTAACTGTAAGACAAATACACAAAACCAACTGTACCAAACAAAAGATACAACTGTTGTTCTAAAGACATCTTTCTCTCTCAAGGTGTTTTGTTTCCTTTTGCCCACTTCCAGTTTATTCGTCTCCTTGCTTGTTCTTTATTCATGCAAACTATCTCAGCTGTTTCTGGTGTTTGTTGGGAAGTAAACCTCTTTCTTAATATATCTAACCATTTGGTGTCACTGTTCACTTCGGGTATTGCTTGGTCTGACTAGAACACGAGCCATTTGGTTAGAAAAGCTGTCCCATTTGGAAAGGAGCAACCAAGCAGGGAGGAACTAAATTGTTTTTCTTTGTCTGCCTGCCATCCAAGTCTTTGCAGTCATTGCCAGTGATTTGCAGGGAGAAATGCAGGGCTTGTTTGGCTGTCAATGAGCAGGAGGGAGGGGATCAACTATTCTTTATATGATGGACTCAGTTACCAAAGGCTGGTGGTGAGCACTGGTGCTAATGCTTCAGGATGCAGCCCAGGATGTCAGAGGAAGGGAAGCCCTGTAATTATAGGTCTGTTAGGCAAAGCTCGTATTCTTTGCTGTATCTTTGGCATTAAGAGTCCCTGAGGACCACCATTCACTGAAGCAGAATTTGGGTCCCTCAGCCAACATGGGTGAGATAAAAAATAAGTAAGAATTTGCTTGAGTAATTTTCTTGAGATGACCTTGAATTTCTAGCACCAATATAATGTGGGAGTATATTAGCAGGATGATGGAAATAATTGACAACATGGATGGAATGAATCCTTACCCAAGAGAGGTTACTGAAGAAAAACAGGTCCTGTGGCAACTGAAGAAAATCACATGAGCTCTAGAGATCTCTCTAAAACACAGAAAGGTCGTGCATATGAACTGTATAAGTTTTGTTAGGTGCTAAGGGTTTATTATACCTATATTAATATTGATATCTACATACATTTCCAGATTTATTGCAGAAATCAATGACACAACTGCTATGTAAACAATCTAGTGCTTTCAGGATTATGACTTTCCTAGAGAAAATGAAAATGAATTAGAATACTACTGTAGGAAGAAATTGCCCTTTTATTTATCTTCATGATTTGACTATTGAGTAGCTATATTACTATGCAAAGGACTTTAAATACATGGTACCATTTAATACTTCCAAACAAATGTCTGAAGCAACACACTTTTACCACCTCCATTCTCTGAATGAAGAAATTGAGGCACAGAATGTTACTGTAATAGTTCACCCAAGGTTATAGCTGGAAGATGGCACAACCAGGTTCAAAGCCAGATGCCAGTCAGTGTGTTCATTCTGCTGCTCAGGTCATGTCTGATATGGGTGCAAATAGGAAATATAAAGCTACCTTCCCTTAAATCTGTTAGTTATATATAGACCTATATTTGAAAGAGAATAGTGAACAATTGATAATTCCTAAGAAACTGATGAGACACTGGGGAAACCATTCCCGGCACAGAACTTTGAAAGGCATAAGCATGTCTACAATGTAAAGCCATTTTTAGGCAGATAGAAATCAGCAAGGGAATATATAAAATGTTTACAGAGAGCAACTCTTGTGCTAGATCCAAATTAATCATCCTTCTTGGGTTTGAAACACTCTGCCAACTACATGAACGTATTCAAGTGTTTTCATTTCTAGGAGCTTCATTTTTCTTGTCTGTCAACCGAGGATGATGACTGTTCATCCATCATGAGGTGGCTATGACAATAAAAGAAGATGATGTTGCATATGATGGCCCTTTGATAGAGTAAGAAGTTGTCACATGTTACCGTGCTAGCTCTTGTCATCATTAAGACCACTGCTATCTCACTTAATTCCCTACAGTTTTTACCAAATTACTTATGAGCTGCCAGGCTGGATTCTAAATTCTTTAGATGCTAACTCACTTCACAGCGTGATCCACACAGCGGACTTTGTGAGCACTTTTACTTTACAAGCGAGGGCGCTGAGGAGGTGTCTAACTGTAGCATGTCTGCCCTGGAGTCAACTTTAGAGCCACTGTCCCAAGCCTCACAGCTGCTATAAGCCATCTTTCCAACCTCAGACTGCTAGAAATGGCCAGAAATGGAATTCAGACTAGTATTTCCCCACTCTATGTCTAGACTGCATTTTTTTTTTTTGGGGGGTATAATTTGGGACTGATGAGAGCTAAAGAATCGAGAGCAAAATTCCACTTAACAATCAGAGAGGCACTATGCCTGCAGGCCAGCACATCAGGTCTTCTGGCCCAGTTGGACTCCTCTGGAAAAGAATTAAGTTGCAGAAGAAAATCAATGAATTAAGCATGAGAAATAAGCAAGACAATAAACTATATTAACTAAATAACATAAAAATGAACCAAAGCAAATCTAAATGGTCAGGTTATCAAATTGAATCCTAAAGGCTCACTTAAAAGGCAAGAGACCAGCAACAAAATAATTGAAGTACATTTGACATTATGCATTGTTTTTCTGATGATTTTAGATAGGAACATTTACTAAATTCTAATTATCTTACCAAGAGACAAAATAATTTAGCATTTGGTTTCCTTGATTTCATTTATCATTTAAATCTATTTTTATTAATATATGAAAATGTTATCTATTAATAGGGTACTGTATAATATTCTTATGCACATATCCACTGAGTAATGTTTAAATCAAGTTAAACATGTTTCTTTCTCTTCAAATAATTATTATTTCTTCATGGTGAAAACTTTGAAATTTCTGCCTTCTGGCTTTTGAACTGGCTTCTGCATTTCTATCTATAATTGCCATATTGGGCTGCACTACACTAAAACTTACTCCTATTTAATAGTATGGCATCCACCTTGTCCCATCATCTGGCACATTATCCCCAGTACCTGGTAGCCACAACTCAAGTTCTGCAAGGTCTCCATTTGTTTTTCTTCATAGAGGATTTTCTAAGCACTTTGTACACATCCCCTCTTTGAATATTCAAAGTCCAGTCATTCAGCAAGTCTTTATTAAGGGCCTACTGTGTTCCAGGCACTCTTTTTCTGAGGTAGGGTTTTTATCAGTGTACAAGCCAAAGATGGAACTCTGATGGTGTTTATCCTATGAAGCTAACAAGAAAAGTTTAAAAATCAAACAAAGGAAACAGAACAAATGTTACAAAACGTTGTGGTTTGGCAAGCTGACCTCTAAGGATGAAGTCAGGGGCAGAAGCCCAGTGGTAGAGGAGAATGGACTTGGAAGAAACGTAGGTCAGCTTCTCAGACATGGAAGGTTGATTTTGGAAGAAGAGAAGGGCACCCAAACCAAAATTCCTTGTGATCATCTGTAAACAGGAGAGGCCAGATATTAAGAAAGAACTGGAAGCAGAGATTCAGGAATGAATATTCTTTAGGAAAGAGATAGTTGAAACAATGGTGTTTCTAACCTGAATGAGTCAAAGTATGAGAGAAAGGCCAAGGGGCAGAGGACCGATGTTGGAGAAACAAAGTGTATTTTAGTGATGAATGATGCTATTCAAGAGAAACAGGGTATTCCCGGGAAGATGCAGAAGTGGCAGGGGCCATGAAATAGTGCTCAAAGGCAGTAAAGACAAAATAAGTATTATTGTTTTACTGAGAAAATGGCAAATACTGGAAGAAACTGAGCAGTAGGCAGGAAATGGACAGAGCAAGCACAAGCAGGCTGAGCTAGGACACTGCTAGCCTGGGCCATAGTGCTGACTCTAGAGTAATGTGGCACCATTGTGCTCACACATGACTATGGAAACAGGAGCTCAACCAGGGAAATTCCTAGTGAAACATATCCACTCTCATACACAGCTCTTCATTTTCAAAGTATGGCCATACACTTAGACAAGACTTTGTTATCCATTTTGAAAATGAAAGAAAAATCTGAGTCTTCCACTTTGAAAGCTGCAGGTTCACATCCATCTTTATGAAGAGATTTCTTTTTGCTGTCATTCAGGAGGGGAAATGCTCCCTTGGTTTGGAGGTTTGAAGCAGAGGAGAAAACGGATTACACTCAGTCACAAAGCTGTATCTGCATTAGGAAAATATCAGTTTGGCAGGAGAGATGCAATAACTTGTCAAGCAGATTAATCTCAGGGATGGAAAGTCCTAACCAGGCAGTGAGAACGTTCATGCATCTCCCAGATAGATAGGTTGGCTGTGACCCTGCAGCCGCTGTGGGAGTGAAAAGAGTCGCTGACACGCTGTAAAAGCTTAATATGTGGAAACCATGATGAGCGTGTGTGATTAGGTTTGTTCAATATTGGCTCATGCCTATTTTATGAATGTATCAGAATGATCTGAAAGAAAGAAAAAGAAAATCAAAGCTCGTTTAGAGACTACACACTTAGTGTAGTTTTCACACAATATATTTTGATCATATTTTCCCTCTTCCAGTGCCTCCCAGACCCTCCTCACCTCCGTCCCCACAAACTCTACCTTCTCTCTTTAAAACAAACAACAAACATGAACCAAAAAGAAAAAAGAGAAAAAGAAGTGCACATACAAGCACTACAAAAAATATTCCTCACCCAAATCCTATAAATCAAAACAAGCAAGCAAAAAACTGTTAAGACAACAAAATGCCAGAACGAAACAAAACAAGACACAAATTATATGAAAATATCACTGAGTTCCGTTGTGTTGGCTAGCTACTCCTGGGTATCGGGCCTGGAGTATGGTTAATATACTCAGTAAGACTCTGCTTTTCTTTTGCCAGTGGGTATCTACTGCAGATAGCGTCTTGGTTATGAATCCCTTGTCCATTGCTCCATCTCAATGCTGAGACCGTGTGTGGCTTTGAACTTGTAAAGGTCCTTTACATGCTGCCACTGTATGTTGAATTCAAAGTGAGTCCGTCCTGTTGTGTTTGGAAGACACTGTTTCCTTGGAGTCATCCATCCCCTTTGGCTCTTGCAATCTTTTTGTTTCCCCTCCCACCAGACCCCTGCACTTTGAAGGAAGTAGCTTTGATGAGGACACCCACTTAGTACTGAGTGTTCCAAAGTCTCTCACTCTCCACTCTTGTCTCTGTATTGTTCCCATCCACAACAGTAGGAAGCTTCTTTGATGATGTCTGAGTAAGGCAGTAATCTATGGGTATAACAGAATGTCATTAGGAGTCATTTGATTGCTATATTCCTTTAGCAGAGTAAAAGCATTAGGGTTTCCCCTAGGCACATGACCTACCTTGTCTCAGGTTCTTGGATACTTGCGTCAGGTATAGGTGGCATTTTGTTTGCCTCCCTGTGTAGCTATGGCTGGCCTGAAACTTACTATGTAGACCAGGCTAGCCTCAAACTGACAAAGCTCTACCATCCTCTGTCTTCCATGCACTCCGATAAAGACTTGTACCACCATGCCCTACAACTACATCGGCATTCCTTTAAGCCCTCTCCAATGTGTATGCATGGCTAGAAAAGCACAGGAATTCTCTTTCTCTTTCCTACTATCTTCAAAATAGAAGGAAATGGTAGGAAGAAAGTTCCCAGCAACCCACAAGTAAGCTCAATCCCCACCCCTAAGCTTGAAATGACATCCCAGTTTAAAGTATCCTCAGATGGGAGCATCCTGATAATGTTCTGAAATTGTTTTCTCACATGGAAACCTTCAGGAGATGTGTTTGCTGATACACTCCCCAAAAGCTGTGTTTGAAATCCTGGTGTAATGACCAGGACTTGGTATAAATGGAGAGGGTTCCAGGACACTGGAAAGTTAGGCTCAGGTCTATCACTTTGTGGTTAGAATCAAGGTCTGGGAATCCCAGTGACATTAATGGGGTGCTTTGGTGGTCATAAGTAGTCACAAAACAGAGCCAACACAAGGGCACAATGCATGTTCCTGTATTTTTCCTCAGCTGTGAGAGCTGGTAACATACCATAGAGAGCAAATGGCTGAACCAAAGAGACTGACTTATAATGCAAACTATGCTCACACTGATTAGGAACTAACCATAGCCCAATTCCTACTTACAGACAAGTTGGGAACCTTAAATTGCAATCTGTGGCATTGACACATTGTAACATAATATACGCCGTGTCTCTGGCTGATGTCATTTGAATAGTGAAGAGTGTGGGGCATTTCATCGAAACAAGACGTGTGTGTCTGGGTGCTGCCTGCTATAAACGTCAACTGCCACCACTTTATCACGTTGTAATATCTCTCCTTTCAAAATCTTAGACGAGTTGAGTACACCATCTGCTCTTTGTCTGTGTCCTTCCTGTGCTTCCCTTAATCTTGAAATGTATACAGGACTCTTTAAAACATTTGCCACACACTTAGAGAAGCATCTGGTTAGAAAATGGTCCTGTTTTCTGTATTTGTTTCCAGTTTTCTGATTCGTGCCATGTTTCTTGTGAATCTAGTTTTGTTAACTTTGGGATAAATGCTTTTACTTTTTTTTTTTTTTTTTTTTTTTTTTTAATAGCAAGACTAACGACTCAAAGTGAGTTGCTCAGGGTTGTATAACAAATGACTCAGACTCAGGAAGGCTTGATTAATTTACCTGCTGTGTGAGCTGTGCAAGGGTTACCTGGAATTGAGTGTTTGTTTCTTTTGCTTGATGGTTTCAAGATGGACCTTGTCCCTTTAAGGAATCTTGGATACCTTGCATATTTGTTCAAACAACTGCTCAGGTTTCAGCAGCGATTTCATGATAGCTATAATTCACACAGCTCTCCTTCAGCAAACAAGGCAGCAACCTGTCAGCAAGACAGATCTCCCAAGGAGCTGGCAACCGAGAGCTGTAAAGATCTGACTCTCAGTGGGGACAGAACTGTCGGTCTGATGAGCTACGGTGGATTATTTGTTGCTAGCCACTTTTTTCTATTCTCATTTTCTTCCCTATTTAAATAGTATACATTCTAAATTATTGGAAATTTCAAGAAATGACTATCTTGCATCATATCCAAAAATAATGGCTAACACTTCTGTGCTTATGTGGGGGAAGCATTATAGCTTTACAGACATTGGCTTTTTCAACTCAAGTGATATGGCAATGAGACACACAGTGTCATTGTCCTCAACACAGACAGAATAAAATGGAGCCTTTGGTACTTGCTTGAAGTCTCTTGACTGACAGTCAGTGAAGCTGACACTGCCCAGGGTCAAACTTAACGGCCACACTGTCTGCACTTCCTGACCAATGTCCACACCTGCATAGCCTTCCTTTCATGGCGCTCTCCATCAGACTGGTAAAACAAATGAGATTTGAGTATGTTTGGTTACTGACTTTAAAGTTTGTTTACTTAGTCATGAAACTTCTTTACACTATTCACAAACTCTTTGAAGGCATCATTATGATAATTTTAATTCAATGGAACTGCTAAGGTTCTCTACTTCATATATTACCTTGTGGTGTCGTCTTTCTGGTCCCACCAGAAAGCAGAAATGATGCAGGAGAAAAGGTTGGGGTGTCAAGTAAGTGTGCAGTGCAGTAAAGCTATTGGCCTCTTTAATCTCCATTTTCCTTTCTGAAAAGTGGATCTATCTATCACCCCCATGCCTGCCTAAAACATACTGGCTTTAAATACCTTTTTAATTGAAATAGAAGTACATCACTTCCTTCCTCTCCCCCTCTCTCCAGCCCCTCCCAGCTACCCTTGATTCAACTCCTTCCATGCCACCTCCACTTTCAAGTTGATAGCCTCTTTTTCTTTATTATTGTTACATTCATGTAAATTTTTTTGTACGTATGTACATCTGTGTAGACACAAATACATATACAAATATAACCTGCTAAGTCCAGCATTGCTTGTGTATATGATTTCAAGGCTGACCACTCTGCATTGAACAGCCAATAAAGGGGCTCATCCATGGAAGAGCTAATCTTTCTCCCCACAGTCATCAGTTGCCTTTAATTTTTTATCTAGGGTGGGGCCCCTCAAGAATTTCACCTTCCAAATTAAAATATATCTATCAATATAGCCATTGTCCTGGTGTGGTTTGTGCAGCCATTTCTAGAAGGTAAGTGTTTTATAACAGGCTCTCAGAAGCTCTCCGACACTCTCTTCCTCCATGTTCCTTGAGTAATTAATGTAGGAGTTGTGAGGTAGATATATGTGTAGGGCCTGGAATCCCCACAATCCATTGACCTCTGCATGGTATCCAGTGTTGATTTTCTGTGATGTTGCAAAAAAAGAGGCTTTTTTGATAAGGGTTGGTAGTTTCACTTATCTGTGGGTGTAAGGATAAGATTTAGGATGTAGTAAGGGATTATGCAGTCTAGCAAAATGGTGGTAGTAGATTGTTTCCTAAAATCCGTCACCTCACCAGACTTGGGAAGCTGGCTAAGTGTCTAGTACCTGGCATGATTTCCCTTCTGTTGAGTGAGCCTTAAGTCCACTCAGACATCTGTTGGTTGCCACTGACATGTGAGTGCCCCGTAATGTACCTTGATACATGTCTTCTCCTGCTGGTACTTATTATGGTTTATGTCCCAGCTGGGTAGGAATGTTTAGTTGTTTCCCTCCCTTGGCAGCTTGCATACTATTTTCTGGAACCATGGAAGCTAGACAACAGAAAAGAGGGTCATGGTTAGATTCAGCTTGAGCCATCTGAGTCCTATGCTATAAGTGTGTGTCAGCATCTTCAGCATTAGGAGCCCACTCTCTACCAACCCCTGAAAAACAACTCAGGGTACAACTGTAATCTTAATTATTTTCACAGTCACTTCAACTATCCTAACCAAGGTTTCTTATGCCTAGTATGGACACACACACACACACACATACACACACACCCCTATCTACCTACCTACCTACCTTAAGGAAAATTAAGCTATTTTAGCAGACAATGCTCGCCACAAGAACTGTAAATTTATTACCACAGTTCTTTCTAAAATTGATTGCAGATATCAAAATCACATTGATACTTTTATAGGGAGAACCAATTCTTCAGTGTCTGCCATTTGAAATATCAGTAATAGTTCATCACATACTGACATTTTTGTAGTCTAATTTTTTTTCTTTCTTAATCCTGGGCTTCACATTTACATTGGGAATCTCAGACAGACCGAATGGTATGTCCAACTGTGGCAAAATACCTGTTCTGAAGATACCTCTGGGAATATGTGAAGAGAGAGCCTACATTTTGAGGAGATACTTTGCCAACTGCTCTGACTCCATTGTGCCCTGCCTAAAAGAAGCTGCCACACAAAATTTTACACTAAAAGTCTAGATAAAATATCTTTGAATTTTGTCTGCATACCCCTCTAGATTAGATATTGCTGCCAATGGGTTAATTGATGCAAAGATCCCTTCCATGAGGCGTGAGAGTCTGTGATATAAATCCCATCTGTTTCTGGGAGCAGTACATGGGTTTGGAAATATGATGTGTTGGCTTGACAATTGCTGAAAAATCCTTTTTAGAATGATACAGGTATGATTTTTAATAGTATCCAGATTTCTTTTTTCCACCATCTGATTTTAAATTAGAAACCACTCCAGCCCTATGTCTCAGATACAAAATTTGTAGCATCTCCTGACCAAAAGGATATGCCTTGCAGTCTCTAGTGGAGGAGATGAATGGTATGAGAATTGGAATATTACACTGAAGTTGCTCTTTAATGTTTTTAAATTATCACTTTATTTGTATTGTTGTTATGACTGCATGTATGTTTATGCACCACATGTGTAGAATGCCCATGGAGGCAATCACAGGGTGTAGTTACAGATGGTTATAAACCATCATGTGAGTGCTGGGAATCAAACCTGGGTCCTCTACAAGGGCAAGAAGTGCTCTTAACCACTGAACCATCTCTCCAGCACCCCTGCCCATACAGGGGTACAATTCCTCAGTTTCAAGTGGTTTCTAGGATATAAAGCAAGCACTAGACTTGTATAAACAGAATATACATGTGCCAGTTTTTATGTCACTCACAAATACCCAAGATGAATTATGCAAGTGAGAAAGGATTTCTTTTAGCCCATGCAGGTTTCAGTCTTTGGTTGTCTGGGTCCATTTCTTTCAGCTGTGGTGGGATAGGATGAAATGTCTGAGAGCACACGGACAAGCATAGTAGCACTCCTCATGGCAGCCAGGGACAAGAGAGAGGGTTCAGGAAAAGAAAGACCCTTCATAGGCATGCCTGCAATGACTTACTTCCTCTTTGTATGTCCCACCTCCTAATGTTTCCATAATCTCCCAAAATAGTACCACCAGCTGGGACAAAGCATTCAACCTGTAAGCATGTGGGGACATTTTATATTCAAATTGTAATGGCATTCATCTTCCATGATTATCTTTTCTACAGGTAAATCCAGGTTTTAGAAACAAAAGAAGCAAAGACAAATCTTACTGATGAAAGCCAAGATGTCAGCTTGAGGGAGGCAGGAAGTTAGAAAAAGAATTGACTACATGTCTTGACATCATCATGGAAGGCAAGAGCCTGCTCCTTGACCTTTCCCTCTGGCTCTCTAATTCTTATGTGGAAATTTCCTTCAGGTCTGTCTACACAAGATAAGATTTTAGATCATAAACCTTAGATATGACTTGGTTTACTGAAGATCTGTTTTTAATCTGACTTTCCTTTAGCTGCATATACCAAGAAGTTCTATTCCTTTGACATATACCAACCACCTGAGAACCCTGCTGCATGGACCCAAGTTGACCCATACTTTCACTTGCACAAGAAGAGAGATAGAACAACAATATCATTTGTCAGTTTTCATTTTTATCTGAAGTAAACAAATAGCAATGTTGTGCTGGAGATCAAGTGTCTGTTCTGTGAGGATATATCACTAATGTCTGTGCATGGTCCGTCAACCAGCAGGAGGTCAGATGGTTTAGGCTATCCTCTACACTTCCAGAAGTGGTGTTATGTTTCATGGTTTAGGGCTCAAGGTAGCAATGAGTTCTGTCTCCAGAACAGGTTGATGATCTCATGAGCCTAAGGTAGACCTGTAGGCCAGGTGAGCAACCTTGTAGTGTCTATTTCCAGGAAGAATGCTGACTCTTCCTCCCTCTTCCCACATAGAAGTCTCTTTGAACTGTAGTCCCCTTGTGTTCATCATCTTTCCTTCTAAGCTTTTTTAATTTCTTCCTCTCTGTTAGGTAGTGATTTGATCATTCACATTCCACAATTCTATATTGCTGTGCTTATCTGATTGAGATGAGATAATCAGTGTTCTCAACTCTGTTAAGACTACCAGAACTGTGGCAGAACCTGTTTTTGTGTTTGCCTGATATGTTGGGATAATGTCTATTCTATCAGTTGTCCTTTAAACTTGCCCAGATTGCTGAGAGTCAGATAAAAAAACTCCCTGTTCACCTGTGTTTTTTTAGACAACTTTCTCCTGGCTCTGTTTCCCATTAACTCCTTCAAATCTCTCATTAACCATCTCTAGTCTACATGTTCTTACATTTCACTTTTGTTCCCTACTTTCTAACTCTTCTTCAAAATGGTAGTTTGATTTCAGACTGCTTCTCTTTGAGGTAGTATTTGGGTAAATGCCTTCACCCTAAAGCCTCAGAGCCATGTTAGGATAACTATGGCTTTGGTTTAACTTGCATCTTTAGGCTCAATGTTAGGCTAACAAGTACAATGTTGACAGTCCTATGGCAGTTTCCTAACTCCAGGTAATAGTAATAATCTATGCCCAGGTACTGATGTTACTTGACCAGTTGCATCTAGTTCAAATATTAAATTTGTGGGTGGTAGGGGTTGCCACATACCTATGTCCCAGTAAACTGGCAGACACACACTGTCCATTGGCCAGCTTTTGAACGAATAAACACACCCCAAAAACACTTCTTATGCACATATGGAACCTTGAATCTTCATCCCATTTAAAATTTCATTATTAGTGCAGAAAAGCTGGCAAAATAGAAATTTCAACTTATCTACACCTAGCACTAAAATGTCTATGAGCAGCTCTCCAGAGGGGGCATCACAATTGTATGTGAAAATTATACATGGACATTTAATTTATACAGTTGGACCCAAGTGATGACATAGAAGTTAGGGCCATTGCCAGACATTTTATTACTCCCATAAATCTCAGAGATTTATTTGTTCATTTCCTGAAGGTAGAGGGTCTGCCATTCCACAGAGGGCCACATGCCAAGAGGAACATCAACTTATGCACGAGGCAGAAAAAGGTATGAGGGGGAAAGACTAGCATTGACACCTTTTGGGTTTTTCAGGAAAGGTTAAGGAAGATCAGAAAGCTTAGGCTCATGAGTGGTCTCCATAAAGTCTGCGCACTTCACAGATTTTCTTTCACTTAGCCCTGGACTTCTAGGAGGCCAAATGATTGGTGTTTGGAAGTTTGTTAAGGAGATAGGTGGGTTATCAGCTGTGAATTAGCGAGTTTCCATTGAACATGGTAGAAGTACTGCCAAATAAGCCATTTTCTGTCTTGACAACTAGCTGGCCTTCCCCTTCAGGTAGAAATGGCCCCTAAGATGTTAAAACATTGCAAGAAGCAGTGCATTAATAGGACATTACAAACCGTTGCTGACTTTTTCATGATCTTCTGTGATCCCTCTGCCAAAAAAAGAGGCCCTACGTGTTTAGAAAGGAAATGTACCACAGAATGAGAACTCCCTTACGCCTTTTCACAGGTACAAGAGAAAGTATAGGGGCTACCTCTTAATCCTTAGAGGTCAGTGAGTAGACACTACAAATTCTCTGCAAGGATGTTGTCTTCATATAAAACTGATACCCAGTTCATGTTTAAGGAGTGAGCCATCAAGAAACCAAAACAAAAAAGAATATCAAGGGGAAAATACTGGGTCTATAGCTTAGTGGTAGAACATTTGTGTGGCATGTGCAAGACCCTAGGTTTGATTCTCAGCACAAAATAAAAATAACAGGGGAAAAGAAATGTAAAAACATTCTTTCCTAGGAAAACAGTAGGATTAAAAAGTTGAATGGAAAAGAGTAATTTGATGGAAGACCTGAAAAGGTATGGAAAGCAAGTTAAATTTAGCTTGAAAATGGTGGTGCTTAACTGTCATGGACAGGAAGGAAAGTGGCACAGGATAGAGATATTTCATACTTGAGATTGAGATCATGTGGTGGTTTGAATGTAATTGGTTGGCTTCCATAAGCTCATAGGGAGTGACACTATTAGGAGGTGTGGCTTTGTTGGAGAAAGTATGGTCTTGTCAGAGGAAGTATGTCATTGTGAGGGTAGTCTTTGAGGTGTCATATATGCTTAAGCCACACCCAGTGTCTCAGTCCACTTCCTGTTACATTCTGATCAAGATGAAGCCAGCACCATGTCTGTCTACATGCTACCACGCTCCCTGCCATGCTGATAATGGACTAAATTATAAGCTGCCATCTCAATTAAATGTTTCCCTTTATAAGAATTGCTGCGTTATGGTGTCCCTCTGCAGCAATAGATACCCTAAGACAACTTTCATGTATATATAGAGTTCTTTTGTTCTCTGTTTAAACTTTTAGAGGACCCATACTGTATATACTGTGCCTGGCTATAAATACAAGGTCACACATGGCAGGATATGCAAGGAAGTAGACAAAGGAGACACATTTGTTTTTCTGGCATGGCAAGAATAACTAGGTGGGCAGAAGTCAATAGAACTGTAAACCTCTTTCCCCTGCAGATGAGTCCATATCAAAATCTTCTCAGACTTGACCAGAGATGTTTCCCTCTGAAGTAGGTAATTAGTAAGGCAGATAATCATAACTTGTCAAACTGCTGAAAAAAATGTGGCTATTGATTGGGACACATTTCACATCCCCCACAACTCAGGGAACATAGGATGTGGGAGCAGAAGGGATGGGGGATCCGGAGGATGGGGAAGAGTGCTTTTAAATGATGTCTTCTGGACTTGTCATGCACCCCTGGACCCACAGCAGCAGTGGTTACCTGTAAAAGGCCTGTGAAAATCCAGCCTCATCCACATTCCATCATGGAGAGAGGAGGAACTTATAAGGCCATGCCCTAAGTGGTTAGAGGTTGCTGGAGGAAGGGTGTCATATTTCTCAGTAATGTAGCCTCTCACTGTCAAATTGCTCTTTATTAAGTAACTACCCACTGACACAGACTCATTCATGTAATCAGAATTAAATGCACGAACACACATGCACACACATACATACACATGCACATACATGTGCTTGCAAATGTGCACATGCATGCTCACACTCATGCAAACTCATATAAACAATGTAAGCATGAGAGGGATTTGTTGGGAAGAGAAGATGGTTTAGAAGCCGAGGGGAGGCAGTAAATGAGAATAATGAAAGGACAATTAGGATTAAAATAAATGACCTGTACCCATGAGTTTGTGAAAAGCTAAAGACATTAAAACAACCTTCCTGGGCTAGTCAGCTTTTCTTACCTAATGTAGGGTGTGACTGAGACTGCGGTTTGCAATTGTTTGTTGGAGTGCATGAACGTTCTCAACTACTTATGTTTGCAGTGCAATTGCTTATGGGGTGATTTCTTCATGTTTCTTCAACCTAGCAGAAGCTTTTGGCCATTGTTTTATTGTGACATGCTTTTCAAGTTCACGCCTCTTGGGGTCCCTGTGACAGAAACACTGGTGACAGCAGAGTACAGGGAATGGTTTGAACCAGGAAACAAGAGTCTTGCACTTTCCCCTTAGGCTCTGCCATTGCCAGCTGAGATGGCTGTCGAGGGAATTCTCTAAACCTCTATTGCACTTGGTTTCTCATCTGTGAAGGAGATGAAGAGCCAGATGCCTTTTCCAGAAACCAGATCATGTGACTGGGCATAGTCTCATATCACCCTTTATTTCTACATTCAGTTGCTGTGGTGAAATTAAAGTTAAAGGTAAAGCTAATAAATGCAGAATAGATACTGTGTTGAACTTTCAAAAATTATAGAATGTAACTATCCCAAATCACTTCCATGCTAACTAAGGACAGAATCATTAGTAGTTGTTGCCTTTGCTCTTCTTTCACACATGCACATGTTTATTTACTTCTGTTTTACAAATATATAAACATGTAATTATAAATATATGTTAGGTAAACTATATTTACAAATCATGTACATAGCTTGTGTGCTTTAAAATATGGTCATTTTATTAATTTGTTTAAATATCCTTTACGAATATTATATGTAATGGCTACAGGGTATTTTCCTCTAGCACAGTTTCTGAAGAAAGAATAGATTTAACAAATTTTAGCTTTAGTTATTAGACTTTAGTTATTATTTTTCTAATAATTTGCTTTTCAAATGCCTCCTATTTAGGAGCAGGGTCTTCAGCCATTACACTGTGTTCATTGTATACCACAAGGTAAGAGAGAGACCACAGCTATGGGCTCATGAAACATCAGTCTTTAAGATATTACACCATACAAGTAGAGTTGCTGATCCATCTGGGTTGTAGGATAAGGACTTGGGAGCCTTGATTCTCCTGGAAGCCCTGAGCAGGGTCTGAAGCAGGGTTTATAAGCACAAAACCCACAAATACCCGTGCCAAGTCAGTTTCAATTTTTCACCAATCAGGATCTAAAAATTAGGGACTTTCCTTATGAATCTCATCATTGTCAACCAACAAAGAATGTAAGCTTTTCTGTCCAACTAATAAGATTCATTTTTTTCTCTTTTTGTGTTTAAGAACAGGGATTATGTTTTGGGAACTATTGTTACCTAAAGAAGCAACTGGTTCTAGAAAGTCTCCCAGTTCCCCTAGTGTCTGGGAACTTGAACATTTTTCTACTCCGTAGGTAAAATTGAGTCCAAAGTCAAAATGGCAGTCATTAGGATAAGTCCCTTTGTCTGTTTCCAACATTGCTCCTTTGTCTTGTGACTAATGAGACATCTCATCATTTCTTTTGTATTTGGAATTTAGGAGTGGCAGAGCTGGAAAATTCTGGCTATAGCTTTCTGAGGTGTCCAAACTAGTGATGGGGTCTTCTAGAGGATCTATATCCAAATTTCCCTTTTCTCCAGGATAGAAAACCTCAGTCCCTAAACTATGGTACAGTTCCATGGAGTTGGAAGTCAAAATGGCAGTCCTCACAACACATGTATTTCCTAGGGGAGTAGCCAAATGGGAAGCAAGATGGAAACTTCCATGCCTTATGGTACAGCCATGGAAGTCTTGCTCCACAGTACTCTCAATATCCTGCTTGTTACACAAGGCATCCCATTCAGTGTGGGAGGATTCTACTCAAAGGTTATACATGTGGAGGCTGACTCCCACAGATGGATTCCTACAAATGCATTTATGGGATTAAATGAACAACCAAATATGACATCCATTCTTCCTAAGTTATAGTTCTTCAGCTTTCTTTTTGTGCCCTTTCTCCTTCTTAACATTTGAGATGATGGCTGCATATCAGCACACAGGGATGTTGTAAGGAATCCTAAACTTTTCTGTATCCCTGGATGTGGTGCATCCTGGGTATTTGGATAATATCTTTCTGTGACTTTATAATTAGATATTTTTTTCATTCCCTTTCCCACAGTTGCTATCCTGTTGTTTGACTACTTGGATATATTCCTGTTCCTACTTCAACCCAAGTTTGTAAAATAAAAGACAAATTATTATCAAAATACAGGGTAATTAAGAGGATTGTACTCAGATTATGTAAGAAAATATCCTAGTTTGTAGGATAAACACACTGAAATATTTAGTGAGACAGGGCTATCATGTTGGCATCTTACTCTCAGATTGTTCAAAGTAACATTTACAAACATAGAGAGGCATACAGCAATATATAATATCATTTTCCTAGGCATGGAGTGTAGTTTTTGATCTAAGTTATACCACCCCTCTAGTATGTATTTCAGTGCCTGTTTTTTTAACATATAAAAATGTCACCCCTTTCTCCTTTACATCTTAAATGTTGATATAATTTCAATCCTGCCAAAATGTTGCACGAGTTGTAGGAAAAACTCCTTTGTGTACCTCGTTAGGTTTGCCCATGTCTTAGCCCTAACAGATTTGCTGTATGCTTCTTTATGATGTGTTCTAGAACATGGAAAGTGAAGGCATACTCATGGGGTTTCAGGTGGGAATGAGGCCCTTCTGGTAAAGAAGCAAACAACTTGTCTGCTGTTTTCAGTGCACTGATACTTCGTGAGGAGCTGAACTCTAAAGTAATAGTCTAATATATTTGGTCAGAGAGCAGATGATACCTGAACTGTGATATGGTGGTTAGTGGGGGGTTTTAGCCAGGCTCACAGTCAGAAGAAAGGCACCGTGGAAAAGTTTGAAACACCGTGGTGGAGGCTGGCTGGAAAAGGAATGGGTTGACAGTGATTAACAAGGAAGATGGAATCACCAGAGATTAGCCCTTTAAAGAGATGCCAAGAATGTTGCACTGGGAAAACAAGAAAAGATGCCCGAGGGGTAAACTCCATGCTTCATCACAAGTTGTAGAGAGTGAAACCCGAAAGTCAACTGAAAGACATTCTCTGAGAAGAGTGTCTGCCGGGGAGCCTTGTGGACATGGGCACACCTGAGCCATTTTATTCCTGAGGTCAGCACCCAAACATTCACAGACCAGGCCCTGATTGATGGGGACTGGCCCCTGCTCAACCCGGCGACAGGCGTTAGCATCATCCGTAGGATGTGGGCTATGCAGACATGCCACACGCAAGTTCTGGGTTCACAGAGGCATCACTCCTGCAGGCAAACCCCAAGAAGGCAACACATGAGGCTGCAACGGAGAACAGGAGACTGGAAGCTCTGGGAACATGGATCGAAGGAAAAAGTTGCATCGTATGGGACTTTGGGAGATGAATCAAATGCCTCTTGGCCAGGGGAAGAATGTGACTTGGTTTCAGGATAGTGTATCCCCTCACCTCACCCCACCCCACCCCCAGCCTCTGCTTTAACACCTAGGTCCCTCTCCAGCTGGTAAAGCAATGTTTTGGTAATTATATTAGTGGTGAGGTCTAGATGGAGAAAGGTAACAAGAGTAGGTCTTTGGGTTATATATTTACCTGACTGGCCCCTTCCCTACAGGTCCAAGTCACTGCCTTATGAACTGTTCTCCTCTGCCATCCCCCACTGTCACAATGGACTTAATCCTCTCAAATAGTAAGCCAAAAAAATCCTTAACCACCAAGATGTTTCTTTTTGCAGTGTTTCCTAAATTGACAGGTATTATGTTTTTTATTTTGTTTTGTTTTGTTTGTTTGTTTCCTAATCTATACATATAATGACTCTTGGGAAGGATGAATGTATTTTAGTGCACCTTATTTCTAGAGTGCCTGTTGGTTCTTGGTGACTAATGCTTAACATACACCTCATGGATCTTGATAAACTCTGAAAATTTTAGAGAGCATTTTAATTCAAAGTGTAACTTTATAGTGTAACTAACCACCAAGTGTAGTGTTGAAGAGAGAGGCTCCTTGTGAGAGAGAGTCTGCTATATAGACATGTCCATAAAGACCTTGGGGGTAGAAAAAGACAACTTCAGTTTAAACTATCTCCTAGTCCAGGCCTGAGCCTCACATTGTTTTAGTTTATGCCATACCTTCTTGATCCCTTGACTGAGTGCCAATTCTGGCAGTGTGCAGGCTTGCTACATAAATGGCTAAGGCTGGATCCTATATCAAACATCCAAGAGATAAGCATTTTATTCCCTGCTGCAAAGGGAAAATAATTACCCGGGGTCTTGTATATTTATGTGCCCAAGCATAATTTTACAGTGAATAGTTCTATTTGGTGTGTAGTCATGAGGTAAGGTGTTTGGCTGCTGTAATGAAGATTATTTCAGGGGCATTTGTCTATTGAAGGACGTACTGCCTGGAGACCAGCACATTTCTCCCCTGTCTCTGCAGCTGTCTTGTACATACAAACAGCATTTCATTCCATGACAAGGCAGCAAGCAGAGTGAAAGGACAATTTCATAGGCTAATTTTACCTGTGTAGTTGCTACAGGACTGTCATTTTTTGGTAGATGTTGCCTTGTACCATTTTTTGTCCTTTTTTTTTTTTTTAAATTTAAAGCAAGGTTGTTTTACATGTCAATCCCAGTTCCCTCACCTTCCCTTCCTCCCTTATAACCCCCACCAAACCCCAGTCCATCCCCCTTCTGCTCCCCAGGAAGGGTGAGGCCCTCCATGGGGGAGTCTTCAAAGTCTGTCATATCATTTGTAGCAGGGCCTAGGCCCTCCCCCATCATCTAGGCTGAGAAAGTATCCCTCTATGTGGGATGGGCTCTCAGAGTCTATTCATTCGTATACTAGGGATAAATACTGATCCACTACCAGAAGCCCCATAGACTGTCCAGGCCTCCTAAGTAACACTCACATTTGGGGGGAGGGGTCTGGGTCAGTCCTATGCTGGTTTCCCAGCTATCAGACTGGGATGTATGAGCTCCCCCTTGTTCAGGTCAGCTGATTCTGTGGGTTTCTCCAGCCTGGTCTTGACCCCTTTGCTTATCACTTCTCCCTTTCTGTAACTGGATTCCAAGAGTTTACCTAGTGTTTAGATGTGGGTGTCTGCTTCTGCTTCCATCAGCTACTAGATGAAGGCTCAAGGATGGCGTATAAGATAGTCATCAATCTCATTATTGTGAAAGGGCATTAAAGGTAGCCTCTCCACTATTTCTTAGATTGTTAGTTGTGTTCATCCTTGTAGGTCTCTGGGCATTCCCTAGTGCCATATTTCTCCTTAAATCTAATGACTCCCTCTATTGTGGTATCTCTTTTCTTGTTCTCTTTTATTCTTTCCCTGTCTCAATCTTCCTATTCCCTAATGCCCACTTCTCCCCTCCTTCCACACTCCCAATTTGCTCAGGAGATCTTGTCTCTTTCCCCTTCTCCGGGGGACCATGTATGTATCTCTTAGGGTCCTTCTGGTTTCCTAGCTTTTCTGGTGGTGTGAATTGTAGGCTGGTAATCCTTTGCTCTATGTCTAAAATCCACATATGAGTAAGTACATACTGTGTTTGTCTTTTTGTGACTGGGTTACCTCACTTAGGATGGTTTCTTCTAGTTAGACCAATGGAATCAAATTGAAAACCCTGATATTAACCCACACACTTATGAACACCTGATTTTTGACACAGAAGCTAAATGTATACAATGGAAAAAAAGAAAGCATCTTCAACAAATAGTGCTGGCATAACTGGATACTGTTGTGTAGAAGACTGCAGATAGACTCATGTCTGTCACCACACAAAAAACTTAAGTCCAAATGGATCAAAGATCTCAACATAAACACAGCCACACTGAACCTCTTAGAAGACAAAGTGGGAGGTATCCTTGAACAAATTGGTATAGGAGGCTGCTTCCTGAACATAACTCCAGGAGCACAGACACTGAGATTAACAATTAATAAATGAGACCTCCTGAAGCTGAGAAGCTTCCGTAAGGCAAAGGACACAGTCTACAAGACCAAAGACAGCCCACAGACTGGGAAAAGATCATCACCAACCCCACATTTGACAGAGGGCTGATCTCCAAAATATACAAAGACGCAAGAAATTAGTCACCAAAAACACCAAATAATACAATTAAAAAGTGGGGTACAGAACTAAATAGAGAATTCTCAATAGAGGAATCTAAAATGACTGAAAGACACTTAAGAAAGTGCTCAACATCCTTAGCTATCAGGGAAATGCAAATCAAGGCAACTCTGAGATACTATCTTACTCCTGTCAGAATGGCTAACATCAAAAACACCAGTGACAGATTATGCTGGAGAGGATGTGGAGAAAGGGATACACTCCTCCACTGCTGGTGGGAGTGCAAACTCGTACAGCCACTTTGGAGATCAGTGTGGTGGTTCCCTGGGAAAATGGGAATTAGTATACCTCAAGACCCAGTAATTCCACTCTTAGGCATATACCCAAAAGATGCACATTTATACAACAAGGACATATGTTCAACTATGGTCAGCATTATCTGTAATAGCCAGAACTTGGAAGCAGCCTAGATGCCCCTCAACTGAAGAATGGGTGGAGAAAATGTGGTACATTTACACAATGGAGTACTACTCAGTGAAAAAACACAATGGAATCTTGTACCATTTTATAAATTCTCTTGAAACAAGCAAATTTGCTTTTATTTTCCAATCAGAGTTGGACAGAAAATTTGCTTTATCTCTATTTCCCAGCAAATTTAGCTTATTCAAAACTCTTATGTGTAAATTAGAAATGGCTGTTTTTAATATTTATTTCTTATTCATTTTGTGAGATTGTGCATATGTGTGTTGTGTATGTGTGCGTTGTGTGTATGTGTGTTGTGGTGTGTGTGTGTGTGTGTGCATGTGTGCATATGCTTGTGCACAAGTGTGTGCTGTGTATGTATGTGTCCTTGCATGTGTGCATATTTGGAAATCAGAAGACAGCTTTCTGCAGTCAGTTCTCTCTTTCTACCTTCACATGGGTTCTTGGTCTTGAACTCAGGTTGTCAGTCTTGGCATTGAGCCTTTGCCTGCTGAGCCATCTTGCTTGCTGTTTTTATCAGACTAAAACACAGGTGTTTTTACATAGAGGAAACAGACTGAAGAAATGCCTACTTTTCTTGTTTTGAACAGTAAATGAAATCTAAGTTCCACCTAAAAGCCTATGCTTTAGCAGTGTTTGTTCTCTTAGACTTCAACTCAGAGATCCACCC
Organism: Phodopus roborovskii; assembly: GCF_943737965.1. Classification (NCBI taxonomy): domain Eukaryota; kingdom Metazoa; phylum Chordata; class Mammalia; order Rodentia; family Cricetidae; genus Phodopus; species Phodopus roborovskii. The sequence continues at coordinate 13,857,272 of NW_026126525.1, forward strand.
ACCTCTGCATCCCAAGTTGTGGGACTAAAGACATGTGCACCACACCCAGGCTTGTAATTTTTTAAAGAAAAAAGTAAACAGAAACGAATAGGATTAATAGCAAACTTATTTAGGCCCTTTTTATTATATTATTGACTCAAACTTCACCAACTACTTTATGCAGTAGTTGCTTTATCTTTTTCCTTCAAAAAATACATGCTATTATTTACAGCTCAAATTTCCACCTTTGCTTGGTTGAAGAAACTAAGTCTCAGTCTTGTCAATAAAGCTAAACCAAGTCCTTCAAACAAAAGGTAAAATTTAAACTCGAATTCAGGCAATTGGACTGCGGAGCCTATTCTCTTAACACTGACTTGCGAACTTCAAATTTCCAGAGACAAGTCATCAAATTACACAGTTATGTTTCTAGAATGAGGAGGATTCCATTATAGTTAGGAATGCTTTAAGTGTCAATACATGCACTCCTTTCTTATGACTACTGTTAAAAGTTGCCACAGTTAGGTGACTTGAAAACACAGAAATGTGTTCCATCATAGTGCTGGATGTTAAGTTAGATGTAAGTATCTCCAGAGATGTGTTTTTTCATCTTTGTTTTTTCATCTTTGAGCATCTGGTGTCCCTCCAGGTGTCATGCTGCTTTCTATCTGTCAGTCACATTGTCTCCTGTCCCACTCTCTGCACATATCCCCTTTCTAGTTCTCTTGTAAGAACCATTTTTATGAAAGCCTCGATAATCCATGATGATCTTCTTATCTCAAGATCCTAAGCTTAATTAAATCTGCAAACACTCTGTTTCCAAATGAAGTAACACTTATACACACATCAGGTGACACTATACATTTTGGGGGAAGCCCAATTTAACCTTCTAGAATACTGTATTGTATTTTTATAGTAATGCACCCTTCTTCTGATCATGGTAAATCCATACCACTTATTCATAGCTGTGAGGAAATACAACTACAAGAGAATAGGGAAAGAGAAATAGAGAGGCAGATTAAAGGAGAGAAAATGACCTCTATATGTATTAACTGTTGCTTCTAAAGTTTAAGAGATACTGATGTTTGAGAGAAATGTAAAACAAACAAAAGGTTGGATTAGTTGGTAAGCTGGAGAAATACTTGGTAAGTACTTGAATAAATACATGTGTGTAAAGGGATTTTAGGGCAGCTGAAATGACATATTTTAATTCAAGATCTTTCAAGGAGCATTATTTAGAGAAATAGAAAATAGTATCATTTTCAATAGACCCTCCCCTTGTTCTTGTTTCTATGGCAAACAAAATACAAAGTTCATGATAATTTCTTACAAGGCTAAGAAATAGTTGTCTTGACACAAACATTGGCAAATCTTGTGAAGGCAGCAAAACAGTTGTGAGACTTTTCATGTGAATGTTCATGATGGCTGAGCTCAGAGTAGTAAGCAATTGAAATGTTATTCGTAATGAGAAAGTTGAACTCTTCTTGGAATTTTTACACCCTGACAGTTTAACAAATAAGCACGAACAGACAATTCAAAAGAGAAACACTTATAAATAACAAAAACTCCCATCTCAATAACGAACAAATAAATGCAAGTTCAAACTTTGCCATCAAACTGACTGGGCAATGATTAAGAGGAACAATATTCAATATTGTGAAATATTGGAATGAAAGGGGATTTTAATAATTGCTGGTAGGATGTAAGCTAGGATGAATTTTCCAAATACCAATTTGGATTCATATACGTAAAAATATTTGAAGTGTGCCAAACAATTCACTTTTAAGGGATATACCTTAGTGAAGTTAAAAAAAAGATTCATGTATTCAAGGGTGTATATATGCACAAATAGAGCTGTTCTGAGATGCTTGTGCCACTTTCAAATTAGAGGAGTGTGTGTGTGTGTGTGTGTGTGCATGACACTAAAATGGTTGTTAAATAATATATCCACATAACAGAGTCCATCAAACAGGTGGAAAGGATAGAGCCCATACAGCACTACTGACATGAGCATGAATTGTGTTTGTGACATAATGATGTATAAGAAAAGGTAATAGGAAGATAGACACTCCATATTTGTAAATGGCATATTTTGCTCACATATTTAATTCTTCTCCCTACATTTTATATTTTCCATTAAGATAAATATGAGGTACACAGTGCTATTTTATGATTCATGTAACATTTCTAAAACTATATTAGAAAATTTTTATAAATATGTTATACTATATTAAAATATCAAGAAGATAGAAACTCTTGTATTCATTATTTTTCTTTAATTATTAAGGCTTTGAGCCACATGTAAAATAATTGCAGTGCTTTATAAATCTCTTAACAATCTTTAAAAATTCTCCATTGTGGGGGATGGGGAAATGTCCCTCAGGTTAAGAATGCCAGCTGGTCCATTAGAGGACCAGAGTTCAGACCCTGGAACCTGTATCAGGCAGCTCACCAAAGCCTGGAACTCCAGTTCCAAGAGATCCAAGGGCACCTCTGGCCTTCATGGGCATCTGCGTGTGTGCACATGCACAAGCACATGTTTGTGCATGTACTCACACACACTCACAAAATACAACAGACTTTAATATAGATAGATAAAATTCTCCATAATAAAAGCAATCAGTATGTTAGGCAATACTTCACAGACACATTTGTTAGATTTGGCTTAATAAATTTTGTATTGTGAGCATACACAGTTAATAGAAAACACATGGAAAAAATTTTAGGGTAAAATCTTGTACTTTGTTGCCAGAGAGAAATAAATTTCTGTAACTGAAAACAAAGTCCAACAACACTTTTCTTTTTGCTGCTGCAGGACAGCCATGTACAATATGCAGTAGATACATGCTTGGAAATCTAAAATGTGGCCCAGGTGAAGGGAAAAATAGACAGGAGTGTTAAAATAAGGTAGAGATTTCCACTGCTGTTGCTACTTTATGTTGATGGCACACATCTTTAATCTCAGCACTTGGGAGGCAGAGGCAGGCAGATCTCTTTAAGTTGGAGTTCAGCCTGGTCTATAGAGCTAGTTCCAGGACAGGCTCAAAACAAACAAAAAAAAGAATAAAGCATTTCCAGGTAGTTTCATTCACATTCAGCTTGGGTTAGCATGAAGTTTTTGATCCCTTGGAAGTCACCATGCTCATATAAGACATCTATAAGGCAGTTACTACTCAAAAGTGGCCAATGCTTTACTTCATCATTGAGAGTTGTCCTGATTTACACAAAAGAGAAACCCTGCACACATACTCTGAGAAGTGCTAAGGTATACTTTTATCGTAAATATTTACAGAGTGAGATGTGGAGGACATGAGATCCTTGTGTTCACAGAGAAGCACTAAAGAAATTAGGAATGTTAAACATGAAGGGTGTCTCTTTAACAGAAGACATATACAATTTGTTTTTCATCCAGAAGGCTGGGAATGGATATAGTTCATAGTCTTATGATCTGTGCTATCTGTAGGCCCAGGCCACACCTGACTCCCTCGGACATTTATGTTTGTTTCAGTCATTCCCCCTAGACTCTTGAGCATTGTTTCTTAGTCAATAGAACCCATTTTATGGAAGAGGTCGTATGTACTTTGTAAAGAATTTCAATGTAAAAGTGTCTTAAGCTTTGTTGTACATATAATATTGAGTTAATTATCACCAAGAAATCCCCCTCAAAATTGTTCTTTGTATAAATATTCCCAGAACAAACTGCCCTAGTGTCGAACGTTAGAACTTTTGAACCAGCACTGGGTACTGAGTTGTATTGACCTGGATTTCCTTCTTGCTTCACAGGAATCATTTCTCTGCCAGCACTGGTATTTGCCCTCGATAGGTGCTGGAGTTCTGAGGAGATCCTAAAGCTCTTTTGGTCTTCACTGTATACTGGAATCCTGAAGAAGTTGGTTCTAATAACAGGATGAACTTGTCAGAGAAATTTAGGGAAAGCAAGCAAAAAGCAATAGCTGCCTTCTTTTTATGAGGGTTGCCAGTAGAAGGTATAGACCAGATATAGAGTGAGTCATCCCATTTCCAATGATACAATCAAAAACATTCCTCATATGCATGCCCAGCTGCTTGAGTTTTAGCTGATTTCAGTGGTAGTGAAATTGGCAACAAGATTAACCATCACACTATCTAATCAAAACTTAATATTTTGAAAAGCAAAACTTTCTGCCCATTGATAAAGACTGCCTCTTTCACTTTTCATTCTCTTATAACATTCCTCTGCTGTTTTTAGCATTTTTAGATTCCACTCAAGTAGGATAGTTCAGGATTTGCTATTTGGTTCCTTAATTATCACATTCAATATAATGGCCTCAGATGTTGTTGTAAATTGTGGAATTTCTATCTTACTCAATGCAGAATAATCTCTTAGAGCATTCATATTCTTCACTTTCCGATGCTTTTAGGTACTATGAAGGTTTTCTTTTATTGATGCTGCACTTGAATTGCATTCAGGGCAGAATACTGATGAAGTTAAGAACCAACAGTTTCTCAAACTTAGCATGGGCTTCGTATGTTTTCCTTTTTTGGTTGCAAATAGATCCCAGAAAGTTATAGATTGGATAAAATGATACCAAAGCATAGGTATGCTCTCACTGTTTAGATACCTTGAATTTGATCATTAAGGTAAAGGCTTTATGACTGCAACACATCTGTCTGTTTTTTTTCTGTTTTGTTTTTGAGATAGGGTTTCTCTGTATTGCTTTGGAGCCTGTCCTGGAACTCACTCTGTGGACCAGGATGGCCTTGAACTCACAGAGATACATCTGCCTCTACTTCCCAAGTGCTGGGCTTAAAGGGATGCACCACCAATGCCCTCACATCTGTCATCTTGAATTCTAACCACTTTATATTTTTAAACATAAAATTTAAGCATCAACATGAAAAAATGTAAAAAAGGGCCCAAAGACCTACAGTAAAGGAAAAAAAATGGTTCTATTCTTCACTCTTTTTCTGCTCCCAGGACAGGTTCTGCCAAGTAGCCAAATAATATGTGCTTATAACTATACTATTAGCTACTGGCATGTTGGGGGTTTGCTCTCTTGATCCTCCTCCCAGCTCCATGCTGATCCCTGAAATTCATCAAATATTTTAATGTTTATGGAAACAAATTAATCAGGCACATGATCTCACTCATATAAGGAAATTAAACAAGTTGATCTCAGTGGGGGTAGGGAGGAGAAGTCTGGGTACAAGAGACTGGCTGGGAGGCTCATGGTTGGGTTGGGAGATGTCGATCTAAAACTTTAACTATAACTAAAGTATATTTTATTCTTGAAAAATGCTAAGGCAGTGATTTAAAAGCATTCTTATCATAAAATGGTAACTACATAAGATAACCTATCAGCCGTTCCACAACATATATACTTTAACACCATATATAACATATGGTACAAATACTATTTTAATCTGTTAAGGTTAATATTAATTTAAAATAGAAATGATAGAAATGGAGACTCCACAATGTATGTATGGAGGGCCCCCCTTGTTTTGTTGTGCACTCACCAAACCTGCAACAATGATGATAATTCAGGACTTCCTTTTTGAGGGGCATGAACATCCTATGCAAACTCAGATGTGTTATTAGCTGAACATTACAGCGCACAACTATGACACATAATGCATGTGTTATGCAGAGGTACCTTGGGTTACATTTTACCTGATTCATTAAGTCGTTCATGAACCCATTCTTCCCATGTAGGTATGAGTGATGAGTGTCAGGATGAAAATATGAATGGGCTATTTCTCTCTACAAGTTCACATCAGTACATAGAGATTATCCTTTGGTTTATTAGGCTATGTCTGGTTTATGCTAATGGATCTGTTTTCCTATTGTGTCACAGGCCACCCACTATCTGCAAAACAGAGTGCATCTTCTCTTCTCTTTGGGAACTCTCAGCAACAAGAGCACCTCAGGTAGGTACCCGATTCAGGAAAACTGAACCCAAAGAATTTTCCCAAGTCTTTTATTCAAAACAATTCCTAGCACACACTATATCCAGATCATTCTTCCTCTTCATTTTGAATTGCAATCATGTTTGAAACAGTATTTAGTCTGTGTGTTTCTTTCTGATTGATTGCATATAGCTCAGTGTTTAAGAGTAGCCCAATGGTCAAGAAGATTTTGGACTTTCTGTTGTTTTTCTTTCCATCCTAACTTATTTCTACCACTTCTCAACTTCACCTAATCCTGGAAATTCAAATGAATGTACCCATCACTGAGTTTTCCAATTCTGCTTAAGACACAAATTTGGGGCATCTGAGGTTAAAGGTATACACATGTACTTGCCGTTCCTGTTGAACAAAGCGTGTGAGAAAAGCATGGGAGGGGAAATTTTTGTCTACCCAAACTTGGCACATACATTGCCTCCTGGATCTCCCTTATACAAGTGTGAATATGGAGACAGAGCAGGGAATTCTTTCTCTTTGAAGAATATGCTGGCAAAGGTAACTGGGAACTTGGCCTTTTGTAAAAACAAACAAACAAACAAAAACAAAACAAAAACAAAAATCTGTGTTGAATGAGACAAAGAAAGCAGTGATAGAAAATTTCAGCATCTTTCTGTCCCCCCTTCTTCTCATCCTCAAGAAATAATAATAATAAAAATATTACTGAGAATGTGCAGCACATTCCAAAGAGAGTTGATCATGGCTGTGCTTAGCAGCCCTTCGTGTTTATAAAGAAAGAAGCCAGTGGAGTCTACACTCCCACGTCCTCCTCCTTCCAATGCTTCTATTATTCCTATGGCTGCACCATTATTAATATTGCAGGCATCTCATCGTGGTTTCAAACAAAAGCTTGGCTACCATTTCTGCAAATGTCATGAGAACTAAGCTCCCTGTAAAACTGTAAGGAAACATTTTAAAAACTAAAGCTGTCCAGGTTCAACCTGAACTTCATTAATGGCTTCCTCGAAGCCAAGCGTGGTCTTTCGAGACCCATTAGTGCGATCTGGAGCCTCTGAAGAACCGCATAGTTTCTTGGAGTCCAAAAATGCCTCACTCGATCTGGCATTGTTCCCTGGCCTGTGCTGTTTGAGGCCTTTACTGGGTCCAGGTAAAATGCCCATGTTGTTTCTTCTTCTTGATTCCATTAGTAAGGATGAAATATAAGACAGGTGCTAAGCTGCCAGGAGAAGAAGTGGCTAGGCTAGGTTCCTTACTGGAGGGGCTGGGAGAGCGTTCTTGCATTCGGCATCTATTTAGCTGCAGCATATTGGGATATGACTCCTTAATTAATAATGTTATGTATGTCCTTTTGTGACCAAATACACAGTAAGCCTCTATAGACATAGGATTCCTCACAGGCGAGAGATAATGTTCAAGCCTTTTCAGAGAAGAATATTTATGAAGGGCCTTCTGACCCCCTTCACAATCAGAGTTTGCAATGAACAAGCTCAGTTTGCAGAGGTCCATCTCTGGCTCTATTAGCAATGCATTTCAGTTGGTGCCATGTCCCAAGCACTATCCCTAGTGCTAAGAATATGATAGTAAATAAAGAAGACAATATGTCCCCACAAAGGACATATGGTAGAGTACTAGAGACAGATCACAAACAAATATACACACTTTAAAAATGTTCCTAACCACCTCAGAAACAATTAAAGCAAGATAATAAGGTATAGAAGATGACACACACATATAAGTATATGTGTGTGTATATGTATATATACATGTACATATGCAGGTATATATGAATGATGGGTGGGGAAGCTATTTTAGAGTTTCTAATCAGGATGATCTTCTTGAAGGAGTGCCAGCATTTAAAAGTATTTAGATACAAAGACAAATGAGCCTTGTGATATCCAGAGAAACTAGTAAAGGACAAAGGATTCTGAAATTAGGGTAAACTTTCCACACTTGAACAACAACAAAACCCACACTGTGGGTGAAAATGTTAAACAGCAGGAAGCATAAGAAGAGGAAGTTAGGTTCTTCTCCACTCACACTGGGTAAACTGTGCCTCTTGAGGGTAAAACTGAAGTTCCAGGACTTTATTAGGTGTTCAGTGTGGGCACTGGACCCTGAAATCCAGAGGTCAGCAAGAGCAGAAAACACTCTTAACCACCAAACCATTGATCTAAGTCATAGTATGACTCTGTCTAGGGGGACTGACCTGGCCACCTGGCTTTCCATCTAGACTCCCAGGCAGAGGTGAATGGAAAATGGATCCTCCCTCCCTCCTTCCTTCCCTCCCTCCTGCTCTCCCTCCCTCTCTTCCACTTCCTCCTGGGAGCTGTGAATACAACTAATATATCATTCTATGGCTTTATCTCTTTGATATGGAGTTTACCACTTTGGTTTTGATTGAGTTATTTCTTGACTCCATGGTCATTTAATCTTTCTTGCACTGATATTGTTTATAGCACTTTGTAAGAAGTGAGCTTTGAACTTGACTGTGAATGTACACACAAGAACATATGTGGTGGACCATTTATTGACCAGAAGCTTTTGTAGTATATTCAAAGAGAGATATGAAATTCATAGGTGGTACAAGGATCATTAGCCTTGATAGTAAATGCCATTCTGCCATTTTAGGGATGCCAGTCTTAGGATGCCAGGGCATCATTAAACCCACAGTCCCATGAGACAAAGTACAAGCTAGGTAATTTCTCACTGTGCCCAGGGAATCATCTAGGACTCCATCACTCAATGGCTGCTGAGTCACAGTCCCATGAGACTGGCTTACAATCTGCAGGCTGTTTTAAAACATGCCACCATATTAGTGACGTGCCACTTCCATCTGAGTCGTATTTGCCCCAGAACCAAAAGCAAGCAGAGGATGGGGAGGGTCCAGGAAGGCACTAGGATGCGGATGAGAAGCTAGGGTTGGAGGAGGTTGTGTTCTCCTGATGTGTTCTCCATTGAGCAGTGGTGAGACCACTTCCAACACCTAAACCCAGAACCAGTGTCTAGGGAAGCTGACTGTGGGAGAAAATATGGACATGTAATAAGAGTTACAGGGGTTCTGGGACTAAGACTGTTCAGGTCTGTCTTCCTTCTCCTAACACAATGACTCCAGTCTTACCATCCAAGCCAAAAAGATCATGTTTCTTCCAACATTTGCTGGTCAAAATTTATTACAATTCTTTTTGCTTCTTATCTAGATTAGATTTCGGGTCATTTGGTTTCTGAACATTGACTTACTTTCTAGAGCCTACTGGGTTATAAGGTTACACCTGGTACTTCACATTTTTCCTCAGTAGACTTGAAATTGTCATCAGATAGCATCGTCTGACCAGCTCTCATCCGACCTCCAGAACCTTGTTTATCAGTCAGGTTTCCTTCTCTTTCCTTAATCATTTCTTTTAAATTCATTCAATGGATGTGGAAGCTTCAAATGTTTATATATTCTGTGTCTTTAGAAATTGAAGAAATAAACAACTAGCCATGGATTCAATTTTTTTCATCCCTATAATTCTATTAAAATTTATAAACACTAAAATATACAAAGCTGAGATCACAATGATTGTGTGATAGCATTGGAAAAAGTAAACATTGCATTTGAAGATACCACTGGAAAATCCAGAGTAAAAATCTTGTTGTATAATGTATTCCCCAAAGGTGCTTCATTAACATTTCATGTAATGATAATGTTTTCTCAAAGTCTAAGGACAAGACAAATTAATTACAATCTTGATTGGCATTTAGTCCTTATCTTGACTATGAGTCGCTTTGACCCTTCATTTTAACTGTTTGGGCCTCAATTTCTCATTTAGAAAAGTATGACTATGATACCTTGATGTTTTAAAGTTCTCACAGACACAGAAACATACAGAACACAAAGACAACTCACTCATTGTATGTGATAGATCACATAATTTTGTATGAGCTTCCTACTTTTTAAATTATATTAAAGATTTCATGTTTCTGGACTTTCATGTAGGACAGTGAACCAAAAGAAGGTATTTAGTAATTAGATGAAGCTGTAAAATCCAAAGAGAGAGAGAGAGAGAGAAAAAAAGAAGAAGAAGAAGAGAGAGAAACACATGTTAACATCAACATTAATTATTCTATTGGTGTGTTTGAATAAATGTTTACTTCAGAACACTCTGTTCAGCAGAAAGGAGTTGAAGATTGCCAACTGAAGTGGCTAATTAGCATATGATCAAGACTTGGGAAATAAGTGGCTTCTTTAAGAATGTTTGCTGTTTTGAGTGTCTAAATGAGCCTGGCACCCCTGGCAGATGTTAAATGCAAGGGACTATTCATAAGGCTGTGGTCTGTGAACAGTTAGCAAACAACTAGGGCCCTTTGTCCTATTTATATCACCATTTGGATCAGATGCTCCCATGGTCCACTCAAGACTCAGACCTGCTCTCTGCTTAAGGTCTAAGATTCTGGAACAGGTCACAAACAAACCAAACTTTGTGTTTGGACATTGTCATGGAGCATGTAAACTTTGTAAAGTAATTGGTTCTTAATGTAATAATTCTCATTTTATGTCTGGTATCTTTTCTCTCTCTTTTTCTCCTCATTCTTTCTTTTTGGCCCTTGAATTTAATCTTATTTTCTTTTTGAAGTTCTTTAAGCTAATTTCACTCTTACATTCAGGGTAAGGCATGAATAAGTACCTGTTGAAGAAATAGAAGCTATTATTAAACTAGGGACATCTCTAACATGTAAAAAAAAAATAAGGATAAGAAGATAAAGTGGGGAAACATGTTTCTAGTTTCCAGTTTTGCTTCTAATAAGTAAAATCCTCATACTCCCTAGATTTATTTCTTATTCGTAATCAAAAGCAGCAGTTCTCTGAAAACACTGTTTTTGGGGCTCTCTTTCTCTCTCTCTTGCATATGGCCAAGAACCTTCATCTTCATGTGAGTTTCTCCTTTTTCTTTTTTATCCTTGTTGGTCTATGTTATGTTTTTAGAGATTTTTCCGCCTCATGATATTATTAAACATGGATTCCCCCCACCTTTTAAAAGTAACTTTATTACCTAAATACTATTTTCTATAACTGATTCTGTCTGCAGTATAAACACAAATTCCAGAGGACCATGTCTAAAATGCATGCCCTCTCCCTTCACTCTTTGCCAGTGACTCATTGCTATGCACACAAGGTAATTCTTCCCATCACTGCACACTGTGTTTTGTGGGCCCAGCCATTTGCCCACTACTCACATGCTCTTCTGTGTTTTCTTTGCCCATTTATTTTATCATCTTCAAATGCATGCAATGAACCTCACCCCATGGGATTTCTTTCTGTAGACTTGTTTCTCCAGAGTATTTTCATGTTTCTATACACAAGGTTTGTAAGACTTTCCATTTGGTAGCGTAGTTTCTTGCTTAAGTTTCTGTGGGTCATAGAATTTGCTTTATTTACAACTAACACTCCAGTGATTGATAGAGAGTAGGTTTCTAAAATGCATACCAATTGAATGCTCACATCTGTACTGGTCTGATCCTGTGCAGCTCTTGTGTGGTAACCACAGCCCTGTGAGTTCATGTCTAAAACAGTCATGGCATGCCCAAGAGCCAGACTTTCACAGTATTCCTCCTCATCCTCTGAGTCTTACATTTTATTTATTTTTTTTTTGGCCCCTCTGTGATGTTTTGAATAAAAATGGCCCCAATAAGCTCATAGGGAGTGGCACTGTTAGGAGATAGTTATATCCTTGTTGGAGGAAGTATTGTCACTGAAGAGGGGGGTGAGCTTTGAGGCTTCCTATACTTAAGCCAGACCTGTATGCCTCTCTGCCTGCTGCCTGTGGATCTGCAGGTAGAGAGGCTCCTTCTCCAGCACCATGTCTGCCTGTGTGCTGCTGTGTTTCCTGCTATGGTGATAATGGACTGAACTTCTGAAACTGTAAGCCAGCCCTAATTAAATGTTTTCCTTCATAAGAGTTGCTGTGGTCATGGTATCTCTTTCACAGCAATTGAAACTCCAACTAAGACATCATCTAATGTGATTTTGTTCCTTGAGCCTTGTGTGTGTGTGTGGGGGGGTGTTGATATAGATCCCTTTCTCATTGAGTACTCACAGTGACCTATCTCAGCACTTTGAACCGTTAGGAGTCCCTGCCTTTTTCATTGCCATCTACAAAAAGAAACTTCTCTAATCAAGGCTGAAGGCAGCACAGATCTGTGGATATAAGCTTAAATAATTAGAAGACAATTGATTACATAATTATTTAGAAAAATAACATCATCATCAAAAGGTTCTCCTCTAGGGCCCATGACTTCCTTAGCTGAGATTGTTTTTAACCGTATTTATAATATTAGACATGGATTCCTTCCTGTGAAACAGACCTCAAAGTCAGTCAAGAGTATAGTGGGCTACCTCTTTAAACAATCTTGCCGTTAGTACACCAGTGACCCTACTAGTGGACGTTAATGGCTGACGAAGAAGGAATACTTTTCTTTGGGAAGGGAGGGCATTGGTAGGTTTCCCATGCTTTAGCAAATGACCCTACATCCAGGCACACATGGGTTGCACTAATGGAACTTAGTGACTTATTAACACACACACACACACACACACACACACACACACACAAATTTGAGAGGGGGATTAGAGGGTTCTATAGAGAGTTGGAGAGTGGTAGTGGTAGATATAACCAAGATACATCTTATATACACATAAAATATTCAAAGAATAAAAATAAATAAATAAAAAATTTCTTCTGCCAATATCACTATTTCTTTCCATAATAATCAAAGGGATATGCTGTAGCAGACTCATTCTGAATTACTTAATTCGTTGTTTTTTTTTTTATTTTTTAGACATTAAAAAGCACTAAAGAATATGTGAGTAGTAGAGGCTTCACTTAAAAAATGTATTACATTTATAGCCATTTCAATATGCAATATTGAAAATTGAAAATATTTTTCTAATTAAAAAATTTATTATCTTGTTAAACCAAAAAAAAAAAACTTCTTTTGAACAAGTTAAGTCCCAACAAATGCCCTTCAATGTATCATCTTACTCACTAACATAATGAAAATGAAGTTACTAAACTCTAGTGAATTCTAAGTCATGATAGTTCATCAATTACAATTTTACTTGATAACAATGTTAATATTTAAATATAGAATGATGATTTAATCCTTTCATGTGAATGATAAAAATTCATCAATATTTTTTCTTTCTTCATATCATATTATAAATGTCATGTAAAATTTTGGACATTTGTCATATTTGAGAAAAACTTTCATGTGCCATTCAAATGTAAGATATAAAATGTTAGTGCTTCTTTGTGACATGACTAATTGTTTGTATTGAGTTGATTAGTCATTGCTGTGTCATTGAGGATCTGTAGGCAATGACGCATGAGTTTTATGTTATCTTTGCCACTGTTTCCTGTCAAGTCAACAACAACAAAAAATCATTAGGTGACAATACAAGTGACCAGGAGGAAAGAATAGTGATTGTTCCAAAAATGATGTGAGCAATACAGTTGGGCCAGGGTATGCTATACAGGTAAACAGAAGACAAAAAGGTCAGAGGAATAGGAGGAGCTGTGACATCTGGTCCACATCCTGAGAACAGAAATCTGCCATGAGAACATTATCTATCACAAAGCCACTGCAAATGAAGATGAGGTTAATGCAGCATCAAGCACAAGACAGGATCAGACACCACTACCGTATGAACTACACCGCCAATGACTTAACTGTATCGAGGGCCTGGCCAAAAACCATGACACAGACTCCAATGAGCTAAAACTGTCTTCAGATCTCAGCCATCACCCTAAATGTCATGGCTCCCCCAGAGCTGCGGTCATGAGCGAGGGGTGGCAAGAAAAGATGGAGTAGAAAGAACTGGTATTCTTAGCCTGTTGCAGTGAAAATGCTCACCTGTTCCAACTTTGTAATTCTGAAACATTCTTTAGAGCCCTTCCATTGGGTTTAGGATGGGACTGTGTGCCTTCATGGACAATGAAGCTTTCCAAGTAACGCCTATCCGCCAATCCATGGTGGTGTTCCTAGATCTTTTGACAGAGCTGTGCTAATCTATAGACAGAAAGAGAGATGGAGGCCACTCTGGGTCTCCTTTGTACTTACGGTAGACTCTTTCCTCTTTGGACAGGATCTGCCATTTTTACAATTGGAAGAAAATAAAAAGTATTTCTTATTAGACAGCCAAAAAGAGGCCCCAGCCATCAAAGTGCTCTCTCATTGCTTTACACACACACACACACACACACACACACACACACACACACACACACCAATTTGTTGAGACAGACCGAGTAGCAGAGGCGACGCTACACTACAAAGTATGCCCAGTACATGGTCGCTTTTAAAAATGGCACATTTAACCATGAGATAAAGATTTCACAATGTTTTCCAAAAATTATCCCAAGGACTATATGCTATTTGATACATGTTTGCTCACTCTGCTAGATTTGTCACTGGGTCAAATGCTGAATCTCCCAAGAACTCCTTATACAAGGCTTGGGTTTTGCCACATTAGTTCCCCTTAGTAAGCTTACTTTCTATAGTCAGGGTGCCAGCTCCAGAGGAAGCACCATCACTTTATTAGTTCCCCCCCACCCCCAAAAAAAGCCATCTCCTAGGCATGCCTCTAAGTTTTTGAAACTTAAAAAAAAAAAAAAAAGAAAGAAAGAAAACAGCCTAAATGCCTAAATATTTTGCATAGTGAGAAAACCAATGTATAAAACAAAATTTAGGCCAAGACAGCAGTCGTCCAAACTTCACACTTACTTAACTGTGTCAGGAGTCTGTCTGCCCACAGCTACAAGCGTTGTAGCGCCACCTTCTGGGAGGATGGATCTTTAACAGCACAGTTCCTTGTTTCTGTGAACAGCTGGTGGTGTTTCAGCCCCTGGCAAACTAAATTCAGCTGAGGTCAGTAACAAGAATTACTTGCTGTCTTGGTCTGTTTTGGCTGCTGTGACAAAAACTCCTAAAATCGAGTGCCTAGTAACCAATAAAAACGTGGTGGCTGCGGAGTCTAGTTCAAGTACCTAATAGATAACCATGTTTGGTGAATGCTAGCCTCCTGATTGACAGAGGGAGTCATCTCACATGCCTGAAGGGACTTCTTTTTTATTAGAGTATGAACCCAGTCACGAAGGCCCTGCCTTAATCACCCGATTACCTTCAAATGTCCCACTCTCTCATACTGTATGTTTGTGGGTTAGGATTTCAAAACATGAATTTGCAAGTCGCAACAAGCAAGTTTAGAAACTACAAAACAGCGTATTTTGTGAAACAAACAGAATTCCTAGTTGCCGGGACATAGTCATGGGGTAAATAAAGGTAGGCATTGTATGGCCAGACACAATGTATGTTTATATGCCGAAGATTATTTGGAGCAGAAATAGCATTTCATATTCACTTCATAGCCCGAACTTATGCTTTTTGCAGACTCCAACCAATACCTATGGACAGTTTTACGACGAAACTGTCTATGAGGAAAACTCATTCTTTAACTGATGATCTCCTTGTGTATATTCTTATGTTAATGATCCATTTTGAAATAACTACTCTGACTTGGACATTCACTAAATTTTTAATGGTAATTTTAATTACATTGTCCCTTTGTCCTCTCCAAACCTCCCCTCTCTTCTTCAAATTCATGACCTCTTTTTCATCAATAGTTATTATGTGCAAATGTGAATTTGTATATGCATATATATATATATATATATGCCTGAATATAGCATGTCGCATCCATATAATGTTACTTGTCTATGTTTTCAGGGCTGACCAATGGGTGTGTTCTTCCCTGGGGAGGAACACCTCTCCCATTCCCAGTTTTAGTTACCTGTAGTGCTTTGAGTAGGGTTGAGGCCTACTGGGCTTTCCTCCATCCTCCATGACAAGTTTATTGGTGTAACTCTCCTTCAGATCATGTTTGGGCGGTATTTAGTGAGACTTTATGGGTATAGCTTCTGATGTTGCTAGGAGACACAATCTCACAACAAACTCCCTGGTCCTCTGGCTCTTACAATCTATCCGCCCCCTCTTCCACTAATTCATTACAAATTTCCAGGGCTGGAGAAATGACTCAAGAAACCCGAATTCAGTTCCCAGAACCCACATGGGGTGGCTCACAATTGCTTAACTCTAGCCGTAGGGGTTTGTGAGGCCGCTGACCTTCTGGGGCACCTGTACTCATGTGTACATGCCTAGATGCATACATAGGCATACCCATCATTTCAAATAATAAAAATTAAAATTAAAAATTGCCTTGAAAGTCCTTTGGCTTTCAACTCCTTTGTTGTAGGATCAAAGAAGTAACTGTAGCTAGGCTTAAGAGAGACATCAGAGCCAAACCTGTTAGTTACAAATAACAAATGCTGTACTATAGAAAGTGTGAAATAAAAATATGAGTTGTATAATTTGCTTGTTTTATTGGATAAAATAAGATTTATTATGATAGGTAATATGAGCAATCAAGTAAATGGACCACAAAGCCATAGACCACAAAGCCAATTGGCCTGAACTGCAAGCTGGGTTTCTCTATCAACTCATCCATCCAGCATAAGTTTCTTAACACAGAACACAGATACATCTCCATTTCTCCGTAAAGTGAAACTAATTCTGGCACCTATACCAGAGGGTTGCTGTAAGGGGCTAATGTGGGTGCTGTAATACACACACACACACACACACACACACACACACACACACACACAATACATCATACATGCTATATTTGCAATTTAGTCATAACTTATTTACCAATTATTATATACAAGCTATTACTCTAAATATACACTTTTGGTTATAGTTATTGAATTTTCTCTTTCATGTATTTTCTTTGTCTGCCATCTCTCAAAATAATCAGGCCAATAATCAATTTCATGCTTACCATCTGGGGCAAAAATATAAGAAAAGTATATGAATCCATATTTTTTACAAGACACATAAATAAAAAAATGAAAGGGAAAACAAAAATTAAACAGTACTAAAATATAAAGCTTTCACTTACTTGAGTTGGAATCCAAATATGATTGACAAACTGTGGCAAGTTGATATGTCTTCTTTTTGCATTCTAGTTCCATCTCCCAGTGGTCCAGCACCAATGTATGAATAGATAGGAGGTCAAAGCAATCAGTTCATAACAGAGCTGTGGGGCTTTTACTAACTTTATTAATCTTATGTATCCCATATCTCCCACACCAAAAGGCCATCTCTTTCCTTTAAATGTTTTCATGGGAGCCACCACATTTTACATTTCTTTCTTCTCCACCTGAATTTTTATAATTTCATCCCCACCGTGTCATCTCCCATGTTTCCTGTGATTTGTTATTTTTACTGAAATAATTGATAAGATTTAGAATATATCTGCACACACACACACACACACACACACATACATATCACAAATATATCTGCAAGCTTATTTTATAGGTGGTACCCTGTTTTGAATCATAATTTTGTCATAGTGTTTGGTCACCTTTGTTTCACGTTGGTGCCATCCATTGGTGACCAGTGTCTAGATCCTTTACCTTCTGTGAAATTCTGCCCTGGACAGTAGTCAGATGAGCATTGATAATAGCCAATGAGCAACCATTGTGTTTGATTATTTGAAATTGTGTTTTTAAAAAATGTGACTTATTTACTAATGTGAATATGATTTAATATTGATTATAGATAGATTTAATGACTATGTCCCAAAATTCCTAACCTACCAATAGCATATATGGCATAAGTTGGCTTTTATCTTACGTACATATGTTTCCACACATTCACACATGTATCCCTGTTGGCTATGTCAAACCAACACATTTAATGTGCCCATATAATACTGTGCTCAGTATTTTCTTTGTCTAAAATGTTATATTGCTATCACTAATTCTCTGTATTGCTAACTAGTTTCTCATTGACTTAAGCATATTAATATAAAAATTTTAATTGTCACTTATTCCAATTTTATTCAAGTTGATGCAGACAAGTTATAGCAAAAGAAAAGAAAGAAAGAAAGAAAAAAGAAAAGAAAAAAAAAGAAAAGAGACAAGAAAGAAAAAGAAAGAGAAATTCTCCCCTGGAATGTTTCTTAGTTGAAAATTCCTCTTAGCAAGTATTCACTTAAAATTTATATAGAAAAACATGATATGCACTTGTTCTTTTTATTTTCCTGCTTACAGAGTAATGAATTTGATCCTTAACATCTTCCTGTGTTATCTCATGAGAGTTCCTTAGTCATATGAAAATGAATGCATGTATTCCAGCATATTTGCCATGTACAATTCTTTATTGTTATCAGTTTCATTGGTTTTCAAATTATCTCTGTTGTCACCAGCCAGAACATCATACAATTGGTTAGCAAATCTTTTAGAGTTCATCCCAAGAGCATTTGTTTTCTCCAGAACACATTTATCCATTTTCAGAATGTGTGTTTCCTGGATATGGAATCAGCCATTTACCCTAGGATCCCTGCTTGCACTCAGGGAGAAGTGGTATAAACAGCCATCAGGAACCACAGTCACTCCATTCTATAGATGCAGATTGACAGGCACATCTGGTGGATAGAGCTTGAGTATACAGTTTGTAAGTTAAAATGCAATGTGAATTGTTATAACTGGTATCCACACTATGTAGCTGCTCTAATATGCTTGGGTTCTCGTAACAGTATAATCTAGATAGGTGATATAGCAGAAATTTATTTTCTCTCAGTCCTAAAAACTGGAAGTAAAAAATCAGGGTGACATCAAGTTCAAATTCTAGTAAGAACTCTCTTGGCTTGCAGACCTTTTGTATTCAGTGTGAAGATCTGTCAGAGATAGATGTATGGATTTTCTTATACAAGGCATGGATTCCTTCCCTCCCTCCTCCCATTCCAAATGAATGAATGAGGACATTGCTCTTATGAGCTAATCTCCCAATGGTCCAGCACCAATGTATGAATAGATAGGAGGTCAAAGCAATCAGTTCATAACAGAGCTGTGGGGCTTTTACTAACTTTATTAATCTTATGTATCCCATATCTCCCACACCAAAAGGCCTTGTTTTCTATAACATGGGTGTGATTACTCTTTTGAGTAAAGTTGGTGAGCTAATTCTGATAGTTGTGGTGAATCTATAATGTTAGAGCACGTAGTCACATGACAAGGTACTTACTCTTATAAGAATGTATTGTAAGTGTGTGTGTGTGTGTGTGTGTGTGTGTGTGTGTGTGTTTGTGTGCACGTGCGCATGTTTCTGAGTGTAGGTATATACATAGGAATACAGGTGCTCATGGAAACCAGAGAGGTTGGGTTCACCGGAACTGCAGTTACAGGTTGCATGCTGGGAACCGAACTCAGGTCCTCTGGAAGAGTAGTATATGCTCACAATGGCCATCTCTTCAGCCCAGGATTTTACTCTTTTATACCATCTTTTAGTCAGAAACTTCTTGGGTAAATTCCTCAGGAATAACATTGTCTGGCTTCCTGTATATTCTCAAACGATTTGGTTTTTATATTTGAATATTGACTTTAATTGGAATAAAGGCTTTTATTTATATTTATTTTCCTGAAAAAGTTTATATTTAGTATGCATGGTTTTCTGTAGTCTATAATTTCTAGTAAAATATAATGGTATTTTCATTCTTCCCCTGAAAGTTCAATAGCTTTTGCAGAATATGCTGGTTACTTTCTGTTGAGGGGTCTGTTTTGCCAGATATGAAGTATGTCTATTCAGGATATAGTTTTTAAACTATCTTGCCTTGGGAAATTTTCTCTATTTGTGTTTTTTAGCATTATTATATTCAATATTATATTTTCCCTTCGAATTCAATTCTGTGTGTTTGTGACCATGTCAAATTGTACCTTTCTTGAATTGTCCCCCTTCTTTTGATTTCTAAGATATTTACCATATTGTTCACTCTATCTTGTTCTTGATTTAGTCATTTCTGAAAAAAAAAAAATGATAGCATTTCTACTTATATCAGCTCCCTTCAAAACTTTCTTTTTCTTCATTTGCCCCGTTTCTGGACTTTCTTGGTTCATTTATTTTTATCATGTTATTTTGTTTTATCATGTATATCTTTTAAAATTTCTTTCTGTAAAGACATAAGAAGCCATTTTAATACAGAGTGGTATAGAAAACGATGTCTTGTGGATGTGTGCCTCTCATGTACTTTGACTATCTGTAGGGATAATCAGATATATTCCGCTACAACTACCAAATTTTCAAGGAACAGGCAGATGTTTGTGACTTCTAAGCAAAAAGAGAACATCTCCTTGGAAGCTAAGGATATATACCATATCTTCTATTTTTAGTTTGATAATTTTGTATTTAACTTGATCCTTCCAATTTTCAATAGAATGAGTTTTTCTTATCTTTTAGGCAGATGAATGGTCTGATAGTATCTTAGTCTGTTTTTATAAGCAGCCAGTTTATGATATTTTCTTGCAGCAACCTGAATGGCCTAGGACAAGGTGATAATGTATTTATTTCTTAGGCATGTCATAGGAATCCATGAAAAATAAATGTAATGTAAACTATTTGGCATGGTAATGCATAGAAAGGCTCCAATAAATATTGATCTTTTGAATTCCTATGTGAATGTTACTATGTCTTGTTTGGCTTTTTAATTTAGCTGAGAATATATCATTCAGATTCTCAGAGTAGGGAACAAGATTTCAGGAGACAGCCAGGTACTACTCTTTATTTAGTCTCTACAGGAAATTCTGTAAAGATCTGCAAGGCTTGCATCAGGTTAAATAACTAAAGTTATCTTCCAAATACACAGATGCAGGATGTCTGAGGATGACAACTGGTGGTATGGCTTCACTGAATGAGCTATTCCATCATTTGGAGTCTAACGTTCTCAGTATAAATGGGGGCAATGGGACTAAAAAATATTTTTTCTTAAAATGCTGTCAGTTTTCAAGTCCACTGAGACCATTTTTCCTTCCAGTTTTTAAGGTTTATTTGTTTGCTTTTTTATTTACATGTATGTTCACCCACATGTGTTTATGTGTACCAGATGCAGTACCCACAGAGACCAAAAGAGGGTGTAAGATCCGTGGGAGCTGTTGTTACAGGTGGCTGTGAGCTTCCTGGTACCAGTGCTGGGAATGGAACCCAGGTCCTCTGTGGAACAACAAGTGCTTGTAAGCACAGAGTCCTCTCTGCAACTCCTTCCTTCTGTCTTTTTTTTTTTTTTTCATTCCTTTTTTTTTTTTTTTTATTTTTTCAGATGTTTGGAAGTAAAAGATGGAAAATGTGTGTGTGGGGGGGGGGGAGGGATAGGAAAAGCCTTCTCTTTCTTTTTATTTATTTATTTATTTATTTTTATTTAATTTTATATAACAAAGTCCAATTAAATGAAAACAAACATTTATACACAACATTTGGGAATTTGGGTGTCGCTCTTTCCAAACTACTTCCTGCTGGTAAGGGGCGCTGTCTTGGGGGATTCGAAGAAGATTCAGATATCCTAGCTGCAGTCTGCAGGGCCGCCTTGTCCAGCCGTTTGGAATGTAGGATCAGCCTGTACTCTGTTTCAGGCAGTCTGGCGTGATCAAATCACCTTAGTCTGGAAGGAATCCACATCTTTTCATTTTCTGTGGAAACAAAAATAGAAATACTTTTCCCCAGTAACTTGTTCTTCAACTTAAATTTTGGAGTCAAAGCGTTTTTTTTTTTTTTTTTTTTTTTTTTAATTTATTATTTTACATGTCGATCCCAGTTCCCTCTCCCTCCCTCCCTCCCCTCCAGCCTTCCCTCCCTCCTTCCCTCCCTTTTGCCCTCTCTACCCTCTCCCATGCACTCTAAACACCCTCCCCTCCCAACCCCCCACCACAATACCATATGTAGGGGAATGCCATCCAGTTGGGGTCATGTAGATCTGACAGGTCATGTGAAGTAGGGACTAGGGCTTCTCTCCTGTCTCTAGAATAAGGCAGTTATCCCTCCATGGGGGATGTGTTCGCAAAGTCCTTTTGTGCACCAGGGATACATCCTGGCTCCACTGTCTGAGGTCTCTTAGACTGCTCAGACCTTCTGGCTGAGACCCATATTCAGGGGGGTCTGAGTCAGTCCCCTGTTGGCTTCCCAGCTATCAGTCTAGTGGCCCTTAGCTCCTCCTTGTTCAGGTAAGCTGTCTCTATGTACTTCTACCGCATGGTCTTGTCCTCTCCATCTGCTTCTGGGTTCTAGTTCAACTCAGTGTTTATGCATGGGTGTTTGCTCCTGTTTTCAACAGGCATTAGTTGAGAACTCCATGGAGAAGTTAGTTGTTGATCTCACTCTCCGGGAAGGGCATTTATGATAGCCTTTCCACGGAAGCTGAGATTGTTAGTTGGGAGCAGTCTTGTAATTCCCTCGACCTTTCTTTGTGTTCAACTTTATCTTCAAACCAATATTGGCTCCCTCTTTTATGTTCTCTCTCTCTGTCTCTGTCTCTCTCTCTCTCTTTCCTATTTTCCATTCCTAACCAGGCTCAATCCTCCTGGTCGCACATGCCTTCCTCTCCTCCCTCTCATTTTCTCCTACTTCTCTCTCCATTAGCTGTCCTCCCCCACTTTACCTGAGGTCTGGGGGACTTGTCCCTTCCCAGTTCTGTGAGGGACTTTATATGAATCTCTTAGAATACAACTTGTATCCTAGTTCCTCTGGTGATGTGAATTATAGGCTGGTGATCATTTGATCTAGTTCTAAAATCCATATATGAGTGAGTACATACTGTGTTTCTCTTTTTGTGACTGGGTTACCTCATTCAGGATGGTTTCTTCAAGTGCCATCCACTTGCCTGCGAATTTCAAGATACCATTATTTTTTTCTGCAGAGTAGTATTCCATTGTGTAGATGTGCCACATCTTCATTAACCATTCTTCAATTGAGGGGCATCTAGGTTGCTTCCAGGTTCTTGCTATTACAAATAGTGCTGCTATGAACATAGCTGAACAGATGGCTTTATTGCATTGATGTGAATCCTTTGGGTATATGCCTAAGAGGGGGATTGCCGGGTCCTGTGGTAAACTAATTCCCATTTTCCTGAGGAACCACCATACTGGTCTCCAAAATGGCTGTATGAGTTTGCACTCCCACCAGCAGTGGAGGAGTGTTCCCCTTTCTCCACATCCTCTCCAACATAAGTCATCACTGGTGTTTCTAATTTTAGCCATTCTGGCAGGGGTAAGATGGTATCTCAAAGTTGTTTTGATTTGCATTTCCCTGATAGCTAAGGATATGGAGCATTTACTTAAGTGTCTTTCAGCCTTTTTGATTTCCTCCATTGAGAATTCTTTCTTCAGTTCTGTACCCCATTTTTTAATAGGGTTATTTGGTGTTTTGTTGACTAGTTTCTTGAGTTCTTTGTATATTTTGGAGATCAGCCCTATGTCGGATATAGGATTAGTGAAAATCTTTTCCCAGTCAGTGGGCTGCCGTTTGGTCTTGTCAACTGTGTCCTTTGCCTTACAGAAGCTTCTAAGTTTGAAGAGGTCCCATTTATTAATTGTTTCTTTCAGTGTCTGTGCCCCTGGAGTTATATTCAAGAAGCAGTCTCCTATACCAATTTGTTCAAGGGTACCTCCTACTTTCTCTTCTAAGAGGTTCAATGTGGCTGGATTGATGTTGAGGTCTTTGATCCATTTGGACTTGAGTTTTGTGCATGGCGACAGACATGGGTCTATCTGCAGTCTTCTACACACCCTCATCCAATTGTGCCAGCACCATTTGTTGAAGATGCTGTCTTTGCCCCATTGTATAATTTTAGCTGTTTTGTCGAAAATCAGGTGTTCATAGGTGCGTGGATTAATATCAGGATTTTCAATTCGATTCCATTGGTCTACCTGTCTATTTTTATGCCAATACCAGGCTGTTTTCAGAACTATAGCTCTGTAGTAGAGCTTAAAGTCAGGAATGGTGATGCCTCCTGAAGTTCTTTTATTGTATAGGGTTGTTTTAAGCCTTCTCTTTCTATAATGTAGCTAAGATAGAAACCAATATGGAGATATGAATACCTTTATGCAGTGAAGAGATGCTAAGATACCTGAAATTATACGTGTGTGATTTGCTATCATATGTGGGGCATTAGACACTGGACAAAGAGCCTAGAAGGAGAGATAGTACTTTATTGAAAGAAGCAAGCTTGTTGCAGTGTCCAGAAACTCTCTTACCCTCCCCCTCCCTCCCTGCCTTTCTGCCTTCTTGACTCCTTCTCTCCCTATCTATCTATCTATCTGTCTGTCTGTCTGTCTATCTATCTATCTTCCTTCATTTCCTTTCTTTCTTTCTTGTGAAATGCTTACATGTAGTCACTATGCTATATAGAAGATCTCAGAAACTAGTTTCTTAAGCTCTTTAGTAGCTCTTTAGTGGTGACTCTGCACAATTGCATACTTACAATCAGGACCTTTGGTCTTCTGGTAATTATAAGGCTGAAAAGACTATTGATACATTCATTTGTCCATTAATTAATTAATTCATTCATTCACTTGCTTTTGAGGCAGGGACCTGTCATGTGGCTTAATATATCTTCAGTTGTATGATTCTCCTGCCTCAGCCTCCTGAGTAGTTGGGGTTAAAGGTCTGTACTGCTATACCCACCTTTAAAAGACATTTTAAAATTTGTTTCACATGGAATGATATGTTTTTAACTTGCCCAGTGAAAATGAATTTCATTCCTTTCGATCCAAAAACATAAAACTCTACAAATACAGACCAGGAATAGGTAGTATTGAGTTAAGCTTTCAATTTAAAATCTTTGGGATATGCTCTGTGACATTATAAAAATATCCAAAATGATTTGAGTTTCAAGTGTCCTTGGCTAGAAGTCATAAGGGCTTTCTTCTGTAAATCTGGCTTTGGTTGAGCAGGGATGGCTCAGAGGATGCAAGAAGATGTTCCCCACTGGCTCAAATACTTGAAGAGCTTTGCTACCTAGTTCCAAACATATTTGTGTTTTTTTTCCCTCTAGTAAGACCTCAGCTAATATTTCAACAGAATGTTAAGTATTTTACTATCATGCAAAGCTGTAATAAGTCATTTTACTCAGTGGTGCACTTACTAATGCTATCCATTGACATGATATTACTATCAGCTATTAAAAGGAATGTGCCCATAACTTCTATGATGGAGTAGGTTATATTAGGAGTAAGGATTAAGCAAGATTGAATGGGCTAAAATTTGGAAAAGACGAGAGCAAATATGGTTATGGTTGCAATACTCTCTAGACATACCACACACACACACACACACACACACACACACACACACACACACACACTGACTGCTCATGCAGAGGGAAATACAGAGCTTGAGGTGCAGAATAGAAAAAAGAAATGGTATTTGGTCCTGCTTTAATATCAATTATATTCTTTCCTGTCTTTGGCTGTGTGCAAATTTTGGGGTACTATGCAGCTTGAAGCAGCCACTCCTACATATTTTTGGCTTGTTTTTCACTTTTCCACATTTCCTGCTTTAATAATCCTTGAATCTGAAGTTGTGGGTCAGTGGGGAGGTGTTTCCACATTCCTTTATTCATCAAAAGGTACTTCTGCCAGACGCTAGGCAGGCATAGTTGGTTTTCTGGAGAGTGGGTATGTGGGAGGTCATATGAGTTTCTTTCTTCTTTTGCAGTCAAAGCCCAGAGGGATAATGACTAAAGGGATTAATGAGATATTGGAAAGGGCTCAGACCTATCCATGTCTATGATGACCTGATGATCATTTGGTGAGAGAATAAAGATGAAAGTATAGTATCCACATGAGGTCTGCAGCTAATTCATGGTAAAGCCCTCCTAAGGCAATGGAGGGGGAGAGGGACTCGTATCTCACTTTGATCCTGAGTTGAACCTACCACTAAGATTAGGACAAACAATGGAGGACTTAATGAGCTAACAGACTGTTTGGTCTTGGAGTTCTAGTTGTATGACCTGATTATTATGGGCAGAGGTTGATTGCCAAAAGAAAATTAAAAAGAGGATGGGGAGAAGACAATAAGGTGTCTGTTCTAGCTATTTATTTGGGTATGTGACCAATTCAAGTTTTTCTTTGGCAACATAGATGCATCTGGATTTGAGACTAGTAATAAGTGATGGATAGTCCTCACTCTTCTGTTCACATGCAAGTGGGTAAAACCAGAAACATTGGAGTCATCAGTGCCAGTACAGACTTCAGAATCCACAGTTTCAAAGTTGAGGCAATTTCAAGCAGTTTCATCCGCCATGGGCCCCACCGAGTGCATCAGGGAAGGAAAAGAAATTCTACACAGTGATGCTGTAACAGCATAGCCATGTTGTGTGTAAAGGAGTCAAGAGTCTATGCAGTGATTTTGTAACAGCATAGCTATGGTGCGTGTAAGGGGGTCTCTTGTAGGAGAAACTTCCACTAGCCTACCAAAGCCACAGTGGCCCTGCCTAAACCAACTTGCCTGAGGATGCCTGGCAGGTACTTCCTCCCTGAGCCAACCTAAGTCCTGCTGCTAGACCCAGAGGCTGCTAATGCAGAGACAGCTGAGCAGACATGCCAATGAGGGAAGGACGACACATCAGAGCTGCTGCCTGAGCCAATGGGACTTTGGGAGGGGGTATTTAGGCAAGCCTGTCTTCCGCAATAAACGAGTTGGCTTTTGCCACCCTCACCTGACTCTAGGAGTCTGAGTCATTGATTCCAACTTCTCGCCCCCTCCCACAAGGGGGGTCTGAGCTAGTCTCCTGCAACAGTTTCTAACATAAGCCGGCAAACCTATGAAGAGAAATGAGCTTCTTTACAGGGTGACTCATTAGAATTAATATGGTATCAAATTGGTAAGACCTGGAGAAATTGTATCACACATGCCTAGGCAGAGGACTTACCTTCAGTGAAAGAGACATTCAACCTGTTCTAACAATTATCCATTCATTTTGTTTTTTTCTTACTATCCTGGTATATTAAAAGGATCCATATGCTCTAAACAGACAGACAAACATACAAAACCAAAAACCCTTTAATATTCTCTCCTACCCCTAAATCCTATCCCAGAACTAAAATTCACTTCTGTTAAGCATTCAAAAATTAAACTTCTTTTATCAAGGAAATACAAACAGCTTTTTAGTAACCATTTGGGTTTGGTTATAATGTGCCAGCAACATCTATCAAGAATGCAAAGATAAGTCAGGCAAGAAGGTATACTTACAATCCTAGCACTCAGAGGCTGAGGCAGGAGGGTCATTCATTTGAGGCCAGTCTGGGCTACATTGTTAGCTCAAGACAAATTTGGATTATATGAGACCTGTCTAAAAGAGAAAGGCCAAACACACACACACACACACACACACACACACACACACACACACACAGGCAAGAAAAGAAGGGATGGAGGGAGGAGGAGGGAGTGGTGGCAGGGGAGGGGAGGAAGATGAAGAAGAGGATGAGGGGGAAGAGGAAACAGTTGTCATATAGAGAATTGTGAATAGAAGGTAAGGAAATCTGTCATGGAGTATTTCTCCAAGAAGCAGAAGTGGAGATTGGGAAAGAGAAACCTATGCCTAACATCTATTAGCTTACAGCCCCTAACTAGACCATTTGAGGAGTGTTCCAGGTAGAAAGTGTAACTATGCCTCAAATCTTTAGTGGCTAAAATAATGAGAACTTATGTTTCCTTGCCTGGTCATAGGTAGGCTGACTAGTGTGCTGGTGGTCTGGACAGGTTTGTTGATTCCAGGTAAATGCATACCTAAGACTGAAGCTAATTGCTAGTTAGTTTGACCTGCTGCCTGACATGACTCTTCCGTGTGCATCTCACCAGCTTCGGGTTGACTCGCTGTGGCATGCTCACATGGCCATGGAAAAGTGGCGAGGAGGGAAAAGAGAATGTGCAAGCACCTTCTCAAGGAGCTCCTTGACTCAAGTTTTCTCATCGGTGAAAGCCAACAATCAAGCTTAGTGTTACATGGGATGTGGGAGTTACTGTCACCTGGGATGGGGGAGGGGGTGGTGTTGGAAGGTGACATCTTTGAAAAGTCCATGTGTCCTTTAGAAATTTGACCCCTCATTGTTTTCACAATTACCAGCACTAGAGATCTGCACCAGGTATTCTTGTCATTCATAGGATGGAATTTTCCCTCAGCCTGTAATGTGTAAGACTTTAGTTAAACTAGTTTTGTGGAAAGGTACACTGTAGTAGTAATAGCACAGTCCTAACACAATTGGAGTGCACATTTCATGGGGGCAGTGAGTGTAGTTCAACAATAGAATGCTTGTTTTAAACCCCAGCACCAAATTAAGAAAAAATACTTTTCTTTGCATTTAAAAAAAAAATGGTAACAAAGCCATGGCATCATTATTTCTAGTTGGGGGCAAAATACCTTTATTTATATAGGTGTTTGTCTTCTCAGTCTTTCTGAGTGGGAGGGTAATCCTGATAATCATCTTAGACTGAGTTTAAACCATCTTTGCTTGAGTTTAATATCAACATTTTTGATATCATACAAATGGCTCAAACTGATATGGTATTCTTTTATTTTGTTCAGAAAACTATTCAGAAGATGAGAGAAGAAAAATTAGTTAAGATTGTTACAATAATTATAAGCCATAACTAAACTCAACAATGTGTGTGGTAAGCTCATAAATATGTATGTATGTATGTATGTATGTATGTATGTATATGTAATGTGATAAGAGTTCAAATGTGCACTCTAAGGCATTATATGCAGCATGATGGTCTTATAATGTTAAAAAATGAGCAATATGATTTTTAGGTAAACATCAAATAGAACTTGTTTCTAAAAGATGAAGTGAGTGACATTGACAACTTACAATACAGGTCTCACTTCAAAAGGAATAAAAGAGTTATTTTGTAAACCAAATGAATGATCAAAACCAGGTCCTATTGACCTGAAAGACGTGTTCCCACTGCTGAAGTTACATGAAATTTTAATAGCTACACAACAAAGAAAATAATAAATCAAGGTGTTCACCAAATACACTGGAGACCATAGGTAGGTAGTTTACAGCAGAGTAGGGAAAAGTCTTGCAGATGCTGATGGCTTTTGGAGCTTTTGGTGGAAGGTAGTGATCTGCTAAGAACTCACTTTAAGGGTTTCTGAATTAGATGTTGGATTTTAGATCAGACATGGGATGAAATCTCTTAATAGGTCTAAAACTAGCCCAATGTAATTTGCCTCTGGCCTGCAATATTCTACCTTTCCAGTTAGAGTTACTATTGCAGTTCATAGGTGTGGCTTCCCTTTCTATAGTTCCCCTTGTTGGCCAGACATAATATTCACACACATAGAGGCAAAATGCTGTTTATGTTCCATGGCACTAAGAAGACTCATCCCCAGGGTCTGATAAAGAGTAAGTTGGGGAGGCAGGGAAGCAGTCTTCAGGAGAAGCCATTAAGGAAGTAATAGTGGATCGTATCAAATTTACCAGTCATTATGACCCGGGTGTCTCTTTTACCCTGCTCTTTGTATCTGACATAACATTTACATGTGATATAATAAGAGTATCATGCCTAAACATAAAATAATAAAGAACACAGCATGACCTAAAAATGCAAATGCAGCAATTAAGGGCAGCCAGCATTTTAACCGACCAAACAATTGCCCTTTTAAACCACATTGACTGTAGATTTTCCCCCCCCACCACTGTCTACAGCTATTTGTGCTTTGAAATATATTGTTTTAAATATTTCATTATCTTCTAATTTTAGGTTTTATTTGGGCCAGTTTAATTCCATAGCCACAACCTTTTGAGAAATGGATAATTCTAATTTTAGGGAAAATTGGTTTTTAATGTCTAAATTGTTATTAGTCTCGTTGTGATGAATACTTTGACTTATCCTCTTATTTTGATAGTTAGCAAGCTGAATGTAGGGCACGGGAATAGGTAGATGGTGTTCTCTACTTCTTGCCTTCCCATATCCTCCAGCTCTTACATTCTTTTTACCCTTTCTCCCACAATGTCCCCTGAGTCTTAGACATGATGCTGTAGATGTCCTTTTTATAGCTGGAAATTCAGCAGTGGTTCATTCCTTCTCAGTGATTTGACCGGGTGTAATTCCCATTTCCTGTAGTCACTGATTTTAAAATTACTTATCTTTAGTCACATGTACTAAAACCCTATTCAAAAAACTACCAAATAGGAATATTTTAGCTATAGTATATTTCCATGTTAGGCATCCTATGATAATAGTAAATATAAATGTAGTTTTCAACACCCTGCTTGGATGTCATAGGTTAGATAAATGTCCCAAGTTCATTTGTATTACTTTCAGACTCCAAAGGTGAAAACATAAACAAACAAAAAAAAAACCAAAAACCAAATGAAACCATCTTTACTATTCATTTAAAGTGGCCATTTAAAATAATGAAACAAAGAAAACAGAAGCAAAATGTTAGCAGGTAATTCTGAGCAATCTAAGTAAGACAAACAGAGCTTCAGAAAGAAGTCAATACACTACACTATCCATTGATAGTGTATCTGGAACAAAAAAAAAAAAAAAAAAAACCAAAACTATGAAATGCCTCTCTATCATCCTTCCATGTAAGTGAAGTCCTGAAGGAAAACCACCTAAGAAACACAAGAAAATGGGACCCAGCATAGCCTCTAGTGACAGCAGGTATTTTTGTTCAATGACACTACAAATGGGAAGCAATGAGTGATGGTCAGATCCTGTAGAGAACTCCCCCATTTGCTGCCTTTGTAGACTATGAACCCTATAGAGTTCTGAGAGCTAGTGTTTTGTATTCTGTTCTCTACCAACATATTCACTTTGAATTCTAATCTTGAATGTTCTAGGTTATGCTATTATGCTAGTTGTATCCATTACTATAATTATGTAACTCAAATATTTGTGCAGATCAATGAAGTATGGATAGGATCAGACAATAGGTGTTTACTTCTACTGACATTAAATGAATGTTTTGGTGTGACTTTTTTTGTTTTGTTTTGTTTTGGTTTGGCTTTGTTTTTGACACAGGGTTTCTCTGTGTAGCTTTGGAGCCTATCCTAGCACTTGTCCTGTAGACCAGGCTGCCCTCGAACTCACACAGATCTGCCTGCCTCTGCCTCCTGAGTGCTGGGATTAAAGGCATGTGCCACCATCCACCCAGCTTGGAGTGACTTTAAAATTGGTGTCATATCACACTCATCAAGGTATTTAGAATAGACTGTGACCATGGTGATGTCAGGGGACTTAACATGCATTATACTTCATTAAAGTAGTTAAATACTTTTGAAAAACCCTGAAACTGGAGGGCTGAGTCAAAGCCATCAATGTCATTTTGGCTTGTGTGAGAAGGTTAGGTGACATACCCACCAGACATGCACTCTCTAGGAAATTGGTATTTTTGTTTATTCTGGTTTTTTTTTTTTTTTTTTTTTTGTCTTGGTACTTTTGTGTCTCTGTGTTCCTGTGAACACCAGAGTTTATTTGCTTTAGAAGGTGAAATGTAACCACCTCTATTGCTTCTGACTCTCCAGAAAGTTTGTTGGAGCATTTCTCTGAAGATGGGCTGGAACCCTGGCTGATTAGGAATGTCTGACAGCCATACTTAAGAATTACATGTGAAGACAGAGTATGGCCAGGGCGTTTTCTGTGTTAGCCACTTTTGCATGTACAACCTTTCCACATGATTACAATAGAATGTGTTAGTTATTTCCTGGATTATTTGAGGGTTCTAAAGCCTTTTCACCACACATGTAACTAATTTAGCCACATTTTACCAGCAGCTGATTTGTGATTAGCTGCCTTTAAGGGCAATGAATTGGGCCTCTGCTTTGCTTTGGAGTGTGACAGTCTGCTCTGCCCATGTAAGGAAAAGGAAGTCCACTACAGACCACACCCTAAGTTGTCACTGAACTTCAGAATGCTTGCCTGATGTAGGGTATACATACATATATACATACATAAGTGTGTGTTTGTGTGTGCGTGCATGTGTGCGTGCATTTGTGCATTCATGCATGAGAGAAAAAGAGTGAGAGAAAGAGAGATTTTACCTAGTCATCTCATCGAAAAGTAAATAGCATTTCCAATATGGGGGAGAATCATTTAGATACCATTGGCTTTTTGGCAGCCTGGCATATATTACATGCAGTCCTGAAGGTTAATAGCAAGCATGTGGGTGCCATTTGTTCTGAAAATCAAGGCACTCAGTTATTAAACACACCACAATACATACTTAACCAATTATAGTATTACTCGAAAAGCTGACTTCCGGAAGATGGCTACCTCACAGATTTTACAGCCAAATATGTGGTAGGGATGCTATCAAACCTGGATTGTCTGTAACAGGGTTTAACTCCCAGTTCACCAGTCTGGGAACAGATTTATCAAGTGCTTCTGTTAAGAGAGAATGAACTCACACACTTCCCAAACTCAGTCACTATAGAAGTTGGAATGCTAGAAAAACTGGCATTTAGCATCTTATCAATTATACTTTATCAAAATATGCTGACAGATTTTGTCTCCTTATATGTGTACAAGAGGGCAATGTGCTATTAAATAGCTTCTTTAGAAGATTCCTGTGAATATTTATGATTCCTGCAAAATTTCCCCTTCAGAAAGAAAAAAAAAAAATTAAAGTGCTAATATGGTGGTGGCACACGCCTTTAATCCCAGCACTCAGAAGGCAGAGGCAGGCCGATCTCTATGAGTTTGAGGCCAGCCTGGTCTACAGAGTGAGTTCCAGAATAGCCAGACTGTTACACATAGAAACCCTGTTTCCAGAAACAAAGTTAGGGGCCACTTTACTTGCTGTCAGTACCGTGGGAGGCTGCAATAATAAAGTCAATTTTGAACAGAGAAGCCAAAATTAGAAGCTGCAAAATCATCTTTAAAAGACTTATGGCTGCTTAGTTCCGCCAACCCTGAGCGCGCATCCGGCCTTCCCCTACCGTGTGCTATAGTTTGCGGAGTGGGTGGGAGAGATCTCTCTGACAGTGCGTTGTCCTCTCAACGGACCCGAACCTAACGCGATTTCGAAAGCCCAGGACTCTGCTCACCTGTGCCATGGCAGTCCCAGATTGGAACAAGGACAATGTCCGAGCAGGCTGCAAAAAAAAAAAAAAAAAAAAAAAAAAAAAAAAAAATGTGGCTACCCTGGCCACCTGACTTTTGAGTGTAGCAATTTTCTCCAAGTAGACCCCAAAAGGGACATCGTGTTGGATGTCAGCAGCACAAACAGCGAGGACAGCGACGAAGAAAACGAGGAGCTGAACAAACTGCAGGCCCTGCAGGAGAAGAGAATAAATGAAGAAGAGGAGAAGAAAAAGGAAAAAAGCAAGGAAAAAATTAAATTGAAGAAAAAGAGGAAAAGGTCTTACTCCAGCTCCACGGAAGAGGACTCTTCAAAACAGAAGAAACAGAAAAAAGAAAAGAAGAACAAATCAAAAAAAAAAAAAAAAATCACAAAAAGGAAAAGAAGAAGAGAAAAAAAGGAAAAAACATTCTTCCCCCAACCGTTCTGAATTCACTCAAAAGTAACCGAATCGGCCTAACTCAGGAAATTGAAGAATTCAGTATTTTCAACTATTGTACCTTCCTTGGAATTGCTATCTAATTACGCTTCACAGCAAATCCCAGCCTCTCCCATAGACATTTCTCACATGTTGGGACCCCTGTCTCTCTGCTCATCTGTATTAGACCCATCTTGTTCCTCGGCAGCCATGTCTCAACTATAGATACCTGTATTTGTGTTTCTGCGTGTTAGGCTAGCATTGTCACTTCATGAGTTAATTATTACATGGCTTTATTATAGTCAAACCAAGTAATCTGCATAGCATCTACTGAGTGGCATCTGCCTTCCAGTGAGGTAGCTAGGTTGGTGGTAGTGATTTGCTCTTGATACTGAAGAGTTTAATAGCTTTATCTACTGTGTAATGTATAAAGATGGTGAAGTTCTTCACTGTTGTTTTTTTAAAATTCTAGGCTTTTTAAATAATATCACTGAAGATAAAACTGCTTTACTGATCTTAAGTTTTTAAATGAATGGGGCCTATAGGAAGATAATGAAAGTATTTATAACATTGTTTTATGAAATGCATGTTTCTAGCACATGCCTCCCATTTTTATGAAAATTAAAATATCCCCTTTTTAAAGAGACCCAGTTAGCTGACTTGAAAGTCTGGCAGGGAGATTCTGTGCCAGTCAGGATTATCAGGGTCGATCCTGGGTTGATGAACACATGTGCCACATTGGCATGTCTTACAGTGATACCTCAAACGCAGAACTTTTGTGTGGAAACAGCAAAATCCTCATTAAAGCTGATTTTTATTATAAAAAAAAAAAGACTTATGGCTACCTAGGAACAAACAAGGTTGCCCACTGGCAATAAAATGGAAAGTACTGGGGTTCACCTTCATATATAAGGGCACTGTGCCGACAGGCATGCTGTGGCATTACCTTGCCTACATAAAAGAGTATTCCTAATCAGAGCAAGCAAGAGCTGGTTCCAGAAGAAGTACTAGAGGGAAGATTTTACTCTCCTATTGACTAACACACTTCACACACTCAGTAAATATGCAACATCATACTAAAGTGGCCAGCAGTCCTGCCTAGAGGTTAAGAAAATGGAGTCTAAAAATAAATTTCTACTACTTTTGACACCTGTAATTTTTCTGTGCTTTAGTTTTCTTAGCTGTGGGCGCCCACTGTACCTTGCAGGCGGACGTGCAGAGGGTGAACCTGTGAGGGCCATGTGCTCATGTACATTAGTCACTATCTGCATGTTCCCTCTGCTGGAACCTGCCTGTGAAGTCTTCCTGGGCAGTGGTCCCACAGTGTCCTTTGTATCCTCAGGAAATTGTGTGTGTGCTAAGGAGTTTTGGGTTTAATTGGAGAAGCCTCCTGTGTGTGTTTTCTCTCCCTCTCTGGCATTTGGTGGTAAGTGTGCTGTGGTAGGGATTAGCAGGTCAGAGGGATGGCAGAAGCAGGCTGACAGCTTGATGCCCACACTGAAAAGTCTTCTGTCTTCCTCCTCTGCATGCCTGCTGTGAAGCGCAGAATGAATAAAGGGAGGACAGTGGCCTCTGGGTTGAGATCAAATGCGTGGGAACGTGTGAGGCAATGTGAGAAAGAGAAAGGAGAGATTGGGTTGTTAAAAACCTGTAAGAGAATTTTAGAGACATTACATCTATTGATTTCTAATCTAGCCCTGGGGACCAATTAATCTTGGAGAGAGTTCCCAGGAAGTTTGTGGTTAACAGACCCTCATGGAACTCAGATAAATAGAGTCAGACTGAGTTCTAATGAAGCCCCAGGCCTCTGAAGTGAAGCATTTTTCACAGCCCACCCCTCTGTGAGTCTATAGTCTTTATATTACCCATGCTTCTATTATGTCATGATTATTGTACACAATTATGATAATGGCTGTCATGACTGACATTATGGGATTATGACTTATTCATTTGTGATCACATAATACCTTGCAAATGGGTATATAGTGAATAGTTTAAAAAGGAATACAAAAATACAGAGAAGAGAGGAGAGAATAGGAAAGAGAAGGAGAGGGGGAAGGGAGAAATAGGAGGAGAAAGAAGGGAGATGAGGAGAGAAGGATAGGGAAGGGAGAAAGAGGGGAAAAGAGGGGAAGAGAGAAATGCGAGAGAAAGGGGGAAGCAGGAAAATAAAGTGAAGGGAATGGACAGCTTTGAAGAAGGAGGAACAGAAGAGGAAGGCAGAGACATCTAGATCCCCACTTTTTTTTTTTTTTCAGAAGAGTTGTGGCAAATGCCAGAAAGGTCTTGTTTTAAAGATTCCTACAAATTGGATATACTCTTTCTTAATAACACATCTCAGAGTAATGGAACCATTTGAACAGAGATGCCAGGAAACCCACAGCTCATTATGGCATCTGACCATTAACCTGGAAGGCTGAGGTTTCAGGATATAATGCATGTGAAAGAGGAGGCGATCTGATAAGATTTGGACAGCATGTAGGTTTAGGAAGTCATGTTTGCTAGTTGGGAAGACAAGAGTTGACATTCTCCAACACTGGAACCAGTGTAATAGAACTGTCATTGTATTATTCATTGCATGCTTCTGAAGCACAAATGGGAACTTTTCATCTATTTCTAACTCCCTAGCTGATTATAAAACACAAATCATTGCACTTTTGCTAAGCCAGAGCACCTTCCCCACTTTTAAGTCTCTTGAGGTTGGTGAGTTGCTTATTGTTGAGCAGTCTGCTTGCCAGAAGGAGACACTGTAATGAGACTTTGGAAGCTAAATGCGAAAAATCCCATGAATTTGGAAGCAATCGAGCATACTCTCTGTTTTTGAAGACAAGTTGACTCCAACTCCAGGACTGGCTCGGTGCTGTGCCACTGGCACTCACATTCCTAGTTCCTTAGCTCAGCTTACAAGGCGCAGGCAGCAGCCGCTTTCCAATGCTATTCCTGCCAGCACTCAAAGCCACCTGACAAAAGAGGTTTGAGGATGTTAGTTAGACATCTGCTAGAGATAGAATGGGGTGAGAGAGAAAACTCAATTTCTTTGTAAGCGTTAATTCAAGAAAGATGTGAAGTTGTTGTTGACAACGGAAACCATGCCACTCAGTCCTCTTAAACATTGGGGCAGTGCAGATATCTAATTTTTGTGTTATTTTTAGGTTGTCTGAGCAAATGTGATATGGCTCAAAAACATGTACATACACACTTTGCATTTAATGAATGTGGCTGGCTTAGGTAAATTCATATTCATTAAAAAATATTTTGAAATATGAAAGTACTTTATAAACTTATACTAATGCTTGCCTTTCTTGAGGTTGTGAACACAAACACACATGTACAACTCCCTTCTCTTCACGTTTTTCTAAAATTGGGGGCCACACCCAACATCTCCTGTTTGTCAGGCAAGCACCCTCCTGCTGAGCCATACTCCAGCCCTTCCTTTCCTAAGTAGAAACTTCCCAATACATGCCCTGCTATACACTATGACAGTAGCAGGTGAATGTCCCCCCAGCAGCGCCCACTACTGCTTCATATCTTCTCTTTATAACTGAGTGTTCCTCCCGGAATCTTTTGTAGAGCTGGCCTAATGCCCATAAATTCCTTAAGTGTGTTTTCAATATGGAAGAATGTCCTTTCTCCTTTGATTATGACTGATAGTTTTGCTGGGTATAGTATTCTAGCTGGCATCTGTGGTCTTTTATAACTTGTACAACATGGATACAATCCATCTGGCTTTCATGGTTATTCTGATGAACCTGCCTTTGTATAACAGTTGTTCTTTCTCTCTTATGGCTCACAGGGCCCCTTCTTTGCTTTGCACATGACTGTTTTTGCTATTATATGATGTGAAGAGTTTCTTTTATGGTCCTGTCTATTTGGTGTTACATATGTCTCTTGTATTTTGATAGGCACCTCTTTCCTTAGATTAGGGAAGGTTTTTTTTCTATGATTTTGATAAAGATATTTTCTGTGCCTCTGACCTGAGTCTCTTTCCATCTTCTATACTGGTTATACAAATGTTTGATGTTTTTATAGTGTCCCAGAATTCCTGCATATTCCAATCCATTTTTTATTTGATCTTTCTATTGACAGAGTAATTCCACTTAATCTACTCTATTGGTGAGGATTTCTTCTGAATTCTTTTTTGTTTGAGTTCCTAAATTTTCCTATCATTTTCAGCTGTATTTTAACTTTTTTCAGAGATTTTCTTTATTAAATTCTGTTTTTATATTATTTTACTATGTCATTAATCTGTGTGTTTTCAAGGTCTTCATTCTAGCATTTATTCATATCCTCTTTGAGTTCTATGATCATATTTATTATGCTAATTATTTTAAGTATATGTTAAACACTAATTATATAACCCCCTTCCCTTTTCTCTCTTCCGTTAAACCCATTCTAGGTTCCCTCACACACCTCAAACATATATATATATATATGTGTGTGTGTGTGTGTGTGTGTGTGTGTGTGTGTGTGTAGTGTGTGTGTATGTGTGTGTGTATATAGATAGATAGATAGATAGATAGATAGATAGACAGAGTTCACCACTTTGTCCCTTCAGCATTAGCTTGCCTATTGATATTATTGTTGTTCAGGTGTTGTTTAGGAAGCCATTACTAGAGACACTAACTGCAGACTTCCTTGTCATGTGGTTCTTACAATCTTCCTGCCCCCCTTTCATGATGTTCCCTGAGTCTTAGGTACAGGGGCTACATTGTAGATGTATTTATTGCTTCCACAATCAGCATCTTATCCAAGTCTTCATTTTCTGTGATGGGCTCCATTAGCTGTAAAGAGAAGCTTCTTAGATGATGGATGGGAGCAGCACTTATCTGTGAGTATAAGGATACATTTTAGAATACAGTTAGGAATTATGCTCAACTACTGAATTGACCTTGGTAGGTTCACTTTTAAGGTTCATAGCCTCACTTGCAACAGCCTGGCTAGGTTTCAGTACCTTCTTATCAAAGGGGTCTTAAGTTCAATTAGACAGCTGTTAGTTACCACTGAAACATAAATACCACTATTTTACCTTTGGGATATCTTGCCATGGTAGTCATTGCTATGTTTCACAGACATTTCAAGTAGATAGGACTATTGATTACATCCCTCCTTTGGCATAGTACTTTACTAGTACTATGAAGGCTAGACCACATGAAGGAGGGTTTCAGGGTAGGTCTACTTCGAGTCATCTACATCCTGTCTCCTAAGTGTGTGGTATCTTTAGCAATACAGACTTACTTTCAGCTTGTGTTGTTTTTGGAAGTCAATTGGACCACCCTAAAGAACAACTTGAAAGGAGGTTCCTTATAACTAACACTGGGAATTTTGTTACATAGTCTATAGCTCTGGTAGAGAGCACTGTCAGCCCAAGAGGCACAATTTTGTTTAAGTGTGTGTGTGTGTGTGTGTGTGTGTGTGTGTGTGTGTGTACTCAAGTTTAGGTCTTCTATTTTATTCCATTGTTCTAAGTACATGCTTTTGTGCCAATACATTATTTGTTTTTATTATAGTCAGGCCCTCACATTCTTAGGTTTCTCACACTATCTTATACAGATCCATAATAGGATATCGTGTTTAGCTGCTTGCACCCCTTTCCTTTCTCAAAGTGCAGAGATGCTATTTCACTGTGTTCAGACCTCGTCTAGGTATAACTGTGGAAATTTTTACAACTTCAGAAATATTATCAATCAATGTAAATGTGGTAGTTTGAGTGTTATTGGCCCCCATAATCCCACATGGAAGTGGTGCTAGTAGGAGGTGTGGCTTTGCTGGAGTGGTTACGGCCTCGTTGGAGGAAGTGCATCACTGTGGGGGCGGGCTTTGAGGTTCCCTATGCTCAGGATATTGTAGAGTGTCTCAGTTCACTTCCTGTTGCCAGCAAGATGTAGGACTCTCAGTTCTTTCTCCAGTACCATATCTTCCTGCACACCACCATGCTCCCTGTCATGATGATTAGGACTGAACCTTTGAAACTGTAAGACAGTCACCCCAATTAAGTGTTCTCCTTATAAGAGTTTCCATGGTCATGGTGTCTCTTCACAGCAATAGAAACCATAATTAAGACAGTATAATACTCATTCTTTCCAGTAATTGTGTTATATCTAAGTACAAAAGACATAAATAAACCCCTTTGTCTGACTTATTCATTCCAAAGCTCAGCCTCTGTTCCTAACCCCATATCTACCACTGAGACCCTATTACACTTGATCTATCAAGGGGGAACGGGGGACTTCTAACTAGATATACTAGGCACAATGCAATATTCTCACTTTAAGATGTTAGAGTGGATAATCCTGTGTCAAAAATCTCTTAGGAGGATCAGGATGGCTCAGCCAGTATACTGCTTACTGTACAAGCATTAGAACTTGAGTTTAAATCCTTAGTATCTATCCAAAAAGCCAGATTCAGTGCCATAAGCCTGTAATTGCAGTACTGGAGGACAGAGATGGGCAGATCCCAGGGTGTTAGTAGCCATCCAGTCTACCCAAACAACAAGCTCCAGGCTCAGTGAGAGACCCTGTCTCAAAAAAATAAAGTGGAGAATGATAGAGGGAGGAAGACACCAGGTGCCATGCACTGGCATGCATGTACACACACACACACACACACACACACACACACACACACACACACACACACACGATACAACCACAAATCTCATAGGAGAAATAATAAAGTGTGTGGTTATAGCAAAGGATACAGTACTGCATTGCTTTCCAGACATGGCAGGTGGTGCTCTGGTTTCTCTGAAACAGAAGAGGGGGAATAGAGGTCACTTTCCTCCCCCTATCAGGGATAAAAAGCCTGGTTTCTACCATACCGACAGTGTAGAAGTGTAGAAGAGGTCCTAACCTTGAGCTCTTTCTCATCTCTCTGTTGAGCCCTGCACTGTAGCATGTGTCATAAGGCAAGCAGTCACCTGCCATGAAGGTGATGGTTAAAACCACAGCAACGGAAAGAGAATGGGTTTTAAAACTTAGGTATGATGCCAGAAAGCACACGTCAGAAGCAGAGGTAGGAATCATAAACTTTAGAAAGTCCCAGGAGCAAGCTCCAACTTTGAGGTTTTGCATGTAGAAAGAACACACAGGGCTCCAGCTTTCCTATTAACCTTGATGTCAGTGAAGCAAAGTTGCCCTTGTTTCCCCTCTGTTAGGCTCATGTGCTGTTTATGTGTGGGTGGATTTCCGTGGAGGCTTGCCTCTTTTGCCAGCCCATATTGTTTTGGCTCAGCAGCCTGTGGCATCATAAAAGTCATTACTCAAACAACTGGTAGCTAAACCACAGGCACGGATTGCTTGTGTTGCCAATTGGGAGAGGGAGTTGGGAATTTGAGTTGACATGGCTTTTAAAGGAATTCTACTGGGTTTCAAATAGATTTGAAAATCGTCATTATTGTTCATAAGGCAATAGGCTCCAAGAAGAGTCTGATGTTCCTCTGACATTACTACAGGCTAGTTTTCAGGTAGCAATTCTAATAAGGGATAGATGTGTCAACCTCCAGTCTCTGGGCCACAAATAGCCCAGGATTTATATGAATATGGCCCAACACAAAAGCATAAATGTGTTTTTAAAATTCTGAGATTACTTTTACTTTTTTGTAACTAGATTTCATAGTTCTGGAGCATGATTGTGTAGGTGAAAACTTTGCATTACAATATCAATATGTGGACATGTCCACCTGAGAAGTTTCTCCAATTGTGTGTCAGTTTTCCAACAGCATATGTAGGGGCTGTGATTAAGTTCCAGGATGATGATATGAGGATGGTTTAAACCACATAAGTAGAACTTTTTAAAAAAAGATTTATTATTTTATTATGTATACA
Source organism: Phodopus roborovskii (assembly GCF_943737965.1). NCBI lineage: Eukaryota > Metazoa > Chordata > Mammalia > Rodentia > Cricetidae > Phodopus > Phodopus roborovskii. The sequence goes on from NW_026126525.1 coordinate 13,898,358, forward strand.
GTGTTTTGTCTGCATTTTGCCAGCACACCAGAAAAGGGCATTAGATCTCATTACAGATGGTTGTGAGCCACCTTGTAGTTGCTGGAAATTGAACTCAGAACCTCTGGAAGAGCAGTTAGTGCTCTTAACCTCTGAGCCATCTCTCCAAAGAGGAATATGTTTTAAAATTGATGTTATTCTTTAACTTTTTTAATATGGGCTTTTACATCTGACTTTTTCTCTTCACATTTCTGTGTCTTTCTTATTGATTTTCAAGGTTATTTGTTGACAGACTTCTGTTTCACCAATCAGCTCTGTCCTACCTGCTGGCTCCCAAATAATCACACAGAGACTTATTAATTATAAAAGCTAGTTTGATAGCTTAGGTTTGTTACTAACTAGCTCTTACAACTTAAGTTAGCCCATATTCTTCTCTGTGCTCCGCCATGTCCTGGTACCTTTCCTCAGCACAGTGTGTACATCTCATGCTTCCTGTATCTGGCTGGTGGTCCCATCCTTCTTCTTTCCAGTGTTCTCTCAGTCTGGCTCTCCTGCCTAAGCTCTTCCTGCCTAGCTGTTGGGTATTTATTAAACCAATGAGTGTCTTACATATTCACAGTATACAAAATGACTATTCCACACGTTATCTGTTTGTATTTATGTCCATTACTGCTTAAACATTATAAACCATTCACAAATTTCATCTAGACATAACAATATATCATTTTTCACAAAAATCTTATGAACATGGTGATATTACCATCACTGCTTCTATGATAGGAATTGACTCTGGAAATTTAACAATTTATTAAAAACACATAGCAACTGCATAAAATATTGCATGAAGAGCAGAAACTAGAAGCAACCAGATGTTTTTGTCCAGGCAAATATATCTGTAACTACTTTCTTGTTTGATTTTTTTTTCTACAATGGAATTGAAATTGATTTCAAGAGAAGTAAAGATGGCTGCTCTGAGAAGTTTGGCTTTGTCTCTGTGACGCTGAATGTGTGATTTGTTTTTTATATCCGTAGTCTTTATTAGCATCTTCTGCAGGGTACTTCAAGATGCATGGCACCACTTATATTTCCCATGTTGCAAATATACAAAAATATTTTTTCTCTATGTAAATGCTATTATAATACTTTAGTGGCTAAAATGTCAGCATATTATATACATTTCCTTAGAATAGATTCCCAGATGTGAAATAAATTTGTTAATATGCTATAAGAATTTTTAAAACTATCAATGCAGTCACTAAATAGCTTTCCTGTATATTATAAAAATATTATGTATGAAATAATGAGTCTGTATAATATGTTATAACAATAACATGTGGATATGATTCAGCTTTGTTATCTTTCGTAAGTTACAGGCATAACTACAAGCCAATAACAATGCAAATGTCAGTCTATTCAAATTTAATTGATAGAATTAAATGATGAATGATTGAAAGCCACTGAAATATTTCTTGTAACTGAAGCTTCAAAAAACAAATATTATTTTTAAAAAAGAACTTTAGCTGGGTGGTAGTGGCACATGCCTTTAATCCTAGTACTCGGGAGACAGAGGCTAATTCCAGGATAGCCTCCAAAACCACAGAGAAACCCTGTCTCATAAAATCAAAAATAAAATGAAATAAAATAAAATAAAAAAGAATTTTAAAATCATTCCTGATAAGTACCATGTTTCTGGCTAGCCTATACTGCATGGCCTAAGATCTAACTTTATTTAAGTAAATATTTATAACAGGCCAGTAAATAAATGTGTTAATTAGCAGCAGAAAATTAAATCAGGTTTAGAAATGTTGGAACACAGACAACATAGTGTTTAGACTAAAAGAGATATTTAACACAAGGTAACTGTTAAGTACTGATTTAAATTAAACCAATGTAGTAGTCATGCCCTAGCACTTTGCAGTTACCTTTCATTTATCATCTGCTAAACATGCCTCAAGCATAAACCATCCCATATATTGGACCTTGAAGCTATCTAGCCAAACCCAGCTACAGGATATAGTTATCACAATGATACATCAATGAATTGAAATAACAAAAAGTATCTTTAAGAAATTTCTTCCAACCATAATCTGAGTCATAGGTTTAAAGAAATTTATAAACTAAGAGGATTCAACTCACTAAAATGTCAGATACTTGACCAAGGTCATGGAACTATGATGGGTAATCTAGTCTTGTGTATGATACTTCAGCTTATACAAGCCAGTAAAATAAAAAATTGCCATTTATATATATTTTTTATTTATATCCTCCAACCCCCCCTTTTCTTTTAGAAAATTTACATCATCACATATAAAATAGAAATTCAAGTCTGACAATTATGATCAGCTCCACAATTTAGGCTAGGTAGCATTAATATGACCAGTTGTCATTTATTTTCAGTAAGAGCTGATGGGATGGTTTGTTGACATCTGTGTTTTCAGGTTCTCAATATCATTATCCGAGTTTATAGTGATGCTCTTCTTTAATCCTTTCCGAGAGTTCAGACCCCCCCCCCAAGTCTGCTTGTCTTCCAGCTCTGTCTCTCTGCTGTACTGACTAGTTCCAGCTTCCTTGCTTCCTCTTCTGGAATCCTCCCAGGAAGGGAGCTCTTCCTCGGCCTTCTTGTCATCACACTTACATGTGGCTTTTGGGTATCACCCCATTCTGCTCCAAGGTAGCAGAGCATGGGTTCCACTGTCATGGATGTTCTCAAATACCTGATTCCTAGCTGTCTGTATTTCCTCTTTCATCCCTAACCTGTGGAACCCTAAGATATTTTCCTTTTTAATATTTCCCAGATTGGGCATTTATCAGGAACAATGGGAGATATGATTTTTGAACCTCAAGTAGGTCTCTCTCTAGGAAATGGCTAAACCTATATTATTAAAGCATGCTATCTTACATGGTTAAATTTTTTGTGATCATTTAACATCAACTGGCAGCACATTTCAAACATGCAATAAATCTTTACTAACCATACTCATCATGTTATAGAATAAATCCCGTGGATATATTCTTCTTATCTAATTAATTTTGTATCAATTGACTAACATCTCACCCCACTTCTCTCTTACCTATGTCAAGCCTCCAGTAATCATCATTCCACTTTCTACTAATATGTGGCAAACATTTTTAGATTTCATCTATGAATGGCACATGCAGTACATGTCTTTTATAACTGCCTCCTTTCTCTTGTATCCTCCAGGTTCACTATGTTCTCACAGTGACAGGATTTCCTTGTGTTATCGACACACACACACACACACACACACACAGAGAGAGAGAGAGAGAGAGATTTTGTTTATTAATTGATCAGTTGGTACACACTTGGATATTGTAAATGATGCATCAATAAACATGGGGTACAGTTGTCTTTTCTGCATGCTGATTTTATCTCCATGGTATATATCTGTAGCCATAGGATTGCTTGGTCGTATGCTTGTATCATTTTTAATATCTCAAGGAATTTTAATGTTTTCAAAGTTGCTGTGCTAATCTATATTCTCACAATGTACAAGAGTTCCCTTTACTGTATATCCTTGATAATATTCATTAGCTTTTGACACTGTAGACTGAATTTAAATATTCTTTCAGTGAGAAATGAATTTTGCTTGGCGAGTAATGGATATTATAAAGCACATCATTCATTTCATTTGTTGTACTTCCCTTTGGCCAGTTTCTCCTTCTACTCAGTGACAAAACTAGTATACTTATATTGTTATGGAATATGTGTCCTGGTTGGGGTTTTTGCTTGTTTGTTTTGTTGTTGTTACTTTTGTCAACTTGACACAAGTTAAAGTTATCTGGAAAGAGAAACCTCGAGAAAATGCCTCCATCCAAATTGTTTGTAAGCAAATCCATTTTTAAAATTAATACTTTATGTAGAATACTTCACTGCTGGTGATATCATCTTTAGGAGGTGGTCCTCCTGACTTTTATGAAAGAGCAGGCTGAATGAACCATTGGAAGCAAATTAGTAAGCAGTACCCCTCCAAGGTCTTGGCTTCAATTTCCTGCCTCCAGGTTTCTTCTTGAGTTCCTACCCTGACTTCTGCCCAATGACCTGTGATCAGACACGTAAGCCACATACACCCTTTCCTCCCCAATCTGCTTTTGGTCATGGTGTTTTACCAGAAGCCTTAAGTAAGACATCTTCTCTGGCTTACTTTAGAGTTTGTAAAAATCTCAAGGGCAAAAAGAGTCTTTGTCCTATTCCCTTTAGTACCCCAGGCTTTAAGAATAATTAATCAATGTCTATTGAATGAGTGAGTGGGGTCTTTTGTTTCTTTCTCTTATTAAATGGCCTATTACATGAGGGAGGCAGCTTTTATGAATCACTCAAAAACAATCTGGGTGTTTTACAAAAATGCCATCTGCCTATGTCAGTGATCGTGACATGGAAGTGGGTTTGGGAATTTTATGAACAAGATTACATTTAAATTTTTTATTTAATTAAAATATAATTACATGTTTTTAATCTTTCTATACCATCTACAAAGAAGGGTCACTTGCTTTCTTCTTAAGTTGTCCTTTTCCCATGACCAAGGCCAATTCAAGGTGGGAAGTCAATTGTGCAAATGTGTGGTCATACACAGCAAAGTAAATCATCTCTCCAGCAATGCCAAAAATTACCTTTGTTTCTTTCAACAGTTATTTTGTCATTTGTGATATGTTAGTATTAAGCTACATCACATTAAAGTAATTCTGTGGAGATCAGACAACCAATTTTATGCCCATATGACATCTTTAAAAATAGTGGAATTTAAGAATGAATAGCCAGAGAAGTTAGGCCACTTGGACCTGGTGAAATTGCTACATAGACACGGATGTGAGATTAAATCTTGTCTGGGGCTATTTTCCACTGTATCATAAGAACCAGAAGGGGGCAGCACCCAAAGACAAATCAGCCCTGGATCCCCCCCAGAAGTAGAGTATGGAAGTAAATACTGGCCAAGACTCTAGAGAGAAACTGGAGGTAGCATTAGAGTATAAGGGGCAAAGCTGACTTCTGATAGGGACATGGAGATGTCTTCACAAATTGCTGAATGAACACAACTCTCAGGACATTTGGATTCTAGAGTAAGACAAAGTGGATAAAACATAAACAAGGGTAGGGCTTAGGTTGAGGAGCAGTAAATGGCTTAGCTTGGCACATCTTAAATGGGTGTAGTGCACAAAATGATTGGAAAGGTCAGTTGAGGCCAGGTTGTGAGGGAACTTGAATTCCAGACAAAGACATCCAAATTTATTATGGCAACTGTGATTACGGAACATAGAAAATTTTTGAGTAGACCACTGAAATTGTAGAGCAGGGAAATTAATGTGCTTGGACTGTGGCCACTTTTGTAGATCCCATTTTTATCACCTCAAATATGTGTGCACCTGTTTCTTTGGCTAGTGTCAGGAAAACCTTTGATATTTCCCCAGGGCAATATTTTCCTTGTATACCTCAAAAAGGAAAACTGAAGATCCTATGAGTATTTCCAAGAAATGTGCTGTCTCGGGGCAGGGAGCCATGACTTCTGCCCAACAAAACAGGTCTGCTTTGGGCAGAGTGTGCACTGCCCACATTGAATTGATACCAATGGGAAAAGCAGATATTCCATCTGTCCAATGATCAAACACATAAAATCACACAGGAATGTACAGTATGCTGGTTTGAACAACATAGGCGTTGACTTCAACCAGAGAGAAAAGACCTGCCTATTTATGTCCACTGGTAAGGACATTAGTGAGAGAAAGCTTTGATGTTTAAGCAATCATATAATTGACTCCACCATTGGACCCTACAGTAGAGGGTTGTTTTCAGGAATGAACACTGAACATTTTTTTTCTAATGGTGCTATGAAGAAATGGGGACATGTGGTAGGAGTGTGAAGCAAATACACCATTATCATGGGCATTTTCTAACTATACAGGGTTAGAGCTTGACCTGATAAATGCCACATTTCCAGTGTTGCCGGGTTAAAGTTATAGGTGTTGTCCACTTGGAAGTCGTAACAGCAGTTTCTTAGTTGTAATGGTCACAATACTATGTACAGATTTTAACAGAGTGGGGGGAGGGGCTGGAGACAATTAAGGTGACTACAGGAAGATACATGTGTTCCAGGATTTGTAAAGCGAATTGGACCAGTATGTGACTCCTTCACTGTATCTTATGTATTTTATGGATTTGCCTGATTCTATCTTCTCACATTTACAGAACTACAAGTATTCATTTATTTCTGGTATGAGCTGACTTCAGACCTTCATAGTCCCCTTGGGTTAGTGTGATCGTTTCCTTACTAGGTTTCCTGACTTCAAGTTCCTCTTTTTCTATGTGATTTTCAAAGTATTTCCTCTTTTTCCTGTCCAGCCTGTGGCAGCTGTCGCTCTGTTACTTGGCTGCCCATATCACCTAATGGCTGTAGCTGGCCACTCTAGAAAGTCTTGATCAAGCAAGACCAGTAGTTGATGTCTCCTCAGTAGGATCCACACTCTGTTCTTTCTGAGAACCCTCCCCCATCCATTCTTTGACTAATGTGCCTTGTTGACTCTCCTTTCTTTCTCCTCCTTAGCCTTTTGTATGATTGTTTTTGTTTACTTTTGTCTCTACATTTGCAGAATGCCTATCCAATTTTACTGTCAAATTCTAGATACTGGCATTAAATTATAGACTACCTTATTTTTATTGTTGAACCACTTTAGATAGGAATATTATCTCCCAAATGATTTTGTGTCTGGTGGAACAAGGGTTATTTTTGGCTCTACTTGTGACCTCTTCACAATCTGGTAAGTGAAACAAGTCATAAAAATAATTTTAAGTTCTTGGGAGCACATTCTCCATGGAGGAATACTCCCTTAGCCTAGAGGCAGGAGGGACAGAAATTGATGATCCCTCCTGGAAGGCCTCACCCTCCCTGTGGAGTGGGTGGGGATTGGGACAGGAAGGGGCATCAGGGGCATGGTAGGGAGGGAGGGAGAGGGAACTGGGATCAATATGTAAAATAAAAATAAAAATAATAATAAAATGAAATAAATAAATAAACAAATAAAACTGTTTGCTACCACAGCCTGCAAGCTTTTAAACTATGTTTAATATAATAATTTTTTAAATTAAAAAAAAAGAAATAGCCATGGTGATTAGCAGTTCTTAAGGCCCAACTTGGAGAAATCCAGTTTAAAAAAATGTTGGAATTGTAGAATTTTTGAAAAAAAAAATCAAGTTCTTTTAACATACAATTATTTCTTTTAAAAACTTATTGTACAGTCCTAAAAGGAAAAAGACTGGTCACCTGTCTACATTTCCAATGCAAACAGGAGGAAAATAGACGTTCTTCAAGGAGACTTGTAGGTAGTGAGTATAAATTTGGGACCAAGCAACAGTCTAAGAATTGAGGCTATATCATTTAATGTATAGCCTGTGATGCTTCATGGGAAAGTTAGCAAAGAGCCTCTGTAAGAGCATCACCCTACTATTGGGAATCTGTGTAACATGTCATGACAGGGAGGAGTAGAGAGTGGTTAGTGCTGATGACCTTCAAACATCCTTAAGGTGTTAGTCCCTTTATGAAGGCACTTTGGGTTGAGACCCTTCAGAAGATCACTAGTGAGTGTTCAGACAGGCAGTGAGGTTTGAAAGGACAGAATGTCTAGTATAGATCTATGACTTAATCCAAATCTGAATATTGCAGTGGCCATTAGTCTTTATGCGCAGGGACCCAAAAGTAGTAGGCAGCAGTTTACAAGTCGAGTGATGAAAGAAACTGATTAATACATCATTTATTAAATCACTTAAGCCTCTCCCTTTCTCTGTCTCTCTCTCTCCCTCTCTCCCCCTCCCTCCCTTCATCCCTTCTGGCCTGGAACTTACTATATAGCTGATTCTGGGCTGAAATATGACTACCCTCTCAGCTCTCCTTCCAGATCACTGGGACTATAGGCCTTTGCCTCTATGTGTGGTTTAAGTCACATTGTTCTTTCAGTCTGTACCACATCCTATGCTAGGGACAGGGACAGAAACGGAAACTATAAAACATAATTACATGAGTAAGTTTAATAATCAAGAAGGACAGTACTGCTTCAATAGAGAAACAAGCAGAAGACTTTTAAAAATTAGAATGGAGATAAACATAGGATATTTAGTAAAAGCAGAGTAACAAATTAGTGTTGTGAAAATGCTTGCTAAAACTCTCCTCCAGTAGGATGTGGTGTACAACTTTAATCCCAGTACTCAGGAGGCAGAGGCAGGCAGTTCAAGGCCAGCCTGGTCTACCAAGTGAGTTACTGGACAGCTAGGGCTACACAGAGAAACCTTGTCACACACACACACACACACACACACACACACACACACACACACACCAGAGAGAGAGAGAAGTAGAAAACTAAATAAATAAATAAACAAATCCTCCCTCTGTCCTCTTACAAGGAGGAAAGGGGATGATTATTTATTTAGTTGAATATAACTTGAATTCAAATCTACAGGCTTAGGGAGGTCCAGCCTGGGGCATCCTTGGGGACAGTGTAGGAAACAGTTGAAGTACCAGAAAACCAGAGTTTGAACTAAAGATAAAATCAACAGTTTATTTGTGGCATCCCTTCACATGGCACTGAGGTTACTGTTAAAGTCCTCAGCTAAAACCATCTTAACTTAGGGCCAGGAGTAAGATGGAAGAGGGCACATTAGGACCATTGTCAAAGTTTAAGTACTAACTGATTTCCTGTTCTGTTCCCTCATTTTATGAACTTCTGTCCAGCCTTCTAAAATCTACAAATCTGAACCGTGCAACAATTTCCATGTCACTCCACAATGAAATTGAGCAAGGAATGGGCAGGCAAGTGGCCAGCTCTGGCATGCCAGGAGTGCTCTCCAGGGAGGGAGTTATTGGAGGGCTTTCAGAGAGGGAATCATTGTCATCACAAAGGGGCAGCCACTTGTTGGTCACAGTTGTAGGTTCACTTCAAACTGTCTCAAGAATACACTTGCAGGGCTATACTTCTTAGATTTGAACTCTGAAATTCCCAGTATTTCAGCCTTTGATGCTGCCTTTTCTTTGTGCAGACTCTTCACTCCACACTTAGTGGAGAAAATCCCATTTATCATTCACACCTCACAGTTTGGTGTCCTTTGATGTTGAGAATTTTCCTACCATTGCTCAATTTGAGAAAACAGATCTTTTGTCCTCTAAATCTCCAGTGTGTGTGTAACCACATATATTTATTTATAGATACATAAATATGAATACATACATATTATTTTTTGAGATGGGTCTCACTGTGTAGTTCAGGCTAGCCTTAAGCTCACACTCTTTCTGCCTCAGTTCCCTCCCAAGTACTAGAATTACAGGTATGCACCACCATGCCTGGGTAGTATCTGTAATTTTCATCCATGACCTCCTTTTCTATAAGCATATACACAGTTTCACATCTGGCTTGCTTACTTTCTTCTCCAGAGTGGAAACCATGAGTTCTGTCCCTTAAGTGTTCTGTTTTTCAAAGTTGTGCTATCCATCCCTTGCATCTATACCACCTGGGATGTCTAGAGAAAATCCAGATTATTGGTATTTCCTTCATCTTTGCTGAATTACATCTTAGGATGTAAGGCCTACCACTTGGTACCCATGTTTTAAACCAACATCTCATGGGGCTATGTGCATTGCAGTTTGGGAATCACCATCTTAGCATAGAGCAACAATTTTCAACTAGGGGTGACTTGATCCTCGAGAGAACATTCCACATCTGGAAACATTTTTCTCAGCATAGCTGGGACAAGGGTTAATGCTTCTGGCATGTTGAGATAGAGGCCATGGATGCTATTCAATGTCCTACCATACACAGGACAGTCACCAGAGCATTGATAAGAAACCCAGGCACTGAGTGAGTAACACTGTAAGCATGCACATACGCAATGGGCATCTTTAAATAACAAGATGCTTGCGAAATGGGTTGAGAACAGCAGAGCTGGATACTCTTAATGCTTCACTCCTCTGAGTCTGCCTTGTGGCCCTGCTCATAGCATTGAACTTGTCAAGCTATGTCTCACTGGGAGCAAGGTCATTATGAAGTAGGACTATGTAACATCCATCCACTCATTTTAGTGATAACACGTTATAATTTTTAACGTTGTGGAGACAAGAAATGTCCTTTATATTTTTCTGTTGCAAAATTATGGTAGTTAATTGTGTTAATTGAATTGAGAGAAGCCTAAGAGATTTTAGGAAACCACACCTGGGAGTGTCAGTAAAGGCATTTTTGAGAATGATTAACATGTGGTTCAATAGCAGAAGAGGTATAGCTTCACCCTGAATGTAAATAGTACTGTTCATAGACTGGGGTCCCAGATAGAATAGAACAGGCAAAAGAAGAGGCTGGGCAGTTCCACCCTCTCTCCACCTTCCTGCTCCAGCTTGATCACCATCTTTTATTTTTCTTATTTTACATATCCATCCCAGTTCCCTCTCCCTCCCTCCCTCTCTCCCATATCCTCTGACCCTCTCATCCCATTCTCCCCTACTCCATAGGGAGGGTGATGCCTTCTAGAAGGGGTCGGACAAAATCTGTCAAGTCATTTGGAGTAGGGACTAGGCCCTCTCTCCTGCCCCTAGGAAAAGGGAGTATCCCTCCATGGGGAATGTGCTCCTAAAGTCCTTTTGTGCACCAGGGATACATCCTGGTTCCACTGTCAGAGGTCTCTTAGACTGCCCAGGCCTTCTAACTGAGACCCACATTCAGGGGGTCTGAGTTGGTCCAATGCTGGTTTCCCAGCTTGCTTGATTTCCATCTTGATGCAGGTTTCTTTGTTCTGTTATTCTCTTCCTACCCTGATGTACTAAAGCTCTCAAACCATGAACCCAAATAAATCCTTCTTCTTTCTAAGCTGCTTTTCTCTTAAGCAAAGTGACAATAACTACAATACTTCTTCCTTTTAGGTCTTTATGTAGTTTCTTAAAATGTAGACACCCTTGAGCAGTCACAGTGTCTATAGGGAACAATATAGCACTGTTCTTTATATTACTGTCATGGAAGTACAGTACAAGCAATTCCACAATTTAGTGGTTATTCTGTGGAACAGCAAACTAATTAGGATTAATACCCCAGCCTTCCAAACACAAACCCTGGACCCTCGTGGCTCCCCAAATATTTATTTCAACACCTTGTTCCTAATAGCGCATGCTTGAAATGTTTCTCCCCTTGCCTTTTTAATCACCTATTCATGAATGAGTCCTTACCACCGCACATGGCATTTCCATTGTCTGAAGAGAGAACATGTTTAGATTATTTTCTTTAGAGAAAACATCAACTGGAAATGTATTTGGGCAATAGTTGATTTGCAACCTCAATGTGAGGTTTATTTTTAAATGTAGGTCATACAGAATTTTTGCAATTGTTTTACTAGTATTATAAACAAAGGGTTTATTTTATGGAAATACACTCTGAGTGTGTGTGTGTGTGTGTGTGTGTGTGTGTATACACAACAACACTATAGAAATTACTAACTAAATAAAATGTGTGTACTCATTTATCATACTCTTCTACCATATTGGCTGTCTTTTTGTTTTGGCGGTAAGGGTTTAAAAGCACACTGGAGTGTTGACAATGGGGTGAGATATGTGTGTGTGAGGCTTGAAGTAGTAGGAGAAATTGCCAGGCTGTCTGCTCAGTTTATTGCACCCCAACCCTGCCCTGACAAACAAAGTTTATAAAAACATTGGGCGTCCCCAGTTTGGCTGCAGTGCATTGAGATTCTGTGGCATTTGGACAGCGCTTTGACTATAGAGCATCAGGAAAGAGGAGAATAAGGAGTTAATTACAGGCCTCCTTCTTAAAATAAATCCTCATTTTCAAACATATGCATTTATGGAGAAACATTTTAAGATGTGACTAGATGTTATAAAATGTAGAGTCCCCTACAACTTCTGTGAAAAAGCCACATGCAGATTTGTTATTTTTCTCTCAAAAAAAATTTTTTTTTTTTTTGAGTTTTGAGAAATTCAATTCTAGTCTGTTCAGGTCACAAGTAAAACTGACTTTAAAGACTGGAAAGTATTTAATGGCATATAAAAACATTTTCCTTGGGTGGTCTTCTGTAACCCACCCTTTCTACTTTCCTTATCGTCAATTTCCTTAAATATGTTTCAATGACAGACAAGTAGATTGAGAGGGAAGGGGGCTCTTAAAGAAACTTTAAAGAGAGGACAGGTCAGACACAAAGGTTAATGAACAGTGGGTTTCACTTTTTTCTCTTTAGCATCTGCACAAGGATGACTTTCACCGCTGTCTAATAAAATGAGCTAAGAGTGAAAAGTTCAAATATTAGACTTTCCGGGGGAGCTGGTTTGAGGAAGGCCCAGGAGCCAACATCAGCGGAGTGACAGAAGGGTGTTCATGTTTCTGTCTAGTCTGTGGTGGACTGCTCTGATGGATACTTGAGGGCAAATAAAATCCCCAAACCAAAAGTGAACCTGCCCTTCAAAAGCCCAGTGACCTAAGGTTATAGAACTTTCCTTCGATTTCCACCAACTCCCCTTGCTTCCCACCAACCCCTCTCCCAAAATTGCCTCCTTAAAGCTAAACAAACCAAAAAGGCAAAATACCAACTTCTCAACAAAAGACGTTTTGTTTGCTGCCCGACTGTTGTGTAGACTCAAAGAAAGTAGCAGTCATGGGAGGAGGAAACTTACATTAAATTAACATTCCCCCAAACAACTTAAAATCAATGGATGTGTTTTCCTTCAGAGAAATCCATAATTACCTTGGCTTCAGCACAGCAGAAAATAACAGAGTATCACAGACAGTTTTTGAGTTGACTATAGCTCAGATCAAGGGCCACATGCGCTGCAAATCTCTGTAATGGCAAATAACTATAGGGGACCGAGCAGGCCGTGCAGCAATGGAAGCCTGGTGCGCGGAAACTTCCAAACAGACTGGAATACGTGTTCATTTCTCACAGTGCCCTGAAATGACCAGTACACAGCACGAAACTAGCAGCTTCGTGATTTAAGCCTGTGTCCTGAGACAAGGGCTGCCAGATAAAATACAAGGCATCCAATAAAACTTGACCTCCAGAAGAGCGACTCTGTTTTCAAAGTTGGTATGCTCCAAACACATCATAGGACATACTTATACTAAAAAATTATTTATTGTTCATCTGAATTTCAAATTGAACTGTGCATTCTATATTTTGAGATTTTTTTTTTTTTTTTTTTTTTTTTTGCTAAGGCTAACTCCTCCACCGTGGAATAGCTTTTTTTCATCCTCAGTTTTAAAAAGTGATGTTACAAAACACCAAACTACCTAACAATACACATATTTTAATATTTTAAATAACCATGCAAGGCTCTAAAATATGAGGGGTGGAGTGTCAGTGCAGGAAAACAAGAGCCTGTACAATTGTAACTGTGAATAAACAGAAAAAGATTTCTTAAGCTGAGACATACTTGTCTCACGTCTTACTTAGTTTTGTATTATTGATTGATGCATTATAACAATATTTTGAGTCTTTGATAGTTACGTAATCTGAGAGACTTCATGAAGGTTGACCATTTTGCTTATCTCTGATGTCCTCACAGGTGTTATTTAGTTAACCCAGATTGGACCAAAATGGAATCAAGCAACATGTTTGACTAGATATTCTCAGACAGGAAGTTTCAGAATAATATCTGTTGCTGTGTGTGTTCTCGATAGTAATGGGGGTTGTGTCAGTAGTAGCAGGGGATCTTGTCATAAAGACTTGGTTGCATAACTTAGAACATTTAATATGAGGGCTATGGAGATGGCTAAGTCATTAGGAGTCCCTGTCCAACAAGTATAAGGACCTCAGTTCAAATCCCTAGCACCCTCATGAAAAGTTGGGGCATGACTACAGGTGCTTGTAATCCTGGCACTGTGGAACAGATATATGAGAGCCAGCAAGAGCTTCCAACTCAGTAAGAGATGCTGTCTCAAAGTAATGGGACAGAAAGCAATAGAGGAAGATACCCAGTGTCCTGCTCTGGCCATCACGCAACAAATGCACACTCATTCACACACACACACACACACACACACACACACACACACACACACACACCTACCTAGTTTTACTAAGCCCCAGTTTCTCTGTCTATAAGATGAAAAGTAAAACCTGACTCTCAGCCAGCTATTGTTAAGATGAGGTAAAATAACAGACATTTTCCATTCATTGGGCTGTGTGTTCCCCAGACATCAGACCTCACCCTCTGTGGGCCACACAGCAGAAGCAGTACCAGCCACAGTTCCAGAGATGTGGAAAGGAGCTGACATATTTACTGAACATTTTTTCTATAAATAACAGTAGTGGGAGTAGTTACAGGACTTCACTAGGATATTTGATAATTTTAGAAATTTAATGTTTTAAATGAGAGAATTATCCCTTTGTGAGTTGCTGGGGTTTGGGGTTTCTGAAAGCATAAAGACACAATTTTTGAAAACAAATACACTTTATTATAGGAAAATTGCCAGCAGGTTCTTATGTTATCCTACTGTAAAATAAATACCCATCCACTTTCTAGAAGCTATTTTGAGGTCTTTATAAACCTGAGTGTGGATGCCCCAGATTGAGTTGTTTTCTGTTCTCTCTTGAGAGTTTAACATACTTTTCTCCCCCTGGATTTTGCCTTTGAAAAATCAGTGTAATAATTACATCAATCATGAATTTAGTCTAACCATGGTTATCTTGTACAATGTTGTGCTGTGAAATGTTATTTTAAGGTGTGTTACTTTTTTGTGTGCTCTGGAACATCTGTTTAATGATGCAAAGATGTGTTTGATGAAATAAAATTCACCTGCAGTCAGGAGGCTGAGTCAGCAACTAACTAACAGGAAGTTGTAGGGAGGAGCCTAATGGAGGAGGGTTTATAAGGAGGGGTGAGGCTAAGCAGGAGGACTTTTGGAGAAAGGAGAGGAGAGGAGGCGAAATACTTGCTACTCAGGCTCTCTGAGGAGCAGAATTCCACCTCAATCTTTGAATTTTGAGTTCTCTAGAGGGACAGGTTTGGATACTTTCACTTTGTACCTTTGAAAGAGTCAGTAGCTCAAGGAACATAATTCCCTTGGGCTGGGACTCTTGCTGCATAACTGCTGGTGGTGGCTGTGGAGTTGCAGTTGCTCATAGGATAGCCTTGGCTTAAAAGGCAGCAATGATTTAACGAAAAGGACAACAATTTTGTATAAAGGTTAATACCTTAGAACTTGGGAGATTGTCATTAATCACTGTGCCACATTCCATGAATTCTGTGGGGCTATGATTTCTCTGGGAAGCAGTGAGTATTCCTCTTTTGACTTTACTTGCCAGGAAAGAAGTTTTTAAGGTGTGCAGTATTTTATTCTATATTAAAACGAATTTTATCACATGCATTTATTGATGCATACTTATGTCACCGCACATAAGTTGGTTCTCAATGAGCTGTCTTGCCAGCCCCTCATTCTGTAATTTTAAGAGTCACAAAAGTAGGCTCAGAGAGATATAAATATCAACCTCATAAAAAACAACAAAGGAAGAATACAAAAGCAAAACAATCCCATTGTGGAATTTTGTGGAAGTTAATCTGGTAAGTGCCATGGGGAAACTTCCTGGAATCCCCTGTAAGGACTCTTAAGCTGTGTTTGACTCCTATAGAACCCAGACATATGCACTGTTGTTAACTATGTTAGAAACAAAGCCTACATTACTAATAAAAGGTAAATACTGGTTTACAGAGACTGAGTTACCCTTTGGAAGAGTTTTATTGGAGAGGTACAGGCTCACACCTAGAGGCAGCCATGATGAGGCCTTGAAGTGGGAGGAGCTTTAAGGGCAAAGAGCATCATGTATAGCATGATGGAGATACTAAAGGGAGAGAGTCTTTAATTCTGTAAGAAAAGGGGGAGGGAGTGCATGTTCGTGTGACCTATCCTATGTGCTAGGCATCAGGAAGGCACTCATAAAGGTCTAGCTACAACTAAAGGCTGTCTTTCTAGGCAGGTAGTAACCTTAGGAAGGGGGAGTTGGGTACTGCTTCCAGGCAGAGGAAGATGACTGAGGTCCCTGAGAGATGCATGGCACAGCATGCTTCTTTATCAGCTCTGTGGGAAGACACTGCAGTGGAGAAAGAAAGCAGCTAGAGGGATCTGTGGTCTAGCAACATGACTTCCCTCGTCTCTTTCACATTTTATAGTTTTGTGAAACCCTGCAGTTAGGGAACTAGCCACATTTGGAGAATTAACCAAGGGATGTATGGTCCTCCTTATGAAACACTGGGATAGAGAATCAAGAGATGAGATGACCTGATGTGACCCGCATCAGGTTAGCAGTTAACAATGAGAACCCAGATTGGCTGTAAATATTGAAAAGAGACAGCCAGGTTTGGTCTGCAGTATATCCACGAATTCCTGAGTGGTCTCCTAGAAACCACTTCACTTGAGAAGTGGAGGACCAGTGTGGACTTCCTGCAACCCTGAATATGTTTTTGAAAGGATAAGTGTATTTCATCAAAAACTGATGAAATCTAGAGACACACCCCTTATAGTCAGCATCGTGGCAGCTGGAGAGCTTCAAGCTTTGCTTCTGGTTATAATGAGCTCACCCAGAATTCTTAAATTCATTTAGGAGCTTCCAGGAAGGTAAGCCTAGGTCAAAAAAAATTTCTTCTTTGAAACGGTTTATGATCTCTCTTTTAATCTTTATTGTTAGAGTAAACATTTGTGTAGTGCCTGAGAGAATCTAGTAGATAAGCTGGGGCTTAGGCATCCCCAGGCACTTTCACAAGCTGGGAGCAGCTTGACAGAAGTCTGCTCAGGGACTGGGAGGGGACAGTAAGGAAGATCCTGGGGAATATGGATGGAGTTGGTCACAGGCTGGCTTAACACAACAAACTTGGGAGTGTAGTGACTCTGGGGAAAACTAATTTGTCATTTATTGAGATGGCTAATCTTATATGTCAGCTTGATAGGTTGAAAGGATGCTCATATAGCAACTACAGTAGGGAGCATCTGTTTCCAAAAGGATTAGCACTTGAATTGGTGACCCAGGAGAAAAGATAAATACTCATCAATGTGAGTACCTTCCTAGACTCATTCAAAAATGTATTTATTCAACTTTATTGACTCTTATTTACCAATAATGCTTCCTTCTCCTTTGTTACTTAAATATTCACTAAATTTACGATTAGGAGTTATAGAGGGCCCAGTGGTTACGAGCACTGGGCGCTCTTCCCCAGGCCTTAGGTTCAATTCCCAGAACCTTTGTTGCAGCTCACAATATATAACTGCAGTCCCATGGGATTGAGGCCTTCTTCTGGTTGTCCAGACATACATGCAGGCAAACACCTGCAAACATACAGAAATGAGTGAATCTAAAAATGATACAGTATATATTCTAAAATCTAACAAAAGAGAAGGTTTTGAAGGGGAAGCAGAGAGTTACAGAAGCATAAAGATTAATCTCTTTATTTCTGTTGTTGTTGTTGATTAGTTTACTGTGTGTGTAAGGGTGTTTGTCTGCATGAATGTCTGTGTACTTGGTGCATGCTATGCCTGCAGAGGCTGGAAAGGGGTGCTGGATTTCCTGTAACTTGAGTTATAGATGGTTGTAAACTACCATAGGTGTGCTAGGAATCAAGCCCTGGTCCCTGGAAGAGCAGCAAATGCTTTTCACTGCTGAATCATCATCCTTTTTTGCAAGGACCACCAAGTACCATGGCAGTTAAGGTTACCCAGGTTCAAAACAATGAGCCTTGCCAGGTCAGTCCAGGAAATCTAGAGCAGGTATTAGATCCAATCCAGAGAGCCAGCCAAAGTCAAAAACTTGGAACCCTGTCAGAGGCTTAGCAGGAGGAGGCCAGAGGGAAGCCACCAGATCAATCCAAGGTTAGAACATAGAGAAAACAACAGAGTTAACAAGACAAGGACAGAGGCAGTTCCTGGGCCATCAAAGCTGCTTCTATACAGGGTCTCTGTAGAGTGACAATGTCTCATTTCATCTCCAAGTGTGAGCTCATTACAGCATCTTAAAGGTTGGTTTCTTTGTCTGATGTCACAAGACCCCGGTATAAAGGCTGGAAGGATGTTTAAGAGAACCTTGGTACCGAAATCTCAGAGTTCAGGAATGACCACAGTGTCTTATTTAGTTGGTTACTGTATGGCCAAATAAAGGACTGTTTTGGGGGATACCTGATTTGGCTTGAATTTGTATATTGTGTTTGTGAGAAACAGGTGCCATCTTAAAAATCTTGATCTTGAACTATTTCAGTTGGCCCTAAAATGGATGGTTCTCATAGCATATATTTCTTCACAGTCAGTTTCCCCAGCTTCATTTAACCATGGTCAACAGTGTCCAGAAATGTTAAGTGTAAAATTCCCAGGAATAAATCACTCATTAATTTCAAAGTGCACACCATTTAGAGTATTGAGATGTCTCTGGCCAGTCCATTTCATCCTACCTATGATGTGAACATAACTCGGTTGTGTATACTCGCTCATTAGTTGCCATGTAGTCTTGTAGGCTAACATAATAAGTACTGTGATATCTCAGTGTTTATGTGTAAATAATCTATGCCTTATTTTAAAATTATGCCAAAGCATGAGAGTAGTAATGTTGGCAACTGGTGTATGCCAAAGAGAGGGTATAGGATGCTTCAGTAGAAGGAAAGGAGAAAGTTGGAGAAAGTTAATCATAGGTCTGTATGTGTTATACAGCACAAGCTGGGGTTTCTGTTTTATTGTATTTCAGGCACTCATAGTAATCTTGGACTAATTTCCCTGATGACCACTGTATTGCAGCAGATACAACAGAGGATGGCTCCAGTGTGTTATACTGTAGAATAACTGTGCACCTTGAGAGAGAGAGAGAAAGAGGGAGAGAGACGATAGATGAGGATAGATGATTAATAGATGATCGATAGATTGATTGAGCCTAGGCCTTTCTTAAAGCAAGAATGATAAGAAATATAGATTCTGTCTTTTTCTCTGTAGCTGTTTTTCAGGGTGCAATCCACAGTAACTCTCCAATCTCAAGGAAATAAATTCCACCAACGACCTGAAGAGCTTAGAGGCCCATCCTTTCTCAGCAGAATCTGCAAGTGAGAATCCAGATGCTTGGAAAAATCATCCAGAGTCTTAGAAAACTCTAATCAGAGGAGCCAGTTTAAAAGTACCTAGAACTATAAATGTGATCTAGTAATGTGTTTAAAAAAATACAACACAGCAGAGTTTGACAGAGTGGAAGAAGAGATCTACTGAGAGACAACAGCTTCAAAAATAATAGGGATACAGCAGGCAGTGATTAGACTAAGTATACCACATGGTCTGTGATCAGCATCATTATGAAAGGCCATATACAAATCAGTATCTGGTAAGATGCTGTTTCCTTAACAAGTTGCTCACACTGTAGTCACACTGGACCAATATACCTGTGCAAACGTTTGCATTTACAAGTGGCCATCATTAGTTGTGTATCGATACTTGAACCACTGGCATTTCTATTACACAGAAATGATGAAGCATTGGATTTATGTTTCAAAATCACAGATCTCAAGAATGTCCAGTCTGTATACTAGAAAAGAATGAGAGGCTTTCAGCCAATCCTGGGACAAGGAAACAAATTCTCAGCCCCCCATACTGTCCTATTAAAAAAAATCACTTTAAATTTATAACCAGCATCCCTAGAGAAGGCATTTTTTTCTAAATGCTGCCTGCAATTTTAGTTGTGCTCATAGCACAGTAACCCATAGAGCCGAAAGTTGATTGTCTGAAGACAATTACAGCATGGTTTTCCTCTGCAGAGTGCTTCTTATTAAAAATGGAACATGGGCCCGTTGTTTGTACGTTACCAAAACCATGTTTATTTTAAAAAAAAAAAGTAACTATTAGAAGAAATGCTGCTTCTGAGGATAATTTAAATCTGGGTGAAGGGAGGGAGAGGTGGCGAACCTTCTATGTAATTCCAGCAACTGGATTTATTTGGAAATCAAGTTTCTCCTTCCTCAGTTTTAGAGTGCTGGTATTGCAAGCATGTATCTCTACACCTGGGGACCTTGGTTTTTAAATACAAAATGCAAGCATTATTTATAAATAATTTCTTACAACTTCTCAATAATAAAGCAATCTTGGGAGTCCACTGTCCATTTTAAGAAACATTCTATTGAATCCCAAGGTTGTATACCCATGTTTGATCACAAATTCCTTTTTAGATGCAATATTGCTGTTTTGTTTTGAGGTGAGTCTCACTAAGTTTCCTAGGCTGGCTTCAAATTCACAACCCTCATGCCTCAGCCTCCTAGGTAACTGAGATTTCAGTCATAGGTGATCTTCAGCCTTCCTTTCTGAGATTCACACTTGTCACAGCTATATAATTTCCCCTGCATTCTTGATTTGCATACATTACATTCCCCCATTGTCTAACAATACAATATTCTGAAGTACTAATTTTTCCAAGTGTGTGTGTGTGTGTGTGTGTGTGTGTGTGTTGATTAGGTTAAAACCAACAGTCTCATGAGTGCTAGGCAAATGCTTTGTTACTCAATCATTCATTCTATAGCTCACCAACAGAAATAGATGGAGTTGCCCTGGGTATAGACAATTTCCCAGCTCCTTCTAGATGTACCAGGAATAAGGGAATGAGTATTTGGCCTCCCTGCCATGCAAGACACTATTTGTGTGTCTTTGGACCACTTTCTCCTCTTGCTCTAAGGATCTAGGAAGAGAGCAGATGGGAAGCGATGCATATATCCATTTAAAGAGTTTTCAAATTAGTCTTCAGTTTATACTCAGAGGTGGCAATGGGTGAAAGTTGCTACTTACCAATGCGTGATATTGACTGAGATAGAAAAATTCAATAGTAAAGAGAATTCTAAATAAATTTGAATTTGTCTTTTTTTTTTTTTTTTTTTTTCTGTTAGGGTCATGTATTGGTTTCCTAGCGACCCAGTGACTCATCCACAGACCTGGTATCTTCAGACAGTAGAAAATATCTGTCTGATTGATCTGGAGGCAGGACATTTTCCATCCAGGTGCTGGTAAGCTGTTACTTGTAGGGGCCTCCTGGTGGTGGCCTTTCTCAAAAATCTTGGTTAGTAGCTACAGTGTTGTCACCTCTATGTTCCACCTCTCAAAGCCTTCTTGCCACTGTTACCTGCACATAGATTTCCTATAGGGCTGCCAGTTGTATTAGGACCTACTGTAATCCATTATTGCCTCGTCTTAATTAATCACATCTGCAGAAATTCACCTTTCAAATTACATTGTAGCCTGAAGTTTTGAATGAACATGAACTTGAGGGGAACAGTGCTAACTTGGGACAAGACATTTGTAACTTTTTCCTATTGTCTGTTCATATCTTTTGCCCATTTTTTTGTTGTGATTGGCTTTATTTGCCTAAATCTTGGGTTTAAGTGTTCACAAATGATATTATATTTTTATAATATTAGTTACCAATATTTTCCCAGTTTGCTATTTCTCTTTGATTTTTATGATGAATTTGGAGTTTAGTCAGGCTTCCAGGGGCTAATATTTCACATTTATGTGTCTGACCTCTTTGGAATTCATATTGGGTATGGTTTGAGGAATGGATCCAGTTTTCCATATGTCTATATAGTTGCCTAGATCTTATTTGAAAACTCTCTCTTTTTTTTAGTGATCTGAGGTGCCCTCTTTATTGTATACCAATTTCCATATTTGTTTGAGTTAAATTTTGTTTCTAGAGTTTTCTATTAGTTTATTAATTCTTGTATCAATTATTAGTTTTGCTTACTAAATATTGACTAGTAAATAAGTCTTCCAGCTATTGATTCTCACAATTTGACTTCTCCAAATTATTATTTTTACTATTGTTGCTTATCTAGTTATATATTTGAGTTCTGAAGTCACTTTGCCTAACTACAAAAAATAAAGACCTTAAGGAATTTGAGTTGGGTTATATTTAAAAAGTTAGAAGTGTTATATTAATGACTTTGAATCTTACTGATAAGAACATTTGTCTTCTCATTTCTTCTGATGATTCCTAGGGCTTACAGTGTTTCCTAGTTTCTTCCTGTAGATTTTGCACATACCCAGATTTGTACCTAGGTGTTTAATTTAACATTTTCCCAGTGAAAATTGAATCTTTTTTATCACTATTATCTGCAAACTGGTAATTTGTATACACTTAGAGGTTGTTGGCTTTGTGTTAATGTTTTCTTGATATTTTACAAAGTATTTTATTATTTGTAGCATGAAATTTTATTATGAGTCCCCTATATATACAATCATTTCATCAGTAAACAAAAAAACTTAATTCTTTCCTTTTGAATGCAGTTCACGTTTCTCTCTGATTTCATTGGCTTAGCATAAATACATTAATGTATAAGACAAAATGGGCTTTCTTTATTTTCATGGGAGCATCACTTTGCATTTCTACTAGGCAAGATGCTGACTTTGGAGATGTTGGATAGAGCTTTATAAAACGAGGAAAAGAGTTGCTGATTTTGAGATCCATATTAATTTATCTGAATTGGCCTTGTGTTGTATATGGACTGTCATATATGCCTTTTCTTACTGTGATAGAGCTTATTAATGGATCTCCTAGTGTTAAAATACCCACTTTCAGTACTGGGTTATTTACTGATAGTTTTCACTTGCTAGTTATTTCAATTAAGCCCCCTCATCTTTGCTTAATACTGTACTTGTTTTATAGCTGTGTGTGTGGTTTTTATCTAGATGTTAAACTCAGTTCATGAAAAGGCTTAGAAAAGATAGTGAGAAAAGCCATGTGTAGTGTCGGTAGCATTAAAACCACTTATCCTCTGACATTTGTAGACACCCTCATTTGTACTGTTCTAATCTGGTAATTTGTGGGAGCCTGGAGCCTCTGACAACTCATGATATTTCTTCCATGAAAATTTATTTAAACTACTATTTTCCTTGTCTTTGTTGTTTTTTGTCTTCACTTTCATGGTTTAGGTATACATTCAGTCTGTCTTTTTTTTTTTTTTAACTTTCTTTTTTAGTGTGCAGTGTATTTGTGTGTGTGTGTGTGTGTGTGTGTGTGTGTGTGTGTGTGTGTGTGTGTGTGTATACATGGAGGACAGAGGTCAATTATGGGTCTTCCTCAGTTGCTTACTATCTTATTTTTCTGGGACCTGGGTCTGGTCACTGAACCTGGAGCTCACTGATTTGCTTATGCTAGCTGTCAATGAACTCCAGTAATCCATGTGTCTACATTATCTTCCTAGCATGGGAGATACAGTTGCGCTTGAATTTTATGTGGGTGCTGGGAGTCTGAATTCAGTTCCCCAGGCATATGTAGCATGCCCTTTACTAACAAAACCATCTCCCCAGCCTGCCTCCCTCCCTCCTTTCCTTTCTCCCTTCCTTCCTTAGATGCACTTTACTATGACCTTCAACTCGCAATCCTTTGGCTTCAGCCTCCCAAGTGCTGTGATTACAGGCTTGTACCATAACACTGAGCCAAATTTGTTTTTAGTTTTGAAGCTTATACTTTGGTGTGCGTTTTAAACTATGCATTCACATTTATTCAATGATTCTGTACTCTTTTTTTTTTCTACTATTGTCATGAGGTTGCTTCCATTTAGGAGCAGATATATTTAATTCTCAGTCTGGATTTTCCATGAACACATGGGTAACAGCAATTTGAATCCTAGACTTCTGGGACAATACTTTTGTGGTCTTCAATCCTCAGGGAAGATGGCTAGAAAACTGTTGCTGTTTTCCTTCTCTCTTTGAATCCAGAATCGCAGAGACAAGATGATTTCCTTTTAGTGGGCCTGACTTGGTAAGGCATAGGCTCTTTATGCCCTTTTAGCAAGGCTTATTCAGGGGTTTCAGATCATTTTAGGGCAGCTCATAGTCATTATTTATTGTCCTTCATGGACAGCCACAGATCCCCAATGATCTGAATCCCTGGTATTGAAAGCTATGTCATTTTCCACTTCCAAGAACTCCTCCTTGCAGGTTGTGATACCTTTGTTATTTGATTGGTTTGTTTGGTTTTGCTTGATTGTGGTGAATGTTTTTCTTTTTTAATCTTGTGATTCAGGAAATCACTTTTGTCACTATTTATACATTTATCCATTTATATATTTATCCATTTGTTTTATAGTTAGCAAATATCATGTAACACAGTCATATGAAAATATCTGTGTGTGTGTGTGTGTGTGTGTGTGTGTGTGTGTATTAATGTAGGCACACATGTGCCATGGCATGTGTGTCGAGAGCAGAGGGTAACCTTGGTGGTTGACTGTATTCATTATTCTTCTGTTGTTGGGATAAAATATCATGACAACTTATAGAGTGAAGGATTTATTTGGGGACTTATGGTTCCAGAGGGATAAGAATCTATCACTATAATGATGGAGAGCACCGCGGCTGGCAGACAGACAGGCACAGTTCTGGAGTAGAAACTGAGCTCAAATCTCAAACTACAAGCAGGAAGTAAAGAGAGCTAACTCAAAATGCATCTTTTGAAATCTCAAAGCCTGTCCCCAGTGGTATGCTTCCTGGAGCAAGACCTCCTAAGTCTCCCCAACTAGGGACCACACTTTAAAACCAAATCATTCAAATCACTGACTTTTTACCTCATTTGAGGCGGGGTGTCCTGTCTATTGCATACATTAGGTAGCTGGCCTATCAGCTTCTATTTGTTCTCTTGTCCAGCCTGCCCATCTCACTATGGCAACACTAAGATTATTGACACTTGCTACTGTGTCCAGCTTTACCTGGGTTCTGGGGATTTGAACTCAGATCCTCACACATATGCAGTAAATCCTTAACTCACTGAGCCATCTCCCCAGCCAGTATTTTGAAAATCTCTTTTAGTTTTTTGTTCTTTTTTCTTTCTGTTGGCTCAGACATTGAACCAGGGTTCCATACATGCGGGCAGTCACTTTATCTCTGAGCTGTACCCTGTTTTTCATTTCAAAACATTTTGAGGCAGGTTGTCACCAAAATTTCCAGGCTGGCCTTGAACTAACTTGACTAACCCCTGGATAGCAGGCATAAAACTCCATTTACAAGCCTAATTTGCTTTTAGTGTTAATCTAGACTTGAGTTTCCCTCCGGAAACTAAGTACAGCATTTCTTTCTTTTCACCTTAGCCATGTGGGTTTGTCTCAGCATTTAGAATTTATTTATTCCTTTTTGTTTGTGTGTCGCCACAGTGTGTATACAGGTGTCAGAGGATAACTTGTAGGGTACTGGGTTCTCCCCATATTGTGTGGGTCTCAGCAATGGAATTCAGGTTACCAGCCTTGCCAGCAAGTGCCTTTACCAACTAAGAAATCATACCAGTGTCACTTTTTATAAAAATTAAATGCCTATAAACTTCTCACAAAACATATTTAAAGAAACCTTAATCTCAGCTCTAAACTGAGGATATTTTGATTAAAGAACAGTAAGGCTCTGCCATGTTCTCAGTGTTCCCAAGGCTCTGATGCAAACAGCGTCTCCCCCAGTCTCACACTGGCAGGGTAATGGCAGGATCTTGCAGGGTCTCGCCATTTGCTTGTGATGAATATGCATTTTTAGGTTTTCAGCTCTTCCTCAGCCAGATATGCCCTTCATAGTCCCCAACACTTGTCATGTGGCAAAAACCTTTCATTTGTCTAAGCATCTTTTAGGAATATTTTAAAGATGAATCCTGTATGATGGAGGCAGAAATCGATGTAAAGTTGGTTTGCTGCAATTAATAGTTTAAATGGTTTATTAGAAAACAAGTCAGAATACCTTATTATGAATTTAATAAAGATGCTAATCTATTTTGCCACAACCTTTCTTGCTTATATCCACAACAGTCGAGTCTCTACATATTGAAAACAAGATAACAACATTTACCAGAAGAAACAAAACAAAACAAAAAACCTTTTTATATCTTGAACTCTGTTGGTAAATAGGGTGTAAGTAACTTTGTGGCATTTTAACATACATACTGTAGATCTGCTTCTATCATTACAACTAAATACAGTCTTGAAAGATAATCAGATTGTCATTGGGCTGGCAAGATGGCTCAAGGGATAAGGACACTTGCCACCAAGCTGCTGACTTTACTTTGGTACTCAGGACCCACATAATGAAAAGAGAGAATCAAATCCTATGTGTTGGCCTTTGATCTCCACATGTGTGCCTTTGAGCACACATATGTGCATACACACACATGTGTCTGTGAGCACACACATGCATGTACACACATATGTGTGTATGAGCACAGACATGTGCCTGTACATGTATACACATGTACCTATGAGCACAGACATGTGCCTGTTAGCACAAATATGTGCCTGTGAGCACACACATGCATGTGCTCACACGTGCCTATGATTACACACATGTGCCTATGAGCACACATATGTGCCTATGAGCATAGATGTATATGCACACTCATATGTCTGTGAGGACACACATGTTCATGCACACACATGTGCCTGTGAGTACATATGTGCCTGAACACACATGCACACAAATAAATGTAATAAATTTTTAAAGAATAACTTTGGTACAGAGAAATTACTTATTCTCAACTATGTCCTCTTCTACTCTTACAAGGTGGACTTAGCCACAATATCCCTGTATTTAGTGAGTACCACAGGCATGATATACAGGAATTGGAGACTATAATCTCAGAAAACTCATGGTATATTGATCTAACACATCTTTTAGTGGAAGTTCCTTTCTGTTTCTCATTGATGTGTGTCTGTCTCGATGCTTCCAGCTCTAGCAGATGTCAAAAGGCTGGTGACATATTGAACTCAACTGCATTGGGATTATAATGCACTCTGCCACACTGATTGCTTCCAGGCCTAGAGTGATTTCCCTTCATGGTCTGGGTCTTTAGGATTTTTCTGACCTGTACATTTTTTGTTTTATTATTTTCTTAATATTAAAGTTATAAATTATGCTTTTGACATTTGATAGCCTTCTTAGAGACATAGAGGTGTGTCCTTTGCCAATCTAATCTTGCATTTTATTTTCCAATTCACAGCTGGGACATTTATCTTTCTCCTTTGGCAACCACACAGCCAAGGTTATGGGCATCAGACATTTCCTCTGTCATCCCACCTAGCCACGCTACTTGAACATATTTTATTTTGATTTCTTTAATTATCAGAGGGTTCTGTGTACTTTGTTCCCACAGTACCCAGTTTACAATGACATTATTTCTAGCACTGTTCAAATTTACCATAAGTGCAAGTGGGTGTAATTAACAAGATTCCATAGTATATTTACTTTTGTAATCCAATTTTCATTTGCTTAACCCAACTTTATAATTTAATAGAAGTCCTTTTTGATTGCTGTCTTGAACTCACATTCATAGTTTAACCTTTAATATCAGGCAGAAAGGATCATAATTTGATTTCCAGGTGTTTTTTAAAATATATATACACAATTTATTGTAACACTAGTATAGGAGGATATACATTGAGTAAACACATGGGATGAGTCACTTCTACCTGACCACAGTCAGAACAATAATACTCCATCATTCAGTGTGTGTGTCGGGGGTTAGTCTCTTACATGGAGAGTAGATTGATGGCAGATGGGAGTCATTCATATCTCAAGCTTTATTCTGCAAAATTAAGTGTAGGGTGATGATTTGCTAGCAAAGTTCAGCAGACCCTGAGAAAATTAGAGTGACCCAATATATTAAATCTACTGGCTTAAGATGTCACTCTGCTGTTGAGAGATGATTTGCACACACACAAAGCTAAACATGGCCAATATGAAGCAGTGACTGCTTGCTTTGTTAAAGACTGCTAGCAAATTTACCTCATAGTGATAAGGAGAAAAGCGGCTCCCCAGGGGCTTTCTGGGGGCTGTCTTCTACTCTCCAGTGGTCCAGCTAGGTATCCTGGAGACTGGGCTGTAGGGCTCAGGCATTTGGGGGCAAGAGCTCTCCCTCTTGGAAACATGTTGCTGTGTGTAGGGAACCATAGGTAATTAAAGGGAACCAACTATGGGATCACCATAGCATAGCAGTAGTGACTTAGGCTTGCTCTGGAAGATGAGATGCCTGTGGTCTTTTAGCCTTGTATTGTTTTAGTCACATTTTTATTATTATTATTCAGTGGTTATTCCTGTTAGTAGGCTGTTGCATCAGAATGCATTATTTTTACTGTGTGTGTGAATTTTTCTTAAAATCATACACAACTACTTAATTTTTCATTTGCATCTTAAAAAGTTAAATAAGGGCATGCCCTAATTGAATTACTCAAAACATATACATGTGTTCAAGAGCCCTACATTTCCTAGGATCACCAGCCATTGCAGTACCCAGTTCATTATTTTCCTATGAGGGGTAACATTACTAATTAATTACAGCAGTAGTAATCATATCCTTGAAGTCTGCTGCAGTGAAAACAGTGCTACTATGCCTTCAGCATTTCTCTACTGTTCCATTTTCATTTGCTCTGCCCAACTCACGTTTTCCTTTTCTGCCATGTCATACTGAAGAGAATTTGTCAATTAATCTCTGTGGTTATGTCAAAATTGGCATACCTCAGCCTTAAACAGAAGAAAAAAATGCATTATGACCTTCATAAACATTAGCTGCTAAGACAGAAAAGGAACGTTTGAACAGCATTTGTTCAAGTTGGAGTGTTTACTCAAACATTTAATGCATTAAAGAATACCATTTGCTTATTTATGCTTCAAATCCTATTTTGATATTTAAATTTTTCCTTCTGAGGAAAAAAAAAAGTCCCACAACAGCATGTGTGCGTATGCACTGCTACTAGGAGAAACAGTGGCAGCAGAGGAAGACACGCTCTAGATTCATCCAGAAAAATCAGAATGTTTACAAATAAAACTCTAGAAGTGAGGTAGTCAGAACCTTTGCTCTACTTGACATTGGGTCCTATGCCCATTAGCATTGTCTAACATATTTAGAGTGTCTGAAATTCTTCTTTCTTGTCTTGTCCTTTGGTATTTTCTTTGGAAATGAATGGTTTGTAACTTGGAGTTTGCTTTCCAAGAAGTTCCTCTTTCATTTTCTGAAATTACATGAAATTTAATGTACTTATTGAGTATTGTGTATTATACACTGTGCTAAATACACAGGAGTCAGCAGGAGTCTAGAAAGATAACCTGTCATAAGCAGGTTAACTGTCATAAGCACACAGATTAACTCATAACAGAGCTATGGTCTAATAGAAATTATAGGTATTAATTTCTATCTTTAAATTATATTTATTTATTCATTTAGTGTGTGTGTGTGTGTGTGTGTGTGTGTGTGTGTGTGTGTGTGTGTAGGTACATATGTGTCACAGTGTCTGTGGAAGTCAAAGGACTTTTGCAGCAGTTGGTTTTCTCCTACCATGTTCTTATCAGGGATCAAATTTACCTCATCAGCCTTTGAGGCAAGTACCTTTACCTGCTGAGCCATCTTGCCAGTCCCGAGACATCAATTTTTTAAGTGAAGAGAATTTTGAAGAAGACAACTATGATCCTGCATATAATCTAATTAAATTAATTGACAAATTTCTGGAGAAAGCAGACTCATTTGAAAAAGCTCTTAGTAGTGAGCTAGAGTTTCCTTTTATTCCCCATTCAAAAGCATCCACAGTAGGCTCATCCATCATTTGTGATGATGACTGTTACCAAATGCAGAACTAATGTTCTGCGCTTACCATATAACCACAGCAAATTAGCTGGTAGCCATATAGACACAGGTGTTTCAGTTAATATATCTCAGCTGCTGACTTACATGTTAATAGTCCAAGTTACAGGGACCGGGCATAGCTCAGTAGCCCAGTCCTTGTCTAGTGTGTGAAAGAAGTCCACCCACTGCCAGGGGTTTCTTCAGAAGTCAAAATAAGGGCCTTATTCAAGGATTCTTAGTGAGTTCAGACACCAGAGTTCCACACCATGTTGTGTGAAAACACCACCTTTTTACAGCTTGCTCATAGGCTAATGTTTGTTTAAGGGTTGTCTTGGTTGTATAAAGTTAAGATTCTTAAATAAAAAACTATCAGTATCTTTACATTCTGCAGTGTGCCATGACTCTTAGAATGATTTGTAGTGATGGGATATTTCCCCAAAGCAGCTCATCATGGGCCTGGTAACAATTTGAGATAGCAACATTCATGCCCAGCTTAAGAGCATCTACAACAAATCATCGTGGCCTGATTCCTCTTATGGTGAGATGTTATCCCTCAATATATATGGGCTCTAAATTAGTTCTTCTCCTTTGACACCCCTAACACAAACCCTTGTCTTATGGCTGAAATTAGTCTTGGCTTGTCAAAGGAACCAACTGAAGCCAGATGGAGTATTTTTTAATCAAAGGATGCCACACACAAACTTTAAAAAAACATACCCTCTGGAAGTTCTCAAATACTATATCCAAAACAAATTAGATACCACATGCTCTAGCTTCAGCCATTTATTTCTTAATGTGAGCTTAGTGGAAATTCAAAGCAGCTGATACCTATTATATACTCATTCTCCAGTATTTATTTACTGTTAGCTCCAGTAATTATGCCCCAGTTGTCTCGTTTATAAAATGATAAATCATTGTTGTTCCCTTTAAACTATTACCATGAAATAAAGACGTGTTTTAGTTTTGCTGAATAATCCCGCCTACATCTGCTCGGTGGTATAAACTGTTTATCCAGAATGCAATTACTCAGAGATTGATCACAACCCCCCTATGACCCTTTTCTTGGGAAAAATTTGCATAGCCCTGCAATACTTCTCTGTTGGCTAATTTTACATGTCAGACTGACTGGGCTTCAGAATGCCCATGTAGTTGGCAAAATACCATTTTTCCATTGGTTTGTAAGCTTTGTCAGTGGGCTACAAGTTCTCCCCCCTCATGATGGTGTAGTCTAATCAATTGCAGATGAAATGGATTGATGTCTGGCTCCTTTCAGGCTTCGGGTCTGGCTCTTGGGTTTTGGGTGACTAGGCCATATGTAGACAAGGCCATCGGTCTTAAGCTGGAAAGAGACCTCTGTGGGATGCAGCCTCTGACTGGTGGTGAAGTGGAGATGAATCTCTGAACAATTCCCAGCTCTCTGGAGTTGTTTTCTTTTGTTTGTTAGTTTTTAACTTGTAGACAAAAAATAAGAAGAGCCATCTAAAATCCAAGGCAGTTTTGACTTCTAATATCTTATAAATATGTGGGTACAATTTTCTGATTTTTTTCTTTTATCAGAAAGACTTGCTAACCAAAATCAAATCCAGAATATCAAATTGTATTTAATCAAAATTTTAATCAAATTAGTCAAAATAAAAGCAAAACAAAATGGCTTTGATTTTTACCAGGATGAAAATACTAGCAGTTTTTTGAATAGCAAAACTTCCTGATGATTACCGTCGGCACTTTCTTCCCTGGGAGGCAGATCCCAGATTTCTGTCTACATATTTACAAGTCAGAATTTGTTTACTCCCTAGCACTTTTATTCCCATCTCAGGATTCTATGTAGTATTTCAGACCTAATTTTTATTTAGTCTATGGATGCAATTTTTCATGTAAATATAAAAATGTTTTGAAATGTACCAAATTGTGGGCTTCAGTATAATATTTCTATATCGTCTCTCTAGGTTAATTTAGAGAGCTGCTGACAAATATATATATATACACATATATATATATATTCATTATTATTATTATTATTTGGATATGTGTTAAAAATTCAAGTAATGCAAAAGCTGGGCAGAGTGGTGCATGCCTTTAACCCCAGCACTTTGGAGACAGAGACAAGTAGATCTCTGTGAGTTCAAGGTCAGCCTGGTCTATATAGTGAGTTCCAGATCAATGAGAGCTAAATAGTGAGGCCTTGTCTTGAAAAAAAAAAAACAAAAAACCAAAAAAATTTTTTAAATAATCAAAAATACAAATAATACAAATGGGACCCTACCACACCTATAAGACTATGGTTTGCTGGGAGAGGAACTCAAAGCAGCCCAATTGAATGAGTCAAGTTCCTTCACTGAAAAAAGGGAGATTGGCAAGGGAAACCAGGTGTCTAAATGACTAACTGCCTGGAAGAGTGGAGCAGGAGCTGTTGAAATTTCTTTCCCAGCTTATTGGTGTGAGCTAATCATTGTAATGAAAGGAGAAGCATTGGGGATATCTAACTGGGGAAAAATATTTATTTAAGAGAACACGTGTGCAAGGATCATTGCAGGACAAGGAACATGGAAGAGACAGTAAGACAGTATGGAGGGACATTAGGAGGGGGAGAGATTTCTACTGACAAGACTTTAATCACCCTTTGTCCTCCTAACAAGCTTGGAAATTGCTTCATAGTATTAAGTGAGAATTTAGAGGAGTCACCGAGAGCCCACAGTGACCATGCCTGTTCCCCATATTCCTTTGTTTAGTCTGGATCATTCTTGCAGTTAGCTTTGGCTTTCTAGCTTACAAACAAGGAAACTGAGACTCAGTGTGGCAAGTTAATTTCCCCTCAAGTACCAGAACTAGGAGGTGGCAGACTTGGCATCTGAATCCAGTGACTTCAGAGGTCCAAGGACTCAGCGTTTCACCCTTGAGCACACTGCCTCTAGAAGGGGCAGGCATGGTAGTGGTGGGAAAAGCTGCCCTCTCTCTTGGCTCTCAGGCCACCCAACTTTCTAACTGTCCCTTCAAAAGGTTATCCCCCAGGACACTCTGTGTTCAAGGGGGTGGGAATTTACTTCAGTTGGGAATGCTATGCCCTTCCTTATCAACAATGGCCTCAAGGGGCCTGCTCCCTTTTCATCCCCCTCCAGCAGGTCTGCCCAGAAGCACATAGGCCACAGGGACAAACTTAATTAAATTCAAGTGAGTGTTGTTACCAAGACCTGACAGGCACAGTTGTGTGCAGCTGAATAATTAAGTTGTGCACAGTTTTTTTTTTTTTTCTCCCCTCTTTGCCTTCTTGGTGGTAGGCTTTTGGGGGGTTTTGTTTTGTTTTCTTTGGGTTTCTAAAGATGACCCTGACGCTTTTCATAAAGCTGTTTTCTAATAGGAACGCCCTCCATCAAAGAGATGCAGTTTGGTTGCCAGGCTACCGTGAGAAAAGGGAACTCCGAAGTGACAATGTGGATCTTTTCTTAGGATATCTGAGGTCTATCCTTGCTCAGGACCTCACAGCTAGAATTCCAGTGTCATTACCTGGAGTGTTCAGGCAGGTGCAGCCAAGGAGATGATTGGGAAAACAATACCAAACAGGTAGGGAGGAGAAGGAAAGGTCACTTAGAACAACTTAAAAACCTCGCCAGTTAACATTCACTATTCTATGGGGTCCTCCCATGCAGTGAAAGGATGGCACTATTTTGGTTGAAGGAAAGAATACAGCTCCTGTGGCCTATTTCCATTTTGGAGTAAGGCAGATCACTTACAGTATACAACTGGTTTATCTGAGTCTTTATTTGGTACTTTAGTTTTTACCTTTCAGGATTTTTTTCGCAGGGTTTGTTGTTGTTTGTTTGTTTGTTTTATATTAGATGGCCTTTGCTCTTTTGCTGTTTAAATCATGCAGCTTGCCTTTCAATACTGGGTTTCTCAGTTGCTTGTTCCCCTAGTATAGTCAATATTCACCAGGCATTTATGCTCATTTACGGTTTTCAATATTAATTCCCACTATTAAGTCTACAGTACATGTAATGACACTGTGAACAATTGAAACCCTTCTCTTCCTCCACTTGGAAGAATGTAGACTGGTCAGGAGTTTTCAGCTTCTCATCTGTATATTTCACTCCGCCTGAGGGATTTCTTGGCTTTTGTAAATGTTTTGATCATGCATTTTCTTCCTACCTGACAGCATGCTATCTTTCAGACAAGTTGTTTTTTATAATATTTTAGCTTGTCTAATACCTGTGACTAGAGACTGTGGCCAGGGACTGATAGCCACAGTTTACATATGAAGAAATGGAGATAGAATGGATATCCATAGTTGTGTGTGATCTCTGCTCAGGGTAGCCTTTTCTTGCTGCTGTGGTGGCAACGGGGAGTCCCGGGCCCTCCAAGGCTCAGTTTTGCCCTTTCCCTTTGCTTTGTTTTCAGAGGTGGTTTTACAGTGGTCCCTTTTCTTCTTCATTGCACTTCTGTCTCTTGGAGCTCTAGATAACTCTAAAAGTGACGTATGCTGTGTCTTTTCTCTGAAATTTTACATGTTCCTTATATAAACTGTTAATCAATCACTGGGCAAAGCAGTCAGAGATATTGAGCAAATGTCCTTTGGAAGCGTCAGATGTCTTTAACTTAATCTACTAACTAAATGTGAAGTGTACCCAAGACACTGCTCCTGAAGCAGGACCTAAAGCAGAGAATATGGTACCTGCCCTCATAGCTCCAAGAAGTGTCCAGACTGGATCCCTTGTTTCAAATATGACACAGGGCTGCTACCTGGAATCAGAGAACTTGGTTCTCTTTAGAATGGTTTATAACATTGCTAGCCATAAAATAATAATAATAATAACAATAATAATAACATTTCCTTTTCAACCTTCACCTGAAAAGACAGCATACTGAGAAGTTCATTGGCTCTAATAACATTTGGATACAAATCCCAGCAGGTGTCTCTCTGGGAAAATTTTAACTGAGGGATGGGGAGATGACAATATTTCAAGAGGGAACTTAATCCATGGATTTACACAGTGTGAGGGAGGTAAGAACCACAGAGGTCAGGAGACAGAGGTTAGCAATGCATGTGTGGTGAAAGCAGGCTGGAGGGGTCAGGAGATGGATTAGAAGCCAGAGCCACACAGCAAAAGCAGGAACCACAGTGAGTCAGTGTACTGAAGCTAGAGATTGGGGTGGAGGTGCTTAAGGGAAAGAAAGAAATGGCCAATGTGCTTTTCCTGATTCCCGATTTCCCAGGGCCTCCAATATTCGGCAAGTGCTTCCCACTGGCCAAACTATAGGAACCTGTTGATGATGGAATCCAAGAAAAGGTCTGTAGGATATAGAGCAGTGGTTTACAACCTTCCCAACACTGTGACCCCTTAATACAGTTCCCCAGGTTGTGGTGACCCCCAACAATAAAATTATTGGTTGCTACTTTGTAACTATAATTTTGCTACTGTTGTGAATCATAATGTAAATATCCTTTTTCCCCCAAGTCTTAAGCAACCCCCATAAAAGGGTTGTTAGACTCCCACCTCTCCACATACACACACATACAAGGTGTCATGACCTACAGATTGAGAACCACTGATGTAGAGGCAGAAGGACAGGTAAATTAGATAGATGCAGACTACAAACGTTGGGAATTCTTTTTTTCATTCAGTATTGGCTCTGGAACCCAAGGGCTTGGGCTGAAATTCTAGCTTTGCTACTTGTTCTGTGGATAATAATATAAAATTTTTGCCTTCATTATCTGTGAAATAGGATCACGTAGGAAAGACATTATGTACCATGTAAGATTGGGGAAGACTAGATGAGCTCATGTTTTACAGCAGTGTTGTTCTTATGTATAAGAAACTAGGTTTGGTGAGACGTGAGGACTGTGATTCACCTATCTCCGCTCTCAAAGTTCTTTATCATTTACTCATGGATGGAGATACTGAAAGTAAATGAAGGAACATGATATGCAGAGGCAGGAGTGACAACGGAGTGTCACCTAAATATAGACCCATTATATTCAGCTTGGAAAACTTAAAGGGATGGCACACGTGTGGTTAATTCTAAGCCACTGTAGCATATTAGTGTTTAAATGTCCAGTGTAGATTTGTAGGGGAACAATTTGTTTATAAATTCTTTCCTAAGTATAAAAATAATAATCATTATAGAGACTAAACCACAGAAATTATGGGGGGAGAACAATTGCTGGTAACTACTTTTCAAACGTAGTGATATACGTACATACATGCATGTGTTTACTTATAAAATTTAAAAATGTATAACTACATACCTATATTTAATTATAATGATATATGTTAGGAATTTTATTATGTATTGGAAAATTTCTAAATGTTATAAAAGTAATTTATAGAACCAGTTTATTGTTGTATAGAATTGTATATTGGGAATTAAATTTTTTCTTATATTTAGTCTTTGAGAATGTTTGTATTTCAGAATTAGATACAATGGTGACATGTATAATTCTCAGCTACAGAACTCAAGCTGATATAATTTGAAGGTGAAGGGAAGTTCCCAGAGGGCAGCAGCTCACTGGAGGAGTGAAACTGTGTGATAAGTATTGGGGACTCTGTGACCCACATGAACACCCTCATAGCACAAGCAGCGACCATATGCTGTGTTACTACCTGCTAGGGCATGCTTGATACTACTACAGTTGCAAGCTTAAGATTTCGTGGTCTTTACTTTTCACTTTCCGTGGCCCACTTTGCTTGAGCCTCAGGATTGCCCCATGATTTAGGGCTCCGGGCCGTGCCATTTCCAATGCACCAAACTCGTCAGAGCCAAGCCTAGGTCCAAAGGACTGAATGTGTTTGCACCTGGCTTCAGAAACTTATGACACCTATGGAGGAGGAATGTCAGCATGAGGCACCCTGGCTGCTCAGGAAACCCGGTGAGTGCGAACTAAGGGCTGGTTTCTAGACACCACTAGAGTGATGACGGGTTTTGCTATTCAGCAAAGAAAAACAGTATACATATACATTCCCACTAAAAGTATGTGCATGAAAATTGTTTCAATTGCCATGTAGATTCATTATTTCCCTTTTTGGTTTTGTCTGCATCTTAATCTTTCTATTTTTCTTTGACTCTTGACCTAAGCAATTTTTCTGCTATAATTTGATTTGCTAATCTCCTTATATATTACAGATACAAAACTTGATTTATTCTTTCAACAAATCAGCTATGCATTATGCATTAGACACTGTTCTCAGAATCCTCCCTGACACCTTCCCCCAGTTGTGGTCTGCCCTTGATTTCTCCATGTAACAGCCCCCTGGCTCTCCTGGAACTCACTCCTTAGACCAGGCTGGCCTCTGCCTCCAGAGTGCTGGGATTAAAGGCATGTACCACCACAGCCTGGCTTCTTCCTCTCACTCTTTAAACCCTTTAAACCTCCAGATGATCAAGTCTGTGCTCCCCTCCATTTTTTTTATTTGTTTTTGTGCTTTTTTTTTTTTTTTTTTTTTTTTTTTTGTACTTTTGAAATAGGGTTCATTACAAGCTGGCCTGGAACTCACTGTAATCCAGGCTGGGCCTCAAACTTTGGAGTTCTTCCCTTGGCTTCTGGAGTTCCCCTTCTTTAAAAAAAATTTAATTAAATTTATGTTCATCTTGTTCCCTCCTCCAGTCCTCCCAGACAGATTCATCCCATCTCACTCCCCTGCCTAACTTTATGTTCTCTTGCTAAAAAAAAAAAAAAAAAAAAAAAAAAAAAAAACAACAACAACAATAAAACCCCCACAAAACCAAAAATCAAAGCAAACAGGCAAAGGACCAAGAAAACACACCCCCCCACACACACACAAAACAAAAAACCATGGAGTTTGTTTTATGTTGGCCAACTACTCCTACATCAGTGTTACTCCATTAGAGAAAACTGACTTTCCCTCCAAGCAGGTACCAGTTGCAAACAGCTTCTTGGGTAGGGCTGAGAACCCATGTCCAGTCCACTTCTGGTGCAGTCCACAGGGGTTGGATCTGTGAAGTATGGTGCATGTTTCCACAGATTCAGATATCATGTATGCATCAATCTTGTTATATCTGGAAGACTGTTTCCTGGGAGTCATCCCTCAACCCAGGTGCTGACACTTTTCCTATCTTCTCTTGGGCATAGATTTCTACACCTTCAGTTTCTTTTAAAGCATAGAGATGATGGCTTTTCACCTCGTTCTATTTCATGTGCAGGTCTACTCCTGATAACAGTCTACTTTTATTTACTTCTCAGAACGTGCCTAGTTTCTTCATCTTACTTTTCTCCCTTTCTGAATTTGTCCTTGTTTGTCACTCCTTTTCTCCTACAATATTCCCTTTGTGCTATAAATGATCACATATAAAATCAAAATTATTTTAAAACACTTTATTACAAGTTTCTTCATACTTGCTCTAACTATAGAAATTAAGTACTACCTTTTAGTTTAATAAAATACAATATTTCTATTTTTACTTATGACATTAGATTAATTTTAGGACTCAATATTAAATAAAAATTTATTTAGTCCTATAAATACATAGCTTTAATTATCACTCAATAGATCAGGGGGGCCTCATTAGGGCATTGTAATAAACCATGAAGATTACAGGGTCAATTACAGAGATCATAAAACACACAACATTGTGATTGCTGTGAGAAAGACAGCAACAACATAGATGTGAGAGTTAAACATGTATAAATCAAATCCAATTTGAGCTATGAAAGACTTCTGTGGTGGGAAAATATTAGACAGCTGTTTGAAGGACTGTGGCTTTGCTAGTACCAAATGCTTAGTTTTGTCTAATCAGAGCTATTTCCTTGTCTCCAGGTAAAATCACTTTGATTCTCCTCTAGTGGTAAACTCTCCTTCATGCTGTGTGATTTGAATGGGGTTGACCCATCCCTGGTTCCAGTATTTGCATGAAGCCCAAGTTTAGCCAGTCTGGCAGCACCTATATTACCCTGAAGAATATATGGCTCCTGTAGGGGAAAGGAACTTTGCTTTTCTGTGGGCTGCTAAGTTTCAAATTATGGAAGTTTAGTGCATGGAAAGTTCTAAAATGAAATAGAATCAAACACAAAGGAAAGAAGAGGTGAACAGCAAAAGTGAGTGAAGACAGCAGGTAGCTGGGAGGGGTTTGGAGGAAGAGGGGAAGTAGGAAGCAGGAAAGGGAGGCAAAATGAGGATGAGACCACATTGGATAACATCACTTCAGCCTCCTGGTTGTTTTTCAAGTCTCAATTGGACTTTACCAGCTATGTAAGCCAGTCAAAGTCATCTTGCTTAAGCAAGCAAACTAGGTTTAGGTTAGTGAGAGATTGGAGAACCCTGACTGACAGACAAGAATGAGTGACAGGTACTCTGTCAGGAGTGTGCAGCGTGATCAGAATGACTGTGGTCAGGAAGAGCAGTTGCACAAATGGAAGGGGTGCACACTATGGACATAGAAGTGATGGAAAAGGACTTGGGAAAACATGTTGTGACATTAAGAGGACTTTGCAATGGAAAAGGAACAACAAATGTAATTTCAAGTTGAATCTGCCATGGCACTGCAGTCTAAGCACACCGTAAGTTGGAAAAGAATTTAACAAACAAAACCTAGTAAATTGCATTACTCAGGAACACAGTACACTGGGGTATTGGTCACCACAAGGCTGACAGTGCTATGGCTCCCCAAGGCTGCCCACTACCTTGAGAGTCTCCTTCCTTACTTATCCTTACACAGGAAAGTAGACATTTGAAGTAGCTTCTAATGCACCAAGATCACTTTCACACCATTATAAAGCCCAGAGCTCCCAAGCGAAGCCTTGCAAACCAGGGAATGTCTGCATTCTAAAGTAATTTTTAAAATGCTACATCTCAATGATTAGCTTTGAAATGGGTAAGTCGGGTAGGGCTTTGGAAGAGAGATGGAGTTGGGGGGAGGGATGGCTTCAGTGTGCTGAATAAGGAAGATGTCAATCAAGTGGGGTAATCTGAAGTATTGGAAGGCTGAAGAGCATTGTGTCCTTGAAGCTTTTATAAAGCAGCCAGCGTAGTAAATTCAGTAGAATCGATATCAGCGAGTACATTGTACAAAATTGCTTAAGTCAACAACATGAAGACTGAAACAAAATGTATATACATGGAATGAGATCAATTGTTTAGGGTAAGCATCGCCTCACATTGGTCAGATGTTGAACAAACTTACTTTACTTGTTAATACTAACAGGAAACAGCTGGTGTAACATATTCAGAGTCTCTAATGATGTGCTTCTTAGATAAAAGAGGAAACACCTCACCTCACAGAGAAGGGTGCTTAGCAGACAATGTCCCTTTTCTACCCAGCATCTTTAGATTTAGATTCCTATCTTGGTAATTGAGGTCAACCTGAGATAATTTACTATCACTTCCTTGAAGCTTGTGGCCATGGGTCTAATCCTGAGGATGAGTCCCACATACTAAGGACAATAGGCTAGATAGAAAGATGAGGATCCAGGTATATATATATTAATCTGATTGTGTGGGGGCGGGGGGGTCTGTGGAGGCCAGAAGAAGATGTTGCATGCCCCAGAACTGGAGTTACAGGTTTATGAGCTATCTAAGTGGGTGTTGGGAACTGAAGTCAGCTGCTATGCAAAAGCAGAAAGTGCTCTTAACCACTGAGCCCATCTCAGTAATATTTTTGATCTGTTGCCCTCGTCTACACAGTGTTCATTTCCTTATCTTGAGCAATCTGTATAACAATCAAGGAGCTCTAATTCATCCATTAAAACCACCCCTTACTGAGAAAGTGGCCTAAACATATAGGGTATCTTCAGGGAAGATTTCTCAGAAAGTGAATGGAGAAGAGATTATCACTTTTGGATTAGGTCCATTCATACTCAAACACCAGGATATCTAACATAGACCTATGACTCCAGTATCCTGGTAGTCCAGCCTTTAATGTAGAGAATTTCCACTCTTGGTTGAGAAGCAAATCTGTAAGGCAGCATCAGATTGCATTGTATGTCTCTGATTTCCTGTTCACTATCAAGCCTGCTTTTTTTGTCATTGTGTGTTTATTTTGTAGCCAATATTTGTCAAAAGAGATTAATGACAAGTTCATTTGGTTAGGACACAAACTAGTAAATACTTATAGTATATTTTGGAATATATAAGTGAGAGGAATTCCTTATACCTGGTAGGAGACTTAGAGTTTCTTGCTAAAGAGATGTTCTAATGTGAAGCAGATAAAACAAACAAAGCAAAACACAATCAAGACCATCTGGGCACAAATGTGGAGCTACCCCCTCCCCCCCAACCCCTTTGTCTTCAAAAGCATCTCAGCAGTATGGTGAGTGAGTATGTCTCTGGCTATATACATCAACAATATCTCAAGCTAGTGAGGAATATTTTTATTATGTGTCACATTCACATGAGTGTCTGTTTTGCATAAAAGTACTTGGGATATTTTAGAGGAGATTGGATAATAAGACCCTAGGAGGAAGATATTTATTTAGAACTAAGAAAATATAAATGATAATGTAAAAGGACTTTCTGTGGTTTCATTTGAGAGACCTTATATCATCCATTTCCTCAAAATGTCCTTATAATTTTCCATGAAAATATTTGACTCATTCTTTTCCATCTGTATTGGCTTTACTATGAAGAAAGCCCATATCCTTATAGCAGTTTTGTCTAACAATGTTGATCTACAGATACAATTATAACCTTCACTAAAAAGATGATCCTCTAGAATGGTCTTCATTTGGCATATAAAATACATTTTTTTGGTGTGTGTACATGCAGTACAATGGATTACTGTTAATCCACATAGAGAAAAATGTCCTCCCTGATCCAGTGGACTAAAGAGACCCAGAAGCACTGGAGAAAAACTCTTTGCAGCTTTTTCAGAAGGTTCTTGGAGCTGGGAAAATGTGAGTTTTCTTCCATTGATGGAGAAAAGTAACTCTAGGATATCCCCAAATGTCAGTGGACAAACTGACTGAGATGTTAAATACTGTTGGTAGAGATACATGAGACAGAAAGCTTAAAACAATATCCCAAGAAGCCACTAAGAAGGCATGTGAGCACTGCAGATACTCCATGTTAAGCAAGCTTGCTTATTAAGCATGTATGACTACTGATGATTCCTCATTGTGAAAGGAACAGTGTGGTATAAGAACAAGGATCAGTTCTTCCAAACCAAGAACAGGGACTTTGCCACACAAGGAATTTGATGGGTTTTCTGTTTGCTTGCTTGAATGAATAAGATTTATATGAACAAATGGTTGACTAGGCCATCTTCTGTCTGTGAAATGCAGAGAGTTTTTGCTAATGGCCTGGCTGAATCTTAACAAGCCGCCAGCCTTTGTCACTTCTCTCTCACCCAAAATCATGGGTAGGAGGGGTGTGAGTTCTATTATCTACTTCTGGGAAATACCATTAGTCCCAGGAAGCCATGGCAAGTGTAGATGCTCAAGGTAGAATTTACTCCCTGCCTAGCTGGCCTACTAGGCATGACATGGGGCTCTTCTTTGTGATTCTTAACAAATATGATTGTGCCAGCCAGAGAATGTGGCCCTCTGCCAGCTCATTCCTGGCAGCTATGTGCTTGCTGTCTTTGGCTTCAGGTACTTCCTGTTTTTCCCTAGGCCACTGTATGTCTGAACCAGCAAATTATCATTGCAGTAAATCTTAAAAGT
This sequence comes from Phodopus roborovskii, assembly GCF_943737965.1. Taxonomy (NCBI): domain Eukaryota; kingdom Metazoa; phylum Chordata; class Mammalia; order Rodentia; family Cricetidae; genus Phodopus; species Phodopus roborovskii. The sequence continues at coordinate 13,940,501 of NW_026126525.1, forward strand.
TTCCCTTTGACATGCTTTTTTATGCCACAAGACAGAGATCTACACAATCATGGGTGGCTTCTTAGCAGTATAATAGTTGGCTAGTATCTTAAAGAAACTTTACCATAAAGGAGAGTTAAGAAGAAGAGGGAATGGAGAAATAAAAGCAACTGAAGAAGAAATGAAAAGAGGATTGTTTTTTCTACTATAGCAAAATTGAATTTTTAAGATTTCACATACCCAGCAACTCCCCAGGATTCCAAATAAAGAGAAAACAAGACAATAGCAATGAAATCAAAGACAAAAGGTACCAGAGGAGAGAAGTCAGGTGAGTATACACAAAACGAATACCGACAGCTAGTGATGTGGTAGATGAGTCAAAATTTAATGTGTTGAAGAAAATATGAAACTGAGTACAGGACAAGTGAAGGAAAAGGGGAAGTAAATGGCATGTGTTTAAAGGAAATAAATCAAATTACATGTAAACATTCCCAAATAGCCTGGAGACTACCCAGAAAATAATTCATTCTAAGTTTACAATAAATAACCAGTGACACTAAACATGAATGGATGAAAATGAATGTTAAGGAATGTTCTCAGAGTACTCAAAAGTGAGCAGTCAGATTTGAGGAAAAAAGATATAAAGTGACTTATATAAAAGATAAGTACCTTGGACTTTTTAGCTCTTGCTGTAACACAGTACCCAAGAGTGGGTAATTTATAATGGAAAGGAGATTATTTTGCTCAGTTCTGGTTACAGGATGGAAGCCTAAGGTCTAGCCACTGTACCCACTGAAGGTCTCATGAAAAACTAGTACAGATAATGGCCAGACATATGTACAAAGGGAAAATAAAGAGGTGTGGTCTTGCTTTGAAACAGCCTTCTCTTGTAGTAACTACACTAATCTCAGGAGAATTGGCCAAGTCCCTCTAAAAAGGCACTGATACTCCTTGACCTAAGCATGTCTTATAATTTGTTGGTCTCTTGCTGCCACTACACTGGGAACAGATTTTATGAATTTGGACAAGACAAACCATATGCACTTATCCACAGAAACTGCACATTTAAAATCTTTATACTACCATAAAGCTAAAACCTTGTCATTTAAAAAGAATAAAAGAAATATAAAATGCTAGTAAATCTAACTAAACATCAACAAAAAATTAGGAGACTAATGTAATGATATGGCTATAATTCTTAAACACAAGAGATTATTACATAGCACTATGTTAGTAGCAGTAAAAATGTCAATGATGTCCAATCTTAGACAAACTATAAATTAGTAAGATGTATAAGATAATTGAAAAGACAAATAATCAAAGAAATAATTAAAATTATATATTGTCCTTTAAGGCTTCTGCCCAAATAGTTTTATGGGTGAATTTTTCTGAAACTTCCATGTCAGAAAAAATGGGAAGGGGTACAGAAGCCTTCTAGTTCAGCTAACAGAATCTAAATAGCCACACCTGACAAAGGGTTCCCTTTCCCTCATGACAGAATAAACATTCTAGAGACTAGCAAATTTCATACAACAAGCTTTTGATATAAGAACATGGACCATGCTTGAGAAGGAATTGTATCAGAAAGTAATGATGACTTAGTACTTGGAATCTTATGAAGTAGTGCTTCTCAAACCACTGCCCACAGAAGATTGGTCTAAACATTTGTCTCTGAGATCAGGTTGTACAAAATGATTGTTGTTGCCTTATTGACTCCTCCTGGTCCAGGTGAGATGTAGCAAAGGATAGGAGCAACTAAGAATAAGATACAGCTGCAGACTGCTTTAGGTTGTTACCAATTTTTTAAAACTGAAAGTATCAAATTCATAGTAGCAGCAAAATTATAAATGAGGCATAATTTATAATTACAATGAAGGCTTAAAAAGCTGGACTGGTAAGATGGTCCAGCAGGAAAGCACTTGATTTATAAACTGAGTTTGATTGTAGAACCCATCTATACTCCACACAAGTGTCCTCTAACCTCTACAACTCTCTGCAGACCCACATAAGAATAATTGATTGAAAAAAAAAAAAAAAAAGGAAATGGTTCTAGGGCAAAAATGTACTAAAATTCCCAAAAATATTGAGTAAGAGAAAACACACACACACACACACACACACACACACACACACACGGTGGTAAGGATGGTAAGAGGTGAACTTGAATTTTGTAATGATGAAGTAAGCGCTACACACAAGTAAGCGCTAATTTTCCTGTGCCGATGCACTATGAGGGTGAGTCCCCCCTCTTCTTTTTGTCTTCTTTGTTTTCTTCCCACTCATTCATTTGGATTGTATGTTTCCTTTTAAAAAGTATGTATACCTAAGATGAGCTCCCCCAAAAATGAACCATGAAAGGTATCACAATATATTTTAATGCTACAGTGATTAAAATACAAATGCTAGCCAATTGTGGTGGCGCATGCCGGTAGGATTTGCTGATGGAGGCAGAGGCAGGAGGATCACGAGTTCGAGGCCAGCCTGGGCTATACATTAAAAAAAAAAATTACAAATGCTAGAGCCTCTCTCCCCTATCTCTGTTGTGTATGTATACACATACATATTATGTGTGCCATTATGTTTCTTATATATGTGATGTTCTATGACTAGGAGATAGCAACATAAATAACTACCCATTAACTTTAGTTATTATAGCACTGTGGTTGCTAAGGGTATATATTTGTCCTTGCTTGTTTCTAATGGCAATTTCTTGCAAATTAGAGTCACCTGAGTGGAGGAAACTTCAGCTGAGAAAGTTCCTATATAAGACTGGGTTGTCAGGATTCAACAAGGTTCACCCCAGCTAAGAATCCTAGCAATAGTGGAGAGGGTGCCTGAAATGGCCTACCCCTGTAATCAAATAGGTGAATACCCCAACTGTCATCATAGAACCTTCATCCAGTGACTGGTGAAACCAGATGCAGAGATCCACAACCAAGACCCAGGTTAAGCTCCAGAAATCCAGTTGAAGAGAGGGAGGAAGGAATATGTGAGCAAGGGAGGTCGAGAACATGATGGAGAAATCTACGGAGACAGCTGAACCTAGCTAGCTCTTGGGAACTCTGGACCGACAGTTCTGGAGCCTCCATCAGACCAAGCTAGATTCTCTGTATGTGGGAGATAGTTCTGTAGCTGGGACCAGCTGAGGGGCCCCTGGAAATAGGACCAGGATCCATCCCTGGTGCATGAGCTAGCTTGTTGGGGGTTCTGGGAGGGAGGTGAGTGGGGCAGGAAAAGGGGTGTGAGGGAGAACTGTGGTTGGAATGTAAAATGAAATTTTAAAAAATAAAATAACAAAAAGAATGGGTTTTAAGTAAGCCTGTAGGATATGTTCTTAATTCATGATTGCCTGTGGAGACTCAGCCTATTGTGAGTGGTGACTATTGTTAGTGGTAGCACTTCTGTGTGGTCTTGGGTACTATAAGAAAGTAGGTTGAGCAAGGCACATGGAGCAAATCAGTAAGCAGCACCCTCCATGGCCTCTGCATCAGATCCTGCCTTCAGGTTCCTGCTGGATTTGAGTTCCTGCCTTGGCTTCCCTCAGTGGACTGTGATCAGGTCATGAAAGCCAAATAAACCCTCCTTTGCTTCCCAAGTTGCTCTGGCCCATGAAGTTTCATCACAGCAATATTAACCCTAACTAACACAATACTTACATAGGTATGTAAATACATTAGCATGATACTATGTTGCTACATATGTGTGCATGTATATAGTATCCCATATAAGTTTAAAACTAGAGAGTATTCTGCACACATCACACCATAAATTTGGTAAATGGATTTCAAGTGTGGTTAACAAACAAGGATAAGACTTCATGTCACCCTCTTTCATGCTTAGAGGTAGCTGGTAGGAGTGGGAAACACATGTTGTCTGAAAGGGACCAGGGGAAAAGTTGGTTTGGATTAGATGCTATCTTCACAGTTCTCACGGCTTTTCTGAAAGCTCCATTCATTGAGATAAATTGATGCTGCAAACCCAGATATTTTTATTACTTAGTCAGTAGAGCAGCCTGTGCTTTGCATGATGTGTAAGGTCATTGTTTTGCTTTCTCAGGCTTCCTGAGTAGAAAGGAGCTGTATTCTCACAGCACTATGGTAATTCAGAATGTTTTTTTTTTTTTTTAACTGACATTAATACATTGGTTGCTGCAGAAAACTGCTGAGAAGTCTCACTCTCTACACATGACTATTTTTGTCATTCCGAGTTTTCTCTGATTAAAATAAGGTTCTGTCACCCCTACCTTGTGTGTCCTTGTGTGCCGTCATGTGTAGGAACACACATGAACATGTTCATATGTGTAAGTGCAGGTGCATGAGTATGGAGGCCAGAGGACCTGGGGTGTAGTTCTCTCCTTCCACCTTATTCAAGACAGTCTTTTATTGGTTGCTGCTCTATATGCCAGGCTAGCTGGCCTGGAACTCCTGGGGATTCTCCTATTTCTATCTCCCATCTTATCAGGGGAGTACTGGGGTTTACAGAGCTGTGCTAGTGTTTAACTTTATATGAATACTGTAAACTTGAAGCCTCGGGCTGTGCAGCAAGCCCTTAAGACCTTGAGCCATCTCCCAGCCCTAAATTCTCTGTTCAAGGTTGCAAGCATTAAGGAAAAAATATTTAGTAGTTATCTGTATTAATACTCAGTAAATCTGCAGTATTCTCAAGAACAAACTACAGCATCTAAGTGCTGTTTGGGAGCCTAGTTTATGTTACTGAATTGGGCCTGGATTTCTTCTGAATAGTTTTGTTTAGACATTGATTAATAGTCCATTCAGCTTCTTTCTTGTGAGTAGTGGGCTTCTGCTTATGTATTTGGTTGACATTATCAACACATTACAAAACACATTTGAAAGAAACACATAGAAAGTAAGACATGGTCAGATCTTAGTAACAATGATTCCTTAAAACAGCTCTGGTGCTGCTTCTCCCCACAGAAAGATTTTTTTGTTTTTGTTTTTTTATTTGTTTGGTTTTTTTTTTTACCTGAATTTCTAAAATTAACCCATGTTTCCCACCAACAGGAATTCAAAGTGGCCTGTATTAGGCTATAACCCAGGATGGAGTGGTTTCAGGTAAGTGAGCAGCAGAGTTAAAATAATTAAACTTTTTCCTTAGAAAACCAGAAAGGATGAGGAGGGGGATGAGAAAGAGGAGGAAGAAGAGGAGGAAGGGGAGGGAGAAAGGAGAAGAGAGGAAATGAGAGAGACAGGAACAAAAGCATCAGTACAACGACTTGAAGAATACTAGAAAATTCATTTAAGAGTTATCTTTTTCTTCTCTTCACCTTCCCTATGCATGCATATTAAATGCACGTATTAATGGGGTTTGTTTTGTTTTTCTTAGAGGTAGCTGTGAACATTTATGGTTGCAAATGATCAAATCTGTCACTGAAGTGGTGTTAGATAGGCAAGGCAACTGGTATCTTTGAAATTAGCAAGAAACAGACTCTGTGACTCACATAAGCAATCAGCCAAGTTTGAAGAATAACACGAGGAAGTAAATCCAAACCCAACCAGATGCACCATTCTCTTAGCCAGTCTGAAGTCTTACAGTCCCTTAGTGCCAAGCAAGTGACAGTTTGGGATTACACTCACCACGAGACAAAATACATCTGGATTCTCCATCCATGATAGATGTTTGATTTTTCTCAGCAAATAATTTTTAAAGGCTATAAGTCTCAACTTAGCTCTCCTATTGTAGTGATAGTAATGGACGCTATGGGCCTGAACCAATATAATGCTTGGATTAAACACATTCAAGTTTATCATTCAGGATTTTACAAACATATAATTAAGTTGGTGTAGGCAGAAGTTTCTATCCCGCCTGCCAATTCCCAAATAACTGACAGAGAGACTCAATATTAGTTACAAATGTCTGGCCAATAGCTCAGGCTTATTACTAACTAGCCCTTACTTAATTTAAGTTAACCCATATTCCTTATTTATACTCTGCCACATTATCATGGCATGTTCATCTCCTGTTCTCTTTGCATCTAGCTGGCAACTCCAGATTCTATTCCTTCTTCCTTCCAGCATCATCCTAGTATGGCTCTCCTGCCTAACCTTATCCTGTTCAGCTATTGACCAGTCAGCTTCTTTATCAAACCAATCATTGTGACAAATCTTCACAGTGTACAAAAGGATTATTCCACAGCAGGATGGCCATCCATTGTTACTTTGCTTTATTTAATTCTAAAGCATCTCTAGTGCTGAGGTCTGGGGCTACAAGATATTCACCTCAGTTACTCATCTGTCTCCCTAGAATCTCCCATTCACTAAAATCCTGAGGGTAGCCTCCTTAGACTTGGGAAGCATGGGTCACCATGAAGATACTCTGTGTGTAATCTCTTCTGGATTGTGAAGCACAGGACCATGGGCTGTGACGCCCCTCAGGTATACCAGCAGCCCTCTCCTCCAACATGTGACTGGCCCAATGGACCTCCTCTTCCCAAAAGAACAGATAATAGCATTTACCTCTTCTGCCAGATCCACTTGCTTCCTCATCCTGAGTTTCTGGGCGAGAGTAATAAGAACTGTACATGGGGTACTTCTTTTTCTGCCAATTTGAAGCAACTTGGATCAGGCCTGGGTGGGGGAACAACCTTAAAGCTATAACATGAAACCCTAAATAACTACCAGTCACAGCAAAGAGGGTTGGTCTCCTACAGAATTTGGTCTTGATAAAGGTTATGCCTTCTGAATTTTAATAACATTTTTATTCTCATAGAGGATGAAAAATTCATTATTTTGTGTGATCAGAGAGATTTATGGGTGATCTTTATACATAAAACCTAAGACTTAAAGAGTTCTTATTAGATGATTATCCAAAAGCAGCCAGCTGGAGTGTACACTCAGTCTATATGGCCCAGAAACATAGGCTAGAATATTGTAATTCCTTAAGAATTGCATACACTTACTTGTATCAACAAAATGATTTTATAATTAATCTAAGTCCCTCACAATACGGTATTCACAGAGACTTTGTGTGTGTGTGTGTTTCAATAAAAGCAGCAATGGAATGTTCCTTTTGTTTTATAAATAACCTCAGTCAGTTCCTTGACTTAAACTTAGTCTGGGTGGACCGTTAATGGACTGGACAGAAAATTGTAGGGCAGTGTCTGGATCCAGTGCCACTCACTACCTAAGTGGTTCATAAGTGCAGCACCTGCAAGGACCTGCTGATTAGTCTTGTGAGCAACAAGCATTCCTGAAGGGATGGCAGATTGTAGACTGTGATGTGTTTTTAAACATTAATAATTAACAAATTATAAACTGGCTTTCTTAAGTGTTCACTGTGTAAAAAAGTACACAGCTCAGTGACTCAAAAAAAAAAAAAAAAAAAAAGAGTACAGTTTCCTAAATAATGTCAGAAACACTTTTCCAGACTCATTTCTTCACAGTTCTGAATTTTATGCTGATCATATATCATGGGTTTTTAGTAAAAAATCCGGAAAAACATTAGCTGTTATTCTAAGTAGTTCATGCTTGACTCTTAAAAATGTCAGGTGGTTCCTATTTTCTGCAATTATCTGTGAATAGTACATTCTCTGGTCCTGCCACTCAGGGTTTTCTGAAGAACGAGACATCAATGCTGGCTGTGAACTTGTTGGAATTAACCCCTAAACTCACCAAACCCAAATCTGCATGTATTAGGATAAAACCTCAGGGGAGTTTGGCTATTGCTGAGGGCTCTGTTTGACTGCCTTGTCCTTAAAGCTGTCTAAAGAGATGCCACCCTTTCTTCCACAGTAGCTTATGGGATCTGAATGGCTGGGAACTGCTTGGGTGCTTCCACTACCCCCCAGCCCCTCGAAGATCAACTGTTTATGTGCATCTAGCATTCCTTCTACTGTTGGGAAGAAAACCGCATAGTAAATGGTGACATGTGTTTTCAGGGCATGAGTATCACAAAGCAGGCCCCCAGTTCAAACGTTGGAACTCCTTTTGGGTGACCAAGGCAAAATTTGAGGATTAACTGAAGTTTATAGCTCAGTATTACTTCCTTATGCTGTAAATAATGTGAGTTCTTGATAGAAAGGACTTCAAACAGAGAATAAGTTATTTGCTACATATTTCCCCCGAATACATTTAAAAGCACCATCTTGTTGCTTGAGCCTTGGTTCTGTGCTGTTATACCAGTAATGAAAGTTTTGTTCTGAAATGTCTGTAAAGTGTAGGGAAACTTATTAGCTCTACACTTTCCCATCTGAACCAAGTACTTACCATGTAGCTTGCCAGAAAAGTGGTAGCTCTTGAATCCTTTGTTTAGTGTGGCCATAACAGAATTGACATGTAAGACCAAACATAAATCATAGAACCCTTATTCCCCCCTCCTCATTTTTATGTGACTCTTTGCTATTAAACAACCGAGGACAAGCAATGCTTTCCAGCTTAATTGCATCTGTTGTTATCTGGTTGAGAATATACAGATTAAAATATTTTAAGATTATGGTTCAAGGTTTGATTTGTTTTGGGTTTGTTCTTTCTGAAATGCTAAATGTTAAGATTATAAGTCTTGTTTTCCTCAGCAGAGACACTCTGCCAGTGATTGTTGATTCATAATTGATTTCCTTTTTTCTTCAGTGGATTGTGTTGCCCATCCTCTCTATGCTCACTATTCCTAGTCCTAGTCTAGAAAAAGTCAATTGCTATCCTAATGAATGTTTATAATATCTTGAGAACTTGAGGACTGTTGTTATATGAAAGTTGTTTTTATGAAATAAGTTTGGGGATGGCTTTCAACAACTCAGTGAGACATATTCATTGTTTCCCTCAACAAATAAATTAACCTGAAAATATCAACAGTAATAACAACAATAAAAATAAACAGAACTCTTCTGAATTTTAGGAAAACATTTCAAGACATTGGGTAAATGAGGCTTTGGAAAGGTAGTAAAATATGAACTGTAGTGTGATTATAGTGGGTGATGTTATGATAAAGCATGTCTCATGAAGCAGAACTTCTCTACTACACAGCTAGCTGTTGGGCAGAACACCCAGAAGACTCCTTGTCTGCCCTTGACAGCCTTGTCTTTATTCTAGTCTCAGAAATCCATAGGAAATTTCATTACAGAATTGTCTTTTTAAACAGAAACAGGCCTTACATGAAAAGGCTATATCACAGGTAATTTTAACAAGTCCTCCCAGACCATGTCATCTTGTTTTGACTTTATGTTATATGTCTAGGGCACTTGATTACATTTCTGATTTGTACATACTCACACTTACCTATGAAGGAATACTTAGGAGCAAAACATGTTAAGAGAATTTTCTTTTTCTTTTTTCCTTTTTTTTTTTAAATTAAGTTTCTTGAATCCAACTGAAAATTGTGATTTCTTCTGTAGTTTCTAAAGACAGATAATTTAAAAATTTTGGGATTTTGAGATACCTCCAAATGCTTTACAATATTGATTTGAGAATTACATGGGGGGGATTGGGGAGACATGTGGGTTTGTATATAGTTAGTTATTTGTAGCTGGTGAGTGACATAATTATTTATCATATATTTGTGCAATGATTTACTTATTATGGGGGAAGCACTATGCCATGTCTCTGACTTTGAATCCCTTCCTCTTCAGGAGGATAGGGCTACTAATTAATAGTTATAAATACACATCTGTATCCACCAGTATTCTGCTCCATTGGGTTCCTTGAACTATCAAGAAAACAGGGGCATCAATGCAAACAATTTGACAGTAATTTTAATTGTCTTTCTATTAACATAGTTTGTGGCAATTAGGTTGTGACGTTTACAAAGAACATTTGAAGGATTTTAATATTTTGATTTAAAAAAGAAAGAAAAAACTGGGGCTCTAGGAGGACTATGATCTTCCATTACCTCTTAGAATTTCCAAGGGGGGGGGAAACATTTAGAAGGCTTAAAGAAACAGAGGAAGACTTTGAAAACAAAGGAAGGTAGATAGTAATACTCGTTCCCATAACAGCTATATAGATATGAATAGCTAGTGACGTTAATTGTTATAGGAAATCATGTTAAGGGAGGGGAGACACATTTGGTGTAAGAAATAATTCCACTTGGGAAGAAGGAGGAAAGTCAAGGAACAGGAGAAATGAGCTTCTCTCTGGACTTGTTCCTTTGTGGAATCATTCTTCTAAAAGCAAACGATTAAGAAACCGCAGACTCTCAAATTTATCCTTGCAAGATACTGGGTTTCCTCTAAGGAAAAGACTTCAGGACAGTGTTGCTCAGCTGCCAGTGGGAGAATGGGTGGGATGACCTCACAGGGCTTTCCATCATTAGTTTCTTGATCGTTGTGTTCATACATTTTCCTGGGTTTTGGTTTTTGGAGTTTTCAAAGAGACTTCTGAAAATGTGTGTGAGAAGAGAAGCAAATTGGAAATGGCTTAATTATTTGTGCTGGAGAAAACACACTGCTTGTTTTACTTTACGTAGTAAGAAACAGTAAATAGCCACTCACTCCTTCACTAAGCAAATATTCCATCCCTGTGGGCTATGTACTGGGAGTTGGCCTCTGAGTAAGACAGTTCAACCTCCTAACTGCTAACCAATGCTGGTAATGCCTTGTTTAAAAATACATAACAAGTAATACATACATAGTGTGCACTGACCCATGAGTGAAAACTAAGTATTTTATTAGACAGAAGAAAGAGACTTAGGATGGATAACTCCTGCTGTGTGGGAGAGTTGCCCTCATCTCTGTGTTCTCATGCTTCGAGCCTTTGTTCTATGAGCACCCAGGAGGCAGGGTGAAGATAGCAGCTTTCACTGTCCTGGAGCAACAAGCCACATATACCTACTCTAATACTGCTATAGACTAGAGCCTCAGGACCTGGAACAGAGAGCTCTTCAGGAGGAAGGGGAAGTACCTCATGATAGAAATTGTTGGGAATTGGTGATGGAAAGTGAATTAGGCAGATATCAGTACCCAATGTACCTTGGGATTTGGAGGAAAACACAGACACAAACCTAGCCAGTTGTGCTGAAGTTACCTTCCAGTCTGTCCTTTGAACAACCATGAGTACTGAACTTCAGATTTCTTTGTCCAAAAATATGAGGCCTCTAACAATTATTATTTGGCCATAGTGAGATATATTAAAAGAGTTAGAAAAGTACATAGCAAGAAGAAAAAAACCCTAAAGAAATCATGAATTATAAATTGTATGTTGTAGGAAATATAAATTAGACAGAATTGGAAACTAATAATAATAATGCTTAAAACTGATAAATCATTCATTTCTGGAATTTCTGTTTAGTATTTTTCAAGCTGGGTTTGAAATCTTGAGAATCAAAGCCTGAGATAAAGGAGACTATGTTCATCTTGTAATTTAAAATTTAAAAGGGATGTCTAGTTTCATTTCTGTTGCTATGATAAAGTACCCTGACAAAAAGTAATATAGAAGAGAAAGTGCTTGTTTTAGTTCCCAAATTCAGGTTACATTCCACCGCAGTGGGAAAGAAAAGGGGCCAGAAACTTAAAACAACCAGCTGTGTCACATCCTTAGTTAAGAGAAGAGAGAAATCAATGTGTGTATGCGGACTTGGCTACTAGGTTTACCTTTGCCACCATTGCACAGTCTGGGACCCCATCCCAGGGAATGCTGCCACCCAAGGTGGGCCACATCTTCCCAAGTCAATTAAAACAAGGAAAAGAACCCACCCCACAGACATGCCCTAAGGCCAATTTTATCAAGATGGTATCTCTTCCCGGGTGACTGGTGACTTTAGGTTGTGTCAGATTGATAATTAAAAAGTAAACATCACAGGGGATGACAACTAAGACCAGGTGTCAGAAATCTCAAGAACCAAAACACAGCTTCACATTAGGCAGGGTAAAAAAGGTAATCTTCTGCTTGTGCATGTTCAGGGTGAGTAAAGTTCGATGCATCCCCCAATGGGATGGAAACCATGCTAGATATTGGTGAAACATAGGATTACTGCTGAAATTATTTATAAATGAGAAACATACTTTGAAAGAAAGCATACTCAAAATGCTTACTGATTCTGTGGTATAGATATATGCTCTCCTATATATAGTGCCCTTGGCCACTTGGACAGGAGAATGTGTGAGGATCAATATTATAGCTATAGCTGAGACTTTCGAAGTGGAGAGGATTAATTCCAGGCAGGCCAAAGAGGTCAGTTTGTGACAGGAATTCACCAACTCCAGAAAACTGTCCCTACACCTCATGCGACAGCAATTTAAATGTAAGCCCTTACCACATTCTAAAGGACATGTGAGACAGTTTATGGTAAAGTCATGTGACTTTCATGATGTCCTTAGGAAGTGGTAAATAAAGAAATGCATTTCATTTTCATTCTATGCCTATTTCACAAACTCCAGTTGGCTGATAGACTTCCCCCCAATGGATATGAACCAGGGACTTCAAAGCCCTGCCTTGGATTGTGTTGGGAGAACCTTGTTAAGGACAGTTCACATTAGAATCAGATAAATAAAGACCTTATGGCATGCACTTAAATCAGCATTTGTCAGAGTGAGGGTCATGACTCAGGAGGTTGTGAAACCTAGGGAGTCCCAATCAGAACTTAAAGAAAACACCAGAGCTGCTGTATGCAGAGGAGTGGAAAAACCAAATGAGTGACCATGTAAAACACACACACAGACACACAGACACACAGACACACAGACACACAGACACACACACACACACACACACACACACACACACACACACACACACACCATGGTCAAGGCCAGACTTTCTGAAACGTATTTTCCCGAAAGTTCCCTGAAATGCTTGTGTGACAAAAGTGGTTCAGTGACAAGTGTCTGAAGTTGCAAACTGATACACCACCACAGAAGCAGCATGGATAATAACATCCTTTGTCATCACTTCAGATCAGGGAGTTTTAGAGTGGAAACACCTCAGAGAGAAACCAAAAAGGAGTTCCAGGAGTTGCCAGTTAGACAGCTGTTGGGACGGGAAGGTTCTAGAGCCCAGGTCTGCTTGTACTTCCCCTTTCTTTTCTTTGCGTGTATACAATGGCCACATTTTAAATTTATGCAACATTGAGGCTTATTGGCTTTTAATGGATTGGACAACCTGGTGCAAAATTCAGGTATTCCTCCCTACACCTCAAGTCAAGGGCAGCCCACCACAATGCTGCAGGCTGGAGTTGAAAAGGAGAAAGTCAATTTAGAGGTACTTCAGTCTTTGAGGGTCTAATCCTACTTCTAAGCAGTAATTAACTAATTAACATAATACAACTAGATGAGGCCACTTTCCCAAAGGTTCCTGTAAATGTCCTCCCTTTATGATTTTGACAAGACAGAGCCAACACAGCACTGAGCACAGTGCAATTGTAAACTGGAGGAGAACCGTTCCTTTTAACTCTCCAGGGATAAACAATTATGAAGGCGCATAGCAAAAAAAAAAAAAAAAAAAAATAGCTATTTTGGCAGGATCGCCTCTTCAGGACTTGACTCCACTTTCTTATTTCCAGGTGAAGTCTCGAAAATTCCTCCTCAACCTGAGCCTTATTAGTCTCTGGTCTAATCCTGGGTGAGGGAGGTTCTTCAGGACAGGGAAACCTTCTCAGCACTCCATCCCGCGCCCCCATGACCACCCTGGTCTACCCCAGCGAGGTGGGTCTGGGATCCAGCAACTCTCGGGTCACCCTCCTTTCCTCCCAGAAAGCTGCAAACCGCAGAAGTCATTAGATAACTTAATCTGGGTATAAGCAAGAGACCCCGCGGCCTGTGTACTCTAGTGATAAACGGAAACATCCGGCTGAGTCAAGAAAGGGAACGCGGTATCTTTGAAAACTAATATAAACGAATAAAGCATAAACAAGAGCTTTGCGGAGAGAGTCCCCCCGCCCCCCACGCCCATCCAAGCGTGGGAGGGGATGAGTGTCTGGAGGGGAAAATCCTCCCACGTCCTTGGGCTTCTGTCGGGAGACTTTCCCCTGCCTGGCGGGGTTGGGGAGTGGAGTGGGAGGAGGGGGGATAGGGGAAGCTGGAGGAGGTGATTTTCTCCAGCCCAGGTCTGGTCCCCCCAGATCCTCCCCCTCCCTTCGCCAGTCGGGATGGGAGGCGCGCCGGGACCCTCCCACCCCTCGTCCCATCTCGGAGACCTGGGGGATGCGGGGTCCAGGCGGAGCTTTCGCAGCCCCGGGCCGGTGCGAGTCCTGACCCTACGCCGGGGGGCGCGGGCCCCGCGTGACGTGGGCGTGCGGCGGGAGGGGCCGCCTGGGGGAGGGGGGTGGCTCGGCCGCCTTATTAGCGCCCGGCGAGTCGCGGGCAGAAAGCAGACGGCCCGGGCCGCGAGCAACCAGAGAAGGCGAGCGGCCCACTCCTCCCTCCTCCTAGGCGGCCGCCTCCTCCCCTCGTCCTCCCGCCCCCACTGCGTGTGCGGCGGGGGCTCCGGGGCTCGCGCTGCCTCTTTCTCCCGCTCGCTGGGCTCCGGTTCCACTTCCCCCGGCCGCCGCGCTCCCGGGACCCGAGCAGTCTCCGTGCTTAGCCTCGGCGGCCCACGGTGCTCCTAGAGCCTCGCAAAAACAGCCCCGGGCAGAGAGTGGGACGCCCCGGTCCCTTCCCCCGCTTGGGTCTGCTTCTGCCCGGCTCGCAGCACCTTCTGGCTCCCGCACAGTCGGCTTGGGAGGACAGGGTGAGAAGGTGAAGTGGAAAGGACCGACAGGGCACGGGGCCAGGCGCACAGCTCACATTGCCTTTTCATTGAGCAAAGAAAGCCCAAGATTACTATTTTTTAAAAGCTCTGCAACCCCCCTTCCCCTTCTCCATTTTCTTTGAGCTTTTTAAAGGAAACTTATTTTGGGGTGGTTTGCGCTGGGGTAGCTGCTTTGCCCAGTAGTTGCGAAGTGCACTCGACTCGTGATGGTGTTCCTGTCACTTTGGTTGATAGCAGCCTCTCTGGTAGAGGTTAGGACGTCAGCTGATGGACAAGTAAGTGGAAAATAATAATAAAAAACTCAAACCCAACCTTTTCCCGACAGAGTTCCTCCCCCTCCGTTCCCTTCACTCTCCCATCCTCCTCTTGCCACCCTTCTGGGGGCATCTTCTGTGTTCCGAGGCGCGTGGAGGGTCGGGCGCTGCGCGGGGTTTGGGGGGCTAATTGCACGGGAGGTTGGGACAGTCCTTCCCCTGGGAGCCCGGGCTTATCACACCGGGGGCTTCCTTAGTCCGCGGCGACCAGGAGCAGTCCAAATGTCAGACTGCAGCCAGGTCGCATCCTAGTGGGGCCATCAGGCTGTCCTCTTTTGCGAGGGCGCTCCAGGCGCTCCGGTGAAGTTAGGGTTGCGGATTCCGGAGCCCAGAAGATCTCCCTTCTCCTGACTCCCTGTTTCTGCGGGTAGCCAGGGACAAGGGGTTCCAAGAAGTCTCCAGGCAGGACCCGGAGCTACCCAGCAGACACGTGTCCCGGGAGGACCGCGGCGAGGCTGCAGTTTGACAGTTGAAGAGGGCCGGGGACGTTTCCTGCCCTCGCCTTTTCCGCGGGCAGCCTAAGCTGGAGGCGGCTGCTGCCTCTTCCCCTCCCCCCTCCACACAACTCCTCCTCTTTTTAAAGCTAAATTGAGTGCAGCTCTGGTGCCTTTCTGCCCTGCCCCCACCCGGGGGAGACTCCAGGTGAAGCTGATGCTTCAGAAGAGTCTTTGAAGGAGGCTCAGACTGGCTAGCCTTTTGTAGTAAATCAAGTCATCTCTGAACCAGTGCGAATCTCAGGGCATGGTTTCTCTGTGAGTTTTTGTAGCCTCTCTGGTCTGGTGACCTAGTATTGGAGTTTTCCGAAGAGGCCATTGAGGGTCACTGTTTATTTTACTGGCTTCACAGATACTAAAATTAAAGCCGGCCAACAAGTCCTTTTCTCAAATAGTCATTGAATTGGCTCATGCTCCTGTCGCAGGAACCTTCTAGGAACTAAGGAAGGTTCAGCCTTCAGGCAGCGATTTCCAGTCTCTCTGGCTCCTCATTAACCAGCTCCCCGAAAAGCACTGATGGTAGAATTTTTAAACGGCACAGGGCGATAAGATTAAATCCAGTAACTGTTTCTTTTTCTCTCCACCCCCATCCCCCTTCTAGGCTGGTACTGAAGAAATGGTGCAAATAGGTAAGCCTCCTTCTCAGATGTCACCCTTACCCTAGCTGAGAGCGGGGAACAAAGTAAGCTGAGCGAAAAAATTGTTCCTGAAACTTTTCTAATTAGTGGTTAAAATAATTCGTAGTCTGGAACTGTTTCTACATTTCCGTGGGAAGGTCCTATTTTCCCCAGGGTAAATTATAGTGGTGTCAATATCTTCTCTAGTAGTTCGACTTCTCAAGCGTTAATTTATTACTGATTTGGTGAGAGCCATTGGTATGCACTGGGAGGGTTTTAGCGGAGCTGGAACACAAGAGATGCATAAAGTCAGTCAGACCATCAACTTGTGTAACTTAGGGGGACAGTTGTAGGAATGCCAGAAAGAAAGGGGAGACCATCAAGAAAGAATTCACGTTTCCCCCCCCCCCCTCAGGTTTGTCTGCTTTGTCTACACTCTTGGGTGATTTCTTTTATTTCACAAAAGTTATTTCATAAAATTATCTTCAAACATATAAGATACTATTAAGGCCTTTTTTTGCAAATAAAAATAAATACTCCAGTTATACCTGATGCAGTGGGGGCTATTAATTAACTCCCATTTTACCAGTGAGGAGACTAAAGTTCAGAGTATATGATTTGTAATAGGTTACTCCAAAACCAATTGTCATTTCTTGAAGTCGTTCATAATACTATGTTTTGTGTGCTCACATTGGAAAGCCAAGCTACGCAACACCCTATAAAACACATATTAAAAATTATTATATCTGTATAGGGTGTTTGCCTGCCTATGTCTGTTTACATGTGTGCAGTGCCCAAGGAGGCCAGAAGAGGGCATCAGATCCCTTGAACTGGAGTTACAGATGGTTAGCCACCATCTGGGTACTGTGAATTGAACTGGGGTACTCTGAAAGAGCATCTAGTGCTCTTGGCCACTGTTGTAGTTATTTCTCTATTGCTGTGATGAGGCACCATGTTCAAGGCCACTTTGGGGCTTATATTTTCAGAGGGTTAGAGCCCAATATCATCATAGCCAGATGACATGGCCATGGTAGCAGGCAGACAGGTGTGATGCTGGAGCAGTAACGGAGGGCTCACATCCTGAGACATAGCCACAAGGAAGAAAGAAAGTATCTGGGAATAGCGTGAGTCTTTTGAAACCAAAACCCACCTCTAGTGACACACCTTCTCCAACAAAGCCCTTCTCCCAATCCTTCCCAAACATTTCCACAAACTAGGGACAGAATATTCAAGTATATGAATCTACAGGGGACATTCTTATTCAAACCACCACACTATCTATGAGAACACATTTTATTTAAATTACTTTAAAAGGTAGTCTTAGTTTTGGCAGAACATTCCTTACTGTGAACTTTGTATTTTCAAAGTGACAGTGTGAAATCTGTTTGTCGAGACAGGGTTTCACATAGCTCAGGGTTGGCTTGGAACTCACTAGGTAGGCAAGAGTGTCCTTGAACTTCTGATCCAAGTGTTGGGATTAGAGGTGTCTGCTGTCACACCAGGCTGTAAAGTCATTTTTATTTTAAGAGAAAGTTGCCTGTATTGCTGCAAACTTAGTTACAAGTAATTAAGTAATTGACAACTTACCAAATGCTCTGTGTTAATTGCTTGATATGTATTATCTGGTCTGATTCTCACAGTCTCGGGATGGGCTAGGTGTGTCTATTAAGGAGACAGGAAATTTTCATTGCAGTTCCAGATGCCTATTGCAGTGCACAGTGAGGTCCATGCTTGTTAACTAATGGGTGAAGCCAAGATTCAGGCCCAGAGCTGTGTACGGATGTCCTCCGACTTAGGATGAGATGATGTTTCCATTATGAATTGGAAATATCGTAAGTCACAAAATGCATTTAATACACCCAACTTAGGGAACAGAGAAGCCTGGCTGCAAGTGCAGCTGTTGAGTATTGGTGTGAATTGCTGATGGAGGATGGAGGCAGCTGCCTTGTCTTGATGCTGCAGCTTCAGGTGTGAGCATGGTAGCTCTGTTAGTGCTGTTTTTGGAAGCATCAAAATTCAAAGTTGTACAGTTTCTCTTCAGTCCATTTCACTTTTGTAATCCGTGGAGCTGTGAATCATCTATAGGTGCTGCATCCATGCATGGAAGCACTATGCAACTCTGCTTGGGGCTTAGTGGTGTGAGTCTACTCCCCAGCATTAGAGTGTAAGTGGCAAGGTTAGCATAGAAGGGAGAAAGGCGGCCTAGAAAGCACTGCAAACTGTCTGAGAAGAGGCATTAGCTTTGTGGTGATTGACTGCACTCAGCCATCTGTCTATCTTTTTAAAGGGGGGAAGAAAACCAAAATAAAACAACAAAGCCTGAAACCCCAAGTAGGAAAAAGAACAGTCTTTTTAATTATTTATTTCATTGGATGGTCTGGCAATTCAGTATGTAATTAAAAAGGTGTTTTAAGATGGCCCATTCATTATTCCAACACATTTTATTCACATATAATAGCACTTGTTGCTCTGATGAAGTCTGGAGAATCAGGATGCTCTCGTGCAAGAGGCCTGGGACTGGCTTTGGTCCAGACCTTTTGTTGGTGTTGATTACCTCTGTAGTCCTTTATGCAGAAAAGATGTCAGTGCAGGTGTGCTTAAGGTTTAGCTTGAAGGTGATGAGTCAGCAGCCTGGCAGGGGCACTCTTGGTGATCTTAGGTTGTATTTCAGGAGATTTACAGCACTTGTTTCCCTACACCTGTTCTATAGGATTCCTCTTTGCTGTTGTCATTTTAGTTACCATACTCAAGTATAATGAAAACAAAAACAACATAAGAGATTTTGACCCCCTAGTCTTATACTGATGAAGTATAACCATCATTTATAGTCAATGAGTTGACTCTGGAGTTTTTGTTTTGTTTTTTAAGTTTAAGAAACTCTTATCTGTAGTAATGAATTCTTCTTTGCTGACTCCTTTCGGAAAGGGGCTTACAGCTTCAGTAAGGTGCACTTCTATGCATTTAACTGTTTTTTTTTTTTTTTCCCAATAGCCATTCATTTGAAAGGTTTTTATATGTAACACCTGGAGATACTGTTTGATTGATGATACATTAGGAATGACTAATCCAGTCTGATTTATGTATTTATTATTTATATCTATTGCATTATAAATTGGCTAGTGAAATTCCATAGCTCTGAATGGTTTCTGAGTATGTTTAAGGAAGAGATAAACATAATTTAGCAATAAACCACAAATGGTGGAGGAGACGAATTTGAGAGGAATTAAAGTTTCATATGCTAGCAGGATAGAGTATATTCAGTGTACAGCTTGCTGCTTCTTCTATGGTATGTACTAATGTATATGGATCAGTAAACAGAATATTACTAGCACCCTTGTGCCCCTTCCCATCACCTTCCTGGTGCTAATCCCTTATTAAAAATAACCACACTCCTAATTTCTAACAGGGTTAGATTAATTTTCACCAGCACTTTACTACTTTTTTTTAATAAATTAAATCATACAATATTACTCTGTAGTATTTGGCCCAGGATGTCAATCAAAAAAAAAATCTGCAATACATGTCTTAACCCACTAGAGAAGTTGAAGGATTTTATTTAGGTAGAGAGAAGGCAGTTTATAGTGTAGGGAATGGCAGGTTAGAATACATTGGGTTTCTTACCTATATAGTGTTATAGGGAATATGATTTCTCCCTTAGCCACAGGGAAAAATACATTCTTGGCATGTGGAGAAGTATGATTCATACTAGGGAAATATATTTTGAACTCTGATCCCCTTTGGGCCTTCAACAAACTTTCTCCCCAGCCTATGCATGTTGAAGTATATTCATGTATGTATGGTCAAACATGTTTCATTAGCTCATTGGCATGTTTCTGCCGCCTCTTGGGGAACTATTTCTTGTCTGACTCAGCACATGGTTTTGGTGGGATGCAAGGGAGTAATTGTGGGCATCTGGCTGGCTGGCTGGCTTAATTGGGTTAGGAGGCTTGCTCCGTGACACACAAGGGTTAGGAAACAATTATAGTTCTGTAGAATTTGGAAAATCTGAAAAAGAACCCTTAGTCTCTTTGTTTTGAAACCATCACTTTGCTATTCTCTGGGTATCCTTTGAGGAAGGCTCATGATGTTGCATGAAGCTATCTTTCCTCAGCAACCCTTGTTGGAACTGGGGAATATCTATTTTTTTTCTGCTCTACTTCTAGTCTTCAATTGCAAAACCCATTGCATTTCATTCTTTAGAAAGGAGAATGTCTTTGTCCACTCAGATGCCTAGTTTCCTAAGAAATGCTTTGTCACCACTGGGCTGTATCTATATCTATCTCTGTGCATAGTTTTCAGTTTAGTGGGAGTCAGGAAATACTGTCACTGATTAGTGTATGAAAGCCAAGACTATGGCTTGAAGATGGCTGTGTCTTAGTAAATAAAGCCATGCTTGGCACCTGGTGATCCACAGAGGCTCATTACTCAGTAACTAACTGTAGCAGGCAAGGCATCATTACATTGAGATCTATGTTCTGGATTTCCTTAAATGCTTTTGTTCTGTGCCTTCAGGTTTAGGGATTCTCCCGCCCCCCCCCCCCAAAAAAAAAAAACAGTGACTATGACAGTGGCTATCAGTTAATCATTCAATGTTAGCAAGGCATCTTGTGACTACTTTTATACCACAAAGCATAAGGACCTTGGCCCATTCATTTTGTGTGCCTTTCGTATAGCCTGCTTGGGATTTTTGCCCCATTTGTCTGCTGTTCCTTGTAGTTGAAGATGGTTGTTGCCGTTGAACTGAAAATTTTCCTGCCCATGCCTTTGCTGTTCTCTTGTTGCTGTCTGAAATCATGCTGTAGTGCTTAGAAATGTTAAGAAAACCCTCAAGGTCACCCCTGCCTCAGGATGACGAACTTCAAACATTCTTTGCTTGTGAGAGGCCAAAACTCAGACTGCCTTGGAAATCCATTAGGGATAGTTCCAAATGGCCTGGTAAAATTATGAGCGGTTTCGGGATGAAGAATCTGGTTATATCACTTGGACTGTCTACAGGGGTAACATCTACGGAGTTCATTCTTTCTGCAAGAGGATTAACAGTTAACAGTGGAACCTCTCCTCAGCAATCCCCTGATGGAATACAGATCAACTTTTCTTACTAAACGACACCGGTGCCTCTCCCGGCAAGCTGTCATTCTCTTGTTCTGATTGGAGATGTGCTACATGTGTGCACTGCAGTATCTTCTTTACTGTCTGTTTCTCTCTTCTCTGCAACTCTGATAGTCAAAGCCCAAAAACTGACAGGGTACCAGTTTTTCACTCACTGTTCTTTTAATTGCCATCTTTCAGAGGTTAGATTTTTTTGATTGGTATGCTCAACTGGTAAAGTGTGTAGATGTTCCAAAACCTAAAATAATAAACACCACAGCCTTAAACATTTTGGCTAAGGATCGATCAACCTGTGTACATGAAGCATAGTTGGTGTGCAGTCTGGTTGGACCTTTTCATGTGATACAATGTTTTTGTATGAAGAAAAACTGGTTTGGCATATTTGAGGTTTTTCCATATCATTACAAACTTCTTGCAAGAGACACTGAATTCCATCATGCTAATCATCCATAACTTGATAATTAGTTTTCTCATGGTATCTGCTTTCCCATAGTATTGAAAATTTGCCACCTGGTGTTATATATAGGCCATTACCTGCATTTCAAGTGACTCTTTAAAGAGAAAGCCCCAGAGGTTTCTAAGCAAATGCACATCATATATTTTGACAAATGGCTTTAGGGGAAAAACGTATGGGATAAACTCCTTGCAACTCAGGAGTAAATTGGCTATTAAAAACAGTTAAAAATTAATTTTGGCTTTGTTTCAATATTAAAATAAATTTAAAATATTTAAGAGTCTGAATGATGCAAGGTATTTTTCATTTTTGATATGGCAAATACTCAATAAATTCGAAGTTAATAAGCATGGTTTTGTAACTTTATTAGTTCTCTGGGAAGACACATAGACTAGAGGGAGAGCAGAGACAAAAAAAAAAATTCAAGACTTACATCTTTAAAGTGGATAATAATGGATGGGGAATTTCCTAGCAGGAGGAATCTCTGATCCCACGTGTAATTAATTCATCTTAATTTCCCAAGTAACTGTGTATGAGTTTGATGACTAACTATAATCCCTAAGACAGATTTTGTGGTAAAATGTCATTCTCTTGTTTATAAGAATGACTGCCACAAATCCAGCATGATGAATCTGTGTGGACTTTAGACAGATTGTAAGCAGCTTGAAACAATATATCTTGATTTGACTGTAAAACAAAAATAGCTATTGGGGAACTTGTAGGTCAAATAGAATTAAAAATATGAGTTCCCAACTCAGGCACTATCTCTTATGTCTTAATGTTTTTATTCATATTGAGTAAATATATTTGTGGACACGTGCCTATAAACAAAACAGTAATTGAAATAATTAGATGCAACTTGGAGTTCTTTTACATGTAAAAACCTCTCTTACATGCAACGTCTGTTCTGAGGACTTATTGGTATCCTGTATCTTTACATTATCAAGTGGTCAGGGAACAGGCTGTATAACTGTGTAGTTTAAACATGACTATATCATACCTTCCAGTGTCCCTTCTTACTTCCTGGAGGTGTGATCCTTTTATTTGGATTCCTAAAATTCTGCCCATGGTAAACAAGTCAGACCAACAGATGTTAGTATTAGAATGTCTTAGATTTGTACTTAGAAAAGCATTTTTAAAAGTTATAAGTATGCAAAAAATGAGACATTCCAAAGTGCTTTGCACTTTGATACCATGTAATAACCCACCCCACCCCACCCCCATTTACTTACAGAGAGGTATTTCATTCTGTTTCCTACATTTAGGTCTACTGCCCAACATGAATTTTCAGGAACATCAACTTGCTCTGCCACAGTCTTGTAAAGTGTCCAGCCACTTAGCATACCATACTCTTTGAGAGTTCTATTTTCACATACTGCCTTCATGCTGATTTCTCAATGCAGGGTTGCTTAAGTCATTGAAGTACAGCAGCAAAGAGAATTGAGTAAGGAACAAGACAAAAAGTTCTCCCATCTGGATTACTCATTGCTATATTTGTGGTATGGGTTGAGTCTTATCTGAAATGCTTGGGGCCAGAACTGTTTGGATTTGAGTTTTAGGGGTTCTAGGCTCTTTGTGTAGACTTGCCTTGCTGATTATGCCTAACCCAAACACCTCAAATCTGAAAGGTTGCAAGGTTGTAGAACTTTTAAGTGTTATGCCAGTTTTCAGCAGATTTTGGGGGTTCTGAGTCTATCAGATTTGAAATTTTCTTGACTAGGATGGAAGACCTTACCTGGCTTGATTCTTTCATTTTTCTCCACTGCATTGGAATGCCTTTGTCTTCATTTCATGGAACAGTCATAGAGCAGACCCTGCCTTTTTGAATATAAGTGATAGGAATCTGGGTCTCATAGGTTAAAAAGCAAGCAAACAAAAAACTGATCAACAAGGTAATCAAATTCAGCCATAGCTAAAGTTATAGTTCAAATGATGCTGTTACCTTTCCACCAGTCCAAGTCTCCTCCCCTGCACTGGCTCTTTCTTCTGTCTCTGCCTCTGTGCTGTCCTTCCTTTTTTTCCTACCAGGATTTAACATGGTGTTCCCAAGTTGTGGAGAAATTTGTCATCAGCACCTTTAGGCAGCCATTCCACATTTTATTTCACTAAAGAGACATCTGTGTCTAGATTAGTCTTACCAAGTCATACACTTAACCTTGATTAGTGCCAACCCCCCTAAAATATCTGCATCTGAATCCTTGGAATCTGTGCCTCTAGTCAAGGAGGAGGTAGTTGGTAGGTAAAAGTAGGATGCTCATCAAGTGATCTTTGAATAGATTATCCAAGATTAGCTGGGTGGTAGTCTTTGTAAGTAGGAAGGTAGGCAAATGGGTGCTGGAGGAATGATAGCACAGGGACTCTGGGGCGGCTTTGAAGATTGGAGATGAGGAGATCATAAGCCTAGAAGCAGATGAAGACAGGAGAGCAGTCTCCTCTTAGAGCGTCTAGAAGCAATGGCCCTACTGGCACTCTGCTTCTCACCCAGCATGATGCAGCATAGCCTTTGAGCATCCCTGCTGGTTATCTCTAAGTTTACACTAATCCATCACATCCAAAGTAGAAACCTCATAGCTTTGCCACTCACAAACCAAATTCCTTTAGATTTTGAAAACCTAGTTGTTATAAAGAGTGTTTCCATGAAGACCTTTCAGGATTCTCTGTTCTTTTTAGCACTATTTCCCCTGGCTTTACCACTTAAGTGTGAACAAATCCTAATGTTTATGGATTTAAATTCTAGATCCATATTAATCATTAAATTAGTAACCCCCTCCAAATAGTAAGAACTGTGAGGGTATTGATTTGTACAATGTCTGATTTAGCTTTTGGGCTTAGAGTTTCTAATACTGAGCCAGTTGGTTGTTACTTCAAAATCTAAGCTAGGAATGTTAACATTTTGGCACTGATCCCTACTTAAAAACAAAACAAAAAACAACAACTTACCCCCTCATCTTGTTATCCTGTTATTATTTGGCTATTTGGAGATATAGCCCAGAAAATAACTTGGATACTTCTCCTCAAAGCACACATTTCCTTCTCTTACCTGATTTAATGTTCCAGAACACTGAAGAATGCGCTGTTCCCTCCAAAATGACTTTGTAGAACATAAACATTGTGCAATTGCAACAGATATTTATTTAAAGGCAGATTTAAAAAGAGAGAGAGAGAGAGAGAGAGAAGACTCTCTTAAGTTCACAGTTCTTTATTCATTAAGATGAGTTCCGACCCCCCCCCCCCCCACTGCCTTCTCATCTTTCAAATCGCTTCATGAAGAAGCTTGAACTATGAAAATAGATGTGTGGCTAAAAGACCCACTGAGAACAATCTGTTTTGTGGTGATAAGCGCCTAGAGGGAAGAATGGAGAGGACAGAAAGGGGCGGGGCACTTGGCTGTGTTCAGAATTTCAGCATGTTGGTAATTGCTTGGGAGAGAAAATGTGTTCCTTCCCTGTAAGTGTTTATAGCCCTGCTAAGCCCTTCGGCATCTGGTGTCCACTTTAATGTCCACCCTTCACCTGCTTGCCTGTTTGCTAGAACAGCTGGCCCCTGTCAGTGGCGATGAAAGTTCTTTCTTTTCCCTGAGCTCAGGATTTAGGGGTGTTGTTGCTTGAGCTGCTGCTTTAGCTGGTCTCAGAAATACTGGTTCAATTTCACTCTCCAGGCCAGAATTTGTACCTGATCAAAGAAGTTGCCTACCTACGTGAGCTGACTCTCCCAAAGTGCTGTGCTCAGCACTGGGAAGAATCCCAGGTCCCTTAGTGGGTTCATAGGGCAAGAATTGCTACAGCTCACCTAGATTTTAGGGCCTCTGTCAGCCAAGGTTTAGGGTCCTTCTAGCCACAGCAAGCATCCCAGACTGGAATAGGAGCTCAGGGAAGAGGTGCTAGGAGATTGGGGAGAACTCCTTTCCCTTGATGACAATGATAAATCATTTGTCATGTGTCCTGATTGTACTAAGTGGAGCTGGCCCCTCACTTTGCTGCTTACTTTATTCCAGCATTGTGGTCTCCATTGTATGGATTTCCCTCAGGGAGCCTTCAATTCCACAATTTGCTTGTAAGGTGCGAAAGCCCTCATCAGGCTAGTGCCCACACCCAAAAGCAGGCTTTTCTGACTCCAGACCTTTAATGCTGAAGCATCAAACCCAGGTGTCTTCTGGGGAAGAAGGACACAAGCATCAGTCTCAAGTGTCCCCATATGCCCTGTGCCTGGGAAAGCCTTGATATTGGTTAGAACACATAAACATGTCTGGGATGTGGGGAATTTACCCTGCATCATGGAGATGCCAGCTATATTGTGTACTGGGGGCATTTGATATCCTTTATGAGATAATTGGTGTATCTCTATAGCATACCTCGAAGGACAATTGTCACATTTTCCCTGTTGTAGCACCCATGGCTAAATGTATAAAGGACTTACGATGACTAGGTGTGTTGACCAGCCCCACATGGGACACTCACTCCCAAGAAACCGTGGTCCCCAGAAGAGCCAGCTTTCCCTTCTTCCTCACTCTGTGAGAAGGGCCATTCAACCCAGTTACTGTCCTATACTTCTTCTCTAGAGGCCTTAACATTTTGGAAATCATAAGCCACACACACATAGCTAAAAACCTCTTATACTGGTGGCTTTGATTTGTGTCATATGACCTAACAGTGATAACTCTGAAATCTTAGACCAAGATCGATCCAGATGTAGAACTCTTAGCTCCTCCTTCAGCACCATGTATACCTGCATGCCGCTCGACACGATGATAATGGACTAAACTTTTGAAACTGTAAGAAAGCCCCAATTAAATGTTTTTCTTATAACATGGTGCCCCTTCACAGCAATAGAAATTGAATATCTTAAGTTGCTAAAATCACTAAAGGATGGGGCTTTATAGTATTCTCTTGACAGTGATTTGGACAGTATTTTTGTTATACTTTACATAATGTATAGTAAGGAAAACTATAGGTGGGGCATTTGGACTTGGCACTTGGCAGTGTTTCCTTTTTTATTTAAATCTTTTTCATTTTTACTTCCCCCTCCCTCCACTTCTCCCACCCCTCACCTCTCTGTCGTCCCACCCCCACATCCACTCCTCAGAGGTGGTTAAGGCCTCTCTTGGGGAGTCAACAGTATCTAGCATACCAAGTTGAGGCAGGACCAAGCTCCTCTTTCCTGCATCATGGCCCAGCAAGGTATCCCACCATATGGAATGGGCTCCAAAAAAAGCCAGTTCATGCACCCAGGATAAATCCTGGTCTCACTGCCAGGATCAAGCCACACAACTGTCACACTTATTCAGAGGGCCTAGTTCAGTCTCATGCAGGGTTACCCAAATGTCAGTCCATAGTCCACAAGCCCCTACTAGATTGGGTCAGCTGACTCTGTGGTTTTCCCCATCATGCTCTTGATCCTCCACGTACTTATACAATCCCTCCTTCCTCTCGTCAACTGAAGTCCAGGAGCTCAGCCTAGTCCTCCACTGTGAATTACTGTATCTGCGACTATTAGTTACTGGATGTAGGTTCTATGATGACAATTAGTGTAGTCATTAATCAGATTAAAGGGTAAGGCCAGTTCGGGCACCCTCTCTACTTTTGCTAGGATTCTTAGCTGGCGTTCTCCTTGTGAATTTCTGGGAATTTCCCTAGTACCAGATTTCTCCATGAGCCCATAATGGTGCCCTCTATCAAGATATCTCTTTCATTGCTCTCTCTCTCTTTCCCTCCTGCAAAGTCCCTCATGTTCTCACCCCATCCCCTCACCTCTGCCCCTTCTCCCAGTTTACCCAGGAAATCTTAGCTCTTTCTCCTTCCTGGGATCTTCCATGCATCTCCCCTCTTAGAGTCCTCCTTTTTTTTTTACCTAGCTTCTCTAGGGTTGTAGATTGTAGTCTGGTCATCCTTTGCTTTGCATCCAATATCCACTTATGAATGAACACGTGCCTTGTTCATCTTTCTGGGTCTGGGTTACCTCACTCAAGATGACTATTTTTTTTTTTTTTTTTAGTTCCATCCATTTGCTTGGCAGTATTTGTGAGGTAATGGGAACTTAGAAGTGACTAGAGAAAAGGAGGGGCAGTTGGTAGGGGAAATCAGTAGGTCTTGAACAATACCATAGTAGGAAGAAAATTTGGTGTAATTTCCTGTCTTGTTTTTTATGACTACCAGGACACTGTGAGCAGGAATGGTGACGTCAGAAGAGAAAGCTGAATATCATTTTTATTCAGATGAGTTAAGGATTCTCAAGAGAGAGCTGATCCACTTCAGCTACAGTGGGAAAGATGTTTTCTTTTAATGTAGTTTGTCTTGATTTGTTTATTGCATGTAAAATATCACACTAAGAGCACAGACATGTGTAAAAGGATTCAAAACCTCAGAATGATTCAAGTTTAGAAACTGTTAGGACAATCCACCATAGTTGACATTCAAACAGAAAGTCAAATAATTCTAAATACCAACTGAAGACTCCGTTCTGAAATGCCCAGGACTGTAAATGTTTTGTGTTTTAGATTTTGGAAGATTCGCATCTACATAATGAGGTATTATAGGGGTAAGAACCAACCCAAAACATGAAACTCACCTATGCTTCATATCTCATAGCTGAAAGACAACCCTATATATTTTATTATACCAGAATTTTAACTGTGACTTGTCACATGAAGTTAAGTATAGGTTTCCTGCTTATGACATCTTATCCACCCCCTAAGTTTCAGAAGTTAGAGCATTTTGGGTCCATTTTCCACTGGTTTTTGGATTTTATATTTTAGAACATTTTGGGTTCAATTTCCATGGGTTTGGGGATTAAAATTTTTAGCCTCTTCATAGAAACAGGATGCTACTTTTGATGTGGTTGGTATGCAATGATTATATCTGACTACAGATTTACATACATCTATCAAAAGGAGTGATTTAATATAGGAAACAGGCAGCCAAGTAACTAATGAGGAAGTGGAGTGGAGACTAATAGAGGAAAGAGGAAGAGAGTAAGGGGGAGTCAGTATGATCAGAGTACATATGAAAAACATAAACTCATTGTGTATAATTAATATATTCTAATAAGGAACATTGTGAAAAAGAGGGATTTTGGTATAAGAGAACTACCTCTCTCCCTAGAAACTTCTGTTATAAGCAGGCTTCCAGAGAACATGTGGGAGAACTTTGTTAGGGGCGGTTTGAGTTCTGAGAAAATACTAAAGAGGAGTCTCTCCCTGTTGTCTGCCTGGGTCCTGAGCATGCTGAGAAACAGAAACACCAAAGATGTTTCACTTTATAAGAGACTGTGATGGAGCCCAGCCTCACTTTGACAGACAAGTTGTACGATCCCAGTGGGTCAGGTTGAGCTGGGACTCTCCCTAGTCAAGTGGAAGACATAGGATCAAGCTAAAGATACTCCACCTATAATTTAAGGGAAAAAATCTACTGGAGATGCTTAGTGTATAAAAGAGGCAGGGACTTAATGGGTTTTCAACTTAACATTTTTTTTGGACTGGTATAGTGTGGGAATTAATTTCCTGGTGTTGACAATGAGAGGTTCCATGTCTGCCTTCCTGGAGGTCTGTTTTAATAATTGCACCCATTACTTATTCTTGGTGCATTAAGTTGTAAGGCATGAATTCTGTGAACTGTTTGATTTATAGGTCAGTAGGATCAGGGAGAACTATACACATGTTTTGCAGGCAGAATTCTGCCTCTAGGTCCGTTTCAATCTTTACAGTTTGCTGTTTAGGGAGAAGAATGTATGCTAATTTTAGGTACTTCTTGGGCTTAAACATCTCTCATTCATATCTTTATTCACAAAAAAAAAACAAAACAAAAAAAAAAAAAACTATCAACCCACTTCGGGCTCTGCAATGAAGAAAACAGATGCTCCCATGAAAATTATGTGCAAGTAGAGAAAAAAAATCTACAAATAAACATATAACTAAGATTTCTAACATGTCAATGGTGATACAATTGGTAAC
This sequence comes from Phodopus roborovskii, assembly GCF_943737965.1. Lineage (NCBI taxonomy): Eukaryota > Metazoa > Chordata > Mammalia > Rodentia > Cricetidae > Phodopus > Phodopus roborovskii. The sequence goes on from NW_026126525.1 coordinate 13,970,043, forward strand.
AGGAATAATATAAACCCAGAGACAGATACTGGAGGTTGAAGCTGAAGATCAGAGAAGCAAAGCAGACAAGTCACCAGAGAGCTCTTACCTCTACCCAGGCTCGGGTGATCTTGTGCTCTATGGCCAGAAACTGAAGATTGAATGCTGCATGAGACCCTGGGCCCCTTCTCATATACCTCTCCAGTTCATGTAGCACTGGGTGGCCTTAACCTCACAGAGCTCCATCTGCATCTGTCTCCTGAGTCCTGGGATTAAAGGTGTGCACCACCACTGCCCAGATTCTAGAGCTATGGCCTACTTTACATTCTGATCTTTAGTGGCTTTATTAGATTGTAAACAATACATCACTGCACAGTTTCCATAATGTCTGTATCAGTGCTGGACCAGCAATTGGTGAGTGTTGCCATTTCCCCACATCCTTTTCAGTGTGAGCTGTCAGCTGTTTTATTGATCCTTCTGATTGGTGCAAAATGATATCTCAAAGCAGTTTAGATTTTCATTTTCCTGATGGCTAAAGATGTTTCTCAGCCATTTGGGATTCCTCTTTTGAGAATTCTTTGTTTAGCTGTGTACCTCATTTTAAATTGGGTTATCTGTTTTCTTGATGTCCAGTTTTTTTTCTTTCTTTTTAGTTCTTTAAAAAATATATTTTGGATATTAGCTCTCTATTGGATGTGTAGTTGGTATCTTTTCCCATTCTGTTTTGTGCTTCATTGCCTGATAGTGTACTTTGCTTTACAGGAGCTTTTTAATTTCATGAGGTCTTATTTATTAATTGTTATTCTCAGTGACTGTGCTATTTGTGTTCTGTTCAGAAAGTTTTTTCCTTGTCAGTGAGTTCAGAGCTATTGCCCACTTTCTGTTCTAATATATTTAGTGCCTTTAGCCTTAAGTTGAGATCTTTGATCCATTTGGAGTTGAGTTTTGTGCATGGTGATAAGTATGGATCTATTAGCATTCTTCTGCATTCAGACATCCAGTTTAATCAGCATTATTTGCTGATGATGTTGTCTATTTTGCTGTGTATATTGCTGGATTCCCCATCAAAAGTTAGATGTCCATGTTTGTGGACTTATTTCTGGGTCTTTAGTTCTATTCCATTGATCAGAGAATTGTATAATTTCTATCTTTAAAAATTGAACATGGCATTCTCTTAAAATAAGTGTTTATATTTCTAGTGGCTAGTAATCACTGAGTCTCAGTTGACATAATATGAACTTCTTGACATGATGTTGTAACTACAGTTAATATCCAGTTGATAAGTAAGGAAACAACTCACAGGAATATAAAGACCTTGATTAAGGTGATTGTTGTTTCAGCTTGTTTGTGTCTTACATATTGCTGTTCATTCCTGCACTGTAGAAGTTGGATCTGTAAAATGCATACTTTTTTATTCAGTAAGTAAACATTGGACATAATTTGGTTTTCTTATGTAATTGTAATATGTGATTAAAATGCTTTTGGTAGTTTTAAGTTTCTACCCACTTTTTATCACCTCCCCTAACCAAACTGGGATTTAAAGCCTTTTACAGAAGTTACTGAAGCTGTGCTATATGTTATCTTTACTTTATAGGACAGACCTTGAGTAAGAAATTGACAGCAAGATGTTCCATGTGTGATGAAGTTGGATGAGAATGTGTGTGCTTTCAGAGCCCGAGGGTTCAGGATTGAGATTTTCCTTAGGCTCTGGCTTGCTGTGTTAGGCTTAGTTCCACTCCCTCATTTATAGAGTGGGGGTAATAATGCTGACCTACAATGATTGCTGTGTTACGGATGATGCATTCCCAAGCACAATTTACAGAACATCATATTTTGCCAACAAATAGCAGGCAACTGGGGAGTTCCTTAGTTATCTCTAGGGTGTTAGATGTTGCTGAGTTCCTCTTTTCCCAAGTTCCTTAATTACTATCAGGAAAATGGGAATTCAGGATTTCATTTAAGAAATGATTCTTATGCCTACCCTTGAAAAAAATGATTTTTTTTTTCACATCAGGGAAAGAGGTTCTATGTAGCATCTCCCTTTTAAATAAAAATTCAGAGCCCATTGTCTGGACTGAAACTGTCTCAGAGGTCTAGGATATATAGCTGCTGTCTGTGTATCCTCTTGGGTGTGGTGGGGCCTCCTGCATTCATATTCTCTACTCTTTTAACCCAGGCACTGATATGTTGTCTAGACTTTCTTGTGTGGATTCCATTTAGAGAAGACAGTAAATCCATACCCCTTCTCGTGAAGCAATAAACTAATGGAGAAAGAGTTGGAATAGCTTATTGGTGTAGGGAGATGCTCATGGGTCCTGAATAGAACTAGAAGTCAGTATGACTAGCAGCATAGACAAAGCAAAAGTTGTCTGGTTACCTAAAGGGAACACATACGAACAAATCTACATGGCTGTGCAGTCTGGTATGTATGTATATATGTATGTGTGTATAATCTTATATGAGGTTATTATATTTTGATATTGAGAGTATCAAGTAAATGAAGGGTGGTCTACGGTCATTATGGAACTTACTTGGTTGGTCCTTCTTAGGCTACATTCTAGGACTTAATTCAGACATGCCTGTGAACACTTTACCCCTGTCACTCTGTCCCTGTAACTCCTGTGTTCATTCCCTAAGTTTCCAGCCCCATTCTAAACCAGGATTGATGGAATCATTCACTATGGGTTGGTTGTCAGGGAGACTAGCATCATGGACTTCCTCAGTTAGGTGCTTTATGGAAGTATGGCTGAGTTCTCAGGATCAGACCCAACCATGACTCTGCTATGCAGAGTATTCCCTCTTCCTCTGTCTAATGATACTTCCAGAAGTATCACTTGCTTTACACTTGTAACCAAGAGTGGTATTTTGTTTTAATGCATTGGTCAGTGTAGGTGGCCTAACATTGACATGTACACCAAAGATTTCCAAGTTTATAACATGTCTCATCTGTCTTCTGGGACCTTACACTTGAAGACACAATGATTCTACAGAGACACCAAGTGCACACATCATGGGTTCATTTTGGACCTTAGGCTCTGAACAAACAAAGATTCAGTTTTTATAGACAGTCTTTATTTGTGAATCAGTTTTGTCAGGTAACATGAACACATTACAGGATTAGTTTGGGGTGAGCATTTTGAAAGTGGGAATCTTTAAATTCAAAGTCACATTCTCCTTCCCATGCTTTTTTTTGTCCATGTCCTTTGCCCCTGTTTCTCTGGGATCTACTGTTTTTATCTTTCCCAAGTCCACATATTCAACTAACCCAGGGGAAACAGTTCTGACTCAATGATTTAGTTTAGTATGTAAATTGCTGCCTATGTTGTAAGGTAGGTTCCAAATACATAATGCTAATTGACAGCTGTTCCTTGGAAGGAATACAGGATAAAATGATAATACCATACCCTCCATGCCTCTGTGTGTGTGTGTGTGTGTGTGTGTGTGTGTGTGTATGTATTGTATGTATGTATGTATGTACCATAGTACAACAGGGAAGTGTGTGTATATGTGTGTAGGTTTTGTAGCATAATTTGGATTTATATCCAAGCTTCACAATGTCTGGTCTTGGACTCAGATTCTTCCTGAATCTGTTTCCTTATCGGTGATATATGATTGTCAGGGATGTTAGGCTAAAAAAATAAAAATAAAAATAAAAATAAAAATAACCTAAGCTATAGTGTTATAAGTTAGAGTATAAATCCTAAGTTTGGGGCAGAAGCAGCATATGGAAGATACTGATTGCAATATAAATTCTGGGATTCTACAGGAACAAAAAATTAAATTTTATATGATCGCAACTTTCTTAAAAGTTCTTATGGGAATCCTGGGTTATTTAGGGATATGTCCTAATTTTAAAAGAGCCAGATATAGTTTATAGAAACATATTCATGGTCTCAAATATAGCAACAAGGTATAAGTGTTCATGGTTGAATACGCTTTTTAAAATAAAAATAATTAACTGAATTACCTATGTGCATTTGAGAAATGATTTTAGTTCTTAAAATATGTGACCTGGCTCAGGGATAGATTTTATTGCAAAGTGGGGTTTAGCTTTTTGAGGTGTTTTTTTCTGTTGTGTACCCTTATTGTCAGATGTCTTACAATTCCTTTTTTTACCCCACAGATTTACCAATAAAGAGATACAGAGAGTATGAGCTGGTGACACCGGTTAGCACAAATCTAAAAGGACACTATCTTTCCCATATTCTTTCTGCAAATCACAAAAAGAGGTCACCCAGGGATGTGTCATTTAACTCAGAGCAATTGTTCTTTAATATCACTGCATTTGGAAGAGATTTTCATCTTCGACTAAAGCCCAACACTCACTTCATTGCTCCTGGGGCTGTTGTGGAGTGGCATGAGACATCTCCAAGGCCTGGGAATACAACTGACCCCGGAAACAGTGCTGCGGAAAAAGTCTGGAGATCAGAGCCTTTGCAGACAAGCTGTGCTTATGTTGGTGACATCATGGACATTCCAGGAACCTCTGTTGCCATTAGCAACTGTGATGGTCTGGTAAGACTCATTTCCTTTCCTATGTGTGTGCACATGGGAGTGTGCAGGTGTTGGCAGTCAGTGTGTCTTCAGCACTGTACAGGTGGAAAGGAACCCCAACTCACAGGCAGCTTGGTAGGTGGTGTGCCCGCCCCCTCTGCCCTACAACTGTTATAGCTTATGTATACTGCCTTGTGAATCTTACAACCTTCTGGGTTTCCTCAGTCTTGTAACTGCAGGAGCTTAATTCCATTTGGGGGTCATGAGGAGGCAAAGGTGCCTAATAATTTTTGACAAATTGTAGTGTCCTTCTTGCTAGGCTATCATATTTCTAGGTGAGAAACACTGAGATACCTGGCCCCAGAATTGTACCTACTCTCTGTAGACTTCCTGAACAAACTTCTGCTTCAGTAGCAACTCCTCTCCCCACATTATCCAACCATCTCTGGCCATAATTCTGTCAGTAGGGTTTTTTCCCAATATCTGTAAGATGACCGTGACCTTCTATCCCTGCATTTTCTCTAGCATACCCAGCCTTTGATGGCCTTTGCCTGGAGATGTTGGCCTGCTTCACCTTCCTGCTTTCCTCTCTGAAGTGAGGTCAAGGGGGAGAAGGTGTGATGATGCCTGATTTTCACACGGAGGGAGGGGTAGGAAAACACTGCCATGAGCTCTGTCACACCACACAGGAAGTCACTCATTTGAGTAGTGACAGCTCAAACTAACTTGTGCTCTATAAATTTACCAAAACATCAATGTTATAATCCTATGCCATGAGTTTTGTGATAGACCTTAAGTTTGTCTAGACTTACTAATACACTATGGCCTTGCTAATTCTCCTGGTTTGTCATCAGAGGGAACTGGTTGGGAGTGGAGGAAATGGGTAGGTTAATTGCTTTTCTGGGTTACTGGAGGTCAGTGATTTCCTTCTGGGCTGCTTTTAAGATCAAGGGAGATTATCAAGTGCTAAGGTTTTCCACATTAAGAAAAAAATACTTCTAACTTCTGATGAAAGTATGAGGGCTTATCTAGTAAAAAAAAAAGTATGCTAAAAGGACACACTCAGGAAAAGTCTGGCTGAAAAAGATGAGGTGCTGTTCCTCCTCTTCCTTCATGTCCTTGACCCTTTGGTTCTCGGAGGGTTAGTACAGGAGAGCCTTCATAGCATCAGGGGCTCTTGGAAGTTAAGGTTAACAGTTTAGTAATGATGGATGAATGCCTTTCTCTAGAATATTAGATAGTCACGTCCAGTAAATATCATAGGCATTTTATCCTTGTTGGATTTTTGGGCAAGACCAAATGAACTGTGTGGGCAATTGCCAGCTTCTAATAAAAATATCCTCAGGGCTTCTGCTTTGAGATTCGGTCCCTTCAAAAACATACTGAGGCTGTTTGCCTTAGTAAGTCTGGTTGTAGAGGCACTTTTTAACCAAGTCTGTTTTTGAAAGAATCAAGACAGTGTGCGTGTGATTGAGAACATTTGGTAATTGTAGATTCAGCTCAATCTGGTAAGTGAAATGTTTGACACTAAAAATAGGCACGGTCATGTAGCCACTTTCTGGGCTGGGTACTTGGAGAAGCCGGTTGTTGCGAACTGACCTTTAGAATGCTGATGGTGGATATCTGCTTCTGGGAGCTGAAGGTGATTCTCTGAGTCAGTGTCTTCTTACTATTTTTTTCCAGAGATTCCAGTGGAAGTGGCTGTGTACAGTTGTTGGGGGAGGGCCATGCCTTTCTCGTTTGCATACTGATTTTAAAGGCTGTAGAAACTATGCGGAAAAGAAGACTAAAACCATGTTTCCAGGTTTCTTGTTTTACGATAAATGATTTGTAACTCTTAGTATATAGACAGAGATAAACAAGAAAGTGGCATGGGATTGGGAAAAGTCCCCCATTTACTTCATCTGTGAGCCCATGGCTGTTGCACACTTGCTTCTTAAACTTTAATATACTTGGTTCCTCAATGCCCCATAGTAGCTGATGATATTATCTAGTTTGTGTGACCTATGCCATGTTTGAGCTTTTGCCCACGTCATTCAACTTGCCTCCCTTTTCATGCAGCTAGGCAGCCAGTTTGCACTTACTTAGAATGAATAGTGATGGGTTAGTCCTATCTTTAATCATTGTAATATCTTATGTCACTTACTAACTGACAGACTCTTGAAGGTATTGAAGAAATAACATAGGTGACTGTGAAAGCAGTGGTAAGAGCCTTTCACAATTACTCCTGGGCAAATTATACTTGAAACAAGAAAAAAACATTTGGAAATGACATGGTGCCCTGTGGGGGACTGTACTTTGAGACCACAGAGTTTCTACAAGCTAAACCTACCCCGAAGAATCTCTTAAGCTTGGTGAATGCTGTTTCACTTGAGAAACTGTGATCCACGTTAGGACAGTAGTGAAACACTCATATATTTCAGGCTCTGTGCATTTGATGGCTGGACTGAATAGTAATATAGGCCAAGCTTAGCTGTTGTCTTCAGTGAGAACTGTAAATAATGTGTGCAAAAACATAATCAAAGAATAAGGCTGATATAAAAGGTGCTGCAAGACTAGAGGAATATAAGAACTTGGATAATGGAAAGATTATTTTTTGCCTTGGATAGTAGTCTTGATGGAAATAGCTATACTCCAATGCTGGAGCATTGAAAGGGTGGACATGTATGTTAACATAATCAAGGGTAAAGGAAGGGAATGGGTGATAAGAACTGAAAACCTTTGGAGAAGGCAGAGTTGTATGGTCATATGACTGGGGAGAGCTTGAGAAAAATGATTTCATGATGGTTGTAGCCCATGCAACAAAATAAGGGAGAGTCAATGTAAATAGACCCATAGTTACCTGAATAAAGGACATGGATGGTAGGCTGTGAAGGGAAGAAAGTGAGAAAAAGAAGGCCATCTCACAGACAATGCTCAGATACATGGCTGATGCTGTCGGGGTTACCTAGATGTTCAGATGGTAACACAGCAAGGATTGATGAACTTTCTTTTTCCTTATAGAACATGTCCTCTGGAGGCCTGTGGACTTTGCCACTGGTATCTAAGCAGGCGTGTACAAATAGTAGGTCTCTTACTAGAGTTTCTGGAATTTTATGTGTGAAGTATGGAATTTGCATTTGGAGAATCAGAACTGATTCCCATCATCTCAGGCTCCCCAACCTTTAAATTTGAGGAGTTAAATACTATTCTTTAGGCAGATATATGTGAGTCCAATTTCTTCCATCTGGTATGTTTCCTACACCTTCCCATGTGTTTACATTCTGATCAAATTTCTTCATTCTATCGCTAAAGGACATTTATTTTACTGATTTCTGCTTAAAATACACATTTACATGAAAATTAAAGTAAAATGTAGATGAAGGTAAAATAATTTTGTCTAATCAATGTCCCTAAACTCTTAGGAACAGACCAATAATACCTCTATTAATAAAGGAGTTGATATTCATACTTTATGTTACAGTATCTAGTCTGTTTCGGTGTGTGTGTGTGTGTGTGTGTGTGTGTGTGTGTGTGTGTGTGTATGTTCATATATGGAATATGTATTTCTATATAATTATATATAAATATATGTATATTATAAACACATTATATAGTGGGGAAAGTTAGCCATATATGGTTAGGGTTAGGTTTTTTAAATTATAATTGCCTAAAATTAACTGTGATACATATTATATACTACCAGAAGAATTTTTGTAGCCATTTCCTATTGTCCTTTTAGTGAACTAGAATGTTAACAGCTTAATTCCTAAAAATTGATGAAATGCTAATTATTTACCCTTAAGTAGTCTGTGTCCATCATAATTTGCAAGTAGCAGAAAAAAAAGTGTATCTCCTAAGACCTTGTCTCAAAATAAAAATGTTAGAGGGAATTGATCTTCACAGAAGGTTCTTGCCTATTGTATGTGTAGCCTGGGTTCAATTACAGTAGTTCTGAAAAGAGAAAACCAACTCTCCAGATTCTTGTGTAGATCTTCACTGTATATACTTTATGTAAAATATGTAGTAAGTGGTTATCAATTGGTAAGATTTCCAGTCATTTGAAAGCTACTAACAGCTCCCTCCTTCCCTCTCCCTTTCCTCTTTCCCCCTCCCCTCTCCCTCCCTCCCTCTCTCTCTTTCTCTCTTTCCCTGTCTCCCTCTCTCCCTCTCTCCTTCTCTTGGTGTGTCAAGGCATTGAAGCTAGACCTTAAATATTCTAGGTGGGCACTCAATTGCTGAGCTACATCTCCACCCCATGAATCTTTTCAGTTGTTTAGGGGATAACATCCCTCATCCCTGTGTTCAAGGGTCACCTACAGCTGCATGTGTTGATTTCTCATTCATTTGCTGGCTGTTCTATGCATTATTGAGTATGAGACATTGATGTCTTCAACTGTGACTGTAGAACTGTTATTCCATATGCAAATATTTATGGTTGTTAAATATGTTTTTATTACTATACATCCTCCTTTATCTCTTGTAACTTGTTTTATAAAGTCTGTTTTGCCTAATGTTAATATATGGGATGGGCTTTCCTTTTAATTAACCTATGTCTCTGGATCTAAGTGATTTTCTTATAAACACCATATAGTTGAATTGTGCTTTTTGTTTTTATTTTATTATATATTTTCTTTCATTCTATCTTGTCCAAGATTTTTCAAATGACTGTTATTTGCAACAAATATCAGCTCACTGACTTTTAAAAAGGGGTCTATGATGAAGTGCATGGTCTCACTTGCAGAATATTGGAATCACATATGAGATCCAGAGTCTCAGGTCTGAGTAAGAGGGCAGCCTGAATGCCTAACCTTTAGCAAGTGAGAACTTGCCATGGGTGAGAGAGCCTTTGTGGTGTCTGTGGAGAAGGCTCTGCAAAACAAAGAACTCTGTGTGTGGTGTTCATTTGAGTCATAGTAGACTGTGAAGGGCTTACAAGGGTATTTCCTAAACTCTTTAAATTGGATAGAAATTCCCTATGATGTAGTAAGGACCCACACCCACACACATTGTTATCTGGTGAACTATATATTCACCCAAGTTTCTTATCCTGGAGTCTTCACTCACAAAACCACAGAATGTGACTGTGTTTGGAGAAAAGACATTTCTGGTGATTAAGTAAAACTGTGGTCATTAGGATGGGCCTTAATCCACTGTTCTGAAAAGAGGAAGCTATTAGGACAAAGACAAGCGAAGAGGGAAGATTATGGGAGGATATGGAGATGAGTAGGTGTCCACAAGCCAAGGAGAAAGGCCCCAGGGGAAGCACACTACAAGCTCCATGAGGGGAACTTCCAGTTTCCAGAGCTGAGATCATGTATTTCTGCTACTTAAACAGCCTGGTCTATGGTATTCTGGTATACTTAATTCCAGGAATGCCCAGGCGTGCTGCAAAAGCAGTGTACCACTGATACTATTCTTTTTTTTTTTTTTTTTTTTTTTTTTTTTTTTTTAAATGATTAACTTATCCTAGCTGGGCATTGGTGGCATATGCCTTTAATCCCAGCACTCGGGGCAGAGACAGGAGAATCTCTGTGAGTTCGGGTCCAGCCTGGTCTACATACAGAGCGAGTTCCAGGACAGGATCCAAAGCAATACAGAGATACCCTGTCTTGAAAATCTTAATTTTTAATTTTTTTTTCTGACAATTTCATTCCTGTATATAATGCATTCTTTTCATATTCACTCTGTTAACCCACTCTTATCACCTCTGTTTTCCCAATATATTCCTCTTCTGTTGTCGTATCTTTTTGTTTTGTGACCAACAGAGTTTACCCACTGATTCATACCATCTGCGTCTACTTGTACCATACCTATACATCACTGTGCCTATCCATATACAGTTATGGATTGGGGGTTGGGGGTTCTTGGGCTTGATCCCTCCCTGATGTCTTACTCATGTTCCATTGGATACCCTACACCGTGCAGCAGCCTTGGTTATTTTCTTTAAAAATAACCAGTTTTATGTGTGTGTATGTTTGCTTGCATGTATGCTCTGTGCACCATTGTTCATATATTACCAAAGGATGCCAGAAGAGGGTGTTGGATCCTTTGCAGTCACAGATCGTTGTGAGCCGCCATGCGGGCAGGGCAGAGTTAGGAATAGAACCTGGGTCCACTGAAAGAGCACCCAGGACTCTTAACCACTGAGCCATTTCTCCATTACTACTTTCATTTTGAAAATCCATTCTGTCCATCTCTGTCTTGATTGGGGAATTTAGTCCATTTATATTTAAATTAATTACTGATAAGGAAAGATCTTAATTTTGGTGTCTATTTTCAAGTGGTTGATAGCAGTTCTTGTCTCTCGCTTTCTCTATTATTTTCCTTTGGTGATCTTTTTGGAGTAGAATATTTTAATTCTTATGTTATTACCTTTGGTAGATATCCTTTAGCTGTATTCTTTGTGGCCACTGTTGGAATTTCATTTATAAATCATTGTTTTGAACTTCTCTTTTTTCTAGTTTAACTTTTAACTATACATAGTTTTTTTTTTTTTTTTTAATGACAACTATTTGTATACTTATCATTTTGAACTTTTTATTTTTCAAGACAGGGTTTCTCTGTATTGTTTTGGAGCCTGTCTTGGAAATACTACTCTGTAGACCAGGCTGGCCTCAAACTCACAGAGATCCGCCTGCCTTTGCCTCCTGAGTGCTGGGACTAAAGGCAGGCACCACCAAGGCCTGGCTCCTTTTGAACTTTTTTAAACAGTGATAAAATATGAAAACTGTGTTCTTTCAGTAGTCAGTAGCTCTGTCCTTTCTTTCAGTTGTTGATATAAAATTTTATCTTTCTAAATTTTGTGTCTAGAAATTTAAACTAAAAATTTTAAACTACATTCCTTAATATGTTTTAAGATTATTTTACTCAATTAAAAATTATAACAATTCTTCCCTCTATATCACCACCCATGTCCCCTCCCTGAGACCCTTCTCTGTGTCCCCCAATTCCAGCTCAAATTGATGTCTGTCCCTCACCAACTATTATTGCTACCCATATAATTAAGTGCATAAGTATATAAATAAACCCACTGAGTCTATTTAACGTGGTTTGTGTATACATGATTTCAGGGCTGACCACTTTGTTTTGACTAACCAGAACCAGAAGCTAGTCCATCCCTGCCCCCCCAACCCCTGCTCCCTCTGCTCACTCTCTCTCAACAGTCTTTAGTTGCCTGTCCAGCTTTGTGGAGTCTTCCTCTGGCCTTCCTCATCCTTTGATTTGTCTACTAGATTTGCCATCAGTGCTTTTGGGTATAACATCTCTTGGCTATGTTTCTATTCCTTGGAATAACCCATACTTTTCTTAGTATTCCACATGAGGTTGTTTTCTTTTATGTTAGACATCTCAGTCTGATAATACATCAGTTCTAGAAATCTGATTAGTTTCTTCTCCATTGTTTCCAAGTTTGTTCATTTTCGTCCCTTCAAATGAAACTGGCTTCTTTTGGGGGCCTTATCCTGACTTGGAAACCCAAGGGTTTTTGTTTATTCCTCAGCCTCCTTATTCCCCAGGTATACACAGTGAATTTCTAATTTTCTCCACCTACGAGTCGCTTGGAATAGTCAGTGTTGGATTCTCCACAAAGGTCCAAGATAAAAGCAAAATGTGAAAAAGATGTACAGGTTTTTTGAAGTAACCTCAGCGAGATGGGAAGGGGGCTGGAACAATGAGCATAGATCTGGGAACAGTGGTTGCTGTGTCCCCTGCCCTCTGTGATTGAGCAGGTTCCAAGCAGTTGGAAAGAAGATAGGTTCTTTGTAGCTCACCTGATGTGGGTGAGCTGTGTGCAAGGACATGTCTGTTGCTGCCCAATTCAGGGCTGATGTGTGATGTCAGTTACTCTTATGTTATCTCCTGGAAGAAGACATATGTTCTTGATGTATCTCTGTTGCTCGCCTTCAACAGTACAGAGTCCTGTCACCCTACACATTTTGCTGTATGTTTAGCATCTGGGTTTAGCCCTGGGGATTGGGGGTAGGATTTCTGGTTCCTACTCCATAATCTGGAATCCACTTGTTATAGTTTAGTTTCAAAGAATGCTTAGGACATAATAATGTCAAGCTTTGTTGTCAGAATCAAGAAATATCATCGAGAATGAAAAGAGGCTAAATTCTGCAAGGTTATGACATTTTATTCGAGTTTAGTTTGAAAAAAAATTAGCATTGATAACTCTGAAACCATTTACAAAATGGACAGGGGAAATGAATTCTGTTGAGAGTAATCACAATTTTGTCTCCATCACTGTCCTCAGAACCCCCAAGAACCTTTCTGTGTCTCTTTTGCTCAGTGAGGTAGGAAGGGATGCTTGTCTGATCTAGGCTTTGGAAAGGGTGTCAGTGTAGCCCTGAAAACCAAAGAGTGTTGCTCAAGAACCTTTCTTTTCTTCCTGCTTAGGATTATTTATTTTAATATTTCACTGTTAGGTATATTAATGATTAAAGTTGATAAATGAAAGGTAGTGCAATTGCCTACCTCAGACTGTGAAATCCTTTGTAGAAAACACACTGCTCTGAAATAAGAGTAGGGGAAAAGTCTCTGTAAATTTCGGTTCCTTTTCCACATGATGCAAGCAGACCCCTGTTAACAATTCCTCTGAGGGGCACTCTGATCTCTGTCTGCCTGGAGAGTTGCAAGCACAGCAAAATCACCCTTCACTTCTTACTTATTCACCATCTTTGCTACATAGGACTTTCTAGTTTATGCTGGGTTTGGAAACGTCTTGTTCAACTGATGAGATTCTTCAGTTAGAAGAAACAATGTAATAACCATGACAGCATATCACACTGCAGCAAAGCAGCCTTTGGTACAGACAAGTTTCCTTTAGTCTGGTGATGTGACCCACACCCTAGTTTCCCAGATGTCAATGGAATAGAGGTTGTACTGTTACTATTCCTCTAAGGTTCATGTAGGCATGTATTTCAAGTTATGAATCATAGCATGAGATGTTTTTGAGATAGGGAGATTTCTATGATATTGGATATCACATCCTCCCTTCCTCTCTTCCTCCCTCCATCTGTCCCCTGTCTCTCTCCCTCTATGTGTACATGCAATGGAGGACAGTGTTCAATGTTGGGTGTCTTTCCTGGGTTTTTTAAAATACATTTTTTATTATGTGCATTGGTATTTTTGCCATGGGGATCAGGTCCCCAGAAAGCTGGAAATAACAGACAGGTGTGAGCTGCCATGTGGGTGCTGGGAACTGAACCTGGCTCCTATGGGAGAGCAATCAGTGCCATCCTTCTGGCGCCTTTCTTGAGTTTTTGAAACAACTCTTCACTGAACTTGGACTCACAGAAATATCATTTCCAGGGATCTTTCTCTTGTCATCCCCTCAGCACTGGGATGAAAAGAGTATGCATAGGGATCTGAACTCAGATCCTTATGCATCTTTATTAACTGAGCCATTGCCCAGCTCCTGGGGTCATATATTCTGATGGTCTTCCTTAGTCTGTTCATTTTGTATCTCATTTCTTTAGTGATGGTAGTTAACATTATAACTTATCTTTATTTTAAATCTCATCTGCAGTCTTCTATGACAAATAAAAACCAGGCAAAAACCTGGCAAGGAGTGTTTTCTCAGTTGTTTAATGATTGCAGAAATAATTACAAGACTCTTGGTTTTCAGATATTAACATAAGATATATTTTTTCAGTTTATTATATTTTTGTTATTTTGTGGCTATAATTTACATTTCCCCCTTCCCTTTCCTCCCTCCAAACTCAGCCATGTACCATCCATGTTCTCCTCCAAATTTATGACCATTTTTACTAATTATCACTGCATGCTTATATGTAAAATATATACATATATTTTCCTAAATATGACCTGTTCAGTCTTGTATAATAATGTTCCTTATGTATGTTTTCAGGGCTGACAATTTAGCACCGTAAAACCAATTTGTATGCTCCTTCAAAGGGTGTGAATTCTTGACCCCTCTGTGGGTGTAGTTTAAGAACATGGAACAGAGGTAGCATGGGGCTGTGTAGCTCCCAACTTTGGAGGAATTTAGTTTTGAACTCAAATGACATTATCAAGGTGGACTTTTGGGGATGCAGGGAGTTTTTGTTTACCTAACAGGATTTTCTAATGCCAATTGAAAGTGTAGGCACTTTCTAGAAGGCTTACTTCTCCATTCGGTGACTTCCTCGGGGTAGAAGATGTGTCTGAGGCAAGAGGATTGTGTTGCCACTTGGCTCAGGTTTCATTTGCCTCTAGCAGGTCCTGTGTCAGGATAAGCTCCAAAACATGTGACTACTGAGAGAAAATGAGCCATATTTGGAGAATTTGCAAACACTAGCAAGGCAACTACAGTGGCAAACATTTTATCTAGCACTGTCTGTGAACAACATTGCTTTCAACATGGCGATTGGACTTTTATGATAATACATCTTTTGGAAAATCAGGATATTTGATCTTGCTGAGAGTGTGCCAGCATTTCAGGCTTCTCTGGCCGGCTTTGGACAGTCCTTCAAATTGCATACCTGGCTCTGAGGAGGGTATTCACTGGCTGCCAGGGCAAGAGTGCAGCCCTAGCTTGGAGATGTGCATCCAGATAAACTTAAGTCACCATGAGATCCCTATTTGGTCAGCTGTGCCTCATTGTAAACTTTGTCTTCAACTATGGAACCACATCTAGACTTAAAATATAAGGATGGGCAAAGGATTTGAGCCATTTTATTCCTAGCTCCTAACAACTGATAAGGTTTTCAGAGAAGGGTCTATTTTTAAAATCCATGCTTAGAATAAAGTAGAGAAATGATAGTAAGAATGTTTTGAAATGGGCAGTTTTCACCATATATATGCATATATGTGTATATACACACACATACACACACATATACACACACATTTAAAACTGGGGTGTCAATTAGATCAGTGTGATTTTTGTTCACTTACTTGATCTTAAATGTTTTGAAACATTTTGTAAACCTGACACATATGTGGTGAATTGGTTTTCCTGCATAACTATTTTAATTCATTATTTTGCCATCATTGTGTGATTGTGCATTGCCATGGTTTGCATATGGAGAATGTGGTGGGATCGGTTTCCTCCTTTCACCTTTTTATAGGTTTCAGGAATCAAACCCAAGACTACAGGGCAAACAGTTAACCTGCTGAGCCATTTCATTGACTCTCATTTCCCCAACCTTTTAATCATCAAAAATATAAAATTGCTGGTCAGAGTCCTAATGGGTGCAAATTACACACTGCGTCTACTGCCTGATTATCTTGTGAAACAGTTAATGCATTTGTGGACCTTCTCCGTTTTGTTGGGTTTGATGGCATAGTCACAGACATTCTCAGTTTTCATGATGAATTTATCTCTGTGGCTTCAGAAACTTGAGGTTGGAAATGTAACGATTAGCTTCCCAAGGTTCCTTCTAAGAGCAGTGTTCCATGACTCTGGAGTTAGAGCTTGTGTTCTTTATCATTACATACAGTGCATTCCTGGCCGAGGGAGAGATCCAGACATCGCGTTGACCCTTGCTAATGAGTAATGACAAGTGTTAGTTGTTTACTGAGGGTCTGGAGTGGAAACTGTATGAATGAGTGTTTATATTTCTGGACTCTGAACTATGCTTACTTTCTAGCAACAAATTATCCATTGTTTTGATAATGATTTTTAATTCACTAAACACGAAATGTTCTGTGTTCCTAAAGGCTCCAAAAATCCTGCTGTCTATTAGAGTTTTGGAAAGTGTTTTAGGTTGACTATGAATGAGATGAGGAAATAAAACCATTTTAAAGCACAAAAAAGTATTTATTATGAAGTTAAGTACAATGACCTGTCCCTTGTATAGGCTGTTAGAGATACATCAGTCATTTCAGGATAGGGATGTCATGCCACTGTATGAGGCATCCTTCTCTCAGGGAGAGCTTTTCACATGTTGCGTTTGCTAGGTGTATAAGCACACCAATGACAGTCCTTGTTTTCAAGGACATCGGGATCTTTTGGAGGGCTTGTGAAGACAGATTGATGGGCACTATCCCATAGTGTCAGATCTACAAAGTCTACAGAGCATCCTGAAGCTTCCATTTCTAATCCTTCATCAGAGTACAAGACTGCTCCTCCTTTAGAAGCCTTAGTATTGGATGCTGGTTTTCCCTGGCCATTTTAGCCAAGGGTTCTCTAGAGGAACGTACATATATGTATGGTTTTATTAGAATGGCTTGCAGGTTGTGGTCCAGCTAGTGCAACAATAGCTGCCCACCAATGGAAGGTCCAGGAATACAGTAGCCATTCAGTCTTAGGTGTCACAGCTGGAACCCTGAAGAAATAGGCTCTAATTACAGTGAAGGAATGGAGTTTCCAGAGAGAGAGAGAGAGAGAGAGAGAGAGAGAAAGAGAGAGAGAGAGAGAGAGCACAAGCTTCTTTCATTGATGATCTATATGTAGGCTGCCAGCAGAAGTGACAAATGAGGTTAAAGGTAGATTTTCCTCCCACCTCAGAAGATCTGGATTGAAGGTGTAGCTTTTCACCTCAAACGAACTGGACTCTAAGTGTGTTTCCCACTTTACATGGTTTAATTAAGGGGGGAAATCCCCCATGGGCATACCCAGCTGCTTTAGTTAATTCCAGATGTAGTCAAGTTGACAATCAAGAAAATCCATCACACCAGCTGACCTTCTCTTGTAAGACTTTGAACTTGTTTATAATACCTTCTTGGCATTGCCCACGGTTCTGCTATAATCCCAGCCGACTAGCCTCAGCACCTGTCAGCCTCAGGCTGAATTAAGTACATATAACTACAACTTTTCTCTCAGTCCCCTTGGCGGGAAGCCACACATTCTTCGGAATTACACATGAGTGCCATCTTTCAGGACTGTGGCCAGGTTCTGGGAAAACACAGAAACTTGGTGAATTTGAACAAATCTTTTAATAGGTCTTGAACCTTGGTTTCCTCTTAAGACTGAGGCCAACATGTCCTGCTGGGGCTCTGAGGTTGTTCTTTGTGTTGTTTTAGTGGCCATGAGTTTCTAAGAAGTGATTGTGACTAGAGTCATTTTTTTTCCCCACTGAGTGATGGTGGCCTGAGCACCACTGTTTTTGACATTGTCAGGCATCTTGTACTTTAGTAGTCTAGGCCTATCTGTCCTCTCCGATCCTTGTGTGTCACCTCTGCTGTCTGCTAACATACTTTATGCTTTACTTAACTATCAACTGTGTCTGTGCTTTCAATCTATACAATTACACTTTACTTTATGGCTTTGAGTACTATCACACAGTGGTGGTTCTTGGATGGGTTTGGCCCTTGACATCCCTTCTGAACCCCAGACTTGTATGTGTACGTTGCTGCCTCTTTGTGTCTCCATGGAAATGTCTAATGGATCTCATGGAATGGGACAGATCACAGTTGCACGAGACCAAAGACTGACTTGATTGCTACTCCAGTGTGCCTTCCTCTGAAAAGAAATTGAGACACTTTTTACTCCATTAACAATTGAAGCTTTTTCTAGATTATTCTTTCTTAGCTCATCTCTCCTAGTAAATCTACATTTCTTTTGATGCTTTTCTAGCAATTCTGATTGAAATCTTATTGTATCCCTGGGGCTTCAGCTTTGTGAAATCCACTGTAATGTCTTCCCTGAACGTTGTAGGGGTCTGCCCACTGGCTCTTTTGGTTCATTCCTGCCTTTCTTCATCTGTCACTGAGCTAAAATGCTATGTATGAATTTAACAAACTTCCATCTGTTTATAAGCCCTTCAAGTGGCTTCCCAGTAAAATAAGACTAATTGCCATGATTTTTAAAACCCTAAGCCAAAGATTCCAATAATGACTGTCATATATAATAAGCCTTAAGACAAGCATGAGTGTTTCTTCATACCCACTCCGAATCTAAGCCTGAGAGATACAGATGAATTGGGTGTGTATGAAGCCCAGCACAAGTAGATTGAGAGCCCAGCAGATGATTCCAGCCTGCAGTAGTGCAGCTTGAGATTTCTTTACTCTCTCCAGGATACCTTGTGGGCATAGAATCATCTAAAGGGCATCAGCATGAAAGCTCTGACTGAGTGGTCCTGAGGGACCCAGAATTTCTCCTTCTAACATCTTCTAGGGTAACACTGCAAGACTTGCTCTTCACCTGCTAGTGTGATGCGATTATTTTATACTGTCTTTCTTTTCTTTTTTTTTTTTTTTTTTTGCTTTTATTTACATTTGGTCATTTTCTTTGTTTTGGTTTTTGTTTTATTTCTTAAACAATCTAATTTTTCCTGTCTCTGTCCTTTTCTAGTGTTCGGAGTAGAAAATCTAGAAGTTAATACACATCATTGTGTGTTGAATTAACGTTTCAAAGAGGGGTTTCTTGGCCTTTCCAATGAAAGCTGAAAAGGCAGTCAGCCTGGAGTGGTAGTGGCAGTAACCTTGTTGTTGATGGCTTTTGGGCTTTGAATCTCTGGTAAAGTTTGCTGAGGGTGGGGTTTGCAGAACTCTTTCCATAGATCTCTGACAATGGTTGGTAACAATGTCTGCTAAACAAGTCAATGGTAAGGGTTATTGGGGTAGTTTTTGTAGTTGGGGATTGACTACCACTTTAGGAGGTGAGTTAACAAAAACCTTTCTTTGTTGTCTGTAGTTTTACCAGTATAAAATGCTCACAAGATGAAGATAGATGTGAGGACTTGAAATAGTTAAAAGATTCAGAATTTCTAGCCTTTAGTGTGAATGAATGTTATGTGCATTAATTATATCTCAAAGTTCTGGTTTTCTTTCTTTTTCCTCTTTCACTTTCCCCTCTTTCCCATATGAGCTCCAGAGTCACATCACCCTTTTTCCTTCTATACTTTTTTTTAATTTGAGTTAACAATCTTATTTCATGTGTCAATCCTATTTCCCTCTCCCTCCCCTCTGCCCCCAACCGACCATCCCATCCCATCCCCTTTCTGCTCTCCAGGGAGGGTGAGACCTTCCATGGGAAGTCTTTGAAGTCTGTCATATCATTTGGAGAAGGACCTAGGCCCTCCCCATGTGTCTAGGCTGAGAAAGTATCCTTCTATGTAGAATGGACTCCCAAAGTCCATTTGTACACTAGGGATAAGTACTGATCTACTACCGGAGACCCCATAGACTGCCCAGAGCTCCTAATTGACACCCATGTTCAGGGGTTTCCCAGCTATCAGCCTGGGGTCCATGAGCTCCCTCTTGTTCAGGTAAGCTGTTTCTGTGGGTTTCTCTCCTTTGCTCATGACTCCTCCCTCTCTGCAACTGGATTCTAGGAGTTTAGCTCAGGAGTCACATCATCTTGACTTTAACCCACAATTGAGTTTAATGTGGTAGGTAAAGGCAGTGTTAAATTAGTTACTGCTAGTAAACAATAGAACCACAGAAATTCACCATGACAACCTGGTTTTGTTTGTTTTAAAGACAGAACTTTTAAAACTTTGTAAAAACATTATTCTGTGGCTTAATTTTTTGGAAGTAATGCAATATGCTGAAATACTAACTTCTCAGTTAAGGTTGTCACTAGAGCAATCTGATAATCTCTTTTCTGAGTTCTCAGCATTCATATAGTACTTGTTTAAAGCCAATGTCTCATGTATCTGGTGCACAGTGAACATCAGGACTGTTGACTATATGTAGATGTAGGACACTGATCCTGGACACTGCAGACACTGTAATCTGTCCCCTGCACCTCCCATATTTCAGGAACCTTGATTGAATGAAACTTCTTAAATTCCGCCTTCCTCTCTGGTACATAGAGCTATACATTTTAACTCCTGGTTTCTTTGACTATTTTTCCTCGAAAGAAAGACCATTTTTCTCTCTCAAGTTTATAATTTGTTATTACATCTATATGTGTATGTACATGTTTATGTAAATCTATTTCTGACTATATAATGCAATCTGCACTGTTCATATAAAGTTACTTGTATGGATATGTTTTCAGTGATGACCAGTTGGTATTGCACAACCAATTTGGTGGCTCTTTCCTGGGCAAGACTGACTCTCCCTCTCAGCATTTCTGAGTTGCCTGTTTTTCTTTGTCTCAGGTTTCTTGTGTTCTTTCTTCCTTCTGTCCATGTTAGCATGTCTACTGGTGTTTTCCTTGTTGGGGTCTTGTTTAGTCAGCCACGTTTATTCCCGAACTTTTGTCATCTGGGGTAACTCTTAAGATTCTTTATGTTCTTATGGCTGAATTTTTACCCTCTGCTCCTTGAGAGGGTGAGAGTAGACTGGCTGATAGCTAGACCAAGCTGTACTACTTTGTACTGAGTTTCTAATGTGTGTTAGTTCCTTGAATGCTATGGATGCACTAGGTAACAAAAATAGGATTTACTGCCATGGAATTTGGAGCCTGGGAAACATTACCATGTTATTTTAGTAATGCAACAGAGTGAATAATGAAGATATGTCATAGTGCTAAAAAGAAAGGGGACCCTATAAAATAAGTGTAATGTTAAGTGACCTGAGCTGGGGGTCAAGCAAGGAAGAGTTCTTTGGAGAAGGGCCAGGAAAGTGCTGTTGTGAAGGAAGAGAACAGAGAGACCATCGAGCCAGCTTAGCAGTGGCAGAGGTCATGGGGGCATCAAGAGAGAACTCATTTGTCAGAGCTACTGTAAATGTTATACCGCTAATGCCAGCTAAAATGGACCAGTACTGTGCCAAGCACACACCTCATCCTTATAGAAATAGTCTTAATCTTGGCAACAATTCTGGTTTGTGGATGAGGAATCCAGAGAAGTGAGAACTCCCAGCCACCCTGCCCTTTAGATTATGCTGAGGCCTGGTGCAGTTTCTTAATATTCCACTTAGGGAACTTGTACTAAACATAGATACACACATGCATGTCTCTATACTCGTATGCATTCCTTGTTTATACCTATGTATGATGCATGCAAAACTGTGTATCAAAATAACCCATTTGGATATTTGGATATGTATAATAGATATTATATGTCATTTCATTGTATTTTTGACACCAAAATTTGGATCTGGGGGATGCAGGGAGCAGATTACAGTGCCAGACATTGTTGTTCTTTGTTTTCATACATTTAGTCAATTCAGATATTTATCGTGTGCGGGCTATATGAGACATGCTGCTTGACTTCATGCATCTCTAACTTAACTTTGAAACTTTGAAACACAGAGAGGGTCTGAAATCGGGCAGTTTGACTTTGAACAGAATTACTACACAGGGTATACAGGCAAGAGTTGGTAATTAGCAAATGGAGCTGAGCTGTTGTCTAATTTGGGTGCCTCTTTTCCACAGGTGAGTGAATTCATTAGTGCATGTGAAGATCTGTGCCTCAGACCTGATCCTTCTCCACTAAGCAGCTCATCTCCAGCCACAGTAGCTGCTTATAGCTTTAAATAGCACAGACGTGGCCTCTGCCAGCTTCCCAAGCCAGCTAGGGTTACGGTGGGGCCAGAGTGGCACTGGCTATGTGGTCTATGCGAGGCCAGGGAAGGGGTTAGTGAGTTGGCCAGCTGCCTGGGCACCGGTGCAGGGGAGTCATGGAGAGGCCCAGCAATTTCCTGCTTTGGGTGAAGACACAGAAAGGCTAGTGCTGGCTAAGCTTAGGTTTTTCACATTCTTTTGTGATGCTTCACTGCCCACTCCCCTTCCACCCAGTGTTTCTCTCGAAGGAGATTTTGATTTGTGCTGTTCACAGGTACATAGAAGTGACTTAAGGAGATCATAAAAGATTCTCCCCTCTTCAGTTCCTACTCACTTTTCCCAGGACTAAAAAATGCATATATCATACTGCTGTCATTATGGGTTCCTTTTAAACACTTGTATTACATCAGCTTATTTAGTGTATATGGTGATGTATGCCAGGCATGCATGTTGACAACAGAGGACAACCCCTGGGAGTTGGTTCTGTCCTTATCCCCACATGGGTCCCTGGAGCACAACTCAGTTTTTCAGGCTTAGCAGCAGGTGCCTTCACCAGCTCAACCATCCTGCTCGCCACAAGTTATGGACTTCTAGGTTTGATATCGGTGCATAAGTGGTTAAGTCAACTTGTTCCTGGAGACATAGAGTGTTGAGGAAGCAGGAAGGGAATGGGACATGAGCATGGATCAGGAAGTGGCTGAGAAACTGGAAAGTTCTTGGAAAAAATGGGCCATCAGATGGAGGCACAAGAAAAGGACACATGTCTTCTGTAGTCTGTTTTTCACTGATTTGTTTAGTTTAACCTTGAAATTGCCAGTTTCCCAACTTTGAAGGTTGAGGTCAAAAGAAGATAAGCAAATTTTGCATTTCTCAAAGTTCTTTGAGGGGCCTTGCCATCTAGCCAATTGGACTGTTTCCTACTGATGTACGTAAGTACGGTCATAACTAGCTTCCTATCTAAGATACAATGGTTATGTTCGTCATTTATTTTACTTTTTTTCCCCCACCATACATGGCTAATGTTGGTGGAGTTCGAGGGAAAAGTTTGAAGTTTACTCAGAATGGCAGAACATGTCTTTGTGGACATTGCACACTGGTCCATCTTCTACCTGACACAGGTGGCTCACCTAGAGTTTGTCCATTTGTCTCACTGAAATGGAATCATGCAAAGGGAAATCTGTGTGATGTGATGAGCACCTTCCAGATGCCTTTTGCCCTGTGACACTGAGTGCCTGTGCTGACAGTGCCTGTCAGGAGAACAAAAGGCCTGGGTTTCAGCTCTAGGGCCACAGGGTCCTTGACTTCTAGAGTAACTGAGTAACTTTCTGGTTACACGAGGAAACCAGTTCTCAGAGGAACTCAGTGATGTGGGGGTCCGAATTTCTCAGTGGCCATGCAAAATAAATAAATAAATAAATGAAACAAATCAACCAAACAAATGAACAAAAAAACCCAGAACCCAGATATCAGTTTCTGCTTTCAGCACCTTTCTACCCATCACCTGGTGTGGTGGTTTGAAAGAAAATGGCCCTTAAAGGGAGTGGCCCTAATGGGAGGCATGGCCTTGTTGTGGTAGGTGTGGTCTTGATGAAGGAAGTATGTTACTGTGGAGGCAGGCTTTGAGGTCTCATGTATGCTCAAGCCACGCCCAGTATGACAGACCACTTCCTGTTTCGTGGGAGTCAAGATGTAAGAATTATCAGCTCCTTCTCTAGCACCATGTCTGCCCACACACTGCCATGTCACCACGCTCCCTGCCATAATGATAATGAACTAAATTTCTGAACTGTAAGGGGTCACTTCAATTAAATGTTTTCCTTTGTAAGTGATGCCATGGTCATGGTGTCTTTCACAGCAATAGACACCCTAAGACACCCAGGTATCAGTCTAGAGTGCTTCAAGGAGGCCATGCAGCTTCCTGCTCTGCCTTGTTCTGTGTTCTTGCCCCCTCCCCCTCCTCCCGCCCCAGCTGACTCAAATGCTTCAGGTAGTATTGGAGTTATTATCCATTTCAGCATTCTATTCAGGTGACACTCTTGACCTAGTTTTCATGTAGCAGCTTCATACTTGAGAAAATCCAGGTCAAGTAGACTAACAAGGCATGGTTTACTTGCTACCCACAACAAGAGGAAACTGGTAAGGTTGCACCCTGGATGGAGTGGCTGATTGCTGACTGCTCTACACTGGACATAAAGCTGTGCTGCACCTCATGTTCCTCACTAGTAAAATAGTGATGATGAGTATGACTTAATCACTACCTCACAGATTACTTGGAGCAATAAATGACTCATGCAAACCTGTAATACAGTGTGTGAGACATAGTTTACCAACCTATTCTCTTTACATTGGCTCAGTGTGTTAAATAGTTTTGTCATTGCCATAGAACATTGTTGATATAAATTGCTTTAGAAGAGGAGTAGTGTTGTAGATTAGTGACACTTCTCAGGACCAGCTGCGTGTACTTTCCTACTTCCTGCCTGTCCCTACCCCACCCTTCCCTTTCTTCATTCCTGAAAGCTCCCCCATTTCTGAAAGGACTTGGGGTGACCACAGGTCAGGAGAGAATGCCAGGTTCTTTCAGGATGGGTCACAACAAGACTATGCGAAGGAAGCCAAAATAATAGTTTCAAGTATATGAACTTAAAAAAAAGAAGGAAGAGAAAGAAGAGAAGGGTGGAGGGAGGAGGAGGCAGGGAAGGAGAGAGAGAGAGAGAGAGAGAGAGAGAGAGAGAGAGAGAGAGAGAGAGAGAGAGAGATAAACATGGGAAATAAAATTTGCCCTAAAGTTGATGGTTGTTAAGCTTTAAAAAGAAAATACAGTAGGTACATTTAGTTTTGGCAATAGAGAAGAAAGTACATTGTTTGAAGACATTTTCCCCACTAGAGCCAAACTGAAATTGGAAGTGATGTAGTCACTGTGCATACATTGAATCTTGGTCAAGAAACTGGCCTTGAAAAGGTGATACCTCATCTCTTGCACTTAACAAGTTGTGCCTTCTTATTCTTTCCATCACTTGAAAAAGGTCTCACTATGTTCAGGTCATATGCTAATGATATTGTTCAGGTCATGCCTGGAAATAATGTCATGATGACTCACTATGGAGTGGGCTGCATGTTGGTAAGCTCACTAGTTTTGTGAACTAACAGAAGTAGTAGACATATCATATAATTATTTTTATAAGCTTGTAAGAAATTTTCAATGTAGAATTTTCATATCTACTTTTTAATTTTAAATGTAAGGAAAAATCTAGAATTATTTGACATGCTACATAAACTGTACCTTTTCTTATCTACTTGATTTTAATTGTACTGGTGTTTGTATCCAGTTTTACTGTTTTGCTTAATTTATCCTAATATACCAAAAAATAAAATAATTCTAAGAACATGTAGTTATAGCATTATACCACAAGATCTTGATAGTTTTTGTCTTATTTTGTTTTTAATTAACATCATTATGTATCTCTGTGGGTAAAATATGATGCTTTGATTTGATACATGTGTATGTTACAGGAGTCCTGGGCCTGAGATGAAAGGGTCCAGTATGTCATGTCTGGCCACTTGCCCTGAAGACAGTGACCAGAAGATATTGAAAGGCAGGATAGGATCTTAATAAAAATGCATGTTATGAGAAGATGGAGAGGAAGTTTCTCCACCCATCTTTAGGGATGAGGCATGAGCTTTGGTTTGAATAGAGGAAGGTCTGGTCAGTGAATGAAAGGTGTACATAAAAATCCAAGACTATAGTTTAGTGATTAATTACCTTAGGGCAGATTTTTCAAGGTCATTGTGCAGATATCCCTGTTGCTTGAGGTGATAATCCACTTCCTATGAGGTAGATGGTTGCCTCAGCTTAAGGTTGGTCTCATCAGGTGAGACCTTCCTGGAATGGGATCCTGGATGACTAAACGTTTATGATGAAGAATGCAGACGTCTATGCAACTTAGTATAATTTTAAGGAAAAAAAATAAATTTATTTTCTCAGACTTCTGTTATGCTTGTTAGGATACAAGGAAATTAGTATGGCATGGTTGTGCATGCCTTGGTAGGATAAGGTGAAAAGATCGCAAGTTCATTGACAGCCTGGGTTGCATAACAAGACTTATTCACAAAAACCCATACAGTTCCTCCACCCCACACACACACAACGTGAATAAATTGATTCAGAATTCATTGATAGCTAAAGGGTCACTTTTCTGTCACTGACAAAATAGCTGACAGCATCAGCTTAAAGGAGGGGGTTTTAGTTTGGGCTCATGATGAGAGGTGTTGGTCATTGGCCACTTGGGTGTGTGCTTCTGGGCCTGTGGTGGGTAGGATACCATGATGAGAAGATATAGCTACTCACCTTACTTTGCCAGGAAGCAGAAAGAACAAGAGTAGGGGCCTGGGGACAAGGAATCCTCCAAAGGCACATGCCCAGATGACCTGCTTCCTCTAAGGCTTTCCTTGTGGTAGCCAGTTCAGCAATGGACTAGTCTCATGATGAAGTGAGTGCCACATGATCCAGTCATCTCAACAGTGCCACCAGCTGGGGACAAAGCCACCAACACAGGAATCTTTGGATCCTCAACATGCAGATTGAATATATGTAAATTTTTATTTAATTTTTGGAATTATGATTTATTATCTCTTTGCTATAAAAGGTATTATTGGGCAATGTCCAAGATTTTAAAACTAACAGTTATTCTTTCAGTAAAGAGACTGTTATCTTCTCCTATCCATTTTGATAAGTAAAACAGTCTTAAAATGAGAATGTGTTTTCTATTTGAGGTGTTAAGCATGGATTTGAAGCAAGTGTCAGTATCATAAGAAAACAGCTCACTCTAATATTGGCTTGGCTTTAGACACTTTCCCACAGCACTGCTTGAAGCTATCATTTTAATTTTAACTTTTATAATGGTTATGACCTTTTTAAAGTATCTTAGGCATTGTTAATGTTGTCAGAAATGAAGATTGTTCTTTTTTGGTTATGATTAATTTCTGTATCAGTTCACAAGCAGAGTGTTACATAAGTGAGGTGACTGAATAGAACAGAGACTGTGTGGGAGACTTAAAAATTCCACTTGATGATAAGTATAATCAGCCTGCACTTAGCCTGAAGTCAGTAATGAAAATGCTCCAATTTCAGAGAAGTGTGTGTGTGTGTGTGTGTGTGTGTGTGTGTGTGTGTGTGTGTGTACTTGAGATGAATGTAGACTTAGGCTTTGTGGTGTTCTCAGTTTCCTCTCCCTCTCAGGCTCCGTGACTTACTCCACAAGCAAGAGCTCCATCTCACCAGAAGTACAATGAGAACACTGTAGGAGGTGCTATTTAATTCCTTTTGCAGGAAGAGGATGTTTCATGGGACTGCAAAGTTACTTGGTTGGAGAGAAACTAATTAGATTAAGATTCATTTAATGAGTGTGCAAATCCTGACAGGTGTTGAAAAGATCAAGGTCTGTTATGAGTATTGATGGTGGTGAGGCCTGTCCCACTACACCCACTTGGAAGGCCACTGGTGGGTGGAAATATTTGCAGTGTTGTTTTCTGATTGTGAATTTGTGTGTAGGAGAAAGGATGTACCATTTCCGATTTGGCTGTGAAATGCCCCTCCTTCTCCTCTCAGTTTCTGTAATTCAGCTTGCCATCCCACTCAGGCTCCATCTCTCCAAAGCTGGCCACACTTTGACTTGAAGCCTGTGGGGTCTTCTTTGCTTATTGAAAAGAAGAAGCTAAGAGCTGAATTTTCAGTGGGAAGTGTGGAAGCCATCTCCAGTAGAGATTAAGATATTTTGATCTTATTTCAAATGAGATCTGGGTAGAGCATCTTGAGAACTTGACAATCATCTTGTTCACTTACGGAAATTTGTTTGTGTGCGGTTACCATGGTTTCTCTTGCAACTTTATTGTAGGGCTGTAGGGAGGAGAGAGGTAATCAAGACAGGAAGCCTCTCGGCTTAAATGGAATGATTGAGAAGAAAAATACAGCAAAAGGTATAGGAAATACACAGTGTTTTGGTGGTGGAGGGAGGACTTTTATGTTTGACTTAAGAAACTCTTATTTTTTAGGATGTAGCTTTGTAGAACTTGGGAAGGATTACAGTTTAAATCTGGCTTTCATAATACAACTAATCCTCATTGAGTGCTGATTATATCACAGGCAGGATACCACAGGCTTTATGTATGTTATGTTATTTAATCTTAAGACAACCTGAACCAGAGACAGTGTTTCCATTGGTTTTAAGTACCATCTTGAAATTGATTTCAAAGCTTAGTTGCTATTTCTAAGACTGTGTGTGATTGTTGGAGAAGTAGTGGAGATAGGAACTGTGAGGAACTAGTGTTAAGTAGAAAGTGCCTGGATTTTTTGTCATATATCAATATTTGAACTAAGGTCTTCCAGTATGAAAGAGCTGGTAATATGTTTTATGAAGTTTATATACTGTTTTCTTAGAAACTTCATAGTCCCTTAAGGTTTGAGACTCGACAGAAGTGTGGACGTGTAAAGGGTATAGGAGATAGAATTGCTGACTGATTCCCAACTATCTGGATGCAAAGGTGAGGCATTTCTTGAAAGAGAAATAACCCCAGGGAGGAAGACTACATGTTGTAATCTTGATTTGGTTTTGAACACTTGAGAGTTGGAGTCATTCTAAACACTGGAAAATGTCTTTCTTCAAATTTTTATGCTATTCAAAATATCAAAGATTCATATCTATGTCCCACAGAATCAGGGAAAGTATGTATGAAAATATAGAGAGAAGCCTTTAATGTGTGGGAAACATGACTTGGAGTCTCCTAGACCTTTTGATGACTTATATGGGCTTAGTGGTCTTGTATTATCCTAACATTTATTACAGTTTTGGGGTATCATCAGTGATCATGGATGGGAAAAGGCTAACTATGCAGAGCTTACAGAAACAACTGTTATAGCATGAAAAATGGTGACAAGATAAGAGCATGATACTTTGAGAGCGAAAGAGGGGAGAAAGGAGTAGGATGAAGAGAAAATAGAGATGGGCATGTTGATGATGAAATGAAAGTGATCCCAGTTTAGAGCCAAAGAAGATACTAAAGAGAGAACCCAACCCTCAAGACTGTTTATATAATGTTTAAGCATACATATATAGGTAGAAGGAATGACAGTCTTCATAGAAGAAACTACAGAAGTATGAATGTAGACATGACAAAAACAGGGAAAGGGGAGAATGGCAAGAAATTCATCGTAGTTTCACAGTAGAACATGGAGACAGCTGTCTGTGGCCATAAACGGCACAGTGTTAGCCATGTCAGTATTCCAGAATGTTAGGAAGTTAGATGAGAATAGAATTGAAAGGTCATGGTAGAGAAGAGGTTAACAGATAGGTTGAACAGCCATGTAATAGCTATCTGGCTGAGGGCTTGTGGTCATGGAGGAAAGAGAGAACATTATTGAGGGCAGTTCCCACTATTTGGCAAGTGATGTTGCCCAGGAAAAAGTGAGTGTGCACAGACAATCAAAAGTGAGCTGAATGTTTTGAGCTCACACAATTAGGAAATATAGAAAACAGAAGGAAAAACATTTAATTCTTATCTCTTTGACACACTGTATACAAATAGCACTCACTCAGGACAGAATTTGAAAGTGGAGACATTTAGTAGATGTTTGGGATGGGAAGATCTCTGGGGAGATTGCATGGCCACTGACAGATGCTTGAAGACAGGGGAATTATAGCAGCAGCTGAAACTGGGCAGTGGACAGAGTCCTGAAGGATTCTTTGTTTCAGTGGATAATTCTTAGAGTAGTTTTGGGTTGAGATTTCCCATGGACCTCTGCCCATATGTGTGTTGACAATCCCTATTTTTAGAGGATCCAGAAAACTCATAGAAATGTCTGGGGAGTGAAAACAGAACTCTGCGGATAGGCTGTTCATATAAACCAAAGAATTTAGAATTTATGAAGTTCAAAATGATTTTTAAAAAATACTTTTTGTTTGAAACATTAAATGAACTCAGAATATTATTCCTGAGAACAAAACAAAAATCTTATGGTCTCTACTAATGACTAGTTAGGAATAATGTGACCAATGTGTGATTAATACAAAGTAGCACTTGTCACTGTTGAGTCAGCTTGGTTGTTTCAGTTATTCTGAATAAATGCAAAATACTTTTCTGCTAGCTCTTGTTTTAATCTGCTATCACAAACACCCTGGGTTCCTTCTGACCCATTTTCCAATATAAGATAGGATACACTTCCCATTTTCTACAATAGCTGTGAAAAATAGGAAAATAAGCAAAAAAAAAAAAAAAAAAAAAAAAAAATCAAGTTTTTCAATCCAGGAATTATGGGTGGAGATGTTACATGTACATGTTACATGTGGGTGCATGCATTGTGGTGCTCTGCCAGCTCCTTAGAAAGCCAGAGAATAGGCTTGAGTGCTTTGCCACTGAATCTCTATATGTACACGTTCACATGGGCAGATGGACACACCCACACATACATATTCTACACACTGGTTTTGGATATTTTTTGCCAATTTTTCTGTTCATTCACTACAGTACAGTTGACATATTGAGTGTTACATTATATATATCCATCAAAGAAACAAAATTAAGGCACTGTGAGAGCGCTCTAGGAGATACATTATTATAGAATATAATGACAGATGCCAAGGTCAGCTGGATATCAAAAATTAGTTTTGGGATGGTGATAAAGCAGCTTGTGTGTGTGTGTGTTTTTTCCAAGTGAAAAATGTGTTCACACATTTTATCTGAGTAGAATTTGTATTGACTTGAATGACTATTATCTACTAGCAGGGAAGTGACCTACTGGAAGAAGATTCTCCTCCTGGGATACTATTTAGCTTCTGATCCAGAATTTTCCTTACTATAAATAAAGACATCCACAGTGCTATTAAAATTCTACAGCCACGGTTAATTGATCCATCTGTTATTTTAGATACAGTTTTGTATTTTAATAATGGTAAGAAAAAAAATAGAATTACACTCTAAAGAAGCAGACTCTGTTTCCAGTTTGTTGTTTCTTATACTTTATTTGGTATATATTAATTAGCTCCACCTTACTATAATGAAAAACCCATGACAGTTAACATATAAAGGTAAAAAGGGTTATTTAGATTATAAGCTGTAGTTCAAAATCGGGTATTATTTTGGGCCTCTGGCAAGCATAAGGTATTATGGCAGGAGTGTATAGAGTAGGCACAAACACTTTGTGGGTTAGAAGGGGAGGGAGGTGAAAAGAAGTGAGAAAAGGGATGGTTTGTCATGTTTTGTCTCTTTCCCTTAGTTTTCTTGGAAATATGCTGGTGTTCTCCCATAGATACAAAATAGTAGCTCCAGTAAGAGTTTTGTTCATTGTATATTCCCATCAAAGTGTATTCTTATGCATATAGTTTCTTCCTCTGAAAACAAAAGTTTTGTTTTTCCCCTGCAGGCATTTTTAGATGAAGCCCCAAGACCCCCTTCCACTTGCCTTTGCTGATGTTGCCTGGGATGGCCTTTGCTGATTTTGCAAGGGTGGTCTTTATCTTCAGTGATCTTCATGCCTCACTTCCTAGCCCTTAGCTAGGGAAATTCCCTCCATGCCTCATTTCTCCCAACATCAGATGGTTTGATTTTTGGTGTCTTTTTTTTCTTATTGAAACATAAATGATACTGACATTCCCAGTGCCTCAGACTGTCTTCTGATCAATTATTTCTAATATTTGGCATACCATTATATTAAAAGTTTGGGATGCCTCTTCAACTCTAGACTTTCTGTGAATGCAAGAGGAGGGAAAAGGGTTCTCCAAGTTCCCCTGAAGTGTCTGTCTGTAGCTCACTGCCATCTGACAGATGTTAAGTTAGAAACTAAGGAACCAATGATGTGGGAGCTTGGACTTCACACATTCCATTTAAAAAACAAACAAACAAAAACTATGATATTTACTTGAGGTTTTATGGCACTGTGTGTGTTATCCACTCCTACAGCACGGGTCTCTGTTTTCATAGTCACCTTTGAGATAGAGCAATTGCAACAGCTTTGCCCTGCTTCTGTTTGCAATTTGCAGATTCTATAAGAAGGAAGCCTTTTCTCAGTTGAACTCCGAAATTAGCCTCTGATAAGATGTCTTTGCAAGCCTGGCATGATCCTGATGTACAGATTTGGAAAACTGCCAAAAAAATGGAAACTGAATTTACACCTGGGAGACATACTGGGTGCTAAGAAGAAACCCCTATAGGTTTTGAATTTTCAAGTTATGGTATCAACCTAGAAAAGTTTCTTGATATGTGCCTGAATGCTTGTGGATATAGATGTTTTGTTTTGAGTTATTTTAAATCAAACTATTTAGACTCTTAGGTACCATTGTTAGAAACTAAGGAAAAGGGTATAAGAAAGTGTCACTGTTCTTCCATATCCTGGATTCTAAAACAACTTCAGTGTGTATGATTTCTCCTTATAGAAATTTCAGTGCAACTAAAATCATGGACGTCTAGCATACTCCATGGTCTCTGGGACTGCTGTGTACACATTATACATAAGACTGAGAATGCTGCAGGTTAGATATGTATATGTATGTATGTTTAGAAATATATATGTTAGATATATATGTAACAATAATGAAAAAAATATAGGTATAAACACACATTATCTAATGACAATGAAAAAGGGGGTCATGAATTTGAAAGAGAGCAAAGACCCTGAATCCCTCCAGGGAGGATTTGGAGGGAAGGAAAGGGAAGGGAACTTTTCTGTGTAAAGGAGAGTTATTTACATGAAGTCATACTCATCTAGGGGTTTGGTCCATCAGTAGTTTGCCCTGTTTACTTGCCAAATAATCTTTAGTCTTCTGACAAGGGATATAATAGGCCTTATGTAATCATTTACTTGGTATCTATCAATCAATCAATCATCAATCATTTTTGGTTATCCTAAATACCCTAAATTTGAGCCTTCATACATAGTTTTTAAGAATGTAATTCTTCCAATTCTTTGGGTTAAACACTCCAGTGTGAAGTTCTTAGTTACATGCTTCTTGTCTCCTTAGGTTAGGAAGCCAGCCCACTCTTCCCAGATGGGTGTTTTGCTTTACAGCCCCTTTGGCATGTATGTAAGCATTCTGGCCAATGTTCAGTGTCTCTGTCCCTGGGCAGCTCTTCTGATAGGGGGAAGATTGCCGTGTGTTCTCTCAGTTTGGATTTCCCTGGTGACAAGTGGCCTTGTTCATGCATATTTCACAGTCATAACTCCTCTAGACATGTGAAAATGTGTTCATTACTTTTCCCATTTCTGATTGAAGTTTCTCTTTCTCTCCTCTCCTTTATTTTTCCTTTTTTTTTCTAATTGATTGGAATATTTTTCCCATATCTATTCTTAAATCTTTACTTAAATCTTTACTCCAGTCACCTCAGTGTTGTTATCCATTTTCTTTTTTTTTTTCAGTTTAGTTTTGTATTTTCCAGGATTTTGCTGTGATGAGTGATTTTTTTTTTAATTGAAATTTGGATTTTTTTCATGTGTTATATTTTAGAACTTTTTGAAATCTGTTTTAACTGTATCCCCCCCTCTTCCCAACATTGCTGTGACAGATGGAGTAAGGGAAGGGCCTGCCTCGTCGCAGCCAGACGAAGCTCTTGGCTGCTAGTCATACCTAAGGAGAGTGACTTCTCATTGCAGATGTGTAGGAGTACGAGTCCAAATCTCCATACTGTTAAACCTTCCCAGTGGGGAGAGGGTGTCTCGGTTTGAGGCAGTTTATCTTCTGTATGATCCTACTGACAACCAATAGAGGCAGGAAAGGCTGGTTCCTCACTGATAGGAAACCCCTCTCTTATTACTTGGGTTTCTTACACACAGAGAAATGTTGAGAGACTCTCTAAAATTCTCCTGAGAAGGGGGCAGTCTAGACACTCTGCTTAGCCTGTGGTGAACATGGCTGCATTGGTCTTGAGTATTCCCCCATGCCTGTGGCTGAACTGCAGCTGCTGTTGTCAGTTCTTGGCACTGTAACTAAAGAGAGAACTAAAGAGAGCATACTCTCCTTACTTTTATTTTTTAAAAATATGTACCTATTGCTATTTCCGAGATGCTGGATTTTTTCTACACTACACCTGTGATATATAATGACATAATGATCTGGCACTTAGTCTTACAGTGATGATCTGGCCTTCTCTTTCTGCCTATCATTGTTTTGCCCTTCACTTTCCCCATTGCATATGTGGTATATCCAATGTTTATTCCTATTTGAGCATTTCTTGGCACAGCTCTAATTTTCTGTTATATGTGTCTTGTGATAATTGTATGGGAATTTCTCCCTTAGTGATAAACATTATTGTCAAGGAGTGCAGGTGGATTTGAGGTATATCAAACTGACTTCTGGTCTTTTGACTTATCTGTCTTTTTTATTTGTTTTTGAGGCAAGTTCTTATAATGTGGTACAGGCTTTGCACTAAGGCCCATTGTCTGAGCCTTTCGAGCCCTGAATCCTAGGATTGCAGATGTGTGTGTCACTGCATGTAGCTTCTGACCCATAATTTCTTTTTATTCTTTGATGGCTCCATACATGAATATAATGAATTTTAGTCATTTTCACTGCAGTTGCCTTCCCTTATCACTCTTCCTTCTCCCACTGACATTTCTTCCCAACAAGTCCCTCTTGTACTTTCATGTAGTGTGTGTGTGTGTGTGTGTGTGTGTGTGTGTGTGTGCATGTGTATATGCGAGTGTGTGTCTGTGTGTGTGTTTGTGTGTGTGTGTGTGTGTGTGTGAGAGAGAGAGAGAGAGAGAGAGAGAGAGAGAGAGAGAGAGAGAATGAATTAAGGTGGCTTGCATGAGCATGGGTTTGGGGAACATGGGCAATTTATCAGTGGCTGCATTATTAAACGAAGTGACATCCTATCACCCTATCACTCAGTAGCCACAAACTATCAACAGTTGCTCAGGGAGGGGTGGAAGCTCATAAGACCCTCACGCTTCTATGATGAGATGTTGAAGAGCCCAGCGATGTGTAGGTTTCATGCAGGCAACCACAGCCACAGTCAGTTCACAGGTGTGATAACAATGTCATATCCAGAAGGTGTCTTTTTATGGCACACCTTTTTATGGGTCTTAAGTGATTTTTGTACACTCTTCTGTAATGTTCCTTGAACCTTGGGTATAGAATCTTGAATGGCAACCCATTTTGGACTGAGTGTTTCACTATCGTTTATTCTCAGCACATTAAAAACTGAACAGTCTCTGCATTAACCACTGTCTGTCTATTGCCATAAGGAATTTCTCCAGTGAACATGTAGAGCAGCTGTAATCTGTGGCTATAAATACATGAATGAATTTAGAAGGCAATTTGACTACATACCTAATTAGCAAAACAAGCTCCTGACCAGGTTCATAGTAGAAGGCATGAGTCCTCCCTGTGGAGCTGCTCTCAAATCTAAGCAAAAAGCCACTGGTGACCCCCATAACGTTCATGTCACTGTTGTTCCAGTGAGCATATCTTGCCCAAAGAGTCATCATTGTATTTCATAGAGTCCACATCTGGGTAAGACTGTTGATGACTTGTCTTTCCCAGCAGCCTGCATAACACCTTCTGGTACTATGAGAGCTAGCCAGTGGGGAAAAAGCTTCCAACTCAATTCCAGCTTGAGTTTTCCTTATCCTGCAACCAAAATGTATGATGTCTTCAGCAATAACCACCCATTTCTTAACATGAATCAAATTATGAAGGGGCCTTTATGAAATACTTAGCTTATGATAACTTGTCAAATGATTTATCTACGGATAAAATAATTAAATTTTGTCCTTCATTTTCTTTCTTTTTTGTGGGGGTGGGGTGGGACATATTCAATATTCCCATTTGATCACTTTTTGGTACAACCCTGGTATTTTGATATATGTTACAATCCATCTTAATGTTACAGTGAAAGGAACAGTGATCATCTTCAATGGAATTGATTTTGTTACCTGTCCTCAAGTATATATTGAGGTTGGGACAAGAGAGCACTGTCAGCTAATCAACTTTAAAGCAATTTTAGTTATGAAAGTAGAACCCCCTCCTCCATTTTTAGAAGGAGAAACATTATGTCTATGTTCAAAAGCATTGTGTAGGTACCTTTATATGTTTTATAAACCTACAGTAAATAGCTCTGCATGTTGTTAAAAGATATTTGCCACAGATCTTTCTGTTCTTGGCATATATTCTACAGTAACAGAGGTTGGACTTTTATTTTCAGAAGAAAAATGATCAGTATGTAGTTTGTTTTTTATAGGCCTCTTTTCTTCTATGGAGCATGGAATTTTGGCTTTAGTAAACCTCAGATGCAGTGGAATTGAGAATGTATGAATATCAGAATATTTATAAAACATTATTGCTCCTTATATTTGCCATTTATATTGTGGCACTCTTTTCTTTTCCAAGACTAAGATTTCCAGATGTGAAACTCCATTCTGGTTTCTAGGCTTTCCTTGTACTTATCTCAGGAATCCTAAGTATCTGCTTTAGTTACACAGCTCTCCATATCTTGGCTTGAGACTACAGAGATGTGATCTCTCCTGTTCCGTGTTCTTCACTGAAAGAGTTGGGTTTTAAGACCCTTGTACTCTAAGAATTTATTAAAGACTAGGAGGGAGTTTGTTTATGTAGGTCATCTCTATCTATCCTTACATTAGCACCCAAAGCTGATAAAATTTTAGTACATTAATTCTTTATTTTATACTAACAATAGTAAATGAATGGAAAAAATAAGCCTGGTATACATGAATATGAATAATTTTTTATGAACAATGTACTTTTCATAAATGTCCATCAGTGTGATATTTCTTTTTCACTCACCTCTTAAATATTGAGCTAAAAGGAACAGAGGCTTGCTATCTTGTAGTTAAAATATATAAAGAAAATATGGTCTTCTGCCCTAGTTATGTTTCTATTAAGATGTGATAAAACACCACAACCAAAAGCAACTTGGGTAAGAAAGGGTTTATTTGGGTCACATGTCTCAATCTCAGTTCATCATTGAGAGAAGACCAGGCAGCAGGAATTCAAGCAGAGCAAGAACTGTAGTAGAGATCTGGGAGGGGTGCTGCTTATTGGCTCATTCCCCATGGCCTGCTAAGCCCACTTTCATACACAACCAATGATCACTAGCCCAAGGGGTAGTACCTGTCTCAGTGGGCCATCAATCATTAGTTAAGGCCAATCTAATGGATGGCATTTTCTCAACTGAGGTTTCTGTTCCTCGATGACTCTAACTTGTGTCAATTTGAACAAAAACTAACCAGGACATGTCCTAAATGTGTTACAGTTGAAAGAGAAAGTGATATTTTAATAACTTTTTATATGATTATACATTAAAATTTAGCAATGTTATCATTTTCATCTATTTAAAATGTGGAAAGTAAAACCATATGAAATATTTTTGTACTTTGTTACAACAAGAATCCATGTTACACTTGCAGCACACTAGGAAGTCTTGTGTGAGTGTTTGACTGTGTGGTTTCTGCACTGGTTGGTAGGAAAATCCTATTCCTAGAGTTATGATATGTTGCAGCACAGACATTATATATTTTACACCAGAATTGTTTAGCATGAGAGGCTATCAACCTCACAGTGGACACAAATATTCCAAAGTTCTGAATTTTTTGTTTAAAAGCTTTAATTTCATCATTGGTAACAAATCCCATCATTTCTCCTCATGAAATAGATGGGTTTATTTTGTTCTTTCTCAGAGAATATATTTACAGATACATATGAGTAACTATAAAAAAAATCACCCCTCCAGAAAATACCATTGAGTTTATTTTGTGGAGCCTGCCCGTAAGCATGGTTTGCATACCCAGTGAGTCTATGTTGGAGAAAGCATATTTCATTTGCAAGCAGTGGTCAATTAAAGATGTCACCTGGGTTAGGGATTGGGGTTTGTGTCTGCTTGCCCTCTCAGCACTGGGACCCCATCTGGCTTAGCCCCATGCAGGTGCCGTTCATGCTGCCATAGTCTCTGAGATTTCATATGTGCATCAGTTCTCCTGCATCTACAAGACCTTGTTTCTTTGATGTCTTCTATCGTCCAGCTATTTAGAATCTTTCTGGCTCCTCTTCAACAAAGTTCTGAGCCCTGAGAGGTGAGGTTTGATTGAGAGACTCCATTTAGGAGTGAGCATTCCAAGACCTCTTAACTCTCTGCACATTGCTGTGGTCTCTGTATTTCCATCTGCTGCTGGAGGAAGCTTCTCTGATGATGGCTGAGCAAGACACTGATCTATGAGTGTAGCAGAATGTTGTTAGTCATTTTTCTTGCTGAGTTCTGTTATCAGACCAGTAGTATTTGGTTCTCCTCCAGGTCCATGTTACTGTGTCTTAAATATATATATTTGAATAATCTATTTTTTTTTACCTTTATTGAGAGAACAAACACAATATTCATTATTTCTTCCACTAGGGGGTGCAAGAGTGCTAACTTGTTAAACACATAATGATCTATAAGTGGGTAGGGTTTGGTTATAATTGTAGTTTGATTTATAATTATACACCAGCAAATGGTATGTGAGATATTCTGAAAAACTCTTCAGTTATTATTCCTGGCCGTGAAGATGCCAAGCAGTCTTTCCCCTGAAATCTGGGAAGGAGATTTCTTCCCTAACCATGAAAAATAAATGTGGCTGGCAGTTGAGGTACCAATCATGTGATATGAATTGGCAAAACTGTGATCTAAGTCACAGAGATTATGTTTTTGTATTGCCTTTCTTAAATTCACCGCAATTTGAACAAATTAATTTGACCTGTTAAGATCTCTTTGAGGATTTGGCATTTGAAGAACTGATATTCCCTGTGACATTGGCAAAACTTTTATGGTATAAGGCATTTTGTCTTTAGATAATGATTTCATAAACTCTTGCTTATTCCATATCTATCGTTTCAGTATGGAGAGACATGAGGAGAGCCCCCCTTAATATAAGTGATTCACCAAGATCCTCATATGCATACATGTGTTCCATGGGGATAATTTTTAGTAAAGTTATGAAATACCTTATAAAAGCAAAGGTTGGGAACTCTAAAACCATTGCATACTTATACCTTTATTGGGCAGGAATTGGGGACATTATAAGTTATTGTTCTTAAGTGTCCCAAGTTTCATAGGTGCAGTATTAATGACAGGGCACAAAGGCAGGAGGTACCTATGAGTTTGCATCTGCAGACTTAGCAGTTAGTCATTGGGTCTGAAGAGGCTGCAGTGGCTACAGATGACTCCGCTAGTTTAGGTGGTTGTGGAAAATGGAAGAGAGAATCAAGATTTATTGAAGGGGGTTTTGCCGGAGAGAGAGATGGAAACAAAATAAAATACAACTTTGAACCATTGGTTGAGAACCTGCAGTGTGACGGGGACATTAAAATGCTGCCATCATTCATTAACAAATGAGGAAGCAGCTTTGGAGAAGTCATGTGTCCTATGTGTGACCACAAACTTGGAACTGGTTGGAATTAGAATTCAAACTTATCTCTCTGAGCTAAAGGCACACCCTTTTCTATGACAGATAGAATTCTCACAAGGGTATGTGTACACAGAGAATAGAAGACAGTTGTGGTAGAATTTGGGCAAAACATTAAATTATATAAATTAAATCCTTCAGAGATGAAAAGAAGAAGCCACTGGAGAGATGGGAGAACTAAAATAAAATTGCAACCAAGGAAGAGAAAATTTGCCCCCTTAGACTCTTTTTTTTTTAACTGATGCACAAACAAAACAAAACTAAACATGGACCCAAGTGATGTTTTGATATATGTGTGTATAATGTTATGTTCAAATTAGTGTAAGCCTGTCTATGTCCTCCAGTACTAATTATTTTTATAAGAGGTGTCTCAATCTTTCTAACCTTGTGAAATGTATGGCAATAGATATCTGGAACTGCCCTGTTTTGCAATAGCACATAGAACTTCTTTGTCATGTCCCTTACTTAGTAGGCAGTGATCAACTTTTCTTGTCCCTTATCTCTCCACTATCCCTGTTCTCATCACTGTCAGAATTAAATTTGACTCCTCACAGTTGTTGAAAGGAATTGCTGAGAGCAGCCTCCAGCCCACCTTCCTCACCTGGTTTGGCTATATGCTCTTCCCCAACCTGGTTAGCCATGTCTCTCCCTGACTTGGTTTGGCTATACCTTCTTCCCCAACCTGGTTGGCTATGTTTACCCACATTGGCCTATTTATTCCTTTTGGAATCACCTAACTTATTTTTTTTTCTTCTAGCTGTTCCCCTTGCTAACTTTTTCTTGGACATGGTTGGCTCCTTTTGGGCCTTCGGGCCTTTTCTTCAAGTAGTGCATAGGTAGAAAACACCCTAGGGGACCACTCTTATATCTTCTGGAATCGGATGATGACTTCAGAATTGTTACTGTAAGTGACATAGACATTTGTTTACATTTCCTTCTGAGTGAGAGTGTAGACATCTTGAGGGCCAGTGCTTTTCTTTCTGATATGCATGCCTCACCTCCTGGGCACCTCTGTGGAGTGCTTGGCATGCCTTGAAAGCCCCATGCTTCGAGGACACTGATGAGACTTCCTGTGAGCATGGCTCCTTGATGACTCTTGGTCAGACACCATTTAAATACACACCCCCCAAAAAATCCAAGGATAAAGGTTACACAGTTTAAACTCTAATAAGTGGTGAGACTTCCTTTCTCAGCTGGCTCAGGGGATCCTGGTTTGTCATTCATTGAGCCTCTTTTTGGTTTTGTACAGTTGTGGGAATCCGCATCTCACAAACTGTCAGGTTGTTACAATTTTTACTCTCCGTCGCTGCCAACAATTTAGATTTAATTAGTTGCTGGATCCTTGCTGATAACCCAGTGTCCTCCTTTCCCTCCTATCCCTAGCACATTGCCCAGCATCCACTTTACAAATGTAAATGTCCGATATTGTTACTGGTGATTTATATTTTGCAGTTAAAATGTGGGCATTTTCATTAAATGTTTTTAGTTTTTATAGGTTTCATCCCTCCCACATGCCCACAAATTTCAACCCTTAAGAGACGTTTGGTTGCTGAGAGACTAGGAGAGAAATGAGGGAGTGACAAGGGCTATACTGAATTTAAAGTTTAAATGCCAGGTTGGAGGAACATAGGGAACCTGTAAGCGTTTTTGACCCCTACAACTCCTCTGTATTTGGGTGGGGGTGAGGGTGGGGCTGTGGCAGGGGCAGGGACAGGCTCTCCAGCCCAATGTCTCCCTGTACTCTAGCTTTGCTTTGATAAAGCAGGCAGTGTTCAGTGCAGCTCCCAGCGTTTTGGTTTGGGGATTGAGAGAGTGGGCTACAGGTAGCTGTGACGCAGGTTTGTGCAGTCACTGAGCCACACACACCTTAAGCCAACAGAACTAGTGAAAGGCTGTAGTGTGTGACTGGAGTCTGCGCTGTTTAGATGGGACAGCACCTCAGTAAGAAAAGCACATTTATACCAAGTCCTTAAGAAGTTTAGACTGGAGGGCTGTCTCCAGAAACTGGCCCCTCCTTGCGCCAAGACCCACTTGTTTGTCTTGGCTGACTGGCTGTGTCTGCTTGGCCAGTGCAAATGCCTGGATGTTAAATTGATGAAACACAGGGCCGTTGATACTTCTCAGTGAGGCTTCTATTTGGTTAATGGCAGGGTTGCTCTCTTTGCTGCTAGCCACCTGTAAGTGGTCAAGTAGAAAAACCCAACTGCAGAGATGTGGAAGAGGAAATTTTTCTTCAAAACAACAACAAACCCCCCTTACAAATGTGCCATTTATATTTGCCCTATTTTAATATCCAAAATAGGTTTAAAAACACTAAAGAAGATGGTAAATAAAATCACCTTAGCCCTACCTAAACAGAATTTGAGTAGCTTAATATTGAGGGGTGAGAGACTGACACTTCTAATAGGGCTAGAGATTTAAGGAGCTGTGCAGAATTCATTAGAACAACGAATGGTTACGAGAAAGGATTTTCTTCCGGGAGATTGTGACTGTTTCTGCTCAGCGTAAATATCAAACTACAGATAACCTGGTGAAGATGTAAGGTTTGGTTTGTGTATGTTTGTGCATTAGGAAGCTACACATAGCATCACTCCTGTGAAAGGGACTTGTGTTTGGTGGCATGGGGTCACACTTCAGGAGGATGTCACTCAACCTGTAGGACTCCATGTGGTTTCAGTAGCCATGGACTTTTCCTAAACTTCTTAGAGCCATCAGCACAGAGGGGCATAAAACACAAATAGAATTTTTAATTCTGATTTTTCGGAAGGGATTTAGGGCATTGCTTAAGTTCTTACAGGTGTTGATAGTCCGTGGCTTCATCAATTACCCATTACATTCAGCCATCTGATCAGTGATACCAACAGCCTGCCCTTCCCTCCTCACTCTCTGGATGGCTCATTGCTTTATTGTCTTCATTCAACAGTTGTAATGATCTGAATTAGGTATCTATTTTATGTTATAAGCATTCTTCCCACCAGCTTGGTCCCAGAGCCACATCAGCCCCAAATAAACACGCAGACACTATATAATTTATGTAACTGTTGGCCGCTGGTTAGGGCTTCTTATTGGCTCTATGTATTGCCAAGAGGTTGTGACTTACATAGTGTAATGCCCAGCATGGTGTTACTCCTTCTACAGTCTACATGGTGACTGACTGTGCCTACACCTCCCAGAATCCTCTTCATCTTCTAGACCCACCTATCTTGCTTCCCTATTGGCCAACAGTGCTTTATTCCTCAACCAATAGGGGAAACATATGTACAAAAGACATTCCCATCAATTTTATACTTTTTCAATGGCAATGTGAATATTCAAGGGGAGAGATAGATTTTTTTCTCCCTTGTCTGTTTAATCCTTGGTTCCAAGAAGAGTATCTGGGATATAATAGGTGCTTATCAAAATGATTGAATGACTTTCATAAATAATGAATGGAACAATGAAAGATAAAGGTAGTGGAAGATGCATTGATTGATTACTTCTAAGCTAGTAGTATTTACTGTACAGCTTGGTAAAGTAGGAAAATCCTTCAGCTTTGTCCTGTTGTATATTTGTTGGTGCTTTCAAAAAAATATGAACACTGAGTTTCCTGAAGCAAGCCAATCATTGATACCAAGTATATGGAACCATGAAATTAGTCACAGATCAGGGAACATGGAAAAATTCCACCACAGGTTGGATAGGAATTGAACAGAGAAATTAGATTTGTTTTAATAAAAGTATAGGGTATTGAGTGGGCAATTTTACCATTGTCCCCTAAAACTATGATTTGAGTCTTGCCCCAAGTCAACATCATATAAAAAGAAATATAAGCACAGAAAGAATCAATATAGTTCATTATAGGGTGCTTACTGGTCTATTACCATCCATCTTAAA
The DNA here is from genome assembly GCF_943737965.1 of Phodopus roborovskii. Classification (NCBI taxonomy): domain Eukaryota; kingdom Metazoa; phylum Chordata; class Mammalia; order Rodentia; family Cricetidae; genus Phodopus; species Phodopus roborovskii. The sequence continues at coordinate 14,013,152 of NW_026126525.1, forward strand.
TTGACAGGTCATGTATTTTATGTATTTTAAATTTTTATTTATTTGTTTTGCATGTAATATGTGAGTTCAGGTGTGCATGCAAAGTGAAGGACACTACTTTGGGGAGTCAGTCCTTGCCTTTCACATTATTGAGGCAAGATCTCTCTTATTTCTGCTGCAGCCCAGGGTACCCCATATTAGCTGGCCCCCCAGATCTCTGGCTGATTTTCCTGTCTCTGTCTCCTATCTTGCCTTAGGGGTGCTGAGACTGTGGGCTATGCTCCACTGCATCTGTCTTTATATATGGGTTCAGGGATGAAACACAGACCATTGCACCAGGCTTATACAGCAAGAGGATTTACTCACTGAGCCAATACACTGACTCTACAGTGTTCTTGATGGCTGGGTTTTGGTAAGGCAGACATACAAGTTTAGATCCTTCATGCCCCAATTTCAATATGTTTCCCCAGAGCATGCTCTCTTCTCTAATGAGAAGGCTCACCCTTTATTTAACACCTCGGGTAACTAAAATAATATTCATGCTTCTCCAAGACAGTTTGACAGGTGTATGATGGTATCTAAGAGTTGTTTTGATTTATATTTCCCTGATGTAAATGTCAAACATTTACTAAGGATGTTGGCTAAGGATGTTGAACATCTCCTTACTTTGAACATTTTTTTTTAATCCTGGAGATTATGGGCAGGGCTTTAGTTTATCTTAGAAAAGTTTAGAACAGAATGTGATAAATCATGTCAGAAAACTGTTTCTTTTTTCAACTTCATAATTGAGTCATACAATAAACCATGGTGCTAGTTCATATTTGTTAAAACATTGCAATAGCAGAGTCAGATTACTTGATAAATAAGAGGTTTCTTATGGCCCTTGGTTCTGGAGTTGTAAACTTGAGGGGTACAGGTGGTGGTGGCTCTCTTGTCACAATGGCTTTTCTCTTGTTCCTTTTCTGTGTTTTGATTGTGCTATGTATCGATGAGCTCAGCTTTCATACAGGGTAGACTGGGCTTCCTTCCTTCCTTCCAACTGAAAATCATTGTTTTTCATACAAAATATCTGGTGGTTTTGGTTTCCCCTCCCCCAACTCCTGAATCCTCTTTACCTCCTCACCCACCAAACCCATACCCTTTGTTTTCCTATTTAATTAGGATACAAACAGGCATCAAAAATAATAAGAGAGAGAGAAAAAAAACAGAATAGGGTAAGGCAAACAGAAAAAAAAAAAAAAACAAGAAAAGCAAATAGACACAGACACACACGTATTTTCACACACACCAAATAACAACAAAAAACCCCCATAAACACAAAGCCAGTAATCATAATATATACACAAAGGACTTATTGGTGGAAAACTCCCTAACAAAGCATTATGAGACACAGAAATTCCCAAAATGCCATTGAATTTGTTTGGTGTTGGTCATCTACTTCTGGATATAGAAGAATGCCCTTAAGACTTGTTTGTGTGTCCAGTGAGATTCCATTGGAGAAAGATAATATTTTCTTGTGAGGGTTTACCAGTTGGAGATAGCTTCTGTGATAGGGATGGAGGCTGTGTCCTCTGATCTCAGTGCTGGGATACCATCTGGTTTAGATCTACGCATACCCTGTGCATGCTACCCCGTCTCTGTGAGTCCATATGTGCATCAGTCTTGCTGTGTTTAGAAGCCTTGTTTCCTTGATGTCCTCCATCCTCTTGGTGTCTTTCCACCTTATTTTATGCAGGGTTCCCTGCATAAAGGAAAGGATTTGATGGAGATATCCCATTTAGGACTGAGTGCTCCAAGCTGTCTCAGTCTCTGTACATTGTTCAGTTGTGGGTCTCTATATTTGTTCCTATGTATTACTACAGGAGGCAGCTTCTCTGATAGTGGCTGAGCAAGACACTGATCTTTGAGTATAGCAGAATGTCATTAAGAGTCATTTTATTGCTGTGTTCCATCAGCAGATCAGTCATATTTGGTTTTCCCCTCAGTCTCTGGCCTATTTATTCTCAGGTTCTTGGGCCCAGAAACAGTGTTGGGTATGGATCCCATCTCATGGAGTGGGCCTTAAGTCTAATTAACTATTGGTTGATTACTCCCGCAAGCTTTGTATCATTATTGCATTAGTGCAATTTGCAAGCACATTACCATTGTAAATCAAAGGGTTTATAGTTTAGTTGGTATTTATCTTTCTGCTCTGACAGCATACAAATACCTACCTTCTAGTACAAAGAACACTAGTCAGCAGGGATGAGATATCTGGGTAGATACCATACCAGCTCCACTTCTCTGTGTTCTGTTAGTTGCATAGGTGTTGTCTTTAGCAGTAGGGCCTTACCATGAGTTTTAGGAGAGCAACCAATAGCCTTGGCAATAGTCTATGTTGTTTGAGTACCTCTTTGGCCAACAGCTCAATGAGTAAATGTAACCTATTCCTGCACTAGAGGTTTCATTTGGTGGACAAGAGATGCCCAGTTGGGCCTCCACCTCTCCCGTTATTTGAAAATTCCATCTAGATCACCTTCATATGTGTCTATGCTTTGGGAAGCTTCTACTATTAGGTTTCCATACAATCCCTCAATGGTGCTTCATTTTGGCTGCCCCCCCTTGTTTGTTCCGTATTGTTTTCTTATTCGCCCTGCTTGACCATCCAGTGCCAGTCCTCTGCCCCTGCACCATGCATCCATAGCTATCTATTCCTAGGGAGATCCATCCTGCCCTCCTAATCCCTTGCTCTATACCTAAATTCTATGGTTGTATGGATGTAGCCTGCTTATTTTGAAGTCTCAACAGCTAATATCCATTTATAAGTGAACACATAACATATTTGTCTCTTTGGGGCAGGGTTAGTGGGTGTCTTTGTTAAGCTTTCTGTTGTTGCACTTTGTCCAAATAATGGTGTCATTTGATATATAGAAACTTCTCACTTTCACTAGGTCCTAATTATTAATTATTGGTCTCAGTGCCTGTGTTATCAGTCTTCTGTTGAGAAAGTCTTTTCCTGTGCCAATGAGTTCAAGGCTATTCCCCACTTTTCTCTTCTGTCAGGTTCAGTGTTCTTGAATTAAATTCTGCCCTCTTAACCCATCACAGTGGTGGTTAAATTTCAGTATGTGAAATCCTTACTCCTCAGCCCAACCACAGCAGTCATCATTCACATTACCATTGATTCAGACTTCTTCAAAGAAAACCAACCTCAAAGTTAAAACACTTCCATTTCCAAATCTTGACCATCTACATGTATTTAGCCACTTACATTCTTGAATACACAGGCATGTTACATATCTGAGCATTAACAGGGATGCTAGATACCAGAGTATTCACCTCTTTTTTTTTTTTTTGTTTTTTGTTTTTTTTTTTTTTTGTTTTTGTTTTTGTTTTTGTTTTTGTCCTGTGTTTGGATCTAAGCATTGTTGAATTTTTTCCTTGTTTTTAAGCAAGAAGGCCACAGGCATTACAATTTTGTCTTAATTAACTTCATTGTCTTTGTGTTGGTCGTCTGTGGCAAGCTACTTTAGAGAATCATGTCAGAGGAGGAAAGATTGGTCTGGAGTCACAGCAAATTCTCTTCTCCTCTGGGTTTGCTGAGTCCTTTGCTTTGGGCCTGTGGTTTGGTGGAGGGTGCTTCTTTCTCACCTTATGGGAGCCAGGAAGCAGAGAGGTGGAGAAGGAAAAGGCAGAACAACATATCCTGCTTCTTCCAACTACTAGGCCCTGCAGCTCCACTCTCCAACCTACCAGCGGTTCATTCAGCTATGAATCTGCCATTGAATTAGTTCACTGCTTACATCAGAGCACTCAGGGTCCATTTACTTCCCTAAAGCCACACCTGTGAACACTGCATTGGGGTTGCCAAATAACAACCCTGAGTCCTCATGGGGCATTTTATTCCTAGTTTACAATAATCTTTAATGTTCAGAGAGAAGGTGTATGTGGAAGTTTTTCAGTGACTTTCTTTTGTTTTATGAGCTTTATATCATTCCTCATTTGTTGTTTTGAAGCACAGAATAGAGTGAGTTCCATTTCAAAGCAGCACAAATAAAGATACAAACACAAATATTAATAACACATCAACACAAGATTTACCACTATTCTTCAGATACTGGCTTCAGGGAAGAATAGGAACCTCAAGGAGATGAACACTGGGAGATATTAGTAGTTTCTTGGGCAGGTACACACAGCCCTTTTAGAGGTGAAAGTACTTGGAGAAATCACTTGAGATGGTTCATGATGTAGTTATCATTTGACTACAGGGTTTAGCACATATAAAGCAGCTCATTCATGGATGTGACTCAGGGCAGTTATACTAAGTCCAGGAGTGCTGAAGTCAGGATTTCTGGGGCTAGAAACTTGTATATTTTTGCAGACCACATTCTAGAAGAATGGATGTAATATTATAAATAAAAAGTGGGTACAATAATAAATATTTAGCATGAGAAAATGACAAATTTGATTAAGCTGACAAATTTCACAGACAGCACAGACTCTGGAGTTATGTTTATTAAATGATAGCTTGACATAGTTCTACATGCTTTCTTCTACATTTTGGTTCTGATACTTTAAATGCTTCTTTTATTATAATTGATTTACAATATAATTTTATATAGAGAAAAGAAAGTTGGCATACTTTTCTTCTAGCATAGTTGATTAAGTTTTCTTATACTGGAACTTAAGAAACGTGTAGTCATCTTTCTTGCAGCATCATTTGTTGTTTGTAGTATTGCCACCTATTGGTTTGTACTTATTGCTGTGGTTTGGATGAATATCCCCAAAGTCTGCTTATTTAAAGGCTTAGTTCCTCACTCAAAGTTGTAGAACCGCTAAGAGGTAGACTTAGTAAGAGGTTTTCTGTCCTTGAGAGCAAGCCTCAGAAAGGCTGCTGGGACCCCAGCCCACTTTTTTCTGTCTTTGTTCTGGGGTGTTCTCTCTTCCATAATGCACTGTCTCATCATGTTAGCAAAGCAGTGTAACTAACTAACCATGGACAGAAACCTCCAAAGTTGTGAGCCAAAAACCAATGTATCTTTTAGGTGAGTCACTATTGCAGGTTGCAGGGTTTGTAACTGGTAATACTGATGACGACTTTCCTCCTTTGGTACCATGAATGCCAGTCAGTAGAAGTGAAACTTCTAGTTAAGCACCTGGTTGAGTTCTCCATGTCTAGCAAGATATATGTGTTGTCTTCAGCAATAAAGCCCTACATCAGTTTGTGGAGAAGGCTGTATTCCTTGGCATAGCCTGTGATGATTGAGGGTTTACATGGTGCCTCTTTGGTAATGACTCAGTAAGTTATAGACCATCCCTGGCACTGGAGGTTTTATTTGATGTCATCTAGTTGGGGCATTACATCACCTATTATTTAATTATTCCTTTTAGATTATATGCTAGCAGGTTTCCATGTGGGCCTCCTTCAAATGACCCTTAGCATTACATTAGTTGTCACTCCTCCTGTTCCTTTGACCTTTTCTTCCATCTGACTTCTTTCTAATCATCCTATTCTAGCTTTCCTTTGTCTCTCCATAACAATATGTTCGATTTCCCCCTCCTTGAGAGATCCTCTCCTCCTCCATAATCCCTTCCTAGGTACCTAACCTCTGGATATTCTGATTGTAGCACACAGAATGAAGTCATAAACAATAACCTCCATCTGTAGATGAGAGAAATCATACAATATTTTACCCTTTATGTCTGTGTTAAAATATATGGTCCTGCCAGTTAGAAATATGTACATTATGTACTCAGCATTGATACTCATGTTTTCTTCTCTTGTGTGTGTGCATGCTTGTACATGTAAGGGTGCACTGATATGTGTGTAGAGGCTCACATCAAGTTTCTTCCTCAGTTGCTTTCCTCAAATTGTTTTCTCATTCTTGTACATGTTCATGAAATCCTATTTTTACTCATCTTAATTAGACATATTCAAAATAGCATGTACTCATGTTTGCGGTTATATGAGCATGTTTGTATGTAAAATCATGCCCTCCTTTGAATGAACTGATGTAGTTAATATAGTCACAAGGACAGAATCTATCTGGCATTTCCCTTCTCTCCAATGTTAACTGGGGAGTTGTCTGTCTGGGGCAAGGCTGAGGAGTCACCCCTGCTGTGATACAGGTATCATTTCAGATTCTAGCCCTGGCTTTCCAGAAATAGTTGCAGAGAATTGCTCCAGATACCTCCCAGTTCCTGGTAGTAACACAGTCTATGTGCTGTTAAAAATGGGTAATATTTACTGAAAATTGATGGTGCAATGCTCCTTTTTAAACATTTTAAAGTTATCAACACAAACAAGTCACCTAAAAACCCATCTAGTGTGTCTTATCATCCCTCTTCAACAGATAAGGAAACTGAGGCACAAAAACTTAAAAAAAATAAACAGAGGCAAAAACTACTTAAACATTTTATTCTGTATAACACAGGTAGAATGAGATGGAGATAAAAATTTAATCCAGGGAGCCTAGCCTGGAATCTCTGTTTATCACTGTCTCTAACAAAAGCTTTTAAAATTAATTTATTTGATTGCATAATTATCTCTTAGAGACTAGTAAAAAATATAGTGTCATGGTTCCTGATGAGCCTCAGGACTGGCAATTGTTGATTATCTTTCCCCTTAATTGTTATAAAGTTGTCTTGAAGCATGGACAAGGGAGAAGGCAAAATAGAGCACAGCTAGAAAAATAAATGTCCATCAGATGAGCTTAAAGCATCAAAGCAGGGATGACCAGGCTGCTTGGGTTCAAATCTCAGCTCTGTCCATGCCAGGGTCAAAAGTTTCTATCTGATCATAAGCATCACTGAATGCTCTTCATTTGAAACCTGACTGTTAGTTGGGGTTGGTTGCTGCAGTAGTTTCCAAAGGCTGGTCCACATTGCCAATGCAATTAAGTCACCTGGACAGGCAGTGGCAGCATAAGCAGATGGTTGCATCTAGAAGCAAAACGTTGTATATCAGCCAAGGATCTAGTTTACACTTTCCTGGGACACTTGGAATGCTTTTTTTTTTTTTTTATGAGAAAGAAAAATAGTTTTATGAAACACTACTGTATGCTTTATGACTTTTTCACATTTAATAGTGGTGGCTGTTAAAATACACTACTGTATTTATTACATTAATGAAGAATAAACATATATATATTATATAGCACAATTTTGTCATAATGTGTATCACGGATTGTAAAACTTATACCTGGTTAATGCTTTTTATGATTTTGCAATTCTTGTTCTTGTTACTTTCCATAATTATACTTTAAAGATGCTGTTTAATTGTTTAAAATTTCCCACTGTGCCTCATTTATGTATGAGCACAATGGGTAAATTATATTTCCTTCATCTGCATAGTTTATAATGGACTTTTGAAAAGCCTTATTCATTACATACTGGGACTTGGCTTTGGGTATGTTCCTTCAAATTGTAGAAAAACGTTTTGGACCGCTTACTATAACAAACTCTCTTTTTCCCCTTCTAGTGTCATTCTTCTTCTGTGTCTGTAGTTACAAAGTTCTGGGCCTGAAAATGTTCTGTTTACGTCATGAAGTAGTGCTGGCCCTATTTCTAAGTGTGCTGGCATTGGACCAGTGCTAGCTTTTCCACTGTGCCTCCACGCCTATCTTTTGAAATTTAGCTTTCACATGCTTTCTTTGATTGCTAATCTATTACACTCATGGTTTGCTACCATTTTGGAGTCTGCTAGTAATAAATGGCCTCAGATGTTATTGAGAAATCTGTCTGTTTCTTTTTTCCATGACCCCCCTCCCACCCTGCCCCATCTGCTCTGAGTAGCTCAGACTCACTCTGGCCAGGCATTTACTTTGCACTAGGTATTTTGTGACTTCAGGAATTTTAATTCTAGCCAGGATTGGGTCAGATTTGATCCTCTCCAGTTGTGGACACCTGGCCAACTTCTCTGGCTAGTGAGAGGCTTTGACCCTCCCAAAGGATTGGAGATTATTCCAGAGCAGGTTATGTGACCCTTTCTTTTGCCTCCAGCCCATTTCTACAAGCAAATAAGTGCAGTTGTGGTGAGGCTGAGGATTTCTCATGAGCACCTTGTCTCATTCATTCTCTCTTTCCCCTTTACTCTATCCTCCCTTCTTTAACCTCCTCATCTGAATCCTTAGTCCCTTTTCCTTCCTTTCCTACATCTCCTTCCTTCCAGTTGTCCCCTTCCATTTTCTTCCTCCCATTCTTCCTCCTCCTCTCCCTTCTTTCTCTGGAGTAGCAATGGGTAGGACCATTTACACACTGCTATTTATCTGTCTGCTTTTATCTGTTGGAACCATTACCAAGGGTTTTCTAGCAGAGCCTGCCCAGCCTGAATGGGCCTGTCAAGTCAACTAGGAGAAGCCTCATCAATTCTGCATTTGCAACAGATCATTGACCATGGATTATAGTTTGCCACAGACATGTGGTATAATCACAGCAAGCCTTCTGAATATTTGTGGTATTGGTACTAGGGAAAGCCTAGGTAATCATTCTCTGAAACGAGACATTGATGGCTGCCTTTACACAGGCATGACAGAAATACTTGATTGTGATGGAGTAAGGACATGGTGATTTGAGAACAGTCATGTAGTGACTTCACAAAGGTTGTTGGTAACATTTCCCAGAAAAAAAAATGTACCAAGGAGCAGGGGAAGGATTCCAGTCTGCTTTTCTGGGTAGTTAGACTCCTATTGTAAAGATGACAGATGAGATTTCTAGATAGTAAACCAATAAACTGCCAAGAACAGCATACCATTGATAGGAGCTAAGTGACGTCCATAAATCAGGTTGATTTGATATGCAATGACTGACTCCTATTTGGGGTGCATGGCAAGGAAGAAATGATGTGGAGGTCAAGAGCTGAAGGTAAAGTGGCAGATGTGTGGAAATATAGGAGAATTTGAAGCAAAGTATTTTAGCCACCACAGGAAACCACTGAGAAGATGAGTGAGCATTGACGGACATGTTATACAAAATCAAGTACATTGGGAGAGGCCAAACCTGGATTGCAAGGCTGTGGGGTAATATTTGCCCAGGTAGAAATGGCCTAGGGGCCACCAGAGCCTTGCTGGCCTAAACCAGACTAAACCAGCTATCTGAAAATACAATAGTAACTATTGAGCCAACCTAGGTCTGCTGAGGCCTGCCCCAGCAACTGCTGCCATGCCAAGAGATAAGATGATCTGAACCAGTCTCCAGCTACCATGAAAAGACCCCGATGCCAGCACTGCAACTTTCCTTTCCCTTGGGCAAGTAGAGGTGTATAAGGCTTTACCCATCCTAAAACAAACTGAGCTTGCTACAGTCTCCCAGACTCTGACCATTGACTCTGTGTCTACTCACCACCTCCCCCAAGAGAAAGTTCAGTGGTCCAAACAGCAGTTCAAAGCAACCGAAGATGAGGCAGAATCTTTAACCACTGCATAGTGGAGCCCTGGAGGATTTCCAACAGATATCTGAGATTGCATGGTCTGCTTCATAAGGAGAACCAGTCTTGCTCAGAGAGACTAGAGGAAGGAGGGTCCTCTGAGGATGTCCTGGACTCCTAGCTGTGATGTGAAGCTGGATCTGTAGTCAGACTGCGGGAGGTGGAAACCGAGAGTGTTTAGAATGCTCTAGAGCAGATTGGCTGGACTTGTGCATGAACTCAACACTCCATGGAGTGACTGAGGACAAGGAAGCAGACGTTGTATCAACTCAGCACTTCAAGACATATATCTCACCGAACCCTAACTTAAATGTATTACAAGCTTAGTTTCTATATGTGCAAATCTCAAAACTGCTTACCAGTGCTCCTCCAAATCAGGCAAACAGGATAGAAGGAAAGCAAGAGTGAAAACTAGGGTTATCTTAAGCAACTGGTATGAAACTATCTTATCTTTGCAAACTTAAGCAATAAATATAGATCCTGGCATGAGGATGACGGTGATAGTGCCCTCCTTGGAGCTTAGAAAGAACCTATACAAATATAAAGCCTTGAGTGACCTTCCCCTGGGAGGAGAGTGCAACCTTTTCCTTCATGACTTCTACTCATAGTTATTGAGCACATATCGTGAAAATATTAAAGAAAATTCCAGGTATAATTAATAAATGTTAAATGATATTTATGACATTGTATGGTTAGAACCATTCTATTTTATCATTTGTCTCCCCATGTCTAATTTAAGCAGTAAGCTTTACTGTGAGTATGTGTGTATAAGGACAAACACACATATGCTTATATAATTAAGTACTGTCTGTGGTTTCAGACGTTCACTGGGGGTCCTGGGAGCATACCCTGTGGGTAAGTGAGGGCCATGGTAAAGTAGATACATGGCAGATGAGATAGGAAGAGAGATAATAACAGAGAGGTCCACATTGAAGTTTCCATAAAATTATTTTAGTATAGAAAATAGGTCCAGAGTCTTTGGTGAAAATTTGTGTCTAAGAAGCAATGTGATGTTTTTGGCAGACACTAAGGTAGGATGTTCTGGCTGCCAAAGATAAGCAATTAAATTTTTCATGTATGATCTATGTGAAATGTCCCTCTATCTTCCATCTAGAAGCAAAGGTAATTACAATATTTGACACTACTCTTTGGCTCACCAATTTTGCCTTTCAACCCAATTGTGCTTCATCGAGTTAAACAATTTGCTGCAAAACACATTAATGAAAAAGATAGAGCTGGTTACCATGTAGTGGTCCTTTCTTTTTCACCCTCACTAGTTCTGAGCTCAAGAAAAACCTGAGAGTTCTCACATACACATCAGTAATGTAATTTTCTCATGTGGCATCGAGAGAATGCCCCAACGTACACATTGCTGTCATTGTCCGAAAGCTTTCTAACAACACTTGGAGCTGGCTGAAGCTCTGTTTAGAGAGTTAAGTAAATTTAGGTCGCAATTGTAACCTGTTGGGTAGTCAATACTAAACTGCATAAACATAGGTCAGAAAGGAAATGAGAGGAAGAACTGGGCTATTATGGACGGTATTGGCTCCTCCCACTTCCTCATATCACCTTCTTCAGCCTGCTCCTTTTGCTTGATCATGTTGCCCTTTGAAGAACAGCAAAGAAAAGCACTAGGCATTCTCAAATGCTGGTATTCATTTGGTAAAGTCTGGCTGGGGTGCGAGCCCAAGTCTGAACTGAAGTCTGTTCTTCTACTTAGACCTCGGAACATTTGTGTGTGTTGATGAGAGCAGACTGGGAGTAAAGACTATGAGAGGAATAGAAACTAACTCATGTTTAGAATGATTTTAGACTGAACTTACTTTCTTCACTATATTGTATGAGTCATGCAAAAGCTCTTTCACTTATGAAAATTACTGTTTGTTTCTTTTCTCGGTATTCAAAAACATCAACTGTAGGTTTTAAGTTTGAGTTGGCAAATTTGCTAAGGGGAAGGGAGGAGGCGATGGACATGTTTTCTTCATGTGTGATTCAGCCAAACTCGGGGAGAAATATACGGAATTTTAGATTAGCTAGTTCAATCTTATACCCAAAGAGCGAAGTCTCAGCCATAGATGGTTCGGAGACTGCATGGCTTACTGAGCAGTGTAGTGGTGGCAATCTTGTGAGTTTGTCTGGAACACAATGTTGGAGAACTACAGTTTTCTTAGCCTCACAGTAAGTAATTAAGCAGAGAGAGAGAGAGAGAGAGAGAGAGAGAGAGAGAGAGAGAGAGAGAGAGAGAGAGAGAGAATCAGCACAAGCTGCTTATACCTTTGCTGTTGTCCTCTGTTGGGGTTGGTACTTCTACCTCACACCAGTGATCATCCTGAGTTAGGGGAGGGGTTTGTCACCCCCTTTCCTTCCTTTCTGCTTTGACCTGCTTTGCCCAGCACTGTAGGCAAATCAGAGCAACATGGGATGCTCATGGAGATCTCTTGCCCTTTTCCAGGGATTATTTGAAGTGTAGACAGGTGATGGAATTCTAGAAGTAGGTTCTATAGTGGGTTCTCAACCTTCTAATGCCATAACCCCTTAATATAGGTGACTCCCAACCATAACATTATTTAATTGCTACTTCATAACTATTATGATCATAAATATATGCAGGGTATCTGATTTTTAACCCCCAAAGGGGTTGCAACCCGTAGGTTGCAAACTACTGCTTTATAGTGAAGTTGGGTTGAGGACACTTTCAAAGGCTTTTCCTGGGTTACAAAGATAAATGGGGAAACATCCCTTCTGCTCCTCCCCTTCTTTGTTTTACCCACCAGTACATGGGGGGTGCATTCTGCTAGTAGCTGGCTCCCAGATCAGAGGTGCTATGTTAGAGACATGAGAGGCAGCACTGGAATTCAGAGATGGAAGGTAGAATGATTGAAAATCCTGGGGTCCCTGAGGTCAAGTTGAACTGCTGAATCAGCCAGGTAGCTTCTAGCACATAACTTCCTGTTTAAGTCCTTTTACTTTGCTTTTCTGTTAACTTGGGGCTCAAAACTCTGTGGCACATATGTTTATATATTTTAGTTCACCTGACTCATCTGTCAATCAGTGATAGACACCAAAAGCATTGTTCCTGATGTCTTGCTAATAACATTTCAGTCTTGGTGCATCTTTTACATAGCAATCCTTGAAAATAGATGCATTAAAGCTGTATTCTATGTATATTCATTACTGAGGATGGTGTACTTTAGGTGTGAAGCAGGTGGAGAAGCCGCCATAGACTAACAATTTTTTGTTGGCTGCACTGGTTGGCTGAGATGCACTGCACTTAGTCTATGGTTCTGGACTCAGGAGAAGGGTTCTTTCCCCTGGGTCACCTTCTTTCCTATCCATTGAGATGTACACTTTACAAATGTAAGAAATACCCATTCCATGCTGTCTGTCTGTACCCTGGTGGGGAGTCATTTGCTGCAGTAAAACGATGTCTTAGTTAGGGAAAGTATTGCTGTGATGTAGCATCATGACCAAAAGTGACATGGGTAGGAAAGGGTTTATTTCACTCACCATCCATATAAAAGTGCAACATCAAAAGAAAAGAGGGGAGGAACTCAAGCATGACAGGAGCCTGGAGGTAGGAGCTGGCACAGAGGCCAAAGAGGGGTGCTGCTTATTGGTGTGTTCCTCATGGCTTTTCAGCCTATTTTCTTACAGAATCTAGGACCACCAGCCCAGGAATGACACCACTCATAATGGCCTGGGCCATCCCATATTAATCACTAATTGAGAAAATGCTGTATAGGCTTCCATACAGCCCAGTGTTAGGAGACATTTTTTTTTTTTAGCTGAGGCTCTATTGTCTCAGATGACTCTTGCCTGTGTCAAGTTGTCATAACCCTATCTATCCAGCACAGGTAGTATTTGTTTTTAGTGCCTTACAGAGGTGATAACTCAGATAATCTCCAAGTCATTGGTAGCTTTTAGTATTGTCCCCAAGTGTACAGCCATCACCCAAATCAACTTTGCAACATTTTCATCATCTCAGAAACCCATGTCCAGGAGCAGCACTTGCTCTTTCCTCTATCTCATCCTCTTTCTTCTGTTGTAGGAAACCACCCATTTGTTCTTGGTCTTTGGATTTGTCCAGGCTAGACATGTTGTGGAAATAGAATCTTACAGTGTGTGGTTGTTTGTAATGAGATGCTTTCAAGTAACCTGTTTTCAAGGTTGTTCTGTGTTGCATATGCCTTAGGTCTCCATTTCCATTAATTCATCATCTATCCATCTATCCTTCTTCATTGGAAGGGGATTTAGATTGTTTCCCATGTTGCCTGCCCAGCATTTTGTGGAATTGTGTCCCTGAGCTTCTTCAGCCTTGTGTAACATGTGGAGTCATACTAGGCTCTCTTTTTATTGGATTTAACATTCAGGGATATACGATTCTGTTAGCTGACCCTTTAGTTCTTTAAAATGTCTTTATATAGAATGCATGTGCTCATGTATGCTCACGTGTGTTCACGCACACACTTGAATGAAAGAAACCCAGAAATATGTCAGTGCAAATAAATCTTTAAATCTTAGTGTTTGAGAAATACACATGTGAATACATTGTCTTTTAAACAGATGGTGATTACAAATCCAGTTTCAGATTTAAGTTGGAAAAAGTCCTTGAGGTGTGTGATGATTATCTTCAGACACTCTGAAGGCCACTATGACAGCTTCCAACTTAGTGCTTATGATTTTGGAAGACGAGAGGAATACATTTTTATAATACTTAACTCACTGTGATACTTTGTAGTTCCTTAGTTCGCCACTGAGACTACCATGAAGGTAGCAGCAAATAGTTTACATTTGTTTAGAAATTGGAGAAGGAACTAAAGTGTGTGTGTGTGTGTGTGTGTGTGTGTGTGTGTGTGTGTTCTTTCTGGAAAAGGAGTCAGCACTTGCTCTGATTTTGCTCAGACACACATATAGGAACTTATTAGGAAGAACTTTCTGTTAGTGACTTCCATTGTCCCTCACTGTCTCTAGTACTGAGCTGGATTTTACCTTTACTACAAGGTATGGTGAAATACAAGCACAATTCATGAGATTGATGTTGGTTGTGATTCTATATATAGCTGACTTTGTTCAAAGGAACACTATAAGGGTCATGGGTCCCTGGTCTGCACCTCATTAGGCTTCAGCCTCTGTGTCAACTTGTGGCTCATAGGTCATTTTTGCATGACCACAAGTGACTGGTATCATAGTTCTCTGTTGTCAGGATATTGAGGAACTGTTGATGGAGTAAACAGTATAGGTTTAATGATGAATATGGATGAATGGGGTTCCTGGATTCTCATGCTTATCCATGTTTACTTTCTCTCTATGGATGTGTGTGTGTGTATTCTTTCTCTCTTTTCTATCCCTCCCTGTCTCTCTTTCCCTCTACATCTTTCTCTTCTTTCCTTTCTCTTTTTCCTTCCCTCCTCTCTTACTTTATTTAATGCTTTTGGGGTTTCACATTCCCACAAATGGAAATGGTCTCTGTGAAAATTATTTATTTAAAACATATTGTACATGAGTGTCTAACAGTGAAGCAACTATGAATAAGGACTTAACTACTGTATCATTCATGAAATATTGATTAAAATATTTACGAAATTCTGAAAATTATTTACAGTGGTGCCAAATGAAGGAAAAAAATACTATCAAGTGGATCATTGTGTAGCTGTAGATAGACATTGTTATCATTAAGAAGGAAGCATATTAGAAATGCACTCCCTGGCAGAACAGCTGGCACTCGATAGCTGTACAATAAGGTGTGTTATTGTTTGTTTGTTTGTTTTAATGAGTGAATGAAGCCACAAATAATACAATGCTATTGAAGGCCTTCAAGTGCCAACTACTCTGCTAGGGGCAGGTTCCTAATATCAATCTTCCTTCATTATCAAGCTTTCTTCCTAATGATAAAATAAATTTTATAGGTCATAAACAAAAGCATGAAGGGTCTAATTTTATAAATGGGCAAAATATTGAAACTAATATTTCACAAAGAAGATATGCAAAATGTTATTAAAACCATGAAACATGTTCCATTTATGTGATGGGCTACTGTTGAGCAATGAGAGGTGATCTATAACACAGGGTGTTAATGCTATCAAAGCAAGACCAGATAAAGAGTCTGCATATGCTATGGTTTGATTTACATGAAGTATAAAAATAGAGAAAATAATCTATGATACGATACTAGAAACTCAGCAAATAGTTGCCTGGTCAAGGGCAAAATAAACTGATTTGAGTGAAGATGTTAAAACTACTTGTGTGCTCTCACAATGTCTTTAGCATTGGCCATGCAAATATTTATAATTATGAAAATTCTCTTTTCTGAACTCTGAAGATATATGAATTCATTTCATATTAAATTTGAAATCTAAATTGGAAAAATTCCCTTCTCTTTGAGATTTCATGAAATTGTTTAGTTCTTGGTTGTCAATGAAGACAGTGCACATGTTCTACTCATGTGCATCCGTTCACATGGTGTAACTTTTTGGCTGCTCTGGGCTATATCTACTCTGCACTGTGAGAAGCAGACATAGGTCCAAAGGGGACATGTTTTAGTGTGCTCTCATGGGGAGTTTGCTTGGACTGATGCAGAAGGTGGGTTTGGGCATCTGCTGGAGGTACGTGCAGAAAGACATGCCAAGCCAACTTGTTGGAAGGATGACTTGGCAGGAACTTAGTGGTTTGGGACTTAGAGAGCATCACATGTAGAGCTCAGTTGTTCAGGTTGCATCTTTCAAAAAATAAATCCATGGCATTTTCAAAATGTTCAATGGCTTTCTTCAAGAATTTGACTGCTGTGGTGAAGAGTAAGATACAGTTTTGAGAAACTGCTGTTATGTGGGTGTGGTTTCTCTGCTATAAATCAGTCACTCAAAACACCATTTAGGGACTAAGACTATCAGATTTTGGTGTATAATTATAGGATGCAGATCTTTTTTCCCATTTGAAATATGTTTGAAAGACACCATGAAACTCAGCTTTCATTTGCTTGTTTTATTTCCTTCTGCATTATTGTCCCCTAATTATTCATTTATACAATAACAAGTGGCCTTTATCAAAATTGAGAAGCCTATAATATTTATAAAAGTATTTCACTGTACAACATTTTGCACTGTTTATTTGAAGTAGAAAAAAACTGTTCAATGTTAGTCTGTGTTCCGTTCACATTCACCAATGCCTTTTTTAGTGAATTTGTAGACAATTGGAGAATAAAACGGAAAACTGGGGAGATTGCTTAGTGGGTTAATCACCTACTGTGCCAGTATGAGCACCTAAGTTTTAGCCCAACACTCTCAGAAGGACCTAGATGATGCAACACGTGTCTGTAATCCCGAAGTAGAGGAGATGGAGACAGGAGGACCCATGGCACTTGTCAGCTAACGATCTAACAGAATTGATTGGTTCCAGGTGCAGTGAGAGACCTTGTCTCAAACAGTAGGTTAGATAACAATTGAGGATGACACCTGACAGAAACCTCTGTCCTGCATAACACAACATGCATGCATGCATGTGCACACACATTCAGGCACACACAGGCACACACAGGCCCACACAAGCACATGCGGGCACATGCAGGCACACATAGACATGTGCAGGCACATGTAGACATAAATGACACATGCAGGCACACATAGACATACATAGGCACATGCAGGCACACGCAGGCACACGCAGGCACACACACACATAAAAATATAGCTAAAACAGGAAAACTGCAACTTGAAAGCCACATTTTTTGGTAGGGATTATTGCTTTTGGAAATATATTTTAAGGTTTTGACAAACATTTTTGCAGAAAGTGGCTTATTTAAACAATATTACTATGCCAAGGTAAAGATCATGCTGGTAGCATAGCAACTGTAGGTACACATTTAATTTTGTGAGAAAGATGGTAAGAAAAAATGTTTTGAACTTGAAATGTCTGTCCATTGCCAACTCAATAATGTTGCTCATGTTACACAAAAGAAAACCATTGGTTAGAGTAGTGATTTCTTAATGCATTTTACTCTAAATTTGATATTTTTGATTTTAGGATTTATTAAGAGATCAGACTAGTTATTGTTGTTACACACAGATTCACATGTGTACACACATGTAACATTTAAGAAATAGTTTATCTCAAAGAAGGGAAAACTGTGGAAACAGATGACTGTGTTACTTGACTAATGACTTAGTCATACCTAGTTTCATTTAAAAGGAACTAAAGTGACAGAGAAACATGTGGTTTGGCACCTGAGTATCAGAAAGCAGAGTTAATATACTTTATTCAGTAAAATTTTGAATAACGTTGTTTTTCAGGAAACTAAATAGAGTTAGTTGTTGCACAAGACAATGAATTACTGTAAGAGTAAGCCTTTGATTGTACTTTGTGAAAAAAATACTTTATGAAATTTTGTGTATTACTTTTCTTTTTAAAATAATACGCTTCAACAGCTACTTATTGAGTTACATTGGCTTCACGCCAAGGTCCCAAACCACAAAACATTAAATATAGCTTAATTTTGACTTTGCCCAATATAACATCAAGCCTTTACTTTGGTTGCTTAGACGTGTGCTGCTGAGGTCCTGCTGATTTCAAACCAGTCTTTTGCTATTGAATATTCTGAAGCTCTTACACAGGCAAGGGTTAGGGCACCTTGAGATTTTTTGAAGGCATAAAATTTGTTGTCATTTGGGCTTTTAATCAGCTGATATTTTGATCATGATTTTAACACTGTGACTCTTAAAGTGGAATGCAGAAAGGGTCATCATTTCTTGTGGTTAACCTTGGGCTTTTATGAAGCTTTTGACATTCACAGCAGGCTAGTACTAGGCCAACCTGAGTAGTGGGCAATCCTCTGTTGCCAGGAAACTTTCAAGATCTATTTCCTTTAATGGTGGCATTGCTATTTCTACTGTTAGCATGCCAGAATTGTTAATATTAATGAATACTGAGATATTATATATCACTACCATGTGCTTGGGAAACTAGAAAGTATTCTGATTTTCTTCATTTCTCAGTTGCATTGTTGTTAATGATGTTAATAAAGAAGACACAGATCTTTAAAGAGTTGACCTCATGCTAGTATTACTCTTCTTGTCGTGGCTGGAAGGATTGGTTAATAGTGGGCCATTGTGGATTCCTGCTTGTGACCTTTGGAACTAGTGATATTGTGGATCATACAATCCTTTATGAAATCTTCTCCATTAGCTTATCAACCTACACATTTACTTGAGAGTAAATTGTAGTACAAATTACAAAATATTTTCAACCAAGGATTAAAAAAATCAAATGTGTTCATCCGATAGCTCGTGGGCCACATACATCCTAGGCTAGCAGCTAAGTATTGGAGCCCATCACGTGTGTGTGTTTAAAATGCAGTTGTTTTGTAAGTACATGTTTGGCATTTTAAAAATCAAGAAATATAATAAATATAAGTTATTTTTAAATATAATAAATATAAGTTATTTTGAAATGCAGTGAACTCCACTGTTAGTTGGCTCCACATTTTAATTGTGCTTGCTTGAGACACTTTATCTGTAACCCTCATGATGAATGAAAGCTCATGGACCTTTAATAATCACAGCCTCCAACAAAATTTTAAGTCCCTTAACCATATATGTTCCTATTTCAGAGCAGACAAAGTGGTGACCTGTTTTCCTCTTTGCACTCTCACGTTGGTAACAACTATCCTTTTGAAACCTGTTCAGTGAAAGTCACATTGGTTTTTTGTTTTGTTTTGTTTTCTTAGGTTTTATATTTTCTTGATGATTGGCTTGTTCGAAAGACCCCTATGTGTGTTGCTTAAGTGCTCTCTAGTGACCTTAAATGAGGAAATACACACATTACAAAAGGTCCACCCAGACCTAACTTAAAAGATTTGGCCTTTAAAATAAGCAGCGTTTAAATTTGTAAACTTAAACCAAGATCAGATATTGATGCATTGAAGCTGTTGTGACTTGAGTCTTGAGGAATCTTGCATTTCCCCCAGGAGCAATGTTTGGGCCTTCGCTTATGTTTTTTGGTGGCAACTTAAAGGACAGAATTGCCACAAATTATAAATATTAGCAATGCATTTCTTTAAAACAAGTTTGCTTATCTGTATTCACATGAGTTTTCAAGCTAAAATAAAATAGAATCCAGGGTTTTTTTCTCTCTTTTTTAGATATGAGAGCTCAGTATCGTTGCATGATAATCAGCATATATGAAAGACTATATTTAATGTGGTTGTACATGATTGACTTATTCCATCCCTATTTATTATAGCCCCATTTGCCCAAGTTTGAGAAATACTGTAGTAAATTGCATCGTTAAGACCTCAATTTAAACTCCCAGAAGAAACATACCATTTGACCCACATCTTGATACTAAGAGGTATATTTTGATGCAAATGTACAATAGTAACAGATTTTTGTTATGAAATAATTCTATATCTGTGTAACATTTTATCATCAATCAGCAAAGATACAGGAAAAATAAAAGGCATGGAACATGCCTCTAACCAATGTCCAGTAATTTACAGATAGTATTATTCCAAATAGCAGGGACTTTTGGTCTCCCATTTAATGTGCCAAGGCCAAGACTTTCTTTATAACAAAGTATAGTTGTTTTTGATAAATGTGAAGTTTTTCTTTTGATAAATGTCCTTTTCTCAGACTATTAGAATATTAGACAAAGGGACAGTACCAATATGAATGAACATATTATAACAGGAGATGTATTAATTGGCCTACACAATATGAGCTGGATAGTATAACAGTGACTTTGTATAAACCTGACTAAGAAGCTGGTTGCTACTCAGTCTATGAAGCTGGATTACTCAGTAATCCTAGTTGGGTACGGGAAGCTTGGAGGTTCCTTGGAGAGTCTGGGTTTTGGAGAAACTGGGTTTTGATGGCAGTAGGGGGATGGTGCAACAACAATGTATAGATGCACTCAAAATAGCATGAAACATAGATGGGTAAGCAAACAGTACTGATTTTCCCTGGGACCTAGTCCTTTTACTTGATTTCAGGCCCAAACAAGTTAAGGATCACTACTGACCATCATAGTAATTATAAACGTATCAAAATAAGACCATTAGTAAAAACTCAGTATATGATGTGTGTGCTACAGAGCAAGGGTGAATTAATGAGCAAAGGGGAAGAGTATTTAAAGTGTAATCCCAGCACTCAGGAGGTGGAGGCAGGCACATCTCTGAGTTTGAGGCCAGTCCAGACTGCAGGGCTGCAGTGGCTATACAGAGAATCCCCATGTTGAACTCCACACCCAACACACACACAATAAAATATTTTAAAACATTTATCATGAGTACTTGATAACAGACAATGCCTCTGCTTCTGAGTCCTGGCTGGGGGGCAAGCCTGGTCTCTGAATGGAACATGCATGCAGGGCATGGCTCTTGATCAGGGTTGTCAGTAATGATCAGGGTTGGCGTTGGTTAAAGCTTGACTGTTTCTTTCAGAAGAAGATCTTGAGAATATGAGGTAGCATGTTTGAGCACTGTATACTGGGCCTGGAATAGCCATTTGCAGTCTTGTAAGCAGATATGGGTTTCATTGAAGGAACAAGAACTGAGAGCCTTCCAACTTAGGAGCATGCTCATCCAGAGTAGAATTACTGGTGTCTGAGCGCTAACTTCATGAATTAGTTTTTCTAAAAGATAGTAATTATTACAAAATGATTTTCTGAAGTCTATGGGGAGCACTGCATGCAGTGCACCACTTTCTTTCAGTATGAACTCTCTACCCTGGCTATGGATAAAATATAAAAAGGAAAAAGTCTCGACCATCCCATTATTGATTCCTGGCACCACTAATAGCAAGCGAGAAAGGGCTAACAAGATGTCCAAGATCACTGCTAGTCCTGAAGTTCTGTCATCTTTATTAGTTGCTTTCAGCAATTAAGTATTATCATTGCTTAAGTTTTTAAAATCAGTTAACTTTTTTTATTTTTTCAGTTGCATGAGTGTATGTGTGTGTGTGTGTGTGTGTAGGGGTGGTTCAAGACAGGGTTTCTCCGAGTGGAGTCTGTCCTGGCACTCACTCTTGTAGACCACGCTGGTCTCAAACTCACAGAGATCTGCCTGCATCTGCCTCCAACGTGCTGGGATTAAAGTTGGGTGCCACCAGCGCCTTGGGTCCAATTTCTTAAGAATAAATATGGAAATTTAGGTCATGAATCTGTACCCAGACGAGAGTTCAGAGTGAATATACTTTTGAAGTCATTTGAAGAATTCTCACTGCAACTACATTGATCCCATGATGTGGGATTTCCCTGATCTGTGCAATAGCAAAAGGAAAATAGCAAGCTGGATGAGAAGTTCATCTGATCTAGAATGACTTCTTGTTCACAAATGGAACTTCTATACCGTCAGATATGACTCCTACTACTGTTTTAATGTTGACTGTCACCTAGCTGTTTTTCAAGGAGCAGTGACTATGGCCCTGATGTGTTTCCACAAGAACTAAAGAGTTCATCCCTAGGCTTAATAGTCTTTCATCATGAATATCTATGATTTATGAAGGCTTGGCATGGGTAATAAGAGTGGATATAGTACAGTATGACATGTATGAAAATGTCATAAGGACGCTCATTTGATATATTTAATATGTTAGTAAAGTTTTACAGTGGCCATATGCTTTGATATGTGTATATATCATATATCAAATAGTTTTTGAAGTAAAATTCTCGGTTATTTTGTATTTTAATCTCTCTTTGTTATTTGAAGAGTTAGAATGTGTAAAGCTTTGTGTTTCCTATGACAGTTGCTGAAAGACATTTTCCCACTACTTAAAAGTAGGATAATTATTCCAGCAGTAATGGTGCATGCTTTTAATCCCAGCACTCCAGAGGCAGAGGCAGGCGGATCTCTGTGATTTAGAGGCTAGTCTGGTCTGGTCTACAGAGTGATTTCTAGGACAGCCACAAAAACACAGAGAAACCTTGTCTTGAAAAAAAAAAAAACACAATTATTAATTTTTTTGAAACTTAATTTAAGACATCTTGAGTCATTCTATAAACTTAAATCTCTCAGAAACACATGAAATATTATGTATTTAGCAGATAGCTATTAATATTTAAATGCTACCCTGACTTTAATTCATAGATTCTACTTATTTACATTATCTTTAAGTTGTCACCTTCAAATTTGTTTTTATATTTTTTTGGGGTGGCAAAAGAGGCACACACGAGACAGTCACTCTACCACTGAGCTGTAGCCTGGCCCCAAATTTAGGAGCATATACATCTAAAATTCATTTTGATTGGCATATGATTTTTAAGCAGTTTTTCTCAAGCTGTAATTTTCAGACCACTACTGTTTGCAGCATTTGAAGTGCTGGTTAAAATTGCAGATGTCTGATGCCCAGCCCAGCCCAGCCCTTCTGAATCAGACTCTGGAGTTTGGAACATGGAAATGTCTCTGAGGTTGGAACCTAAATTCCTTGGCATGCTAACATTTGTGACCTACTTTAGGAGTTAATTATATTAGTCTTATAGTC
Source organism: Phodopus roborovskii (assembly GCF_943737965.1). Lineage (NCBI taxonomy): Eukaryota > Metazoa > Chordata > Mammalia > Rodentia > Cricetidae > Phodopus > Phodopus roborovskii. The sequence continues at coordinate 14,036,000 of NW_026126525.1, forward strand.
ATATTTCAGTTATTTATTATGGGAATAAGTGGATCTTGGGATATTGGCAGGGGGCAGTTTTTCAAACGCATGTCTTTCCTAGGATCTTTAATAGTGGAATATAATTTAAATAGCAGAGTAATTGAATTGGAAGCTATTTTTGCGATTACCTAGTCAAATCCTCATGATTTTTTTCAGATTATGAAACAGCCAAAAGGGGTTTAAATGACTTTGGAAGTCATATTTTGTAGAAAAACTGTGTCTATAATGCAATTTCTTGGTCAACGAAGCTACGGCTGCTGCACCCCTTCAATACACACATTGAAACAACCTCACTGTGTAGCCCTGGCATGTCTGGAATCTACTATGTAGAGCAGGATGACCTCAAACTCACAGAAATCCACCTGCCTCTGCCTCCTAAGTGCTAGAATTAATTTATGTGCCACCACATCTTGCCTCTAAATCCTGACAATGAGATATACTTATTGCAAGACACTAGGAAATGTTGATCATTTAATCACAATGGGCCTTGATGATTTGTTGAATTGGCCATATTAATAAAACTAATATGTTAGTCTTTAATAATCTAAATTAAGGTCTATTTTGGAATCTGCTTTGTTTTTAACGTTCTTAAAAACAGAGTTCCAGAAACTAACTTTTTGTAAAAAAAAAAAAAAAAAAAAAAAAGACATATGTTTTCTGAAGATGGTTTCTGTTCCATCTGGTACCGCAGCCGATTAGTCTGAAGTAAACACACAGAGACATATTAATTTTAAGTCTATTGGCCAATGGCTAGGGCTTCTTATTGACTAGTTCTGTCTTAATCATCAACCCATAACAATTAATCTATATATTTCTATATGGCCTTACTAGAGAATGCCTATCTTTCTGGTCTCTACATGGCATCTCTTTTCAGTCTCTCCCTGCCTAGTAACCCCGCCTCTAGTAACCCCGCCTCTGCTTCCTGCCTCACTATTGGCTACACAGTGTTTTATTCATCAACTAATAGAGAAACATATATACAGAAGGACAACCCTCATCAATTTACCATGTGAAAGGGTCATAATTTTTTGAGTATCTTATATCTTAAATTTTCTAAGTGTTAAATACTTATAAAAAGCCATTTTACTAAAAATTTTTAGTAAAATTTTCTGAAACAAATATAAGCAGAGCTGCTACAGCCCTCTCCTAATTCATTTCCCTTCACACCCTTCTTCCATGCCCTTGCTTTCATGTCCCTTTGGAACTGTGCAGTCTTGGCAGCCCACTGAGTGTAATTCATTTGAACATTTGGTTACAAGACTGACTTTTAAAGGTCAAAATATCCTAAAAGATACTGCATGACTTCCATTTTAACTTTGTTCCCTTCCACCAAAATAAAAAGCTGTTTTCTGTGCTTTAACATGATGAGGTTTCACTTTTCTTTGTATGTTTATTTCTTATATAATCTTAGACGAGGGCAGATGTGGAGTTTTCTGTGCAACAGAAGCATGAAGCTCTCTTTAGTAGGTCATCTCTCTTCCTCCTGTGCTGACTTGAATTCTGAATAGAGAGTTTGGTTGGTCACCACCCCTATAGCTACCAATACCACCACCCTTTCTGCATCCTGCGCCCCATCACCTCCTTCTCCTCTTCCTCCTCCTCTCTTTTCCTATCTTACTCTTTTATAGCTATAAGCTGCAGGTTGGTTCTCTTGACACATCCCACTGTGTTTAAGATGCTGTGGTAGAGTCCTGGTTAGTATCCTTAGGATCTCATTGGGGACAGGATGGAGAGGAGTTTCTTAACTCCTGCTGTAGCCAGAAGCTGTCTGTGTTTGCCAGCAGCAGAGGCTTGGCAAGAGCATCTGACAAAGAAAGCGGGACTACAGCACTATTTCTTACTCTTTTCTCCCACTGAGTAAGTTCTCTGTCTATTTTCAGTTCTATTAGAATGGAAAGTAGTGATAACAAATAGGGAGTGGCGGGCAGGTGAGAGTAGAGTGGGAAAATACAACCACTCTATCTAGTGCTCTTGGAGTTGCCTCTGCTAACACCTCACCCCCAGTCAGTGACCCATAGATCTCACATGGAACACAGTGGTACTGTTTTCAGCCTGTGCATTTGTGGCAATTTGTTGCAGCAGCAGTCTGTTCTCAGCTGCCAGAATTAATGGTTAGGAAGAATCACATGGGATGGAGGTAGAGTGGACTACTGATTGGATGCTTTACAATGAGGGAAGAAGGAAGAGGCCAAGCTGGATTCAATGTAACCGTGGTGGGCAAGGGCTGGCAGAGGAGATGAGAGACACTGAGCAGTTAAATTGGCTGTTCAGAAAGCCCTTCAACTTTTGAGAACTCTCCATGGATTTTCATTTCCAATGGCATATATTTTGATGAGAATCAGTTGGAGGTTGTGCTCTCTAATTAAGAAACTAAAATGGTGATCTCTCGTGTCACTGATCATTAGACTCCATCATTTTAGCAATTAATTGCATAGTGGGTTGAGATGTTATCTTTTTTATTTTTTTAAGTCTTGTTCATTCCTTTGTAGAAGGGATATTGCAAATATATTTTAAATCTTGTATATTTGAAAGGAACTTTCAAGATTTTTAGATGCTACTTAAATAAAGGCAGCATCCTAAGATTTACGTGTGTGTGTGTGTGCGCGCAAGTTTAGGGTGGGTAGATGGTGTCAGTGCACACATGTGTGCCACAAGAGCCCAGGAGAAATGTCAGGTCCCTTGAAGCTAGAGTTACAGGTATTAAGAGCTGCACAACATGGCTGTTGGGATGTGAATTTTGTCCTCTACAAGAACAGCAAAACCTAGTAACTATGGAGCCATCTCTTCAGTCTCTCCAAGCCCAAGGATAGCATCTAGAACCATCAAATTTTGGATCAAGCACCAAAGGAATCCAGGTACAAACTGCATCAGATTTATATTTCCCCCTATTTATTAATGTTTAGGCACTAGTAACCACAATACAAGGTAATGATGAATTCCATGGAAAAATACAAGAAAAGACTGAGAGATCAAAATGAGTCCTAAATACCCCTATCTCTGGCATGAAGGAAGATTTTTCAGTGCTATGTATGACCTAGGGCATATGTCAACTCCTCTAGTATCTTCTAACCAATCTGAGAGTGTCCACAAAGACACACCTCTTTAAGTGGGGATCTGCTTTGGGTTTACAGCCTTCTAAGCAATACTACTCTGTCCTTTCTATCCAGCCACACTGATGTCTACATCATGTCTTCTGTGTGGATTGGGGAATGCCATTGAAATATCTCCTGAAATTCAGGAGGCCTTTAGAAGTTATCTTCATAAAATAATTTCTGTCCATTGTGCTGATAAAATGGGAACCAGATAAGGTGTTTACTTATACATGCAATGACTGAAGAAGGAACTCAGAGAAATAGTTTATCTCATGCTGTATCTTCATGTAGCCTTAGTGAGCTGAAATGTTGTTGTTGTACCCTAGTTCCAATGTCAGCCTTGAAAGAACATTGTATTTGCCTTGCCACTCCCTGTATGCATTACTGGCATACCTTTCTATGATCTATTCTAGCCATTCAGATCCTATCCCTGCTTTGTGTTCCTGTACCCTAGTAGTTTACTCCTGTATGCAGTTTGGCATAAATGGTATTTATTGTCAACTGCATCCATATTGTATTTGGAACATACTTCATGTAATGCCTGGATAACTTCCATGGCTCCACTCTCCTGCTTTAATAGAACAAAAGGATGTCATTCATATGCCACAATTAAAACAGGAATTTTCCCACAAGAGGCCTTTAGAACATCTGGCACAGAATTTCCGAGGAGAGATTGGTAACTTTTGATAGAACTTTAAACACTGTCTTTTAGACTGATTTTCATCATAAATCAAACTAAGTATAAATTAGTATTCGTTCGATGACTGGTTTTTATTATCATGACCTATGAAGAATAGTGTCTTACATTTCTTTTGTAACTTTATAGTTTATAAAATGCATTCATAGACATTGTCCCTGTACTCCATTCATATTACAATGGGATGAGGAAATGATCTAATCTAGTATATTAGAGCTGGGTGTCTGGTGTGGCTCTGAGGAAGCCATGTGGCCCTGGTGATGGCTGTCTCTATCTTGGGGGCCCTCTGACTCAGTTCTGTATTTTTCACAGCATGTGAAGTGAGTGCTGCACCTGAGGAGTTAGCCAGATGTGAAGGGATAACAGCCTTTTAACATCAATGAATAATGTTACAAATATTCCCTCTGGAGTGCTGTTAAAGTACCCACATGTAAACGAAAACAAAATGAAATCTTTCAATGTTTAATACTAGATTAAGTTTAACACTATTGGCTTTAAAAACCTTATAATTTTGAAAACTAGCTTGAGAAACATGGCAGATATTTTCTGTTTTGTTGCATGGGGCTGAGATGGCAAATATGAACTTTGGAAAAGAAGAGCAATTTCTTAAATATTTTATTATATAAGTAGCCTAAATGGTGAATCAAAAAGATTGTTTAAGTAGTATCCCTCAGGAGTGTATATAACCTCATGTGTGGCATCTCAAAAACATCTAGGTTATAATTTGCAAGTCTCTGTCAGGATCTGAGTATTATTAGTAATTAGAATGTCATCCATGACCTTCAAAGGGTTAGACAAATTGGGTTTTTAGTCTTGGATGTCTTAAGTATATCCTATGCAAATGAAACCAGAGAGTTGAGGACAAGAGTGTGAGTTAATTAATGTTAAGGTTTGACAACACACAGCCTTTGCGTTTCCAAAAATGTTTTTGAGTGCAGAACTATGTAAATAAATACGTTAGTGCATAAAAAGGGCTTCAGTGCCTAATTATCAGCACTGATGATTTTTCCACTGTTAAGTATGTGAGTGTTTCTTCTTCTGAAAATACAGGCATTTTAAAAATAGACCCTCAAGTTTGGGTCACCACTGAAGGAGAAAGATCAATATGGTGTGGTGGGAAGATGTGTGCATCAGAACCCACCTACAATAGCTAAGAATATTCTAGACCTTAAAATACATGCAGTTTTATGACCCCCTGTCTCTGTAGCTCTTTGTAATGTCTTCTGGCTCCCACCACTCTAGTTAAACAGTACAGTTTGTCCAGTTTGGTTCTCACAGGGTTCATTCTTTGCACACTACAGCCTCCTTTTTTTAGAGGCCAGAACCCTATTTTCACTTTTTCCTCCTTGTCCTCTCTCTTGCTAATCCTTTTTACCTTTCTTGCAAGATGTTTGGCTCTATTTGTGTTAATGTTTTCTCTCTCCATCCCCAAATACTAGGCACCTTCTTTAAGCCAGGTTTTGTTCTGTACCCTGGGAGGTGATAAACAGTAAATGTGGCAAAGTCACTGTCTACTTGGAACTTGGTGGCCCAAAGTTTGACAGTCATCTAGAACACATGTGGTGGGAAAGGAATGGAGAGCCAGTGGAGGATAATTTAGGTCTGCGGGGTACTGCCAGTGTGTCCAGAGCCCTTTAAGCTGAACCAGACAGGACAGCAGGGGAGAGAGAGAAATATAGAAAGCCGGTACATGCAGGGCCCATGGCCCATTTCCAGAGTTTAGGCTTTAGGGATTTTTCTCCATGCCAATTTAAGGTTATATGGGAATTCCCTAACCTTTTTCTTTACTCCTTTCTTTTTTGTTTTTTTAATACATTTGCAAAGTTTCCTTGTTCATTATTTTCATCAGATTTAATTACTGTGTGTGAAAACATATACCTGAAATCCAGTATATCTGTGGTTATGGTTATGTTTCTGCAAAACAGGCATGAATTCCTCCACTAACTGTTAGTAAGCACCACCAGTGCCTCAGGGGAACATAGTTAAAACAACTTTCCCTACCTTTCAGTTAGCCCTACAAAATTCTCCTGCCTTCACCATCCCTGTGCTGAAGATACAAAGGTTGAAAAAGAAAGGGAGAGAGTAATAAAAGAGATATCTTGATAGGAAGGGGGATTTCAAGGTTAGGGAGAAACCTAACTCTGAGACCCCAGTTAAGACAAGGATGACCCCAACTCAGACTTCTAGCAATAGTGAAGAGGGTGACTCAATTGGCCATCTACTGTAATCAGATTGGTGACTACCCTAACTGTCATCAGAGAGCCTTCATCCAGTAACCAATAGAAGCAGATGCAGAGATCCACAGCCATGACCTCTGGGAATCCTGTTGAAGAGAAGGAGGAGGGATTGTAAGAGCCCAGTGGAGGGAGAGGGGGCTGGTCAAGGTCATGGTGGGAGAACCCACCGAGACAGCTGACGAGAGTTCATGGGAGCTCATGGACTCTGGATGAACACCTAGGGAGCCTGCATGGGGCTGACCTGATCCCTCTGTATGTGTGTGACAGTTGAGTAGTTGTTTGTGAGGTTCCTAGCAGTGGGATCAGGACCTGACCCTGGAAATTGAGCTGGCTTTTAGGAACCCATTTCCCATGTTGGGTTGCCTTGTCCAGTCTTGATGCAGGGGGAGGAGCTTGGTCTTGCCTCAACTTTATGTGCCATTCTATATTGGAGTAGGAGAGGAAGAACAGGAGGAAAGGAAGTGTGAGAAACTGGTCGGCATGTAAAATTAATTAAAAAGAAAGCCAACCTCAATCAAAAAACCAGATAATTAAGATAGACATGTCTATCCTGAGAGCTGACAAGCTTGCAGAGGACAAAGAATAACAAATACATGTGGGTAAGCTCAACCCTGGTAATTTGTAATAAGAGCTATAAGAGACAAAGAATGGCAGAAGCAACATATTGCTGTAAGTCTGAATGTTTGACTCAAGGAGAGCACCAAATTTCTATGAGATAAAGGTATGAGAAAACCACTTTTAAGAAGGTAGCATTTTTTTTTATTTGATGAGACAGAGAATATAAACTGGCAATGTGCATGTATAGAGTGGGCTTTCTAAGCATTCCCCCCGTGACTGGGGCCTGAGGAGTATGGTGACAATGGTTCCTTGAGGGAAGCATGTAGAGCCATGTGAAACAGGACCCAGTGGCTGTGGCAGCAAGTGTCATTTTAAGTGGAAGGGGAAGCAATGGAAATAAATGTAAGTGGAGGAGTGACATTAGTTCATTTAAGGTTGCCACTTCCATCTGCTCATCAAAATCTGTCTCTGCTCTGGGCATACAGCCAGGGTATGTTTCTGGCCCTCTTTAAAGTTGGCTGTGATCCCTGTAATTCAATCCTGACTGTGGATGTAGAGAAATGGTGAACAATGTGACTAGGACAGGCTCCTCATGGACTCTCCTGTAGGCTTCCTTGGAGTTTTCCATTGCTGACTGGGCAGACTTACCAAGTGTTAGAGCCACCATCAATCTAGACCCTAGTGTGGCTCTGTAGTGCCCACACTCCTTCAACAAGGCATGAACCACCATAAGGAAGCCTCTCTATGATCGGGCCATTCCTCCTTTGTCCAAATGAACATGATTATTTTAGAGGGAAGTTTTGCCTGCTGTGTTATGTGAGAGTGAGATGCTGTAAGTAACAGCAGTGACCAAGTTGCAGGTTTATTGTGAGGTGCGCCAGGGTGATTTCCATAGAAATGAATATGGGATAATTTGGATTAGAAGGTCATTAGTCTCTAATATGACCTGGAGAAACATTCCCGCAGCAAATACCCTGATCTTCCAACTCTTAGAATCTTTCTGCCCCCCTTCTTCAGTTGAACCTTAGGTGCAGGAGTGTTTTGTGGATGTATACATTGGGATCGGGCTCCACAACTCTGCAATTTGGTTGGATGTGGCTCTGTGTAACTGTTTCAGTCAGTGGCAAAGAGAAATTCCCTTGGTGAGGAATGAGGAGTTGTGTGTATGTGTGTGTGTTTCTGTAACAAGTAATGAAAAAAGGCCATGTATCTGAAAGCAAGCAAGGAGGGGAATATGGGTTTGTAGGGAAGAAAGGGAAGGGGAAAATGATGTAATTATATTGTGATCTTGAAAATAAAAGAAACTAAATAAAATGTTAGCCCTCAAAGTTATTTTGCCAAGTACAGTGAGATTATGAAAGGGGTAGTATGCAAATTTGATTTCACACTTATCAACCATGTCTCTGAATTTTCTGTAACAACCCTCAGTGAATCCCTATAGGCCTGTGTACTCTGTTTTGCTAGACTGAATCAGAGGGTAGATCAGTCATGTCTTCAACGATTTTATTTTCTGTGTCTTTTTTTTTTACAGTTCTTTAATTTTTTAAAGATATTTAAATTCATGAAAGATAAGACTCACATTTCTTGCCCATCAATATTAGAGGTCCTGTGTGCTAGTATTTGTTCACTATTGTGCTGCTATAAGCCAATCCCTAAAGCTTCAGCCTTTGTAAAGGCAAGGGCTTTACTTAGATCGTGATTCTGGTGGCTAGAATGTAGTCTAAATAACAGGATCCTAGTGCTTAGCAAGGTCCTCTAAGTGCCCCACCTTAATGGAAGCAGAAGGGGAAATAGTTGAGTGCAGAAAGCATCAAGCACATGGTGTCATACTGCTTTCTTCAGAACTAACTTGATTCTTCAAGGACTGCATTGCTCTCTTCTGAAGGTGGTATAGTCAACCCAGTTGCTTCTGATAGACTTTGCCTCTTACATCTCACTACCTGTCAATACGGTTGCCTATAATCAAACTTCTGGCACAAGGGTTCATGGAAAACACATTCAGACCATACCTAAACCTCAAATCCTGGCCTCTTACCTTGCTACTGATACTGTCCCAATCTCACTTCAATGCACTTTACTTTCTTAGGGAGATGTTCAGTTTGAAGTTGGTTTTACCTGCACTCTACTGGGGTAAAGTAGTTATCATGGCACCTGGTATTTGAATGTTTGCCTACAATATGTAGAGAAATTTTTTCAAAAATCACGTGAGCTGATTTTTCATCATTGCCTTCCTTCTTACTTTCAAGTGGTGTATGAGTCAGTGGCAGTGCTCAGAGCCCTTATCTGCTTCAGTCACAGACTCATCTGGGAGAATCACTAGGATCTGTGAAGTCTTAAGGGAAGTAATCTATAATTTAAACGAGCTACAGAAGTGGCAGTGAAGGTAGAGTGTCCCCCCCCACCCCCGCAGTGAACTGGAGTGAGAGATACTTGACTCTTGAAGGTGCTGAGAGTAAATGATATTTGAGTGCTCAGTACTAAACAGGACATTTGCAGTACTCATTCTCAGGCTCAGGGATCATTATGGGAGAAGGCACCAGAAAAATAAAATATATGAGCTAGAAAACAGGGAGATTGTATATTGTATTTGGTTTTAATTTTTGTTTTTTCCTCTTTGGGGTCCTACCACCCAGCTCCCATATAAATACATGGAGATGTATTCTTACTTATAAATGCCTGGCCTTAGCTTGACTTGTTTCTAGCCAGCTTTTCTTAAATTATCCTGCCTACCTTTTGCCTCTGGGCTCTTCCCTTTCTCTATTCTATATTCCTTTCTTTCTTACTTACTCTGTGTCTGCCCCTGGCAACCTACTCTCCTCCTTTTCTTATTCCCCTTCTTCTCTTGAACTGAACTTTCTCCTCCTATTTATTCTCTCTGCCTGACAACACTGCATTTCCCTCTGTTGCCTCACTATTGACCATTCAGCTCTTTAGTAGACCAATCAGGTGTTTTAGACAGGCAAAGTAACATAGCTTTACAGAGTTAAACAAATGCAGCATAAAAGAATGCAACACATCTTTGCATCATTAAACAAATATTCCACAGCATAAACTTAATATTCCACAACAGGAAATGGGTTGTAAAATGTTGTCTTCAAGGCATGTACTGCCAAGGCTGTCTTGACCTCTTATTAGCTATATGGCTACTTGCAGTGGGCCTACATAAAACAGCCTGCTGACTTTCAGTCATCAGCTGGGAGCGGTTCCTCATCCCTACTTTTCCCTTCTTAAATTATTGGTTACTGATGGGTTCTGGAGGAAGTATGGTCATTATTCTCAGTTGTGTGCTTACTAAGGATCCCACCAGTCTTCAATGGATACATGTATGATCCTGGTTAAACTCACTGGGCCTCAAAAGAAAGACAAGAAAAAGAGTAGACACAAGAATGTGGGACTTACTGAGGTGCAATACAGATAGGAAGGAGACTAGAGGTGATATTTTGTTGTTGTTTTGAGACAGTCTCTCTATGTAGCTTTTACTGTCCCAGAACTCTATGCAGACAAGACTGCCCCCATACTCACAGAAATCCATCTGTCTCTGCCTCCCCAGAGCTGGAATTAAAGGCATGTACCACCACGCCTAGCTAGCTAGGAGAGCAGTTTTGTAATCATAATGTACTTTGTGCATGTCTAAAATTGTTTAAAATGCAAATTAAAGTTATAAATATACTACAAAATGTGCTGACTAAATGGATTGGAAGCAAATCAGAGACTAAGAAAAAGATGAACAATGGAATTTCAAATCATAAAATTTAACAGGTTTTATGTGTATCAATGTATGTGTATATATAGAGCACAGTACAATATACAATACAGTATAAAATGTGTTAGGTTAAGTCAGTTAACAATGTTTTCTGCTCACTGTAGATGGTGTTGATGACAAAATGGGACATTTTAGTCATGGATGTGTGTTTGTTCTACAGATTAATGAGTATTAGGAGTATGGGATTTCCACCAAAGACTGTGTTATGGAACCCACATCTCTCATACTGTGATGTCCAGGTGGGAGATGGAAATGAGTTGCTCAAGTAGTAGAGTGTAATCCATAACAGATCCATAATAGTTGTTATTGGAAGGCAGGGATTTTTTTTTTTTTTTGAGTTTCTGTGTTCCATAAGATTCTTTTGCTGAGCAGACACCATGTAGAATCCACTCTTTATGTACTCAGATGAAATGGCATGTCATTTAATTTAATTTTTATGTTGCATCAGCTTGTTATTTTCTCTTTATATAGATTTTTCATTCCTGCAATATGATTTTTTAAATGGTTTAGGAGAGAGAGAGAGAGAGAGAGAGAGAGAGAGAGAGAGAGAGAGAGAGAGAGAGAGAGAGAGATTGCTTGCACAGACTCCTGAAGATGAGAAAAATGCTTCTGATCCCCTGGAATTGGAATTGCAAGGGGTTGTGAATCACCATGTATGGGCTGAGACCAAAGCTGGGTACTCTGCAGAGGATCAGTTAATATTCTTAGTGGCTGAGCCATCTCCCGAACACTCACATGTATCTCTTTTGTTAAATGTGGATTAGTGATACACAAGAATGACTAGTATGACTTCACTGCTTTGAATTTATAATAAAATGAAGAAAGAAAAAATATTTTCATGATTTATGTCCTTGCTGTTTAAAAGGATGTATTTGTTAGTTGAACATGGTATTTATTTTTAAAATGGACACATTTTGTGCTTTCTTCAGGCCGGAATGATAAGAAGTGACACTGAAGAATATTTCATTGAACCCTTGGAGAGAGGGAAGCAAATGGAGGAAGAAAAGGGAAGAATTCACGTTGTCTACAAGAGGGCAACTGTGGACCAGGCCCCCAGAGGTGTGTCAGAAGACGTCTACAACAGGGGTAGGCATCTCAACAGGCTTAATAATTAAATACAGATTTGAGGGATGAGGAAAACAACCCTTCCATCAGTCAAGAGAGCTTGATTGGCATGTGCTTTTGGGAAATGTGGAAGCTGAATAGAAATTTCCATAATAATCATCCAAGTTTAGCTTTTGTACATGTTGCAGGTATTCTATACCGGTGAGTTGTGACAATCAGTTCACTTTTCATGATTTATTTTAAAAGTTGTCCATTAAAACTATGGTCTTGGTTAGCCTGTCTTAAATGTGCAATTATTTTTTTTGTTAAGAAATATTTAAATTATGCCCTATTTGTGTCACTGTAAAAGTTGGTAAGTGAGATCTATTAATACAGTGAGGTTAAGTTTTAAGACCAAACTGATAGCTGCTTGACTTTGAAGTTTATTGCACACACCATAAACAAAGAAATAATCTTTCTTTTTTGGTAAAGAAATAAGTGAAATTCTTCTGTAGAATTTTATTTTTAGGTAGGTTGGAAATGTAAACCTTATGGCTTGCACTTGAAGTTTTTCTGGTTTTGTTGGTGTAATGAAACCTGAACATAGTGATATCAACAGAAGACTTTGCTCTCATCTTCAAACAAGATCAGACCCTCCAAACTTGACCTCATCACTCTCTTACAAGTTGAACCTGATCATTGATCACTCCCTTCCAAGCTGAACCCCATCACTTCCTTCCAAGCTGAATCTCGAGGTCATGTCAAAAACCAATGTGGAAAGTAATAGAGGAAGATACCCAAAGCTGAGCTCTGGCACCACATGCATAGACAAACATCCCCTTCCTTCCCCCCCAGCACAAACACAGTTTGAGACCTCCAGGACTTTAGCAATGTCCCTGTGATTTGTGGTCAGTGCAGAGTTGGTGGCCTGGGTAAAGTACTGCTTTTGCTGTCCCTGTCATGAGGTGTGCCATCCTTCTAGTCAGCAACGAACAAAAGCTGGGCATGCTTGTGATAGAGATGCTTCTCTGTGTCATCACGACCTCTAAGTCATTACAATGGGAGAGTTTGATTTGCTTCTCTCTGAACATTGCTACAGAAATCGAGAATCATCCTTTACTTTGACATCTATAGTCTGTACAAAATGATTTTCTATCTGACTCTGCTTATGAGATTGAAATTGATAATAAAGATGTGCATTCAAAATTATCCTTCACTATTCAGTCCTTTGTCTAAACTCAGATTTAAAATACACACACACACACACACACACACACACACACACACACACCCTGACCAGTCCCAAAGACTGCTCACACTGTCATCATCAGAGATTTGTTCCAGGCAGTCTAGGGATGGGGGGTTGAGTACATGACATCATTCAGCTTTTCATATTTTGTGTTGAGTCTATAGGCCCTTAGGCTTCTCTCCTCACATTACAAGCTATTCATTCACCAGTAGCTCTGTGTTAAAGTAATTTTTGTAATTACTTCCTACCAGTGGGAAGCGAGGACTTGTAAGCCTTTATCTCCTAGCTTCCTTTCAGAGTTTTTCATTTTTCTACAAGAACCCAAGTGCTTGTGGTGCTGGTGTGGTTGTCATGGTGCCCTGAAGGAGTGTCTTTGTCGCAGGTGGGAAACGTGAAGTAGTCAGAAATGGTTTAGGAGTTGCTCCTGGTTACTGGGGAGTGAAACTACAGAACAAGCAGGAGTAATGGGAAGACTTAGCCTTGGTAATGCTAGGGGTTGGGTAGATGCCTAGTCTTCTTTGAATTTAGACATGTGAATAGGTGCCCTAACCCTTTGCTTTGGGAGATTCTCATGACCTGTGCATGAATCAAAGAGAATCCTTCATGAGCTTTGTAAAAGGAAAACATGAAATGATAGAAATTAATTTTAGCAGGTAATTTTATCAGTAGCAATACATGGAAGATATTGTTATATTATGAAGATATGCCATTGAGCAAACATTCCTTTAAGTATTGTTAGATTAAAATTTTCCACTGTTAAATAATCTGAAATCATTTGTTGAGATACTTCTATTAAACTCATATGGAAATACTAATTATATATGTGGGATTTCTTTAGTATATTTTAAATTATTATAGAGAAAATGAATGCAGTATGGAGATTATCTTATTCCATGAAGCAATCAGAAAGCAAATCAATAGGAAAGGGATTTTAACATGTAAAACACGAATGATAATAATTGATTTTAAATATTTACCTGCTCAGATGTGAATATTAACAGTATACAACATCTTCAACTTTCATAGGGATTTACTCTGATTGTCTGCTGTTCAGTATACTGCAATAAAAACATAACCAATTAAAACTAAGTCATTGTGAAATTAATACTTCAGTGAGCCATCTAGAAAATAGACTTTGTGCAACTTTAAAGATAGCGTATTTTGATCAAGATACAACCCACAGTGTTTGAGGGACTAGACCTGAATGTTGAAAGGATGTCAGAGTTTGAATTAAGATGTAAGGTTGGGTAGATAATAAAAGAGCTTGTTTCTGAGGACAAGAAGACTGGAGTGTGGGTAACAATGGTGAAACATGGTTTATAAAAGTATTGCTCTTAACTATTTTTAACATAAAGTTAAAAAGTACCCAGAGATACTCATGACTCAATTCAGTTACATAGATATGAGTCTAACCTGTAAATGATGGGTAAATATGTTTTGGCTGTAGTGTGTTTTATCAAAAGGATGTGCACTGAATAGCCTCATGACTTTGGTAAAGTTACTTAATCTGTCAAAGTCCATTTCCTCATTTGTAAGTCAAGAAAAAAAAATAGTACATATTTCAAAGCCTTAAAGAAAAAAACTGAAATAAAGAACCTCATTTAAGTTCCTTGTATTTGCTAAGTGCTCAATCATAAGTTAACTCTTTGATTTTTAGTATGACTATATCTTCCCTTTATGGTGGTCCAGCACTCTTGTAAAGAGTTGCCAACCATCTGTATCAGTCACTTTTATCATTGCTATGATCAAGAAGCCACTTAAAGGAGGAACAGTTTATTTTGGCTCATAGTATAAGAGGATGCTGTCTATCATGGCAGGCAGCTGACTCCACAGCACAGGGAACTATGGCAGAAGGATCCTGTCACAACTGCATTCTCTTGTCTCAACAAACATGGAAGCAGACACAAGATAAGAAAGGGGATTGGGCTATGTAGCCCTCAGAGCCAGTCCCCCAAACAGTCACCTTCTCCAGGCAAGTGCTATTTCCCAAGGGTTCTACAGATGTGTGTGTTCATACACACTAATGGATTGCTATCATTTCTAAATTGTACAAAATGCATATTACACATTACAGATCCTACCCCACTATAGGAATGTGAAAGTATACAATAAAGAGAGGTATATAAAGTTATGTAATTTGTTTGTATTCTGGTGAATGTTTTTGTGCATGCTTGTAGTGTAAGGAGTCTGCTGTGGAGAGTGCTCTGTAGTGATCCTTCTGAAATATAATCCTGTAGGCCATCATCTAGACTAAAATTCCCTTTTGAATAAAATATGAGGGTCTTGTTTTAATTCATGTCCCAACCCTCCGAATGTTTCCTACCTTAGTATTCTTTAGCAACTCTCATTTCTTACTTGATTTGGGGGTGGGAGGTCTGCTAAACTGTTCTAAACATTCTGTTTACCCAGACTCATGTTTTCTCATTGTGTCCATTAGACTGAATATCTGTTCTATTCAGAATAGAATGTATCCTTGACTCTTTCTTTCACCATATATTCTCCATGGGGAAAAAAGAGCAAATATCTGCCTTAGATTTTTGTAGGAAGACAGGGTATCACAGCTGTAAACACAGAGAAAATGTACCTGAATCCCTGGTTATGATACCATTTGTCTATTTTAATTTGTGGTTACCTTTTCTTTTTCTTTTAAGATTGACTTATTTTTATTTTATGTGAATGGGTATTACTGCCTACGTGTGTGTGTGTGTGTGTGTGTGTGTGTGTGTGTGTGTGTGTGTGTGTGTGTGTGTGTGGTGAGGAGGGCTGGAAAGGCTCTCAGATATTCTGGAACTAGGATTAGAGATCATTTATAGATGTTCTTTGGGTGTTGGGAATGGAACCTGGGTCCTCTTCAAGAACAACAAATGTCCTTAAATGCTGAGCTATCTCTTCTGGCCCTCACCTTTACTTTACCTAACTGTATAATATTCTTTTAAATAATATTTTCTCTCAAGCTGCTTACGTAGACTATATTAAAGGAGGTCACTTTTTCATATGCAACATTGTCTATAATTGAAGAAGAATGTACTATAAATCAGGTGGTAAGAGAAAATTGTAGTTTTCTGTGAGAGTCTGATGTCTAAAAGTCATTGCTCTGCATTGACATTCTCCAACAGGGCTTGGACAGAAGTTTGCTTTTGTACTGAGTTCTGTTCTATGAGGCCAGTTTTCCCAGTGTCATAAGGCCTCTGTCATGTGTGTGTAGTTTCCTAATATGTGGTTAATTGTGTTCATCAACCCTTTTTCCCACCCTTAGATAATTTTCATAGCTTCTAAAATATTTTTAGAATAGTCAATATATAAAAACCATTGGAGGCTAACTGTCCTCAAATTATTGCTCTTTCAATTTGCTTCTCAAAGCCATATTTATACATATATTCAGGATTATGGGGTGGGAAGTTGTTACTGTTCATATAACAGCATATTTTCTACCAAATTCTTGGAATTTAAATAATTTGAATAGTGTGCCTGTTCCTAATGAAAAAAATGTATGATCTTTTGTTCCCACCTTAAGTTTATGAAGAAATCATTCCATTCTGGCACTGTGTTACTGACTCACTAAACGTAGAGGCTAAGTTTTAGTGAAAGTGAAACATGTTCTGTGAGGATTTCTTTTTAATAGTTCAGAAGATAAAGCACACTGCCCCTTGCAATGAATTGGAGCTTGAGGTGTTTGAAAGTTTAGGAAGTTTGCACTGAAGCAATGGTAATGCCTTGGGTGGAGAGGTCTTCATTATCTCAGCTCACAGAGCTCTTCAGTAGCGATGACATCATTGTGGCTTCTCTCCCCTCAGAATCCAGGCAGGAGACACTTAGCGTCTTTGTCAGAAGTGTGTAGAAAAGAAGGCACAAAGAACTAGCCTCCCGCAGTGTCGGGGGAGGCTTCCCGACTCCTTCTTGGTCTTTTGTGAAAGCACATGACTGGACTTGTAGAAGATTAACCCCCTTCACATTTCTGCAAAAACATTAAATAGATGCAAAGCAGCTCTGCCACTTTCTTCCTCTCTGTGAACTCAGTATTCTGGTGGGCAGTGAATTATTTTGAATTCCCTAAGAGAGGCCATGGCAGTCAATGGGAGCTGTGAATGAGAACCCTCTGAAGGGCTCGGTTGTGGGTTTTCACTGTTCTTTATAGCATTATTCCTCTGAAAGAGTCCCCTCTAAGAGTGGGGTCAGCCTCGAGACCTTTATAGTGCGTGAAGTAATCCATCCTTTAATCTCTTCCTTCCTGTGGGAAAATCAGCACAGATTAAAAAAAAAAAAGGGGGGGGGGGTGAGCTCATATTTACACCCAGTCTGTTTGACCATTTATTTTCCATTTTTTGCCATTCTCTGCATGATTATGGTGTACTTTCAAATTTGGTTTCTTAATAAAGAAGAAACTCTTAAGAGCTTAAAATTTTGTGCTGGTACTTTTGTCTAGTTTTAGGAGACTTTTCTGCCCCCTGGACTAGCATTTCAATAATCTAGCAGATGTTACATATCAAAGAAAATGGCACATGCCAGCTTATTATTGCAGGGAGGTATCTCCTACACCATTCTGACTTTATTTAGATATTCTGTATGCATAATGCTTATGTTTTTCACATATAGATTAAGACACTATATTGGAGGGCAACAAGTTTTACTTAATGACAAAAACCAATACTGAGATGACAAATGGCAGCTTGCTTTGGGGTTGCTCTAGTACCTGGGAGATGAGATGGTGAGGGAAAGTTTATCTGTTTGTTTACTTATTATTTTTGAAATACAATCTCCCATTGCAGCTAAGGCTGGTCTTGAACCCTTGCATCCTCTTGCCTCTGCTTCCTGAGTGCTACCTTATAGATGTGCACTGCTACACCTGCCAGGAGAAGACTTGTTGATATGATTTTTTGGTATGATTTTCAGAAGCCACAGTTGCATTTGTGTGTCACATTTATTTAGTAAGTCTTAAAAAATATATTGGTCTAAGAAAAGTAGTGTACATTTCAGTTCAGGTTCTTTGTTATATGTTGTCAGTTTTGGACTGGCGTCTGTGAAGATACCCTCTCATAGCAGGTTCCAGTTGTAGTTTAAAAACTTGCACACATTTAATCCTGGTACTCAGGAGGCAGGGACAGGTAGATCTCTGAGGCCAGCCTGGTCTACAAAGCAAGTTCCAGCATAGCCATGTTACACTGAGAAACTGTCTTGAGAAAAGGAAAAAACAAACAAACAAACAAAAACAAAACAAAACAAAAAGACAAACCCTTGGGTTCACAACAAAGGGGAAATGGGAGGAAATAGCAAATAATACATTACGTACATTACTGGAAATACATGAATGATAGAAAGGTATATTTTACACACAATTTTCTGAAGCTATAGTGTGTAAATTCCATTATAGCTAGCTCCTGGTTATTAGAATTGATAGGTGCCTCTGGTTGTCTTTGAAACAGTATAAGGTATAAGATAGATAGATAGATAGAGAGAGAGAGAGAGAGAGAGAGAGAGAGAGAGAGAGAGAGAGAGAGAGAGGGTGGTCTGAGGGAAAGAGGCCAATGGGAGAATCAGATCTCCTTATCGCTGTGACCTCTTTTCTGTTCTTTTCCCATTTAGACCTAAACAAGAAGATAAGTAGCATGTTTGCAACCTTTCCCAAACCTTACCACAGAACCTGACTGAGGGGCAGGTGGACAAGGAAAACTATCAACCTACTGAGGAGCTGTTGAATTTTTAGACAAAATAATGCTACACACAATACAATGCATTCTCCTCTACTTTAAAGACCTATCTTTTTCTTTTAACATTTAAAGCATAAGGAGCAGTCTGTGGTATACCAGAGTAGTAGTAGATGAGGCCCTACTTGAGGAAAATAGAAGTAGACCATGAGTATCCTTATATGGATCAGCTGGGCTATCCCAGTGAGAAAGGTGTAAGGGACTGGGCATTGGTGGCACATGCCTTTAATCCCAGTACTTGGGAGGCTGAGACAGGCAAATCTCTGTGAGTCCGAGGCCGGCCTGGTCTACAGAGCTAGTTCTAAGACAGGCTCCAAAACAATACAGAGAAACCCTGTCTCAAAAAACAAATGAGAAAGAGAGAGAGAGAGGTATACGAATTCTTGCTGTCTGTCATTGATCCATGTGCTATGAAATGGAGCATGGGATGTTGAAGCCTGGAGACTCTGCTGAAGCTTCCTGTCTGAGCCTAGAAGTATGAAGGACCTGGTGCTGGTCTCTAGAGCTTAGGGAATAACTTAGGGAATAAAAGTTTAGGTTCATTTTGCACGCAGACAATAGCTATGAGAACCCAGGGCACACTTCCTTTTAATGATTGTAACCACTATACAGATGCATATGTTAGGTCTGCAGTTTTTTATTTTCTGTTAGAGATGCAGTCTCATGTAACCTAGGCTGCTCTCAGCCTTCCTGTGTAGCTGAGGATGAACTTGAAGCTCCGATATTCCGGATTCTAGGTGCAAAGTTCTGGAATGTCAGGTACAGACTAGCACAGCTAGATAATGCTACACTGGGAAGCTACCCCAGGGCTTCATGCGCTCTACCAGCTGAGCTAAAACCCCTGCTCAGCTTTCTGAACTTTCTGAAGCTTCTTTATACTCATAATATTCTAGATAGTGTCCTTCCAAAGTGGAAGCATGAAGGGGTGTGTGTGTGTGAGTGTGTGTGTGTGTGTGTAAAAAATATGTGAAGGATAACCAGAGTTGGCTGTTATGTTTTTAAAAGGTCCCTTTTAGTTATGAAAACTTGAAATCATCTTGTTTTTTGTTTTTTTTCTGCATGAGTACATTATCTTAAATTGCTACTCACTTTCTCAGCTTTAGTAAAGGCTTTCTCAGCTTCACTTTTCCCTCCAGCTGTGCACATAGCTTGTTGCTTTGCTGGTCCGCTTTGTAGGTCCCAACAGTATTGCCAATGGTGTAGCATAAGTTCCCCATCTAAACTGCATCCTCAGTCTGCTGGTCTCTGCTTCAAGCATCCGTTACCCTCTGGCCTCCCTGGCCAGCCTCTTCTTGTCCTGGTTCTTGGTGTGGTCTGGAGCCCTCCCGTCTGTCAATCTTCTGTCCCTTTCGCTGTCTACACTGACTTTTCATTCTCTGGGAGTTAAGCTTTCCTTTTGGTGCATGCTTTGTGGAATGAAGTGCTTTTTCCTCCTTTCTGCCTTCCCACCCCCAAGGCAGGAATTCACTCTGCCCATTGTGCAGTGGAAGAGACAATGCAAACACCTGAACATAAGCCTCTTGACATCTTAGAAGGGAACCATGTCAAAGGGAAGATTTTCATGCAGTGATGGTGCCATGACTGAATACAGTACCCTAGATGTCTGATGAACAGAGGCCACCATGGGAAGAGTCCCCTGGCTTGGACTGTAGCATCTGGTAGAACAATTTTTTCTAAGTCAGAAGGCTACTGGGGAGCTCATAGTTACTTTCTGTTGTCCAGGACACAAAAGGAACTTTAAACATTTAGCCAGGATGTTTTAATCAACACCCCTTCCTCTGTGTGTGTGTATGTGTGTGTATGAGAGAGAGGGAGAGAGAGAGACTGACTATGACCCATGACTGTGATCATGCTATGCTAATATGTGTGCCTGTTGTATGAGCACATGTGCCATAGCCTGTGTGTGAAAGTCAGAGGTCAACTTTTGGATATTGGTCCTTACGCTCCATCTTGTTGGAGATAGGGTCTCTTGCTCCTATGCAAGGCTAGCTGGCCAGTTAGTGTTAGGGAATTCTATCATCTCACCATGGATAGGATGACAGATGTGCACTACAGTACTGATCTTTACACATCACAGGATTTGAATTGAGATCTTCACACATACACTGAGATTTATTATTGTTGTTGTTGTTATTATTATTATGAACTAAAGTTCTGGAAAAGAAGCCATATGGTGTATTGAACTTTCTGTAAAAGTTGACTGCCAATTATAATTTCAGTGATTGTGGAAAGGTTGAAACGTTGCAAGTTCAAAGCCTAATTATAAGCTGTCTTGGCCTAACTTCCCCCATTTCCCCCTGACCTAACTGCTTTGTGGCTACTGGGGAAGTCTTTTTGCAATGATGAGCAGACCCCTACCTTCCACCATCAGAGAAGTAAGAATGTTGTTGGATGGCATCTGAGTCTGTAGCAGGGATTTCCATACTTGTGATGCTTACAGCAATGCATTTGGAAAGTATGTTGACTTATGACTTTCTTTTCAGTGGGATGAGGTGCTATGCACAGGCCTGACAACCTGAGTTCAGTCCCCAGATCCCAGAAGGTGACAGAAAAGAACCAGTAGCCAAGAGATGCCCTTTGATCTTCACAGACATGGCATGTGTGCACCTGCAGACACAAGAGGGAGCTTATGTGCACATAATACCAAATACCATACCATAATGCCAAAATAAATAAACAAATCAACAAACTCATTTATATAATATACACATATATACGGAAAATGCAATAATATTGGAACATAGAACTTAGAGTAACCCAGATCTGTGTCCCTAAGCCATGAACACTCATATTTGGCTCCCTCATGAGCAATCTATTCTCACTTTGATGTGGGTTGCTATGCTTTTTTGTTTTGTTTTGTTTTGTTGATGTTTTTACATTGTCATTACCCATTAAGCCATGTCTCAGGCTCTATTTTGTCTAATGACTGAGGAAAGGGGGGTCATTATTGTGAAATTAAGGAGGCTGTGGCAAGTTTAAGAAGATTTAAAAACCCAACCACTTTAATAGATTGCAGGTTTCTTCCAGGTAGGCATTTTAGAGACGGGTTGGGCAGCTGGTGTAGGAGAAGCTCTCTTGAAGCCTGCTCTCCATCCAGAACAGAAGCATTCCCCTTGCCCTATGCAATAGCACCGCTTTGACAACATATTGGAAATATGATTTTTAGGTAATGTTACATTCTCATGAACTATGAACTAAAAGGACATAAAGTATGCAAAATAAGTTCAAAATGCAAAGTTTGAATATAGTTTGCCTGAGTGAGTTTGTATTCTACCTGAGTCAGTTTATATAAATTTTCTTTGCTTCCATTTCCATCCATTTTTCTCCCCCCCCCCTTCTTTTCCTTTCTCCTAAAAGTGAACCCCAGGGCTCACAGGTGTTACACAAGACCCTGTACCACTGAAAAACACCCTTGGCCCTCCAAATTCAGAGAACAACAACACTCTTTCTCACTGGGGTCTTAGAATTAACTGAGATGAAGTACTTAGAATAACATTTACATTACTAATACCATCAGCACTAATACATGTACTTACCATTTTACATTTTAAATAACAGCAGCTACTTAGATCCCAGGAAAGTTTAAAAGTTGGTCAGTAATAGTTAATACATTAGGAGATTTGTGAAGACCATTGCTGAACCCAGTGAGCTGGGACTTGAAGTGACTGGGGCTGTGAATGAATTATGAGGACAAACACACGGACACATGATTAGAAAAGCTGAGGTCTGTTGGGCCATGCATACTCTGATAGAGTGACACCAACCACTACATAACTGGGGACTTCAGCAATTTTGTTTTGTACAGCACAGCAGGAGGGCTTAGGTAGTCTCTCTAGGGGGTTTCTATTTGAGCAGTCTTGGACTGTGACATCTGGGAAGAGGAAGCTGCAGTTGCTGGTTTTTGCACATGCTGTTTAATCATCCGTAAACACTTGTACATGTGTGCACTGTTAGCATTCACACTGAGACTCTAAGTGTTATCATCTCTCTGAGTCTCACCTCAGGGGAAGGTTTCACCAAATTCTCCCAACAGAGGGGAAAACCTTGAAACTGATTATCTATAGGCTTCTTATAGAATTTATGACTGAAGCCAGACAAAAACTGAGTTGGTTTCTGAGATTGGCTAGTTCTCTGGTCATACTCTGCCTTTCACCTGAAGAGGTGGTGACATGCTCCTCATATGTTTCTCATCCAATGGAGGGTCATGTACTGAGGTTTCCTTTGTCTATCTCTAACTTCTATTAGCTGCTGAGCTTGGTTTGTGTGTTTGCCACTCACCCACCCTGGCTGGCATTGTTGGTCACCTACCTTGCAGGTGTCGATGGCTCTGACCTTGGCAGGTATCTTGACGGCTGTTAAACTATACTCTCCTTGTTTGACATTTGGTGATTACTAGCTTGTGGTTTTATCAAGAGCCCCTCACAAACCCCACACACAAACTCCCATAGAGAGCTAACTTCTGCCTCACAAGAAGATTCTTACCCAAACCTCAAACTAATACTATGCAGTTGTGATAATTCTGTATATTTCTAGGGCTTTCTATTTATTTAGACACCATTTTAATTGTTCCTGTGAAGGTAGGATTACTCTAGACCATTTTTTGCAGGCTAGATTTTATGAAACACCCTGAAAAGTGTGAACATTACAGATGTTTTATATGCATGTGGTAGACCAGAAGCACACTCTGTTGCTCATCATCATTCCCTCCCTTCCTCTCTCTCCTCCCCTTCTGCCCTTTCTGAATCTCATTTTCCATGATACACAGGTACAGATAAAAAGCCAGTCTCTTCTCTCTCTCCTCTACCTGCTTCTCTAAGGCAGCATCTCTTATTGAACATGGGATTCATGACTTGGAATCCAGCGAGCCTCAGTGCTTGCCCTGTTACTACCCCTTGAGCTAGGGTTGCAAGTGGTTGTGGGGGATGGTGGTTGTTATATGTGTGATAGTATCTGAACTCCAGTCATCATGATTGTAGATCATGGGCTCTTAACTACAGGGCCATATTTCCATCCCTTCTTTCAGGATTTGGTGACAGACTTTGGGAAAGGGGGCCTCAAGATAAGGGCTATGGTGCCTTTGAGCTTCATGATTGAGGAAGTCCTTCTTACTACTTGGCATGATCACAGCCCTAAACACAAGAGTGGGATAACTTGGTGGAGCTTTGACTCCAGCCCTACATGCCAGAGGAAGGCTTGACATTGGGGCGGGGGGCAGCTTCACCTGGCAAGATCCTTAGGCTTAGGGTCATTGTGGATGTGGGTAGTTTTGACATGGCAAACAAGCCAATGTTTGAAACTTCAGCACTTGACAGAGAAGATAATTCCTGTTTTTATCCTTATGCTAAGGAACAGGTTTTCTTATTCTCATTACAGGGAGGTCAGCCTTTCAGGAGCCTGATTTTATTTTTTGAGACAATATTGTATGTGAGTCAAGCTGGCCTCAAACTTGCTACATAGGCTTCCCTTGAACTCCTGACCTTCCGGCTTCCACTTGACAAGTGGTGGGATTACAGGCATGTGCCACCAGACCCAGCCCTAATAATCCTATTTATAACCCAAAATTTTCTTGGCCCAGTCACCTTATTTATCAGCCCTGGGTAAGAGAGTAAGCTTCCTCCCTACCACAACTCCACAGTTCCCTCCCCAGACCTGCTGTCTGACCTGGAAGTACTGCAGCTCACAGTCCAAGGCCATTTCCAGGTCCTTTATTCCCAGTATTGACTGCTTCTCATTTATTGTAACCTTAGATAAGAGAGTGTTGATTGCTGTTCCTTTATACTTATCTTTATCTCTTTTCCTCCCTCTATCCCTCTCTTTACCTCTCTCTCTCTCTCTCTCTCTCTCTCCCTCCCTCCCTCCCTCCCTCCCTCCCTCCTTTTACTGATGTTTACTGAGCAGACCCAGAACTCTGTCTGTTTTTTGTTCGGGAGACTAAAGCTGAATTAGTCATTGATGAGCCATGAAACAGATATAGGAGAACTTTACAAACAAAACAAAATGATAGAAACAATGTAGTTCTTCCCTCTTAATGCATCACATGTTTCTAGAAACATCTGTAAAGTCACATGGAAGAGCACCACATTAGGAGCATGTCCTTATTCACCCTAACATACAATGCTTTTAGAAAAACCCATCTTACATGGTCTCACACATATGTTTGAACAAATTCCTAGCTGTTTTCATTTAAGTAGGATCCCCTACCTTCTCCTTCTGCCCACCCACACCTTCCTTACTTTTCTATTCCTTTCATTTAAAACACAGTTTGAACTTGCTTCACACCAGCTTCATATCAGATAATCTTACAAGATAAAATAGTTAGAGTCTTATTCATAAGTGCCACTCAAACAGTGGCTTCCCTGGTACCTTGTGCATTATTTCCATTTATTTCTGAGGTAGGAGCACAATGAAGTGTTTGGATGGATTATAATTCTTATCTTATACTGAAGAAATACCAGATACTTCCCAGAGAGTACATGATAATATTTTTTTTTTCATTTAGAAGGACTCCCCACTTACTCAGTAGTGAACTATGTTTGCAGTTATTTTCTCTCTCATTGACAAGTCTGATGTTGCCAAATAGCATTCCCTGCAAAAACAAAAAGAAAAAATCGTTTTCATCTTTTGTTAATTATATAGTATAAGACAGAAAGAAGTAGCATTTTTAAAGTCCTTGCCTTTTAATCAACTAGGAAGTAAGTAACCCTTTGTGTTTTGACTAACATCATGTATGCTCTCCTAGGGAAGGATTCATATTGATGTGGATGGGGGATTCTGATAACACAGTATTTGTATAGCAAGCTTGCCATGAAATTATAGCAAGTGACAAGGGACTTGTTTGTGATAAGCCCAGTGCATACGTCCCATGAGATCTTCATCGAAGCCACGCCTGTAGGTGGTGTGGCACCTGATGAAGGATGTGCATTCAGGATGCAAAGCCAAGTTCTAATTAGTAGTTAGTAACATCAGCCACTGTCCTGTATTAGGGCTTTCCTTTGCCAAAGGCATTTTAACAGCCAAGATCAGTAGCTCTTGGTGATTGGGGGTATAATTCCGTAAAATACAAAATTTTCTTTTCTTTTAATGGAAAAAAAAAAAAGCCCCAACCAACCAAATTGAACACTAATGAGAGGTTAGAGGTAAGAATGTGAAGAATGTGAAAAAAGATTAGCACGCTTAATTTATACAAATATCAAATAAGATAGAAGTAAGGAAAACTGGTCAGTTTGAAATTTAATAATTAAAATGCATAATTTAAAAGGATCTGTTTGTTTATGTATATATAGTTGCTCTTTTTTTTTTTCTTTTTGCATGTGCCTCTCTGTACACTGTGTGCATGCCTGATACCCTTGGAAAGGGTATTAGATCCCCTGCAACTGGAGTTTCAGATCATTGTGAGCCAACACTTGGGTGCTGGGAACCAAGCCCAGAACCTCTTCAAGAACAGCTTGCTTTTAACTACTAAGTTATCTCTTCGGCTCTCATTTAAAAAAGAAGTGAGTAAATAAATAAAACCAAAATGTAAATTACAACTAAAAGCCCTTGAAAAGTAAGGAGCTGATTTTTAAAAGAGCTTTCAAATTTTGGAAGTTAACTCCATGCGAGAGTTTTAGTCTAAATTGAATTTTTTTAAATAGGAGACTCAGCTGGGAAGATCTCTCTATCGACTCACTAATCCATCATAGGGAGCAGCTAGTTTCTGCTGCCCTTGTTTTGGATTCTGTGGCTCAGTGCATTCCAAGGGCAGGCTCTAAACTGCCTGCAGGCACCATGGCTGTTTCATGAAAGCATTGCCTTGGTGTCCTGGGTGTTTCTCCATTATTTTATTCTATATAATGCTCTCTCTCGGAGCCTTTTCGTTTCTGATCCCTTCCTCCTTGCCGTCTTCCTCTTCCCCTTTCTCTCTCTTCTTCCAAGTTATATTTTATGCCAAATTGAAGGCATTTAAAGGTAATCAGATGTTGCCCTGCCTCCCTTTGCACTAATCATAGAATTAACCATTTTAGGAGCAAGGAAGAAACTTGCAATTATTTCAGGTTTTCTGTTGCTTGCTTTGTCTTTGAAAAATGCTAATACTTTTTTTGATTGGCATTTTCACACTAGTATTGTTAGAGTGGCACAGATGGCTGGAATGTGCTTTAAAAAATAAGAATGTAAATATATAAACACATGCGCACACAGATGTATCCATACAAATACACATACACAAAAAATAAATCTAGATGGAAAAATAATTTTGGAAAAAAAATGAAACGTTACTTTGATTACTGACTTTAGGAAATAATTCAGTTGATGAATGTTGCATCTTCAGGAGATTACCAAGAGTGATATATATTGGGAATGCAGACTTCTGGAGAGGAGGAGGAAAGAAGAGCATAGATATGTATTGGTTTGGTAGTAAACCTTCCTAGTCAGTGTGTAGCCATCTAGATGCTGGATAGAAATCAGAAATGATGCATCAAAAACATGAATCCCATGGAAACAGACAGTGAGTACAAAGGTATGTTCTGTCTGTTGGGTACTAGAAATCTTAGCATTTTTTTAAGTACATGATAATTAATAAACAAAGTTAAAGTGTAGGCAAAGTAAAATGACAGATTTTCATAGGTTGTTTGTCTTCTTGATAAATTTAAAATACCTCATTTTTAAAAATTTTGTGATTAAACTTATTATAATTATAAATTTTCCAAGTGTAATTGGTTTTCTTGAGATGACTTTATCCAATACTTATTAGCCATTGAGGTGCCCACTTTGCTGTCCTGTGCTTTCTTTGTTTAAGCTGTCGGTTTCCATAGTCTCACTTTTAATCTGTGTGTGTCTGTGCATGCAATTTGACCTGAAGTTTTTAGATCCATTTTATTTATTTTTGTTTGTTTGGAAGAGTAGCCAGGTAATTTTATTCAAAGCCAAGCCTTAGTATAAATTAGAAATATGCTTTTGTAAATTTTTTTACTTTTGAAATTGAAATATAATTGTATAATTTCCCCCTTCCCTTTCTTTCCCTAAAGCCTTGCCATGCATTCCCCCTACTCTTTGTCAATTTTATGGCTGTTCTTTCTTTAATGCACACAGTGGAACACACACACATGCACACAATGCACACACATATAATATGATTGAATATCTGTATTTTCAGGGTTGACCATTTGGTACTCAGTAACCCACTGCTGTGAACCTCCCTGGGGAAGAACATTTTCCATGCTCTTCACATTCCTTAGTTGTCTATAGTTCTTTGTGTAGGGTTGTGGTCTTGCTCTATGTTCTGCATCAGCATACAGATGTTATATTTTGTGGTATGGGTCCATAGGCCATTGGAAGTCCATTTATGGTTTTTTTTTTTTTTTTTTTTTTTTTTTTTTTTTTTGCTTCATCAACCTTCAAGTTCACTAATTATTCTAAATGTTATTTTTTTTAATTATTCATTCATTCGTTTATTCGTTCATTGAGACAGGGTTTCGATGTGTTTCCCTGGCTTTTGTTGACCAGGATGGCCTCGAACTTAGAGATCCACCTGCTCCTACCTCCTGAGTGCTGGGATTAAAGGCATGGCTACCACCACCCAGCTTAAATATCACTTATAATTTACACCCAACCTATCCACTTGAGTTTTGTAAAAATGACTCAGTATACTTTTGGGATTTGGTATTTATTTTCTTTAGTTCCCCCTTGTTTATTCATTGTGAACAGATCCTTCATATCAATGAGCAATTGTATATATAACCTTAGGATTTTATTTCTCAACAGAATCACCCGAAACTCAACTTTTGTTTCAATTATGAGTTTCCACTTCTCTGTAATGGTTGTGAATTACATTTTTGGTACCCTGAATGAAACCATAGAGACCCTTCAGTTTTGGGAAGGAAGTCCTGGGTAGGATTAGTTCTTTACCATTTTTGCTTGTTTGTTTCAGGCTGAGAACTTGACTGGAATCAAGTTCTAAATTGCAGTCTCCTCTTCTCTAACTCCTGGCTGGCCTTCCTAGAATAGCTTCACAGGGACACAGGCAGGGATTCTGGTGGGATTTGGTGGTGTTCCCAAGATGTTGTTCACTGGGATTCCTGTATCTCCTGATGGATGTCCTCCCTCTCTAATCACTGTATCTCCACCTCTTTACTGCATCTTCCCATGCACACTACCTCTTTACATGCCACAATGCCCGAACTCAGTCCTTTGGTTCTTCCAACCAGTGCAAGTAGCAGTTCCCATTTGACTCTCAGCCACTCCTGTAGACTGACCTCAGGGAGGAAAGCATGTAATCAGAAAACCACTGTGAGTCCCACTCCTTTCTTCTGAATGTTAGTTCCTCCAGTTCCTCCTGAGGATGACTGCTGTTTGCTGTCTTTGGGAGGAAATGGCTTTGACTGTTTTATGTCATGTTTAATTGTTATCTATAACAGTGTTGGTTGGGTAGAAACTGCCTGGTAATACCAGAAGTGAACTGATTGTTGTTATTTGGAATTTGGAAGGTGCCATTTGCAATAAATAAAAATAGTGGGCCAAACTTTGCATCTTAATGAAATGTCAATAAGGTTCTTGTTCACAAAATACTCTGTAAGGCTATGAAATTTGTTTCAGGGGAGAAACTTTCCAGCAAGAGACCACTGAAATGAAAGTAAAATTACACTAAATTCTATAGTGAACCCCAGGGGTACAGTAAAGTGACTGCCTAGAAAGAAATATGTTACTTGGTAGTGGTCTTCTTTGGAGGTTTCTTTATATTCAAACCTATAAATTACACAGCATTTCTATTTTTGGCATTTGCTAAAGTAGACAGTACAGTTCTTATCCTCATGCATTTAGTACTGGGATTAGTAGAAGGGAGAGGAGACATGTGCATGGGTAGACACAAATTATGAAACAGGAAGTCTTTATACTTGAGTGGGGTGTGTGTGTGTGTGTGTGTGTGTGTGTGTGTGTGTGTGTGTGTGTAAAACAAAGGGAGATTGGGGAGAGAAACATATGTATTAGAGATAGAGCATGAATGAAGTCAGTGAATTAGTGAATAATAGGATGTAAAACACTATATTACTCTGAACCTATTTTGCATTACTGTTACTTTGTCTAATTATGAAAGAACATTATAGTTGTAACTCTTAAAAGAGATCTCTTACCCTCACCTCCTGCATTTACCGGGTCTTTACAAAATTATTTTTTAATTAATTTAAAGAGTCATATAAGAATACACACACACACACACACACACACACACACACACACACACAAACACACCCTTATAAAAACATTTAACAACTCAGAGGGTGGAGACAGACAGGTTCCTGGGACCCACATTGTAGAAGGAAAGAACTGACCCTGCGAGTGGTGTTCTGACCTCACAAGTGTGTCATGGTACACATCTACTCGTTTTTCTCCTTTTCTTTCCCCCCTCCTCTCTTCTCCATCCCTCCCATTTAAGTCTAAAGTCATGAATGATGAGTGCTACAAGAGACTTTGATGACTGATTTCCAAGTGACAGATCTAGTTTATAACATTTAAAGAACTTTTTCATTTACCTACTTATTTGTCAAAGAGAAGTTCTGTGCTTGAAAGCCTACTATATAAAGTCAATGGAATTGGGACATTTCAGGCTCAGCTACTGGTTACACATTGCTCTTATGGCCTCTGGGGAAGTGTTTTATTCAAAACCACTGTGTATTTGTGGTGCACAGTTTTATGGAAAACTAGAGACTAAAGTGGTACCAAATTTGTCATCCTTTGTTTGCTTGCCCTGTATGATGAGTAAATGTGATAGGATATAGGGGAGATTATCTTGAGTGGGTTTGACCTAAGTAAGAACCTTCTTGAAAAAGATGCTAAAGAGATGTGATTCTGTTAGCCTGGAAGAAAGTGGAAGAAAGCAAGCAGCCATGCTGTGAACTGCTTGTGTGGACTTCTCAGCACAGAACTATGCGGGGGGGGGGGGGGAGAGCTGCAGCAGCAGTTGGGGATCCTTATCTGACAACTGTCAAGGAAATTGAAGCCCCAGTCATACATAGCCATAGGGGATGAACCCTGTCAGCAACTGTGGACTTGGAAATGGAGTTCAAGTTCATTTGAGAACATATTTCAACTCTGAAAACTTGGGACAAGCAATAACAGCAACTAGTTGACCTCTGTCAGATCTAACCTTCAGAACTATGAATGACTACTTGAAAGTTGCTAAAATAAAGCAGCTAACTTGTGGTGATTCCAACAGATGGCTAAGACAGGTACTCTTGTGCTAGTTACTTCTGTGTCAATGCACCCCACCCCCACCCAAACAAACCAGAAACAGTCCAGACAGGAAGCTATTGAAGAGAGTCCTTAAAAAAGATGATGAAGATGCTGAGGTGTAGCTCTTCTCAGTTCATGGCTTCTGGTGCTGGGTAGGAGGGGACTCAGACTCAGTTTTCTTTAAGGGGCTGGTCACTGGGGGTTTCACCAGGAAATACATATGGGTAATACAAATTGGAATTGGTGGGTTTTTTTGTTTTTTTGGTTTTTTTTGTTTTGTTTTGTTTGAGGGGAAGGGGGCTCAAGGATGGCTGGGTGGACCTGGGAGGAATGGGAAGTAAGTCTGATCAGGGTGCATTGTACAAAATTCCCAAATAATTAATAAAAATATTATGTTGAGAAAAAAAGAATTTCAGGATGATGATGGATTGGGAATATCATTCTTAGTTGTATGAATGGAAGTGATTTTATATATATATATATATATATATATATATATATATATATATATATTGTTCTCTAGCTACAATAAAAGCATCAGGCTCTATAGAATTTCAGGTTTACTACTTGGTACCACCAAGAATTAGAAACGGAAGTTTCTGGTAATAAGAATTTAGAATAACATGAAAATAGTAGTGAGGGAGATAAAAGTGCTGACATTTGGCTCATTATATGATTGAAAAGAGGACTTAGAAAAAGGACCTGTTGTGAGGAAACCCAGAGGGTAGGTCACCTTTTCCTACAGGACTTAAAGTACCTGTACTCATCAGATTTTTTGCTATAAGAGAATCTTCCTTGGATGCCAAGCAAATAGTGAAGTCTGTGTCCTAGCCAGCAGACAGGTAATAGAAACATTCCATAGAACCAGAGAGTGAGCGAGCTAGGAAGAAGTCCCCAGCTTTCAGGGATGGCTGAAATCATGGCATAGGCTCTGGGCACTACAGTTTTCTTAGATTGGCAAGGCAGTCCTCAAAGGACAGCTAGAAACAGTTATGTTTGCTATGTGCTAGACACAAGGATAAGCCCCTTTTTTGTGCATCTTTATTTCCTCTCAGGAATAGAGCCAATCCTTTCTCTGTGGTCCCCAGATGCACGCTGTAGCACCTAGTACATTAAATCACTTCTAGCTCATTTCTTAAGGTTATTTACCTAATAAAATAGTACCCTATGTTTATGGTATAATGGTTCATAAAAACTTGGTTTCAGCCTTTATAGACCTTACTTACAACCTACATGCTAATAACTGAATAAAGGAGTGATAGTTATAAAATAGACTCTAAGAATGTCCTTACTTCACTAACAAAATTTTAGTAAAATTAAATAATCTAGAAAATAGGTGGTCTGGGATTAGTTTCTGTCAATTTAATACAAACTAGCATCACCTGAGAGGAGAGAGTTACCTCAGTTGGGGAACTGCCTCTGTCAGATTGGCCTGGGGCATGCCTTGGAGGCATTTTCTTGAGTAATGATCACTTGGGAAGGGCCCACCCACTCTGGATTGATGCCATCCCTGGGTAGGTGATCCTGGGTTGTATAAAGAAGCGGGCTGAGCAAGCCAAGAGTAAGCAGTGTTCCTCGAGGGCTCTGTCTGCTTCAGTTTCTGCCCTGAATGTTTGTTCTGATCCCCCTTGAGGGTGCACTGTGACCTCTAAGTTGCACTAAAGTCTTTCTTCCTACATGTCATTTTTTGGCCAGTGTTTTGACACAGCAAGAGGAGAACAAATGAGAACACCTGGAGAGCAGGTTTGATATTAATGTCTTTCGTCTAATCCTCAGTACGTTTCCCTTATTCCGTCTTCCCTCTTCCTTCCATCAGTTTAAATGAAGTGTCTGTGAGTGTGGGGCAATATTCAAAGTCAAGCACTCAATCACTAAATCATAATTTCCTGCCATCACTACTGTTTTCCCCCTTTTCTTTAGCCCAAGAACTTGAATGAGAAATCTCGGTCATGAAATCTATAATTGCAAGTTCACTTCTGTCTTAGTCACTGTTCTATTGCTATGAAGAGACATCATATCCAATGCAATTCTTACAAAACAAAGCATTTAATCGGGGAGCTTGCTAACTCTTAAGAGATTTAGTCTATTATCATCATGGCAGGAAGCATGATGGCACATGGATGGTACTGGAGAAGTAGCTGAGAGCTACATCCTGATCCATAGGCAGAGAGAGACTCTGGGTTTGGCATGGGCTTTTGAAACTCCAAAGCCCACCCCTGGGATACATACCTCTTCATTGTTATAATCCTTTCAAATAGTGTTACTCCCTGATTATTAAGCATCTAACTAGGTGAGACTGTGGGGACCAGTCTTATTCAAACCACTGAAGCACTCTTTATAAAAGGTAGCAGAATTCTATGTAATGAATGAAGTTTGCTATACCAGACATTTCGTAATTATAATAAATAAGGCTTGCTCTTGGCTCAGTTTGATTTAAGTGGATGGTCTTGTGGCAATCCAAACTCCTTTCCAGATAAAAGTGAAAGAATAGCCGTACACTCATTACTTCCTCCGGCTCCTGTTTCCCACTCTCTTGTTGGACTGGCTCCTTTTCCAACATGTCTTCCGTTACTTGGTGGGTTGAAATGTTTGCTGGCATCATTTACTATTTATACTCTTATTGCCTCCACTCTTTGTAAAGGTAGAAAAACACTGTCATTTTAGGAACCAAAGATATCCAACAAGTTCTGATTAAAAGTATATGTGTGCAGAACTTCAACATATACCTTATTTTGTATTGTCCCACTCTCCTTACTTAGTCTGTCCCACATAGAATTCCATAATTCTGTGTTCTTTTTCAGTACCTTATTTTACCGTGAATATTACACACTGCTTTTGCCTTAGCAATGTATCCCTCTGTTTTGTGAGGCCATCAAAATCCTGCCTTCCATGCAGTTTAGATAGGCAGTGATTTGCTCAGTGCTTTTTACTGTAGGTGGCTTGTTAATGTTCTTTATGGCTTTCCCAAGGGTGGTTGGGTTGTGTTTCTTTTCAGTTTGTTACCCTATTCAGGGGAAGTATTTCCTCAAACTGTGCATTTTTGTTCTGACCTTATGGGTTGATCTTTATCTATGTAATCGTTCTTCAAACAAAGAACCCACAAGTCTCCCTAGCACATTTCCTAATGAATATGGGTTGGGAGGGCTAGCCATTTGATTGTACACTGAATAGAAACTATTCAGCTTGATGGTAGCAGGTTAGCTAAATACTTCATTCGTTGTACCCAGTGTTCTATACTTGGTGTTGGGGACATCACCATTTCCTAAAGAAATGATGGGGAACTTTAGTAAGAACACCGTTTGCTCATGAGGTCGTGAGGAGTGAGCCCTGCGTAGTAACAGCCTGCTGGAACCTCGATCCTATACTATGTGGCCTTCAGTAGTATGAGCAAGGCATTTTTATATTTTATAAGTTGCTCAGCATGTGGCTTTTCATATAATAGCCCAAACAGTCCAGGATAGTTATTTCTAGCACTTGAATTCCAGGACTGTGCACACATGCTCACACATATCATTGCTGATAGATTGATACCTGGGGACCAGAAACTCAAATTGAGATTGCCAGTGTTTTGTTTGTTTGCCTGTTTGTTTTTGTTTTTTCTGTGTCATCTCTCTTATGATGTTGTATCTTGTCCCCAGTCTTTCCCCATAAAAACTGGTGTTTTTTCTTCTGCCATCTGTATTTTATTATATAAACTTAAGCCACATAGTACTTTAATAATAATTCTGAGTCCTCTTCCCTTTCTGGAGGTATGAGATTTGGGTGATAATTTTTCTTCTTTGAAGGGAAATAATTCTTGCACTAGAGTAAATTTTAATTTTCTTCTCACTATCAAAAGTGCAAAATGTTCTCCAGTCCTTTCCCTTGCCAAATGATCTGATAACCCTGCAGTATGAAGAACCTCTCCTTTGTGGACACAAAACTTGACCCTGATTTTCATGCCCTTGCCTGGTGTGCCCACTGTTTGATATCTTTCCTTTAGAAGCTAGATGGATGCTCCTTCCTTGGGAAGCTTTTGTGGCCCAGCAAACTAGGTCAGGCCAACCATCTTGTACTCTCTTGGGATAGCTTGGACGTCCCTTGCCCAGTAGCCCTCACAGTTCATAATCATATATCAGGGTAGTTACTTTAGACTCTGCCTTTTCCATTAATATCTGTGCTCTTGAAGCATCAGGAGCCTCTCTGTTTTACTCATCATTTGCTTTCTTGAATTTGGTAGTGTGCTAGGCACATAGTAGGCATTCAGGAACTATTTGTTGAATTGAATGGACTGTACCCCCCTCCCTCCAGAAATGCTTTAGCCACCTGTGGCCATTCCTTGTAGTAGAGTCATGCATACTGAGCCAATTTGCTGCCTCACTGGGATGGAGTTGAGTCTATACTTAGGACTGCCAGAGGCCAGTTTACTGAGTCATAGTTGAGAGGAAGGGAGGCAGTGACTTGCCTAAAGTCTCAAGGGTGAGGTAATTCTAGAAACTGTGTAGAGAAACCAGTAATAAAATGGGTAGCCAGGAGATGAGGGTCAAAAAGAAACAGAGGGAAGAAATATTTTAGGGCCAACAGCTCAGAACTAACACCAAGAGAGAACAATTGTCCCTTTCTTGTGGTCACTGCTGAGATATGGGAGGCATTTCTGAAAGGGATCATGAAAAGTCCAAACCAGAAGGCCTGGGTGTGGCTGCTGTGGTGCTGTAGAAATGCCTGCCTTCATCTGAGAGTGTAATTGCTGTGTCAGAGGCAAGGAGACTGAGGTAATTCTCATTGCTGGAATTCAAGGTGTTGGGAGTGCTTGCCCCATTTGCTATCCATCTCTGCTGTCCTTTCTTCGATGTCATAGTAACAAGTTCCACAGTTAAAAATAAATCCCTTTCACAGCATTTTAAACCAAGGAACTGTGCAAAAATATAATCAGTCACCTCATTCTCTTGAAATATATAACTGAAATAGCAATAAATAATCCACCGGTGTGGACAGGATGGAAGAAACAGAAGAGGAAGAAAATTTAGCATAAGGAAAAAATATAAAACTCTATTTATGGAAGGGTTTATTTTCATATTGCCTAGTTAATAATTAGTGACATCTTTTACTTTCTTCTATTTATAACCCCTTCTTCCTTTTGCCATATAAAACTATTCAATTTTTTAATAATTCACATGTGTAATAATTCAGCTGCAGTCCTGAATGAGATAATCCCTTGTGACTGGTTTTCTTTGCTTCTGAGTTAGCCGCTTAATTCCAAAAATGACTCTTGGCTTGCATGATTCCAAACATAGCAAGAAGATAATAATAGGGATCCCTGCACCAGCAGAATTGGGGATTGATTTCCAAACATGCAGTGCAGCACATAGATTGGCACTTGGGTTTTTAATTAAATAAAAACAGATTTTTAATGTCAAAATGAAAAACATTATAGAACAACTCAGAAAGTATGTATTTTTCCTTTATACTGCTCAAGCAGCGACAAGCTTTGGCGGGCGGGGGAGGGGGACCTGGCTTTTTGAGACAAGGTCTTGATTATAGATCTGTCTGGCTTGAAAGTTGCACTATAGATCAAGTTGGCTTCAACTTTTACCCATTCTCTGGCCTCTGCCTCCCAAACGCTGCTATGACACATGTAACCACATGTCTGACGAAACGTTGACAACTTTGTTTTTAGAGTCTCTGTTCCACAAACTATCTGGAAAATGAAGAAATGGGCCGTATCTTTATCCTAACACATTACTCATTTTATTGGGCAGATAGTCAGCAGTCCTTGTAAATTCCTCACATGGCTTCATGTTTTTCTAGAGTACCCCTTCCCTAGTGAAGACTTAAAACATCATTAATGGCCTTCAATTTCCTTCACCACTGCTTCAACCTTAAGCACAGTAAAATAATTTGGATTGCTTCTAAGTGTTAGATAAGCGGAATCATGCCATGCAGAGCTTGCCCAACTTTTTTCACTTGAAGTTATCTTTATGAAACTCCCACTTATGTAGTATTCATTTCTCCCATTTTTCAACTGTTTCCATCCAGTGTGTGAACATGCCACATTTCCATATCTACTTTCATGTCAAAGACTTGGATGTTCCCATTTTAGCTATTATTAATGGGGTTGCTATGAACAGTTTGGTGCTCATTTTGGGGAGCACATGCATCTTTTTCAAATCTATGAATGAAAATCAGTGTCTGAAAAGAACCATAAGCAACTAATGGCTTGTGAGAAAGGATAAGTTAGTCTCTCCAAGGGATAAGACCCCTAATTGATTATCCCAATGTACAAGGGCTCTCTCTGAAACCATAGACACACAAACAACAAAAATGGACTCATCAGTTTGCATTTTGTATATTTATGCATGTAGAAAGTCATACATATGTAACAATAATAATCACAGTAAAAGATTCTATTCATGTTAAAATGAGGGGGCACATTGCAGGAGTTGGAGGGGCTGTAGGGAAGAAAGTGAAGGGTAAAGTAATATAATTTAACTAAAGTGTATAAGCAATAATCTGTAATAGAATTTAACTTAACGGTTGCTTGCAATGTTCAGGGTAGCTCTACTCAAATATTTTATGCTAAAGTGTCTCTTGAAACTTACTTATGCTTTGTCTATTGTTGGTATTACTCAGTTAGGGGTTGTGTAGTGATACTATGGGTTTGGTTAATATTTCTTCAATGGCTATTGAAATTTAACATCTTATATATTGGCTATTTGTGTCAAAATGTCAGTGAATTGCCTATTCTAGTCTTGCGTTCATTTTTCCACTGTACTGTCTATTTTTGTTGCTGAATTATAGAACAAGAATTCTTC
The DNA here is from genome assembly GCF_943737965.1 of Phodopus roborovskii. Taxonomy (NCBI): domain Eukaryota; kingdom Metazoa; phylum Chordata; class Mammalia; order Rodentia; family Cricetidae; genus Phodopus; species Phodopus roborovskii. Next base: position 14,073,361 of record NW_026126525.1, read on the forward strand.
ATCCACATATCTGCATTTTTTCCTGGTGTCTCTATTCAAATATAATTTTTCACATGGTGTTTTTTGTTTATTTTTCTCAACATCTCTAGGTAAACAGGTATTATAAAGGAAATTATCTGGCTCTTTTTTTTTTTTTTTTTTTTTTTACAGCTATTCTTTCCATGGTCTTTTAAAATATTGTGCCTATCTTAACTCTTAAAGGTAGCCAGTGTTTTCAGTTAAATGTGTGTCTGTGTTTCTTCCATGTTTAGACTTATAAATGATCTCCTATTGATTTTTGTTTTGCTGTTTCATGGTAGCATCACCTTACCGGGGATGGGATCATCTGCATCTGTCTCCCTTCAGGGCTCTCTACTGATCTTTGTAGTAGTGGGCCACTGTCTTAATTATTTGATTTTTGTGATAGATTTCAGTGTGTATAGGTGTAACCAATTTAAATATATGCTACTCTTTTGTAATTGCTATAGATGTTTTGGATCTTTCTTTTTCTGTGTATTTTTTGTTTTTATTTTTTTTTTCTTAATGGGCATTCTATATCTAAAAATTAAAAAACACAAATTAAATACACTAAAATTTCAGTGGGATTGAATCAATTTGCAGATAAAATGAAGGAGGATTCTTATCTTGATAATTAAAAAAAACTTCAAAAATATGAATATTCCTCATTTCTATTTATTTGGGCCTTTCCTATTTTTTTCTTAATGGAAATTATACATTTTCCTTATATAACTACCACACATCTTTTGTAAGGTCTACTGAGGTCTACTAGTTCTGATGTTATGAGTTCTATTTTTAAAATAATGTTTCTAGTACACATGAAAATATTTATACTGATTTTATATCCATTTTCTTCACTAAAGTCATTTATTAGTTACTGCTAATTGTCTACATATTACATTTCTAGAAAGGTTTTTAAATGAAAGTCCAAATGCCTTCTACACAGTTTCTATTTGATGTTATTTTACTAAGCAGCCTTTTAAGAGAAGTTTGTTGATTTGTTACAAATTTTAAGACTTTGACAAATGTTTTCACATAGTCTCTTGAGAAACTTGCTTTCAACTTTTTTGTTTACTGTAACAAGACTTCTTCCATTTCCTAACTTGAATTAATTAGCTGTTTTGGATGTCTTCAATATTATACCAGTCTTTGTACAGATCTTTATTTTTTATAGCTAATGGCTTTTTTCATGTCTTTCTTCTTGAGTTTAATAGAAGTTGGTGGTCACCATTTTCTATCTTTCTAACTTGGGCATTCAGTCCTATAAATTTTCTCTCAAGACACACCCATATGTGCATTCCCATAATGTTAATTCATTCTCAACATTTTATATTTTTGGTCACCTCCCTCCTGTTTTTCTTTACATGTTTCATTATAGCTGTGTTCTTTAATTTCTCTGCATGGGGTTTTTCTAATTGTCCTTTTGTATTTGATTTCTTCTATTATCCTACTGTGGTAGGAGAACATGGAATGACCTCTGAAGTTTGTTAAGACTTACGTTATGGCTTACTATAAAACATTATGATCTAATAGCAGCTATGGCCACCTGAAAAGAATGTGAGTTTTTGTCATCATTACATGCAGAGTGTTTGTTACCAGGACCCTTTTAATCATATTGTTTGCATTATCTTGGCATTCACTGATTTTTAAAGGCATTATGTTCTCAAGCATTAGTTAACATTTCTTAATCTAATTACAGTTCTCTTTTACTCATTTTAACTATATAAATTTTTTGTTTTACATATTTTAAAGATATGTATTTTGTTGCATGAGCAGTAGGATGACCAGTCTCAAATACATATCTGTAATGCAGGCCTTATACTTAAGGCTGAGGGAAAACTGCAAAAGTGGGTATAGAAAGATTGCAACAACCCAAGGACCATGAAACCTGTTACTAGATAGTGTCATCTAGGCATTGTAGGGAAGCTGTGAAACCTCAACAATATGATTGTCTATAGAAGACCTCATATTGACAACACCAGCTGACAAGCCAAAGTGGATGGGGAAAATTTTACAAGATCACAACTCTTGGTAAAGATTTACAAAGATCTACAGGTAAACAATGACTTCTTAGAGAGGAAGAACTAATTTTCTTTAGAGATGAGTTTCCTGATTGGTTATCCAATGCCAAGTGGTCATCCAATGCCAAGTGGTCAGCCCTAAACACATCTACAAATAAACAACATTAAATGGACTCTGTAACTGTCTCTAATATGTATATGTACTCATGTATGTATATGTACATATATATGTAACAATAATAATTTTAATAATAATAAATCTGTGTTTACCCTTTTATTCAAATCATAGTACCCAGGTTGGGTTATCATGTGCCTCTGGCAACATGGAGTTTCAACACTTTTTTCATCTGGGTTAGTATCTTCTACTTCAGCCCAATAATGAATGAAGACACAGTAGAAAGCTACCATTTTTCCCAAGAAACTTTACAACGTGAATTGCCTTGTGAATGATAGTATTTAGCATAATATTTTATACCAAAGCAAATACTCAAAATATCCTGCCTTACTTATAGTCTATTAAATACTTGAAACTCTTAAAGTAATGTTTTTGTTCCGATAGGATTGTTTATCATGCCAAGTGACATTAACAATTATAAGCAGCCTGAGCATTGCAAGTCCCTGGACCTGGTGTTCCACCATGGTTTTAACATATTTTGGCATCTAATTGTAGGACTAACAATTTCTTTTTAAAAGCAATTCACGTTGTGTGTCCTGAAACCAAAAAAATCAAACAATATTTCTTGCAAAACAATTTTCAATGCTATCATGCATGGTTCATCTATATTATCTACAGTTGAATTCATATTTTTCCACTTGTCAATATGAGTGATAAGCCAACATTCAGAATTATGCTGATTTTTTGCATCAAATATTGGTTCACTTATCGGTATGTTTATTCATATAAGTATTTTAATGTCCTCAATGTTTTGAAAACTTTGCGTATCAGAAAATAAAAATTCATTTTCTAGATACTTACTGTTATACATCAGAAAACTGATATGACACACACATCATATGTATGAGTAGATATATACGTGCACTTATGATGGTAAAATAGCTTGTCCTCTGTGTGTGTGTGTGTGTAAGTGCATGTGTGTGTCAAGTCACAAGGAAGATTTCAAAGAGAAGTCATAGGTCAACTTTGGATGTCATTCCTCAGTTGTCTTCTCTCTTTATTTTGAAACAGGGTCTCTCATTGGCCTGATGCTCATCAAGTAATCTAAACTGGCTGCCCTGCAAGCCACAGGGATCTATAATGGCCTTATTTGTACTGGCCTTACAAGTGCAAATGACTGTGTAGTGTTTTTCATGGGTTCTGTGGATCAGACTTGGGAATCTGTATTTCCAAAGCAAACACGTTGCCTACTGATCAACTCCCTAGTCTCTATGATAGCTCTTTTAGCGTGATTCTCTTGTGTAGTACACAACCTTCAGGGACGTTTTCTGTGGTTCTCATATATAACACATGCCCCTTTCCTTTTTGGGAGCTCCCAATGTAGTCACAGAAGTGATAACAAAAACTATAATTCACCTGTATTATATGTTATATATGTTATGATTAAAAGAATATGGGAGGTATTTTGTTGTCAAGGGATATTATCTCACAAGAGGTTATAACTTGTAAGTAAACTACTTTCTGAAAATGTCTGCCCACTTTTCTGGCCAAAAGATAACACACTTGCCTTGCTGACCACACCATTGCACGTATCTTCTTGTAATTACAAGGTCATATCTGGGGGCTAGTGTCGATGAAACCACTTTACTCATATGTGCTAAGAAACAACATTATTACCCTTGGTTTCTTCACTCTGTAATCATGAAGGTCTTCAAGCACACTTTAATTGACAGACCCCTCACGTGCCAAGTCCTTGGCTCTGTGGGCACTGCCAGTGTTTGCCGGTGTGAAAAAGAGCTCAATTTCTCAACTTGTTTTTAAATTAGGAAGAAATCAAATTCAGAATACTGTTTAAAGAGTGTAATATAGGGATGTTTGTAGCCCTTGCTGGCCTGGAACTCACTAAGTAGTCCAGCAGTGACTCAAACTCAAAAGGTCAACCTGCCTAAGTCTCAGAGCTCTGGGACTAAAGGTATGTACCACCAAGCATGGCTGGTGCTGTTATTTTTTTAAAAGCATCTTGGAAGTGGCATAAATTCTTTTACACAATAGGTAGTCATTCCTGAGAAATTGCATATATTTCTCTTTCCTTATTTATTTTGAATTAAATAGAGTACATATATGAAATTTTGAAATAAATTCAATTTAGTAAAAGAAATTCAGAAAGATAGAACACAGAAAGGTTAATTCTCTAGGCAGATATCCTTCTATATTTTTCTTTTGATTCTGGAGCATTTCCTATTTTTTAATCCTTCATTCACTGGTCACAGAGTTGATGAGTTATAGGTTTCTTGACTTTGCTTACATTGTAGTGTGGTGAACAAATTCTCATACAAAACAATAGTTCTAAATGTTAGGTAAGCATCACCAACATTTCAATGGGATATATTTCTGATTCTTGAAATATATATCTTCCCCTTTTCAAGGTCATCACCATGATCTTCTCTAGCAAACTTCCTCTGCATTCATTACTTTATGCAAACTACTAATGTCACCAGATACCACAGGGACTGTGTTTACATCCATGCTTTGAGAGTCCCTGCTGCAGTTTTTTTTTCTTTTCATTTTTAGACTTTAAACAATGTGCTTTGTTATCATGTTTAATATGACACTTGTATTTAGATTTTCCACTATGGTGGTCTGCTTTCCCATGGAGTTTATTAAACAGTGTATTTTCCTTGTTACATGTACTTACCTATTTATGATGCAACTTTCTTGATCACTGATCTGTGTCTGCACTTTCCATATCATCCCTTTGATCTTTGAGAACAAGGCAAACATCAAATCAAATGGTTACACAAAAGCCAATGTGTGTGTGTGTGTGAGAGAGAGAGAGAGAGAGAGAGAGAGAGAAAGAGAAAGAGGGAAAGAGGGAAAGAGAGAGGGAGGGAGAGAGACAAAGAGAGAGAGAGGAAGGAAGGGAGAGAGGGGGGGAAGGAGGGAGGGAGAGAATGGATTTGGTGCCATGCCACGAATTAGAGCATGGGAAATCTACCAGTGGCAATGTCCTCAACAGAAAACGATTGTCCCTCTCCCAGCTTCTATCCAGGGCCAATAGCACATCAGCACATCCATGTAGAGCAGAACCTGGAGATCCTCTGATCATCTACCTCATTGTGCTAGGATTTGGACCTGCTTGATCTTGCTAAGGCCTTGTGCAAGTAACTACAGCTGCTGTGAGTTTATGATTGTGAGCACAGTATAAAGCCTGGAAGGCAGCATTGCACAGAAATCTTCCCCGTCCTCTAGCTCTATAGATCATTTGTCATCTCTTCCACAAAGTCCTCTTTACTCTCCACACACTCTTCTTACTTGATTTTATCAGGTTAATGCTGCTTCACTGGAGTATCCACCAGGAAGAAAGGGTCTAAAGGCTATCATTTCTTGGAAGATAAGATGGCATGCAGTTTAATGTCCAACAGTATTAAGGTTTATCATACAGGCTGATTAATGCCACAGAATAACTCGATCACAGCTGTAAAACAAGTACATATCTGAAAATTGCTCATTTGTGTTACAAATTAGGGTAGTTTTCACTATCAATTTTAGCATTAGGATTTCAATACTAGACTAATTGTGAAAATGTTTTCTTTAGCACCATCTCACGGTAGCACCATTCACAGTAAATTGGCCCCTCCTACATTAGTTATCAATCAAGAAAATGCATCACAGGCTTCCTCACAGGCTGGCCTGGTGGGGACATTTTCTCAGTTGAGGCTAAAAATAACTCCAGCTTGTGCCAATTTGACACAGACCTACCCATCGTAGGGTGTTAAAAATTGGATCGAATAGGCAAGTTGGCACTGATAAATGACTGTTGACAAGTAACTGAGTTTGATAATTTTTTATGCAAAATGTAAAATAATATTATGTGATTCAGGTTGAGTATCCTTTAATCCAATATGCTTGAGACTAGGAGTGTTTAAGATTTGGGGATATTTTAAGAATTTGGGACATATGAATAGATTGTCCAGGACAAACGTTTCAAGTGCTAATATAAAAATCTAATATCCAAAATGTTCCAAAAAGCTTCAGGGATTTTTTTTAATCCTCCAATTAGAGATACTGGACCTGTATAATTTTGTATGACTCTGTGTATTACAACATGAACATAGCTGTGTACCTACTCTTGGATATGTAAATGGCTTTAGTTTCCCTTTTTATTAGCATGTATTATACATAATAATAATCAGTTTTCATTTTCATAATGCATATAATTAACTTTAATAATGTTCACCTCATTACTCTTCTCTAATCATCTTTCCCACACCTGCTGATGCCCATTCTCTTCACCTTTGATGTCTCATTTGTTTGTTACCCAGTGAGTTTAATAAGTTACTTGCCATGAGCATGGATGGCTAGACTTATTTGAAGGATCATAGGAAACTTGCCAGTGGTACACTACTCAGGAGAGTGTCTCCCCTTTTTTCTGGCAGGTATTTTATATTGGATAGCTAAGAAGGGGGACTCACCCTTGGGAAAGGCTAATTCTCTCCCAGCAGTCACTAGTTGCCTGTAATTCTTCAGTATCTAGACCCTTTGAGGTTCCTCCACTTCCACATTAGTGTGTCTATAGCAAATGGAGACCATAAAGCAAACCTCAGCTAGATACAATGCACATATCGGAGGATCATGGGGGATCTCTGTCACACCTGATGGAACTATCACAAAACTACTGTATCTAAAGCTCAGAGAACATCATGGAAGAGCTGAAGGATGACTCTAAGAGTGACAGGACCAACAAGACTTCTGTGAGACTGTGTTTCCTAGAAATGACTATCTAAACAAGATCTGAACAATTGCAATATCAATAGGTCTTCATTTGATATAAACCTACATAATTCATTTACTCACTATTATTTAACATCTATTGATTACTTCCTATATGTTAACATAATTTTTATTTTTAATATTTTAGTTGAAATAAAATTATATCACTTTCTCATCTCTTTCCTCCCTCTAGCCCCATATACATACATACATACAGTGTAACAGTAGTAATCAAAGAAATAGAGATTTTCAACAACATTACTTTCCTAGTACAGCTACCATTTTAACAATGGACTCAAGTTATAAATCTTTTCAAAATCCCAATATAGTCTTTATTTTAGGAATATTTACTTTCGTCTTTCAGCCAAAATGCCATGGGATTAATATAGAAATCCAAACATAGATATGGGAATGGTGTACAAATTTGGGATTCATGAGATGGCTGAGTGGGTGTAAGTACTTGCCATGCAAGCATAAGGACCTGAGTTCAGATCCACACAACCCACCAAAAACAGCTGAATGCACAGCATGAATATCTGCAATCCCAACATTTCTACAGGGAGAAGGGAGATAGAGATTGAAGACCCCACAGAAGTCTGCATGCTAACTCCTCTGACAAATGCAGTGGGAAAACAGTATAGATTTCCTGTTTCAACAGTGAAAGGCAAGAACCAACAACTGAGGTTGTTCAGTGATCTCTCCATGTGCACCATGACATATACACATCTGTACACATCTATATTCACATGTGCAAATGCCCCCCCTCTCCAAGCCCTATTTGAGATTAACTATACTATGATACTCTACAGCACACCCATAGTTTCACCTTTGTTATGTTATGTGTTATTGTAATTTTAAGATTACCCTTTGTACTACCAAGATCTTCCTCCCATGTCTGTTGAACTAAATAAAAATGTAACATGAATTTTCTGAGGGACTGAAGCTTTTGCTGTATTGACTTTAGTTATGATGAGAGATGAGGTGAAATAGGTTGATGCCCTAGAACAGGAAAAACTTTGAATTGTTCACTAAAGGTTTCTTGAGATATCATTTTGTTCTAACAAACAACTGTTTGTAGGCTAGTAAAATCAAGTAATGGTCATGAGGGTGGTGATGATGAGTATGGTGATTGTAGTGATGGTGATGATGTTGTAGGTGATGATGATGGTAATATGGAATTTGTGGTGGTGATGATGGTGGTGATATGATAATGGTGATGTTTTTGGTGATGATGATGGTGATGGTGGTGATAAAAGATTAACTGCTCAAAAGGGGAAAAAACTAGTGTGCAATAAGAAATAATACAGAATATGGGTATCTGGTTAAATTTTTGACCAATTTCAAAAAATAATATGCCAAGTAAAGGAGGAATTAATTGTTAGAAGTTCTTGGAGTAACATATAAAGAAGATAATTTAAATGGCCAAATCTGGGATGGAAGAGACACACTCTTAGCACTTGGATATGATACTGGATATAGAAATACTGGTATGACCACATGTCTAAAAACAATATGCCTAAAGAATTACCAAACTTTGGCATTGATATGACAAGACAAACAACATAAAAAAAAAATGTACTTGGAAATTACAAGATTGCTGGAGGGGCTCATGCTGTTAGGTAAAGTAATTATTTGAAAAGATACCTGAAGGCACTGTAGCAGTCAGTGTCCTTTTATGCCCTCAGGGCACAGAGATCATGAACTCTTGTCAGTGAATGGCTTATATAAGAGACTGTCTAAAATGCAAAGGACCTCGGATGGTACTCAGCAAACAGGTGAAGACAACAGGATCTCACAAGGACGGACCCTCGCAAGCATTCCTAGTAAGCAGAGGGATGAACTGTGGACTCGAATGACTGCATGAATGAAGAGAATGTGTGAAGATCTACTCTGCTGAAGAAAGCAAAGTAGTCCAAGAAGGCAGGAAATATTCTATAAAGAAGACAACTGAAATCTGGAATTAGCTTGGGTTGTACAGAAGCAATTCCACTGACTGGACCCCAAATTGAGAGTGATGGAGTAGGGAGTAGAATTTGTTAAACTGTAGACCAGACAAAATATATGCTTTTCCTAGGACTTGTCTGAGCAAGTGCTTGGAACAGTTCAGAGTGTAGAAAAATGTTACTTGAGATCATCTGTCACATAGTAGGCATTCAGTGTATGCTGAGTGGATTAATGAATTATTACCTTTGTCTTGTACACATCCTGTGCATTATGGTGTAGTTATTGAATGTGTGTTCATAGGTGATCCTAGTAAAAGAGATACAGAGACTACGAAACTGATAACCAAATTAAAGATAGAAGACAGAGGTTCCCCAAAACTGTAAAAAGTGAAGAATTACAAAAACAGAATTCCAAAGGTAGGAGGATCTTGCTACCAAGAAATCCAAACCTCTTACTGCATGGATATGCATTTGAAGGCCAGTTTTGTTAAATAACTTACCATATATATGTCAAGATCCTGTTCCAGGAAATTCAAACCACACTAGCTATTTTAAGCATGAAAAGATTTAATGTAAAGAATTAAATGCACATTAAATTTTTGGAAGGATTGGAGAAGTAGCTTCTAGTCTTTGGATCTAGGACTGCTGCCCAGAATGGAAGAGCAGATTGGCCCACCCATGTGCTGTTATTGCTGCAAAAAGTCAGAGAACAGGAGAGAGAGATGATGCCTCCTAACTTTTCCTCAAGATGTAGTTCAAGGGTAATAAAGTACTGCTACTGCTTAGCACTCTCCTCTCTCTCAGGGCTCACTCAGCTGGTAACTAACCTAGGACCCTGAGACAATGGGTTTTCTCCAGGGATTAATTCCCTGATGAGTTATCCAGTCCCAGTCCTCAGCCCTAAATGCATGTACATAAGAGCAAAACTAAATGGGCCGAGTATGAAGGGAGGGATTGTGTGTGTGTGTGTGTGTGTGTGTGTGTGTGTGTGTGTGTGTGTGTGTGTGTGTGTGTGTAGGGGGGGTGGTAATACTAATTAGAGAAGAGTTCATGAATTTGAGAGAGTTGGGGGAACATTGAAGGGGATGAAGGAGGAAAGTGTAGAAATGATGTAAATACAGTATTTATGTATAAAATTCTTAAAAAAATGATTTTTTAAGTAAAAATTGTCACAAATCTTTAAACTATAAAAACGTGGGTTTAGATAGAAGAGGACCCACTTGTACCATGAATTATTGTTACCTGCTTTCTTACTCCATGCAGGTTCAATCTGAGTTTCTTACTGCTCTTGTTGACTTTAAGAGAGGTCCCATAATGAACCTTAATGTATGAGATTCTTGTCGTCACTACTGTAGCAACCTTTAAAGGTTCACCTCAGTTTTCTATCATCTGAATATGATCTTTACAGGCCTGGTTCTTTAAAAAGTTCAGAGCCAAATATAGTAGGTAGATATTTTATTTTATTGATAATATTTTTTATTTAAATTTGCAACAAGCTTGTTTTACATGTCAATCCCAGTTCACTTATCCTCCCTTCCTCCCTACCCCCTTCTAACTCCCATCCCACCCCCTTTTTGCTCCCCAGAGAGAGTGAGGCCTTCCATGGGGAGTCTTCAAAGTCTGTCATATCACTTGGAGCAGGGCCCAGGCCCTCCCCCATGTGTCTAGGCTGAGGGAGTATCCCTCCATGTAGAATGGGCTCCCAAAGGCTGTTTGTATACTAAGGATAAATACTGATCCACTACCAGAGGCCCCATAGACTGCCCAGTCCTCCTAACTGACACCCATGTTCAGGGGGTCTGGTTTCCCAGCTATCAGACTGGAGTTCATGAGATCCCCCTTGTTCAGGTCAGCATTTTCTGTGGGTTTCTCCAGCCTGGTCTTGACCCCTCTGCTTATCACTCCTCCTTCTCTGCAACTGGATTCCAGGGTTTGGCTCAGTGTTTAGCTGTGGGTGTCCGCTTTTGTTTCCATCAGCTACTAGGATGGCATATAAGATGGTCATCGATCTCATTATCAGTGAAGGGCATTTAAGGTAGAATCTCCACTATTGCTTAGATTGTTAGTTGGGGTCAACCTTGTAGATCTCTGGGTATTTTCCTAGTGCCAGATTTCTCTTTAAACCCATAATGACTCCCTCTATTACGGTATCTCTTTTCTTGCTCTCCTCTATTCTTCCCCTGACTCAATCTTCCTGCTCCCTCATGTTCTCCTCTCCCCTCCTCTTTCCTTCTCATTCTCCTAACTCCCTCTCCCCTCCCCTCCATGCTCCCAATTTGCTCAGGAGATCTGTCCCTTTCCCCTTCTCTGGGGGTGGGTGATGGATGTCTCTTTTAGGGTCCTCCATGTTTCCTAGCTACTTTGGCAGTATGGATTGTAGGTGGATAATCCTTTGTTCTATGTCTAAAATCATATATGAGTGAATACATACCATCTTTGTTTTTTTGTGACTGGGTACCTCATTCAGGATGGGTTCTTCTAGTTCCATCCATTTGCCTGCTGATTTCAGTATACCATTGTGTTTTGTTTTTTTTTTTTTTTTTTTTTTTTTTTTTACTGAGTAGTACTCCATAGTGTAAATGTACCACATTTTCTCCATCCATTCTTCAGTGAGGGGCATCCAGGTTCTGGCTATTACAAATAATGCTGCTATGAACATAATTGAACAGATGTCCTTGTTGTGTGACTGTGCATCTTTTGGGTATCTGCCTAAGAGTGGCATTGCTGGATCTTGCGGTAGGGAAGTGGGTAGATGTTTTAAATGTCACATTCTTTTGGATAAGGTGTTTGTTAGGGTTGACATTTCCTGAATGGCTTCCATGTCTGTGCCATGCAACTTCTAAGCAGGCTGCCCCACTCCCATATCTTGGAAGCAGTTTTTCTCCAAGTGCATTTACAATACCTTTTGGCCCCGATCATTATTAATCAGCCTCAGAAATCCCATTTGTTCATGAGACAAGTGAACATAAATCTTCGAGGTTCACGGAGTGCCACTCAACCCTCATTTCTGTTTTCTGAGAAGTGTTGTTAGTCTCAACACATGGTCAGGAACATTTTCTGTCTGACCAAATGTGTCTTTTACTGTAAGAACATTGCCAGGGCTTATGCTCAGCATCCCATTGTTACCTGATTGCTGCAGATCTGAAAAGACTGTGCATTCGGTCACTTGGTAAACTCTGGATGTGAATTCTAAGTTATGTTAATGATGCAGGGAGGGACAGCAGTCCTAAGCCTCCAGAAACTCATAGCAAAGCCAAATCCAAATGGTCTCCTGGTCATGGCCAAGATGGAATCATATGGGATAGCTCCTTTTCCTGCTTGTAACAAACAGATATGAACAAAATATATAAAGAAACAATTTGCATGACAGTGGATATCAAAATGATGACCTCTAAGAAACGAGGCTTGAAAAAAGAGGGGGCGAGGTATTTAGTAATCCTCAGACTTACTAACTGGAGGGTGTCTTGTCTAAGTCTCAGGGAATGAGAATGCAGGGAGGACCAGAAAGAGAACTGAGAAGTAAGAGTCACCTGACTGAGGATGAATGAAGAGGGAGAGATTCAAAGATACAATTCTAAAGATCTATACAGAGTCCTTGGTCTTCTATAGCTGAGTCCTGTTTGGTGCATAAGTTTGTGGAAATAGGCAAAGCTTAGAAAATCCCCGACATGAATGGAGTAGAGGTAACAGCGCTGCTAGGGATTCTCACAGCACTGAAGGATATCCAGAGTGGGCCTGCTGCAGCAGCCATTAACTCTAGATGGATGCTTCTTTGGCTGTGCCTCATAAATCTTACACATAACACCCAAAAGGAACAAACTGTTTTCATACCATTTAACTGCATCCAACAGGAAGCTCAAGAATATTTATAGGAAGACAAATATATCCAGCAGCCAAAAAGATAAAATTTACAATGTTGGCTGACTTAATCAAAAATCACCAAGTATGCAAAGAAGCAGAAAAATGCAACCCATAATGATGACAAAAAGCAGTTTTTGTTTTTTTCTTTAAACTGGCCCAAAATTGACAGGAATGTTAGAATTAGCAGACAAAAACATTAGAAACCTATTAAGCGAAATTAGTCAGTTTCTCAAATCTTTATTAAGTTATATTTTTTAATCTGTCTCCCCTTTTCCCCCTTCCCCTGTACCCTCCCTCCCTGTCTCTCTTGGCGCTTGGAGCTTTCCCAAGTCACAAGTGGGTGACAGTGTTACAGAGTTGGGAGCTCATTTCGTAGCCCATTCAGTTCCTTTGCTATGGAATTCACTTGTCAGAACCTTAATAACTTTAAGGCGATACCCAGCATTTTTGGTTCTGTAGGTCAGAAGTCTGAGGTCCTAGACAAGTTTTATGCTTAGCACATCATAAAACCAAAATCAAAAACTAACCCAGTAGACTCAGCCTCTCTGTGTGTGTGTGTGTGTGTGTGTGTGAGTGTGTGACTAAAGACCGGACCTCTACCAATGAAGTGTATCCCTAGACTATTGTCTTTCTTTTCAACTTTGAGATGAGGCCTCATTGCATTGATCAGGCTGGCTTTGAACTCACCCTGTAGCCTGGCCTAACCTTGGACTTTCCTGTGTCCTTCCTGCCTCAGCCTTCCTAGTAGAGTAGCTAGAATTAAAGCCCTGACTTGATCTGGAGGTAATGGTTAATGATACTATTAATGGATTGCTCAGGATGCTGGCAGAATTCTTGACCTTGTTCTTGTGGGCCTGGAATGTCTCTTTTCTGGCCAGTTATTGACCATTAGCCTTTCTCTGATCCTGTGAACTTCTCTTCGGAATCAGTAATAGCATTTTGAATCCTTGTCAAGAGTTAGCTGGCATGTGTACAGACCTCTTTAGCTGCTAGGCAGAGAAAGTTCTTTGCTCTTATTGGCTCAGATTGAAATAGCCCCTGGCTTATGGGTCTGTGTTCTGATCATTGGTAGCTTATAGAATGGTCATAGAAAGTTAACATACTGTCATGTCCTGGGCATTAAGGCCTATGTGAAGCAGTTCTTGACATTCATTTACCACAAACTTGAACCTGCTCTTATTTTTAGATTTTGTAATTGCTTTCTGGAGAAGTCTATAAGATATATACTAATGTACTGACGTGCTGGTCAGATTTTGTTACTTCAACAGAATACTCAAGACGGGCTACTCAGAAATGAAGTCTATTTGGACCCCAGTTTGGTGTTTTAAGGGCATGGTATGCGCGGCAGCTGTTCTGGCAAGGCTATTCTTGTGCATCACATCATGGTAGATGACAATGTTGGGAGCAAGAAATGACATCTTAGTGTAGGAATTCATAGAGCAGCCAGCTTCTTACAGTGCCATCTCAGGACATGGCTCCGGTGAACTCACACTGGAGCCCACCTCTTAAACATGTCAAACCTTTTTTCATACCACAGTTAAGAACCAGTCTTCCAACACACAAACCTGTTGGAGACAGACCATCTTCAACCACAGTACTGACTGAATACATGTAAAATGTTGGCATGTATCTCAAGCAAATATAATGTAGATAATCATGTGACCTATTCCATCACTTCGCATGGTCTCTCCTATGCCCTCCCTTCATTTGAAAATCTTATATAAAACTGCACCTCCTTTGCTTTGCCCCTTTTGTTTTCTTCTTACTGTTTTATTCTTCTTACCACATAGCACTGAGCTTACCATTGTAGTGCAAGCTCTTTGAAGGAAGGCAAGGTTGGCCTGTCTCCTGCTAGATTAATTATTGGTGCTTAGAAAAATGTCAGGGAAAGTTCCCAGATTCTTTGTATTTATCTCAAAGAATAAATAGAAATGTTAATACTTAGTATTTTGTTTAGTATTTCCTTTGTTTACTCATTCACTATGCCTTTGTAGAAAATAATCTGTATGATTCTTGCAGAACTCCTAGGGATATTTGAAATGAAGAGACTTTTAAATTCCCAATAAGGAAACACAAAGGGTTAACTGGTTAAAATGGTATGACCTTTGAAATTGACAGCTGTGAAATGTAACCCCATCTCTCTCCATACAGTTGTACTTTCTCAAAAAATTTCCTAGCAGTGTAGGATGATCAGACTGTAAAATAAATTGGGTGTGACCCCCTCTTCCTCTGTCTGTCATCACTTCTTGGTTTAATGGAACTCAACTACAAAAGTCATAAATATGAAAGAATAGAACTTAGTGAAGACGAAAGGAGTTGTTAGAGTGCTGTTAACATTGAAATATAAAGATTATAAACTGTGTTACCTTTGAAAAATTACCAAAGTGATTAAACATATTAATGTATAGTATATTTTAAGTAAGAAGTGATTACTGGTAATGAAGTCTTCAAAATTGAGCTAAAATAATCAATTCATAAGGTAAAACAGAATATAGGGTCCTTTTCGAAGGACTGTGTAGCTAATAATAGTTTTCTAAATAATATTGGAAGATAATACTATTGATGATTTTAAACAGTATGGAAAAGAATACTACTGATGATTCTGAATAGTACTGGAAAAGAATACTATTAGAGATAGTTAAGGACTTCGTAGAGTTTCTGTTAGTTTTGAGTGTCAGGAACTCACATCCAATTGTTTTAAGCAAAAGTAAAAAAAGAAAATGAGGGAGACGTAGTTTATCATTCTATTAAACTAAACAGACCTAGAGGGATCAGGTGAGGAAGAGCGAGGGTTACCCCCGTGACTGAACTCCTGTGACTGCATGCATTCCTTGGAGGAAGCTTCCTCACACCTAGAGCAAATAACAAATATACTTTCGTCATGTTGAATCTCAGACAAATAAATATATTTTAAGTATTAACTATACTTAGCTCTATAATGTTAGGACAACAATGCATTTTATTTTATCTTACATTTAACTTTACAGGAAGTGTTATATTTTTTTCTTCTGACAACCTTGCCCAATCATAGGGATTTCAATTATTAAGAAAAGACAAAGTTCTGGAAGCAGATGGAAAATACATTGGGAAATGTTGGGGAGCTCGGGGGGAGGTTAGGGATGGAAATGACAAAGATGCATTGTTTATATGGATAAAATTTAAAATAAATCGAAACAGCAGCAACCTAGGTAAATAAGAAACAGTGATAAAAAATCTACTAGTACCACATGAGTGATGAAATATGCCCTTCTGTAGACACTGAGAGGGTGAAGGAATGCAAAACTAAATCTAGATAAACAACATGGTGTGTGAAATTACACATAAAATGTACAAATGCAAACTGCGAGTAAGAGATCCAGTAGAAGACGAAGGAGGAGCAGATTCTGAAAAAATCTGGCAAGTGGGTTTCCTGTTAGGCATCCACTAGTCCATCTTCATGCGTGGGTATGACACCTCCCATATCTAAGCATATGCTGCAGAGAAGCCTGGCCTTAGGCACAGGGCTGAATTTTTTTTCTCTGCCAGAGACAGACTGAAGCATCTATTCTTGTAAACTAGGGATGATTTTAACTGTGTGTAATTGGATTCTGGCCATTGAAATAGTTAAATGTGCCAAACGCTTCTGATAAACTTTCTTACCTACTCCTAAGAAAGACACATCGTGAGATCCAGTCTGTAATATACATAGAGAGGTGCAGTCTGTTAGAAACATAAAGAGGTCCAGTCTGTATTATATACAGGAAAGTCCAGTCTGTAAGATGCATAGCATAGAAAGGTTCAGTCTGTTGGACCTGACTCTGATGCTAGAATTGGTAAAACTGTTTTAAAAGAAGGAAATTAACCTTAAGAGACTTTATATATCAACAGTAGCAAGATGTCCAAAGGTAGAAGGAGCTGTGTCATTTACAGTCAAGTGGTAGAGTATCCCATTGTCTAGTACCTCTTTGTCATGCAACTAATAGAATCTCTTAAAGATTACAATGTTTCAAGTAAAGTGGGTCTTCAAAATTAATAATAACTGAAAACATTGTTTCAAGTAAAGTGGGTCTTCAAAATTAATAATAACTGAAAACATTCTAAGTGATCTACATATTTTTTGAAAGTCCAATCAGGGTGGTGACCTAAACATGAGGGTCTTCCCTCATTTATTACTTCAATCTTATTATTTCAATCTGGAGTTGTTCCAGAACTCTTGTGGGTTCCCACACTCATGGAACAATCACAGTCCTATGTGTAAGCACTCTGCCATATGCAGTACTTGCCTTCATGCCAAGCCTGCCACTCCAGTTCCTGGTGCCATGCTTTAGGCACAGAAAGAATGGCTTAGTGAGGAACGGAGTGCACCTGCAAAGTCAAATCACTTTCCTTTGCAGAATCTTTGGGAAAGCCTTCCGTAGGAGCTTGGGTGTGTCTTGTGTGTAAGTCACCAGTATATGAGCAATACTTCTCCTTAGGCTTACATATCTTAAATCACATGTACCCCTTAACCACACTGAATGGGAATGACATGTAGTTGAGTTTATTGCTGTCTTAGATAAAATAGACATTCTGCTCTTTGGAAGGAGAGACTAGACAGTGGGCACAGAATCTTGTTGCTATCTCTAACCCAGGGTGATATTTGCTCTAAGCCCTGAAGCCCTGTATCTGATACAGAACTCAGTCAAAATATGCCTTTCAAACTTTAGCTCTGTCTCCTTTCAGACAATAGGACTTCTTTTGAGATAAGAGACAAGTTGACTAATAACTACCCCTTGAATTCCTGTCAGTATGATTAGGCATAAAATTTGCTAGTTCCTTCATGAAAATCATTTAAGACAAAGTGTTCAGAGTGAGTATTAACATAAGTTATACCATGTTTAGTAAGTTCAAAATGCCACTTCAGCTCTGAAAAACATTTAACAGTAAAAAATAGTTGTACATGTTATGACCAAATTGTTCGGTTATATGTTCCTAAAATTTCACTCTAACAAATACAGAGTGCACAGTTTTGCATTTGAAAAATAATATATTGCCATCAGCAAACTAGTGGGTGAATGAACAAAAGGTTACAATAAAAATATTTCTAATATATTAATTAATATATGCCAATAATTTCCAAGGTAAATTCCACAAATCTACTGTTCTCCAAACAAGTCATTGATGTAGTAAAGTTCCTTATTGTGGGACACTTTTGACCATTATTGCCTGTGTGAGTTTTACTCTTCAGGACGGCCCCAACTGCCCTTACACTCACATTTACTATATTAATACACTTCCTACACCTCAGCCCCTAATAAACTTAAATGTAGGGATCCTATTTATATTGACTACACCAAGCCTGACAAGCTACACTCATCACATAATCAAGATGAACATCACATTCTAAATATGAAAGAAGTGGAGCATTATGTACGATGTCACTAATTATTTGACGTAATATAATGCTCTATCTGTCTACTAAACTAAAAATAGACTGTTTCTTCTATCAACACAGGCACAATAAGTGTGTCCAGTCTTATGCAGGCAGGCACAGGTGCTGTGAGGTCATGTTTGCACTGGCTCCCTATGAGAAAGAATATATTTGGGGGAGCTATGAGGGAGGAGATGTGAATGGTCTATGTCTGGGGTGGGGTAGGGAAGCTTCTGTATACATGCAGAGGCCAGAGAAGAATTTCATGTACGTTATATCTCTTCATCTTATTTCCTAGAGGCAGAACCTCTAAGGGAACCTAGAGCTAGGCTGGAAGTCCAGTTTCCTTCCCTGTACCAATCTGCCCAGCCATCCGCGCCACTCCTCCTGTGCCCTTTCAAACACGCCCAGAACACTAAGATTACAGGCATGTGGGAAGCCATTCTCAGACTTTACACACGGATGCTTAGATGTGCACAACAAGCATTCCTAGCAGCTGAGCCATCTTTGCAGCCCTAAATATAAGGATTTTTCCATTTCATAAATGAAGTGGCTAAGGGTCAAGGAAGATTGTCGCCTTACATAAAACTAGAGCTGTTTGGGTCACTATCACAATTTGAACATGCATTTGCCTGATTGTAAAGTCCATGTTAATTGGTTGTGCTTCCACACATCCTAATCTTTGTATCCCAGGAGGCAGAGGCATATTGCAAGTTTAAGTCCAGTCTGGAGAACTCAGACAGTGATACCTAGTCATGGAGGGGAAACGGGGGGGGGGGGATGTGCTAGTAATAACTTGGAAGTTACATTCAAAGGAAGCATACTAAGGCAAATTAATTGTGACTGAGTACACTTCATGGCTCCAGCGATGACCAGAATTATGATGTGTGTAAGCAAAACTGCCTGACGTTGTCCTAATGTTTGACACTGTCCACATTCAGAATCAAGGAAAATAAGATTGCATGGCACAGAGTAAAACCTTGGTTTTAAAGGTTCCTTTCTTTTTTCCCCATGTTCCCTTTTGTACCAAAAATGTCTCCACTATTTCCATTTATTTAAGGGGAAATGCAAAAGCCAGACTGGAAGTGTCAGGCCAGAATGAACTGTCTCTCTGCAATAAACCCTCACTCTTCTTCATTCATTCATCAGGCTTGCTAAATTAATGATGTTGCTCACGAATTTCCATTGAACATTGCCCCTGACAACCCTGCCAAAGAAGACATTTTTAGAACTGACAGCTAAACCACAAGTGGTTCTGTCCATACACTCACTGTCACCTCAAGTGTGCGGAGAGATTTGAGGCTGAATGGCAAAGCTGTGTGCAGGTATAGTTTCCAGCCTCACTATGGGTCCACAACTCTTGAAAAGCAACTTTTGAAGGTGGCTTTCTGTTTGATGTGGATGATGGAGAGAGTTATTTTTACACCATGGAGCCAGTGAGTTCTCAGTAGGAGAAATTCCCCAGCTAATGAATGAGGAGCTGGGCTTGGGTCAAAGTAGAGTACAGTATAGCTTTTAAACCAACAAGTCATAAGCATAGTTTATGCTAGTACGTGCTGGGCAGGGCTGGGTGTTTCTCTCCATTTGTGAGAGGTTAAAGAGGTGTGAGCAGGGTATGTACTTCCATGCCTCTAATCCCATGTGGTTAAAGGCTTGGTCATCAGCCTTCTCAGCCAAGAGACATCCTTTCCCGCAGCTCCACTAAAACCACAAAGGTGGGGAAGAAAATGCCTATTCATTCATGTCAAGACTGTGATTCATATGGTTCATAGAGGCCTCAACATAGCATTCAATAAACCTCTATATAAAGCATGAGTCAGCCTTGGTTCTGTCAAGCTTGTTTTAGACATCAAGGCACTTTATAGAATAAATTCCTTTCTGGGTTTTATGGACTTGAAATGGAAATGAACATACCTTCAGGGTTTTTTTTTTAAATGCCAGTAGCTGAATGATGTTAGTATATAGTTTATAGTTCATGTTTTAATTCACCAAAACATTTCTTTCCTAAAGATGGATAATTTAGGTTATTAAATGCAAACAGTATCTGCCTCATTCCTTCCCACATCTCTGTGTTTGTATATATTTTTTAAATGTTTAGAGAATTAAAATACTTCTTTGATACAAAAAAAGCTGTTTTCCTCTAACAGTCATTTTCTGATTGATGCCTTACTTTGTTGTCTCACAAATTCAGACACACAACAGTGGATTTTACTTGTTGTTGGATGAGAGATGAGCCAAATGTGGAGAACTATATTATCAATTAGCTGTACCATGTGTCTGCCTACTTGTTTCCCTAGCCATGTTTCCCCAGACAACCATACTCCAGCATAGTAAAGCTATCAATTAACTGTGTTACTTTTTTCTTTCTTTCTTTCTTCCTTCCTTCCTTCCTTCCTTCCTTCCTTTCTCTCTCTCTCTCTCTCTTTTTTTTTTTGAGGCAGGGTTTCTCTGTATTGCTTTGTTGCTTTGGAGCCTGCCCTAGAACTCACTCTGTAGACCATGCTGGCCTCGAACTCAGAGATCTTCCTGCCTCTGCTTCCTGAGTCCTGGGATTAAAGGCATGCAACACCTGACCCATGTCACTTTTTTTCCATGTATGTATGTATGTATGTAAGTATGTATGTATGTATGTATATGTAATTATTTCTTATTTTACATATCGATCCCAGTTCCCTCTCCTTCCTCCCATGCCCCCCAACCCCCCTCTCATCCCCCCCACTCCACAGGGAGGGTGATGCCTCCCAGGAGGGATCATCAAAATCTGTCAAGTCATTTGGAGTAGAGTCTAGGCCCTCCCTTCTGTCTTTAGGCTAACAATCTGAGAAACAGTGGAAAGGCTATCTTTATGTCCTTCCCTGATAATGAGATTGATAACTATCTTATCTGCCATCATAGAGCCCTCATCTAGTAGCTGATGGAAACAGAAGCGACACCAACAGCTAAACACTGAGCTGAACTGGAATCCAGATGCAGAGAGGGAGGAGTGATAAGAAAATGGGGACAAGACCAGGCTACAGAAATCCACAGAGACAGCTGACCTGAATAAGAGGGAGCTCATGGATCCCCAGACTGATAGCTGGGAATCCAGCATTGGTCCGACTCAGATGCCCTGAAAGTGGGTCTCAGTTAGAAGGCCTGGGCAGCCTAAGAGACCTCTGACAGTGGAACCAGGATGTATCCCTGCTGCACGAAAGGACTTTGGGAGCACATTCCCCATGGAGGGATACTCCCTTAGCCATGTCACTCTTAACATAGCCAGTAATGGTTCTCATAAATGTAGTTGGGTTTATATGACAGAAGTTGATTTTTAAATTAAGGCCACTTGTAAGAGTAGTTTAAGTTTATATAATATAAATTCTACACCACTTGGTCATAACATTGTTAATGTGGTGACACATGGCATTATTTAAAGTCTTTATTGAATGATTCTGTAACTGGCATCCATGCTGTACCCTGCTGCCTCTTTTTCTGTCTGAGGATGCACTAACCACTTCTTTTTTCTTTTAATTTATTTGTCTTTGCCTTAAACATTATTACCACAAGAGTTCAGTCTCTCCTGTCAAGTGGGGCTCTTTCTTTTTAATTTAAGTTAGAAACAGTCTTATTTTATATATTAATCCTGGTTCCCTCTCCCTCCTATCCTCCCATGCCCTCCACCAACCTCCTCATCTTCTCTTCTCCATAGAAGTTCTTCCATGGGGAATCATCAAAGTCTGTCACATCATTTGGAGCAGGGCCTAGGTTCTCCCCCATGTGTCTAGGATGAGAAAGTAGCCCTCTATGTGGAATGGGCTCCCAATGTCTATTCTTACGCTAGGGATAAATGCTGTTCCATTACCAGAGGCCCTATAGACTTTCCAGGCCTCCTAACTGACACCCATGTTCAGGGGGTCTGAGTTGGTCCTATGATGGTTTCCCAGCTATCAGACTGGGGTCCATGAGTTCCCCCTTGTTCAGGTCAGCTGTTTCTATGGGTTTCTCCCCTTTGCTCATCAATCCTCCCTCTCTGCAACTGGACTTCAGGTGTTCAGCTGTGGGTGTCTGCTTCTACTTCCATCAGCTACTGGATAAAGGCTCTAAGATGGCACATAAGGTAGTCATCAGTCTCATTATCATAGAAGGGCATTTATAGTAGCCTTTCCACTATTGCTTAGATTGTTAGTTGAGGTCATCCTTGTAGATCTCTGGCATATCCTTAGTGCCATATTTCTCCTTAAATCTATAATGGCTTCCTCTATTATGGTATCTCTTTTCTTGTTCTCCTCTGTTCTTCCCCTGACTTAATCTTCCTGCTCCCTCATGCCCACTCTCCCATCCTCTTCCTCCTCTTTCTCCCCTCTCCCTATGCTCCCAATTTTCTCCCTTTCCCCTTTTCCAGGGAACTATGTATGTCTCTCTTAGGGTCCTCCTTGTTTCCTAGCTTTTCTGGAGGTGTGGATTGTAGGCTGAAAATCCTTTGCTCTATGTCGAAAATCCATATATGAGTGAGTACATACCATGTTTGTCTTTTTGTGACTGGATTATCTCACTCAGGATGGTTTCTTCTAGTTCCATCCATTTGCCTGCAAATTTCAAGATTCCATTGTTTCATTTTGTTTTTTTCCCCTGCTGAGTAGTACTCCATAGTGTAAATGTACCACATTTTCTCCATCCATTCTTCAGTTGAAGGGCATCCAGGTTACTTCTAGGTTGTGGCTATTACAAATAATGCTGCTATGAACATAATAGAACAGATGTTCTCATTGTATAAATGTGCATCTTTTGGGTATATACCTAAGAATGGAATTGCTGGATCCTGTGGTAGACGGATTACCATTTTCCTGGGGAACCACCATACTGATTTCCAAAGTGGCTGTACAAGTTTGTACTCCCACCTGCAGTGGAGGAGTATTCCCCTTTTCTCCATATCCTCTCCAGCATAAACTGTCTTTGGTGTTTTTTATTTTAGCCATTCTGTCAGGTGCAAGATGGTACCTCAGTGTTGTTTTGATTTGCATTTCCCTGGTGACTTAAGGATGTAGACTAACCACTTTTATTCTTGTGACTATTCAGTTTGGTACAGTGGTTCACTGCATATATATGATACTATTGCATATTACTGTGAGTGTTAAATACTTGCCTATTATTTACTAAACAAAATGAAAGTAATATGCTGATGATTTGGATTGTAGTGATATCTCTTGAAAAGATGTATTTCTAAGAAAGTACTAGAAGGTCCATAAGGAAACTGAAATGCCTGGATTCCTTTTGTCTCTTAATAGAGTCGGATTTGGAAGGCCTTGATGATCTAGGCACAGTTTACAGCAACATTGGCCAGCAGCTGAATGAGACAATGAGGCGCCGCAGACACTCGGGAGAGAACGATTACAACATCGAAGTGCTTCTGGGAGTGGATGACTCTGTGGTCCGTTTCCATGGCAAAGAACATGTTCAAAACTACCTCCTCACCCTGATGAACATTGTGAGTAGTGACTCCTTCTTGAGGATTTTGGTCATTTCAATCACAGCTCTTGTGATAGAAGAGCCTCACCCAAGGCCTGTGCACAACAGTGTTGAATTCAGATTCTGATCTCCCCCTCTGAAGTACAAGAATTCAGTCAAAGAAAACATGAGGTGAAAATTCCTTTTGTTCAATCTACCTGTTTCTTTTGTTACTAAGTGATATTTTTCTGTTTACTTAGCAGCTACACTTAAATCTACTGCTATTTTATTATCATCTGCTTCCCCCACAGCCCCTCAGTCAATGCCCTGCCCTGACTGGCTGGCTGGGCTTCCCTATCCAGCTGCTCAGGCTCTGCCACAGCAGTGATGTGTAGGTTTAGATTAAGTCTCTATTGTTCTATTAAGCAATAAGACTCAGGAGTCAAAGGCTGGGGTAAAAATCTGCTAGCTCAGGGAGGCTGAGCAGCACCTAGTTGACCTTGCTTTTTGGCCTGAGAAATGGCAAGAGACACATCTCTTCCTTCATTCCAGAAGCAAGAGGAAGCTCAAATTCTAGTCACTGCCCTTTTCTTCCTGTGTATCTTCTCTGTCCAAATTGCTGGCTTCTCTATGGCCAATTCCAGTGAGCTAATTGTTGGCTCCACCCCCAATTCAAGGCATAACTTTATTGGGCAGTCTCAGGAGTGTCAGAGTGCAATCAAAATATCCCACAACAACCAAGGTAAAAAAAAATGATGTATTTTAGAAACCATGTTGAATGGAAATATATCATGTGTTTGAATTTTCATTTTGTTTGAGGGACAATTAATACACTGAAGACTGTCAATTTGCCCCGGGTAGTTAAATACTTCTTCCCAGCATTGCTCCTTACTCCTGAGAGGGATAATTTTCAAAGATGGATAAAAACTTTCAAACAAATATACTATTTTCAAAATTCTAGAGAGAAGGTAACATATTTACAAAGCACACAGCTACTGGCTCAGCAATTGCTAATGGGCCCTTGAAGTAATGTGTACTTTATTTTTCTTTGATGAGCCTTAATCAGAGTAAGAAGCAATTTCAACATCATTTTCAAATTGATGTTCTTCAAGTCTTTGGAACTGGCCCAGAGAAACTGCTGAGAAATAACCAACCATAACACATCCAAGCCACCTACTCTGAGAGATAACTGAGGCCATGGCCTCCTTTCATGTATTTTACCCCATGCCAGTCTATTATACACAATATATTGAACTTGTAACTTTGTTGCCTAACTCTCTGCCCTTTTTCTGCTTTCTGGTGCTTGATTTTATTTGTATTGGCACCTATCCCATTCACTTTTTTTCCCATGTGTTGTGTATTTCATTCAACTGTGAAGATACATATTAATGGTGAAAACTCTAAATTTCATTAATAGTTATGTTATGTGCAAGAACATTTAATCCTGTCAAGTATGTGTTTATTCATTGAGATGCCAGTTTATAAAATTACACATATTCCATAACTCTGTGAGGTTCTGAGGTGTTCTCTGCATCCAAGCTCAAAACCAGTGCAGTGGCGTAAAGTAATGTTATCTGACCTCATAACTCTCCCCCAGCTGCTGATTTGCAGAACTTTCTGGAAGAGGGAGTAAGGGGAGAGGGAAAGAAGGCGATTTTGGGGTAAGTTGGATTGAGTTATGTGGCCCTTGAAGCCATGCCACAGAGCACATACAAATTACACAACAAACCGCAGAACACGGGTCAGATCCTAGCATCAGAATTCTCATGGCTCCATGGTGGGGGACTTGGACAGATATGCAAAACTGCTGAATTCCATGTTGTAAAAGGAGAGATTTGAGAAGATATGAACAGAAGCAGAAACACAAGAATAGGAAGAAAGTAAAAAACATGAGAAAAGATGGAACAAACTTATTTCTTGCCACCTTTCTTTGTGAGTTGAGTCTCACATGTTTGGTGACAGTGTTTTTAGGAATCACTTTCTCTTGGTTCACTTTCTTTGCCTCTTCAATGCCTTCCTGCTCAATATTCAGTTACAGAAGAATAAAAGGAAAGCCATGCAAGTAAATACCTATGAACTTCAGGGTCTTATTAAAAAAAAAAAAAAAAAAAAAAAAAAAAGGAACCTGTCCACCTTGCTTTCTAATGTAATAATCCAAAACAAGTTAGCATAACCATTAATAGTTGGGATGAAGATTTGAGTTACTTTTCATGGCTGTAATAAAACGCTATGGTTACAGTCAACTTGTGAAAGAGTTTACTTTTGACTGATGGTTCCAGAGGGAGAGTCCATAATGGCCAGGAGTAATGATAGCAAGCAGCTGGATCAGGAAGTTGAGTGATCACAACATCAGTGTAAACCCAAAACAGAAAGGGTAGACTGGAAATGAGGCATGCTAGGACCTCTCCGAGACATACCCAGTGATATACTTCCTCTAGCAAGTCCACACTAGCTCCCCGAACTTGAGCCTATAGGGGGATAGTCTGACTCAAGCCACCACACCACATATATAGAAACAACCACACAGCCTATCATGCTATTGTGATCTGTATAAAAGTAAAGATAAGCTTTTCAGCATTTACTGAAACATCAATGTAATGTCCCTTGTCTTCAAGACACTTATAATTCAAAAGAAAAATTAAGAATCAAAGACTTTTAGGTTAGGAATGACCATGACATGCCTGCTAATGCAACCTTTTGCTGTACAGATGGGAAAGTTTAATAGTGTTGCTGTTGATACATTGGTTCCTGAAGTACAATATGTAATAGAGATGGCAGTGGCTACAGTCCTCTCCCATGCCTTTTTACTTTATCTACAATAGCATCTTTTCCTTTGTTTTCCTCATCTATATTTTGTTCTTTCCTAGAGACATTTTATTCATCAAGACCAGGATCAACTAACGGATCTCCTATGAGTCTTTCACAAATTATTTCTTCCCTGTTATAAATTATTTTAATTTCTTGAAAGTGGTTTTCTGATAAGCCATCCATTGCCTGAATATAGTTACTATTTGTTTTTACGTTTCATATGTAGAGCATTGAAAACTGCCCATCATATACACATATAAAATTATATTTTAAGAATCCCAAAGTGGTGGCACAGCCTACAATTCTAGCACTTGAAATCAGAGATAAAAGTGTCCCAGAGCTCAATGACTACCAGGTCTGACCAAATAATAAGCATCAGGTCCAATGAGAATGCCCTGTCTTAAAGTAGAGAGACATAGAAGAGGAAACTGACTTTTAACCTTCATATGCATGTGCGCCTGTGCACACACACATTCATCTGCTCACACACATGCACCTGCACACACACACATGTGCCTGTACACACACATGTGCCTACATGCACACGCATGCACCTGCATGCACACACATGGGCCTGTACTCACACACATGCACACTTACAGGATACCTCCAGTATGAAAGGAAAGACAAAATACCCCCAGAACAACCTTATACTTTCAAGAAATCCTAAGAGAGCATTCATTCATTCTGTCTGTTGAAATTGTCTGTTCATGAGTGAAAACTAAACGATAATGCAAGCATCTTCTCTATTCATAATCTTTAAAGAAATCACCCCTCCCCATACTCCATTCCTTCTAAAGCATAATGAATGACTAAGTGTTAGCACATGAACATTATTGATGGTTACTTAGTGTTACCTTCAGGCTCTAGATTTATCTAGGGGTATGTGTATTCAGGAGGCCTGAATGGGTCCTGCAACAATTTTCATTTTTGGTCAATATCTAATATCCATTTCCTCTGTTGAAGTTCACAACAACACTCTAGACATATATTTAGCCAGCATTTGTGGCCTTTCTTGAGTCTCAATCATGTTAAATCCCTAGGAAACTAATAAAACTAAGCTCCTCTCCATAGCCTGCTAATTGTAGCAGGTAAAATCAAATAGTGGTATTAAAATATATTTTTTTCATTTAGAAGATCCATCTAGAGCCACGAAAAGGAGGGAGGTGAGGTTTGGTCAATAACACCAGTGATCATGAAGTGTTCATAGAGAATGTGCTCTCTGAGCTGGACTTCAAAGAATAAGTTGGTATTTCTATGCTGTAGAAGGACATGTGGGTGTTGGAAGGCATCCTAAGCATGTGCATTGAGCTGTAAAGAGCACTAAAGATGACTAGTGATTTTTGTGAGAGGGGTGGGAGAGGGGGCCTTTAGAAACAAAGCCTGCCTGCAGCAGGGTAACTGGGAGCCTCTGCCTCTCCTTTACCCCTTGCTCAAATTGTTTCCATCTCACACCTGTTTTTGTCTCCCATGAGCTTGCCCCACCCCCTACTTTCTTCAATCCAGGTACTCAAATCCAGAGTCTCTTGCATTCCATGGAAATGATCTATCACTGAACCTCATCCACAACCCATTCATTTCTCCTCACATTTATAGTTTCCATTCTTTTTAGTATGTGCATTTCCCATTAGAATACATGTTTGGTCAGAGAAGATTCAAATTCATTTACTATTCAGGTCCCCACTCTTAGGACATTGGCTGCTCGATAAGAGTGTAGACAATTATAGTCTTACATGGCATTACAGTTATTTGTACAGTTAGAAGAACCTCATAGGACCCCTGGGTACCAGGAATACTCCAGAGATGGAATGAAGAAGAGAAGTAGACATGTGTTCATTTGGAAAGTTCATTTTATGAGAGAAAAATTCAGAATGACAGTTTTTCATAGATCAATTCAGAATTATTTTATGTCTAACCAGGATTGCCCTTGTCTGTCTTGCCATCCAAAGATCTCTTTGAAACTTCACATAGGTCTAGTGTTTTGCTTCCCTGAGAGAACTGTGGTATTATGCCTAACATGTTAAAGTCAAGCACCATTTTAATCACTGCTCATATGTGAACTCATGTATTCCTTTCAATGACTCCGTGAATACAGTACTGTGATAATTCACTTTTACATCTGGGGAAACTGAGGCACAGGTGGCGAAATGACATGCCCAGGGTCACATAGTTAATTATCTGGACAGGTAGTTGACAACAGAGCTCATGTTCTTATTTTCTTTTTCATTTTTTAATTTAAATTTGAAACAAGCTTGTCTTACATGTCAATCCTAGTCTTCCTCTGACCCCCACTAACCCTCTTCCTGTCCCCTTGCTGCTCCCCAGGGAGGGTGGTGCCTTTCCTGAGGAGTCTTCAAAGTCTCATATTATTTGGAGCAGGGCCCAGGCCCTCCTCCATGTGTCTAGGCTGAGGAGTTATCCCTCTATGTGGATGGCAGAGCCCATGTTCTTAACCATTCCACCACACTGCCTCTTGAGACCCAATTCACCCAAAAGAAATAGAGTGTCTCCTTTTGTTGAAGCCAGACAGAGCTGTTCATCAGCTAATCAGACAGAGGGGTCAGGCTGTCCTGCCAGGGGAATGCCCTGGAGAAATTGTCCTGACCGGGAACACACCTGGAAGGAATTTTCTTTTCAAGGAAAGAGATGCTTGACTGGATCTTTGCCTTTTTGCCCTCTTTATTTTATTGGCAACCTGATCAAAGTCAAGGCCATCTGAAAATTGAATTAATATTCTGTTTACCCCTTCTTTAAGGTCATTTAATGAGGTCTCTAGGTCCAACCCTGAACTTCTCATTGGACTTTCTTGTCCAGAGCCCAGTAGGTTGGCACTAGTGATGACATTTTGATCAGCATCACATGTGTCAAATGCATGACTTAAAGCAACATCCATACTTAATGCATTTTTATGTCCAATACACTGACTACAAATCCCACTGTTTTTTCTCATTTGCCTTTTCTGCTAATTTCTTCTATCTGCTCTTTATTTTCCCCAGTATTTTAGTACACCATTATATTGGTGAAGAAAGAAATTGTTATTTGTAATAAATCTCGAATACAGCCTCTCCTTTCTTTAAAATTAATCTGAAAGAAGGTAACCAAAGCAAATGAACACTGAGTTACCTCTCGCAGTATAATTCCATGGAATATTTATAATCTCAAAGGTGTGAATTGCTATTATTCTAAAATGAAATCTGTTTTGCAGTGTCTTGATTTGTGGGTTTGGTAGTGTGCTAAAATGTTTAAATCTGTTGACTGTAGGATCAAACTGTCCAGATTTGCTTCCTTGGCATGCTCTAGACCATGTAACATTGGGCAAATTACTTGACAACTCTCATTCTCGATTTCTTTAACTGTAGAGTGATAATATCCCTGAAAGTAATTTCAGGAATTCCTTGAATTGGTACAGGTTTAAATATATAAAACAATGTCTGGCATCTGGAAAGGTGTACATGATGTTAAGTATTGTGTGTGGAGTTTGGTAGTGATGCTTCTCCTTTGGAAAATAAGCTTTCTTTGTCACTAAAAACTATACAACTCTCTTCTTTACAAAAGTTATTGTCCCCTCTGCTAGGCTTAAGTTGGAAATTCAGTATGATGCTCTTTTAGTTCTTTTCTATTGCTTTGATTGCATGGTCAAAAGAGGCAGCCCCTGGAGAGGGGTTAAGGGTGGCTGTCTTTAGGCCTCTTTGTATCAGATGACATACAAACTCAAAATAAGAGTTTTCCAATATTTTGTTTTGCTTTTAAGAGTCAAATAAATAGTCATTCAAAACTGGATTTTCCTTATGCTATTTTGAAATTTCTGTTTAACTTAGTGGGAGCCTGTTTTATTTGTGGGTAAACATGGGAAGGCTGAGGACAACCCAGCTGGGATGTAGGTGTTCCGAGGAGTAGGGCAGCAGCTAGCTTGTCCTTCTCCAATCTCAAGAGTGCACAGTGCCATCTGCTGGCAGATCTCTGAGGAAAACTTATTTTTTTCCAGTAATTTTCTCCATGATTTTAAATTGCACCTTCCATTCAGTTGCTATGTAACCAGTTCAAATGGGAGCATCTTGAAATTCCTTAAAAGTACGACGAGCCCTTTGATTTTCTTGAGAAAAGGTGAATTGTGACCATGGCTTTACACAAAACTTCACCCTATCCATGAGGATGGGTGTGAAGGATTTGGTGTTCTGCAGAGGATAGTTCTATGTCATTTTGCTTGATTTAAACAACCTGTCTATGAAGCTGGCAGGGCAGCTATAATTACAATTTGACAACAAGAAACTTGAGGCCCAGAGTGGTTAGCTAAACATTCTAAAGTCCCCTGGCTTATTGTGGAAATGCTTGAACCAGAATCCAGGACTTTGAACGTGTGGTGCACGCAGCTGTGCTATTTCTCCATTTGTTCTCATTCTGTGTGTCTGAGTGTGAAAACAACCTACCCATGGCCTCAGTGGGAATGGGAAGCTGAAAAGCCACCATGTTACTAAGCATATCTTAAAGGTGAGTTATATAAAGAAGTCAACTTTCTTGATCCTTGAGCAAAGGATGTGGGGTAAGATCCAGGGCTTTGCACTGCTGCTGTTTGTTTTTCTCCCTGAAAGACTACTTCCTGATACTGGGAAATATTACTCCTGTTTTGGTTATTTTTAACCTGTGATAATGTAGTAGAAATTTTAAATGATCCTATTTCATAATTGATGGTTTTATCAGTAAAGCAGCCTGCTACCCAATTAACCTGGCATGATAGTGACTTTTGTTAAATTATGCCTTTTTTTCCTGGTGAAAGTTAATTTGACTCTTAAAATGGTGCCGTTACTCAACTTGATACTATTGCTGTGGCATCAATAATTTTTACCATTATACATTATTGGCACTTCGTTGATTTTTAAATTCACTGACTATAAGAATGTAGCAATGTAGGCTGTCATGTATATTTTTGATGTCCTACCTCACATGTCACAAGCTACATGCCATTGTTACCACCTTTCCTTCACTTTGTAACTCTAAGGCAGTGGTTCTTAGCCTTTCTAATGCAGTTAGCCTTTAATACAGTTCTTCATGTTTTAGAGACCCCCAGACCATAAAGTTATTTTTACTGGTACTTCATAACTGTCATTTTGCTACTGTCATGAATCATAATGTAAAAATCTGTCCTATGATGGTCAGGGGCGACCCCTGTGAAAGTGTCATTCAACCCCAAAGTGGTCATGACCCACCTGTTGAGAACCATTGCTCTAAGGTTTCCCAGTGTGGCTGCTTTCTGTAGCAGTCATGACTATGTCTCCTAACCCAATCATTTCCTTTTTTCCAGAAGTTAACCCACTTTTTATTACACACTTAAAGATTTGTACTTCATCACTTTTGTTTGATTGGTAGCATTACTTTTACCCTTTTGCAAAGAGGGCAAAGGCATTTACAGCTCATCTCCATTCAGCTAAGCACAGCATCCTCCTTTTTGTGCCAGGCCTCTAATGGGAACAGCCACCTTACAGGAAATCTGTTGGAATGGCTGTGAGTCTCTAGATATATCTGGCTTTCAATGTGTGCCTTTATTGGAATTGTAACATTAAGATTTTTTTTGAAAAGAAAATCTTCAAGAGGAGGGTAGGGAGACACTGCTTGCAAGTAGGCAGTGTGTACTATGGTGTAACAGAAGAATTGGCTTGTGACAAAATAGGCCATAGATATCAGTGCCTTTGTCTAGCATTCAGCTTGCTTTATGTTGGATTGGAAATGACCCCTCTGATAGAAATGACTGGTTTTAATTCACCTTTGGTAGCTTTGTAAATGCTATGTACAATTTGCCTACGTAGCATGCCATCTGTCAGTCTTCATTAAAGGTCTATAGTGTTGAGGTTGTTCCATGTGGTCATGCTAGACTCTTGAAACACCTAAATAGAGATTTCTTGGCCTATTTCTTGGTTAGCATGACAAGTAAGAGTTTCCTGGTGGATAAATTTCATTCTACGGTGATTGAATTTTCTGTATTTTCAGACCTATGAACGGCATTATATATTTCTCTGCAGCTTTTACATTTTCTATGCCTGCCGTCCAAACCTCCTGGATCTCAAGTGAAATTGTGGTTAGCATCCATCCCTCTCTTTGTTTCTGCTAGAAATTTAGGCCCCTGTTCTGGGGACTAACTAGTAAGTGGAATCTAGCTAGGTAATCTTGCCTTTGTCATTCCTGCTCACATTTGCCAAGTTGGACAGATTTAATTCACACTCACTTTGCAGAAGCCTAATCAGAAGATATAATTACAGCGTACTTTAGATTCCTGTCTGCCAGTAACTCACTGTGTGGTTTGATCATTGCTTAAGGTCTATAGGCTTTACCTTCCTCTTCTGCATAAAACAGAGTCAATCTGTGGCCTACTATTGCTTTCATTCCAATAGCTATACTACCAAAGTACACAAAATCACTCAGAGAGATTCAAGGCTAACTTTGAAAATGAAATAATGAGATGAGAGTCAATTGAACTCTTCAGAGTTGAATCCAGGACAGACATCTCTGGTACGCACTTTGATAATGTATATTCTGAAAAATATCTGTCCTACACTAATTCTAAACAGTCATTGCCCCAGTTGTTCTATCCTGGGAGGCAGAGTGAGAAAGCCACCAACTTTCTGACTTATAGATAGTCCACAGCTTCTACGCAGAAATCCCTCAACCAAGATAGTACATTTGTCAGTCACCTGAACATGCCTAAGGCTGTTTGTCTTCTTCCACTGTGGTGTGACACCAATAGGAGGCCAGAAAATCACTAAAGTCAATTCCTGTATTTGCTTTAGGTGAATGTTGTGTTATGTGTAGACACGTGAGAATGTGAACCTGTGTGTTTGTACACACATGCATATGCATATATACACACTATTTATTTAATAAACCTTTTTATCATATCAATATTCATTTTTCTCTGTAGTTTACAAAAATCAGTCATTCATGTATGTATTGCTTCAAAATAAAAGATAAATTACTTCATTTTGGAGATCAGCTTAAACTAAAGTTAAAAACAGTGTTAAGTTGACCAATCTGACTAGAGAGTACTTGTGATTGGCATGGCTGATCTCTTGAATGCTACATGTCTCTTGAAATTTGCAGCATTGCATTTACTGTAGAAACCTTCTGCTTTGTCTCCAGGTAAATGAAATCTACCACGATGAGTCCCTTGGCGTGCACATAAATGTGGTCCTGGTGCGAATGATTATGCTTGGTTACGCAAAGGTAAAATGTCTTAAAATGTATGGGCTGTAAATATTAGACTTTGTTAGCCAGTAGAAGATCTAGTTGCAAAACGACCCTCTATCTTGTATAAACTCATGGTTATACCAAGCTGAGGAAAAGAATCTTCTAGAATTGAAAGAGATTTCTAAATTAGATCAATGGTTTGTTAAAGACAGGTCTCACATAGTACAGTTTGGCCTCAAACTCCCTATGAAGTCAAGAATGACCTTGAACTCCTCATCCTCTCAACTCTACTTGCTAAGTTTTGGGACTATAGGAATGCACTATAGTGTTCAGTGTATACTCAGTTGGGATTGAATGAAGACTCTCTTGCACAATAGACCAGCACTCTTACCAACTGAGCTATACCTGACACTCAGTTACCACAATTTTATGAGTAAGTGACCATGAACGGATGCCATTAAAACAAAAGAAAATCTCCGTAGCCCATTACCATCAGGTTGATGACCTGTATATATCCATTCAGTGTGTCCGTGCAGTGTCCATTTATATGGCAGTTACTCTGAGTACTTGGAATAAATGAGTGATTTATTTAAAACAATGTTTCACATGGATACATTTATAAATGAGGCACCCTGGATATTTTTTTCAGTTAAGGAAGCTTTAATCCTTTTAAAAACAGAAAGTTGGATCAAAATGTATACAGTAGCCATATAATTAGAAACCTATGTATATTGATACTAGATGTGTCCATGCTCTTGGAAAAAAATAAATTTGAGAAACCCTAATAACTTGGCAGTTTTGTGTATGTGCATGAAACAATGAATACCTCCATAGTTATTCCCTCTGATTGGGAGGTGCTAGTGAACTTTTCCATATGGGAAACCATAAGCCACCATGTGTTTGCATTTCCTTGTGCACCTATCATCCTCATATCCTCATCTACAGATACACTGTCCCTGATGTTACCTTCTCTTAAAACCTAACATACTTTGTATTGTTACAGAGGAACAAGCAAACCCCAGCTGGACATCTCAACTGCTTTCAGTTGGTTATAAAATCATTTGTTTGGCATACTGTGTGAATAGCATATAACAGACCAAGCTAAGTTTATTAGGAATGTAAACACTGATAATAGCATTTCTGAAATTTAACAAAATGCTGGGCCCTTTAGCCAATTAGGAATTCACTTGGGATTCCAAATTTAGTTTCTCTTTCTGTTAGAAACACTCTGGAAAAAAGAAACACATGTTCTTAAAGGGGCTTTTTTACCCCTCAACTTTTTAACTACACACACACACACACACACAGAAAGAGAGAGAGAGAGAGAGAGAGAGAGAGAGAGAGAGAGAGAGAGAGAGAGAGAGGATGAGACCAAACCCTGTCATTTCATGGGGTTAAAATGCTATTCCCCTCCCCATGGTGAAGCTAATTTAATTTGACTGTGCCCGTACACTAAAGTTTATCCAGTCTTACCAAATCTTTAAAGAACTTATTTTCCTCCACCATATTGATTATCTCTGGACTGAAAGAACACACAAAATTCTTAAGAGCTTTGACCTTCATGTCTCTGGAAAAGAAAAGTCTCATGCAAAAATTTTTCCCAGTGTGTTTGTAATGTATGCAATCTAAAATTTGAGCAGAATCAGTAAATATTTTAGACGTCTTAAATTCTCCTCCAAATGATTACTATTAAGTCACTTCACAGTGACACACCCAGCTCAAACATGGCTATACATGTGTGTGGATTTTCACACGTGTAGCATGGAATATCTTCACCTGGTCCTTACAGATTTTAGAATTTCTAAATCAAAGGTGACTCCCCGGATAATATTTCTGAATCCTTATTGAAATATTATCCCCAATTCCAAATCACAAAGTGTGTTTACCATATTCTTCCCTTTTAGTCTATCAGCCTCATAGAAAGGGGGAACCCATCCAGGAGCCTGGAGAACGTGTGCCGCTGGGCCTGCCAGCAGCAAAAACCTGATCCCAACCATGCTGAGCATCATGATCATGCCATTTTCTTAACCAGGCAAGACTTTGGGCCTGCTGGAATGCAAGGTATCACTGTTTCTATGTAGAAGAAAAAATCAAGGGCCTGGGTATTCAAAAGAAATCCCAAGTCAAGCCCCCCCCACCACCACACACACTTTCCACCACTCACCAGCCAAGCATACATTTTCCCATTTCTTCCAGTGACCTTTTGCAGAATCCACAATGTTAACTGCCACTTAAACACCATAATAAATTATGCTTGCCTTTAAAATAATGATTGCACATTTGGAGTATGGAAGGGACACTGTAACATGTAGTGTGATTTCCACTAACCACTCAGAATAAGTGGCTCCTGCCAGCAATCTTTCTTCCAAAGTTGACTTACATTTAGCTAAGAAACACTGGTATAGACTGTGGAGAAGGACTGATGCTTTTCTTTTCCGCACTGGTGGAATTTCTGGCTCCCTCCATTAGAATCAAGATATGAAGGGCCATTTACTAAAACAGAAAGGCAAAACAGAATGGTAGCCCCAGGCGGTCCCTTCCTACTTTTCAAAGAGAATGTGGCTTACTCATAACAGAGAAATAATGTTGTCACTTTTTATAGGAACACTGCTTTTTTGTTTTAAACTAAGAAAATACCTAGTACTAATAATAATGAGCTTTTTATATATAAAATGTAAATAAAAGTGATTGCCATTGTCTACAGGATATGCTCCAGTCACAGGCATGTGTCACCCAGTGAGAAGTTGCACCCTGAATCATGAAGATGGGTTTTCGTCTGCTTTTGTAGTAGCCCATGAAACTGGCCATGTGTAAGTTAACTTCTGACAGCTAAAAAAAAAACAAAAAATTTTTTCTTCTGCTTTTCCACTATTGTTCACACTTTAAGCAAAAGTGCATGCCTGTGTGAGTTTTCATCCTTTGCCAAGAGTGAGGACCTGCAAACAGTGAAGGGTTATGTGCTGAAACTCAATGAGTAGCTCTGTCTAGTCAGGCAGCCCCATGCTTTTTACTGCTATAAACTAAAGAAAACATCCCACTAGACTGCTCTCAATTTCAGTGTCTGTGGTGTCTTCAAGGAAGCCATGTTGACTTTCAAAAAAATATCTTTCCCAGCATGTGTTGTGATACAAGAAAATAAGTCCAAGCCATGGCCCTGCAGTTATTACCCACGAGGTCTCCTTTGTGTTCTAGGTTGGGAATGGAGCATGACGGGCAAGGCAACAGGTGTGGCGATGAGACCGCCATGGGCAGTGTCATGGCACCCCTGGTACAAGCTGCCTTCCATCGATACCACTGGTCGAGATGCAGTGGCCAGGAATTGAAGAGATACATCCAGTATGTGCCTCGCTGCATGTCATGCCCTGCTGCATAGGCTACAAACATGGCATCAGAGATGTTGACCCAAAAGTTTCTATAATGTCATACAATGGTGTAAGCCATGAACTTAAGTGTAGTACTGTCTGGGGTGGGGTTTCCCCTGGGGTAGACTCCTTGTGACTGGTGGTTAGATTTGAGCTGAGGATGGAGATGGAGTTCTTGTGTGGTTCCTGCTTTTAACCCTACTCATATGCTGAAGACCTACTGTGCAGGTGTTAAAGAGTCTGCCCTGCCACAGTTCATATAGATTCATTTAATGTTTTGAATGCGCTGCCACAGCATTCCTCTATCCCAGAGTTGTGCTTAACTAACTTTCCCAGAATTAGTAAAGATGAAAGATGAGTTGAATAAAAACAAAACCCTTAAAACCAGGTTTCTTGGAACCTGCCCTATGATCTGACAGAACCCCAGAGTATTTGAACTAAGAGACCCTTTTCCCTTTCAGACCTGACTTCAGCGAGAATTTAAATGTACTTAATGTTTTCCTCCCTGCAGTTCCTATGACTGTCTCCTTGATGACCCCTTTGAACATGATTGGCCCAAACTTCCAGAACTTCCTGGAATAAATTATTCCATGGATGAGCAATGCCGTTTTGATTTTGGTGTTGGCTACAAAATGTGCACTGCGGTATGTGCCCTGCTGTCAAATTAGATGTCTTATTTTGAAATCTGTTTTCATAGCTCCTTTTGGGTGGGCCTTGCAAACTCACTGGTACAAGTGTGACAAGATCTATAGTTATCTTGTATTTGCTCTGATGACTGAGATAGCCTTAATTAATCCTCATGAGAGACAAGAGGGAAGATAGATCATAGGCATTCATTATTCTAATTATTTTATTTTTTGAGATTACAATATAATTACATTATTACCCCCTCCTATTTTAACACTCCGAAGCCTCCCAAATACCCCTCCTTACTCTTTTTCAAGCTTATAGCTTTTTAAACTAAAAGTTTTTATTACAGGTGTGTGTGTGTGTGTGTGTTTGTGTGTGTGTACATACACAGAACATACACACACACATACATATTGCAGAAACGGGCAGAAAGATTATAAGGCTTTTACTTTTAGGATGAAAAAGCCAAGACTGTGGAGGTTCTAAACCCACTGAAGCCATCTCTTCACACCTCGTTAATAGGGAGCTAGCTGGGCTGACTGAGGTTCTCCAGCTCAGAGCCTTGTGTCCCGTTCCTCCTCTGCTGTTTCTTTCCTTCAGAGATGGCACTGGGCTTTTCTCTGGCTTGATGGCCAGTATCCGTATCTTTGTGGCGATAGAAAATGATTAGCCCGGTATTCACAGTATTCAAATGGAATACTGTGAAGAGTGTGTGGTGGTGCAGCACTTAGGGGCTGAGGCAGGAGGATCATGAGTTAGAAATCACTTAGTGTGTTCAGGACCATCCTGGGCTATAAAATGAATCCCTGCTTTGGGTGGTTTTAGTTTATGTTTTTACTTTCCAGGAGTTAGACATGATGACATGGATGTCAGACAAAGGAGAGCAGATGTGACACTACACCATGAACTTGAGTACCATATGTGGCAACTCTGGCTTTGTTTTCTCAGATCTGAAGTGTGGATAATGACAGCATTTACCTCCTATAGTTTATGTGAGGTTTAAATGTGAGGATGTAGTTAATGTACCCAGCACGATGCAGACCAATTGCACTTGTCTTTGCCACTTCAGCACTCTAATACAGTGTTTATTTCTTGGCACGTTACCACTGTGGCAATCAACATGAAATTAAAATACCCCCTCCCTCCAAAAAAACAAAACAAACATGACATGAAAAAAAAAGTGTGTATAAAAATATGGTTGGCAAATATTCCACTCGCTGAAAGTGTGCTTCCTTTTCTTCTAGTTCCGAACCTTTGACCCATGCAAACAGCTGTGGTGCAGCCATCCCGATAACCCATATTTCTGTAAGACCAAGAAGGGGCCACCACTCGATGGGACCGAGTGTGCTGCTGGGAAGGTGAGTGTTTCTGCGTGTGGTTAAGCTTCTTCATGTGCTGCACTGGAAATGACACAGTCTAGCAAATGACGCTCACTGCTGGACTGTTTTCCTTATGGAAAAATGTCTTGCCCATGGTTTCCTTCTAGTAAGGTTCTAAGACAGTATACTACCTTCCGTGGTGACAAAGTTGACGTTTCAAAACACTGGAAGTTTGTTCTATAATAGTTGTCGAGGGCAAGAGTCATTTATACTGAGGTGAAGTCCGATGTGGACAGGGCTATACCTCACTGCAGAGACTATAGTAGCCATGAGTCCTTCCCCTCTACCAGCTTCTGGTTATCTCCTCTCACATCATGGCCAAGCTCCTCTGACCTCTAATATGGGGTGTCTCTATTCCCTCTACCCCTTTCTTTCAAGGATTGAATCTCTTTGTGATGTTTTGGGCCTACCTAGATACCTCAGGATCTTCTGAACTTGAAATCCTTCATCAAATCATTCTGGCAAATAATCTTTTTTTACTAAATAAGGTCACCTTAATGGGCCCAGACAGTAGAAGATTTTAACACTGAGAGGACCAGACTGTTTGGCTAACTATGGCCAAGACAAAAGATAGTAGGAACAACAGATCTCTGGCCCCTGCTAGTAGTGTCTGGTTTACTTGCTGGCATGGCATCCCTTGTGAAATTTGCCCAGAAGTAAAGGATTATGAATTTACACCAAAGATTTGGCCTCACTCCTGGAGGAAAGAGGCCCAAAGGTTTTAAATCTCAGATTGTGTAGTTGGGGCTGAAATCTTAGGAACTGGTAGGATGCCAAGGTGTGCGTCTCTTAAGGGCAGAGAGCCTAAAACAAAGGCATGCTAAGAACGCAAGCTGAACAGCCTTGACTGGTCTAGAAATAATATACTGCAGATAGGACCAAATGCTGACAGAAAAGAGTAATACAACTATTACCTTTTCAAAAGGTTGATTTTTACCTTTTCAAAAAGTTGATTTCAAACATACATGAAATATGGATACTAATAAAAATCTGTCATTACAAGTACTTGCATTTTGTCTGACACTGTGCTTTGGGATGATTTAGTAAATAACTTTCCAAGTAGAATTATATTGGCTTATTAAAAAGTTATGGTATAATAGATTTTAACATCCAACTTCCCTACATATAATTGTAGCATGTTATATTTAAGTGTATAAAGTTTTAAAAACTTAGCAATTGAAAGTTTTGGAAAGAAAATAATCCATTCCCTTTGAATACCTATATGCTAAATTCTGGGCAGTGTTATCACAGAATTTGTGTGGCATTGTGGCATTATTAACCTCACTAAGTTCTTGGACACATGTTGGTCCCTAAACAATTAATGAATTTTTATATACCTTGATTTTTGTTTATCATCTAAAAGGTATTAATTTACTTATCAGATACATACATTAATATTTTATAAATATAAATGTACTTTGGATGCTGAATACTGTTTTAACTAACTTTAGGTAGTTACTTTTTAAGATGAGACATATTTGCAGGCCATTGTTTTAAAGAGGGCATGTTAGCATCCAAAAGCTCTAGGGTGATCTAAGCAGTAAGAAGTAAGGCAGACAGAATGGGGTCTACTGGGCACCTACTTGTCATTTCAAAGCTTATCCGAGTAAATGGTATTTTTCTTTGAAATAAAAAGGTTTGGTTTTATTAATATGTGTGTATGAGTCTGTATATGTATGTGAGTGAATGCCCAGTGTCTGTACAGTGGCTCACAGAGGCCAGAAGAGGGCATCTGATCCCTATACTTAGAATTGCAGGTATTTGTGAGCTACCTGATGCGGATGCCAAGAACATGACTTGGATCCTCCTCAAGAGAGCAGTGAGGCTTCTTAACCAGTGATCCATCTCTTTAGCCCAAATTATCATTTTAATTTTATTCTAAAAATATAAATTTAAGTTATCCTTCCAATAGGATATCTTCATGCAGCAAATGCCTATGGATACTTTAAATCAGTAATAACTGGAGGGAGAATAGAAAGTTGAAGACCTTCAAATAAGTTTTTCTTGAATGACACATTCAATGACTTTCATAATTAGTTTTTTTTTTTTTTTCATTTTCCCAAGTGGTGCTATAAGGGACACTGCATGTGGAAGAATGCTAACCAACAAAAACAAGATGGCAACTGGGGGTCATGGACCAAATTTGGCTCCTGTTCCAGGACATGTGGAACTGGTGTTCGTTTTAGAACACGCCAGTGCAATAATCCCACGTGAGTATAGCCCTATACTTCCTGTTGCTTTCTTATAGGCCAGAAAGTGATTCCATGTTCTGCTACTAGTGTTCTTCCTTCTTTCATCCTGCTTACAAGATAGAGGGTATGAAAAAATCTTGGTTCACAATTCCTAAGTTGTTGCCTTTTGGATTCACGTTCCCAAAGTGAAGAACAGTCAGTGATGTGGAAAAGACATGCAAACGAATGGAGAGATGTTTTGGAGAACCTGACGTTTGGGGTTATTGGGGAGTCAAGCAGAGAGAGTAGATAACCTGTGTGCCCTGTAGGCTGTGAAGTGTACATAAAGATGCAAAGGAGAAATGTTAATAATTTCAACTGAATTCCAGAAGGTAGGTCCAGCTGTTCCAGTGTCAAAAGACGGTGGCAGACTGGCAGGGACTGTGAGAAGAAAAGACATCCATTCATTCAATCAGACAAAATTCACATGAGCCAAGAAAAAGTAATGGAATTATTCAACTATGAAACGCTAACTTGTCCAGTTGGAGTTTAACCTGTGAACAAACAGCCCTTTCTCTGTTTAGGGGGAATGATAGCTCTGAGCATGACATTTATAAAGACTACTGGTGGCTGCACACTGCCCTCACAAGAGAGGAGGCCCATATTAGAAGTAACAATACATTCAAAAGCATGACATTAAGAATTATGGGCTCACTATGAGCCATGAAACATCCTGAAAGCTTTTAATATGCCACCCCATTGAGTACTTACTGCTGCCTTGTTTGGAAAACCATTCCATTTTGCATTTGACATGGTAGGAAGTAGAAACATGGGACTATTTGGTCAACATTTGAGTTGCACCTGCACGTTTTATACAAGTTACATGTGTGCTTTCCATCTTTATATACTTCTGCAATGAATGAAACACACCATTTGAAAACTGAGCTAGGTTGTGTTTGTGGGCCTTTACCCCTTGGCAGAGAGAGAAGGATGCGTTTGGAGAGAGACACTAGGCATTGGAAGCACGGCATCACTTGGCCTGTGCTGGCAGCTCAGATGCATTGGCTCTTTGCCAGTTGCACCACAACTGTGAGCTTGAGCAGCTGGGCTGCAGCCAGGCAGCCTTTGAAATGCTGTGCTTTCTCTAGGCCCATCAATGGTGGTCAGGATTGCCCTGGCGTTAATTTTGAGTACCAGCTTTGTAATACCGAAGAATGCCAGAAGCACTTCGAGGATTTCAGGGCCCAGCAGTGCCAACAGCGCAACTCCCACTTTGAATACCAGAATAGCAAACACCACTGGCTGCCTCATGAACACCCTGACTGTGAGTAGATACCATTATTTTTTCTGCCTGTGGACAGTCAGTTAGCTTGTAGCTTTGCTGACACCAAGCCCTTGCACTCTTGAGTCCACAGTGGTAACTTATGAAGAGGGATACTTACGGAGGCAACTCCTTCCAGGTTCCGGAGAGTCAGGCTAAAGAATGCCTCTCCCCTGAGAGGTGGGGATTGTGATAGACATGGTATCTGGCAAATAGCTCTTTCATCACCACCATGGGAGAGGACAATGACATCACCTGATTCAACTGAAATCCTCAACTAGGTAACCATTGCAGGGGGAAAATAGTACATTTACAGCTAAGTCAAGATGAGGAAAAAAAATGATGGCCATTTATCAAAGCAAAGACTATGCAGCCTTTTCTAAACCAGTTTTAAAAAATACTCTTGGAAATTTTCTTTTAATGTTTGACTTTTTCCATTAAATTCTGCATTAGATAAGCTCAAACTGAAATCTCTTATCATATTTCTGTTAGGTGAATTTTATTGAGTGCTGCTATTTTAAAGGAAATGTAAGCATGGATAGTTCAAAGTCTAACACTTTAGAACACATATCAGCCGGGTGATAGGATGACACCAAAGACTAAAGTAGTCAGGGTTCAAAATGTTACTGGGGTGAAGTCGGGTTTGAGTCACAGCTTCCTGAAAAGGTAATTTAGGTGACATCAGTTTTACCACCGTAACCTGCCTGGAGTAGTCTCAGTCTATACCTGACTAATGTCCCTACATTATTAGAACCCCTTATTATCTCAACACTGGTCCAGTTTAGATGAAATAAAATAATCATTCACATTTAAGCAAATGTGCATGGTGGCATATCTGTACTTTTCAGCTACTCCATGTTTTATTCATCTAGTATTTCATTTGCTTTTCAGGAAGCCATACTGAAATGTTATATCTTAAAGTAAACTGTACTTGTCAGACATCCTATTTTACAAAAGCTAACTTAAGCCTGCCTCTTCTGCAGCCAAAAAAAGGTGCCATCTTTACTGCCAGTCCAAAGAGACCGGGGATGTTGCTTACATGAAGCAGTTGGTACATGACGGAACGCGTTGTTCCTACAAAGATCCATACAGCATATGTGTGCGAGGAGAGTGTGTGGTGAGTTCAGATGACTGTCTCTGTGGTACCCACATTACCCCACAATTCTGCCTTTGCCATCACTCACAGGCATATTTGAAGTTATTTTCAACTGATTTGGTGTTTGGTTTGTCTGTTTGTTTGACAGTCTCCCTGTGTAGCTTTGGCTGGCCAGGTACTCAATTGTGCACGTTGGCTTTGAACTCACAAAGATCTGCCTGTCTCTGCTTCCTGAATGCTGAGACTCAAGGCATGTCCCACCACACCCAGCTCTCAACTCACTCTTGTTTGTAAGGTAACATTGAAATGACCATCTTTGAAGAGATCAAAAGAACTGGAGAAGTCATGCTTACTTAAAATCAATCTGGTCACTGCCTGAATCAAGATGCAAGAACAGTTTTAGGTACACTTTTGACATGGATAGATAATTTTCTAAGTAACTAAATCCAATATAGAGGAACCACATTTGTTTTAGGATTTTACTAGTGCCAATCTACTATTGTGAAAGACCTTTGTTTTTATAGAATTTAATACCTGCATATAGTGTGTTTTTATTGGTTCTACCTGTTTCCCTCCTTTCCAGTTCTTCCTCTTTTGTCCCCACCACATTTCTCTCCCAACTTCATGTGTTGCTTTTTACTTTTCTTCTCACCACATGGGCAGTGGTGGGACACATCTTTAATCCCAGCATTCAGTAGGCAGAGACAGGAAGATCTCTGAGTCTGAGGTCAGTCTGTCTGATCTACAAAGCAAGCCTGAGGACATCTAGGGCCACACAGAGAAACCCTGTCTCAAGAAAGTAGAAAAGAAAAACATCAAACCCACTACATCCTCTTTAGTTGTGTAGTGCTTCTGCTGCAACATGGATAGCTTTTCAGGGTCACAATCCCTCCCCCAAGTAGCCACTATTTGCTGATAGCTCCTGAATAGGGCTAGGACTTCATGAATCCCTCTCTCACCCAAGTGGAATTTTGGTGGCCTTGGTCTTGTACAGGTCTTGTACATGCAGTCACTGCCTTCTTGAGTTCATGTGTGTAGCAGCACTATCATGTTTACCAAGTAATATTTTCCTACAGGTATACCTTACTTCTAAGTCTCATAAGATCTCCACTGACCTGCCACAG
The DNA here is from genome assembly GCF_943737965.1 of Phodopus roborovskii. Taxonomy (NCBI): domain Eukaryota; kingdom Metazoa; phylum Chordata; class Mammalia; order Rodentia; family Cricetidae; genus Phodopus; species Phodopus roborovskii. Next base: position 14,117,945 of record NW_026126525.1, read on the forward strand.
TGATGCCTGAGCCTTGTGGGACAGTATATGTTATAAATGTCCAATGTTGAACTGAGCATTCCACAGCTTATTCTGAGTTTGGAGCAATTGGAGGTCTCTGTTTTAATTGCCATCTAATGCAAAAGGAAACTTATGAGGGCTGCGAGCTACATTAATCCACAGTTATAAAGACAAGAAGTTGGGGACAGTTTAATACTACATCTATTTAGCAAAAATAGTACTAGGCTGCCCTCCCCCTGCCCCTGCAGCTTATGATCTAGTCAGTCATAGATTTTTGTTGCAGTTGGTAGTACCAGGCATGAGGTTCATCTCATGGAGTGGACATTAAATACAATCAGAAAGTGGTTGGTTTCTCCCATACATTTGTGCCATTATTGGACCAGTGGGCACATCTTGTTAGGCAAATCTTTGTTAGATTTCACAGTGGGGCAAGACTATGAATGCTAGAGCTGTGAAAGCTAGCTTAATGGGGATGAAGCTTTCAGTGAACACGAGCTTGATTTCTCAGTAATCTGTGATACAAGTATGCAGTGTCTTCAGCAATAGGGTCTTCCCATCAAATTCTGGAGGGTACCCAAGAGAAATGACAACAACCTGTAATATTTGGAGAGGTCTATAGGACTCTACTGAGCAGTAACTTCAAAAGAGGTAGTCCATACCCTACACTGGGCTTTCTATTTGATAGCCTGTGGTGTCTATCTGAGAGGCATTGATCCCCCATTATAAAATAACTCCATTTAGTATCCTTTGATATATGTATGTGTAGTACATTTTAGTTTACAATAACATTTTGAATAAACATCAAAGTCTAATTTTGTTTAAATGATTAATACAGAATACTTCCAAGTGGTTCTAACCTTAAAGTTCTTGTCTCATTTAGTCTTTTTATAATGCAGTTTATTTTTGTTCATATTCAACTGTTACTGTGAAATTATCCATATTACCTGGAACAGTGTTCCTAACATCCCTTTCCTTTTCAATTAGCAAAAATGAAGTATGTTACTGTGTCACTATAACAGAATGCCATAGATAGGGTAATTTATAAAACCAAAAGAAAGCAAAGTGTACCACGGGGGGGGGGGGGGAACCCAGAGACAGATTGTAGGTTTTGTAGGTTCAAGCAGCCAAGCCAATAGATCTTACCCCTACCACACTGAAATGGCAATCCTGTCTCCATGAATCCTCAGAAGCAAAAGCTCGGAATCCCCATCTCCTCCTCATATTCCTTTCTCCACCCAGCTCTATCCTCCTATCTCCACCTCCCTAGTGTTTTGTAACTCTTGTGTAGGTCATGGTGGCCTTGAACTCACAAGAGATCCATCTACCTGTCTCCTGAGTCCTGAGATTAAAGGTGTGGACCACCACTGCCTAGCTTCTGCAGATAACTAGCATGGCTGTTTTTGCTTTCTGATACTTCAGACAAACTTTATTAAATCATAAATAGTATGTCACCACAGAAAAGCTCATGCTAAGTGTGTTTAGGTATTTTTGATGTATTATTCTGGAGCTGGAAAGCCCATGGTATGATGATGGTATCTTTTGGCATCTTCCTGTTGAGTCATCCATGCTAGAAGTTAGAAAAGACAAGGAACTGAGCAGAGGAAGGAACTGAGTCACTTTTAGGAAAGCAGAGGTCTCATGACCTAACCGTGGAGACTATTTGTTTATCTCATCTTACTGTTTTGAGATAACATCTCACTCTGTTACCCAAGCTGGTTCCAAACTTAATGTGATCCTCCTGCTTCAGCCTTCCCAGTGCTGAGATGAGACAGATGTAAACCCATACCTACCTGGCTTCCCCACATTTTATTAGGCCCTAACCACTCAACACTTTTGAATTGGGCATTACATGTCCAACCTAACCACTCAACACTTTTGAATTGGGCATTACATGTCCAACATAAACTGAAAACAGATATAAATACTAATAATGGAATATTACTGTCAACATTTTTAACCCTTGTAGTATTTAGTACTAAACATATGTCCAGTCCCTGCCCATTTGTATATCCAACTGGTAAGTGCAGTTGTATGTCATGTACCACATTTACTTCAAAGTCCTGCCCAGTCCAGAAAGCCTTCAGTAGTTACCTGTTGACTGTGAAAAATCTAAACTCCACCCGACCTTCAGGGTCATGCACAATTTGTCCCCTGCAGATCTTTCACAATTCTTTCCCATCATGCAACACCCATCACCTACATATAAATATTGATCTCTAAACCCACTCTCCATGAATGTAAAATCCTTAACTATTTGAACTTTTTTCCAGTTCTAAAATGACTTCTTACTCTTTTCCTTCAAGGCCCTGTGCGAGTCTCTGGTACTGTGGGAAACTTTGTTTTACATCCTAACTCGCTTTTAAAAGATAACAATGTTTTACAGTGTATGCCTGTTTTATTACTGAATGCCTTTATGAGTATGAGAGCAACGTGGAGAAAGCACCATGCTCTTGAATGGTAGAATTTTCTCCCTGGAATCTGCTTATTCTTTGCTTATAAATCTTGCTTGATGAATAGGACAATAATGCTGTGAAGACAAAGACATTTATTTAATGCCTAGACTATGACTCATTTTGCTATTTGATTTCACACTAGTTCTTCAAGAACCTGGGGTCTGAGAAATCATGACCACAGTGACAGTCTGCACAAGCTTGCTGGCCCCATGCCATCAGTAAAGGAGGGGTTCATCATGCGGGTTGTTGTTTACTACTGGGCAAACTAAAATTAGCCGTGTTTAACATCTTCTCTCCCCAGAAAGTGGGCTGTGATAAAGAAATCGGTTCCAACAAGGTTGAAGATAAGTGTGGGGTCTGTGGAGGGGACAATTCCCACTGTCGAACTGTGAAGGGGACATTTACCAGAACCCCCAGGAAACTTGGTAAGATGAGTGTCCTCATGAATTAATGCCCTTTTGTCCTATTTGATGTCTTGAGATATTTTTTTTTTTAATTTCAGGATTTTTTTAACAAGTATCACAGAAATTAACAGATAAGGAATACTGTATTAGTTCTAATACTTAGGAAAAAATCCTGTGCTATATGTTATGTGAATTAATAAAATGTGTAAAATGTGTAAAATGTGTATGGGGCTAACAGTTAAGTATATGGGGCATGTAACTTATTATCTGGAAAACTTTAAACATGTTCTATCATTTTCACTTATTTTTATTAAAAATGTGAACAATTTTATCTTGGTATATTTATAGAGCTAGCACCCATATATAGCATAGTCTTTAACAGCTTTTTAAACAAAATAGATGTATATTGTATGAAAATGCAAAGAAAAAAATGAGATATGATTGCTCATGTGTGTGTGCTCATTAGACCAGCTAAACATAAATTAAAGCTCCAAAACATGGAATACAAACCTATCCTCATGCATTAGGTATTATGTAAAAAAAATTGTACTTACATAAAGCAAACAATTTCAAGAAATTCAGCAGCTCAAGGTAAATGTGACATGATAATGCCATGAAAATCTCCTTAAATCTCCTATGGCACTGTATATTGGGGTTCTGTCTGATGGGATGAGAGAAGGCACAGAGAAATTTGGTTTGGGGCTGGGAGTTGCCTCCCAGGTCAATAGCACTTGCTGCTCTTCCAAAGGACCTGGGTTCTGTTCCCAGGACCCATATGGTGGCCCCCAACCATCTATAGCTCCAGTCCCAGGGGATCCAGTGCCCTCTTCTTGCTTCTGCAAGCAGTAGGCATGCAATTGGTTCACAGATATACATGAAAGCAAAACACTAAGTGATTACAGCTTATAGAAGAAAACATTAAAATGTTATATTAGTCCTTCCACATGGAGCAATCCTCACTGCCCATTTTTATACAAATTATACCTTGGCTACCCAATTCTGGTGAATTCTGAAATCAGATTTGCTCTGTGGTGTTCCACTCTTCAGATATGCTCCCTGATCCTTAATGCCTTTGCTATTCCTTCATGATGAATTATCAGGGTTTATACTTTGAATTTATTTGAAAGCAAATAATGCCACTTCTGGCTGTTTGCATTATTTTAACAAAGCAAACAAAATTGAATTGCAAATGTCACACTTTTGTTAATGTCAAATATAATTTTCTCTGCATTGCTATGAGAGGATGAAATATATTTGCTTTACTGAAGTTACATTTCTTTTTCTATTTGAGGGTGTGGAATAATTGGTTTTATTTTCAGGATGAGTTAATGTAAAGACACCTCTTTCTGTGATAATTCTTTCTGGATTTTGTGTAATGTAAGAACAAGATCCTGTTTTGCAGACCATCTCAAAAAATTATGCTAAACAAGAATCAAAGTCACAGGAACATGTGAAGTGTCCTTTCAGTCACTTAGACTCAAAGTGGCCAAAGATAATCTAGCCCCCATTATCGTGAATGTCAATCATAGTCATGCAATAGACTAATTAACCTTTTCCAACAGGCAAACATTTAAGCAAGAGATGCCATAAGGAACTCAAGTTTCTGGAAAATGAAATCTGCAAGTATTCAACTTCAAATCACCTCCATCATTTTGCATTCATGCCCAGTCTTGCTTTCATTGGCTATTAGTACTTTGTCAGCATTTGCTAACTACTGTAAATTTATTTTGACTTGAAAATTTTAAAGTTATAGAACATGTTTTATAATCTCACCCAATAAAATCTGTATGTATGGCTTATGGGGTAGTCAGTGAAGCAGCAAGACTTTGACAAACACAAAACCTCCACTAACTAATGGCATTCTATTTAAGGGAAGACAAGAGGCGCATTCGTTTTACCCAAAGGAGCTCGTAATATTTCTCTTGCTGAGACAAGAGAAACTAAAAATGTACTGGGTAAGTTGTAGTGCACTGCAGAAAGATGGGCATCCATAAACAACCTCACCCTGATGTGCACCCCTGGGCTTCTTAAGCATGCTGCATTTAGCTGTCACTTACTCAGGCAAACAGCACAGGCCCTGTGTTGAGCTGTACTTTAGGTTAAGATGCTAAAACCCCTGATCCTAAAAGACTACTACATTTATTCAGGGACCTAGTAAATACAGGAGTTGGGTAAGTCCACCTACAGACAAATGTTAATTATACATATACAAATAGCATTTTTTTTTTCTGATTCCATCAGTAATTATATATTTCTATCTGGGTTTCTTTTGGCATAAATCCTGGCTTATGTGAACTAGATGCTCTATAATACACTAAAAGTTTAGGTTGTATGATATCAAACTCAATATCCTCCTGCCTCAGCTTCACAGATACTGGGTTCTAAGCAGGCACCACCTTACCCAGATCTGATTCATTTATTGTTACTGGTCATGAGATATAACATATTAGTCTCTCAATCTGTTCTAGTGTTGATTTATTTTTATGGAAAATTGTAAGAGATCCTGGATATAATTTTAGGGCTTATGGTAATAAGATTTTTTATATAAAGTTCCAATAATCCATTTAAGGCTATTATGATTTCCTGGCTTAGATGATTGAGGCTAGAGCATTTATAAAAGCAGTACATAATATACAGCTGGTATTCAGTTTCTCTCAAGTATTTCTTTAGAGTGGGATTCTAAATATTAAAATATTTCAATATATAAAAGCTTAGCCATTTGTAGTGCCATAGGCTTTCCTAACAGAAGAAATATCACAAGCTTACCACCTAACAACTTTTATTAAAGCCACCACTTAAAACGGCAGTATGAAAACTAGAATAACACAGGGAGACTCAGGAAAGCCTAACTGTTTGCCTGAATTGTTGATGCAACTCATAGGTCAACACTACCTATGAATTTTCCTCCTCCTCGGTGGAAAAAATTCTTTTCCTCATGCAAGATGTCTCCGAGCTGTAGAGTTAATTCCTGAGATGTACCCTGCAGTTTATGGATGCCCTCTTCTGCACATAGGAGCCATGAGGATGCAGTGCTAAACTAACCATAGTGTTGCCTTTGTTTTCTCTGCTTCCTCCAACATTTGCTACACATGCAAAGGGTACCTTAAGATGTTTGATATACCCCCTGGGGCTAGACATGTGTTAGTCCAAGAAGACGAGGCTTCTCCTCATGTTCTTGGTAAGTGTTTCTGTCTATCAGCTCTGTTTTCCTTACACATAAACATGAAATGTCAAAGACACTCCACATGGGGATATGTATGTATACTATACATACATACATACATGAATATATATATATATATATATACATATATATATATATATTCATTAGCTGGATATTATGTGGAGTTTAATCATTTCTCCCAACTATCCTTACATTAGAACAGATGTTTAAAACAAACTTCAGTTTTTGGTAGGAAAGGGTTGGTTCATAACTCCTGAGAAAATTTTACAAGTTTATATTTATTAATCATATGTTATGTATGCATCCTCTGGATCCCAGAAGAGGGTATCAGATCCATTATAGATGGTTATGAGCCACCATGTGGTTCCGGGGATTGGAACTCAGGACCTCTAGAAGAGTAGCCAGTGCTCTTAACTGCTGAGCCATCTTCTCCAGCCCGAAATTTATCATTTTATGTTGAAAGTGACTGATGGATAGTTTTATATAGATTTTTAGAGAGGTTTATTTGTAGATTTAAAATTGTTTACAAAGCTGCCACAGGAGAATTTTTGCAATTTCAATATTAATTTTTCCTAATACCTGGAAGCTGTCTTTTTTTTTTTTTTTTTTTTTTGATTGGCACAGAGAAGTGTACTTGCGTGGTTGGTTATAATTTCCATTCTTTTTCTCTCTTATGAGAAAACAAACTAGAATGCCCTGTGAATGCAGTTTGCAGGCACAACTACCATGCTGAAATTTGAACACTATGCCTGTTCACCCACAGAAAATTAGATCTGTCAACTCCGTGAATTTTTGTAGCAAATTGGTTTTTATTCATGTTTTGGTAGTTCAAGAACTATTTAATTATATTCACTGTCAAATAGCATAACATATAAGCATTTGCTCATAATTCTTTTACTATTACTAGTTTTTAAAATCCTTCTTGTTCATCCTAGAATTATTGTAAAAGGTTGAGAAATAAATATGAAATAAATGGTTTTCACCAAAAAATATTTTCAGTAATATTAGAATTATGAAATGTTTTCTCACTTTGTGATAGATTAAATTTACACTTTGGAGTAACAGGTCTGTAATGAATTAAGGATTCTAACAATATCAAGTGCTCAATAGTCTGGAAGTTTTATTGTCATCAGAAAAATGATTGGCCTGGAAATCATTTCAGCTCTTTAGGGTGGCCATCAATATTTACCAATCTAAAGAGTTTGTATCCTTTATATCCAAAGAGATCCAGCTTCCAAGGAAATGTATAGGATGACAGACTTATAATCTGCTAGTCTCTTTGACAATGTTTTCAAATTGGAATATTTGCAAACATTATTTTTCACCCTTTTAAACCATTTTAATCTATTTACCTCAGTAGGAATGCTTCCAATGGTTTAAATGCCTAGTGCAAGGAATGGTTAGAACTAACATTCATTTTGACAGCTTAATACTAATAAGGCAGAGGAGCCATTGGTTTTTATTAGTAAAATGGGAGAGATCCGCTATGGCTCATCAACACTGGAGTCTGATAAATGTGTGCCTATCAATCATTTTCCTTTGTTTAGCTATTAAGAACCAAGCAACAGGCCACTACATCTTAAATGGCAAAGGGGAGGAAGCCAAGTCACGGACCTTCATAGATCTTGGTGTTGAGTGGGATTACAACATAGAAGATGACATTGAAACTCTCCACACGGATGGGCCTCTACATGACCCTGTCATTGTTCTGGTATGTGCCATGCAGCATGTATAGAGTTGGTTTTGTTTATAATAACTTTATAATTTAACTTACCTGAAAACATGCTGAGTAATATTTCCTTGTTTTTTTTTTTTTTGAGGGGGGAGGGGAATCTATTTATGTCTCCCTGTTCTGTGTACATTCTCATACAATTTAATAAGTATATTTTACTTGAATAATTTATATTTAGCTACAAGCTTACTATTTTTGATGTCCCCTTTAATCCACTATCATTTTACCTTCTGTATGGAGAACTTTGGCAGTTTTTGTGGTATGAGCATATTATCAATGAATTTTCTCAGCAGCTTTCAAGTTATCCAAAATGCCAGTATTTCCCCCTGAAAGAGACCTACAAGTATTGGGGTTGTTACCAGTTCTGTAGTTTTGATTTACAGATGTCTTTATAATTACTCACTGAATAAGTATGTTATTTATAACATAAAATGATTCTATAATAATCAAGAATTCTACATCAGCAGGTTTTTGAACTTAGAATTCTGGTAAAATTTCTGAGACCACATCACCCACCTTTATATTATCAGAAAATCCAGTGGCATGAAAATCTGTTAATTATTTAGTTATCTCTTGGTGTTTGGACAATGCTGAAGAGATGTACTGTAGAGAAGTCATTATGTTGTGTGCTATACTAGCAGACCATGTTAATTATTGGAGAAGTACTTATTGCCTTCAGGGACCTTAAGGGAGTTGAGAGATTATCAGTGAGGAAGATCTGGTCACCTGCAGCAGGTACACACATGAGCTTATTTGATGGATGGTTGTTAAGAGCCATCACAGCCCTGAGGAGGGGTTTGCCTGCCTAGGAGACTCAGCAGCCCCTCAGTCTGCTCTGAGAACTCTTGTGGGAAACAGACCTAGCCCATAGGGGGTGCTGTCTCATATATGGAGCAGGCAGCTTCTATGTGATACTGATTAGAACTGAAAAGGCCTAATAACGTATACAAAATTATAGAAAGATAAGATGGAAACAAGTGATGTTCAAAACTTTTAAAGAGATAATCTCTAGAACTTCTTAAGGTTTTGTTTGGCCCCTTTTAAAACAATTAGAATATGAACACTGTTCAAAATGTCAGAGCTCCAAAGGAAGGCTTTCGAGCTCCCAGGTCACAGTCGCCTCTGGGATAGTGTGCAACTAAGAGGCTAATAAACAGCAGGCATGTTTTCCTCACTGGCAGGACCTCTCTCAGCTGGACCCCCAATATTTATGTTGAGAGTCTCATTTCTATGGGAACTCTGAATATGGTGTGCCAGCTTTATGAAGATACTTTTAAAGGATTTTACATTACTATTTTAATTAATATGATAACTTCAAGTTTCATCACAATGTTCCATGTTACTGTACTTTGTTCATATTCACCTCACTGCCCTTTTGTTATTTAAATTAAAAACAATCTTACTTTATATACAGCTCCCTCTCCCTCCTGTCTCCCATGCCTCCCCCAGCCCCCCCCCAAAAAAAATCATTGACTCTGGCATGACCCCAACCTGCAACCTTTGAGTCTCTTAACCATTGCCCTTCTTTCCCTCTCTCTACAGCTGGTACCTTTCTACTCTAGTCTGACACCCGTTCAGAGACCGAACATGTAATGTCTGATTTACTTTCCCTACCAAGTACACACTGCCTTGTTCCCCTTCCTAATTCTGGCTGATTTCACTTAGCATGCTCACCACTTCCATGCATTTTGCTGAAAATGCCGTAAGTTCATTCTTAATGGCTGGATAAAAACCCCAGTTTCATAATACCAATTACTTTATCTGGTCATCTGTTGATGGACATCTAAGTAGGTTTCTTGTTGTGAATAATTCCGCAGTAAACATGGATATGCAGGTAGCTCTATAGTATGTTTAGATTCCTTCCAGTATAGCCAGTTCGTATAGCAACCTACTATATTTTGAGAATCCTCCATACTGACTGCTTTAGTTTATACATGGCGACCAGTGGGATAGAAAGTTCTCTTTCCCTGTATCTCCACTAGTATTTGTTATCCCTTTTATCTTGATGATAGCCATTCTGAATTGTATGGATGGACTCTCAACATAGCCCATTCCTAGGCTGTAGCAGGTTGTCCAGAGTGCTTGTGTGATTTCTCCTTGTTACCATGCCAAGGGCACCTTAGTCTTAACCAGTGGGTTCCCACTCAAGATGACCATGAATTGGGAGATGCCCTGCTTTTCTATGGCTGAACACTGGAGGAGTCCCTTTGTCACCAAAACACTCAGTTCAGCTTTTGGATGTACTTCTAACTCTCCTTCCTTGCCAGGGAGCCATAGTTAGAGCTCTGTGTCTGTTTCCTTTATGTTGTGTTCTTTGTTTTTCTGATTCACCCTGACACACAGAGGTAGCTTTGACTTTTGTCATCTTGCCTGAGAAATGAAGGATTTTTTCTTTATGCTCATCGTTTAGCTGTTTCACTGTGGTATGCTCAGTGGGCTTTGTATTGATCACATTTAGGGTTCACGAAGAATTTGACTCTGTAAGTAGTAAGATGTTTTATACCACATTTGAGTAAATCTCTCATTGTATCTGTAAGACTTCTACTCCATGTGTATTCATGGGATTCATTTCTGCACCACTTCAGACCCTCCACTCTAACCTATCTACTATCCGGTATTTTCTTCCTGTCAGCTGGTGAACTTTCTTTCCATTTGGTAGTGTTTTGCTTGGTTTTGTGTTTCCTTTACGTTTATTCGGGATACCAACATGCGCTTTGAAACTGAGATCTCCAAGCTGTTTGCTTCTGCTGGAAGCTTCTATTTTCTCCCCGATAGGTCACAGTCCCCTGCTTTTGTTTACTTTACACTTATATGAATAGTTCTTTGGCTTTCGTCCCAAGGCTCTTAAGTCTTGGATTGTTTGAAGCCTCTTGTTCTTCTTCAATAGGACTGGTCTGTTTCTACTCAACCTTATGTTTATAACATGAATCCCTCAAGCATTACTGAGCCCTCTTCACTCTGCTGGAAAAAGTTCCCCTGATGCCCAGTCATAGCTGTTTTGGAGTCTCTTCACCCTGCCATCTTGCCTTAGCTTCTGAGAGCACACGGTATCTCCAACTAAACGTGCATAGACCAGGCCTCTGGGTCAAGACCTGAGAGCTATTGGGCCTCCCTTCCATGCAGCTTTCTCTTCTTCAGGGCCTGCATATTCCAAGCTATGACCTTGATATGATCAATGTAGCAATGCCTCAAGGCTCATCCTTGACTTCTGGACAAAGATCTAGATGAAGATGATTCTGAGCCCTATCAGGACATAAGAAGAAGGCGTGTGCTTTTCTTTCAGGGAACACTGTCATCTGCACATTCCACCACAAATGTTCTCTCAGGCTTTGTTGTAGGTTGGAGTTCCATGCTAGGAGGGAATTCGACTACTCTCATGGCAGCACAAAAAGCATCTATTTGGTTTGAAATGTGTTGTTGGATGCCTTATTCCAAATCAAATGTCTAAATTCCTATTATGCAAAATCCAATTTCTCCACTTGTTTTTGTTTTCTCCTTCATAGATATTATCTACTGAGATGCCCTTTCAGACCTGCTGTCCACTGTTTTTCACAGGACTTGTCAAGTACAAATGATTAGAAATATTTCCCATTACACAGCTTATCTTTTCCTTCTCTTAGCTTTACTCAAGTTGTACTCATAAGGGTTGATTTTTGAAAAATTGATTAATATCTAGGTGTTATGTTTTGCTCATTTTTAAAAGGTTTTACATGTTCTTTTAGGTTTATAAATTGTTTGTAACCAATTTTATATAAACAAAGCTATTTTTGCACATACTTGTCAATATTAGTTCTCTGTTGCTCATGACAAATTCCCTCAAACACAGTAAGTAGGTAAACAAAAGCATAACCCACAGTGTCTATGGATGATGTATCTGAAAGCAGGTCATTCAACCACATGAGGCACAATGACTTTCACAAGGTAGCTGGTGGCACTGTGGTCGCCACCCTGCGGCTTGTCTACCTAACAGGGCTCTTCCCCTCTGGCTCCATCCACAGCTGTTGAAAGGCCTCAGCATATGATGCCAAGCTTCCCGAGTGGTGGCTGGCAGGGCTTCTTTCCTCACCACTTGAGCCTCTCCAGAAGCTGATTAAACCACTCATAGTACCTGGCACAGAACTCCCCTGGAGTGAGCAGAGAGACTGAGCCAGTGCAACAAAGGGCAGAAGTCTTGGACATGTTGAAACTATGGCAGTGACCGGAAATGAGTACAGATTTTAAAAAGAGGGGAGAATGGCTAACAAGCCTGATTAATGGACAATGGGCAAAGAACATGCAATTCCTAAGTTAGGGAAATCTATGCTTTAAAATGGTATTTTTCTCATCCAATAAACCGAGTATTTAAAAGTTAAAAGGCACAGATGTCTTCAGTTTTCCAAGGAAAACCAGAAGTCCCCACAAAGACACATCAATTCTACTGCATATGAATGTTCATTGATCAGTACTGGTTATGTTCACACAGATACACACAATGATACCATTTTGAAGGAATATCCCCAAATCATAATAGTTACTGTGATTTTTCTCTTTTTCTAAAATGTTTTTCCCCATTCCCTCCAGAGGGAACATTGCCATTATAATAAAGCATTTTATTATAAAGAACTTTGAAATACACTGAAGAGGTGGTATAATTTAAGGTGACCCAATTTAAGGTAACAGAAAATAAGTTATTTTGATAATAATCAGCATTTTCTCTTCAAAGTTTGTCTTTAATATCCCATGCTACCACTTGAATTGATGGGAACAAAAACATTCTCAGAACTATTTTAAACATGTTCTCGTTTTAAGAATATCAATATTCTGAAATGTTTAGGTTTGTAGTAAAGTGTCTAGCTGCTTGCCTATTAATTGCATCTCTCTCACATACATATGTATTAGATCATACCTCAGGAGAACGACACACGTTCTAGCCTGACGTACAAGTACATCATCCATGAAGACTCTGTACCGACCATCAATAGCAACAATGTCATCCAGGAGGAGCTGGATACCTTTGAGTGGGCACTGAAGAGCTGGTCTCAGTGCTCCAGACCCTGCGGTGGAGGTAAGAACTGCATACATTCTTAAAGTAGCTAATCGTTATATATAGGTATATGTAATAACAATATGTTTACTTATGGAACTCCATACACACATCACACCCTTTCCCCCACTGGTCACTTTCCTCATCCCATCTGATTCTCTTACTTTCATGTCAATGTTTTTTTTTTGCATATAACCAGTAAATTTTATGTCATATAAGTCATACAAAAAGACAGTCTAATAACTGTCCCTAATTTGAAGCTGCAGTTGGAGAAATACAGAAACAACCAAACTCTAAATACAAAGTTGTTGTAATTAAGAAAAGCAGCACAGAATAGAAAGACACCATTTGACAGGGTTCAAGCAAACAGGGTTTTTTTTTTTTTTCATTATTTAAATTAGGGAAAGGGATTATAAAAAGGGGAAAGGGAAGCTGGAAGACCAGCCTCTGGAGATAGAGATGGGAGGTAGGCAGGGCCCTTTTAAAAGGGAACATAGTGAATGTGCACAGATGGTGCTTTTAGTAGCTGGGGGCATATCCTGTCAGGACCCCAAGGACAGGCCAATACAGATGCTAACATACATTAGTTATTTCTCAGAATTTGCAAAGGGATTGATTCCACTTAAAACAACAGCAGACCATACTATCCCCTGCTCTTTTATCTCTGGTCCGTTATAACTTGTGATTAAGGTGCTACTGTGTTGAACACATTTCCAAAATCTAAAACGGCCTTCAATCCAGATCACTCTGGTTCTGCCTCTCTTCTCCATGTGTATGCGTCACTTTTCTATTTGAGCAGTTAATGACATCTTTCTACCTACCTACCTACCTACTTACCTACTTACCTAATTATGCTGTCTTAGGGGCTAGCTGCCATACCAAATGCTTCATCTATCCATGTGTCAATGTTCACAATGGCTCTGTGATATCAGTACTATCTTTATTATACTGACAGTGAAACTAAAACACAGAGATGAGAAGTGGGTTTCTGAAAGCAGAGAATTCAGACCAGGTTAGCTGACCAATAGGCTGCCTAGCACAACTTCTTTCCTTTCCCCAGAAAAGATTCATGAGATGGACCCCAGTTTCATCGGTTCCTCCCATCATCTATCTGGCTAGCTCTGCACTACAGATACAGAATAGTTACAATAATTAAGAGAAAAATATTTGTACTAGGTAATTTGGGGTAATGTAGTGAGATAGTCCTTCTGTGGCACTGACCACGCCCATTGGGGGTGGAGCCATGGGCGGAAGTGACCTGTGGAAGGAGGTCGGAGGGGGCCAGGAAAGGCGCTCTCTTTCTGGCATGACTGGGACAGGAGAGGATCGGGTTGAATTTCCTGGTGTTCGTCTGTCTAGGTTGTAAGTTATTTCTCCCTGAATAAACATCTATTCGGCCTATTTGTTTATCCTGATCCTTATTTACCGCAATAGGGTAAGCCAGTTTTTAATTAAAATTCCATACTGTATTTCTATAGTGTGTCTGGAAAGGGACTTTTAAGAATGACACTCTTTCATCATTGCAAGATAGATGCTGACTTAATTTGGAGTCTCCCTTTTTGTGCTTGACATCTCCATGGACCTCAGGGTTATCACTGACATTTTAATACACCTGGCATCTGTCCTGCCTCACCAGGCTTCCTTCACTATTTTGGAAGAGAAGATTATTGCAATTCCTCTACTGACTTTCTCCTCTACTTACATGAAAATGTTTTTAAGTTAATGAATGTGTCAGATTATATTGTCTTCCCAATTAAAGTCCTTCAGTCAGCTGACATGTGGCTCTGAAGACATAAAACCATTCTAGTAGTGTTCTTGTGCAAAGTTAATAAGGTGAGCCTCATTACTGGGGACCATTAAACAAAGCATATTGTAATGGCATCACACAAAACAAGTGGCATGTATGTTTCAAGACTAGTAAATGCCATAGAGATGGAGTTTGGGACATTATTCCTGCTGGTAGAAGCTGAGGAGCCTTGGAAATTAAATGATGAACAAGGTCCCTAACTGGAAAAGCCTTGCTGGAAAGAAACATGACAAGGACAATTGCAGGTTCTGAATTTTCAATTTGTACAGGTTTTTTGTTGTCTGAGTTTGTTTGGTTTACAAATATCAAAGTAATGAATGTTGAGAGACCTTTGATCAACCATTCACTATAACCCTCAGGCCCAAATAAATGCTTGTCCAGGCTCTTTCTTACCTCCTTCCTCTTCACACATGACATGTTCTCCACCCACCAGAAGCACCTGCCCCACATTTTTTTTTTCTGCATGTGACATGGATGGCAGGCATATCATTTCTTTTAGGCAACACAGTTTAAGCTGCATTGCTCTGCTCAAGGAGGTATTACTCTCTAAGGCGTCCCATCAGCTAAGCTAGTGGCTTTTTCTGTGTGTTCCTTTATGCCCCTGCATAAAGTTCATCACTGACCTGTGTAAAGATCTATGCTCAGCTTTGATCCCCAGGGTGGTTTTCATCTCTGACATTGCAGTGTGAACATTACATCTTCACTCACAAGTGCACGGGTACTGCTTGACATGTTTTAGCATTTACTAAATGTTATGTTCTGAGAAAATGGGTGGGCTTTTCTTTTAAATGGTAACACTCAGAGTGTTCCTGGCACAGTATGTGTACTCAGACATTTGCTAAAAAAAAAAAAAAAAAAAAAAAAAAAAAAGGCATGAGAGTCAATATCCAAATGCATAACTCAAGTAGGTGGATAAACAAAACATATGTTCTATTCCAGGTTTCCAGTATACAAAATATGGATGCCGAAGGAAAAGTGACAATAAGATGGTGCATCGTAGCTTCTGTGAGGTCAATAAGAAGCCGAAACCCATTAGACGCATGTGCAACATTCAGGAATGCACACACCCACTGTAAGCCCTAAATTATATGTGAGCCTGCTGCCATAGCTGGAATGGGACTTCATTATTTCATTCAAAGCTTTTACATTTACCTGTTGCCTCTTGAGGGAAATGACAAAGTTATTGAGTTTCTTCCAAAGATATCCATTATTTGAAAGCCTCTACATACCACATTTAACTTTTTTTGGTTTTAACAATATGAACTTATTATTTTGGTGATATCTGAGGCTGGTTTTCATGTGTATTTCAACAAGAGAGTCATATTGCAAGAACAGATTATAGCTTTCTTGTGAAACTGTACTATTCACATGTAAACACTCAGGTATCCTGTTACTTAGCTACAGAGCTCTACCTCAGCCTGCCTCTCACCTTCCTCTTGGAGTTCCCTGGTTTCCTGAGTTGGTTACATCTTATATCTTGGTTCATCTATCTATTTCAAGAGGTATTAGCTTCTTCAGGAACTTAAACAAAAAAGTCTAAAGTATATGGTTACGAAAAAATGTATTGGCACTGCTCTCATGCTCTCACCTTTGGCCTCTTGGAGACACCTGTGTAAGTATATAATACTGTGTTTCCCCCAGAATCTCAAAATCTGTCCCATTGGGGGCTGGACTCTAGCATTGCTGCTGAAAATTTAGTGGTCATTTTGATTTTCAGTTCTGTAGGACATATGTTTGTTCTCTTTCTTAGTTCCTAGAGCCTTGTTCTCAGCCAAAGGAAATTTCCCAGTGATGAAAGGGACCAGAAGAACATCTTTCCTAGCAGACTGTGCACTTGTAGATTTCATTTAATGTCAAATAACCACATTTCTGATGCACAAGTATATTTTGATAATATTAAAATTGAGGTAATTAGTATATACCTAGAGTCTTCACTGTTTTGAAATCCACCCCACACTACTGTTAGCTATACTAACTATGCTTCTCAGGAGATCGGCCAAACAGTTTCTCTAAAGGCAGCTGAGTCCTTTGTCATCTCTGCATTCCCTTCTGTCCCCACTACTTACTACATAGCTCCCTAAGTCAACGAGTTCTTAAGTCAACGAGTTCTGCTTTCTCAGATGCCATGCATGCATGTATATCTGATCTTGTCTTTCTGTCTTTCCCTGCTTCCATCTGCTCAGTCAGTATGCATACACTTGAGGCACACGGTTAGTTTATTCCTTCTCTAACCTTGAAATCCTAACATATAACCATGTCAACATTTAGTGCTCTTTGTGATTCACAGTGTAAGACCTAGTGTGTCTACATGAAATGTAGCATTTAGAAATAAGGAATTATGCTCATCTTTGAAGGCCTCTAGTTAGAGAAATGCCCATGAAAGAGCCGGAGTCACAGTGGACACTCAGTTTTAATGCACTGATGGTGAGAATGTTTCATAGGAAGCGGTATTGAAAATGACGCTCAGGAAACTTTATTAGGTACATTCAAAGTTGTATTAGGTACATTCAAAGTTGTACTTTCTATCATGGCCTGCAAGTATGATCTTTCACTCCGGTCCACTAAGGTCCAGTAATAATGAAAGTGAGTAAGCGTGATACCTCATGAATAAGACTGTTAACAGATTTCCTTTTGTTGTTGGGAGGTACCTAGGCATTACACTGTGGGGATGCTCACATTCTACCTCACTGTTCTCCCTCTTGCTCCCACAGTTGGGCAGCAGAAGAATGGGAACACTGCAGCAAAAGCTGTGGCAGCTCCGGCTACCAGCTCCGCACTGTGCGCTGCCTCCAGCCACTCCATGATGGTACCAACCGCTCTGTGCACAGCAAGTACTGCCTGGGGGAGCGTCCTGAGAGCCGCCGGGCCTGTAACAGAGTGCCCTGCCCAGCCCAGTGGAAAACAGGGCCCTGGAATGAGGTAAGTTGCTTGTTAGTATGCAGTGTGTCAATAGAGGAACTGTCACATTTTCTAATCATGCTAGAGAGGCTAGGATTTGCAGCTAAGAATGGGTGGAAGGAACAAACAGTGTTTGTATCTTGTGACATGGAGGCCCCTGAGATCATGGATGACTTCTCTCATCCTACTTTAAGTTCCAATCCACCACAGGATGCAAGGCCCTGGTAACCCCCCCCCACACACACACACACATGTTCTCTCTCTCCTCTATCTTCATTCTAGCTGATAAGTAGATTTACTGGGTTCCAAATTATGCTTGTTCAAGCCTACTCTTTTCATGCAACTTGTCCTTCCTTTTCTCTGGTCTAGCATTATCTCCCCGCTCCACCAAGGCTCATCACTGTAGTCCAAACTCCTCCCTATCTGTGGTCCCTTCTAGCAATCCTCCTCTGCCTTTAAAGGACAGGATTAGCCCTAGACTGCTGCTCAGGAAAGAACATTGCAACTCATGTCTTAGTCTGCTCTAGCCTTCAATCCAACGACAGTGTGCTTGCTTCCCTGGTAGGCAGCCACAGCCTGGAGTCAAATGGTATTGGATGACTGGCTGGCTCATTGTTTTATTGTCTATATTATCACCTGTTCTTGATATTTCTAAGGATTCACAATAAGAGGGCTTATAAAAAGACAGAGCTTCAAAAAGCAGGCACAGGAGCAAGTGAAGATCATGCCAACAAGTGAGGAACAGGCAAGGACCAGTCATCACACACGATAAGATGGAGAATTACTGCTCATTCCCCTTAGAGACGGAACTAAGCTTCTCTCAGCCCTACCCAACTCTTCCTAACTCAAAAGTACAGAAGTCTCTCAGCTTAGTTTGGGAATGCTTTTCAGTAAATTCTGCTCTCTGAAAAAAAAAAAATACAGGAGTTGGGGGCTGCAATAGCAGGACCTGGTGAGGGAACCAAGTATGAACCCAGGGTTGTCTGGCCTCAGGAGCTTTGTGCAGTACCTCCTCCTGAATGAGGGAACTCCAGAGTTTGTGTGTGTGTGTGTGTTTCTGGGAGGTCCCCATGAGCATGCATGTGCCTGGTCTTGGGAAAAATCAACACCTATAATTTTAGCCATTGTCTCTGTAGTGTTCAGTGACCTGTGGAGAGGGAACAGAGGTGAGACAGGTTCTCTGTAGGACTGGAGACCACTGTGATGGCGAAAAGCCCGAGTCCATCAGACCCTGCCAGCTGCCTCCCTGTAATGGTAAGTGTATATCACTAATGGATCTTACCATTATGTTGCTGAACAGAATTGTTGTTGGAGAGCAGAATTTGCTTTTAGGATAAGATGTGGAATTTGCATTTTCTTACCAAGAAATAGTCAAATGAAAACACCTTTGGAAATAATAGTCTGAGAAAATTGTTTGACATAGGACCAGCATCACTAAATTACCAAAACCACTACCTTGGTGACATTGGGTGTGGCCATGTCATCCTTACACATGTCCTTTGATGTGGGTTTCTTTTGAGAACTATGTGCATTTTTATCTATTCTTCACCTTTATAATGATGTGGAATTATAGTTAGAATTATTACAGCAGGCTCTGAGATAAAATTATTTAGATATATAGAACTCAACCTTAACACCCTTCTGAATAACTGTACATACATACATACATACATACATACAGTGATCCCAAAATAGACATCTTGTACATATGTGCTAAAGTCAAGCATTTGGCTGAGTGACCAACTAATTGTGTTTTGAAAGTGAAATATGTTATATTTAAAATGTGAACTGGGGAGGTGACTCAGTGGGTAAAATGCTTGCTAAACAAGCATGATGACCTGAGTTCAGGCCCCCACGCTCATGAATGACTACACACGCCTGTAATTGCAGCTCTGGAGAGGCAGGAACCCTATAATAAGAAAGACATCTGGCATCTACGTCTTCACCACTGTGTCCCCACTTCTCTCTACCCCGATTTGTATAACTCTGCTAAATCTCAAAACTAAAAAGTTTTCCCCTCAGCATCTACTCCAATACGTAATATTCTCTCCCTTTTAATAACAAAAGTGGCAAAGCATTATTTCTTTAAACAGTTTCCTATTTGTTACAATTTAGGCTCCTGGTGTTTAAATATTAAAAACAATTGTCATTTGAAATGACAAGAACCAGCTTGGCTGGGTGCGGGGCGGGGGTGGGGGGGTTGCATAGGACTCATCTATTTGGCTGCTTCTTTTGGAATGTGTCTTCAGTCTAGAAATTGGCAGGGAAGGATTAAA
Organism: Phodopus roborovskii; assembly: GCF_943737965.1. Classification (NCBI taxonomy): domain Eukaryota; kingdom Metazoa; phylum Chordata; class Mammalia; order Rodentia; family Cricetidae; genus Phodopus; species Phodopus roborovskii. The sequence continues at coordinate 14,137,722 of NW_026126525.1, forward strand.
AAAAGCAAACTATACCCAATTAGAAGCTTTAAAATGCACATTTGCTGTTGAGACTGGACACTTTCCAGGTAAACCCTATTGAATGTTCTAGCTAGAAGGGACCTATGTTTGTGTAAATGGCTGCCTGTCAGCATAGACATACTTGCTCCTCTTTGATTTTTACAACACCTCCACCCACTACCATCAATGTGCTGAGGAAACAGCAGCATAACCGTGGTACTAGTTAGTGTGTCCCTGCCCCTTTCCGGAGCCTTACTGCTCTGAGTTATTTCAATCAAGCAGTACATTCTCAGTGTACTGTCCCAATCTGATGACTTTTGGGGTCTGTTATAAAGCTCTTTGCCCAGAGTTCTCATGACCTGGCAAGTGCTATGTGAGAAGGCTAGAAAAGTTTCCTTTATTTTAATATTTTGATTTTGTTGTCTGATTATATTTGGTTAGGATTCTTGTTTGCAAATTTAAGCCTTCTTGTCCTTTCCTAGAAAAAAAAAATGATCATGAAGCGTTGTTTGTCCTCAGTATCTTCCCCTCATCTATATACAGAAGCATATTCTGGCCCTAATGAGACTTGGGCTACCCAAGTGCTCTCCTCCAGCCATCAGTAGCTGGCTAATGGGGTTAGTATGGTGGAGACAAAGAATATAAGGCTCTCTCAGCTGCTCTCCTCCAGCCATCAGTAGCTGGCTAATGGGGTTAGTATGGTGGAGACAAAGAATATAAGACTCTCTCAGCCAGAGTCTACAGCCTTAGTTACAATGTCAGAAGCAGTTTGTTTAGATAGACATGCAGAAAACATTCATAAGTCCTCAGTCACTAATAATGTCACCTAGTTTCTAACCTCAGCAAGCATAAAGCATTCAAATTCTATGTAACACAGTTGTCTGTAGATGTCGTGACAGTATGATCCATTCTACAACTTGGAGTATGGACATGGAATGACACGAAACAAGGAGAGCTTAGTCTGCAGCTGATGTCATCCACCTGACCCTCTTAAAGGGCCATTTCAGTTTCAGAGTTGTGTGGCAGATTCCTTATCCTAAAATATTTTCTAATATATTATATAAAAGAGCATGCTGTGATTTTAAGTGACAATGGCCCATAGGTGCCATAATTCTTTCCTTTTTAAATGGGTATAGGAACACATTTTGAATCTATAAATATCCTGATTCTTATCTGTAAACATAAAATGCTGTCAGCTCCAAGAAATCAAATGTAAACATGTGACTTAGAATATAGTTGACATATTTTATAGAGATGTTTTGTTTTAGAGCAAAGCCTAAGAATGTCTAGTAGTAGACATAAAACTTACTTTCAGACCAAAGAATTCTACCTTAAAATGGACATTGCCTTTAAGCAAAACTTTAAATTTAGTCAGTTACACTGGGGTGTTTAATATCCATCTAAGTTATTGTAGAAGCAACTTATCAGAAAGGCAAACTTCACTATCACACAACTAAAAATGATGTTCCCATCATCTCCAGAATGAACCCACTTTTCTCCTTCTACAATCACATACCAAAGACAAAATTCCCCAATGTCTGCTGGAGTTAGCACAGAACTGGCCATGTCAATACTGGCCATGTCAAGTGCTTGGTAGAAACGGTGTTGCTTTGTTCAGCTAGGTGTGATGGAATATGCTTAGAGGCTAACCTGGAGAGTGCAGTGAGGTCCTGACTTGTAAAAAGTAAAAATAAAATCAAGTTATTGGAGTGAATTCACCCTGTGGTTTCTATTTTTAATTCAAAGGCTCGTATATTGATTTCACATATCACTGGGATTTATTTGTAGTTGTCAATAACTGTCATTTCTTTCAACCTTCTATGTTTAAGCATATGTATTTTTTTCTTGCTTTTTTGCAGATGAGCCATGTTTGGGCGACAAGTCCATATTCTGTCAAATGGAGGTGCTAGCACGGTACTGCTCAATACCAGGGTATAACAAGTTATGCTGTGAGTCATGTAGCAAGCGCAGTGGTACCCTACCACCACCATACCTTCAAGAAGCTGCTGAAATCCATAGTGATGCTATCTTTGGTCCCAGTGACCTTCCTAGGTCTCTAGTGATGCCTACACCCTTTCTCCCTTACTACTCAGGGACCCATGCTGAGAAGAAATCCTTGAGTAGCACATCTTCCATGGCAAGTCTAAATGCAAATGCTGCTTTCAGAGCCAGCAGCCGACCTAGTGCTAACTTCCCCCAGGAGAAAATCCAGGCTGGAAGAAAGATGCTGGCCTCAGTACCATCCTCCTCATCCATAAAGATGGATCACTTCCTTTCTGCCTCACCCGTGGCTGCTGCACCCTCCCTTGCTGCCAGTGATTCAATAGGTGCTTCTACCCAGACAAGAACCCCAAAGAAAGATGGAAAGAATATTAGCAAGAGACATCCAGTCAAGTCAGCCACCTCAGAGAGATGAGAAAGCAGACCTGTGGAGCTAGAGATGAAAGGGAAACCCGGGCAGCCACCCTCCCTGCATGGTGCATACAGCTTTGTTAAAAAGCAGGACCCTCCACACCAGGTTTACTCTTGCCCTCAGTAAATGGAAGGACAGGAAGTGCTGGTTCACTTTTTAGTTGCTTCCATCCATCTCCTGTTCTGCATCAACCCATTTACCAGAATCCATTGGAAGGAAGCCCCAAAGACTGTTCGCAGAAGCAAAGAGCCCAGCTGCAGTGGCCCCTGCCTAGAAGCCCAGCTTTTGGGAAACAAAGGCAAAAGGATAGCTGCCAGTCCCTGGCTAGCCTGCAATGCCTCTCTCCAAAACACAAAAGAAATGGAAAATGGTTCAACGTGTTGGTTGCTCTCAAAGGAAGGAAAGAGCCCGGAGCCAATTGTGCATATCAGCCGATTACTTGTCTGTCTTTAAAAAGTTACAGAAAAATATACAAACAGATGCCAGTGGTTTACGCTTCAAGAAAATTTTGGAAATAATTCATAGACTTGCATTCCTATTTATCTATATTAGAAATACTGTATGAGCAAATTTGCAGCTGTTGTGTAAATACTGTACATTGCAGAAATCAGTATTATTTTAAAAAGATGTCCTCAAATGATTGTTTACTATCTTACATTTCTGGATGTGCTAGGGTGCCTGTCATTGAGTATTGCCTTATGTGACATTCCATGAGTTGATGTCAAAGCAGCATATTATGAAGAAGTCAGGATTGCAGCTACTGACAACAAAGAGGGTTGTCCCTATGTATCTGTTGACACTGCAGATGTACAGGTGACTTATTTTATCTACTGCCTTCCATTCTTACAACGAAAGGATCGGGACCAGTGTCTTCATATGGTGTACACACAGGGTGCAGTGGATGACCTTGTATAAGACAAACCCCCTTCTTGCCATCATATCAAAGGGCATCATTGAGACAGTGTGCATCTCAACGATGCCCTGTTCTTGTGCTAACAGTTGTGCTTGATGTACTGTGATCATCACAGATGTGTTGTGTGTGTTCTTTCCCTAGCTGACAAGAAATAGCATCAGGCTGGAACTGACACTTGAGTAATTAGTGCTTTGAAAGCAGGTTCAAGGACATGTCTTTGTCATGGTTGAGATATTTATTTTCTGCATGGTTCATGTCTAAATGTTCACAGCCATAGTGCACCTGCCGGCAGTGCCATGCTGGTAGTTCTGTCAGAGACCAACGTGTTCACACAAAGCCAGGAATGCTCCCCCGCAGGGAGTGGATGTACAGTACTTGTATATAGGACACAGATCTGAAGATATTTATTTTAAGAGTTAATTTTTCCTTGATAGTCTTTTCATGTCTTTAATATCGATGACATTTTAGTAAACTAGAGAGACTAATTAGAGGTGTGTGCTGTGTTCTGTGCTAAAAGGACAAATTTAAACTAAGCACACAACCAACTCAAAGAACTAAAAGTAACAGATTCTTACTTAAAAAAAAAAAAAAAAAAAAAAACAACCAATCTAGCTGTACTTGATCGAATCCAGGTCCTCACTCAGGCTACCATCACGGAGCTATATCCCTTTTGGATTCTCAATGCGAAATTGCCTGGACAGGTCTTGAACCTATGATCCACCTACCACCACCTCCGAAGAATCTAAGATGACAGGCAATGTTGGTGTTAGATATTATGCAGTTGTTAAGGAGTTGATTCAGAGTTATTTATTCCCCCTTCAAGGATGTATAAAGTAGTCAGGAATTCAGCTAGCTGTTTAATGAAATAGTGAATTAGAAGCATTTCTAAAGCTAGGCAAGTAGTACACACCTGTCATTCCAGCATTCAGAAGCTGTGGCAGGAGACTTACTGTGAGTGTGCAACCAGCCTGGGCTATGTAGCAATACCCTGTCTCAAATAATACATATTTTAAGCATGTAATGAATATTTCCAGAATTGCACTTAAAGATAAAAGTGTTATGAATATGCTTTTGAAGTAATTTTGAAACAGGTCTAGAAATTTCAGACTAAAGTAGACATGCATTTTCCTTTAAAAGCACAGACTGAGCAAGGCCTTTTGCATGGTAACCATCATAAATAAAAAGCCTAAGCTATGACTGGATACCTCGAAAGAATTGCTGCTACTCCATGCAAGAATTTTAAATATCAAGTTAGGTGATTTCCTGATAGTTAAAAATCCTTGAGCCTTAAAATTTCACCAGAACAAAATCCTCTCTAGTTTACTTGGGTGTACACACATCCAGACCACAGGGAATCTGAAGTCAGTCACACACATACACCTCCTATAAGATGTACATACTCCTTCCACTTTTTACCTATGCGCTTTCTTTTCTACTAAGCTGAAAGTTCCTTTTTATCAAGGTGTACACTACTGATGCTGTTTGTTGTATTGGGAACACATAGCAATAAAAAAAAAAACGTGAAAGAGGAGGTGTGGCCTGACCTTGATTTCCTTGCTGGTTTCTTTGGTGCTTATGGGAATGAATCTCTTGGTTTCAGCTCAAGATAAACCACAGTTTTAGAGATCGTAAGATGCCATGGGGGGGGTGGATTTTGTTGAAGTCTGCCCCATAAACTATGTAAGAACAAAGCTGAGGATACTAGTAAAGAAATGAATATATTCATATATATTCATATATATTCAAAAATCTGAGTAGCTGAGATGCCCAATGTCTTTGGACCATGACTGCCTGAGGGTTGGAGGGGATATCCCACTGGACTCAGGAACAGAACACCACAAAAGGATGGCCTTTTGTTCTGTAAAGAGGGGACACTGGAATACCCAATGCCAGCTTTGAGGTGCAAAGCTGACTGAGTTTAACCTCTACCTGTCAATTCATACCTGATTTTCAGTTTCTTCAGTACTATAGACAGCAGAACTCTGATATTATCATGAAAATGAAATAACATATGTAGTCATCAAGGAACCTAACACATAGCACCTCCTAATAGACAAAGAGTTGTCTGTATAACCCACCTCAGCTTCATTATACAATTGCAGCACAGCTGTCCTCTAGTGTTTGTGGCTAGTCTGGTATCTCAGAATTGTTTAGTCTCACTTCAGGTGAAAAAGATGGTTTGTAAAATCTAAAGACAAATGACTTTAAGACTTGATATAATGAACTCAGTTAAAATGCTCTCCAGTCATCGATTTTGAAGATATTTAGCTGCTTCTTTCCATTTTCCCTTCCCAAGCAACAATCAAACTAAGCTGACAGCTAGTGTTATTCCTGCACACCATCAGCATACATTTCTGATACTTTTATTTCATCAAGATATTTTGCAGGCCACCACAAAAATCAGTCTTCTAGATACCATCTGTACTTTATGAAGCAGCTTTTTAAATTTAAGGCGAGAAAAAATCTACATAAAATTGATTTTTAAAAATGGGATAAACCAGAGAATATTACCTGCTAAAGTATTAAAGTAAAAGGGGCTACTGAATCTACTTACAATCATGGAAAACAGAAAACTCAGAGTGCACAGGTGTTATCAACTAAAACCATTTGTTCGCTTTCATCCCAGATGATTTGAGATAATTCAGCCAGAGCTGAAGGTGAACTTTAACAACTCATTATAATATTGCCTATGATACAAAGAAAACATAATTCACTAAAATGAACTGAGGTCCCTAGATTCCCAGAACAAAATGCTACACATTTCTATAATTTTATCAGGCACTTTACCTAGGAATTGCTTGGACAGCACCAAGTAGCATTGTATTAAAACTATTACTTTAAAACCAAGCAGTGGTGGCACATGCCTTCAATACCAGCACTTAGAAGACAGGGGCAAGCAGATTTGAGTTTGAGGCCAGCCTGGTTGGTCTACAGAGTGAGTTCTAGGACAGCCAGGACAGAAACCATGTCTCAAAAACAAAACAAAGCCAAAGGGGGGGAAATATTGCTTTGAAACATTAGTATTTTTCAGCCAATTCACAATTTCAAACAGAGGCATCACTCCCCAGGTGATCCATTTCTACAGTCACTGCTAAATAATAGATGTGCTAATGTAACACCAGCATCCACACAAAACACTCACTGCCCCCACCCCTTCCTCTGCCTGTCTTCTGCCCTAAACCCAAGAAGTTCCCAGCAGCAGCTGCTTTTTAGCCCAAATCCATCTTTGAGTTAAGGGAATTTCCTGGGCTCTGATGCTGTTCTGGGCATGCATAACAGTGAAAATCCCCAACCCCAGATGTGCTTAGGAGATCACAGGGGAAAAGGAAGCAAACACCTTATCTGGCCTGACAATACACTGTGAAAAAGGAGTCCGAAGAGCCTGGTGCCTTGTTAGGAGTGACAATGATAGCCTGAGGCACAAATGTCTCTGCATTGTTGGGGGAGGAAGACTCAAGGAAGAAAGAGCTCCCAGTACAGCACAGCGTGCTGAAGTGGAGTAACAGCTGCCAGGTTCAGTCACTGGCTGAGAAAGAGCTCTTTGGGACAGGGAATGATGGGGGAAGGGAGCCAGTCAAAGGCAACACAGGACTGGTGGGTCAGTGTAGGGATTTGGCCTTGATCTTTGAGTTTCTTTGGTGCTCTTCACAGGAATGAGTTCAGGATTTGACCACAGACACAGTTTGAAACCTATTAATGATAACCTGTGCTGTTTCTCTCTTCAAGTCTTAGTTCCCTTATCTATACCATGGATCTAGCTCAAATCTCACCAACTTCTAGGGTGGAATCAAATGAGCTCGTTCACTTGAAAATGTGCAAAGGTCACATTCTCGACTGTTTATGACAGCGCAGTTTACAACAGCACCTGTGAGTGAATGAACACAGGAAATGAGCCTTGTCACACCACCCAGAAGCCCTAGGGAAAGCAGACTTCCTGGGCTAAGCTTTGTTGTAACCCCATAAAATCTGTCTAAACCCTGTACCCAGGGTTCCCAGTCCTCTATTTCACCTGGAGTATGGCTGTGGACCCCAGTGCACTGGAATATAAAAGACCTCATGCTTTTGCATCAAGACTGCTTCTCATGAGTGATGGGGGGGGGGGGCTTTCCTGAGTCGGGGCAAGAGGGTCCATGCCCTCTGCGGGTCTTTCAATCTCTATGAGTTTGAGACCATACACGCCTACATTGCAAGTTCTAGGACTGACACACTATATAATGAAACTTAAGCTCCATAAATAAAAGATCATCTAGAACTTCAGTGAATCCTGCCTTGATATGACTGCTAACTGATGCAGGTGGCCATTTCTAAAAAGTGAGATGTTTAAGGATAGAGGGGCAATTTCTTAAAAGAACCACATCTTACTAGAAATACCCAAAGACCAGAGTTGACCTTTCTTCCCAAAGTACACCTAAAGTATTAATCTCTGATGACAAAAACCATTACGTTTTCAAACTTGATTTCAAACTTGATTAAGTAAGATTTTCTAATACAGTTACCTGAAATTAATATATACCCTCCTTAGGCCATGATGATGATCTTGGTCATTTTAACATTATGGCTAATACTCTTACTATGTTTACATGTCTCATGTAAATGTTCTGCCATATGTGGAAGACCCTAAGATCTTGTGACAATAAGTAACCGGTATATGTAATGCGATCCAGAAGTTTCCTCCTTTCTGCTGAAGACTGGAATTGGTGTAGACTGAAGTTCCCAGGGGCACCTGTGTTAAAGGTTCTATTAAGACTGACTGAGTGACAAAAACATTCCACGGGCATGAGGAACTAGAACGCTGTAGATATGGATCCAAATTACCTTACATTATATGTGTGAACTTAATAGGCATTCAGTGCCCAGCTGTGTGACTGACCTCTTGGAATTATATTATATAAACCTCGTGGAATGTTGCAGTAGATCACTGGCTTCTAATGTCCATCAGATATCATCTGAGGCCTATGAGCATCAGCATCTGAGGCCTATGAGCATAGATTTCCCCACTTTCCTGTAGCCTGACTTCCTGAAGTTTGCACCAGTTGATGTATATTTTAACACTTATTTTGGTGGAAGGTAAGGGACATATAGCATAAGGCTTGTGTGGAAGTACAATTTTGAGAGTAGGGTCTCCCTTTCCACTATATGAGATCCATATGTAAAATTGGATCAGGCAGGCTTTGTGGCAAATGACATAACCCACTAAGTCATCCCATGGCTTCACCAATGTATTTTAAAAACACCTTGACTTACGACTTTCATTTGTTCTGTGACTATAAAAACTTCACCAAACTGTTACCATATCGAATTATGATATTTGGGATAAACCATGGCCACTCAGTTTAGCTCCATAATAAAGTATCTCTCATTCCCTTTGAGTTGAGAACTATGATTTTTGTTTTGACAAAGAAATCGGGAAATGCATAGCCATATGTCAAACATGCTTGAAAACACAGATTTGGTCACAGTGACCAAATGTGTTGAGTTTGTTTTCTGGCATTGATAACACTCTAAATCTTTGGATAAGCTTGAAATCAAGAAGAGTCTACCTGCAGTCATGAAATTGCAAAACTATTGACTACTTCATGGGGAAAAAAATTGAGTCTCTTGCACATGTAGTTCCAATACTTGTCTAAAATAAAGTATTGACAAGTTCAATAGGGTGCAATAAAAACTAAATTAAGCTAAATAATTCAAATATAGTTCATTTAATATATGTGTTTTCTTTTTAAAGTAATGTTTCATTTTGGTGAATTAAAACATTCAATACAATCATTGTCAAGTCCATTCTACTAAATCTGAACATATGATTTTAAATGTTTCTATTAAATGTTCTTTTTTTAAACTCTGAGAATACGGAGAATGTAACATCCAATAATTTCCAGGTACATGATTAGTACAGATATAATAGAATATGAACTTAACCCAAATTTAAAAATGTAAAACATCAAGACGCAGGATCATAACAGGAGGGGTGCCCTCACTGTGTCTGTGCACCTGCTTCAAATCCCTGTTTGCTGCGACACTGTTAAAGGTTGGAGGGCTGGTCTCTGTGATCACTAGTAGAAGACTAGTCGTGGAACAGAAGTATATTAAATTAAAAATAATGTAAAAAAATTTAAAAAAATATTCCAAAGATCAGAAAGGAAATCCATCAGGAGTAACTAGCTTTCCTTATTTCTGCCTGTTTAATGAACATTTCACTGATTTTAAGATATTCTGTAAGTAGCACACAGTTAATGTTCATAAGGTTCATCTGCTGCTTTATTGGGTTTAGGATTTTCTTAGCTGTATGGCTGGTACACAGGTGTCATTATCTCTCTTAGGTAAAGGAGATAAGCCTCACTACATGGGCTGCCAATTGGAATGCAATTAAAAAATTGGAAAAGAAATCTAATAAACTCATTTATAATGAAAAAAGTTTTGCTAGAATTTAAATAACCCTGAGCTGTCTGCGTTTAGAAGCATATCTGTCATCCGAAGTGTCTCTCAGTTTCAAAAGACAATGAAGAATCCGTGTGGAGGAGAAATGTGCTGGTCATCACACAGTTGAGACTCTCACTTTGGATAACTTAGTCAATGGTTTTGAATTTCTATGTCTTTGTCTTTAAAATGAAGACATTTATCTATTTCCAGGTGCTTGTGGGAAATCATGTGGGAAGATGGCCTTATGGTGTTCCTAGAAAGATCCTTCACTCAATGCTGAATTGGGACCTGAGAATTGAAAATAGATTCACCCACAGCAATTAATCTTTATGACAGCATCTAACATCACACCATAAGATGTTAACTGTCAGTGGCAGGAATAATTTCATTGACCAGAGCAGTGCAAAGTAATTGTGTGGTACTTGAAATTGATTGTATTTAATGTTTCAATTCACCAAAATGAAATGTTACTTTAAAAAGTACTGATTCATTACTGACTGTTTTTTTTTTTTTTTTTTTTTTCCACCTCAAGTCATGCAGGCCTATTATCTCAAACATTTGGGCTGCTCTAAACCAGTGACGAGTTTAATCTCAAATTTGCTCCCTGATTATAGCATCTATCTAACTATACTAATCTGTTTGAGAATGATGCAGTCCTCTCAGCTCCCCTCCCATCATTTACTGAATTCTTAATTGCCACATGGTGTCGGCTACCAACACTACCACAGAGGATTGGGATACAACCACATAGGTGTTTTCTTGGTAATATACATTTCACAGCTGAGTTCAAGCAATTTTCCTAAATCCTAAATCAGAGCAGTAGTTTCAACCATTTAAACCATGCCTGTCACTTTTGCTGCATTCAGGATAAGATCTCCAGGGCTGACCTCAAGCACCTCCATGATTTGGTACCACTCATTTCTGCAAATTCTCTTTGAGGAATTCCTCCTTCCTCCCATACTATTTAACCCAAGTGTTCTTTGAGGCCATGCTACACGGTGAATTTTCTTACTCCCCCCAGGGACACAGCACAGGCTGCCTTCTGCTTGGAAAGCTCCTTGATTCCTTCTTACCCTTTAGCTAGCTCTCAGCATGGGAGTTTTCCCATGTTAGCTGTACCCAGAGGGCTCTCCTCATCACTATTTTAAAATGCGATTTCCTCCTGCTTTCCTTCTTAGATCATTTACAGTGATTTTCTTTTCTTTCTTCATTGCCCTTTGTTTTCTTTCATTGCCTCAGTATGTATTTGTATCACCTGTCACTGACTCCAGTATATTCCGCAGGACACCAGGAAAGAGACTTACTCATTATTTTTTAATTTCTACTCTTAGTTGTTAAACTAACCTTGGTAAAGGTGACATGCATGTAAACCCAGGTACAGAAAGAGATATATGCTTTTGTTAGTAAAGCAAGATGGTCCCCATTTGGGTTGGATCATATAAACCCAGGTGTTGGTGGTGTTAGTATTCAATCTCTATTGGCCTGTCATTGGGGTTCTGACAGGATACACCCTCAGCTGCAGCCACTAAGAGCACTGCCTGTGAACATTCACAATGTTCTTTGCTGCCGCCTCTGATCTTTCCCTTTCTTTTCTCCCTTTTTCTTCCTCCTTTCCCCTCCCTCTCCCCTTCTTTTTATGTCCCCCTCTCTCTCCTGTCTCCAGAGGCCCCGATCTCCCCCCTCCCCTTTTCCCCTTTTTATGATCCCATTCCCTAATTTAAAAAAAAAAAAAAAAAAAAAAAAAAACCTCTGCTTCAACCCTGTCCCATGACACTTTTTCTCTCCAGTGCTGCTTTTCTTATATTACAACAGGTAGGGCTGGAGAATAAACTTGTGGGCATTTTCAAACCATGTTAAAAGATATCACTTGCCAACCTAGTTTACTACGTTATTTTGGAAAACTCTTTCCACATAAAAATGTTCCCCAGGCTTAACTGAGGAGTAAGAGATAGACTCAGAGTTTTACTTGGTAATGTATTATAAAAGTTCTGGTCTCTCCACTAATTTTGTTACTGGTCAACAGAGACTGGATCTATGTGCACTGTCCATTCTCAGAAAAAAAACTTAATTCCCACTCCTCATGCACCTTGCTTTCTACTTCCCAACATCAGGGAGAAGTAAATTATGCCTTTGTTCCTAAGCAAAATTTGCTTCTAGTAAAAGTAAGGCACTATGTAAACTATGGTTCCTGCAGGGAGTTTGACAAGTTAGTCTGGTGAATCCATTCAGTCTATTCTGTTTTCCTTTAAAAAAATGATATACAACAAATCTGAGAAGAGACTATGTCTAGATCCAAGCACCAGTATGCTTATTCATTTAAAGCTTCTGCAAGCACCAAAAAGTACTGATGATATTCAATTATATAATTGAAAAAAAGATAGTACTTCCATGTAACAGAAATGAAGTAAACACCAATTCTAGCTCAGCAGGAAATACTGCTTGACTGGGTATTAATCAACATTAACTATTAAAATATTTATTCAATGAATCAGTAACAATAATTCACATATTTTAATTAGGTTTACTTGAAGTTGCTCAGGGTGCTTTCTATATTATTATAGCATTGTGTTAGCAAATAACTCTTTTCTTTAAATAGGTATGATTAGATAAAGCTGCCTCTTCAGTGGGCAAAGAGTAAGATTATGGTGGTCAATGATTTGTTTTCTACTCTTGCTAGCCTTGTATCTCTCAGTGAGACAGCAGCTTGGGAAACCTTTCAGGTATGTTTATGAATGGAACACCACTTTGACAGGCTGTATCTCAGTGGCTCTAGGGGATAACACTGATGTGTTTTCCCTTTCTGTTCTGACTTTAATTGAGAAGTATTTGAAAAAAGTCAGCATGGATGTTGGGTTCTCCCAGACTCGGGGTCCTCCTGAATCATCACTTGCTGGGTATGTTTCCTCATGGGGTTGTTGTGAGGCCTAATTAGAATGCTGTACGAATTTGGAGAGAAGAAGTTGCCTTTATTGCTAATAGTAGTTCCTATTACTCTTCTTGGGGGAGCAGAACACTTTGGAAACAAGGAAAAATGAAGCAAATTCCAGAGTAAATTAGGGATTTAAGGCACTTGTGTTCAAACCACCAACACAAAGACATTTTTTCTTTCTTTTTTGAACTGGACTCCTTTTCTTCCTTTTCTTCACATCCAGTGTTTGGAACTTGTTTTCTGCTTGGTTTTAAACTCAGAGTTGGAGAACTAGAGCAAACATTTATGTGCCTGCTATTTTAATTCTGCCATAAGCTTCCAAAAACAAGGAAGTTCTGTAGTATTTAGAAATTTATCTTGCCTTGAAAGTGGTTCTTAAGGTAAACATAAACTTAGGTACACTTTTAATTTATGCCAAATATGCTCACTTTATATGTGTATACATACTTTATATATGAACACACACACATGTGTTATAAAAATAAGAATATTATGTATATTATGAATTTTAATAAATATGCCACCCAAGGAATAAGCCATCAATGCAGGTAATATTTATGAAGTTTATATCACACATAGGCTTCTGGGGAAGTCTTTTTTATGCATTGCTTAGGTATCATAGCTCTTTGTGGGGAACACCATGATTACTGCATATTTACACATAAGGTCAGTGGAATTTGAATTGAAGGTAACTTTCTTACTGTCAGACAAGGGGAGTTAGAATAGAAAAGAGTAGAGCTGGTGGCCTGACAACACTCTGCTCCATGGTCCCTTCCCTTAACTCCTAAATTCTCTCTCCTTGTGACTCAGCCTTCAGAGATAGCTACTGTATTCACTGCAGTGATCCGCAGACAGGTGCCTTGCAGTCGTGGATGTTTGAGGCAAACCATGAACCGGAACCTTAATGAGTGAGTGCCTTCCTCCTGTGATGTACACTTGGGATATTATCTCTCACATGTACCTTTACTGTTAATGTTTTCTAATGACTGCTTTATTGATGTGATGCATTTACCATACGGATGTTTCACCTTTTTTTCCCCTAATGAATCTGATTATCTTCAATGCTGATTAATGTTTATTTGACATTTGAGGTTTTCCTTCTCTGAGCTATTCCTGTCCTTGCTCATTTTTATTACAGTTTCCAATCTCCTGAATGCTATGGAAAAGTCCCTCTGCTATGTCAGACCACATGAGTCTGCTGATCCTGTACTGACAGTTTCAATAGCATAGTAAATACTCATCAGTTCTAAGTGTATTTTTTCATTGTCATCTGCATGTTAATATTATACATTCATTTGACATAAACTATTGAATTTGGTGTAATTCAAGTATATCACATTTTAACATATGTTTTCTACCACATCCTGCTTTAATGTTATTAATAATACTATAGATGTGAGACATTTTTCTTTCTCATTCAGATCATCTATCCCAGAAATGTGTATATATTACAAACAACATAAAATGATAGCTATCTTCTTCTGTCTCTCTCTCTCCTTCCCTACCTCCCTTCATGAATCCCTCCCTCCCTCCATTCCTTTCTCCCCTCCTTCATCTCTCTCTTTATATATTACTAAAGAGTTTTCATATTACAAATGAATTTCTCTCTTTTTGTTGATGGGGGATGTCCTTCTATATATATGTTTCTTATTGGTTGATGAATAAAACACTGTTTGGGCAATAGATTCAGGAAGATAGGTAGAGCTAGGAGATGAGAATTCTGGGAGAGGGGCAGAGAGGTGCCAGGAGGGGATGCCATGTAGAGACCAGGAGGATAAGGCACACCAGGTATTCGCTGGTAAGATAAAGCCATGTAGAAATACATAGATTTATAGTAATGGGTAAGATAGAGCTAGCCAATAAGAAGCCCTAGCCATCGGCCAACCATTTTATAATTAATATAAGTCTTTTTGCATTCATTTGGAGCTAAAGTGGCCACAGGACCTACCAGGACAAGAATCTCTGCATACATTTGGTAGTCAAAATTGCCTTGATCTTAATAGCAATGTATTATACATCCAAAGAGCTGTGTTGTTTATAATCTACCTTCACATTGTTTTTTCTTAGTGATATGACTTATCTCTTATCTTTGCTATTGTATATATAGTATATATAGTATATATAGTAACTTTAACTTAGAAAATTCCAGATGAGGCACTCATGCTAGTATGTGACTGTAATTCTAGTACTGAAGTTGAGGCAGTAGGACTGCCATAAGTTTAAAGCTAGACTGAGCTACATAACAAGACAGGTTGTTCAGAGATATATAGCAATACAGCCCAATAAAACAAATTAGAATTTAAAAAAATCTAGGTAAATTTATTGTTTTGAGTGTACAAAATTAGCTTATCAAATTAATATAAGATATGAAAATGAAGCTATTACTGTGTCATACCATTACAATGTGAATTACTATTGCTTATAAAAATAGCCTGTCTTCCAATTTCTCTTGAAATTTTCTGTGCCCTTTTCCTTTAATTCCAAATAAAAGTGACACCATATTCATATGCTCAATGTTGGGAGAAAATTATAAATATAGATAATCAAAATGTTAACACACAAGAGGAGAAACAGGAACCAGGGTGTGCTACTTAAGACATTGTCACATGACACAGTCAATGCAGAAAGCAACCTGGGGCTCTCAGTGAACTCACACGTTTAAGTACAAGTTGACCCGATGTGCCACTTCTAGAAAAATGAATGCACAAGCAGACTCAGCAAGCACAGGCAGGTTCATTCCACTCTAGCTTATGTGAATGAGGGGCAGAGTAGGAGCAACAGATTTACCGATGTAGCCTCACTTATGTAAATCAGAAAACCACTTATAGAAAACAACAGTAACTATTTTAGGTACTGTTAGGAAATGTGTGTGAAGTGCCTAAGAGAGATTAGAGATTATGAAAGGAAACAAAAATAAGAATCAGAGCTTGAGTGAATTAATGATAATTATGTATACTACATAGTCTTTTCCAGTTTATTTCTGTCAAAACTAGAGATAAAATTTTAGCTGGTTGTTAACTACTGGAGTGTATAGAAGTCAGGTTAGTCATTGTGGAGTGTGAGCACAGAAGCAGGAACACCTGTTACTCTTATACTGTTAATTCATAGCACTGTTAACTGTGGGCAGAATTGTACTTTACACAGACATCTGAATATCTGATTGGTGCACTAATGTTTCACTCTAGTCACTGCTGGTAGTTTCACAGGAAAACCAGGTTAAGTACATTAGGGGTGTGTGAGCTCTCAATGTCAATAAAGCACATCTTTCTCAAGCCACCCCAGTGCCCAGAAACTTCCTAAGGTCTCATCTTTTAGAGGTATGGTAATTCAAGCTGGTTTATTATAAAAAATTTACAAATCATCTGAAGGAAAAGCATAATCTCAATGCATATTAATAGAAATAAAATAAGGATCATTTTCTACTTGGTACTATTGTCCCTCCCTCCCTAGGATCCTTTGATGCCATGTGACACTATCAGCAAAAAAAAAAATTAGTGTGCTTACCTGAGCCTAATGAGAATGCATTCATTAGCACACACGTTCTATTCATATACACACACAACTCCTGCGGATAAGCCTGCTGAGTTTTAATCTGTAAGACATTGTTCAATGCCTAACACAGACCTAGTTCACATTAAGTAACCGGGATCAGGTCAGTTATCTATAACACCTTCAATTACAATATTTTTCACAATATAATTATATAATTACCTTTGATAATAACCTTCATTACCTTAAAATTATAATACATAATACCTTCATACAATACAGCATTATACCTGAACTTGCCTTTAGGTTTTCAATGTCATACTGTAGACTATAAAATGCTATCATCACCATTAGTTAAAGTTAACCAAAGACAGTTCATATATCCAAATATTTTTGTCATTGACTAAGGCCAGTAGCACTCCTGGGATCCTTTGATGTATTATGACAATCTATCAAAGAAAAAACAAATAGTGTGCTTACCTGACCCTAGGAGGAATTCATTCATGAAGACAAATGGCATCACACCTTCTTGATGTCCTCCATGAGACTTGATACTTTCAAAACAAGGAGAAAAGTATAGTGAGTTATTGAAAAAAAAGGAAACAAAAGAAAAATCTATCTATAGACAATGATTTATAAAATTACCATCCTTCGACTTACTGAGTCATGGACTTCCTTCTCTAATATCTGGGAACCTGCTAATGTTAAACATGGTCCTCCTTACTGGGAATTTTGAAATGGAAAGGAAGAGATTCTGCTCACACAGATATTGGAATAGAAGAGGATGAGCAAGATGGCTTAGTGGGTAAAGTTGCTTGCTATCCATCCTGTTCATCCTATACATTATCTCCACATAAATAAGTAAATATTAATTTAAAAAAGAAATTATACTAGACAAAGTCACAGAAAACTAAACAATTCTTAAAATACAGGTTTAGAAGAAAACTATATTGTAGGCATAGTCAGGCTCTTTGATTCAACATGTGGGTATAAAAAAATATTAAAGAATAAGTGAATCAGTAAGCAGGAAAAATGGGATTTAATTGGGGAGAGGGAGAGATGAAACACAAAAGAGGGAGGATAGAAAAATTATACTATAGATGTTTGAAAAGGTCACAAAGGATCATTATTTTTATTTACATAAATTACATATAATACATATATACATACATACATACATACATACATACATATTGAAGATACAACATTTGGGCTGGCAGTGCTCCTTCCCCAAGATCAATACACTAACTAAAACCCCAGTACTAAGCATGAGAAACCCCCTTTTGAATTGTTGGTTAGGGCAGTCTAAGAGCTGCCAGGACAATACAGGTTATTGTTATTGCCATTGGTAGCCTTCCAGAAGTTGAGTCCAATTATTGAAGACACCATGTACTTTGAACACAGGGCTTGGAGGATCTGAGCTGGGATCTGACCTGAAACCCTCCTTCCTGAGGGCCAACTTTCACAGTACCAAGAAGATGTTATGCAAGCTACCAATATATTGTTTATGATCTAATAAAGCTTGCCTAAAGATCAGAGTGCAAAGCTCACCACCGCCATAGAGGCCAGGCAGTGTTGGCACACACCTTTAATCCCAGCAGCCACATTTGTTAGCCATAGAGCCTGAGCAGTGGTGGTACAGGCTTTTAATCCCAGCAATACAGAGGAATGTAAGACCATAGCTCAGGGTCTCATGCAGCATTCAGTCTAAGAATTTATAAAGACAGGATGGGGTATTCAGTATTCAGTCTTTGGCATTCAGTCTCCAGGTATGCTGGAGGACAAGTTCACCCCAGCCTTGGTAGAGGTAAGAGCTAGTGGTCACCTGTTTTGCTTTTCTAATCTTTAGCTTCAACCTCAGTATCTGTCTCTGGGTCTATATTACTCATACAACATGGAAACAACTATTTCTACCTGGGTATGCCTATGAACTGTAAGAATGACCAGCATTGCAAGATATACCGAAGAGTCCAACAGTTTAGTCATCTCTTGTTGGTAATCAATAGCTGTCCACTTGAGACCCACTCAACAAGAAGGCAAATATGCCAGGTACTGTGAACAGCCAACTACCAGGAGCTAGTAAGTTCAAGGACCATTAGAAGAGAACCTACATGCATGATTCAAAATATTTATCCTTATACCCAGAGCTAAGTGTAGCTCTTACCCATCATCAAAGTTGCTTTTTGCATTAGATGGAGACTGACACAAAGAACCACAATTAGTGAAAGGGCAGAGAACAACCGATCATGGGGTGCACATTCCAGTGGATAAACTGTGCAAGAGGGGATGGGATGATTGTAAGTACCAGATGACCAGTAAATGTGCTGTGAGATGTGCATCCTAGAATGTCAGGGAAGCTTCATCCATGGTCCCCCAATAATATGGCTGTCTACACGAAATTTGAACAAGGACAACATTAATAGGCATGAGGACATGTAAGAGGGAAATTTCATGGGGCCCCATCCCTAAACAAAAAACTACAGAAAAATAAGGAATTCTGGGGGGGGGGGGTTGGCTAGTCTTCCTTGGGGGTGTTCCCCTTAATTAGTTATCTCAAACCAACTGGTTGACCCTGAAATCATATGTGGATGATCAATACTAAATTGATTCACCAGGTCATATTTATATTTTTATCCATATTATATTTATGTAACAGTAACAAGTGAAATGCAGCAAGAGGGGTACATGAAAGGGTTGGAGAAAGGAAAGGGAAAAGTAATATTTTAATTTAAAAAAAACTAAGGAAATGATTTTTAAAGGCCATGAATAGCCAATACATACATTAAAGTGTCCAACTTTTTAGTCCTTAGGTAAATACAGTTCCAAACTATATTGATATTTCATTTCATAATGTTAGAAATGTCATTAAGAAAATGAAATACAGACCCCCCTCCACCAGCCCTCTGCCGGAGATCCATCTATCCCTATGGAACCACCCTGATCCCCCCTACCCCTGCCTGATCTTTGACCCCTATTGCTGGGCCTCTTCTGGAAGTGAGTCTGGGACAAGTTCATGTTGAAACCCTCCCACACCCTTCCTTGGAAACTACTTGGGTTATCCCCGAATATTGCTCCCCCCCCATATCCTGTCCCCATTAAGAATACTCCTAGTTTTCTGATCCACAAAGGCCCCCCCACCCAAAACCTGCCATCCCCCCACACTATTTCTACCCTACCTAGCCCACTGCACCACTGCTCTGATTGAGCACTGGAACAGAGGGTGGGTCCAACAATCCTGCCACCTCTGGGGAAATTATGGATCTGCTCTGAACACACTAGAAACGCCTATCCATGAAGGACCACCATGAGTCCCCACCTGCCTGATCTTTGACCCGCATTGCTGCCTAAGGAGAGACCTCCTAGAGAGTTTGAACCACCCAGAGCTACAGACATCAAACTCCTGGCCCACCTAAGCCCACCACCCCAAAGCAAATGAAGAAGAGAGAATGACTTAAAAAAAAAACCTTCATAAAAATGATAGAGGCCCTCAAAGAACATATGAGAAAATCCCTTAAAGAAAAAATAGAGGAAAAGACCAAGCAAAAAATGTAAGAAATTACCAAATCTCTTAAAGTAAGGAAAGCCAAGTAAAAAACAACCAAAGGGAAGGAAATTGTTCAAGACTTGAAAACTGAGATAGAGACAAAAAAGAAAACACACACTGAGGGAAGGCTGAAAATAGAAAAACTGGGCAAATGATAGTGAACTACAGACACAAGCATAACCAATAGAATACAAGACATAGAAGATACAATCTCAGGCTCTGAAGATAAACTAGAGGAAATAGATTCATCGACCAAAGAAAATCATAAATTCAACAAATCCTTAACACAAAACAACCGGGAAATGTGGGACACAGTGAAAAGGCCAAACCTAAGAATAATAGGCACAGAAGAGGGCGAAGAAGCCCAACTCAAGGTGCAGAAAATATATTCAACAAAATCATTAAGGAAAACTTTCCAATCTAAAGAAGGACATGCCCATGAACGTACAAGAAACATACAGAACACCAAATAGACTGGACCAAAGAAAAAAGACACCTCACCACATAATATTCAAAATACCTCACATACAGAATAAAGAAAGAATATTAAGAGCAGCGAAGGAAAAAGGCCAGGTAACATATAAAGGCAGACCTATCAAAATTACACCTGGCCTCTCCATGGAAACTCTCAAGGCCAGAAGGTCCTGGATAGATGTTCTACAAGTACTAAGAGTCCACGGATGCCAGCCCAGGCTACTATACCCAGCAAAACTCTCAATCACTATAGACGGAAAAAACAAGATATTTAATGACAAAGCCAGATTTTCATAACATGTATCTACAAATCCAACCCTACAGAAAGTTCTGGAAGGAAAACACCAACCCAAGGAAGTTAACTACGCTCACAAAGACATAGGCAATAAGATAATCCCACTTCACCACAACCCAAAGAATAAAGCAGAGCAAATATATTCACAATACCTCTGCCAACAACAAACCTAAAACAAAAATAAGCAGTAACAATCAATGGTCCTTACTTTCTCTGAACATTAATATTCTTAACTTGCCTATAAAAAGACACAGACTAACAGAATGGATATGAAGACAGAATCCATCCTTCTGCTGCATACAAGAACACATCTACATTTCAAAGACAGACATTACCTCAGGGTAAAGGGTTGGGAAAAGATCTTTCATCCAAATGGACCCAAGACACAAGCAGGTGAAGCTATCTTAATATCTAACAAGTTAGACTTCAAACAAAAAAAAAAAATCAAAAGAAATGAAGACAGTCATTTCGCATTCATCACAGGAGAAATCCATCAGCACAAAGTCTCAATTCTGAACATTTAAGCTCCAAATACAAAGGCACACACATTCATAAAAGAAATGCTAAAATTCAAAGCTCATATAAAACTTCAAACACTCATAGTGGGAGACTTCAACACCCCACTCTCACTGCTAGGCAGAACAACCAGACAGAAACTTAAGAAACAAAAGAACTAATAGAAGTTATGTCCTAATTGGGATTAACTGACATCTATAGAACATTCCAACCAAACACAAAAGAATATACCCTCTTCTGTGCTCCACATGGAACCGTCTCTAAAATCAACCACATACTAGGTGACATAACAAACCTCAACAGACACTAAATAAATAAATAAATAAATAAGTAGTCCCTTGTACTTTATCAAACCACCATGATTTAAAGTTGGAATTCAGGAACAGTACAAATCACAGAACACCTGCAAACTCAGGGAAACTGAACAATGTGCAATTGTACCATACCTGGGTCAAAGAAGAAATAAAGAAATTAAGGACTTTCTAGAATTCAATGAGAATGAGGACACAACATACCCAAACTTATGGGACAAGTTGGAAGCAGTGCTACAAGGAAGTTCATTGTATTACGTGTCCACATGAAGAGAATGGAGGATAGTCACATTAAAGAATTAACAGCACAAATGAATGCCTTAGAACAAAAAGAAACACTCTCACCCCAGAGGAGTAGACACCAGGAAATAATCCATACGTTTGAGCTGAAATCAATAAAATAGAAACCAGGAAAACAATACAAAAAAAAAAAAAATCAATGCAACAAAGAGTTGTTTTTTCGAGAAAATCAACAAGCTAGACAAACCTTTATCCAAACTAACGAAAAAGCAGAAAGAGAACATGCAAACTGACAAAATGAGAAAAGAAAAGGGGAACACAACAATGGACATAGAGGAAATCCAGATAATTTTCAGATCATAATCTGAAAACCTGTACTCCTCAAAATTTGAAAATTCAAAGGAAATGGACAAATCTCTGGGTAACTATCACTTACCAAAATTAAATCAAGAACAGATAAACAAATTAAATTGGCCTATAACCCCTAATGAAATAGAAGCAGTCATCAAAAGACTCCAAACCAAAAAAAAAGTTCAGGGCCAGATGGCTTCAGTGCAGAATTCTATCAGAAATTAAAGAAAATTCTAATACCAATACTCCTCAAATTGTTCCACACAATAAGAGCAAAAGGTTCATTACCAAACTCTTTTTATAAGACCATAATCACCTTGGTACCCAAGCCACACAAAGACATAACTAAGAAAGATAATTACAGACCAATATCCCTCATGAACATTGATGCAAAAATACTCAATAAAATACTGGTAAACTGAATCCAAGAACACAAAGAAATCATCCACCATGACCAAGTAAGCTTCATTTCTGGGTTGCAGGGATGGTTCAACATACAAAAAAAAAAAAAAAAAAAAAAAAAAAAAAAACTATCAATGTGATCCACCATATAAACAAACTAAAAAAGAAAACCCACATGATCATCTCATTAGATGCTGAAAAAGCCTCTGGCAAAATTCAACACCCTTTCATGATAAAGGTCTTGAAGAGATCAGGGATAACAGGAACATACCTAAACATAATAAGAGCAATATACAGTAAACCAACAGCCAACATCAAACTGAATGGAATGAAGCTTAAGGTGATTCCTCTAAAATCAGGAACAAGACAAGGCTGCCCAATCTCTCCATATCTTTTCAATATTGTACTTGAAGTTCTAGTTAAAGCAATAAGACAAGAAAAGGAGATCAAGGGGATACAAATTGAAAAGAAAGAAGTTAAACTTTCACTATTTACAGATGATATGATAGTTTACGTAAGCAAACCAAAAAACACTACCAGGGAACTCCTACAGCTAAAAAAAGAAAAAAAAAAATCACCTTCAGCAAACTAGCAGGATACATGATAAACTCAAAAAAAATAAATAAATAAATAAAAAAAAAAAAACATTAACTCTACTACATATAGACCACAAAGGGGCTGAGAAAGAAATCAGAGAAACATCACCCTTTACAATAGCCACAAACAACATAAAGTATCTTGGAGTAACACTTACCAAGGAAGTGAAAGACATATATAGCAAGAACTTTGTGACTCTAAAGAAAGAAATTAAAGAAGATACCAGAAAATGGATAGGTAGGAGAAACATAGTAAAATGGCAATCTTGCCAAAGGCAAGATACAGATTCAATGCAATCCCCATTAAAATCCCAGCATAAATCTTCACTGACCTTGAAAGGATAATCAACTTTATATGGAAAAACAAAAGACCCAGGATAGCAAAAACAAGCCTGGACAATAAAGGAACTTCCAAAGGCATTACCAACCCGACTTTAAGCTCTACTACAGAGCTATATTCCTGAAAACAGCCTGGTATTGGCACAAAACTAGACAGGCAGCCCAATGGAATCTAATAAAAAATCCTGACATTAACCCACACACCTACAAACAATTTTTGACAAAACAGCTAAAAGTATACAATGGGAGGAGGAAAGCTTCTTCAACAAATGGTGCTGGCACAACTGTATGATAGTATGTAGAAGACTGCAGATAGATTCTTGTCTATCGCCATGCATAAAACTCAAGTCCAAATGGATCAAAGATCTCAACATAAATCCAGCCATACTGAACCTCTTCAAACAGAAAGTGGGAGGTACCCTTGAACAAATTTTGTACAGGAGACCACTTCCTGAACATAACTCCAGTAGCACAGACAATGAGATCAACAACTAATAAATGGGACCTCCTCAAACTGAGAAGCTTCTCTAAGACAAAGAACACAGTTCACAAGACCAGATGGCAGCCCACAGACTGGGAAAAGATCTTCAGCTATCCTGCATCTGACAGAGGGCTGATCTCCAAATTATATAATGAACTCAAGAAACTAGTCACCAAAACACCAAATAACCCTATTAAAAAATGGGGTACAGAACTTAAGAGAATTCTCAATAGAGGAAATCAAAAAGGCTGAAAGACACTTAAAGTGCTCAACATCCTTAGCTATAAGGGAAATGCAAATCAAAACAACTCTGAGATACTATCTTACTCCTGCCAGAATGGCTAAAATTAGAAACACCAATGACAACTAATGCTGGAGAGGATGTGGAGAAAGGGGAACACTCCTCCACTGCTGGTGGGAGTGCAAACTTGTATAGCCATTTTGGAGGTCAGTATGGTGATATCTCAAGAAAATGGGAATCAGTGTACCACAAGACCTGGCAATCCCACTCTTAGGCATATACCCAAATGATCCACATCCATGCAACAAAGACATCTGTTCTACTATGTTCGTAGCAGCATTATTTGTAATAGCAAGAACCTGGAAGCAACCTAGATGCCCCTCAAATGAAGAATGTATAAAAAAGATATGGCACATTTACATAATGGAATATTACTCTGTGGGAAAAAAAATAATGGAATCTTAAAATTCACAGGCAAATGGATGGAACTTGAAGGAACCATCCTGAATGAGATAACCCAATCACAAAAAGAGGAACATGGGATGTACTCACTCATATATGGATTTTAGACCTAGAGCAAATATCACCAGCCTATAATTCACACTGCCAGAAAAGCTAGGATACAAGGAGGACTCTAAGAGTTTCATACAAGGTCCCTCAAAGAAGGGGAAAGGAACAAGATCTCCTGAGCATATTGGGAATGGGGGTGGGGACAGTGAGTGGAAAGGGGGCTAGGAGAAAGAGAAGGGGAAAAGAGGAAAGCACATGGTACTAGGAAGATTGAGTCAGGGGAGAAAAAGACAAGAGAAAGAGAGAGAAAGACAGAGAGGGATACCATAAAAGAGGGAGCCATTATAGGTTTCAAGAGAAAACTGACTCTAAGGAAATATCCAGAGACCTATAAGACTGACCCCAACTAACAATTTGAGCAACAGTGGAAAGGGTACCATAAATGTTCTTCCCTGATAATGAAATTGGTGACTAACTTATCTAACATCATAGAGCCCTCATCTAGTAGCTGATGGAAACAGAAGCAGACACCCACAGCTAAACACTGCGCTGGGCTAGAATCCAGATGCACAGAGGGAGGACAAGACCGGGCTACAGAAAACCACAGAGATAGCTGACCTGAACAAGGAGTAGCTAACACCCCCCCCCCAAGACTGATAGCTGGGAATCCAGCATTGGACCTACTCAGACCCCCTGAACATAGGTCTCAGTTAGAAGGCCTGGGCAGTCTAAGGGACCTCGGACAGTGGAACCAGGATGTATCCCTGGTTCCCAAAATGAATTTGTTGGCACATCCCCCCTGGAGGGATACTCCCTTAACCTAGAAGCAGGAGGGAAGTCCTAGTTCCTACTCCAAATGACTTGACAGATTTAGATGACCCCTCCAGGAAGGCATCACCCTACATTTGGAGCGGTTTGGGGGGGGCGTGGCAGGTTGGTCAGGGGTCATGGGAGGGTGGGAGAGAGAGAGGGAAGGAAGAAGGTAGGGAGAGAAAACTGGGATCAATATGTAAAATAAGAAAAATAAATTAAAAAAGAATAAATTACAAGGAAATGTTTGTGAGGATTTATTGAGAGGGAACATTTGCATAATATTGGTAGGTATGTACATCAATGCAGCCACCATAAAAATCAGTATGGTGAGTCTTCCCCAAAGAAAAACAGAATTGCAATATGATCCATTCCTTTTTTTCCACTGAGTACAGACTCAAGAGAATAAAAGTAAGGATACAACATAGATGGCTGTGTAATCATGTTTATTATAGTATCAGTCATAATGGCTAATTACATGAATCAGCCTAAGTGCCAGCTCATGGGTGAATAAGAAAATGTGAGGAGTGTACTCAGTGTGGTGTTACTCAGCCACAAAGCATTAAATTATGTCATTTTCAGAAAAATGAATGGAATTGTAGATCACATTAGGCGACATAACCAGACGTCGATAAGTGTTATATATTTTCATTATATATAAAATTTAGAAAAATGTGAAAGCAAAAGATGATTTAAAGGGAGGGAATATGAGAATGCAGTGGATACATATGTATAAATTATATGCATGTATAAGTATGTTAGAACATATGTTAAGACAAAAGAAATCTTAGAAGCACCAGTTCATGTGGGCGGGAGAAATGGCCTAGTGGGTAAGAGCATTTCCCGCTCTATCTGAGGACCCATGTATCTATGTAAATACAAATCTTTAAAAGAAAATCAGAAGTTCATTAGGCAATTATAATTTGCATCATCCATATAAAAGAATGTAAGACTATTCTATATGACAAGTATGGCTTGAGTGAATATATATATATATATATATATATATATATATATATATATATTCTGAAATAATGAAACCTAATACTTCCTATTGTTTTCTTAAATGAGATTAGACAAAGTATTTGTTGTTGGGGCCTGTGGAAGTTGCTCCTCTTTGTCTTGACTTAAGGTCAGAGAATTCAGACTGATCCTTGTTCTTTCGAGGTTAAAGGCCTAGGACCTAAAAGTCTAAGATATGGCTACTGAAGGATGTTTGGCCTCAAGTGTGGATTTCTCAACTAGATAATACTTGATCTAAGGTTATTAGACATCTTAATCCTTGAGGGTAGATAAAAGGAGGTTTGATCTAAGGTGTCGTTACTAAATGTTTTGAGAATTAAGGAAGCCTGTTTGTTCCTTGTATCATAGTAAAGTCTTTTGCCTTCCCCCATCTTTTGGTTGGGGTATATAAGTATTCTGAGCAAAAAACTTAGGGCAGATCCCAGTACTCACTGGATGCCTTCCAGACTCTATCTTCTGTCTCTAGCCTGTTTCTTTCCTCAGTTTACACTTGCCCTCTCAGAAATGGACCAGAGAAATTGACTGGCCCTGACAATTTGTCTAATATCAAATAATGTTACTTGGTTTGCACAGAGAAAACAAATAAATAAGTCCCAACTCTGGATAGCCACTTTATGCTCAAGAAAACTAAGTTTCATTAAAAAAGATTATATCCTCCCACTCCCAGCTCTAGTTCTAGTCATTCAGACTACACACCAGCCAAGCTAAATTCCCAAACTCTTGCCTGAATCCTCACCATACTCTTGGGCCTTGCTCCCATCATAGAGGTTGAACCCAGAGAGACACAACCATGAGTCGTATTTGCAGTCCTCAATTACCACTGAATTAGAACTACCCCTGTATCTCCAACCAAAAATCATCATTGACGATCTGAAGGACTGGCTTCCCAACTCTTCATATCTAATCTGAAATCCACCAAGATTGGACAATAGTAAATCAGAACCCAACTTCTACCCAAGAGGCAAGCTAGACTCTCACATCAATTAAAGAAGTTCACATACCCAAATATATATGTATGTATGTATGTATGTATGTATGTACGTATGTACATATGTATGTATGTATACAGGCCATTGTATATTCCCCAAACCCATTAGTGATAGAAAATTTTCTTTAATTAAAATTACATAGATGAACCCCAAGACACAGAATTTAAAAAGAACAGTCATAAACTTCAAAGAATGAGGATTTTTGGTTGTACAGTGCCAAACATTCAACCCTTAGAGCATACAGAAAATATGCATACAAGTAACGTTATATGGACTGAAGAGGTTACATATATATGCAACAGGGTGGTGGGGTATATGAAACAGTTTAGAAGGAGGAAAGGAAGGGAGAGATATAGCTGTATTATAATCTCAAAAATAAGATGAAAGAAGAGAAGAACAAAGACCTCAATAAACTGAAAGAATACAGGGATAAATTTCTGAGTGACATCCAAGAGACCTGTGTAAAATGATGAAGATGATAGGCGATTTGAAAACTGAATCCAGTAAAGAGATCGAACTACTCAGTATGTAAGCTGAAATCAAGATGGAATTGAGAAACTCAGTAACCCAATTAGAAAAGCTCAGGAAAAAATTTTATAATTGGAATAGATCAATGAGAAAACATCAGGACTTGGATATGTAGTAGAGGAATTTGACCACAGAAGCAAAGAGTATGCAAAAAAGAATTTTAAACACAGCAAAGAAACATGCAGGAACTTTGGGACACCAAGCTAAGACAAAGTCTTTGTAAGCATAGAAAGAGACAAATACAAGCTCAGTGGTATAGATCCAACATTTAACAGAAACATAAAAGAAAACTACCCCAAATTAAGGAATGTTGTACCTATACTGATACAAGAAACACAGAAAACACCAAATAGCCAACAGTAGAGAAGAATCTTCCCATAATTAGGACACTGAATACAGAGAGCAGAGAGGAATTTTTAATCTACAAAAAAAAAAAAAAAAAAAAAAAAAAAAAAACAACAACAACAACAAAAAAAAAAAAACCACTACAAATCACACATAAAGGAAAACCCATCATAAAAAGAGCTGACTCATCAATGGAAGCATCAAAAGTCAGAAGGATGTGTAGCCATGTACTCCAAGTTCCAAAAGATCATGTATGCCAATCCATGATATTTATCATCACACGGCTGTAGTTGAAAGAGAAGCGAAACATTCCATTTAACAAACAGGACAAAAGACTTCATATTTACCAAACCATGACTACATAGACACTGAGCACAATAATTTAGATGGTTTAGATTAAAGAGAGGATAACAAAGAGGTTATAAAAGGAAAACAAATGAAGCTATAATCACTGAAACACCAAACAGGATGAACAACACAAACAGCAAAAAGACAAAATAATAGTAATATAGTAATCAATATACACCCTTCAACAATAACTAAATATTAATAGCCCCAGTTGTAAAAAGAGTTATCAGTCCAAATAAAAACCTAGAGTGGCACTTTTATCCTGAGTGTAATCAAGAGCGGTTTTGGATAATTGGATTTATCATGTCCCCCCAAATGAAGAGGAAATTCATTCCTGGCACTGTATTCCTAGACAACTACCAGTGACTGCAGGAGTTATAGATCCTAGAGGAAATCCTGTGACTGCCAGTTTCCAAAAACAGCATACTTTCTAACTGTATCCTAAATATTTATCCTTGTACTCACAGATAAGTGCGGGTTTCAGCCCTCCTCAAAGAGACTTCATTTTGCAGCTGACAAAAGTTATTACAGAGGTCCACAACTGGTGATAATTCAATTAATAACTGAGTTGCTCAACCCCAATTAGTACATCTACAATGTAACCCCTACACCTAAGGTTCAAGAAAAATATCAGAAGAGGGCAGAAAGATTTTAATAGCCAGACTAGATGGTCTTCCAGGCATGACAGGGAAGCTGTACTTGAAATCTGAACAATATGATTGCTTAAACTAAAGCAGACCTACATAACTATACAAGTCAACATTCCTATAAACAATATGTTTATAGGAAATTTTACAAGATCCTACTCCTACATAAAGAGCTACTGGCAGTCAACAGCTGGTGAGATAGGGGAGTCAGTTTTATGGTGTTTGGTAACTCAGATAACTGAATAATTTGATTCTATATGCAATAAAACTCTCAGCAATCCTCAGTTTTAGTCAATTAGACTTGTAAAAGCTGTAGCATTTGTGTGACTTTATTGTGGAACTTGGTTTCACAAAAGGGGAGTTGTTTGAATATATGTAACACATTAGAAAAACAACTGACTAGAAAATAATCATAAGGCTCTTGAAGTCTCTTATAATAATCTCATCTGCTAGCAGATCTAAAATTATTAACAATTTCTACATATCTTATCTCGGGTTATAGTAATATATTGTGAAGCATTAAGATTCTCACTATACAGTACTTTTTATAATATTCTTGAGTAAATGAAAGGACACACATTTTATTTCAGTCTAATTTATCTTTATGTCCATGAACAAATTATTTCTTGCTGACAAATTAATTACATAACCATTTCGATAAACTAAAAAATAGCATTCCAATAGTTACCTGGGTTGCACTTTTATTGCTATAATCTGTTTTTGTTCTTTTACATCTCATTAATTCCAGTGCATGTAGATCTTATAAGAGCCATTACATCAGTGCTGTAGTCTTTCTTAGCCAGAATGAACTGCTTCCATGCCCTTTACACAGTTATGATGGCTTGGCCTCAGAAAGTGAATCCCAATTTCCCCTTTTTCTTTTGTCTTGTCTAGTTTTCGTCTATGCCTCCCATCCAAGCCACACATAGGACTTAACCAGAGGCATTTTCTTCATGACTGTGGTCTCTTTTCTCTGCCTGGGTTACTGAGGTTCTCCAGTGTCTTTTAGGGGCAAATATGACCCCTAGATATGTGTCAAGCTGCTCTGAGCATAATTCATATCCTCGTTATATAATGGCTCTCAGTCATTCTCCAGAAAATGGGTTCTGAAATAACCACACAAAAATGGTGATTTCTACACTCATTTACTGGCTGACTCTTGCTTAGTAATAGGTTGGCTGCCTGTACCACACTAAAATCTGTTTCATCAAGAAAATGACCTTCCCTACACTGTTCTTGCCTTCCTATCCTCAATGCCCTCAACAGTGCCTATTACATTATAAAGAATAAGCACCTTTTTGTTGATAACATTAAGTTTTCAGGCTTAGTACATTCCTCCCCTAGACAGATATATAACCTCTGAGCTCTCATACCCATTCTCATCTTAGGTAAAAACTTTTCTAAATACAGTGATCACAGGATACAAATTTATTTGTAGGTTTATAGTTCACCATAGGAGGCTAATGTTAAAAACTCCTTTATTGGAACAAAACATGCAGATGTGAACCCACATTTATGCATATATCTGAGTGTGAACACATGTGAAAACATGATGAAGTCTTTTTTCTGTATCCACAAATTATTGGGACTGTGAGTTATGTTGTCATGTTGACTGGACTGTATTAAAGAATTCAATGAAGCAGTTTGATCAATTTCATGCTTTGGTACTTTTCTTTTTGGTAGTGCTTTTGTCGTTGGTTTGTTGTGTTTTGCTTTTGTATTTGAGAAGGACAGCTATTTAACTGAGAAAAGCAGAAGTCTAACATATTACCCTTTGCTCTGCCCAAATTTCTCATTATCTCATCCCCACTGGAAGAGATGGAGTATGCTATGGCCACAACTAGTCTTTCAGCATGCAGCTCACCGTGTTTTAGAAGCAGTCAATCTAAGCTCCATGATGCCTAACACTGTCTCCCTAGAGGCCAGGTAGTGAACTCCAGGTGGGGTCTCCATCACCTCTGGGGTCCTGTTTCCCTTCCCTCTTACTCTAATTTGCCTGAATATGCTAGGAAGTTCTTTATTTAAGGGAAAAATATAAAAATGTACATTAAATAGGGAGTTAAAGAATGGATTCAGGGCCAACCTCTTTTGATGTACTCTCATACCACCTTATTGCACTTAAAAATAAACCATACTGCATATTTTACAGGAAACCACATGATGCTCTAAAATATCTGGTGTGAGCTGGGTGCTATAGAGGAACCAATTAAGCCATCCATGATCTCACAGTCACTTACTCCCATTCTGCCTTCCCTGGGCAACTTGTTAATGGACTATTCACTTACCAAAACTCCAAAAGAAAACACTCTAGTTAACCATTTGTGATCTCTTTTGTTATTCTATGATAACGGAACTCCAAAATCTCCCAGGTGACTGGCATAGAGCCTCAAAAATTAGATGTATAAAGAGGTAAGTAATTAGTATCTACACAAAGATTAAGGTGCTATGATAATTAGTCATGGAGTCTTGCAGCACCACAGTGGCCTGACTCAATTGTCCATGTTTAGATAAAGTGCAAAAACTTTGTTTAAATTCTTCAACTAAAATGGAAACAATCTTAGTATATAGGTTACAGGATATAAGGATGAAGAAATCAATACATGTATATTAAGATGGTGACTGGTTGATAGCAAGCAATCAACAGAAGATAGCAAGCATAGCTACTATGGTTCCATGACCCCAGAGTTCAGGCTCCTCCTGTAGTCTTTGCTACAATACAAAAGTGCCTGCTTTAGTCCTTTATGTAATGAAGAGAAGACAAGTTGGTAGTATACTTAATTCTGGTCTGTAATTCTACAAACAGTATTTGTTTTTTTTTTGTTTGTTTGTTTGTTTTTTGTTTTTTTTCAACTTAAATGGGTTTTATTTGCTTCCCACTAACAAATCTTTATTTCCATTCATGAGAGCAGTAAGTCGACTATATTCAGCTTCCTCACCCAGTTATTCAAAGGAAAAACCCAAAAAGAATAGTAAAGAAGAATGTAGAAATTAATACCCCCTAAATTTTTAAAAAATATGTTTAAGGTTGAAAAGTGTTTTAAGTTTGTAATTCCTAATAGGAAAACATTATCTGAATGAAGCCCCTAATGGCAAACCACTGTAAAATGCTTCAGCTGCATTTGATGCAGAAAGGAAGGGATTCTCTTCGAAGCACCCCAGCTCTCCAGATGAGGTCAGAGATACACTGGTTTGTATTGCAACATCCAGTAAGTGAGCTAAGCTGCTATTCATTCAGCATTGTTATGAAATTATGCTTGACCTCCAAACTTGGCTGACAATTTACTGATGAGATTCATAACCTTTGGGTTGCTCTGATGTTTTGACATATTTGCGGAGTTCTGGGCCACATCCTGGAAAGCCACCATGACTTCTAGATCCTGCATGACCGCAAGAACCTCTGGGTCACTGAGGATTTCACTGAGCCCAGGCATTCCTGCCATTCCAGACATGCCCCCTCCCATGCCAGGCATTCCTCCAGGAAAATTACCAGGCATTCCCCTAGGAAAACCACCTGGAAAGAGCCATACTGAGCTCCAGACCGTCTTCTGGCTTCTTCTTCCTTTTGGGCTCTCTCATACTCCTCTCGAGCCTTCTTCGCCCTTTCTATTCTTTCTTTTATCTCTCGCTCTTCACGTTTGTGCTCATACTTTCTCCGATGCTCAGCATTTTTTTTTTTTTTTTTTTTTTTTTTTTGGTCCTGAGGCTGAACTTCTCTCAGCACTGCACTGGCTCCTCGTCATAACCCAGCTTACAGGCAAGAGCGAGGTCATGAGCTGCTTCTTCCCAGTGACCCAGGAGTCTGTGTGCTTTCCCTAGCACTTGCAGGGTTTACTCGCCACTTGTATGGCTGAGCAGGATCAGGGTTTATTTCAATGGCTCTGTCCTGTCACAGTCTCGAATGACAGCATTTGGCTTCTGTAATTTGACTAAGACACTGAGTCTCTTGGCATACAGAATAGCCAAACGAGGATTTAGCTTGAGGCGTCAGCGAATAAGTCAATTGCTTTCTGCAGCTCACCATCATTTAGGGCTTCAATGGCAGCGCCCTTCTTTTCATTTGCTTGATCCATCATGTCCTCAGTTATCTCTGCATTTTTATCTCCCATTTCTTGAGGGGCACCAGTGTCTAGCTCAATTACACCGTCATTGTCAATTTCTAGATCACTTTCCTCACTTGATGGTCCATCCGTCTTTGTTTTCCTCTGTTTATTATCTCTCTTTCTTCCTTGACAGTGTCTTCTGGCTTAGCTTTATGAGTAGCAGGTGGTACTTTACCCCCCACCCCCCATGCTCTCCACCCACTCCCTCAGGAAACGCATTTCTTTGGCGTGCAGGACACTCCGATCCTGCTTACACATCTTCACGAAGGCCCGAAGCTCTCTCACTTTGTGGGGATTCATGGTTGGGAGGTGGAAGGCTGGAAGCGGTAGGAGGCAATGGAGGCCCAAGGCCAGGCCCCGGTGCAGCTAAACGTGACCGAGGAGAAGGCTACTAACAGTATTTGTATCCAAACTTCAAGAAACCAAGAGCTGCATCTTCTCAAGCAGTCAGTGATGACTGTGTGGGTGCTTTGGCTTATTCCACAGAGGAAAGACCTCATTATCGCTGTTCTGAACACTGTCTCTTTGCTCTTGAATGCCTATTGATGGATACATAGCACAACTCCAAGAATGGCAGCTGTCTCAGACACCAAAGTGGTTCACAAAACTAGGGAAGAGAGTTCACAGGCCCAGCCCATCTTTCAATACCCATACCATCTGTCTCCAAAGTCCCTTCCAATTTGATTTCCCCCTGGCCATTTACAGACCAGCCAAAATGTTTGCTCTTTTCTAAATATACCTTTCACTTTCTTATAGCTGGGCTACTGTGTGCATGTTCTATTTGGGAATTAAGAAAAAATTCTTAACTCCCATCTACCTGACCAAAGGTGAAGTACATTTTCTGCACTAAAATTAATTATATTTGTTTATATGTCACTTCATCATGTTTTATGCATCTTTGATAAGGGGATTTTTCTCATTACCTTTTGTCAAATTTAGTCAAATCTATGCTCATGCATGGCTTGTGAACTAAAAACCATTTTTGAAGAGAAAAAAAATCAGTACCCTACAGAATTCTACAATCCCATTAGAAAACTTGCCATACACTTTGAAAACTTTTTAACTAGAAAATCAGGACTCATTAGTCTGTAACTAAATATTCATGCAAACAGCACACAGGTTTTCAGCATGTGGGTATTCAGTGTATGAGGTCATATTTTGGATTCAGAGAGGTATGAATACGAGATAGAAATTTTACATGGATCCTAAGAGGTGGACAGGACTCATGGGGGACAAAGGACATACTGTACTCATCTTGCCTGGATTTACTCTTGTTTGACATGTGCTTTTCACAGGAAAGTTTTTTTTTTAAAAAACAAACAGCTGTAAGACAGACAGACAGCTTTTGCAGTAGAACAAAATATATCCTAGGGGTTATCTTTAACCTGACCTCTACTTGGCTAATATTATTGTGGGAAAGTCATGACTATATCTTTATATCTATTTGGAACATGGAATTTTTTCAAAAAAAAAAAAAAAGCAAATATTTCTTGTTGAATGCTAAATTGTAGAACGTTTAGCATTGTGTCTTGGTCCCTGTGTCCAACATGCGTGATTTGGGAGGCTCCCAAAGACTGAGATACTGGGAATATTTTGGGAGAATAGTGGTACTTTCATGTAACTTTAAGAAACTTAGGAGCAAGAAGCAATGTATATGATGTACTACAGAGGCTAAAATAGCAGTGAATGAAACAGAGAAGCCAGAGGTCTATGATTCCTTCAACAGACCTGGAAAGAAGAAATTTGATTGGCTATGATTACTATAGTTGAACTCAATATTCACAAATATAGCTATTAGTGAAGTAAGTAATTTCTCAACCATTTATTCAGTAAATGAATGGCATTTGGCTAAGTGATTAAAAAGGAAAACCAAAAATCATAAGACATACATAAACTCGGCATTTAAATGGTTCTAACATTTTTTTCTAAAAGCACAGTTAACATTTGGGAGCATTTGCTTTACAGGAAATGCTTTCTAAATGAGAACATTAAATTTGAGCACTCACTTGTTAATAAAATACACATTAAAAAAGAAAATGCAAAGAATACACACTGAACATCTATCATGTATGTATGTGTATATATATATATATATATATATATATATATATATATATATACACATACATACCGACACTCTTCTAAGCTTCTAAGTAAATGAAATAGTCCTTTTTACATGGACATATCTCCTATGGGGAATAAATAAAATAAAAGTTATGTTAAAATGCAAAAGTACATATAATGTGCACAATAGAGAAGGGGATGAGCGAGATCTACATGGCTTCATTCTGCATTGCATACATGTATGTTGGGAAGGAGGTGATGCATGCCTATAGAAGCTACAGGTCAATGCCAGGTATCTTCTCCAAGCATCTTGACCCTATTTTTTTTGAGACAGGGTTTCTCACTGAACCAAGATAGACTGTGCTGGCTGACCAATGAGCTCCAGTGATCTACTCTCACAGCCTCCTCTCTAGTGCTGGCCTTATATATGCACCATGCCTGACATTTTTATGTTGATGCTGGGGATCAAACTTAGCTCTCCATGCATACCCCAAACACATTACTCACAGAGCCTCTTCCTCAGTCCCGCTTTAGTAGTAAATGTAACAAACAAAATTTTCTGAATCTAAGAATCATATCCTTTGACTTCAAAATAAGGAGTGTTTGCAAAAGTAAAACTACAGACTGGAGATTCTCAAAAGGCTGCTGCAGTACTAAGCCAATTTGTAAAAAAAATTTCCTCCTTTGTCTTAAAAGAAAAAGATTCTAAATTCTTAGGACTCTATAGAGGGCTGCAGGCAAGTTCAGTTCAAGGTTGCCAGCTTGTCAGTTACTAGCTGTTTTCTCTGTGTCCTACTTTCAAGATTAATAGAACAAGGAGCCACGGAGCCAAATGGGAAAATCTTTCTCTATCCAAACAGCTGGAGTAGAGGAATAGCATACAGTAAAATGACTGAGAGTTTTATTGATCTAGTTTTTCATATTAAAATTTAAGTGAGTCAGATGGAAGAATACAGTGTGTAAGGAATTATGTTAACTAACAGATACAATTTAAAAAGAAAATGTGAAAAATTCTGAGTGATCAGCAGAATTGGTCAGTTCTACCAAAAAAGACATCCAACCCTCATCACTCATGGATTTTGTTTCTTCATATTTATCTCTCAGTAGCTCCATGGTCAGTATTCATGGTGGGGGTGTCATTCAAGGACAAATGAGTGAAAATTTTGAGTCATTGGAGTCACACTGCCAACAAACAAGGTGACATTCTGCCTCGTTCAGCTCTCATTATGCAAACCAATGTCATTTCTGGGGTCTATTTGTAGTGGTGTTACCTTTACATTCTTGCAGCCTACAAAGGCACAAATGGATTCCACCTTAAAGGGTAGAACCAATAAGTCATTGGGATATTGGCCTCCTCTCTTCTTTTGCTTCTTGGCTACTATGAAATTAGGAATATTCTGCAATACCCAGTCCCACAATGCAGTGTTGCCTTGCCACATGTGCTACAGTGATAAGGTAGCCATTGACTTAAGCCTCCATAATTGTGAGAAAAAAATAACCCTTTTCTTGTAAATTGATGGTAGGAATTTTGTTTCAATAAATGCAAAACTAAGCACAAAGAGCTTTGTTGACACTTCCAGAAAAAACAGAATTGGTATATATAAGATAATATAAGAGTTACAGTACTAATGTCATGAAATTAATGCTACTGAATCAGCAACAATTTTATTAAACATTGCAATTTTAAATAAAAACATATGCTATACATGGCTTGGCTAATGAAAATGTGACGAACAGAAGCTTACAGCAGCCTGTGCTTGATACCCCTAGTATCATACTCACTATTAGATAGTGCCTAGATATATACACACATACATACATATAAAAAGAATTTCAAGACTCGGAGTTCCTGCAGGCATGATCCTTGACCCCCAAATCCTGGCCTCTGCCAAAGAACGAGGTCTCAGCTGGAGAGCGCCAGTTTCCAGTGAGATCCCACTTTCCTGCAAAACCTTCTCAAGTTCCAGCTCAGCCCTTGTCCTCTTCTGCCAGCTATTGGCCAGAGGTGAGTCTGAGCCCAATCAGGGCTGCCTGTCCCCTACAACCTCTTTTCCCCCCCTCCCCGGCCTGAACTCCCTGGGTTGGCCCCTGATCCTGCTGCTCCTGTCTCAGGTCCCCATCAAGAGCACCCTTGGAGCTCTGATACACCCCCACCCATCCCCACTGCCAGCCTACCCCCCCTACCCTGTGCTCTACCCCACCCACAGTCCTGCCGCTCTGGTTGAGCACTGGGACAGAGGGTGGAGCCAACAGTCCACCCTACTTCGGAGACTTCTCAGAGCAACTCTGAACAAAGAAGACCTAACTATCCTCCAGGGACCACTCACCACCTGCTTGGTCTCTGACCCCGCCTCCAGTCCTCTGCTGTAGTCCCAGGCCCCTCCCAGAGATCTGCCTATCTCTGCGGGCCCACTCTGAGTTCCTGCAGGCAAGATCCTTGACCCCCAAATCCTGGCCTCTCCCAAAGAACGAGGTCTCAGCTGGAGAGCACCAGTTCCAGTGAGATCCCACAATCATGCAAAACCTTCTCAAGTCCCAGCTCAGCCCCTGCCCTCTTCCACCAGCTATTGGCCAGAGCTATTGGCCAGAGCTATTGGCCAGAGGACCACTGTGAGTACCTGCTTACATCTTCTGGATCCTCATCCTTGACCCCATCCCTGGATCTCTGTCTGCAGAGAAACCTCCTAGAGAGCTTGGACCACACAGAGCTACAGATATTGAATCTCAGACCCACATAAGCCCATCGGGAAGTACCATAGGGAGAGGGGGGATACACCACCAACACCTACTGGAAGAAGCTATGGGAAGAAGGCAATACAAGAGAACACCTAACAACAGAAAGATAAAACATGACACCACCAGAATCTAGGGAATCTACACCAACTAGAATGGAACACAACAACAAAGCAGAGGAAGCAGAAGGGTACGACTTAAAAATTACCATCATAAAAATGATAGAGGCCCTCAAAGAAGATGTGAGAAAATCCCTTAAAGAAATGGAGGAAAAAACAAACAAAAAAGTGGAAGAAATGAACAAATTCCTTAAGGAAAGTACAGAAAGCCAAGAAAAAACAATTAACCAGGTGAAGGAAACGGTTCAAGACTTGAAAACTGAAATTGAGAAAATAAAGGCAACACAAACGGAAGGAATGCTGGAAATTGAAAAGCTGGGCAAAAAATCGGCAACTACGGACACAAGCATAACAAATAGAATTCAATAGATGGAAGAGAGAATCTCAGGCGCAGAAGATAAACTAGAAGAAATAGATTCATCGACCAAAGATAATCATAAATCCAACAAATCCTTAACACAAGACATCCAGGAAATGTGGGACACCATGAAAAGGCCAAACCTAAGAATAATAGGCATAGACGAAGGTGAGGAAGCCCAGCTCAAAGGTGCCGAAAATATATTCAACAAAATCATCGAGGAAAACTTTCCAAATCTGAAGAAGGACATGCCCATGAAAGTACAAGAAGCATACCGAATCCCAAATAGGCTGGACCAAAGAAAAAAGACCCCTCGACATATAATAATCAAAACACCTAGCATACAGAATAAAGAAAGAATATTAAGAACAGCGAAGGAAAAAGGACAGGTAACATATAAAGGCAGACCTATCAAAATTACACCTGACTTCTCCATGGAAAACCTCAAGGCCAGAAGGTCCTGGATAGATGTTCTAAAAGTATTAAGAGAACACGGATGCCAGCCTAGGCTACTATATCCAGCAAAACTCTCAATCAATATAGATGGAGAGAACAAGATATTTAATGACAAAACCAGATTTTCCCAATATGTATCTACAAATCCAGCCCTACAGAAAGTATTAGAAGGAAAACTCCAACCCAAGGAAGGTAACTACGCCCACAAAAAAATGTAGGCAACAGATAATCCAACTACACCAGAAACCAAGGGTGAAGCAGAACAAATATATTCACAATACCACTGCCAACAACAAACCTAAATCAAACAAGCATCAACAATCAATGGTCCTTACTCACCCTCAATATTAATGGTCTTAACTCACCTATAAAAAGACACAGGCTAACAGAATGGATACGAAGACAGAATCCATCCTTCTGCTGCATACAAGAAACACATCTAAGCTTCAAAGATAGACATTACCTCAGGGTAAAGGGTTGGGAAAAGATTTTCCAATCAAATGGAAATAAGAAGCAAGCAGGCATAGCTATCCTAATATCTAACAAGTTAGACTTCAAACCAAAATTAGTCAAAAGAGATGAGGATGGTCATTTCATATTCATCTCAGGAGAAATCCATCAACACAAAGTCTCAATTCTGAACATCTATGCCCCTAATACAAAGTCACCCACATTCGTAAAAGAAACACTACTAAAACTCAAAGCTCATATAAAACCTCACACACTTATAGTGGGAGACTTCAATACACCACTCTCAACACTAGACAGGACCACAAATCAGAAACTCAACAAAGAAACCAAAGAATTAACAGAAGTTATGTCTCAACTGGGGTTAACAGACATCTATAGAACATTCCATCCAAAGACAAAAGAATATACCTTCTTCTCTGCTCCACATGGAACCTTCTCTAAAATCGACCACATACTAGGTGACATAACAAACCTCAACAGATACAAGAGAATAGGAATAGTACCCTGTATCTTATCGGACCACCATGCTTTAAAATTGGAATTCAACAACAACACAAATAGCAGAAAACCTGCAAACTCATGGAAACTGAACAATGTGCAATTGCACCACTCCTGGGTCAAAGAAGAAATAAAGAAAGAAATTAAAGACTTTCTAATATTCAACGAGAATGAGGATACAACATACCAGAAGTTATGGGACACCTTGAAAGCAGTGCTACGAGGGAAGTTCACTGCACTAAGTGCACATATGAAGAAAACAGAGGATAGTCACATAAGAGATTTAAGAGCCTAACTGAAAACCTTAGAACAGAGAGAAGCTAATTCACCCCGCAGGAGTAGACGCCAGGAAATAATCAACTTGAGGGCTGAAATCAACAAAATAGAAACCAGGAAAACAATACAAAAAAAATCAATGCAACAAAGAGTTGGTTTTTTTGAGAAAATCAACAAGATAGACAAACCTTTATCCAAATTAACGAAAAAGCAGAGACAGAACATGCAAATTAACAAAATCAGAAATGAAATGGGGAACATAACAACAGACAGAGAGGAAATCCAGACAATTTTTAGGTCATACTTTGAAAATCTGTATTCCACAAAAATTGAAAATTCAAAGGAAATGGACAAGTTTCTGGATAACTATCACTTACCAAAATTAAATCAAGAACAGACAAACAACTTAAATACATCTATAACCCGCAATGAAATAGAAGCAGTCATCAAAAGCCTTCCAACCAAAAAAAGTCCAGGGCCAGATGGATTCAGCGCAGAATTCTACCAGACATTCAAGGAAGAACTAATACCACTACTCCTCAAACTGTTCCACAAGATAGAAACAGAAGGTTCATTGCCAAACTCTTTTTATGAGGCCACAATAACTTTGGTACACAAACCTCACAAAGAAACAACTAAGAAAGAAAACTACAGACCAATATCGCTGATGAACATAGATGCAAAAATATTCAATAAAATACTGGCAAACTGAATTCAAGAATACATCAGAGAAATCATCCACCATGACCAAGTAGGCTTCATACCTGGAATGCAGGGATGGTTTAACATACAAAAATCTATCAACGTGATCCACCATATAAACAAACTGAAAAAGAAAAACCATATGATTATCTCCCTAGATGCGGAAAAAGCCTTCGACAAAATTCAACACACTTTCATGATAAAGGTATTGGAGAGGTCAGGGATAACAGGAACATACCTAAACATAATAAGAGAAATATACAGCAAACCAACTGCCAACATCAAACTGAATGGAGAGAAACTTAATCCAATTCCTCTAAAATCAGGAACAAGACAAGGCTGTCCTCTTTCTCCATATCTCTTCAATATCATACTAGAAGTTCTAGCTAATGCTATAAGAAAACAAAAGGAGATCAAGGGGATC
This sequence comes from Phodopus roborovskii, assembly GCF_943737965.1. NCBI lineage: Eukaryota > Metazoa > Chordata > Mammalia > Rodentia > Cricetidae > Phodopus > Phodopus roborovskii. The sequence goes on from NW_026126525.1 coordinate 14,179,074, forward strand.
CAAATTGGAAAGGAAGAAGTCAAACTGTCTCTATTTGAAGATGATATGATAGTTTACATAAACGACCCAATAAACTCTACCAGGAAACTCCTACAGCTGATAAACACCTTCAGCAAACTAGCAGGATACAAGATAAACTCAAAAAAAAATCAGTAGCCCTACTTTTTTCAGACGACAAAGAGGCAGAGAAAGAAATCAGAGAAACATCACCCTTTACAATAGCCACAAGCAACATAAAGTATCTTGGTGTAACGCGTACCAAACAAGTAAAAGACCTATATAAGAAGAACTTTGTGACTCTAAAGAAAGAAATTAAAGAAGATACCAGAAAATGGAAAGATCTCCCATGCTCTTGGTTAGGTAGGATTAACATAGTAAAAATGGCAATCTTACCAAAAGCAAACTACAGATTCAATGCAATCCCCATTAAAATCCCACCACAATTCTTCACCGACCTTGAAAGGATAATAATCAACTTTATATGGAAAAACAAAAGACCCAGGATAGCCAAAACAACCCTATACAATAAAAGAACTTCAGGAGGCATCACCATTCCTGACTTTAAGCTCTACTATACAGAGCTATAGTTCTGAAAACAGCCTGGTATTGGCATAGAAATAGACAGGTAGACCAATGGAATCGAATTGAAAATCCTGATATTAATCCACGCACCTATGAACACCTGATTTTCGACAAAACAGCTAAAATTATACAATGGGGAAAGGACAGCATCTTCAACAAATGGTGCTGGCACAATTGGATGAGGGTGTGTAGAAGACTGCAGATAGACCCATGTCTGTCGCCATGCACAAAACTCAAGTCCAAATGGATCAAAGACCTTAACATCAATCCAGCCACATTGAATCTCTTAGAAGAGAAAGTAGGAGGTACCCTTAAACAAATTGGTATAGGAGACCGCTTCTTGAACATAACTCCAGGGGCACAGACACTGAAAGAAACAATTAATAAATGGGACCTTTTCAAACTAAGAAGCTTCTGTAAGGCAAAGGACACAGTCGACAAGATCAAAAGGCAGCCCACAGACTGGGAAAAGATTTTCACCAACCCTATATCCGACAAAGGGTTGATCTCCAAAATACACAAAGAACTCAAGAAACTAGTAAACAAAACACCAAATAACCCTATTAAAAATGGGGTACAGAACTGAAGAAAGAATTCTCAATGGAGGAAATCAAAAAGGCTGAAAGACACTTAAGAAAATGCTCCACATCCTTAGCTATCAGGGAAATGCAAATCAAAACAACTTTGAGATACCATCTTACCCCTGCCAGAATGGCTAAAATTAGAAACACCAGTGATGACTTATGTTGGAGAGGATGTGGAGAAAGGGGAACACTCCTCCACTGCTTGTGGGAGTGCAAACTCATACAGCCATTTTGGAGATCAGTATGGCGGTTCCTCAGGAAAATGGGAATTAGTTTACCACTGGACCCGGCAATCCCCCTCTTAGGCATATACCCAAAGGATTCACATCCATACAACAAAGACATCTGTTCAACTCTGTTCATAGCAGCACTATTTGTAATAGCAAGAACCTGGAAGCAACCTAGATGCCCCTCAATTGAAGAATGGTTAATGAAGATGTGGCACATCTACACAATGGAATACTACTCTGCAGAAAAAAATAATGATATCTTGAAATTCGCAGGCAAGTGGATGGCACTTGAAGAAACCATCCTGAATGAGGTAACCCAGTCACAAAAAGAGGAAAACAGTATGTACTCACTCATATATGGATTTTAGACCTAGATCAAATGATCACCAGCTTATAATTCATATCACCAGATGAACTAGGATACAAGGTGTATTCTAAGAGATTCATATAAAGTCCCTCACAGAACTGGGAAGGGACAAGTCCCCCAGAGCTCAGGTGAAGTGGGGGAAGACAGCGAATGGAGAGAGAAGTAGGAGAAAATGAGGGGGAGGAAAGGAAAACCTGTGCGACCAGGAAGATTGAGCCTGGTTAGGAACAGAAGATAGGAGAGAGAGAGAGAGAGAGAGAGAGAGAGAGAGAGAGAGAGAGAGAGAGAGAGAGAGAACATAAAGAGGGAGCCAATATTGGTTTGAAGATAAAATTGAACACAAAGAAAGGTTGAGAGAACTACAAGACTGCTCCCAACTAACAAGTTGAGCTTCCGTGGAAAGGCTATCATAAATGCCCTTCCCGGAGAGTGAGATCAACAACTAACTTCTCCATGGAGTCCTCAACTAATGCCTGTTGAAAATAGGATCAAACACCCATACATAAACACTGAATCGAACTAGAACCCAGAAGCAGATGGAGAGGACAAGACCACGCGGCAGAAGCACATAGAGACAGCTTACCTGAACAAGGAGGAGCTAACGGCCACTAGACTGATAGCTGGGAAGCCAGCATGGGACTGACTCAGGGCCCCCTGAATATGGGTCTCAGCCAGAAGGACTGAGCAGTCTAAGAGACCTCAGACAGTGGAGCCAGGATGTATCCCTGGTGCACAAAAGGACTTTGCGAACATATCCCCCATGGAGGGATAACTGCCTTAATCTAGAGACAGGAGAGAAGCCCTAGTCCCTACTTCACAGGACCTATCAGATCTACATGAGCCCAACTGGATGGCATTCCCCTACACATGGAATTGGGGTGGGGGGATGGGAGGGGAGGGTGTTTAGAGTGCATGTGAGAGGGCAGAGAGGGTAAAAGGGAGGGAAGGAGGGAGGGAGGGTTGGGGGAAGGGAGGGAGAGGGAACTGGGATCGACATGTAAAACAATAAATTAAATTAAAAAAATGCTTTGACTACAAAATTTAAGTTGAAGGACATGTTACTGGGGAAAAGGATTTCTATTTTTATTTCCACAGAAAATGAAAAGATGTGGATTCCTTCCAGAGTAATGTGGTTTGATCATGCCTGACCGCCTGAAACAGAGTACAAGCTAATCCTACATTCAAAACAGCTGGACAAAACAGCCCTACAGAGTACAGCCAGGATATCTGAATCTTCTTCGAATCCCCCCCAAGACAGCGCCCCTTACCAGCAGGAAGTAGCTTGGAAAGAACGACGCCCAAATTCCCAAATATTGTGTATAAATGTTTGTTTTCTTTTAATTGGACTTTGTTATATTAAATTAAATAAAATAAAAAAATAAATATAAAAAAAAAGAATTTCAATGTTAGTGTTGACCTATAATGGAGCAATAATATCCCTCCTAGACACCACAGGATAACAAATAAGCCATGTGTCAGAAATGGATTACCCATTTGGGTGTTATTGACAAGTGAAACCCCAAAGGCCTCAAAATTTACAGGCTATTGCCAATGATCCTGGTTCTCCTCCAGAACTTGATGCTAAGAACCTTTTGCTGAAGACACCACACACTTCAGTGATATAAATAACAGAGAAATCAAGCTGGTATACCTTGAAACTTCATCCTGCTAGCTAGCTTTCATAGTTCTGGAAGGGGCTTTATATAGGGGCTATGCACATTACAGGAGGAAAAAAGCAATCAGTCTTACCCAGCTGTGAACCCTGTAAGCTGTTATCAGGAACACCTAGCCAGACATGCCCACTAATGCAAAAGTGACTCAGATGCCCTGGGAGTAACCAACTACTTCCTTTGATTTAGAGCCAGCTCCAAAAGTAGAAACCCAAAACTGACATCATATTAGAGAATAAGAAACTATGGTTGAACAGATCATAGACTCTAAAGGTGAACCACTACAATTACCTGTTAAATGGACAGCCCTAATTTGCTTTCTCTTAATGTGATATACTATGACCAAAAGCATGTTAGGTGGGAAAAGTTTTATTTGGTTTATATGTCCCAAACACAGATCGTCATTAAAAGAAGTCAGGGAGGAACCCAGAGGCAGGAAGTAGAGTGCAAAGAACAATGCTATGGACCTGCTTATTCTCAAATACCTTACTCAGCCTGCTTTCTTGTAATAACCAGTGCCACCTCCTCAGTTGGATGGGCTGTCCCCACAGCATTAAGAAAACACCCAATAGACTTGCCTACGGGCCACTCTGCTGGAGGCATTTTCTATACTGAGATTCTTTGCTTCCAGATGACCCTGACAAAATACTAATCAGCACACAAAGTATTAAATGAATTCCAAATAATTTAATCTTACACCATACATCAGTGCATTTGCCAATCCTTATTAGAAAAGCTTCTTGCCACACTTATAGCAGGAGATATCAATACCCCACTCTGAACACTAGACAGGACCACTAGACAGAAGCTTAACAAAGAGACAAAGGAACTAACAGAAGTTATGACCCAATTGGGTTTGACAGACATTTAGAGAACATTCCATCCAAATACAAAAGAATATACCTTCTTCTCAGTGCCACATGGAACCTTCTCTAAATCGACCACATGATCAGCAATATAATAAACCTCAATAGGTACAAAAACTTGGAATAACCCCCCGTATCTTATCAGGCCACCATGCTTTAAAGTTAGAATTCAACAACAATACAAATCGCAGAAAACCTACAAACTCATGGAAATTGAACAGTGCGCAATCATACCATTCCTGGATGAAGAAGAAATAAAGAAATTAAAGACTTCCTAGAATTCAATGAGAATGAAGACACAACATACCAAAATCTATGGGACACTTTGAAAGCAGTGCTAAGAGGAAAATTCATAACCCTAAGTGCCCACATGAAGAAAATGGAGAATAGTCACACTAGAGAATTAATAGCACAATCGAAAGCTCTAGAACAAAAACAAGCAAACTCACCCTGGAGGAGTAGCCACCAGGAAATAATAAATTTGAGGGCTGAAATCAGTAAGGTAGAAACTACGCAAATAGTACAAAGAATCAATGCAACAAAGAGTTGGTTCTTCAAGAAAATTAACAATATAGACAAACCTTTATCCAAACTAACTAAAACATACAAATTAACAAAATCAGAAATGAAAAGGGAGACATAACAACAGCCAGAGGAAATACAGACAATTTTCAGGTCATACTTTGAAAACCTGTACTCTTCAAAATTCAAAAATTTAATGATATGGACAATTTTCTGGATACATATCACTTAGCAAAATTAAATCAAGAATAGATAAGCAATTTAAATAGACCTATAACCACTAATGAAATTGAAACAGTCATCAAAAGTCTCCCAACCAAAAAAAGCCCAGGGCCACATGGTTTCAGTGCAGAATTCTAACAGAAATTGAAACAACAGCTAATAGCAATACTCCTCAAATTGTTCCATACAAAAGAAGCAGAGGATGTTTCCAAACTCTTTTTACAAGGCTACAATCACCTTAGTACCCAAGCACACAAAGACAATTAACAAAGAGAGCTACAGACCAATATCCCTCATGAACATTGATGCAAAAATACTCAATAAATTACTGGCCAATCGAATCCAAGAATACATCAGAGAAATCATCCACCATGGCCAAGTAGGCTTCATCCCAGGGATGCAGGGGTTGTTTAACATACAAAATTCCATATAAAAAAACTAAAAAAGAAAACCCACATGATCATCTCATTAGATGCTGAAAAAGCCTCTGGCAAAATTCAACACCCTTTCATGATAAAGGTCTTGGAGATATCAGGGATAACAGGAACACACCTAAACATAATAAAAGCAATATAGAGTAAACCAACAGCCAACATCAAACTGAATGGAGAGAAGCTTAAGGTGATTCCTCTAAAATCAGGAACAAGGCTGACCTCTCTTTCCAGAACTCTTCAATATTTTACTTAAAGTACTAGTTAGAGCAATAAGACATCAAAAGAAGATCAAGGATAATTGGAAAGGAAGAAGTCAAACTGTCTCTATTTGCAGATGATATGATAGTTTACATAATTGATCCGAAAAACTACCAAGGAAATTCCTACAGGTGATGAACTGATGGGAGATGTCATTCTGTATATGTTTCTCATACTGGCTAATGAATAAAGCACTGTTGGCCAATAGGAAAAGAAGATAGGAGGGACTAGGAGACAAGGAGGAAAGAGGAAGTAGTAAGGAGGAGTCAAGATGGAGCGTCTGGAGAGAACAGTATGGCAGCCGGCTCCCGGTAAGAAGACATAGATTAACACAAATGGGTTAATACTTAAGACAGAGCTAGCCAATAAGAAACTAGTACCTGGCCAACAGCATTATATCTAATACAGAGTCTTAGTGTATTAATTGGGGCTGGCGCAGCGGCGGCAGCTGGACCAGACCAGCGGCGGGCGGAAAAACCTTACTCCTTACATATGGTGGGCACATATGTGGCTAGTAAGAACTTCCACTTAAAATTTAACAAAAGCTTAAAAAAAAAAAAAAAAAAAAAAAAAAAAAAAGGGTTTTAGAAACAAAAGAATAGAAACAAGCAAGGTTTTTTGATAGCAGCATTTTTCTTGGTTGGGTTCTGTTTTGCTAAAGACAGAGGTTTGCACTCCGCTCCTTTAAGGGAAGGTTCCTGACTCAGCTTAAGTGGCAAAAAACCTCATGGCTTTTAAAAAAGCACTGCTAACAATTTATTGGTGTGTATCAGAGCTGGCAATGGCAGTGACCACATCTCCAAGTCAGCAACCTGCTGCTTGCTGCCTGTAGACCAAGGCAGTGACCACAGCTCTCATGCTGGCGGTAAAATAGCCGCTGCCATCTTTGATAAACCGCGGCAGAAGCTATGACTTTCATTTTAGTAATGTTGTTGTTTACCAGATAAAAGATTCATGGCCAAAAATAGATAAAGATTTACAGTAAAGACAGATTAACATTAAGAAAAAGTGCTAAAGGTTTAAAGTGTGGTCTAAAACATATGTAGGCTTGGGAGAGAAAAGAAATAAAATGGTTTAAAAAGACAAAAAGGAACTGGGTGTATTGGCACACGCCTTTAATCCCAGCACTCAGGAGACAGAAGCAAGCAGATCGCTGTGATTTCCAAGTAAACCTGGAATGCAGAGTGAATTCCAGGACAGATAAGAGTTACACAGAGAAACCCTGTCTCAACAAATGAAAAAATAAAAAGTAAAAGAAACAGTAGTAATAAAGCCACATAAAGATGAAAAGCTCAGAGAGAATCTGGATATTGTACAGTGTTATATTGTCTTTGTATCTTTTGACTGCTGAGGAAATAACTGTTAAAACAAATGATTCTGGATCAATCCAATTTATATATTTTAAAAATGCTTTGACTCCAAAATTTAAGTCTAAGGACAAGTTACTAGAGAAAAGGATTTCTATTTTTATTTCCACAGAAAATAAAAAGGTATAGATTCCTTCCAGACTAATGTGGTTTGAGAAAGCCAGACCCCCTGAAACAGCATTCCTGGTGATCCAACATTCAAAACAGCTTGAACAAGCCAGACTTGCAGACTACAGCCAGGATTTCTGCATTTTCTTAGGATCCCCATGACAGCGCACCCTATCAGCAGGAAGTAGTTTGGAAAGAGCGACGCCCAAATTCCCAAAAATTGTTTATAAATGTTTGTTTTCATTTAAATGGGCTTGGTTATAAATGGTTAATGACAACAACCAATCTCCTTTTAAAGGTAAAAAGGGGATTATGTTATAGATATGAATACTTTGTTTTGAGACGGATTTTTATTTATTGATACAAATTTAAGGTCAATTTTGTGATATGTATATTTCTCCTCTTGTTTAAGTACTGTGTTTATATAAATCATTTAGAAATGTAATGTATAATTCAATACAGATTATAGATAGTACCTATGATAGTCAGATATTATAATTAAGTTAGTTAAGATATATATACATGTATTTGAGATAAATAGGCATTCTTCAAACCTTTCAAAGATCTACAGAATATGGCATTTAAAATGGTTTAGGGTTTTTCTTGACAGTGAGACATAAATGCTCCTGGCAACACCACCTCCATCTAAAAGGAAGATGGACCTTGAAGAAAGGAGTTATGAAGTTTGCTCCCAATACAGCAAGACTAGCCATTTGGACAAGATACTGCTCTTGTCTGGACTATTTGACTTTATGCTATATAAACTGGACATGTAGGACCCACAGAAAAGTGACTACTGATTCAAAATGGACATTACTACAGAATTCCTGCTTCATGATAGAGTCTGCCAGACAGTCTGCAGGACACAGAAAAGTGACTGACAAACTGCCAACTCAAGAAGACAGTTTAAAGTTTCTTGCTTTGCTGAAGAGTCTGCCAGACACACTATGGCCTATGGGCTGGAGATGGAAGATTACAGAAGAACGTCATGTGACTGACAGGCAAGATGTCTCTGTCATTTCTAGAGTTTATATATTATCCTTCTGGGTCTTTGAAGGAGTTAAATACAGATAGTTATGATTATAATTTTCCTTAGGATTAAAGATAAGTTACATATAGGACTTTAGACTCACACAAATAGGAAATATTTTCTTCAAATCTTGCTAAATGTTAATGGACTAAATATTGTTAACTGTGATTCTTATTTGATAACTGTTGTGTGATATATTTTGCTATGCTAAAGTTAAAACCCTTCTTTTTATTTAGACAGAAAAGACGAGATGATGAGAGATGTCATTCTGTATATGTTTCTCATACTGGTTAATGAATAAAGCACTGTTGGCCAATAGGAAAGGAAGATAGGAGGGACTAGGAGACAAGGAGGAAAGAGGAAGTAGTAAGGAGAAGTCAAGATGGAGAGTCTGGAGAAATCAGAATGCTGGCCGGCTCCCCGGTAAGAGAAGACCACTTGAAAATACATGGATCAGCAGAAATGGGTTAATACTTAAGACAGAGCTAGCCGATAAAAAACAAGTAACTGGCCAACAGCATAACATCAAATATAGAGTCTCTGTGCTTTATTTTGAGCTGGCGCGGCGGGCGGGACAAGACCAGTGGTGGGCTGAAAAACATTACTCCTTACAATGAACACTTTCAGCAAAGTGGCAGGATACACAATTAACTCAAAAAAAAAAAAAAAAAAATCAGTAGCCCTATTATATACAGTATATACAGACAACAAAGGGGCTGAGAAAGAAATCAGAGAAACATCACCCTTTACAATAGCCACAAACAACATAAAATTCCTTGGGGGTAATGCTTACCAAACAAGTGAAAGACATATAACAAGAACTTGGAGTCTTTAAGGAAGAAAATAAGATACTAGAAAATGGAAAGATCTCCCATGTTCTTGAATAGGTAGGATCAACATAGTAAAATTAGCAATCTTGCCAAAAGCAAGATACAGATTCAATGCAATATCCATCAAAATCCAAGCATAATTGTTCACATACCTTGAAAGGACAATATTCAACTTTATGTGCAAAAATAAAAGACCCAGGGTAGCCAAACAACCCTGTACAATAAAGGAACTTCCAGGGGCATCACCATCCCTGACTCCAAACTCTATTATAGTGCTATAGTCCTAAAAACAGCTTGGTACTGATACAAAAATGGACAGGGACAACTGGATGATGGTGTGTAGAAGACTGCAGATATATCCATATCTATTGTCATCCACAAAACTTAAGTCCAAATGGATCAAAGACCTCAACATAAATCCAGCCCCACTGAAGCTCTTAGAGAAAGTGGAAGGTACCCTTGAATGAATTGGTACAGGAGACCAGTTCCTGAATATAACACCAGTAGCACAGACACTGAGATTGACAATTAATAAATGGGATTTCCTCAAAGTGAGAAGCTTCTGTAAGGAAAAGGACACAGTCAACAAGACAAAATGGCATCCCACAGAATGGGAATAGATATTCACCAACCCACATCTGACAAAGGGTTGATTTCTAAAATATACAATGAACTCAAGAAGCTAGTTACCAAAATACCAAATAATCCAATTAAAAAGTGGTGTACAGAACTAAATAGAGAATTATCAATAGAGGAATCTAAAATGGCTGAAAAGACTTCAGAAAGCACTCAACATCCTTAGCCATCAGGGAAATGCAAATCAAAAAACAACTCTGAGATACTATCTTACTCCTGTCAGAATCAAAAACAACAAAGACAGTTTATGCTGGAGAGGATGTGGAGAAAGGGCACACTACTCCACTGCTGGTGCGAGTGAAAACTTGTGCAGCCACTTTAGAAATGAGTATAGTGGTTCCTCAGGAAAATGGTAATTGGTCTACCTCAAGATCCAGTAATTCTACTCTTAGACATATACCCAAAATATGCACATTCATACAATAAGGACACCTGTTCAGCTATGTCCATAGCAACATTATTTGTAATAGCCAGAACCTGGAAGCAACCTAGAAGACCCTCAACTGAAGAATGGATGGAGAAAATGTGGTACATTTATTTATACAATGGAGTGCTACTCAGTGGGGGGGAAAAATAGAATCCTGAAATTCACAGGGAAATGGGTGAACTAGAAGATACCATCCTGAGTGAGGTAACACAGTCACAAAAAAGACAAACTGGGTATGTACTCACTCACATGTGGATTTTAGATATAGAGAAAAGGATTACCAGCCTACAATTCACACTGCCAGAAAAGTTAGGAAACAAGGAGGACCCTAAGAGAGACATACATGGTCCCCTGGAGAAGGGCAAAGGGACAAGATCTCCTGAGCAAATAGGGAGTATGGAGGAAGAGGAGAAGGAGTTAGGAGAAAGAGAAGGAAGAGGAGAAGGGGAGAGGTTTACATGAGGGAGCAGGAAGATTGAGACAGGGAAAGAATAGAGGAGAACAAGAAAAGAGATACCATAATAGAGAGGGTCATTATAGATTTAAGGAGAAATCTAGCACTAGGAAAATGTCCAGAGATCTTCAATGATGGCCCCAACTAACAATCCAAGCAACAGTGGAGAGGCTACCTTAAATGCCCTTCCACAATAATGTGATTGATGACCACCTGAGCCGTTATCCAGTAGCTGATGGAAGCAGAAGCAGACACCCACAGCTAAGCACTGAGCCGAAGTCCTGGAATCCAGTTACAAAGAGGGAGAAGCGATGAGCAAAAGGGGTCAAGACCAGGCTGGAGAAACCCACATAATTAGGTGACCTGAACAAGGGGGAGCTCATGGACCCCAGTCTGACAGCTAGAAACCAGCATAGGACTGACCCAGACCCTCTGAATGTGGGTGTTAGTTAGGAGGACTGGGCAGTCCTCCTAGTGGCCTCTAGTAATGGATCAATATTTTCCCTAGTATACGAATGGACTTAGGGAGCCCATTCCACATAGAGGGATACTTTCTCAGCCTAGACAAATGGGGGAGGGCCTAGACCCTACCCTAAATAATATGAAAGACTTTGAAGACCTCACCCTTCCTGAGGAGTGGAAAAGAGATGGGCTGGGGTTTGTGGGGGGGGGTATAGGGGAGGATGGGAGGGTGAGGGAACTGGGATTGACATGTAAAACAAGCTTGTTTCAGAATTTTTTTTTTTTAAAAAAAAGAAAAACGATGAAAAGAATAGCTTTTTGCAGTAACCACAGAGACCTACAGCTAGTTAAGGTACAGTACAGAATGCTGGTCCCAGCCCTTTTCTCCTACCAGTGTTGTAATTTCTAATGAAAGAAAGGAAGATATGTTTAGAGGAAAACTTCCATTTGGTAGCCCAACTGGTTTTATGTTTTGTAATTGTCTTAGTTTAACACACAAATAATTTTCGAAAAATAGACCTGTCTTAGATAGGTTTTTGTTGCTGTGAAGAGACACCATGATGACTGCAACTCTTACAAAGTAAAACATTTAGTTGGGGTGACTAACAGTTTCTGAGGTTTACTCCGTTAGCATCATGGAAGGGAGCATGGCTGAGTGCAGGCAGATGTGGTGCTGGAGTAGCTGAGAGTCTACTCCAGCTTGTAGGCAACAGGAATCCTCTGACTCTCATATTGAGTGAAGCTTGAGAGAAAGACCTCAAAGCCTGTCCCACTCTGACATACTTCTTCCATGAAGACAACACCTACTCCAACAAAATCATACCTTCTAATAGTGCCACTCTCTTTGAAGTTCTTTTTTTTTTTTTTTTTTTTTTGTTCCAAATCAGGACAGTCTCCATGCCCTTTGTGTGCTTTTATTTTCTTTTGATATTTTTAAATGTTGCTTTTCTGTTTGTTTTGATTTTTTATTTGTTTGTTTGATTTTTGAAATCAAGGGAGCTTGAAGTTGGGTGGGTAGGAAGATGAGAAGGATCTGGAGGGAGTTAAGAGAGGGGAAAGACCAGAACTTGGGAAGCAGGGGCAGATGGATTTCTGTGAGTTCAAGGCCTTCCTGGTCTGCAGAGTGAGTTCCAGGACAGCCAACCAAAGCTACATAGAGAAACCCTGTGTCAAAAAAAAAAAAAAAAAAAAAAAAAAAGAATGAAGAAAAAGAGTAGAAGAGAGGGAAAGAACATAAGAACATGAACAAAATACATGGTATGAAAAATAAACAAGAAAAATAAACTCAATTAAAAATTAATGAAGACAGAAATAAACAGTTCTCAGAAGAAATTTTAAAAGTGGAGAACATTTTATCTCTGTATCTTATTTTGTTATACAATAAACTATAAGTCATAATCAACAGACTTAAAATTATGAAAGCATAGTGGTTTTAATTATAATTTTGTTTATATATGATGAAATTTACAAATAAGGGATTTGGAAACTGTAATTAAAAGAAAATATTAAGGCCCTTGCCAGAAATCTGCCTATCCCCACAGGACCACCCTCAGTCACTGCCTGCCAGATCTTTGACTCCCATCGCTGGGCCTCTTCTGGAGGCCTCTGCTGGAGACCCTCATCTCCAGGCCTTGGCCAGAGACCCACCTAACCACGTGGGACCACCCAGATCCCCCGCCTGCCTGAACTTCGACCCCCATTGCTGGGCCCCTGCCTGAGGAGAGACCTCCTAGAGAGCTTGAACCACACAGAGCTACAGACCTAACTCCTGACCCACCAAAGACCACCGGGGAATAGCGTAGAGAGAGGGAGAGATCCCACCTGCACCCACTGGAAGAAGCAATGGGAAGACAGCAATACAAAGAAAACACCTAACAACAGAAAGGCAAGCATGACACCACCAGAATCTAAAAGATTCTACACAAACTAGACCTGAACACCCCAAAGCAGATGAAGCAGAAGAGAATAACTTAAAATATATGTTCATAAAAATGGATAGAGGCCCTCAAAGATGATGTGAGAGAAAATCCCTTAAAGAAATGGAAGAAAAAATAAACAAATAATTGGAAGAAATAGAGGAAAAGACCAAGCCAAAAAATGACCAAATCTCTTAAAGAAAGTAAGGAAAGCCAAGAAAAACTTGGCAAACAATTGGGAACTACACACAAAAGTATAACCAATAAAATACAAAAGATGGAAGAGAAATTTTCTGGCACTGAAGATAAATTAGAGGAAATTAGAGGAAATAGATTCATCAACCAAAGAAAATATTAAATCCAACAAATCCTTAACACAAAACATCCCAGAAATGTGGGACAGTGTGAAAAGGCCAAAGCTAAGAATAATAGGCGTAGAAGAAGGCAGAGGCCCAGCTCAAAGATGCAGAAAACATATTCAATAAAATCATTGAAGAAAACTTTCCCAATCTGAAGAACATGCCCATGAAAGTACAAGAAGCATACCGAACATCAAATAGACTGGACCCAAGAAAAAAAGACCCCCCCCAGCCACATAATAATTAAAACACTTAACATCAGAAGAAAGAAAGAATATTAAGAGCAGAGAAGAAAAAATGTCAGATAAATATAAAGGCAGAGCTATCAAAATTACAGCTGGCCTCTCCATGGAAACTCTCAAGGATAGAAGGTCCTGGATAGATGTTCTATAAGTACTAAGAGTCCACAGATGCCAGTCCAGGCTACTATACCCAGCAAAACTCTCAATTACTATAGATGGAAAACTAGATTTTTAATGACAAAGCCATATTTTCACAATACATATCAACAAATCCAGCCCTACAGAAAGTTCTAGTAGGAAAACTCCAAGACAGGGAAGCTAACTATGCTCGCAAAGACATAGGTAATAGATAATCCCACTTCACCACAACCCAAAGAATAAAGCAGGGCAAATATATTCACAATACCACCGTCAACAACAAATCTAAAACAAGCATTAACAATCAATGGTCTTTACTTTCCCTCAACATTAATGGTCTTAACTCACCTATAAAAAGACACAGGCTAACAGAATGGATACGAAAACAGAATCCATCCTTCTGCTACATACAAGAAACACATCTAAGCTTCAAAGACAGATATTACCTCAGGGTAAAGGGTTGGGAAAAGATATTCCAATCAAATGGAACCAAGAAGCAAGCAGGTATGGCTATCCTAATATCTAACAAGTTAGACTTCAAACAAAAAAATCAAAAAGAGATGAAGCTAGTCATTTCACATTCATCACAGGAGAAATCCATCAGCATGAAGTCTCAATTCTGAATATCTATGCCCCAAATACAAAGGCACCCACAGTCGTAAAAGAAATGCTACTAAAACTCAAAGCTCACATAAAACCTTAACACACAGTGGGAGACTTCAACACCCCACTCTCACTGCTAGGCAGGACCACTAGACAGAAACTTAACAAAGAAACAAAAGTTATGTCCAAATTGGGATTGACAGACATCTATAGAACATTCCAACCAAATAAAAAGAATATACCTTCTCAGCTTCACATGGAACCTTCTCTAGAATATTAGGTGACATAACAAACACTCTACAGACACCAATAAATAAATAAATAAATAAATAAATAAATAAATAAAATAGTCCCCTATATTTTGTCAGACCACCATGCTTTAAAGCTGGAATTCAACAACACAAATTGCAGAAATCCTACAAACTCATGGAAACTGAACACTGCGCAATTGCACCATACCTGGGTCAAAGAAAAAAAAAAAGAAATTAAGGACTTCCAAGAATGAGGACACAACATACCTAAACTTATGGAACACCTTGAAAGCAGTGCTACGTGGGAAGTTCATTGCACTAAGTGCCCATATGAAGAAAACAGAGGATAGTCACATTAGAGAATTAATAGCAAAACTGACTGCCTTTGGACAAAAAGAAGCAAACTCACTCAGGAGGAGTAGACACCAGGAAATAATCAATTTGAGAGTTGATATCAATAAAGTAGAAACCAGGAAAATAGAAAAAAAATGCGACTAAGAGTTTGTCTTTAGTGAAAAATCAACAAGATAGAAAAACTAATATATCCAAACTAATGAAAAAGCAGAGAGAGAACATGCAAATTAACAAAATCAGAAATGGAACAGGGGATATAACAACGGACACTGAGGAAATCCAGACAATTTTCAGTTCATACTTTGAAAACCTATACTCCAATTCAAAGGAAATGGACAAATTTCTGGATAGATATCACTTCCCAAAATTAAATCAAGAACAGATAAGACCTATAATCCCTAATGAAATAGAACCAGTCATCAAAAGACTCCAAACCAAAAAAAGCCCAGGGCCAGATGGCTTCAGTGCAGAATTCTACCAGAAATTCAAAGAAGAGCTAATATCAATATTCTTCATATTGTTCCACACGACAGAAGCAGAAGGTTCATTACCAAACTCTTTTTATGAGGACACAATTACCTTGGTACCCAAGCCACACAAAGACACAACTGAGAAAGAAAACTACAGACCAATATCCCTCATGAACATTGATGCAAAAATACTCAATAAAATACTGGCAAATCGAATGCAAGAACATATCAAAGAAATCATCCACAGTGACCAAGTAGGCTTTATTCCTGGGTTGATCCACCATATCAACAAACTAAAAAACACATGACCATTTCACTTGAATCTGAAAAAGCCTTTAACAAAATCCAACCCCCTTTCATGATAAAAGTCTTGGAGAGATCAGGGATAACAGGAACATACCTAAACACAATAAAAGCAATATACAATAAACCAACAGCCAATATCAAACTGAATGGAGAGAAGCTTAAGCCACTTCCTCTAAAATCAGGTACAAGACAAGGTTGCCCTCTTTCTCCATCTCTCTTCATTACTGTATTTGAAGTTATAGCTAAGCAATAAGACAACAAAAGGAGATCAAGGGGATCCAAATTGGAAAGGAAGAAGTCAAACTGTCTCTATTTGCAGATGATATGATAGTTTACATAAGCAACCCAAAAAGCTACCAGGGAACTCCTACAGCTGATAAGCACCTTCAGCAAACTAGCAGGATACATGATAAACTCAAAAAAAACAAAACAAAACAAAAAACAAACAAACAAAACAAAAAAACAGTAGCCCTACTATATACAGACAACAAAGGGGAAGAGAAAGAAATCAGAGAAACATCACCCTTTATAATAGCCATAAAGATACATAAAGTATTTTGGGGTAATGCTTACCAAACAAATGAAAGACCTATATAGCAAGAACTTTGTGTCTTTAAAGAAAGAAATTAAAGATGATCCCAGAAAATGGAATCTACCATGCTCTTAGATAGGTAGGATAAACATAGTAAAAATGGCAATCTTACCAAAAGCAATCTACCCACTCAATGCAATATCCATCAAAATCCCAGAACAATTCTTCACTGACCTTGAAAACGATAATAATCAACTTTAAGTGGAAAAGCAAAAGACCCAGGATAGCCAAAACAACCCTGGACAATAAAGGAACTTCAGAAGGCATCACCATCCCCCACTTTAAGCTCTACTACAGTGCTATAGTACTGAAACAGCCTGGTATTGGCACGAAAATAGATAGGTAGACCAATGGAATCAGATCAAAAATCCTGATATTAACCCACACACTTACCAACACCTAATTTTTGACAACTGAAAAGTATACAGTGGGAGGAGGACAGCATCTTCAACAAATGGTGCTGGCATAACTGGATGATGGTGTGTAGAAGACTGCAGATAGATTCTTGTCTATCACAATGCACATAACTCAAGTCCAAATGGATCAAAGATCTCAGCATAAATCCAGCCATATTGAGAGAAAGTGGGAGGTATCCGTGAACAAATTGGTACAGGAGACCACTTCCTGAACATAATTCCAGTAGCACAGACACTGAGATCGACATTAATAAATGGGACCTCCTCAAACTGAGAAGCTTTTGTAAGGCAAAGGGCAGCCCACAGACTGGGAAAAGGTCTTCACCAATCCTACATCTGATAGATGGCTGATCTCCAAAATATACAAAGAACTAAAACTAGTCAACAAAACACCAAATAACCCTATTTAAAAATGGGGTACAGAACTTAAGAGAGAATTCTCAATAGAGGAAATCAAAAAGGCTGAAAGACGCTTAAGAACATGCTCAACATTCTTAGCTATCAGGGAAATGCAAATCCATACAACTGTGAGATACCATCTTACTCCTGCCAAAATGGCTAAAATCAGAAATACCAATGACAACTTGGAGAGTTGGAGAGGATGTGGAGAAAGGGGAACATTCCTCCACTGCTGGTAGGAGTGCAAACTCGTACAGCCATTTTGGAGGTCAGTATGGTGGTTCCTCAGGAAAATGAAAATCAGTGTACCACAGGACCTGGCAATCCCCCTCTTAGGCATATACCCAAATGATCCACATCCATGCCAACAAAGACATGTGTTCAACTATGTTCATAGCAGCATTATTTGTAATAGCAAGAACCTGGAAGCAACCTAGATGCCCCTCAAATGAAGAATAGATAAAGAAGATGTGGAATATTTATACAATGAAATACTACTCTGTGGGGGGGGGCGAGAAAAACAATGGAATCTTGAAATTTGCAGGCAAATGGATGGATCTTGGTGAAACCATCCTGAATGAGGTAACCCAGTCACAAAAAGAGGAACACTGTATTTACTTGCTCATAAATGGATTTTAGACCTAGAGGAAAGGATTACCAGCCTATAATTCATACCGCAAGAGAAACTAGGATACAAGGAGGATTTTTAAGAGATTCATACAAGTTCCCTTACAGAAATGGAAAGTGACACGATCTCCTGAGCATATTGGGAATGGGAGGGTGACAGTGAGTCAAAGGAAGCTAGGAAAAAGAAGGGGAAGAGAGGAAAGCTCGTGGGAGTAGGAAGATTGAGTCAGGGGAGTAATAGGAGAGAGAGAGAGAGAGAGAGAGAGAGAGAGAGAGAGAGAGAGAGAGAGAGAGAGAGAGAGACCATGAAAGAGGGAGCCAATATAGATTTTAAGAGAAAACTGACTCTAAAGAAATGTCCATATACCTACAAGACTGACCCAAACTAACAATTTGAGCAACAGTGGAAAGGCTACCATAAATTCCCTTCCCTGATAATGAGATTGATGACTCCACCATCACAGAGCCCTCTCATCCAGTAGCTGATGGAAACAGAAGCAGACACCCACAACTAAACACTGAGCCAAACTGGAATGCAGATATAGTGAGGGAAGACAAGACCAGGCTGCAGAAACCCACAGAGACAGCTGACCTGAACAAGGAGGAGATAATGGGCCCCCAGACTGATAGCTGCGAATCCAACATTGAACCTACTCATACCCCTGAACATGGGTCTCAGTTAAAGGCCTGGGCAGTCTAAGGGACCTCTGACAGTGGAACCAGGATGTATCTCTGGTACACAAAAGACTTTGGGAGCACATTCCCTGTGGAGGGATGCTCCCCTAACCTAGAGGCAGGAGGGAGGACCTAGTCCCTACTCCAAATAACTTGACAGATTTAGATGACCCCTCCTGGGAGGCATCATCCTACATGTGGAGTGTGGGGGGGGATGTGGAGGGGAGGGTGGTGAGGATGATGGGAGGAAGAGAAGGAGTGAGGGAGGGGGAAGTGGGATCAATATATTAAAATAAGAAAAATAAATAAATAAATAAAAATATTAAAATAAATTGGAAATTAGTACAAAAATTTTAGGAACTTTCAAATTTAAAGAGAAATTCAGACTAGTCTAGATTATCCAAATTAAATCCAAATCTGTTCACTCTTAATCCTGCATTCTCATCTACCCTTCCCCAGCCTAGTTTTTGACCAATCAGAGCAAAATTTTTCATCAAAAGGTACAGATGGGTATGTGCTCTTTAAAATGAAACCCATCAGAATAAGAGACAGATATTGTTGCTGTTGAGTCCTAACAGGAAAAGAGAGAACTCTAATCTTTGGAGTTAGCAAACTTTTCTTACATCTCAAAGAGTTGGAAATGAGAGATAGTTAGCTAACTGTGGTGCCTATTCGTATACCAATGTGTCTGCTGGCCTCCAGGCTCACTCAGTACCTGTGACTCTTCTTGGCTCTTCTCACCCTGTCCCCTATAATAAACTTCTCCAAGCCATGGGCTTCCCTTCCCTCAGCCTCTGATTCCCATATAACTCAGCCATTTTGGCCATGTGCCCTCTTGGTCTTTTGTCTTCTCTTCCTCTCTCTTGGTCTGTTCTCTCTCTCCTCTCATAGCCTGGTTCCATCTACTAGCCTTGCTTAACCCTTTACACTTTCTTTCCTTGTTTCTGGACTCTTCCTGATGCCTCTAGTTGTCCTTTCTCATATCTACAATAAAATACCCCTTCTCAACCTTATCATGGAAAAATCAAGCCTTCATGAAAACATAAGGAAAAAGAATCTCTATGACCCATCTTTCTAAAGGGAATCATACATTATAAGAGATAACTATTAATAAAGATTTAGAATGGGTCACCAAGTCTTTTTGTTGTGGGTTTCTGGAAAAACTAGAGAAATGGGAACTAAAACTAAGTGATGTCACCAATTGGGAAAAGGATATTTTATGAAGGACTCTGCTCAGTCTGAAGGGAAAGAATTCAATCAGGTAATTCTATGTCCTGAGCTAAAATCTTCCCATGCGACATGTGTTAACTTCAGTTTAACTATGTAGACAGATATCTAAATAAAAGCACTCCTCTAACTTCTCCAACTCCCACTTTTAATCATACTTACTCTCACACACACATACACACACACTTGCACACAGACACACACTCACAAATGCCACATAGGTAAGGAGAGAGGCTATGAAGAGATGAGAAGATGATAAACTTCTGGATTTTCTTCACCCAGCATAGACTTGGCAGGTTTCTTGTCCTACTAGTAGGCCTCTTTCTGGCTAACTTGTCTGGACATGGCCTCAGAGGGCCTGGGCATGAGATATGGGCCCTTCTTGTCCAACTTGACCTATCTGAAGAGTAGAGGGAAGCTCATCTCAGGTCACTGCAAACACTTAAAATCCTAGCCTTCCAGGGGAAATGGATTTCTCTTTCCCATTCCCCTCCTCATGTGTGAGCATCTGTTCCTGGGGGGGGGGGGGTCTCTGCAAGTATCAGGCAGAGAAGTGAATGAGGAAGAGATGAAAATGAAAGACTTCCAGGAGGCTGAAGCCAGGCAGTTCATTGTCAGCTTACTTAAAACACTTTACAATTCAGAAAAAATGTTTCCTGGTATAATATAATCCCCAGTGCACATAGAAGTGTAATTATATTGAAACTCAATTCAGTTTACAAGTCACTTCTTCTAAGATGAGTTCTAGTGATAGGCTACCTGCACTAGCTTAAGGGCCTAAGGAAAGCTCTGCCTGGTCTCAGTCACACAGTTAATGTAGAGATCATTTGGGTTATTAGCTACTTTTAGTCCTGGTTCTGGGTATTTGGGGAGTCCCTGACTATAAAAGTTTGCCATCTCAGATCCTGGTTGTCAGAGCAACTTCTTTTTGCTGTAATAGTTGTTAAAAATTCTGTATTAAGATATTACAATGACCTCAGAATACCCAAGTCATGTCACTTTGTAAATGGTATAGAATGATTCACTTCTAGCTCAGAGGCAGCAAAACAATAAACATATTGATTCTTAAAAAATATATTTTGATATTTGTCTTCACTAAATTGTGTAACTTTATGGGTAGCTTAAATCTTATTCCTATGGTTGCTATTGACTACTATGATCAGTTAATATTTTATAAGGTAGGTAATTGAATCAAAGGAATCCATCAGAGGTAACGAAAAAAAAAATACTAGTCTGCTTTTCTTTGGGAATAAATTAGCACCTTCTCTTCTGTGGATCAAAGATAACATGTTCTATAAAAGTTCAGCAAAAGTATAACAAAGAAAAAGCCCTTTTAAGGATTAAATTCAATCAGCATAGAACTTACTGAGGAACCCAAACCAGTCTTCTAGAAATAGATGCATCTAATAATGCTTTCTAGGAAAACAATGAAAAATATCATCCCAATCTTAAAAGAAAATTTCCTTACTCCAACCTTCAGGTGCTGTGGAGACTGTCTTTGTAGCTAAGTTATTAGATCCGAGAACAATTGCCTTCTTTACATAACTCATGTGATGGTTTTCATTATATTGGCTATTTGTTTGCTGCTGTTATTGGGCCTGGTTGAAACTTGGGCCTCCTCACGCATGGGATGCAAGACTATCACGGAGATACAGCTCCAGCCCTTCATTACACAATTCTATATTCCCTTAAGTCTGCTATTTATATAAGAACTCATTATTTGCTATAATCAAAGCAAATAGACCTTCTTACTTCTTTGCATGGGTATGCTGAATCTGAGACCATGCAAAATATTAAGAAAAACAAAGTATTTTAGAAATTCAAAGTAGTAAAATGTGATCAATATGCATAGGAATAATAAAAAGGAGTACTAGAACATTATAGTTTGACACCGAAAGCTGACCATGCTAAGCACTCTTCTTGTCCTCAGGATTCAAAACTTGGTAATACAGGGAACAAACAAATGAGCTTTACAGAAAAGTGTAAGAAATAGGATGGGGAAAAGCAAATTTTGTTACCATCTTTGCATAATAATGAAAACTCATCCAATAGCTTTCTGCTGCTGCCTTTCTGGGTCCCAGGTAACCCCTATAGTTATAGCAGTAAAGAAAAGGATAAACGCGTGAACCATGATGATCACATGCAGAGTGATGGTTACAATTTTTACAGAAAGCAGTTTCCACCCCATTAGAAAAATACAAAACAGAGCAGTTACCTATTTTATGGTTGATTTGAAAAGATGAAATCTAATCAATTTCTGGGTCTTAACTTGGTTTGTAAACACTTCACATCTTGCCTCATTACCATCTTTTCCCTAGTGTCTGTAAAGTGGTTGGTTGGTTGGTATTTTAGGTTTTTGGTTGATTTGGTTTAGCTTTTGTTTTGTTTTATTGTAATTTGTTTCTCACTGAAGATATTCCACAGTGCAAACGACTTCATAAAAATCATTCTGAAATTACTCAAAACCAATGTTGCTGTTTTAATTTTCAACATTTTAATATAAAAATTATGTTCCTGAAGAAAAAAAGCACACTTGACCCCAACCCTTGCTTGCAAACACTTTTACAGTATTTTCACATTTCTCATCAAATCTAAAATGATGACTGTAAGTCACATAAAAGCAGATGATCCTCCACGAATGACACTGAGAGGAGTAGTGACAGGGGGGAGCTTCCGAGTTTGGATTAGCTGAGAACACAGACTAAAACTAACCCTGAACATGCCATCCAGAGAACTGGCTCCTGGCTTGTGTGTTCTTCCTTTAACCTAATAAAGGCTAGCTCTTTCCCACTGAGATCAAGTGGGGAAAACAACAGAATCAACAAAATCACCTCTTTGAAAGCACTGGAGAAAACTGATGCAGCCAAGATTTAAAGATTGTAGAATCTAAGAAAATGCAAGTCACAGAGCTGAATTTCACATGTGGTACTATTTGCCCTGTGGATTCAGACCACATGGGGCAGACATTCTTAGAAACCCAGTAGGAAATGGTAGTGAAGCTGAGCTAGGGAAACAGAACTTGGGTTCAGTTCAATAACATGAATTAAAAAATCAGCAAAGCAGCACAACAGAAGGGCAAGTAAAACCTGAATGATGGAATCTGCGACACCATGAATACACAAATCTTGACTGACAACTGCAGAAGTTCTCTAGGTACTCATTAAACATCCTGAGAGCATCTTCCTTGAATTAAGTGTACCTTGTAATTACTTTCAAAACAGAAGGAGAGAAAAGCCAAGATGTGAATATGTAGGTATTGGTCAGAAGCCATCCCTGATAGGCACAACTGGGAACAAGGGCTCTAATTGCCCCTCGGCCTCATTAATCTGATGATTTGTTGTATGAAAGGGGTATTGCCTGAGTTTATTAATAGGAAAATAATTCAAAGAGTGATTCATACCTGCTAAACTATTACAACTGAAATTAATACATTACATTAAAGAAGCAGTTGAAATTAACAGCTGCTTCATTTTTTATATACCCCCCCCCTTTAATAATGTGAATTTTGCTTTTGCGTTTTGACCAGGTCAGCAAACATACTGCCTTAAGCTGTTGTAGAAAACAAAATTTCTGCACTTGAGTCTATCATGTATAATCTGGTGGCTTTGAGAAATACAAAAATGCTCGTAGGTGAATTTTGATCATTTCTAAGTATTTGGCTATACTTCCCTTGTAACATTCCCAGAACTGTAAGAATGATGACATTCTAATTTAAACATGACAGATTACAAAGGGCTAGTGAAAGGAAAAATACTCCAAAACTATGTCATTTTAACACGCACGCATCTGATGAGTTGTATAGAAGGTGAGCTCACCTTTCAGGGATCCCTGCCTTGCCATAGTTGACTCACTGCCTCTCAAAGAGAAAGCAGGAGTTCTGGATGACACTAGTTCAGGATTCACATCTTTTAACTGTTGCAGGACAGGGACCTAAAGGTTTTATCTGGAACCACACAGTCTGACTTTCCCAAGTTCACCTTCTCCTAGACCTTGTAAGGAGACCTTTGGAAATCTGGGAAATGTGCAGCCAGTGATAACCACTTAATAGCAGCGATCACATCTGCTTATTCTTAAAATTTGGCAGACATTTGCTTCCAACGTCTCTTTTCTACACAGAATTAAACTCATAACTTAAAAAAAAAAATCTTACTTGGTTTTTATTGCACCAAATGAATTTTACTGAGAGCACAGGACAGTATAGGGTACAGCAAAGACAACTCCAGAGTCAGGCTATACAGGGCTGGGCTGGGCTGAGGCTGACCACAGCTAGGCAGTTCTAAGTTTGCCTCCACCTTTCAGTGTCTATATACCTTGACATAAACAAAACAAAACAAACAAACAAACAAAACACCGCCAATTACGTAGGCCTAAGGAACACTCTAACTTTGAAGTTCAATGTATGTGTGAATACAATTATCACTAAATCTCACATCCTGGATAAAAAATCCAGAGAAGGAACTGGGAAATGAAACCACTGTCTTGAGCCAGCTGCACAAGGCAGTTCCAGAAAAGAATTCAGCATCCTCTTTGCCTTCCTTCCTAATGTGATTACCTCTTCAGGACTGAGCAAATCAGACCAGGTGAGGAAACTACACAGACAGACTGAACAAAGTGTCCATAGGCAGAAGACAGATGAGTTCCTAGAATTACTGACACACTTGCTCCTGGCCTGAAGGTCAACAGTCTATCTTTCATCCACTTGAGGACTGATGGGGGATGTCCTTCTGTATATATGTTTCTCTTATTGGTTGGTGACTAAAACACTGATTGGCCAGTAGCTAGGCAGGAAGTATAGGTGGGGCTACCAGATGAGGAGAATGCTCAGGAGAGGTTCAGAGAGAAGCCACCAGAGAGAAGCCATGTAGCTGCCGGAGGAGTAACATGCAGGTTCACAGGTAAAGCCACAGCCTTGTGACAATACATAATTTAATAGAAATAGGTTAGTAATTAACAGAGCTAGCCAATAAGAAGCCTGAGCTGTCAGCTAACAGTTTAATAATTAACATGACTCTGTGTGCTTATTTGGGGCTAGTCAGCTGAAGGACTAGGTAGAACAGAAACTTCAGCTACAGAAGATTCTCCTGGATTCTTCAATCTGTACCCTGGGAATTTCTGTCCTTGGGTCTCCACTTTACAATAATAGCTGGATAATTTTCACAAAAGCTTCTCAGTGGTTAGTATTCAAGAACACAACCCAGAGAAAGTTCAAGGGTTCTGGGAAGCCACTAAGAAAGCTAAATTTCATCATCATTTTAGGAGCCAAAAAATGTTCCTTTCTACCTTTAAAAAACATATGTGAACTACACAGATGAGAAAAGTTGAAATTCAAAACCATGGATGGAATTACATGCTTTATGTCATATGGTCTTATTTTCATAATGTAAAAAAGCAAGATTTTCATCCCAATGTTTTAAAGAGTTGTATTTCATAGTTTTATAGCTCATTTAACAATGAAGAATGATAAGGGTTAACTGTGGCTTTCTCATGTGACATATGCCTTTACTTAAATTATTCTATTGCTAATTTTCTTTATTATAACAACTTAATAGATTTGTCATAATAAAATATGGAGAAATTTGTTAAAAATTAAAGTTGATCAGTTTCAACATTATGAGGAATAAAGAAAACACGTCCTTTGATAGGAGAAAAGTTGTCTGCTTCACTGTGCTCAGTTATAAAACATTTATAATATTCTAATCATGATGATTGTCTCACATAATGCCAGAATGATCAATCCCACATGTGTATCTGAATATTAGTTTAGTCATAAAATATGAAGTGGAAATGACCACAAAATGCAGTTACTGCTGATAGCTACTCACAGTGAAAACACAAAGTGGCTTTCATTCAGAGGGAGAAATACACCAGTGTCGGTCAGTTTTTTCTCAGTGTCTTGAGACTCAGGGGAAATGGTATTGGGTACAACATCATATGTCAGAGTAACAATCACTAATTTGCAGGGTGTATTTAGGGAGAGAGGGGAAGGCTCGTGTTTATAGTCACCATGTAGCAAGCATGTGTGAATTCTGTGAAAGACTGACTTGTTTTTGAGAAAAATCACAGACAGACACAGAAAACCCTTTTCATTCCATGACCTGAGAATTTCATTATAAATGGGCTGTGATGAACTATGTAATGAGAGTAATCCAGGATACTGGCTGAATCATGACTCCATATTGATCTCTCAGGCAGTCAGAATCATACATGGAACCACATGACAGTCTCCTGCTTCTTAGAATGTTCTGTGACATATGATATAAATCTCACAAGTTTGGTTCTGGAAGCTAAACTGTTAGTGCACATGTAGAAGCAACTGGCAATAGGCCCTGAGTGCAGAGAAGGCCATTATGAAGAATTACATTCTCATTAGCTTTCTTTGTCTAATATGATTATATGATATACTCATGCTCTAGCAATTTATTATACTTTCTTCAAAGATAACCAAGGTTTTAAAGTGAAAGTTGCAATGAACTATCTATTTTCCTAGGGTAGAATGGCCTCATTAAAAGAGACAAATGACAAGCAATGGTGAGAATATGAAGTGGAGAAAAGAATGGCTGCACACACTTGGACATATCATATACTCTAGGGGAACAGCATGATTGTTCTTTAAAAAACTTATGATTACCACAGACACATCACTCCTTCTATTGGGTACATATCCAAAATAAATGAACATAGTATTTAGGAAAAATACTAGGTATTGGTGGGCCATACCTTTAATGCCAGTACTCAGGAGGCAGAGGCAGGTATATTTCTGAGTTTGAGGCCAGCCTGGTCTACAGATTGAGTTCTAGGATTGTCAAGGGCTACACAGAGATACTCTGTCTTGAAAACAAAAACAAAACTATCTTTACTTCCATGTTCACTCCAACACTATACTAGCCAAGAAATAGAAATAGCCAAGATGCCCATGAATGGAAGGATGGATGAAGACAAGGTGGCTCTTCTAAACAGTTTAACACTATGAGTCATACAATAAAATTTTTCCTCCTAACAGTGAGAGCAGTGGCGATCCCTAAGGAGTTGGCTGGCTCTCAGGTACCTATTCCTTATCCTGGATTGCCTTGCCCAGTCTAAATACAAGGGGAGGTGCTTAGTCTTATGGCAACTTGGTGTGCCATACTTTGCTGAAGCCCATGGCAGGCCTGTCCTTTCTGAACATAAACAAAGGAGTGGATTACAGAGAATGGGAGGAGAGGAAGGAGCTCAGGATGTAATATAAGTAACTAAAATAAAAATAAAATCTTTCACTTGCAATAAGAGATGGAAATGGGGACAATTATGTTAAGTGAAATAAGCTAAGCACAAAAAGAAACTATCACATGATCTCACAAAGAAACTGATCTCAGAATTTGAGAGCAGTGGTGGTTAACAAAGGCCAGGAAGGAAACTTGGGAAGGACCAAGGGAGAAAAGTTGTTAAGTTGCTACTAAATTATAGTTCAATCAGATAAAGAACTTCACTGTGTTAGGATGGGTGTGGTTCACAATATTGAGTATTTAAAAATATCTAGAAGGGCTAATTTTGAATGCTCTCACAACAAAGAAGTTATATAGCATAAATATAGCAAACACCTCAACTTTACCTTATAATATACACATGTACTGAAGCATAACATGCTACCCATGGACATAATGTTTTAAATTTCATGTCATTAAAAACAAGCTGAGGAAATGACTCAGTGGTTAAGAGCACTTGTTGCTTTCCTGAAGGACCACACTCAGCTCCCAGCACCCACATCAAATAGCTCACAACTGTTCTGGTGGGAGCTTCACTCTGGCAGCTGGCATCTATATACTCAAAGAGTCTAGAATGTTCTGGTGGAAGTTCCAGCCTAAATATCCTCCCCTATCTCTCTCCAAACCCTGCTGCATCTTAGAATGCCCACCAAATGAAGACCTGTCCCACAGAGATGCTCAAGTCCCACAGAGATGCTCAAGTCCCACAGAGATGCTCAAGTCCCACAGTGATGCTCAAGTCCCACAGAGATGCTCAAGACAAAAATTCCAAATCCTTATTTTCTTGAAGATAGTATTTTCCATATAGGGGACTGAAAAAATATAAAAACCATACTATACAAATACTATAGCATATAATGTCCTTACATGGCCTTTTAAATGTTAGAATAGCTCTAATGTTAATTTGATGTGAGTGAATTTTATGTAATTTCACATGTAGAATCTACATTAAAACTCATTATACTGAGTCTCACAGAAACTTATCCATACCACCACAGCCACACAACACTGTCCACAGGCTACTCTTTTCTATCACTATTCAGAAATTCATAGTTGCATGGTATTCATTATATAATTTACAAAATAACTGATATAAATTACATCAAGGGGGAGCTATTTTTAGAGGAAACTAAAACTAAAATGGAATGGTCTATGCTTAATCTGAGAGGCAGTCTAAGGGCAATTAACTTTATTACAATCTCATAGTTACAACTGTGGCTTGTGGTGATATATTTAAGATTAAAGCTTGCATGACGATTCAGAAAGCAAAGTCAGCCACAAGCTATATTATCTAGCCAGCCAGTGGTGGCTCACACCTTTAATCCCAGTACTCAAGAGGTAGATGGATCTCTCTTAATTCAAGGCCACACTGAATACATGAAAATGATCCAGTCCTAAAAGAAACATCTCACACAAAGGTAATCTCAGTACATGGGATCACATGGCTTTAATCCCAGCGCTAGGGAGATAGAGACAGCAGTGATATGACTGCATGGAGAAAGGAATAAAAGGCAGGAAGAGACAGGAACTGAAAGGTTATTATGCCTCTGAGGATTTGTGGAGGGAAGATTGTCATTTCAGCTTGGAAGAGATTAAGATCTACTGGCTTGGCTGCTTTGCTTCTCTGGTTTTCAGCTTCCAAGTTTGAACCCCAGTATCTGTCGTTTTTTTTTTTTTTTTTTTTTTTTTTTTTCATGTTACAACAGCATATGCTTTTATGCATATTTGGTCAATAAGGAATGTTTAATTGGACATCAATTATGGGCTGTATTGTATCATAAAATAGGAGATTTGGCTATATGCGCATGGCCTCTGTAGCAGGGATGTGACAACAGCTGTTACTTGAAGCATTCATTAGCTGGGTACTGCTCCCAGTGCTTCTCGTCTTATGAGTTAGATGCTGTGTGAGGAAGGGAGAATTGCTCACTTCACTCTCTGAGGATTGAACTAATGGCTGTAAATCCAGGTCATGATGAAGTCCTCAGAATACACAAACACATTTGATTTCACGAAGCAAAGAGTACTTACTGTTTAATAAATAATATACCCTGGTGATGGGAGATTTCTTAAGACAGAGCTAGCCAATAAGAAACAAGTAACAAGCCAACAGCATTATACCCAATACAGCATCTCTGTGTGATAATTGGGTCCAGGCAGCGGGGGGAAAATCCTTACTCGTAACAACCTGGTCTTTCATTGAAACCCCAAGGACAAGAATGCCCAGGGATCAGGAAGACTTTGCCAAAGTCAAGATCCAGAATTCCTTTTCTCTCACCAGCTGCTTTCTAAGCCTATGTCTTTTGCTTGATGTTCTTACCACACATTCTTCCTTCTTCAGTTTTCTCTGTTTCACTGTGCTGATGAGATGCTAAACATTCCTCACCTGCCATATTCTCTTCCCTTTTCACTAAAGCATCTCGAGTCAAGTGTATGAACCTTGCCCATTCAATCACATCCAGCAATGCTGGGTTCTGGATAGGAACAGGCAATTAGTGGCTATACATGTAGAAAATGCTTGATGAAATTTGACTATAAACTAGATGGATGCTTCAAAAGATTTGCCAGCTTTCCAATGAGAAACCACAATATTTTCATGTAAAATTAACCATTAATAATTTTTATTCCCCCCCCCCCAAAATTGGAAAAATATAAAGACAATACAAAATTTGGTTAGGTTTTCAAAAAATGTATAAAAAACCCAATATACTTATGAATGAGTATGCCACAAGTACATTGGTTACTCTGGGCATATGTATTTAATGTGTGTAAATAATTGTGTACTTCTGGATGTTTGGGCTTAAAGAAACAGACTTGACATATTGAGTAAGGAATTCACATGGTAAGGCCTTTAGGATCCTGACAGAACTGCTACAATTAGCTAGTTCTAGACAATTAGAGTTATATGGAATGATTTTCTCTAAAAACAATATTGTAGAAATTAAAAAATTGAATATCCACTAGCTTGCATTTTATGAATGGCTGAAGATATTTGATTATGGAAAATAATAAATTAGAATACTTCTCTGTAAATACACTAGCTATACATGGTAGGTTTTGTTCACAGACTCACTAGACTTCATTAATTCAGTGCTGTACAAGTCAAACTTTCATATATTATGTTTCCCAGACAAATTTTGGAAAGATGTAAAATATTTTCAATTCTCCGATTTTCCTCTGCTAAATGCTATTCAGTATTGTCTTATCACCTATGGTAACATTAATCACTAAACATACATATCTTTATTTTTCTTAAAATTTTTAAAACCTCAAATGGATTTTTCAAGCTAACCAATACATTTTCTAGTCTATGGAAATGGACTTTTATTGTGTTCAAACACTTTTTAAGAATGGGGTGCAGACGCTCATAAAAGGGGATTATGTGCCAACTTTTGCAATTTCCTCCACAAATCAGCCCATTCTTCTCCTGTCTTTCTCAAAATCTTTTGTAGTTTGAATAGTTTTCAATGATTCTAAGGTGAAATCTTTGTCCACCTAGTTCATTTGTCCATCACATCACATTTCTATTACTTTCAATTTTTAACATGATATTGCTCCCAATACCCCAGTGTGTTCTACAGACTCTGGCATTGCTGGGCTTGACTAAGGATGTAAGGGCTTAGCATCTAGGTCAAGGTAGATTAGAGATGGCAAAGGACAAATGTGCTAAGTGAGGAACTGCCATCATTTCCTCTTCTTTAGTACAGAGGATCCAAGCAAATCACACGACTTTTACTTTTGCTGTTGAGGAAAACACAATTTGTAGAGTATCTTCTACCTGACGTAGGTCTTCTATTTTAATCAAGCTCAATGAACTAACTAGTCTTCATGTAAACGGCTTCATTATTACATTTTTTCTAATGTATTAAAATATATCCATATACTCTAAGTTATACATCACCTTGTGTAAAGTGGGTAGGTTATCTCTCTTTGGATTCCATGTGTCTTAGTTATGGTTTCTATTGCTGTAAAGAGACCATGATCATGAAAACTCTTTATAAGGAGAACTTAATTGGGTGGCTCCCTTATAGTTTCAGAGGTTCAATCCATTATCATCATGGTAGGACATGGCAGCATGCAGAAAGACATGATGCTGGAGAAGTAGTTGAGGATCCTACCATCTTGTAGTCAACAGGAAATGGTATGAGGCACTGGGCATGGCTTGGGCATATATGAGATCTCATGGCCCACTCCCTACAGTGACACACTTCCTCCACCAAGGCCATTATCTATTTCAACAAAACACATCCTAATACTGTCATTCCCTATGAGCTTATGGGGCCAATTACATTCAAACTACTGTACCATGAATATGCAAGTTATTGTTTACCCACATATGTATATATTATATTAAATTTTTATTTGTGTGTGTGTGTGTGTGTATGCTTGCACGTGCACGCACGCATACACGCACACGCGCATATGTGCTTCCACAGATCTCAAAACTGACCATTTAATCTCCTGGAGATGGAGTTAAATGTCTCTGTGGGTCACCTGATACAAATGTTGGAAACTGAACTCCAGTCCTGATAGAGTGCACAAAGTGTTCTTAACCAATTAATCTCTATGGGTCTTTACACATTAATTTTAGAAGTGAAAAGTTGTTACTATTTTACATTCATGTTTTTATCAAAGACAGTTCTACTAATCTGTGAATTTTCTTAGTTATTGCTTATTCATTTGAATGACTCATAACCCATGCTTTCTGTGTTTTGTCACACATACATTTGACAACCATGTCTGCATTACTGACTTCTGTAGATAGACCTAAAGTACAATGAATCATCTGAGTTACTCAGAGGTACCTTAAGTCATGTAGTTCCTAGGGTCTCAGCAATCCTAGAACTGAGGTGAGGCAGGGGATACAAGTACTTTAATGAAAAGTTTCTTACACATATATGATCAGTTATTATTTGCCATTATGTGAACAATTCAACACATACTTTCGAGGCTCAGAAAAATGACCTAGGGACAATTATTCATAGATATCCATTTCATTTAGTAAGAGAGAAAATTTAGTAATATGAAGTAAGTTGTCCTAGAAATGGTATGAAGTGAATAAAAATCAGCATTCTGAGTCAAACACACGCACTCACATGCACACACACATGACTTTTGACTGACAGGCCCTTTAAGTTACACCAGAATGTCAGTGAGCAGAGCTGTCTTTCAGACCCACAGTTCATCATGGCTAATCCAGCTTGAATAAGGAAAAAGAGTGGGACACAGGCATGTGAAAAGGACTTGATACCAGCACAGTTGCTGTCACACCTTTGGAATAAGTTAGGAAAGCTGGAGGAAATTGTAGGAATAAAATTGTGTCTGGAAGACCTAGAGAAAGTGAACTAACATGTAGTTAAAATGACTAAATACAAAGAGAAGATGAGTAAAAATTCTGGCAAATGACCTTGTTAAATCCTGCCATCCAAAAGACATGACAAGTGGGTGATGGGAGATGTAATTCTGTAAATATGTTTCTCCTACTGGTTAATGAATAAAGCACTGTTGGCCAATAGAAAAGCAAGACAGGCGGGACTAGGAGACGAGGAGGAAAGAGGAAGGAGTAAGGAGGAGTCAACATGGAGAGGCTGGGGAGAGGAGACACAGGCCCCATCCCCTGGTAAGATGAAAGCACGTGGAAATATTAGATTAACAGAAATGGGTTAATACTTATGACAGAGCTAGCTAATAAGGAACAAGTAACTGACCAACAGCATTATATCAAATACAGAGTCTCAGTGTGTTAATTGGGGCAGGCGTGGTGGCGGGACAAGACCAGTGGCAGGAGGAAAAACCTTACTCCTTACAGGTGGGATAAAAAAAATATTTTGTTTCCTGTTACTGGAATCATTAATGCTTACAGATACCAAGAAAGTTAAATTTACTTACAAAGTGACTCAATTAATTTACCAAGTTCCAAACTGGAGCAGGTCAGAAGCTAACACCAGGTATCTCAAGAATATTCTGTTAAGAAATAAAATGTCAGTGGGGTATGGTGGCACATGCCTTTAATCCAAAGAGAGGTCAGCGGGTCTCTGAGTTCAAGGCTAGTCTGAACTACAGAATAAGTCCTAGGATAGCCAGGGATATACAGAGAAACCCTGACTCAAACAAACAAACAAAACCAAAACCAAAACCAAAAAAAAAAAAAAAAAAAAAAAAAAAAGGAAAGAAAAAAAATGAAATCTTAGGAACTAAGAACAACATGGTAAGTTATTACGTTCACATAATAACGACAATTCAAAGTAGGTGGAGTTGTGATTGCTGGCCACTCTCTGAATTACTGAAAGCTGTTGTAAGCGATATCTCCAGACAGTGTGGAAACTGACCTTGACATTTGAGACCTGGAAGAGGTTGGCCATCTTAACTGGTAAAAAGTGACATTTGGGTTCCTTAACCCACAGACTCAACACGGCTTCCCAAGCAGGAGTGAACTGTATGAAGGAGAAATACAACCGAAAACAAACTCTGCCAGCACAGAAAGGCTTTCCAACTGAATGTTAAAGCCCATCGTGATATACATCACATGTAACTCATTGAAGAGGGGGCAATGACAGACACCTTCTTTTTATATGGTCAAGCACATACAATCCATTGCAAACACATCCTCAAGATGAACATGAGTAGTCTCGGTAGTCAGACTTTTTAAGACATTTTGTTACATGTAATTCATCTTCAGTTCACTTGGTAATCTTATTGACACCTGTGCTAGCTAATTGGCTTTATCCAAAAGAGAACAAAAACAAAACTCTTATGTATGGCAACTCTGTAGAGCTGGGATCCTCCCATGGGGAGACAAGACTCATAGCCTCTCATAAACACTGGGAAATTGGGACAATCTCTGTTGAATAATTCAATTTCAGAGTTAATCCTGTGTCATTGAGAAAGCTATTCGGTATAGTGTCTTAAAAATCCCTCTTTAACCAGGAACTTGCTGAAGGCAGATGTCACACACTACACAAGCAAACAGAAGATATAGAAAGTACTTTGTTAGGCAAAGTATAATCATATATTTTTAGATCCTTTGGTAATTCATCTGTTTAATTGCATAACTTTTATTTACAATTAAAAAAACATCATTGCTCAGTGTGTTAAAAATGTAGCTTCTAATTTGGATCCACTACATTTTAGTGTAGCATTTTCAGTGTCAGCAAAACTACTAATACCTGAGCAGACAGTTTCAAAGATATTGGGAGGTGTTCCTCTTCCATGAGATTCTTTTAGGTCTCTGGGAAGCAAATATTTCCTACTTTAAAAATAAACTTCTCTATAGTATGGCACATCAAATGTAATATCCACACACAAAAATTTAAATCTATAATCAAGAACTGCAGCTTTGGCACCTGTGAGATTTAGTGCCACCACCTAAACCACCACAGCACAGGTAGCCTCCTTTACCACAAGTTCATAAAGCACTGGATATATTATTAAATATGCAATATAAACACACAATAATTGGTGAAGTGCGAGAACGGCTATAGCCTGTATGCACTGTTCATAACTTTCCTATTGCAATGAGTACCAGGACATTAGCACACATTGCTCAGTCTTTGTAGGTCACTCTGTCATTCTTTAGTAGTCCTGCCAAGTAGTCTTTCATAGGTCACTTTAGGTGCAAAAGGGGGCTGGCTACACATTGCAACATTTTGTGACTCACGCTAACAAAATGTGCCCTAAACATTCTCGTTGGATAGGCAAGATTTCACGTGGCACTGTGAATCAAGGAGCTGAAGCAAAGATGGGTATGAACCTGCACTGTTCTCTGGTTTCTGAGGCTACCAACAAGTCACCTACACTTTTAATAGCTATAACCCTGTGGGACAAGTTCATCAACCTTTTAAGGACTGAAAACTGTCCTGAGACCCTTAAAGGAATGAGTACCAGATGACTTCACAGGCGAAAGCAAAGCACCCTTAATTCCGTGCTCCATTCTTATCCCCAAAACTCCACAGACCCTCCATCTTGAACACAGACTATGCTAGCATTTAAGTTACAGTGGGGTCTCTCAGGAAGGATCAGGTTAAAGAATCAGTGTTCTCAATAAGATGACATACGTGTGGGAACCATAAAGGAAAAGAAACGAGACAACTGGCCCCCAACACTAACAGCCATGTTGATCTTTGCATGAAATGCAAAGCAAGAGAATAAATAGGGGAATGTGAGGGTCCCTCAGAGCAGGTTTAGGACAGACTAGCCTGAGCAAAGTTACAAAAGTATATGCCATTCCCCAGCTCTCATTCCTGCAAGTCTCTCAACCGATTAGTGGGCAGCCATTTTCAAATTTCTAACTGTGAGCTTTGTCGTTTTAGGCTCCTCTCATTCTCCTTTCCTTGTACTTTGGGCATTTTATGGACTTTCTGCATTTTTCTCTTCCAATGACCTGATCTCTTTTTTTCTGTTTTCCAGACAAAATGATCATTTCCTTTCAACAGTAATTTCTGATTGAATTGCTAACACAGTAATTTTCAGTATCTTCTTCATGTCTCTCTACACAGCCCCCAAATTAGCTGATGTAAAGATGTGAGAGAGAATCTACCACTGCAATCTACCTCCTTTCTCCCAACTTGAATTTTTATGGTCAGTTAGGGTGCTAAGACAGGAATGGGTAACAGCCTGAGAAGAATTCAAATCTGTTTTTATCTTGTGCTAATATACTTGAGAAAGTTCAATAAATTAAAGGTTTCTTCCATGTAAATATACAAAGAGAACAGTCTGCAGCCCAGAAGAATATTCACCAGAATAAAACTGTTGGGACATGGAGTCCTCAGAGCTGGAAGGCAGTTTATAGCTATCAAACCCACAGTACTTTGTTTTTAAAGCTCATGATGAATACACATTTTAGAGACAGAGAAAGAATCTATAATTAAATTGTTTCTAAAGTAAATTCTCCAAGAAAAGGGAGCAGGAACAAATCTCTCCCCTTGAGTGCCCTTTGTATTTGCCCTTTGATGTCCCAGAGTGTGTAATTTAATCTGGAGAGGTTTATGTAACCTTGTTTTGTGGAGCTACAGTAATATTCAGGGAGATTTAACTGATATCATGGGTTACCAGTAAGATACTCGACAAAATCATGATTCATTTAAAAGGCAGGGGCTGTAAAGAGGGGGACGGAAAAACCAGAAACAGTAACTGGCTCTCAAGGTGACCTCTATTTGGTGAAATTGGAAGGCAGAGAAGGGAGGGGGCTCTGTTCATTCACAGATTCCTCCTTATAAAAAGCCCCCAGTAATTTATCCTTTTCATGCTAATCTGAAGGAATGAGAATACAATTGTGGCTTAGGACCAAAATGCATGAGAGATGCGTTTGTTTAATTCCTGCATGAAAGCCAGTACTGAGAACATGGGGAGTGGCTGAGGTATGCTTGCCCTGTTCCCCACTAGCTGGGTATCGCCAGCCTTGATAGTGGCACCATTCTAAGAAGTGATGATGGTAGATAAGACTTCTCAGGATGATTACATATGGGGACTTGATGTTCTGATATGTCTAGAAGTAGAGACTTGCCTGAAAACAAAAGGAGAAGGTTTCAGACAGGACACCAAAGGGTAGGCTGGGATGAAAATGCAAAACTGTGCCAAGATTATTCACTGGCTAAGTTGCTTTTGGTATAGAACAGATAATTGGGGTAGATGGGATGTAGAAACAAGACACATTGCTCATGCCTTCTTCCCCGGGGATAGCAAACTGATTGGACCTTTTCCCACTTGTTATCAGTTATGCTAAATGGCAACCTTTAGCCATCTGTGAGTTCCTCTTTCAAAAACAATAAGATTGATGAAAGATCAGATCAGAGAGAGAACTGAGGAAGTCAAGATACTGGCCCAAAAGGAGATTTGGATACCAAAGCAGATTCCATGTTGAGATGCTTTTGTCACTGTCCCCATAAAGAAAATGGCTGTGGGAAGACTTTTGATTCCACTCTTTTAAAAAATATCCTCTCTGGTAAGTAACTCAGGTAGATGTTCACTGGAGATTAACAATAGAATACAGTGAGGCATTTGTCAGAGATCTCTGATATGGCTAGACAGAAGCAGGCTAGCTGGGATACTGCACTGTATTCCCATTGTGGTCCTCTTGAGTTTGTTTCATGAGAAAGGCCATAAACCAGGAGAGCCACTTCCTAAGAGAGTGCTGACAAGAGACTGCAGCAAGGAATAGACATAAAATGCCAGGATAAGAAGCAATCTGCTATTTACCTGTCTCGGAACAATCATGGAAGGAGAACTGTAGGAAGTCCTGAAGCCAGTGACTGGGAGCTCAGTCAGTAGACAGTGTGATGCCAGAAAGAGGGCCGTGTGCAAGCCCTCAGGCTTGGGGTAATCAACCCATCCAAGGAGGAGTTTATTTATTTGACTCTGGTGTTGACTATTAAGTTGTAATGAGGTCCAGCTGGGACATGTGCCAGGTTTGAGTCAGGGAGATGAAGACCATGTAGCCATACCAAAAACAACCACCATGGCAGCTGGGGGAGGGGAGAGAGTGAATATGCTGCAGTGTTTTCTCAAAGACTACCCTAGCCAGGGTGGGTGGTGCACACTTACAATCCCAGCACTCTTATTCTGAGAACTCCCATAAGAAGTAGTGTCATGCTGCCAGCACACATCCCACTGTGAAGGCTCAGACCTCCTGGAAATGACTTGCAAGAGCAAGTCAAGAGCATCAGTCATGAACCACAAAATAGTTTTCCCCTGGGAACCAGACTGAATGGTGTTTTCTTCCTCTAGATTACTAGAGGCGTAGTTTCTTTGGGGAGAGGTCTGTTATTTAGCTATCATGATTTTGACTCTTGCCTACAGAGTTGCATTACCAATGTTAGAAGAGAGATTCAAAGCACCAAGTCCACTCTAAAGAAGTGATTCCAACACACAACTCTAGTTGAGAACTATTTCTTTAGGAAAAACACTGAAAAAACCAAGCCCACCAAGACAGAGTGAGCTCATTACAATGCAAGGGGGGGGGGGTGTTAACTTCACAGCCCTGTGCTGGCTTCAGTTCATGACTGGAGAAACTTTGGAACTTTCAATGAAGGGTGACTGACTTACACTCCTTCCTTGGCCAAAATCAACAAAGTGAAAATCTTAGAAACACTCCCTCCCAACTTTCCCATTCCCTCCCTTTTCCCTTTCTCTCATCCTTTCTCCTATTGTCTCTACCCCCTCTGCATCCTCTCTCTCCTCTCCTTCTCAGCCCCTTTCCATCCTCCCCAGTCATCCTTAAGTGCCAACAATTTCTGTGGGATGAAGTACTGAGCTTTCTGTCTCTGCTCTGGAGGAACTCATCAGTTCAGCAGGCCTGATAGGCAAATGGGGAAGTTCGAAGAGGTGTGTGTTGTGGGGTGCAGACACAGAAGGCTCAAGCCTCTTTTATAGTCTGGTGAGGAAACTTATGTTTTCTTTTAGCCTTATAGATGCCCTTTCATCTGAAAGGTATATTTCAGTTAGAGAAAAAAGAAGAAATCAATTTATTTTGTTCAGCATCTTTGTGGGCACATGGGTTATAAAGCACAGGCCATTGCCAAAGCCCAAGTATGGTCCAGATAAAAGTCTTTAGAGATCACAGGAAGGCTGTAGACAAGCCTTTACGTGCTAGGCCTGCCAGGGTCTTTGGCTTTGCCACCATGAGCTAATAATTTCAAGACTTTTCTTTCTCTCAGATACTTTCCTTGGGTGAAATCTATGAGCCCCTTTCTTCTGTGCAACCAGAGATTGTAGTCTTTTGTGGTTTTATGACATCTATTTAATTGAACCCTACATAACCTGATTCTCATTTCCCTTTTCATATAAGGAGGGGATTAAAAAACTAAAAGGCTATCCCAAGAAGACTACACACAGAGAGGTTTGACTTGATATGATTTGCTCACATTCGATCTGAACTCAGCTGTTGCTCATAACACAATTTAGCTCACGTTGCTTCTCTAGTTTGTGCTCCGTGTGGGGTTAGTTGATGAGTGTGGACCATCCAATTTGTTACTCCATACCTACAAAATCAACAAGCTTACCATTTCTCTGGAGAAAACTAGAAAAATTCATGGCATGATTAAGAAATAAGGCAGGGCAGCAGATAGTACAATCTTAATCTGCCTGCTTCATCAAGTCCCTGCTAGGTATTCACAAAGCACAAGGCACCCAATGAGTTTTAGTCTCTAGGGAGACAAGACTCAGCTGGAATTTGAGAGTGGATGTGATTAGTCAAGAGAACCAGCAGGTACTCATGAACCCACAGAGCACGTGCTCAATGTGCATTCAGTTTAACAAGAATTAGGTTCCAAGCAAAGGGACACTGACTTAGGGTCTAAAACCTAACAGTACTCAAGAGATAAATTAGTGAAGAGAAACTTCAGGAAAACACATTTTCTCTGGGCAACAACTAAAAAGCAGCCCTGGTCATGCATCTTCTAACTGGTAGGCACAGATGAAAATGCACTCAATACATGCAGCAAAGGCAATTTTTTTAAAAATTTATTTTATATAACAAAGTCCATTTAAATGAAAACAAACATTTATAGACAATATTTGGGAATTTGGGCTTGTTCTTTCCAAACTACTTCCTGTTGGTAAGGGGCACTGTCATGGGGGATTCGAAGAAGATTCAGAAATCCTGGCTGTAGTCTGTAAGGTGCAGCAAAGGCAATTTGCAGTGTTTTTTTGCAAAAGAATTCAATAGCAATATCAGTCTGTCTTTCAAAGCCTAAAGAACAGGCTTTACTTTAGACTGATAGTACTCTGTCTTTTCTGCAGTGACCTTCAGTTTACTTGTTTTGTTTTTCCCTTTATTGATTACATAGTACTTTCTGAAAAAAAAATACTTTTTTTTTTTTTTTTTTTTTTTTTGCTATTTTGCTTCCAGGGCAGAGCTTTGCAAGGCTGAAGTTCTCTGTGGTGCAGCCTTGGAGTTCCTTCCAATGTGGGAGATGACTGAGATAGTCCAATTAGAAAGGGTACAATCTTACAACCTACTACTTTCCTGTAGGCTTACTGGAACCACAGCAGAAAGGAAACCCGAATGCCCATTCTTTGTAAACAAGGGAAGGGCAGGGCAGCCACCTTGACTTCCAGGGAAACACACTACTCTCTTTCCATTGAATTTATCACCAGAAGTGCTATAAAAAGCACCCTAGCCCACAGTTACATTAAATGTGTTACTGTTTTGACTATGAGATTTTTTTTTCCCCTAAAAAGTTCTTTGTTCTGAACCTTGTTTTTAAAGGTCAATTGTATTTTAACTAATGAAGCATTTCTTAAAAAATCTCTTGTCATTCAGGGGACATATTCCTATTCGTCTCACTTTTTAAAGGCTCAATTTAAGTATTCCCAGGCATTTTTTTTTCTTTCCCTTTCAACCTACAAATCTTAAGCACTTTCCCTGCAGTTCAAGTGTGGCTTCTTTCTTTTAACGATACTCAGCCCACACAAGATATGAGTCTTCCTTAATCCTGCATTGTCCCTTTGTCTGTAGCTTCTCTATTCAAGTGATCAAATGATAACTCACTTTTTATTTCTTATTTTACATACTGATCCCATTCCCTCTTTTACCCTCCTTCCCTTCCTTCTTCCCTCCCTCCCTCCCAACACCCCCCCACACACACACACTACAGAGGGAGGGTGATGCCTTCCAGGAGGAATCAACAAAATCTGTCAAGTCACTTCGAGTAGGAACTAGGCCCTCCCTCCTGCCTCTAGGTTAAGGGAGTATCCCTCCATGGGGAATGTGCTCCCAAAGTCCTTTTGTGCACCAGGGATACATCCACTGTCAGAGGTTCTTCAGAGTGCCCAGGCCTTCTAACTGAGACCCACGTACAGGGGGGGGTCTGAGTCAGTCCCATGCTGGATTCCCAGCTATCAGTCTGGGGGCCTGTTAGCTCCCCCTTGTTCAGGTCAGCTGTCTCTATGTGTTTCTGCAGCCTGGTCTTGTCCTCCCTGTCTGCATCTAGATTCCAGTTTGGCTCAGTGTTTAGTTATGGGTGTTTGCTCCTGTTTCCAACAGGTCTATGAGGGCTCTATTATGGTGGATAAATTAGTCATCAATCTCATTATGATCACTCACTTTGACCAGAGCTCTATAGAGGTTGTGGTTTCCACAAACCAAAGATGCATGAAGAACACCAGGAGGTGAGGATTTAGCTATAAGGTAAAAGGGAAGAATCAGAAAGGAGGTCATGAGCACACTTCTCTTTAGTTTTAGAGTTGTGGATTTTATGACATGCTCAGGACATACATAGTCCAATAAAGAACAGGGCAAGGATCTTGTCCCAAATCTGAGAGAGAGGAGTAAGTCCAGAGGTAAAGCACTTGCAGAACTAGTGAAGAGTTAATGATCCAAAATCCTCAAGCAAGTGGACAAACTCCCAACAGGAAAGTTAACATGCTGCTAACATCTACAGGCAGTTAGGAACTGATACCCCTGTCAAGAAAGTAAACATAATGAGAAGAATCCCTCTAGTTCTCTAGAGCCCCCATTCCCCAACCCTGTCCCCTACTTCTGGGAACAATCTACAGACACAGTTTTCTACCCCAAAAGTTCTGACTTCTTTATAAAGCCCTCACAGCCCTGACCTTGGTATATGGTCTTCATCCAGCTGGAGAGACCTCTTCCCTTCAATGTTCTAAGGAAGGACGATCTGCCCCACCTCACCCCCTGCCCCCTATTTCGTTTTCACCTAGGACCTGACTGTCCCTACTTGGTACAAATGCTGGTGATCAGCTCTATAATGGGATGAGTCAAAAAGTCCACAAGAGTCAACAACGGTGGCTGCACAAAGATGTTAACATTTCAGTCATTCTGGTGAATAGGCCATGGCAGGTTATTAACTTGATTTGCTGAGATCATGAATGAATTTGAGCATTAACATTTGCATATTCTCTTCAAGTTTACACTCTTCATTTCAGATCATCTTCCTTTTAACATCAATTTTGTTAACTTCTTTGTTCAGGTTAAAAGCCTTCCTTAGCTGGGCAGTGGTGGTGCATGCTTTTCATCCCAGCACTAGGGAGGCAGAGGCAGGCGGACCTCTTGAGTGTGCAGCCAGCCTGATTTACAGAGCTAGTTCCAGGACAGCTAGAGATAAATGGAGAAACCCTGTCTTGAAAACTAAACCAATCCAAACCAAACCACAAAAATAAACAAAACCAAATAAAAACTTTCCTTGTATATATGCAAGTATCTTCTTCCTTCCTATGGTTTCCTTTTTTCCTTTTATAAATTCTCTGCTCAGCACATCATTTCAAGGTAAGGCTCCCTTTGGTGATTTGAGTGCAAACTCGTGCCCCTGTGTTTAATTGAAAGTGTAGTATTAAATTAGATTTCTGGTACTAATCCTTTGATAGATTAGCATGGAGTGATGAAGTTACCATATAACAATGCCAAATGTATACATTTTTATAATTTAGTTTCAAAGAAAATTACATTTTTTAAACAAACCTATCATTAGAACATTTAAAATTCATAAGCAGTAGAAAATCTTGGTCTGTGCTGTTTGTTTATTCAGCAAACACACACTGCAAACTGACTTTGATGGCTCTACTGAAGAAGTCACTACTGAAGAAGTCCCATGATGGATAGATGTGTCAACAGAAGAATGACAACTGGGACTCCGGTGGATAATTAGTCCCTAGACCACACTTGGAAGGGCGTTC
Source organism: Phodopus roborovskii (assembly GCF_943737965.1). Classification (NCBI taxonomy): domain Eukaryota; kingdom Metazoa; phylum Chordata; class Mammalia; order Rodentia; family Cricetidae; genus Phodopus; species Phodopus roborovskii. Next base: position 14,221,566 of record NW_026126525.1, read on the forward strand.
ACTCAAATTTAGCAGAAGGCTGACCTACCAGTGTCCTTCAGGGACTCTACCTCCTCAGCATCTGTAGATGATTAGGAAGACAGTAATGATTCAGAACCTAGCTTGATAGCATCTAGAAAGGCGTTTCTGTAAGTAGAAACCTCTATAGAATCATGGAGCAACCCATGAAGCTGGGGAGAGGCTTGGTGAAGACGAGAGTGGGAATGTGGAATCTATCTTTCTTTCTTCCTTCCTTTCCTGCCCCCTCTCTCTCTCCCTCTTTCTCTCTCCCCCCCCCCCCTTTCCAGAATGAGCCACTGATTGGGATCATGCTAAAGAGGACATCTAACCAGGAACCAAGGGACCTCAGAATAGGAGGCTGGGGGTAGAGGGTCACAGACACTAAATGAGGAAGGATGAGAATTACCCAAGGGACAAGGCCTCACTTTAGTAGGGGAGGGACAACTTGTATGGTATTGGGCATGAGTTAGCCAGGGACTGTCTAGCTGTCTGAAGACTAGATTACAGTCTCATCCAATAAGAAATTTCTTCTTTGCCAGGAGGTGGTGGTTCATGCCTTTAATCCCAGTACTCTGAAGGCAGAGGCAAGTATAACTTTTTGAGTTCAAGGCTAGCCTGATCTACACAAAGAAACCCTGTCTTGAAAATCCATCAATCATTAATCAATTAATCAACCAAAGGAACAAAACAAAACAAGAGAGAGAATGAAAAGAAGAAAGTTCTTCTCATGTTTTTTGTATCCTCAACAGGCCTATCTTGACCCTTGACCTTTAAATGAGCCTCAATTACCAGCCAGAGGAGAAACTGGGAGGCTTATCAAGCATCTTTATATACTGATTTCTCTGCTATTACATCTGTGAAGGAAAAACAGTGATTTAATTTCAAAGACCTTTACATTTAAACTTGATTGGATTACCATCTCATACCCCAAATTATAGGTCATTTATTAACTGCAAACCTGTTAGAGAATTGCGAGCACAGAGGGCCTGCCGGCTGAGTCAAGACAACACTGGAAAAGCAAGCAGGGTTCCTGTTGTTTGCATCCTGCTAAGTTGGCTCAGTAATGAAACTGCTATGGATCTAGAAGCTTCACCACTTCTGGCTAGATTTCATAGTGCATAGCTTTCAAGGTGCTGTGCATACTGTCAGAGAAGAAAAATACTCGCCAATCATACTGAGATGTGAACTCTTTAAATCCCAATAATGCCTGACAAATCACAGCCACTGGTGCAATGGTGGCTCTACCATTATTGAAGTCTGTTCCACAACATGAAACCTATAATGGCACCATTATTGAGCCAAAAGAGGAAAGCCTACTACTATTATTCTGCTAAATAGACATAGTATTCAATAAATTTATAATGACTTGTTATTATCCTCATAGATCAATGCATCTTTCAACCCTCAATTGAGAAGCTTCTATTTGCAGTAGATGGGAGGAAAGCCTGCTACTATTTTTCTGCTAGACATACTGTCTGCATTAGATGGTGATTAACACTGACCAACAATCAGCTAAAGCACAAAGAGTAAGAACCTGTAGAAATCTCAACCATAAAGGGTGCATATATATGCTACTCTCTAATAGGGCCCAGGTATCATTGTGGAAGAGAGGGAAGAAAGAGTATGACAGCCAGAGGTGGTGGATGACTACAAGGAAACATTATCTTCTGTACACAGTCAACAGTATGCAGAAAACCTGACCACATCCAAGCCAGATCAAATCCCAGCATGAAGATAGAAATCAGACACACAATCCCACCTAAGCTATGGAGCTATTGGCAATTGTTAGCTGCTGGGAGGAAAAGAGAGTTTTTTTGTTTTGTTTTGTTTTCCCAGGAGTATAGATACCTTGGTAAGTTGACCATGCTCCAGAGGTAAGTCACATATCCAAGAATATTTGGACAGCCCTAATTGTCCTTGAAGAGTTAAATAACAACAGCAACAAAGGATCCAAAGTTGTGAATAGTAGGATGATGGGTGGATGTGGAAAGAGCTGGGGGGGGGGAGGGTGAATATGAACAAAACATGTTATACCAAACTTTCACAGAACTAATAAAAATATTAAAGCAAGAAAACCTATTAGAACAATATGCTAAATCCTCTTTTGAAGCTTTTAGGATATGAGTCATAGATTTAACAAAAGATTGTGCCTGGGAATTCAGCCTACCCAGGGGAAATCAGAATCAAAAGAATGAAGAAGGCAGACTCCACTTCTTACATACTTGGGTAGGTCATACCTCAGTTACGTAACAGAGACTACTTAGGCTGTATGAATTAATGATTTTGTTTATATAAAAAGCAAGTAAGGAGTGGAGACATAGCTCAGAGACTAAGAGGACCCAGAATTGTTCCCTAATATCCACATGGCTACTAACTGTAACTTGGGTTCCTGTGATCCAATGCCTGCTTATGGCCTTCACAGGTATTTCACTCACATGGTGCACTTACACATGTGAAGCAAAACATCATCCATGTAAAGTTAAAAATAAAGTTTTTAAAGTAAGTTAAAGTCAGATCCTATCTCTTGCAACCTAAAGAGATGCAGCTTTGAAATACATTGGCAGGAGTGAGATATTGCAATTGGTTCATTGAGCTCAGAGAAAGAGATAACAGGCCCAAGAATCTTGACTTGAAATACTTAAAGCTTTAGTAACTAGTGTATGGAGTTTAAGGATATAAGCAGACAAAAACCTCATGCCAAATACAGAGAGGCCAGAAATTGCTACTGAATGACAAAAATTTTTAGTTAGTCTCTCCAGCCGTGTGGACAAGAGTTGAGCCATTTTCTTCACATAGCCCCTTAATAAGTAGAATTCTCTAGATTTGCTAGAGACTACAAGGAAGACCAGAGATCATTGTATATCTTATCCACATGACAATTTGTTACAGTGATGTGTTTCTGTGCTTTCTGTTTGGAGAATGATTCAAGTTTTCATTTGCCATGTATATATACCATGATTGATGGCATCACTGTAAGAGAAGGTGGCATTTGATTCAGCAGTCTAGCACTATAGGAGAAAATGCAGGCACACCCTGGAAGCCAGCCTAGTTATCCCACTGCATTTCTAAATAAGCAAGGCTCACCATGGCCCTGAAGTCAGAACACTGAACTCTGAATTAGCATGAGTAGCAGGTAGCTGCCTACAGATGAGTCTGCACTCTCCATCTCTCCTTTCAAGTGCCTCTTCTGCATATAAACCCTGGTGGTCTGAGCCCTCACTATCCAATCCAAGGTAATGTGTTACCCAATCACAGTGGGTAGCCTTCCACTAGATAACTGTTCCCTCCTATGCAATAAAGCAGATGGTGTACCTGAACCTGTCTCCAGAGTGGTTTATTCCCATGCCCTTTACCAACCCTCAGGCATTGCTGTGTTGTCAGGGGACCCCCAGGTGTCTTTAGTGTGTGTGAAAGTTGTGTTTTATGAGGTGGAAAATTTTCCAGAATCCAGTATTAGGAAAGAGGTTCATGTATTGCATAGCCATGATATAATGAAGAATTTGTGGAAATTTGTCTATTCAAAAATCTATTTCTCTACTTTAGATAGCACATCAATACCTCAATTTACATCTTGGAATCCATTATCTACCTCATGTGGTGTGTACGAAAAAAATTATTTTTTTTTTCAGATGTGGTCACTTTCTTCAGTGGCAAGCATGTAACTTATCCCTGGAGATCTGTTAAACTACTATTCTAACTGTGAAGAGGTGAGCTACAGGCTCTTGGCAGCCATCTTGTCAACATGAAACCCATCTGATTAAACAAAAAAATAGAATGTGAAACATTCAGACTGCTACTAACAGAGAAAGGCAGATCTTATACATAAATTGTCCATAAGCATACTGCTACATATGACATTATACACATTACTGTATCTTATCTGAATCAGTTCATTCTAAAAGCCCTTGGGACTGCAGGATTCAAGACAGCTTACTACTTCAGTGAGTAAAGAAAGATGATATGGGGCTGCTAGCAAGAGTCTCATTTAAATGTAAGAACCCAGAGCAATGTTCTGTCACCTTTGCTATATGCTTTTGGTTAGAAGAAAGTCATAGGTTCTGTCTGCACTCAAGAGGACACAATAATAGAAAAGTATGAATATAAATGGGTAAGAATCAAATAAGCCATCTTGTCCACCATTTCTAAGAAAAGTTAAATACTATAAAATTTTCAGAGGGAAAGTTAATTCTAAGAAGTAACTATTTGATGGAAAGTAAACTTCAGAGTACTGTTAAGAGTCTAAAAGTCAAAGGAACAGTGTCTTCCAAGTATTGGAAAACTACATTTCCTACAAAAATGGGTCTGATTGAGAGGAGGAATCTGCCAATTGCTAAGTATTTCAATCCTAAAAAAAGTGCACGTGGGGGGGGGGTTAAAACCATATAAACAACTGCAGAGTAATCACTCAGATCCATTATGGTAACAGTAATATGGACTCAGCCTAGCATTTTGTTAATTGCATTGGTTACATTTGCTTCAGTGTTAATTAGGAAATGTAACCATATTTCTGCCCCTACTCCCAGAACAGTTAGTTTAAGATCTATATTGGACAGTGCATGAAATCCAGATATATTCTTTCCCTAGTGGAAATTTACTCTTTGGCTAGAAGTCTCTCTTTGAAAATGAATTGTGCAATGTTTTTTTCTTATACTTTTAGTGGTACAAAATAATTTATCTAAAAGACCTGATGATGGGAGATGTCATTCTGTATATGTTTCTCATACTGGTTAATAAATAAAGCACTGTTGGCCAATAGGAAAGGAAGATAGGAGGGACTAGGAGACAAGGAGGAAAGAGGAAGTAGGAAGGAGGAATCAGTCAGCGTGGAGAGACCTGGAGACCAGACGCCTGCCTCACTCCCCAGTAAGGAGACCATGTGGAAATATATAGAAATGGGTTAATACTTAAGACAGAGCTAGCAGATAAGAAACAAGTAACCGGGCCAACAGAATTATATCTAATACAGAGTTTCAGTGCATTATTTGGGGCTGGTGCGGCAGCGGGACAAAACTAGGCAGAAGGTGGAAAAACCCGTACTCGTTACAAATGGCGCCCACATTTCAATTCATGAACTTTTCTCCTGAGAACTGGCTCATAACTCTATTTGGAAGTTAAATAATAATTTGCACTGGAGATCACTATAGCCTTTTGCCCAACAGAAATACATTTTCCTTTATAATAGTAGACAAGGAAAACCTTTTCTGCCTTCCCATCTAACTTGTGCCTAGGAACTCCATGTTCCCTTAGCCATTGATACATGAACATGTATGATTTCATTGTTGTTATTCTTTCTTACTTGATTTCCATTACCTTTATTCTAATTTCTGATAGTTAAGAACCAACACATGGCTTTCTTCTTTGTGTGTATGTATGTATCTTCATGGTAAGACGGCCATAAGGGCTTATAGCAAAGAGCAAATGTTATAGGCTAGATGGAGATAGCTAAAGTACTCTAACCAGAATGACTACAGATGAGTTGAATTCAGTTTTGCTATAGAGACCTGGCAGGACACAAAAAGTGTCTCTCTGGTATTAATGTACAATACTAAAATGTAGAAACACAACAGAAAGCCATGTTAGGTAAATACATTCTAAAAATCCACTAAGTGGTGCGTATGATTAACAATATGTATTGTGCCCTGAAAATTTGGAATGGGAGTAGATGTTATGAGACAAAAATGCATAGGAAGGATAAAAGGAATCTTTGGAAGGCCTTGTATGCCTCTATTACTGTGACTATGGTGAGGGACTCACAGAGATTTGCATGCGTTCACACTCATTACAGGATCCACCTTCACTACCTTCAGATCTGTGATGCATCCAATCAGCAATGCAAGTAACAGAATACATAGGAAATGTCTGTTAGATACCTCTTGTTGTAATGAAAAAACATTTTAGTTTTAAAAGAAACAACTATTCTAAAGGAAACAATTCTGTTGTGGCTACAACAGAATTTGCCAAGTAGACTTTAAGGTTTTAAATATTTTTCAGTAAAATAAAATCCATACATAATTACTAAATGAAAATGGTAGTAATATAATTCTTGGCAAAGTTCTTCACCTGAGATATTACTCATTTATTACATTTTAGAGAATAAATTCAAGGACCTGGGTTACAGTGATAGCTCAGCATTTCAGAGCTCTTGCAAAGGACATGCCTTGCATCTCAACCCCCACATCAGACCACTCACAAGCTGTAACTCTAGTTCCAAATTCCAAGGGACCTGATTCCATCTTCATGTTTCTGCAGACACTGTGCATACATAGTATACAGACAGACAGGCAAGCACACACATATACACAGAAATTAAAAGAAACGCAATACCTTCTTAAGTCCTTCACTACAGTAATTATATGTAAAATTTGCTTCATAGAAAACCAAAAATGTATTTATTTATTTTTATTTTACATGTCGATCCCAGTTCCCACTCCCTCCCTTCTTTCCTCCCTTCCTTCCTTCTTCCCTCCCCCCTTTCTCCCCCCTCACATGCACCCTGACCACCCTCCCCTCCCATCCCCCTACCCCAATTCCATATGTAGTACAATGCCATCCAGGTGGGGTCATGTAAATCTGTCAAGTCATTTGAAATAGGGACTAGGACTTCTTTCCTAGGTTAAGGCTGTATCCCTCCATGGGGGATGTGTCTGCAAGGTCCCTTTGTGCACCAGGAATACATCCTGGTTCCATTGTCTGAGGTCCCTTAGATTGCTCAGTCCTTCTAGCTGAGACCCATATTCAGGGGGGCCTGAGTCAGTCCCATGCTGGATTCCCAGCTATCAGTCTGGGGGCCCGTTAGCTCCTTCTTGTTCAGGTCAACTGTCTCTATGTGAGAAAACCAAAATTTTTATTTGAAAAGTATTTTATTTATTTCATTTTAGTTCACAATCATGTATCATAATTTTTTTTAATCCAAGGTGTAATAAGGATATTACAGTATCATTTTGCAATTGATTTAGAAAAATAGACTTGTCCTACCAAACTACATGGAGTATGAGATAAACTACTGGCATTACTATAAGAAGAATAAACATTGTCCAGTACTTTATTATAGAACGCAACTGTGAAGGGCATGCTACTATACTTTTCACAAATTATTGCACTGTTGCTTACAGAGATAAAGTACATCATGCAACTAGCAATGAATAGTACATACTGAGTTTGATGAAGAGGTTGAGTTCCTCACACAACTCTTGCAGTTGGTAGCAAATAGGCAATCTTGAATTTGATGGGGAGACCGTGTCACTTGCACACAGTCAAACAGCCAGTAGCAAGTCAATCCTGTTTTTAATGGAGTTTGTGTCCTTTATGTGTAGATCACATTGCTATCAATGAGGGGCAAATCCTGGATTTGCAATTTGCGTAGGCTCCGAATTTCCCAAAACATCAAGATATGCTTCTGTTTTTGTCATTGTTATTTTTGACAGTTCATTCTCTTTAATTGATCTCTTTCCTTTAGAATACGTATACGAAACACCAACAAGCCATCAAGCACACTAATAACACATTTCTCACAAAATACCATGTATTTCTTGACTAGCACAAGCTAAGCCTTGAGTTCACTCTTGAGTACATGTAGAAAGCCCTCTGATAAATGGCCACATTCATTACAATGTGCTCCTCAAAAAAGGACATGTCTTGGCAAACTGTGCCACTATGAACCAAAGATCTCGTTTCCTCCAATTAACCATAACACAGTCCTCATTTCCTTCCTTCACATTTTTTTTTCCAGATATGTTTCTATGGCAGTATACCCATGCTCCAAGGTGATATAAAGTTGTCTGCACCACGGTGGCCATTTCCTTCTGCTTGTTCTCACACAGAATTGATCGTATGCCTATTGAAATTTATTTTTACTGGAAGGTTTTCCAAGCAACCTAAGCTTTCCCTAACATTCTCCTCACAATCTTTTCTATCTCTTGTGGCTGCATATTTCCATATGAGGTTTCTATTATAGACATATCAAATTATCACTAATTTTGTGGCTTAATGACTGTACAATTTTACTATTCTGTAGGATATAAATCCAATATAGATTTCACTGAACTAAATCCAAGTAGTTTACATGGGTATTTTCCTTTCTGCCAGGAAACATACTTCCTTGCTGTGGACATTTGAGTGAGAATGTGCCCCAAAATCTCACAATCTGCATTCTTAGTGCCTAACCATCAAGCAAAGGGTTCCTCCCTCGCCATTCCCATGATCCTTCACATGGTCAGTTGTTTCCCATGTAGTCATGGAGACAGGAAGATATACTAAGCCTGAGATTTTGGGATTTTATTTGTTCAGATAGCAAATAGTTTACCCTTTGTGAATAACTTAACTACCCAACTCTTCTACTGTTGCACAAAAGCAAGCACAGAAAATATGTTAAAAATATGGGGAGGCTGTGTTCCAATGTATTTTTATTTACCAAGATAGATTGTAGTGGGATATTCACTTTGTCTCCTTCCACAGGTCATATCCCACTACAATAGATGGCAGGCTAGATTAATGGTAGTTTTCTGAACCTGTCTGTAAGTAAAGAGAAGCAATAAGAGGGAAAGAACCTGGGTTCCTGGATGACAGCCTTCAGGAAGAGCTTTACAAAAGACATAGGCAGTCAGACAGTGGTGGTGCATGCCTTTAATCCCAGTACTTGGGAGGCAGAGGCAGGCAGATCTCTATGAATTCAAGGCTAGCTAATGTATAGAGTGAGTTTCAGGGCAAGTTCCAAAGTCACATTAAAAAAACCCTGTCTCAAACAAACAAACAAAAACAACAACAACAACAACAAAAAGACAAGCAAAACAAGAATATGCACATCCATTCTTCTTGAAGCACCTTAAAAAATAGTACCAATGTAAATTCATCCATTTACTCATATGTACATACTTAATGGGAAAGTTTTAAAATCTACCTGATAGCCAAAGATTAGTATTCTGAATTAGAAAGTTCTTTTATGATTAACTAAAGAAAACACTCAAATAATCTAACAAAAATGTCAACAGAAAACTAGCCAAAAAGTAAATGCCAATGAATATAAAGAGGAGCAGAAATTAATCATGCTGAATTAAACTTATTTTTCATGTTCTAATGTACACCAATGAAATAAAAATAAACAATATTTACTAGTCTTCCTATTGATAAAATATTTGACACAAGTAAGGAGGGTTTAATTTGGCTCACAACCATGAGATCACCAGTCCATCGTGGAGGTGACAGTAGATGGAAAGCCTGAAGTAACTCATTTACAGCAACAGAAGTTTCAGTGTGACTTGGTCATTCTTTGACATATTGGGAAGCAGAAGAGTTCAGAAAGCAGAAGCAGATACCAATTTCAAGGCTGGAAGCCTTGACTTGCTTTCAGCTAGCTAGGCTAGTCTCCAAAGTAAGTGTATAAACACATGAGACTGTGGGGGGAAATTTTCACATTCAAACCATAACCTTCCATCACTGGCCCCTAAAGGGTCATGGCATTCTCACAATGCAAAATACATTCAGTCAAATTTCAAAGTGCTAATGCCTTTCAAAAGTTCCAAGTCTCTGCTGAGCTTCAAGTTAATTTTTCAATGATGAGCCCCTGCAAAACTCAAAAGCAACTGTATAATTGCTGCAAATAATGGCTACAAGTAAATGCTCCTATTCCAAAAGGAAGCAAGAAAACTATAACAAGGAATAAGCAGACAGAAACTAGATTTAAGCAGCAAGGTAGAAATTAATTCCTATAGATCTACACCCAGCCTTTGTGGCATGTGGTAGCATTTTCTACGATCTATTGGGCTTGGGTAACCTTAGGATAAATAGGCTCTCTCTTAAGCTGTCTCTATTCAAGTGCCTCAACCTTTCCTTTGCAAACAACTCACAGTCCTAGTATCTTCAGTTTCCTGGGGCCTCCAGTGCAACTTAGGTTTTTGTCTACACAGCTTCACTTGCTTGCTTCTCAGGGAATCTGATCTGCTGTACAGATTAAGATTGTTCTTCCCACCCTCCACCCTGACATCCCCTGGATGCAAGCTTCCGTGACCCTATAGTATAAAGAACAAATTCTTCTGCCTGCTTGAGATTTAGCATCAGCCTTCCAAGGTTAGTGCACCAATTCCCCCTTTATTGAATGTTCTTTTTCCATACCATCCTGTTCTACATTTTGCTCTAGATTCTCACTATAAACAAGCCTGATAGCACCGAGAAAAAAAACTCTACCATGGCTTGAATGCCATGCTGCCTTGAAATAAGCCTCATGCACATTTTGAGGATATGAGCAGAATGGAGCCAGGTTTATTGGTGGAACGTAACACTAATGTCTTTTCACAGAGTTCCAAAATAGCCCTGTTCCTCTCTGAAAACTCTTGCAGCCTGTCCGCATTTCCCTCTGAATTCTGCTCTTTCAAGCTCTCATCAAAATGGCTCTGTAAACTCTGCTTTCAACATTCTGGGTATTTTCTATTCCATTGCTTCTATAAGGAGAGGAGGAAATCCCAAGTGTGTGAAGTCCTGCATGAATGCGTATTGGACATGGGCATGGCCCTGTTGAGGACTCCAGGGCTCAGACACATGGGACAATTGGCAAAGCCAATTCCTTATATGGGCTAGGCCTAAGAGGGTAGTAAAGCTCTCTTTGGGAGTCTGAGTGTTTATGCACAATTGGTCAATGTGTGCAAAGATTAACATCTGTAGTTTCCTCCTTCTGGATGTTTACAGCCAGAGACTGCTTGCCTACAGAGACCCCCCCACACCTCCAACCAAGACTAGCCAACTCCTCCTTCCCTTGTGTTGTATCTAACATGTCGAGGTTTCCTGGTTGCAGCTGTTAGAGAACCCCACCTGATCCTGGCTTTACTGTATGTACCTGTGTCTGTCCTCTCTTTGTTCCCTCCATGACCCTAGACTGGGTTCTAGGACCTTAACTGCATAAAGCCCCACAAACTTCAATCTGTTCCACACTCCTACATACCAGGTCCAAAGGCCTAAAACCCTATGGCAAGGTTAATCACAGCAATTACACCACTTCTCAGTGGTGTGTGTGTGTGTGTGTGTGTGTGTGTGTGCACGCGCGCGTGTGCGAGGTGTGCCTGTGTCAGAGAGAGAGAGAGAGAGAGAGAGAGAGAGAGAGAGAGAGAAAGAGAGAGAGAGGAAGGCTTAGTGGGCTCACAGTTCCAAAGATTTGAGTCCATCACAGCAGGAAAGACAACACCTAGAAGTGCTCATTTCACAGTAGCAGGACCTTGCTGTAGTGATTGCACATACTTGGTTGGTCAGGCGGCAGAAAGCATGGGGCAAGAAGTAGTAGTGGATAACATCTTCAAGGCTGCTTCCCAGTGACCTACTGCTGCTACCTGGCATGCCACCCCAAGACTCCCCAAACTTCACAAGACATCATAAATAGATTTATGGTACCAGTATTCAAACACATGAGCTGGTGGGAAACATTAAATAGTCAAACCATAACACACGGGGTAATGTGTTCCCACCAAATTAATCAGAGAAAGACGTTTTCTAGAATATGCAATATTTGAGAGCATATGTGAGCAAATATTCTTATACCTCAGTGCTTCTAAAGAATTAAGCAGGAACTTATAATTAATATTAAGGTATTAAGAAATGCATTTTAGCTAAGCAATTTCATTTCTTCTCAGTCTGTTCTGAGATGTTGGAGTATGCTTAGTGATATGAGAAGTTTACATAATTATACATTTTACAAAATAAAGACTTTGGTGACATTTCCAGTCACAGAGAAGTTTAATGGCATGACATTGAGATTCATAAAATATTTGGAAACATATCTGTGACACACTACACCAATAAAACAGCTACAAAGCATATATCATAGAATCATATCCTTATTAATGAAAGCATGCACACAGGCCCTAAAGTGACAAAATGATTATTGCTACATGAAAGTGGGATAATGAATGATTTTCATTTTACTTAATTTGCATTTCAGTATTACCTAATGCTTCTATTGAATTCTGGGTTTCCTTAACAACTGAAAATAAAATATGACTTGTACATAATTAATAAACTAAAACCAATAATATATTTGTAATTGTTTAATTATTTTTCAACAAATATTTATCATGTGCCTATTTGTGCCAAGTACCCTCTTAGGGACTGGGAATAAAGTGAAATATGAGACAAAATCTTTGCCTTACAGTTGACTGTTTGGTAGGGGATATAGATATTACACAAGAACATAAGTGACATTTGAAGATATTAGATCTAATGACTTCTACTATGGAGGAAATGTGCAGGTGAGGTTTGAGCTGAGCCCTGGAGGAAGAGAAGGAGCCAGCACATGAAGGGGAATGGGAAGAGGGAATCTGGCAGAAGACAGATGAGAAAGCCAGGATCTGCAAAGAATGTGGGAGAGGAGAGAGAATTAGCCAGGTGGTCAAGGTGACAGACTGAGCAGTGGTTTCAGAGGAAGTTGGTAAGGACAGAAAAAGCAAAGACATGCAAGTGTTAACAAACACTCTGGGTTTCTTTTTTTCCAAGTTGAAAGCAACAACAATTGAAAAAAAAAATAAACTGTGATGTTTCAGATACAATGAAGTAGCATTTTCTGCCTGTTACTTGGGGACTGAAATGCCCAAAGGACAAAAACAGCATAGAAAAAAGATAAAACAAGTTGGGGAAGTAGTCAAAGAATTGGAAGAAGTAGAAATTAGAAACAAAGAATCTGTTCAACTGGACTAGCTAGTAAGCAAAACAGTCAATTCAAATGCATTTTCATTTCTTAAAGTAGCAAAATTACAGAAAGATTTTGAGTATGGTGTGAGGCTGTTCTGAGACAGCCAGCCACAAAGTGTGAGCTGTGCATTGATAACCTCGTGAAAAAAAAATAGTAAATGTTGAAAGTGTTTCTAAATTATCTGCCTCATTATAGTTGTCAGTCACCACTATTCCTTATCTTCTGAAGGTGTTTGCTTCTGATAGAGATGAAGTGTAGGGCACTGACCTTAGGAATGGATGGAAGCTGATGGAGATGAGGTGAAGGGCGCTGACCTTAGGAATGGATGGAGTAAGTATTTAAGCCAGTGATTCTCCTTCATAAAAAGACGTATGTAATTCATTCTCTTCTTGGTACCCCTGCATTTCTCCAAAATCCTACTATTGAGAAGTAGTTATAGATGGGTCCAAAGAAGTTTATTATAACACAAGATGGTAACACTAGATGGGGATGTTAAATGTTTTTCCCCTCCTTTTTATAAAAGCCTTAATATTTTGGGACATTTGCTGTTAAGAGCACTTGCTGTTCCTCCAGCGAACCCAAGTTTGGTTCCCATTACCTATATCAGGTGGCTCACAGTTACATATTAACTCAAAGGTCAGGGGATTTGACACCCTGCTCCAGTCTCCTCCATGTAGGCCCTTTCGTACATGTGGCATACACCTCCCACAGATATACAAGATTATGCATTAAAAAAAATTGGGAAAACAAGCTACTATGGACTTGGTTCTGCCCTCTGAAAAATGCAGACAGCATATACTTCAGAGTACTTTTGTGAGACTTAAAGAACATTTTGAAAATCACTTTATGTGGTATTAAGATTATTTTATTAGCTGGTCTCTGACCCCCACTGCCTGTCCACTACTGGAGTTCCAGGCCCTTCCCAGAGATACGCCTATCTCTGCAGGACCACTCTGAGTTCCTGCTGGCAGGATCCTTGACCCACATTGCAGGGTCTCTGCTAAAGAGGCCATAGCTGGAGAGTGCCAGGCCCAGGCTAGATCTGCCTATAGACACAAGGAACATCCTGAGTCCCAGCTTTTGGGATCTTTGACCCCCATCGCCAGTCTGCTGGAGCCTGATTACTGACCCCCATCACCAGGCCCCTGCATGTGGAGAGACCTCCTATAGGGCTTGGACCACCCAGAGCTACAGACATCGAACCTCTGACCCACCTAAGCCCACCGAGGAAGTACTATAGAGAGAGGGAGAGACCCCACCAACACCTACTGGAAGAAGCTATGGGAAGACGGCAATACAAGAAAACACTTAACAACAGAAAGACAAGCATGACACAGCCAGAATCTAGAGAATCTACATTAGACTGGAACACAACAAAGCAGATGAAGCAGAAGGGAACAACTTAAAAGTTATCGTCATAAAAATGGTAGAGCTCCTCAAAGACAATGTGAGAAAATCCCTTAAAGAAATGAAGAAAAAACAAACAAAAAATTGGAAGAAATGAACCAATTACTTCGAAAAAAGTAAAGACAGTACAGAAAGCAAAGAAAAAAAAAAAAACAATTAAGCAGGTGAAGGAAACGGTTCAAGACTTGAAAACTGAAATAGAGAAAATAAAGGCAAACCAAACCGAAGGAATGCTAGAAATAGAAAAACTGGGCAAAAAAATCAGGAACTACAGACACAAGCATAACCAACAGAATTCAAGAGATGGAAGAGAGAATCTCAGGCACAGAAGATAAACTAAAGGAAATAGATTCATCGACCAAAGAAAATCATAAATCCAACAAATCCTTAGCACAAAACATCCAGGAAATGTGGGACACTGTGAAAAGGCCAAACCTAAGAAGAATAGGCATAGAGGAAGGTGAGGAAGCCCAAATCAAAGATGCTGAAACATATTCAACAAAATCATCGAGGAAAACTTTCCCAATCTAAAGAAGGACATGCCCATGAAAGTACAAGAAGCATACCGAACCCCAAATAGGCTGGACCAAAGAAAAAAGACCCCTCGAAACACCTAACATACAGAATAAAGAAAGAATATTAAGAGCAGCGAAGGAAAAAGGACAGGTAACATATAAAGACCTATCAAAATTATACCTGACTTCTCCATGGAAACCCTCAAGGCCAGAAGGTCCTGGATACATGTTCTACAAGTACTAAGAGTCCACGGATACCAGCCCAGGCTACTATACCCAGCAAAACTCTCAATCACTATAGATGGAGAAAACAAGATATTTAATGACAAAGACAGATTTTCAAAATATGTATCTACAAATCCAGCCCTACAGAAAGTATTGGAAAGAAAACTCCAACCCAAGGAAGTTAACTACACCCATAAAGATGTAGCCAACAGATAATCTCACTACACCAGAAACCAAGGGTAAAGCAGGACAAATATATTCACAGTATCACTGCCAACAACAAATCTAAAACAAACAAGCATTACCAATCAATGGTCCTTACTCACCTTCAACATTAATGGTCTTAACTCACCTATAAAAAGACACAGGCTAACAGAATAGATACGAAAACAGAATCCATCCTTCTGCTGCATTCAAGAAACACATCTAAGCTTCAAAGATAGACATTATGTCAGGGTAAAGGATTGTGAAAAGATCTTCCAATCAAATGTATCCAAGAAGCAAGCAGGTGTGGCTATCCTAATATCTAACAAGTTAGAATTCAAATCAAAATTAATCAAAAAAGATGAAGATGGTTATTTCCTTTCACCACAGGAGAAATCCATCAACACAAAGTCTCAATTCTGAACATCTATGCCCCAAATACAAAGGCACCCACATTCGTAAAAGAAACACTACTAAAACTCAAACCTCACATAAAACCTTACACACTTATAGTGGGAGACTTCAACACACCACACCACTAGACAGGACCACCAATCAGAAACCCAACAAAGAAACAAAAGAATTAACAGAAGTTATGTCTGATTGGGTTTAACAAACATCTATAGAACTTTCCATCCAAACACAAAAGAATATACCTTCTTCTCTGCTCCACGTGAAACCTTCTCTAAAATCGACCACATACTAAGTAGCATAACAAACCTTAACAGATACAAGAGAATTGGAATAGTCTGCTGTATCTTATCAGACCACCATGCTTTAAAATTGGAATTCAACACCACAAATTGCAGAAACCCTACAAACTCATGGAAACTGAACAATGTGCAATTGCACCATACCTGGGTCAAAGAAGAAATAAAGAAATTAAGGACTTTCTAAAAGTCAATGAGAATGACGACACAACATACCCAAACTTATGGGACACCTTGAAAGCAGTGTTATGAGGGAAGTTCATTGCACTAAGTGCGCATATGAAGAAAACAGAGGATAGTCACATAAGAGAATTAACAGCTCAACTGAAAGTCTTAGAACAGAGAGAAGCAAATTTACCCCGTAGGAGTAGACACCAGGAAATAATAAACTTGAGGGCTGAAATCAACAAAATAGAAACCAGGAAAACAATACAAAAAATAATCAGTGCAACAAAGAGTTGCTTTTTGAGAAAATTAACAAGATAGACAAACCTTTATCCAAACTAATGAAAAAGCAGAGAGAGAGTACATGCAAATTAACAAAATCAGAAACGGAACAGGGGATATAACAACGGACACTGAGGAAATCCAGACAATTTTCAGTTCATACTTTGAAAACCTGCATTCCACAAAAATTGAAAATTCAAGGGAAATGGACAAATTTCTGGATAACTACCACTTACAAAGATTAAATCAACTTAAATAGACCCATAACCCGTAATGCAATAGAAGCAGTCATTGAAAGCCTTCCAAAAAAAAAAAAAAAAAAGCCCAGGGCTAGATGGCTTCAGTGCAGAACTCTACCAGAAATTCAAGGAAGAACTAATACCAATACTCCTCAAATTGTTTCACACAATAGAAACAGAAGATTCATTGCCAAACTTTCTACAAGGCCACAATAACTTTGGTACCCAAGCCTCACAAAGACACAACTAAGAAAGAAAACTACAGACCAATATCCCTCATGAACATCGATTCAAAAATACTCAATAAAATACTGGCAAACCGAATCCAAGAATACATCAGAGAAATCATCCACCATGACCAAGTAGGCTTCATCCCTGGATTGAAGGGATGGTTTAACATACGAAAATCTATCAACATGATCCACCATATAAACAAACTGAAAAAGAAAAACCATATGATCATCTCCCTAGAGGTTGAAAAAGCCTTCAATAAAATTTAACACCCTTTTATGATAAAGGTCTTGGAGAGATCAGGTATAACAGGAACATCCCTAAACATAATAAGAGCAATAGTCAGTAAACCAACAGCCAACATCAAACTGAATGGAGATAAGCTTACGATGATTACTCTAAAATCAAGAACAAGAGAAGGTTGCCTTTTCTCTCCATATCTCTTCAATGTTGTACTTGAAGTTCTAGCTAAAGCTATAAGACAACAAAAGGAGATCAAGGGGATCCAAATTGGAAAGGAAGAAGTCAAACTGTCTCTATTTGCAGATGATATGATAGTTTGCATAAGCGACCCAATAAGCACTACCAGGCAACTCCTACAGCTGATAAACACCTTCAGCAAACTAGCAGGATACAAGATAAACTCAAAAAAATCAGTAGCCCTACTTTATTCAGATGACAAAGGGGGTGAGAAAAAAATCAGAGAAACATCACCCTTTACAATAGCCATAAACAACATAAAAATTCTTACTAAACAAGTGAAAGACCTATATAATAAGAACTTTATGGCTCTAAAGAAAGAAATTAAAGAAGATACCAGAAAATAGAAAGATCTTCCTTGTTCTTGGATGGATAGGATAAATATAGTAAAAATGGCAATCTTGCCAAAAGCAATCTATAGGTTCAATGCAATCCTCATTAAAATCCCACCACACTTCTTCACTGACCTTGAAAGGATAATAATCAAATTTATATGGAAAAACAAAAGACCCAGGATATCCAAAAGAACCCTGTACAAAAAAGGCATTACCACCCCTGACTTTAAGCTCTACTACAGAGCTACAGTCCTGAAAGCCTGGTATTGTCACAAAAATAGAGAGATAGCCTAATGGAATCAAATCGAAAATCCTGTTATAAACTACCTCACCTATGAACACCTGATTTTTGACAAAATGAATAAAATGGGGCAAGGAAAGCATCTTCAACAAATGGTGCTGGCACAATTGGATGATGGTGTGTAGAAGACTGCAGATAGACCTATGTATATTGTCATGCACAAAACTCAAGTCCAAATGGATCAAAGACCTCAACATCAATCCAGCCACACTGAACCTCTTAGAAGAGAAAGTAGGAGGTACTCTTGAACAAATTGGTATAGGGACCACTTCCTGAACATAACTCCAGGGGCACAGACACTGAGAGCAATAATTAATAAATTGGACCTCCTCAAACTTAGAAGTTTCTGTAAGGCAAAGCACATAGTGGACAAGACCAAATGGCAGCCTATAGGCTGGTATAAGATTTTCACCAATCCTACATCTGACAAAGGGCTGATCTCCAAAATATACAAAGAACTCAAGAAACTAGTCAACAAAACACCAAATAACCCTATTCAAAAAATGGGGTACAGAACTGGAGAAATAATTCTCAATAGAGGAAATCAAAAAGGCTGAAAGACACTTAAATTGCTCAACATCCCTAGCTATCAGGGAAATGCAAATCAAAACAACTTTGAGATACAATCTTACTCCTTCCAGAATGGCTAAAAGTAGCAACAATAATGACAAGGTATGCTGGAGAGGATATGGAGAAAGGGGAACACTCCCCACTGCTGGTGGGAGTGCAAACTCATACAGCCATTTTGGAGATCAGTCTGGTGGTTCCTCAGGAAAATGGGAATTAGTTTTCCACAGGACCCAGCAATCCCCCTCTTAGGCATATATCCAAATGATCCACATCCATGCAACAAAGACATGTGCTCAATTATGTTCATAGCAGCATTATTTGCAATAGCAAGAACCTGGAAGCAACCTAGATGCCCCTCAACTGAAGAATGTGGCACATCTACACAATGGAATACTACTCTGCAGAAAAAAAATAATGGAATCTTGAAATTCACAGACAAGTGGATGGCACCTGAAGAAACCATCCTGAATGAGGTAACCCTGTCACAAAAAGAGGAACATGGTATATACTCACTCATATATGGATTTTAGACCTAGAGCAAAGGATCACCAGCCTATAATTCACAGGTGGATTCTAAGAGATTCACATAAAATCCCTCACAGAAGGGGGAAGGGACAAGTCCCCCAGAACACATGGGAAGTGGGGGGGGCAGTGAATGGAGAGAGAAGTAGGAGAAAGAGAAGGGGAGGAAAAGAAAGCATGTGCGACTAGGAAGATTGAGTCAGGGTAGGAATAGAAGACAGAAAAGAGAGAGAGGGGAGAGAGAGAGAGAGAGAGAGAGAGAGAATATAAAAGAGGGAGCCATTATTGGTTTGAAGAGAAAACTGACCCTAAAGAAAGGTCTAGAGACCTAAAAGACTGCTGCCAACTAACATTTTGAGCAATGGTGGAAAGGCTACCATAAATGCCCTTCCCAGATAGAGAGATCAACAATTAACTTATCTACTATCATGGAGCCCTCATGTAGTACCTGTTGGAAACAGAAGCAAACACCCATAACTAAATACTGAGTCAAACTAGAATCCAGATGCAGAGAGAGAGGACAAGACCAGGTTGCAGAAACACATAGAGACAGCTGACCTGAACAAGGAGGAGCTAACGGGCCCCCAGACTGATAGCTGGGAATCCAGCATGGGACTGACTCAGGCCCCCCTGAATATGGGTCTCAGCTAGAAGGACTGAGCAGTCTAAGGGACCTCAGACAGTGGAACCAGGATGTATTCCTGGTGCACAAAAGGAGTTGGGGACACATCTCCCATGGAGGGATACTCCCTTAAAGTAGAAACAGGAGAGAAGCCTAGTCCCTAATTCAAATGACTTGGCAGATTTACATGACCCCACCTGGATGGTATTGCCTTACATGTGGAATTCGGGTGGGGGGGGATGGAAGGGGAGGGTGGTCAGGGTGCATGTGAGGGGGAGCAGAGAGGGTAAGAGGAAGGGAGTGAAGGAGAGAGAGAGGGAGGGAGAGGGAACTGGGATCGATATGTAAAATAAAAAAATAAATAATTAAAAATAATAATAAAAAGATTATTTTATTATATTATATATTACTATGTTATATTATTATAACTATAGTACATTTCCTCACACTAAATGTTAATTACTCTACTTCATTTTACATGCTTGTCTCTCCGATGACATGATATTCACAGAATAGCAAATGTGTAAAAGCCACTGTGATTCTAGTC
Source organism: Phodopus roborovskii (assembly GCF_943737965.1). Lineage (NCBI taxonomy): Eukaryota > Metazoa > Chordata > Mammalia > Rodentia > Cricetidae > Phodopus > Phodopus roborovskii. Next base: position 14,241,588 of record NW_026126525.1, read on the forward strand.
TTGCAAATGAGAAAATTTAGCTATGGAAAATTTATTTGTCTAAAGTTTTCCTTAACAGGTACTCAAGTTTCTATGATTCCATAATCAAATTCTAAGTACAGATATTTGGACATTTTAGTGTTCTCCAACCTTCCATCTGTTGCTCCAGTTTATTAAAAGTAAAACCTCTTATCTATGTATCATCAATGGACTGAAATAAAGGTGGAGTTGTCTACACTAAGAATGTAGTGTAGACATTCAAAATAGGGGACTTTTTTGAACAGATGTTAAAGAATGGTAACACAGGAAGTTGAAGCAGAAAAAAAAATAGTAAATAAAAAGCACACACACAGACAAAGAATCCCAGCAGCGCATCTTAGTTTGGTAAGAGTTTGGAAAATAATTTTTTGTCAGAGATACAAACACAGATATGGGGCAGGCCTTGTCTAGCCTGGGGCCTGTAAGTGTTTTAATGGAGCTTTCAAAAGCATTTTACCCTGGAGAACAATTTTACTATCTACTTAAAAGATCTGAAAGTACCAAGACCACAGGAGGACATAATTCAGTGATGAGTGCCACAAGCATTAAGAAGGAGACAATGATGGTACACAGCTGATGCAAGAAGGAAGAAGGAAACTGAGGGCTCTGGAAGAGTACTGAGAACTAGCCAAATGTCCATCCGGTCACAATGCCATGAGCAAGTCGTAGTCTCTGGTGAATAATTTATAATGATCAATTTCACCAACTGTAAGCAGAAGTTCAGGACATCACAAATATAGGGAGGAATTCCTAATCTAAAGGATCAGAGAGTTGCATACCCTGATTGCAGGAAGGAACTCAGTTCAAATAAAACCTCAGTAATTAACTCTCACCTGCTCATTGAAAACCTATGAACTTGAACTACAGCAATGACTGGCATCTCAATATCAATGGTTTATTCTCATCTACCAAATAAACTATTTTGTTGTAATGATCAACTTTCTGGGAATCCCAGATAAGCTTAGCACTTAAAGGCATTACACTTTATAATGATGACAGAGGGTTATCAATTCTCTTTTATATCTTAGTGCTGACTTATTAAGCTTTGAATAATATATTTAAATACTGGTTCCAGTAGGATGTTTCAAAGAGTTCTTGCTCTGTCTATAGGTCAGGGCACTTTTGTGATGATGGCCAAGCATCTGTGATGTGGCACTTACTACACTATGTAAGGATATCTTCTTTTGCTTGGACATTCTGTTAAAATGAAGATCTCAAACTCTGAAAATATTAAACAGTCAATGGTAATTTCTTATAAGAACTGTCTTAGAGGCATTAACTTTTCTGTGTATAAGTGTTTGGCCCACATGTGTGTACCTGCCCCACATCTGTGCCTGGTAGCTGCAGAAGTCTGAAGAGGACTCAGACATCCTGGAATTTGGGTTATGAGTGGTTGTGAACTACCATGTGAGTTATGGGAGACAATCAACAAGATCCAAAAGTGGTCTTAAGCACTGAGCCAATCTCTCCAGTCCCAGAATTAACTTCTATGGAACACTATGATTTCTATAACTTTGTACTTTTCAAAGAAAAAAATACTTTACATTGAAGAAATTTATGTTCTAGTACATAAAAGTAAGTGACCAGGGATATTACTACTGGTGGACCTTCAGTAACTTGCTTCAAGAGTAACCCAGATTAATTAACAGCAATGAGAAATCAGTAGCAAAGACTTCAGACAACCCAATAGTGTTCTTAAAAGACTAAGCCTGCTTAAAAAACAGAGGGCATTAGTAAGTCTAAAATCTCAAATCCAAAATCAATTGGAGAAATGACATGATGTACTTTCATGCACAGTGCATTTATCACAGTTTAAGGAGATGTGCGGCCTTCTAGTTCAATGGTTCTCAACCTTCCTAAAGCTATGATGACCCCCTGGCCATAAAATTTCATTGCTACTTCATAACTGTAATTTTGCTACTGTTGTGAATTATAACATAAATATCTGTGTTTTCCGAGGGCCTTAAGCGACCCCTGTGAAATGGTCATTTGACTCCACAAAGGAGTTACAACCCACAGGTTGAGACCCACTGTTTTTGATAGGTAGATGATAGAGGGCAGAAGGAAAGTTGTATGGTTATACAGACAGACAGATAAAATGACAGACTCACAAAACAAACACACTTGATTTTCTTGGCTCATATACAATGAATGGTTAAAATGGGAATGGTCAGACTTTGAAAAATTTCAGGCAAATATGAAAGTCACCGAATATTTCATTTACCAGACTGGTTAGAAAGACCATTTGTATACTTTTACATTTTTGCGAAGTAAGCTTTCAGTAAATGTTTTCATCAGAATATTAGACATGCAAAGCCACAATAATAAACAGTACTTAAGACTCATCCATACTCATATACTACGTAACACTGGGTAGCACTGGAGACATGCACTCTTTTTTAAGCTGCAGAACTATTAGTAGCTTCTCCCATTTCTTCCATCAGGGATTCTTGTGTAGGGTTTTCATCACTTTTCCCAGACATCAAATGTTCCCCACCTGGGTTTTGAGATGCAGGTTCCTGGACCAGCAGGCCAGATGTGTTTAAGACCATGTTGTTTTTAGCTCTTAGGACATAGGTTTCCTGGGGTTTTGTTTTCTTTTGGCAGACATGGAATGCATCTTGGAAACCACTGCGAAAATTTTCATTAAAGAAGCCATAAATGATGGGGTTGATACTGCTGTTGCAAAAGGCAAGCCAGTGGGCAAAAGGGTAGATATAGATGTTGATGACACGCAGTTTATTAGGAGACAGGTCAGCATAGTCTGAGAGCATCATCAGAGTCCACAGGGGCAGCCAGGAGAGGATGAAAAGGAGGGCCACAGTCAACAGCATCTTGATGACCTTCTGTTTCTTCTTGGACACATGCCACTGCTCCTGGCGCTGCTTGCCCATGCAATGTGCTGAAGTCTTGAAGAGGGAAGCCCCAATCCTTGCATACATGGCAACAATGAGGGAGAGGGGAGCCAGGTAGATGGTGGCAAATAGCACAGTGGTGTAGATCCTCCTCATTTCCTGCTTTGGCCAGTCCTCCCGACACCAGTACACTGTGCTGGTTTTATTGTCGAAGCCGAGTCTCACACGGTAGTATTTTTCTTCTTGTACATGTAACATTATTGCAGATGGAGACATAATGGTAACAGCCAGGCCCCAGATGATCATGATAGTGACAAAGGCTGTCTTGACAGTGAGCTTTGGCTTAAAGGGGTAGACAACACACCGAAATCTGCAATGAGAGGCAAAGATCAATGAGGCACTGCCTCAACTTCTGAACCTGATGCAAACAAATGTGAGGACATCCACCTGTATTTCTCTTAAGTTAGCCCCTGTGGTAACACAGCATGCACTTCCAACTTATGTAACTGACAGAAGATGTTTTAATTCAAAGTACATGAATGAAACAGATCATATGCTGTTAATGAGAAAATGCTTTTATGGTGCTAATGGTATTGCATCAGAATATACCAACTACGGTCCCTTAGGACTCTGCTGTAGACTCAGTCCCACAGGCTTGCATGAGATGTTCCTTTAAACATGATGAATTAAAATATAAAGATTAGGATTTAGTAAAGGTCACATCTTGCTTACTGTTATGCATGATTTCAACCAAAGCAGTTGGACTCTAGAACAGTAGGTTCAGTAGACAGCCAGCCAGTTCTACTATGCTGCAGGAGACAGCTCATCAGTTCCCCCTTGGGTTCTGAATGTTCCCAATATATCACTTCTGTGCTTAGTAATGGAACGCGCTCTGGCTAGTACATATTAACAAGCATGCACATCAGGGCTGTCCTTTTGGATGCTTCTTCTGAAACTGCAGCTTCCAGGATCCAAGAGACTTGATTTAGATGAGAAGCACATGGGGAATGGCCCTGGGGAACATCAGGCTGTCCATCTTAGACACATTGGTCTCAATTTAATTCACAGGGTAACACTGTAACATTAATGGTCCAGGGAGCAGAATACTGAGAGAGGTATTCACCCAGCCCATAGAAGCACAGAGGAATAAATGATCATTTCCTACACCAAAAGATGGTTTTAAATATTTCACAATTACATAGGTCTAAGAAGCACCATTATAAGTTCTGGTAATGACCCCTTCTCTATCCTCTGTTGAGCATGGCAATCAAACTCTGTTGAGGAATTTTACACTTTTGTTATTGTGACTTTTATTACTGTTAGTTGTGTGTTACAAATAATTTTACCATGTATGTGCTATTATACAACTCTATCATTTTAGGTATTATCACCTATTTAATACTTTTGTTTTTTGTGATTATTCTGAACCAGATTTTATAACTCAGGAGACAGATACACAGATGAAGAAAGTAATGTCTGAATAAAAGCTCCAAATGATCTTCTGTGACAACTCCTTCAGAAAACCACTGAAGAATGAGTTGATGAGACCCTATTACTGAAGACACTGCACACCATGAATGCAAGACACAGAGAGACCAAGCTGAAACTGAGCAGGAAGGTTCCTCCCCTCTGGCTGGCTTACCTTGTGCCAGATGGTGCTCTGCAGCCTGCGGGGGGCAGTAAAGACACAAAAGCTCTTCCTCTGCTGTGAACTTTATTAACTGATCTGTCAAGTAAGATGTGTTCTTTGGTGAGACAGTGACAACTGTTATGAGGGAAACAAGTTCCTCTCTGGGACTGACTCTGAGGTCTCCTCCTCAAGAGGAAGTTCATGCCCACTACTGTAACCCAAGTCAAAAACCAGATCAAAGAGGGTATAAGTCCAAGGAAGAAACCTACCACTGCTGCTTAGCAAAAGTGAAAGAGTATCCAACTTCCTACTGAATAACTTTGTTTACACACACAGGCAAAGGCTATGCTCAGCCTTAACTGGAGAAGCCCTTCTTCAATGGATGTTGATGGGTGCAGATAGTCATAGCTTCCCAAGATGGTGAGAATAATGGATAGCTGAAGACCCAGACCTAAACAAGACATTTGTTCCCTCCCCTTAAGGCTCAGGCAAAGTTAAGAATAGGGAGCAGAAAGAATATGAGAGCCAGAAGGCAAGGAGAAGGGATAAGAAAGGCCATCTTCAAAATATGGTATTGCCACAGCAATCACGAACCCGCAGCTGTGATGCCTAATAGTAAGGGGTCTATACAAGTTCAGCCCACCCAATAAGGAGCTATGAATGGAAAGGGGCGTGTGGGGCCATACTACTTACTGCTGAACTAATATGTCATAACAGATGCTGTGAGAGGGGCAAGTCAGTAAATAATTACATACCCTATAGTGAGCCCATTAGGCTCTTATAGTTCTAAAGACATGGTCACATAAATAGCCTCATTAAATTCTGTCTAAAACAAAACAAAATATTAAGTTTTAAGTATTGGGAAGAGGTTGGAAGGAAAGAAGGGACTGAGGTAGTGGTGGGAACAGAGATAAGAGAGGTTTGAATGAATCATGTTCATGTAGGAAATTGTCAATTATAATTTATTAATAAGAATGATAATTTAATGCTATTTTGTTTTATTGGTACTATCTTTGAATAATTAAAAATGAAATGAATGAAACTAAAGTTATAACTAAGGAGCAAAATTCAAACATATGGAGCTTTAGTTAGGGTTTATATTGCCATGATAAAGATGATGACTGAGACAGGGTATGGTGGTACATGCCTTTAATCCCAGCCCTCAAAAGGCGGAGGATGGTGGATCTCTATGATTTTGAGTCCAACCTGGTCTACATAGTGAATGTCAGTCCAGCTAAGGATACCTACTGAAACCTGTTTCAAAACATCAAAACAAAGGGTTAGGCATTGGTGGTGCACAACTTTAATCCCAGCACTCGGGAGGCAGAGGCAGGTGGATCTCTGTGAGTTCAAGGCTGGCCTGGTCTACAGAGCTAGTTCTAGGACAGGCACCAAAGCAATACAGAGAAACCCTGTCTGGAAAAACAAAACAAAACAAAAAAAAATATCAAATCTCGAGTCACACTTCACTGAGGAAACTCAGGGCAGGGACCCTGGAGGCAAAGACCAAGGAAGAATGCTGCTTGCTGACTTGCTCAATTCGTCCCAGCACCGCTTACTAAGGGTAGGTATCACCCACAATGACCTGGGCCCTCCCACATCAATTACTAATCAAGAAAATGCCCCACAGTCTTGCCTACATGCTGATTTTATGGGGGCATTTTTCAGTTGAGATTCTTTTGTCTCAGACGACTCTAGTATGTGTAGGGTTTACTAAATACTAGATCAGACATGTGTAAAACACAAACTAAAATCCAATGTCCTGATGAAGATTGAGGCATCATGCCATGCAAAGAATAAAATAACTTTACATTGATTTATTAATTAATGCCATTAAGTTTTTCAAACATTAAAAAGTGAAAGAAAACATGTGATGTCCTTTGGTGTTGTTGCTCTTCAGAACTGAAATGCCATTTATGCGTGATTCTGTGTCTACAAATCTACAGACTAAATGTGTGAGCTCCTGTCTCTTCCTACCTATTCATCTCTTTGCCCAGCCATATCCCTTTCTGTCTCCACCTCCCTTGTTCTGGGATTAAAGGCATGTGACTCCCAAGTACTGCGAATAAAAGTGTCAGCCATCACTGCCTGGCTACGTTTCTCCTTTAGACAGGATCAATCTCGTGTAGCTCAGAGTGGCGTTGACCTAACAGAGATCCCCCTGACTGTCTCCTAAGTGCTGAGATTAAGGTGTATGCCACTACTGCCTGGCCTCTTTGGCTAAGTAGCATGGCTATCTCTGTACTCTGATCTCCAGACAAGCTTTATTTGTTAGAGCATAAGCAAAATATCACCACAGGCAGCCATACTCATTCATTTTCCTCTTTGCGGAGAAATTCAGAAGTTGCTAGTCATCCATCCTGTATATGCATTTCTGCATTTTCAACATCTGCCTCCACCTGGAATGGTCTGGATTTCACATTGTGGGACCATGTCATGTGTATCATTATGCAATCTCTCCAGCAGTGCATGCTTTTGAACTTTACACATGTAGCTTACACTGCCCTGCTTCATTCCAGTCTCTCTAATGTTACCCACTGGAAATACAGCATTAATCATTTGTTGATTTTAATCTCATTTACTTTCTAAAATAAAGATGGCCGATGTTAATTTTTAAGTTTTTTCAAATGTCATGTCAGAAACATTTTCAAAGCTTTTAAAGACAATTAAGTACCAAATGCAAAGTGGAAGGAAACTTTTTAAGCTTAAGATTGAAATACAAAAGATACGATAGGTTTTGTTCACTGGAAAAAAAAATCCCTAATTACTACATAATGCTCATTTGCAGGACACCCTTGTATTTAATGTGTGATGTATATTTTGAGTGAGCACACAGAAAAAAATGTATCTTTTACCCAAAAGTGATGTGGTTTATCACTTTAAACACTGGGGGTTCAACTGGCCTTGTTATGCAGTTATCGAAAAGAAGAACAATCTATCAATAATTCCAAAATTAAATACCACAGCTCATATTCCCAAGCTGTAACTGCATGGAAAGTACTAACACTTAAGATCTTAATAAACACATTTAATTGCATGAATTACACAATTTGTTATAAATATTCAGTGAAGCAATAATTTTGTGGTATATATTGTAGTAATTGAAGCAGGTAGCTACATCAGTATATTCAGTGTCATTGACAATCTGCAGTCATTTGGTAAGTCACCACTTTCTGGGACTCAGGGTCTGAAGCCGACTTACCTGTCCACAGCTATTGCAACCAAGGTGAAGACTGAAGCAGAAACAGATATCCCCTGCACCAGGCCACTGATCTTGCACATGCTGCTTCCAAATGGCCATCCTGAATGGGAGATGGAATAGTCTTTTGAGAAGATGATTTTTACCTCGCTATAATGCAAATATGAACAAAAACATAAGAAATGACAGCAGCCACAGAACAATGTATACTGGTCCTTTTGGTAATTTCTCCAGGAGTATTTCATTAGTGCAGTACTCAGAATGCAAACCTAACAGTGACTGTTACATGTGTGAAACTATAAGCAGGACTTCACACCTGCCACTGTTTTGAATTCCCAGGAGAAGACTTTGAATCTCTTTTCTAACTCATGGTGTCTCCAGACAAGGTAGAAAACAGATGCCTACCTTTCCTCAATCAGTTCTTAGCTTAGTAAGATTTAATACCAGGTAAGTTTCCAGAGTGTAAACCAGCAAACTTTAGGTTGCAGTGCTTTAATGTGAATAAAGCAGACAGAATATTAATTATCCAATTTGGAAGTACACCCCATAAATTGTGAGGAATCAGGAAGTACATATGGAACAAATATACTAAACCTACAATTTTCATATTAGTGATGTCTAGAATAGACTCCTTTACATGAGTGGAAGTAATGGATTTGCTTACCCAAACCTCAGCAACTAGAGAATTTCTAAGAGAAATAAGCAAAACTATCAGAGAAGTTTGACCTTCTAGACACTCATTACTATTAAAAACAAAACCAAAAAACACTCTATACATGTTTTTCAATTTTAAGTTTTATTGTTCAAAAATCCCATAGTTTCTTTTTTAAAAAACAAACTATTCATATCCAATTTCTATTAGCCCACACAAGTGAGTCTGTTTTAACAGGCATCCCTACTTAGAGTTGCCTTTTCCTTCTTTCACTTTGCTTTCTGAGACAAGGTTTGGCTATGCTGCTCAGATTAGCCTTAAACTCACGGTTTCCCCACTTCAGCTCCCAGTAGTCTAGATCATAAAATAGATCCCCGGGTGAGCTATTAAACATATAGGACCTCATACTAAAACACAAACCAAAAATGGTTCTTAATGCTAGAAAGCCTCAAACACAAAATAAAGGGACTATAGGAAAGGACTGTGTAATAGAAAGTTCACACAAAAATAGAATTAACACGTTACTAGTAATCCCAGAAACAGAAATGTTAGTAAAGAAGCATACAGAAAACAAACAAAATTAGGCCAAGTAGTTTAAGACAATGAAATGAAGAACTCAAGATGAACATTGAGAAAACCCTTCTCTGCCCTACAGTGTTGGTGACTGAGCCCATGGCACTGTATAGGCTAGGTAATCATACTGACAACAAGCTACATACTTAGTCCTTGGATTTAAAAAAGATTTATTGTAATTTCAAAATCGTGTGTGTGTGTGTGTGTGTGTGTGTGTGTGTGTGTGTGTGTGTGTATGTGTATGTGTATGTGTAGGTATACATAGGTGTGTTCAGGTGCCCACAGAAGCAAGAAGCAAGAAGGGGACATCAAACCCCCCACAAGCTACAGTTATAGGCAGTTTTGAGTCAACAAGCATGGGTGCTAGAACCGAATTTAGGTCATTATCAACTGCTCTTAAGCATTAAGCAATCTCTCTAGCCAGAAACCCATGGATATTGAGGATGGTGTCTTCATGTTGACCAGGCTGAACTTTAACTTGTAATCTCCTGCCTGGATCTCCAAAGTGCTGATATATTATATGTAAAAACCTCCATGTGTCTAGTGGGCAAACGCACATGCACATGCACATGCGCGCGCGCGCGCACACACACACACACACACACACACACATACCTTTGAAGATTAGAACAATAAGAATCATAAATTGAGTGAGAAACAATGAAAAGGGACACCATGACCTCCTGCATTGATTAACACTTCCAAAAGAAGGGAAAAGACTTTGCCAAGAAAGTTCTCTAGGATGAAACCCATTGGTTTACAGACTGAAAGGAGTAGTTTGTGTCCAGTGCAAAAAATAAAACACAGAAAATCAACTTCTAGCCCCAATTTCATGAAAAATCTCAGAAAACTGGGGAATGATATATATATATATATATATATATATATATATATATATTGATATATATATATATATATATATATCAAAAAGCTTTTAGGATGAAAAAAATGTACAACCCAAATAAAAGATAGCAGGAGTCAATGTTCAGCAGTAACTCAGCATTTCTTAGAAGTAACAAGAAAGCAATCCCCTTAAAGTTCTGAGAGGAAAATTTTCCAACCCAGAAATGTTCACAGAGATAACTACAATCAAGTGCGAGAGTTGAAAGAAAGATACTTAGAGACATGTAAGTTCTCAGAAATGGTTCACCACGATGTGCTATTTCTTAGGCAGGAATGAAGTAGAAAGAAGATGGGTTATCAGAAAACAGAGGACAAGTTACAAAGAGAAGTGGAGAAGATTTTGAGAGCATCAGTGAGAGAGACAGCTAACAATCACTGAATGATTCCTATCCTGACTAATAGAGGAGGTAAAGGGTGTGAATGCATGTTTGTGTTTATGTGGGGGTAAGTAGATTAACAAAATGGAATTTCTGTCTTAAACAGTTTAGAAAACAGAAAATGACATTAGTCCCATGTTACTTAGATATATGGTCATAATTACCAAAACTAAAGACAGGAAATGCTGCAAGGGGCTACCCATTGGGAAACAAAGCAAGGGTACAGTGAAGTGATTTATGTGCAAAATATTAAAGTAATCATTTAATTCAAAATAATTATGACAGGAAACTGAGTGTCATGTGAGGATCAGGGCTTTGAAATAGCTTGAGGTACTGCAGATAACTTTAATATGTTGCAATTATTACATTGTTTTTCTTTTATTGGTAGGAATGTGGACATCTCATATACTGCTCCTCTGTTAATACAACAGACTAATAAATCTATCCTCTGAATGAAAACACTCCTGGGACCAGGAAATATACTGTCTCTGCTCCTCTAGAACATGTTAGGTAGTCCATGAAAACATAGACCCAGAAGTGTGGGAGGGAAGTTCTTGTTCCCAAAGCACACATCTATTTGATTACTACATGTTTTGCTTAGAATGGTCATCTTGTGAAGACAGATACCTGGAACACTTCTGGGAACCCAGTATGTATGTGTGAATGAACAAATGCATGCATGAATGAATGACTCTGCTCTGACTCTGAGTATCTGTGGAACCATTTTCTCAGGTCATATTTATATTGCACACAACTCAACATACCTGCGATAATGTTATCCAGCAATGTGATAGGCATGCAGAATATTCCAACCAGCAAATCACTTATTGCCAGGTTTAAGATGAAGAAATTAGTGACAGTGTGCATGTGTTTGTTCCTTATTACAATAAAGCAAACTACAGTATTTCCCACCATGCACAGGAGAAAGATCAGGAAGTAGGAACTAATGAAAATTGCTGCCACTTGAGGCTGGTGAAGATAATAGTTTACATAGGTGATGTTGATGCTGGAGTCCCAATGATGCTGTGGGTCACTGCTACTCCAGGCATGACTCCAGTTTTCTGAAGAGTTTGAGTCCCATTTCTTGCTCATGGTGGACCTTAACAAAGGAGAGAGAGAGAGAACAGAAAAGATTAATGAGAGACTGGTAGATTATAACTTCTGTATTTGGATTTAATAAGTGTTTCAAATGAGTTTAATTGAATTTCAATGTTGTTGAATTTCAATGAGCTCTCAGTAATCCAGTAAACCAGTAAACCTGGTTTATAAATGAAGCATTCATCTTATTAGGATTCCAACTGGAAGCACTCAAAATTTATCCTTTGTGCCATACACAACAATCATTAAAGTTGATTCCTTGATGTACTTTCTAATTGACTTCTGAACACAGTTTATCTGCCAAAACCCACTTGCTCTTATAAGTTCGAGGTGCATCAGCAGAGTTCCAGACTGTCTAGTAGTCTGACAAGGGATTATATCTATGGGTATTTTACAGATGCAGACCCACCTCTGCATTCAGATCATTAGACAAACTTACAAAATTAAACTGCTATATTCACTTTTAAAGTTAGAAACTTTAAATTGGTAGATATCAATTTAAGTGGATCAACCACTAAAACCACACTTTGAAAAACTTTGAGGCAATTAGTAACTTTATAATATCTTCTGGACCTTTGCCAAGTATTCTTGCATCTCTATAGAGAGTCATGGTTGTCCTGTAAATTTTACAGTAAGCGCTGAGCTGTGTACTACATATCTGATACTTGATTTTGGATAATATTCCTTCTGTATATTTGTTATTTAAGTAACCTTCTAGTTTCACTTGCTCCTACTTAATTTTGAAACAGTACTAATTTGAGAGTCACACATCTGGGGAAGTCATTATTCATCTCTCTACTGAACTCTGTTATAGATGACACTTCTGAATGAAGTTGCCAAATGGGTGAAATATTGTTGTTTTATTTCCTGGACCATCCAGAGAGACCATAGCCTTTTACAGCTTTCTTTTGGGAAAGGATGCATTTGTAAATTAAGTATTTACTAGTCTTAGGAAGAGGACTAAAAATACATGAGCAGTAACAATTTTTAAAACACTAATTTTCTTTAAGATGTATAGAACCCCACTGTCTTAGAAACTTAAGATAGCAGTTCAAGCGTCAAAAGGGCAGAAAACTTGACATCTATAAATGTCACTGATGCCCGCCGATTTAGTGTGTTTCCCCACAGCTCCTGATGTAGACCTCATGTCTGCAACCCAAAGGGAAGATGGGATCTGCAGAGTATTTATCATCTTCAGTTCCCAAAATAAATCTTCTTTGCATCACTGATCTTATGTGATGGGAAAGAATTATGTTTCATGGTCATGTTTTTTTTTAGTATAGATAAAAGTAACTAGCTATTAATCCCTTAAAATAGAACAGGGGATTGATTTTAACAGCATATATTATGTGTGTTTAGGTGAAAGCCCTATGGCAACTATACCTATCCAAAAAGGTTAGGATGTTTGCAATCTCCAGCTCAGGGTTGTATTGACAACCCACCCTCAATATGCCAAGTGATGGGTCCCTCCTCTGGAGTTGCCTCAGTCCAGAATCTACTCCTGAGGAAGTCTGCCATTAGTAGCTTTAGCCCCGTACAGCATTAAAAGCCCCCACCTCATGGGTTCCCCTCATGGTCTTTTTCTTGGGGCCACTCAGGAATGCATAAACCTGGATTTATTAATTTTGGTTGATTGGCTTATTACATCAGCTGCAGTAAGTTTCCAACAACCAGGGATTCAAAACTTACCAATATCTGCCAAGAAGAATTCCTGGAAAGAAGCTGTGTGTGCAAAGATTAACTGACTGATAGACTGCAATGATGTGGAGAGGTTGGCATGTTGCAAGTTCAGAAATTAATTACTTTATCTTGGGCTAAGTTTAGCCCCATGGAGAGCCATTCCTTCTCCAGAGAAGTTAAAAGTCTTTTGAAATCTTTTAATGGATTAGCTTCCACTAATCCAAAAGTTATAGATGTTTTAAATAGCATCCGAGGCCTCTAGAAAAACTTCTCCCATCTTGTTGTACCCGCCTTTCTGTTGTACCCACCAATGTGTTTTTTAAACATGCACTGATTTATGACTTTGTTCTGTAAAACTATGAAACTCCATGAACACCCTCCATGTTGGAACAATGAATTTTCAATAACCTAAATCTGTGTTCACAAGGCCATGGTCATTCAAATTTGGCTCCAGCATAAACCTTCTCTGTTCCCTTAAGGAGAGAGCTCTGCTTCTGGTCTCCTCACACTTAGCAAGAGCAGTGATTACAAAGAAGTAACAAAGGCACTAGGAAAAGTGCATTGCTATGTATAGTTTGTGCTGTTATTTTATTCCAGTTTAATAGATATGTAGGTAAATTAAAATAGTAATTATGTATTATTGTAATAGCATATAAATATTGAGACTCATCCCTTACTAAAGTGATCAACTTCAGTGATCTGTTTGAATACAGAATCACTTTAATGCATTTTAATTCCATGCTTTCTATGGCCCACAAATGCCCCAAACCTAAGGCTATTAATGGCTATGAAACTCCTGGGACTACAGGCTTTTTGAGAACTAGGGAAACACTTCAGTTACTGTTCCTGAATAGGATAATAGAAGATGCTGTAATCATGAGGGGCTACAATTCCTGGTCTCTTATATAATCTAGCTCCTGGGAAGATAACATAATAATATTCAAGAGACATAAATGGAATTACCAACTCCAAGAAAACATAAGGGGTTATACAACAACGAATGGCCAGAACAGGGGGGGGGGCGAGAGAACAACACTAGCATGTCAAATATACCTCTAATAAGTTGGTGTAATAATATTTTAACATTTGGAGGGCGAAGTACTGTTTTGTCCTTCCCACCCCTCTTAAATAGTCACTGCAAGTTTATAATGATTGTAATCTACAAGAGATCAAATCAAATAACAAGAGTCACAAACAGAAAGTACTTGAACAGCAGCCTGAAATTATTTCCATGGATAAGCCAGAGCAAATATGAATAACACTGGGTGAGAGCTGAACAATGCTAAAACAGTGTTAAAGGAAGATCATGGGCTTTGTGAGAGCATTTAGGTAATAGGCCTGAGACTGGCTGGCATAGTTCCCTAAAATTACTATTCTAGAGAGAAGCATTCAATGTTCTGTAGCACTCATGGGAGATAGCAGTGCTCTGAAGGGGCCACAAGGAACATCAGGTTGAGGTTGGGGTAGAGAATAAGAGTGGAAATATTTCCATATGTAGTTGCCTTTAGCTAACTTCATCCTTGTAGTAGACCGTCTGTGTTATTAGAGAATATAGCCTGTGTTTTTCTATCATGTGAAAATGTACTGCCTAAGTTACTGGAGTTTTAACTGGTCATGCTAGGTGGGAACGTTTGTTAACGTCCTATATATTTTAAGGCAACAAACTATAACTAACAAAGAATACCAAGATGGTAGAGAGAATGGCCCATGAGAGACCGTTGGTTCCTAGTACTTCACTGTTAATGGAGGTCACCAGTGCAGAGAGCTTGTTACTTATGAACTCATAAAACCTTGTGTGAGGGGTACTAACAGCCTTGACTAGGTAATATCTTTCCTGTAGGGGAGTGCCCAGGCCACAGGAGCCCCCTTGTCATCAGAAACTAGTCTAGTGCTCTCCTTTTTGTTGCAGCTTCTGTGAACAACAAGGCATAATTTGATCTCTTGCTGTGGAGAAGTCGGTGTAAATATACTGGATTGCTGGAGTGTATTTGAATTTGCCAACCCAATTGCTGCAGTTTCATGAGATGAGACTTTGATTCAATAAACATTCAAAGCAAGTCAGGAAATTGCATTGACTATTATTATCAGGACGCCTCCTCTTAGGAACCAGAGAAGTTAAGGACTATGGTGGCTTGTGTGACAAATAAAGGCAAGAATAAATTCAGCTAAAATTTAAAGACCTCAGAAATTACATGAACTAGAGCAACTAATTGCAGCCCTGAAGCCATACAAACATGTAGATTACAGGCACGCCAAGGAGCGGGATGAATCTGGTCCCTTTGGTTTTGCCATGGGGTCTTTATTTTTTTTAATTCAAGAATAATATTGGCTCCTATTTACAATATCACACCAAAAATATTTGAATTTTAGTATGACTGAGTGGAAACAGTTGCTAAAGGACTAATCTAGTTGTTCAGATAACATTGGATATTCTGAGACCAGACACACAGATTGTAGCTAATAACAGGAATGAAATGGTTCAATGAGTACTTTTCTTGTGCCCGAGCACAAAATCCTTCTAAGAAATCTGTTCCTAATAAAGTACTCAAAATCATTTGCTAGCATCTTCCTGGCCTAGCTAGTGCAAAAGAAAGTCTTCAGGCAATTCTGAACCTAGGACACCAAGGTAAAGTCAGAAACATTCAAATATGAATTAAGTCTCACAGCAGCAGTTATTCCTGGATTAAAGAGTAATGCATCGAGAAACACCAAGAGGTGAGCAAGTTTAGGGGAAGAAATCACTATATAAAATCAGCTTTGCTTTGAGGGCTATAGGATCAGCAATGAAGCACCCAGAGGCACTCTCCAACCTCATTTCTGCATGCTCTTGGTCTAAAAATCGACTCACAGCTGAGTACAAGAAGCCACATGGCTTGTTGCTGAACATTTCTGGTGTGTCACCATGTGGCTGTAAGTCACCAGTGACACATAATGGACATGAGAAAAGCTTAAATAGAAGCTGCTCAAATACCCTTCATCTGCAGCCAGTGGCCTTGCTATATATTCAAGGAAATGGGCATTCATTGATAAGAGTTTTCATTGAGAATCCAAAAGATTTAAACTATATCACTGACACAACTGATTTCGGTCTAAGACTAGGTTTAGAATAAGGCACATGCTTTAGCCAGATTTCTAGAATTTATTGTATGGCTCCTACTGAGAGCAGCCATGTAGACCTTCAAACTTTTGTTGTTGGGTTAATGAGAAAAGAGGGGACACCCCAAGGAAAAGTATCTGCCTTCAGCCTGTGAATATGCTCCATGAGAATTCACTTATTTTTTGGAGCCATTTCCCTAGATCTTCATGTACAGGCTGTGATACATATGGCAGTCAATCTTAGATTAATGGTATCTCCTGAGAAGTCAACACAGGAGTCACATCCTTTTCATCCAGGTCACCTTCTCCAGCATTTGAGCATCAGCAGTAACCCATATACTTCACTATGCCTATATGCTTGCCCTTCCATGGAGCCAAAGTGTTTCCAGCATCAGGTCAGGAATGGACAGTCACTGTTCCGGAAGTTCAGCTCATCTTTGATCAGTTTCTGGATCTCCCGATGGGAGTTGGCATTGGCTATTTCACTGGTCCCACTGGGGTCCAACCTGACTTTCTTTTTACCACAGCAAGGACACTAGAGGCATGCCTCTTCCATAGCGTTAGCATACTCATAGCTGCAGACACAGCAGTAAAATGACTTTTAAGAGTTAAACACACTCACACCTATATATACACATATATATTCTGGAATGTATCATATTAAGACAAGAGCAAGGGAAGTGTCAGGGTAAGAAACTGGTCCTCAGACCTTCCTAATGTGGACTACAAATAGCCTGATTTTTCTTTCTGTCAACTCTATTCTATTCTTCCCCAAAATGTGATTTAGCTTTATGTTTTGAAGTTGTTTTAAGCCAGACATGGGAGTATTTAAGATAGGTATTTTGTTATTCTTTAAAAACATGGGAGACATTTTATTCTGTAACCAGGCTTTCTCCATGCATCATCATTTACCCATTAAGGAAAGGAAGCCTACAACATACAGTTGTACTGGCAGCTTTAAGAAACTGATGTCCCCTTCCTTATTATGAAATGAAATTCTATATCTGAAAGAAGAGAAATGAGTGCTAAAACAAAAGACTTATCAAGGACATTCATATTTGGTGAGCACTATGCTGGTTTATTTCCATAAGCATCTTAATAGGACCTGGAATAACCTATGAGGAAGACAAAGGCAGGTGAACTCAGGCATTCTTCTTTTCGGTCCTAATGTGACCATCTGCCTCAAGCTCCTGCTTGAGGATGTCCACACTGTGATGGACTGCATCCTTGAACTGTGAGCCAGAATAAAATTCCCCTGCTTTAAATGGGTTTTGTCAAATGTGTTTCCATAGCCCTAAGGAGAGTAACTAATACGGGCACCCAAGAGTTACTGTGATAGCTCTTTGAGTTTTCTGAAGAAGAAAAAGAATCAGTTAAGGTTGATGGCTCCCAGAGCTGTGGCAGAGATGGAGCTAAGCAAAAAATGTGAATTTTATCTTCTTACAGCATTTTACAATTGATCTTCTTACAGCATTTATCATTCCTAAGCCTCTTCATTACTCCTACAATATTTAGCATTCCTAAGCCACTTATTCCTCCCAGGGAACCAAATAGGTTATTAAATAGTGCATCAAGAATGTTAATCCCCCAAAACATTATCACATTTTGAATTAAATTAAGTGCTATTTGAACACAATTTCAGAACACTGTGTGATGTTTTCCTTAGAAGAAGGGTGATGATGTCAACATTTGGTGCTTACAAAGCTTTGCATACTTTAATTTCTTATATAAAAGGCTCTGTATGCCTGAAAAGATTTTTATAAGATTGATTTGTAAGATGGAAACAAGTCAATATAGATACTTTGATAAATAATATTATTGGTTAACATAGGTTAGAAGTTGTGTGGCACTATAATGTCCCTTCTATTTCCCTAGTTCCTAAACTGTCACACAGTTTTCTTTGACTATTATCTTGAGAGGTCTAAGGGAGTCTTTTGACCTTTAAGAAATAGAAAAGATGGATAGATCCTAAATATTTTTGTGGATTACAGCACAGAACCAGCTCAAAAAAATGATGTAACTACCTAAGCAATAGCTTATGCAAACATCTGAGGTAGCTCCAGTCTATCAACTTCCTCATTAGGGTCTAATTAAAAGTCTAAACATTTTAATTTCTAAAAGGAATCACACAAACATCTGTCTTCCCTTAAACACCTATTTTAGTCTAGTCTTCTATATATGCCTTGTATCCAATTTTAATTTTATGCTGGGAACATGGAGTTATAGGCTTCAGGACATGATATTTAAGAAATCATGTTCATATAGAAATGAGTGAATTACATAAGATACAAAATACCTAAACAGGTCAGAGCTGGTCGTGATGGAGCAAACCTGTAACTTCACCAATCAATAGGCTGGAGCAGAGGTTTTGAGTGTTCAGAGCAGCCTGGATTCATCCTGGGGCTCTGTCTCAAAACGAGGAAAGAATGGAAGAAGGGGCGAAATTAAGATTTTCACAGTCAAGTACTTGAAGTTAGAATGAAATTTTGCTTTTCGTATATGAGTATAAACAGCATAGCTTTTCCTCCTCTAAAGTGAACTTTAATCAAAATGTTTTTCATACATTTCAGCAGTTGGACAGTACCATGGTGAGAATACAGAGTTATTTCTCTCAATAAGAAATTAAATCCTAGAAAATGCAAAGATAGGCCTTAGACCTTCTACCAAGGTGATTTTGAATGATAAGAACTCTTAAATAAGCCAACGTCTTCTTGCTATTCATTTATTTGAAGGTAGTTTTTGAACATAAAATTTTGAAGTCTACCCCATTTTTACCTTTTAGCTCTGATGATGTCACGAGATATCATCAGCACTGAGCTCAGAGGACATTTTTTATTATCCACATTCAAAAAGTTATATCAGTTTTGTTTCTATGTTACTAACCAGTCTAAACAATAATGATAGGCAAAGAAAGGGTCATGTAAGCCTGGCTGTACTGTCCTAGTCTACACATGCTTTATTCTGGAAACTATTACTAATAAATAGGTTGTTCCATGTCAATAGACATTGACTGAATCTTTGAATAGAAATTGATGAGCAGATGAGGCAATGAGATTCCAGAAGTAATGAGATGTGTACTTGGTGTAATATGTTCACTTATTTGAAAAAGTTCTTTCATACTGAAAATTTATGGATACAATCAATGTTTCTACATGCTATGTAGCTGTCAAGATCTGTACCACCTTACAGTGTTTGTAGTAAATTCATTCTGTGTTGGCAGTCAGCTTTATTTATTCCCTATTCACAATAAAGACTAACATTCTTCTAAAACATTCTTTTTCAAGCAGGTCAATTCAAGAATAACCTAAAACCCAAGTAGTATAATTATTTTGAAAATTCAGGTAATAAACATAACTAATACATGTAAGACAAAATTACATCCTCCCATTTAATCAGTTAAAATAATTGACAGACATAAGACTATTCTCTTACTGTTAGGAACTAGCAGCCAGCTGACCACCGCCCCAACGATGGGCAGGACACTCATGGCTGTGTCATCGCTATGTCAGCTTTACCTGGTGGCCAGAGGACTCAGTTATGCATGTGCAAGCCTCTTTTAAAGCAAGCGTGCCAAGTGCTTCTCTCTCTCTGCCTCTCTGCTTCTTTGCTCTCTCTCTCTGTTCCCTCTCTCTCTCCTGCTTTCGGTTGGCCACCAGCTACCCCCTCTTTTTCTCCCCTCTCTCAATAAACTCCACGTGGGCACTGAGTCTCGTGTTTGTGTTTTATAGGCATTAGTTGCATCAAAAGAACAACACTTACAACCTGTAAAAATCCAGAAGAAACACCTAAGCTATATATCTAAAATCTGAATTTCCAGGAGCCTTTTTCAGATTTAATAATATCCATGTTCTAATGATTAGACTATGATCTCCTTGGGAGACTGAGGACTTCAAAAAGCTGAAACATTTACCACAATGCAAAGCCAAAACATCAAAACCTTTTTTATTTGCTTAAACCACTCCTTAGGTTATTTTTAAAATTCTTTCTAGTTTTTGATATGTAGTAATGATTGTTCAGTGGATCATCAAACAAGAACAGAGGACATTAAGGAAAACATAGTTATTTATACTAACTATGTGCTTGGTACAGACTAATTTCATATCTATAATTTGGTAAGAAAAATGGTCCAAAGTGATCTTGTCAGAGAGCAACAGTAACCAGTAGTCTTGACAGAGCATCTTCTTGGTATTGATTAAACAAAGTAAGTTATCACCCTACACATCTTTCATCTTTCAGATGAAAAAGAAATATGCATTTCCATTTCATTGGTTCTTTTAGATTTTGCATTATTGTGAAAGCAAGTAGGCAAGTAACAAATGTATATTATGAGAATTACTGCCAGACCATTTAAACTTAAGATAATAATTTCATTTCAGAAGTTTAGTTTACTGAAAAGTCGAGGACTTAGAGTTGATGACATGGTAGTCAGTGTTAAGAGTTCAGGAGCTTTTGAAATTAGACATTTCCTTATGATGATATTTGAGATTTCTCTCCTCCCAGTAACCTGATTAATCAAACAAGATATAAACAATTGCCCTCTTTAATCAACAACAAATCCAATACAAACAAAAACAAGTTGATCATCAATCATTGCTTTCTCAGGCAGCTACCCACAATTGACTCTAGGATTGTGCTGTGATGAATATAAAAATGTTCATGTTTAGTCAAATAAAATAAAAAATAGATTAAGGTTTGCTATGATTTAAATGTGAGGCAGCCCCTGTAGACTCATGTGTATAAACACTTGGTTCCTAGCTGGTGGTGTTGTGTTGGAAGACTATGGAACCCTGAGTTATAGCCTTGCTAAGGGAAGTGGGTCACTGGGGCCCCCTTGAGGTTTCATACTCTGGCCCCAATTCTGTTCATTCTCTAACATCTGAGTGTGAATTTAATGTGAACATTCCCGCCACCATGCCTTCCCTGCCTGCTGCCATATCTTCCTACCATGCTGAACTATACCTGGAACTGTAGTACAGAATAAGCCCTTCCCCCATTAAGTTGCTTCTGGCAGGGTATTTTATCACAGCAAGGAGGATGCAACTAAGACAAGGCATATAAGAAGAAAAGAATTAACAACAGTCATGGGGGAAAAGTGGCTTAATTTTGAAATTTAAATTGTAAAACAAAAACCCTTATCTTTAGTCCTTGCTCCTAATAAACTTTCCTTCTCTTCACAGGTGAGGATTATCTCACAGAAGTTTGAGATAGCAGTGACATAAAGTATAAGACCAAACAAAGCCTTCAACTTTTCAGATTCCCTGAGACACCTCTTACCACTAATAATAAGAAAATAAATGCCACGGCTGCAGAATGTGGCAAAGTATCCTCAACTGTTGGTGTCATTTTCTGTCTCACACATTTCTAATTGTCTTCTAGGTTTAACCCCTCTTTTTTATTATGAACTGTCTGAGTTTTAAATGTGTGTGTATATTTATACATGCATGTGCATGCTGCGTTCAAATCTATGATGTTTTATTTTCAACATGAAATACATGACTCTATTTTAAGCATACTGTAGTGTTCTTAATTAATAATTTTGAATAAAGGTATGAGTATTTATCACTTTTAAATTCTACCTATAAGAGAAACTAAAGCAAGTACTTTGATGCAAGTAATGTACTTGAGAGGCTGTTCTAGGAAGAGGCAGTAAGCATGATGAACAGGTAAAGGAATAAATTTGAGTTGGGCAAGGAGGGCTTCTGAGTAAACATCTCAAATAACCTGGTGACTCTGGACACCCACTTCAGTGCAGTTCACTGCCCTGAATTTCAGGTTGAGAGATCTGCACCTTTCAGGAAAATACTAAAAGAAGGAAGAACTGAGCTGCCTGTCTTTGACTCAGAAGCTGCCACTGAACTTGAGTATGGTCCACGGTAATATTGATGAAAGCACAAGATTTCCCAAGATGAGAAGGTCACCTAAAAACATCTGCCAATGAAATGAACCTCAACTATGTTTAAAAGAGTTATTTGAGGCAAAACTAAATGTAGTCACAATCCATTGTCTTTTGAAATACTTTTGTAGCTTTTGATCTAGTCATTTTATCGATCAAACTCTCTGATGAAGGGCTAGTCTTGGACCTTCTCAGTTTGGTGCTTTTTTACTCTTTAGTCTCATCATTCCTCACATTTTCCAACAGCAACCGTTGTCCTCAGCCACACTGAAGCCTCCCTTCTCCTACCCATGTCTCACTGTTCCCTGACCTTATTCGAGCTGAAGCCAAAGACCATACTGGGTAAATTCTTATATATACACTAAAAAGAGTAAATTTTCTTCTAATGGAAAATATTTGAAATGAGGAAGATACTTTCTGCTCCTATATTTTAGTAATATTTCCTGGTTACTTCATTTAAACTAAATCGAGCAGGGAGAAAAGACAGGGGAAATTCACTCTGTGGTATTTCTAGTAACTCACATGGAAAATAGCAACAACTTAGATTCAGTGGTACTGTTGTGACCATAGAGAGAAGAATGTGCTGTGGACCTGAAGTACTGGCTGTATGAACTTCATTTGCTAATATGGGTGTTATTTATTTAGAAGAGAAGAAAACTCCATCTGAGTCATGAGAACTAAATGGAATGGAGCAACATTTACTTACATTAGATATTCTGTTGTACCTGATACATGCATGCATATACATACATACATACATACATACATACATACATACATACATACAATGCATTTTAGAAGGCTAAATAGAGCTATTAAACACTTGGGTTTATGAACTGGGGCAGGAAGAGAAGACAAATGTTGACGAGAACAATTTAGGAAATATTACTATGCTGATGATATTAAGCTATAAAAATGAATCATATGCATACAGGCTCAAGATATATAGGGAGGAGATAGTTGAGACTCAATCCCAGGGTCCTGTAATTTTTAGAGTTAGGTAGAGGATGGAGAACCAGCAAAGTAGATTGGAGTCAGCTATACAACAAAATCAAAAGAGAAGCCACTGTTACTGAAACCTATAAACTATTCAGAACAGTAGTCAATTATGTCAAATACTGAAATGCTACTAAGAGTTGAGTAAAAGAGGATGAAGAGTGGTCATTGGATCTAAGGACCAGGTTACTTTGTCAGTGAGCTGGTCGATTTGAATTATCACTCTAACTTTCTTTAGAACAGAATATGTCTGTGAGGGTGTTTACAAAGTTGAACTGAGAAGGGAAGACCCACCTTCAGTGTGCATGATATCATATGAGAGCTGGGATCCTAGACTAAATTAAAAAGGGGGGAAATGCAAACTGAATGCCAGCATCCACCTTTCTTTGGTACCTGACATAAGTTTGTCAGTCATTTGTTTCTCTGGTGATGGAGTTAATCATTCCCACATATTAGATGTATAGCTGGAAATATCTTCTAATTTGTGGAGTTTTTCCATTTCTACACTAGCTTTGGAAGAATCAAAGAACTTAACTTTAGAAGCTATTAGACATGGATATTACCTCTTCGTTTTTTTTCCTATTTATCTTAATTTTCTGTCTTTGCATGTAAGTACACAATGTGTACAGAGCCTTCACAGGCCAGAAGGAATCAGATTCCTTGTAACTGGAGTTACAGAGAGTTGTGAGCTACCATGTGTGTGATGCAAACTGAACTCAGATTCACTATAAGAGCAGTCAGGGCTCATAAAGGGCGAAATCATCTTATCTCTACAAACACCAATTCTATCTTCTCTAGCCTAAGGTCATAAGAATTTTTTGGCTTATTTTCTTCTAGATAGTTTATTGTTTGATTTACATTTAGGTCTCTGATAACATTTGGAATTATTAGCATAGACTAAGATTCATTTCTTAATACACATCATAGTGACTCAGCTTTATTTGTTGTAAAGGCTGGGTTATAAGCTTTAATACAGTTGAAGAATCACTAGAATGCTATAAAAAACAAGTGGACTGGGTACTGAACGCAGGTCTCAAAAGTAAGGCTTCTAAGGGGGCAGTAATTGTATTTTCTCATTATGTAAATAGGGTACATGCTTAAAATTACTGATACAAGATATAATGACACCATTGAGGGATGAAGAGATTCCTTACTCTTCCGGGAGACACTACCAACTAGGGTGTCTCAGAGCCATCCACAACTCCAAGGGATCTGTGAGCACACACACACACGGAGACATATATACCCATAAAAATACACACACACACACACACACACACACACACATATATATATATATACATACATACATACATAAAAATAAAGATAAATCTTAATAGAAAATGTGTAGTGAGTGAGGTCCTGAGTAAATGTGTATTGTTGACTTAGGCATGGCATGTCAACAACCAATGCCTCAGACCTCTGGAAATGGAAAAGCCTTCCACTATGGAAATGGAAAAGCCTTCCTCCTATAGTGGGGCCTGGAGAGGTGGAAAAGATTTTCTTGGGTCTGAGTGCTAATCCTGACAGTTTATACAGAAAATTCACCCCCTTACACACAGATGTTCATGGTGTAAAGACTGCTCCCTTAGAGAATGCACTGTTGCAGAATAGTATATTAACTAGGCAAAGCTGTGTGGCATTTGTTTATGCTGTGGAATATTACTTCAACTGTTCAAAGGTGTGTTGCTTTTGTGTATGTTGCATTTGTTTAACGATGTGAGGATGTGTGTTTAATTAAGTAAAAATATGTTGAATTTGTTTCACCTTGCCTGCCTAAAATACCTGATTGGTCTAGTAGAGAGCTGAGTAGAGAGGCGAAAGAAAACATATGTGGAATCAGCAGGCAGAGAGAATAAAAGGAATAGAAATCTACACTCAAAAAGAAAAACGGAGGAACCAGAAGAAAAAGGAGAGAACAAGGGGCAAGAAGACAGGTAGATGCCAGCCAGAGAGAAGCAATGAAAGTAAGGTGTACTGAAGAAGGGGGAAAAGCCCCAAAACAAAAGCTAGATAAAGAGAAACAGGTTAATTAGTTAAAACAGCGAGCTAGAAAGGAACCTAAGCTAAGTTGAGCATTTAAAATTAATAAATCTCTGTGTCATGATTGGGGAGCTGGTTGGTGGCCTAAAAGAAAAAGTCTGGTACACCTAACAACATTAGCTAAAGCTACCTCCTTGTTCAGGTGTATACTAACCTGGTCTCCTTGTTCAATTTGTTTGCAAGAATCTCACTCCCCTGTTCAACTGCATATAATAAACACACTGAACTTCTAGAGTATTGTGGTTTCTCCACCAGAGAGCCTAGGCCACCTGATCCCAGCTTTTCTGTATCAATGATTGTCATTTCTCCTTTCCCTCACTACTCTAGTCAGGCCAGTCACAGGAACTATACAAGTACAGGCAAGATTGCCATAACCACACACAGAAAAAGAAATCCGATGAATTGTGTGAATAACTCCCTCTCAAAATAAAATTTTTTGAAAGGATCAGAATGGGACCAGTACTAAAGTTATTAATGATTTTTAACAGGTATGGGTCTTTTAAGATTGGAGACTAATTAGATCAAGGATTTAATACGATATCAATCAAAATTCATAAGTTAATTTTGTGGATACAGAAAACCTTATTTTAGGTGTTGTAGGTAAAGCACAGACTCAGTCAGCTAAGACATTAATAAAAATGAACAACATGGAAAGAATTACTCTGCAACACTAAGACTTATTGTAGGGATACGTATTGGTAAACGGAAATAACTAGAAAAGACTAGAAAAGCAAGGAACAGTGCCACAGAAATATACCCAAATGTTTTGAAATAGCTATGCATGAAATTAAGTTAAAGGAAAAGTTCAATTTGAAAATTTTCCTTACATTACCTCATTTATAACAGACTTTGAAAATAATGAAATTATAAAAATGGGAAACAGGTTAACACTTGTGACTTAGGATGGTGGCTCTTCATTGTGTGTGGTAGTACAGAGGATTCTGATAGGTAACTGCATTTCTTTGTGATGATGCTCCAACAAGCACATGGTTATAAAACTGCATAAAAGCACTGTGGATGGAGATTTGGCTCAGGTACAGAACACTTGCTGAGTGTTGCAAGTCTCCCTGTTGGGTCTCCAGCACTGGAAGAAACACACAAAAGACAAAAACCTAACATAGCATAGATATCTCTCTCTCTCACTCACATACACACACACACACACACACAGCGGGGAGCTTGTAAAACCAGCAAAATCTGCAGAGGATCACTAGGTTGCATCAATGTCAAACTTTTGGTGTGACTGTCCTGTAGTTAACCTTGTAGAAACAATGGTGCAGTATAAGTACCGTGCGCTAACCGATTGACAAATATAAAGAAATAGTTCCATTATTTTACATGTGGCTATTGAGTTTCTTAGTACCACTTGAAGAAGAGAGTATCTTTTACCCAATATATATTTTGTATATTGTTTTCAAAATAACCAGGGAACCGATCTTACATAGAATCATTTCAATGACTTATGCATCAGTTAATTTTCTTGCTATCAATTCAGTCTTGTTACTATAGTTCTGTAGAGTAACTTCAAATAAGTTATGGTACTGCTGCTATAATAACTCTTGCTCATGATATTTTGTGATTATCTAGTGTTTTGTTTACTTTTATAGGAGTTTTAAGAATTTTTCTGCTTCTGTTATGCATATTTTAATTTCATGAAGTTTACTTTGAAATCTGTAGTTTGTTTTAGCTATGTCATCATTTTATAATTGTAATATTTTACAACTTGAGAGCTGTTTCATATTTGAGTGTCTTCTTCAATTTCATCATCCAGTTTTAAGATTTATGAAGAGGCTTTACCCTTTCTTTCTTAAGTGAATTCCAAGTTATTTTACTTATTTTCTGAGATATTTGTAAACAGGAATCTTCGTGTGATATCTTGGAATGTTTACTGCTTGTTATTGATATAGACATACCAAGCCTGCTAGCTTTATGTGTGTTACCATATTGCTAAAAATTATTAGATCTAAATGTTGAGTATAAACCCATGAATTATGAAAAAGTACACATTAACCTGCTTACTTACCATTTGTATCTCTTTTAATTCTTCCTCTTTTCCTTTTATTCTAGATAAGGAAGAAAAATACTGTTTGGAAAAGGAGATAGTTAGGACAATCTTATTCTGTTCCTGGTTTTAGTTTAGTGCCTTGGAAAACCCTCTATTTTGTGTATAATACTGGATATAAGACTGTTGGAACCAGGGTGCCCTGCATGTGGTTATTAGTTAAGAGGCCTGAGAAGTCTGTGTGGCCCCTGGCAATGGAATAGCATTTATACCTAGTGTACAAATGGACATTGGGAGCCCATTCCATATTGAGAAATACTCTCTCAGCCTAGACACTTGGGGGAGAGCATAGGCCCTGCCCCAAATGATGTGACAGACTTTGATGATCCCCCATAGAAAGCTTCACCCTTTATATGGAGCCAAAGAGGGATGGAATGGACGGGGGGCATGGAAGAATTTTAGGGAAAAGGAAATGTGATTGGTATATAAAATAAGATTGTTTCTTATTTAAATAAAAAAGGATGTTATATGAAAAAAAAAAAACCAACAGTGCAGGGGATCCTCCTGCTCTGCTCCCTCGTCACTCCCTGTGGGTTTACAGTTGTCTAAAATAAAATGTTTGGTTTTTTTATATATAAGGAAAATAGATGCTTTAGTGTTCATCACCTTTGGTTGACTTTTTGAGGGGGAAAGTCCTGAAAACTTCCAAAAGCCACAGTGTGGAAGGTGATGCGATGCATGTGTTAGTGATATTACGTATGCAAGTTACTGCTGTAAAATACATAGCTAGTTAACGAGAATAAACAACTTCCATCACTGACCCTCAGCTACTTTTATTATCTAAGAATATGATTTTAAACCATTTTTAGGAGAGTCTAGTACTTAAGAACCCCATCAAACTAAAGCATGACACAGCTTTGCCATAATACAGCAATTACAGATTATTAGTGATACCTCTAGCCACTAATTTTTCCTAATCCATACAAACTTTTAAAATGTAAGAATAGTTCTAGCAAAGAAAATGGGAAATGATCCCAGCCCAATGCACATATACACAACATAAATTGCATTTGAAATCTCTACATGAGAACTGAAAATTGAACCTAATTTTCTTTCCCTCTGAGTTAAAAAATACAGGGAGGAAAAACCAATTTTTATAAGGACATATTACAGTAAATACCAGCTCCCTACTAGCTAAAATATCTAAGGGGTCAATATGACAAAATAGAGAAGTGCATTTAATAAAAATTAAGCCCCATGAGAAGTCTGATGTAAAAAACAAGATATGCCTTATAGTTTAAAGACTAGAAAAATAAACATTCTTTAAATGATATTTGTAATTTATTATTTTTAAGCTGGTATTGTGATCATGAATGAGTTACAAACTATGTTCCCTTCATTTTAAGGTCATCTAAAAGGAACAAAGTGAGAGATTTCAGGTATCCTATATCAGAGTGATTGTACGTGCCTTATTCTAGCCAATCCTACCTTTCATTAGAGTTAGCAGTTGTCTTGTCATATTCCTGATTGACCCATAGCTCTAAAGAAGTGGACAGGTATAGCATCAAGTATTTCAATAATAGTCACATAGGGACATTTTTTTTCTGGTGAATTTATGCCACCAAACAAGCACCAATAAGTGAGAGCTTTTGGTCCCATGCACAGGATACACTGGAGAATGCCTGGCATGGGGGAACTTCAGAAGACAAGTTGGCTAATCACAAGCAATAATAAAGTGGTACAAAATGGAAAGGTAGAACATACAGAAAAGTATTTTTGAGACACAGTCTTGTTATGTGAAGTCCAGGTTGGTCTTAAACTCATGGTAAAATCCCTGTCTTAGCCTCTTCATGGGCCACATCAGATATTTTAGCATGCTTGAATTGTCAAAGGGGAGTGTAGTGTCTAACTCTGAGTAACAGATGGTGGATGGGCATTTGAATAATCTATTCTGCAGATAAAAGAACAATCTTTTACCATCCTTTAGAAATTATTATGGGTGTCAACACTAAACATTATATTACACTCTATTAATGTAGATATTATCTTCTAATAGCATATCACCGATGCACCAAATATGCAGCACTAAGTGAGAGATAGCAGGCCAACCTCAAAGGGTGAGTAGTGCATGGACCCTCACTTTTTTATGGCTCGTCTGCACTATGTTGAATTGATGCCCAAATGATCTGTCAACCCCGGGGGGCCTCCTCTTCTGGTACTCACTCATCATTCTAATGATGAATGGCTTTAGTTCCTCAGTTTCCATTCAGTCTTTGCTATATAATAATTTGTCTCTTGTCTCTACACTGTCTTGCTGAAGTCATTTGTTAAGGGTTGAACCCCATGTTCAGGTCTTTACCCTGTTAATCATATTTTATATGAATACCCTGATATTCATATTTTATATTAATATATGATTTTTCCCTTCAACTAAAGATACTTTATCAATAAAGCAGGAAAAAGATCTTTAGAACAAGATCCAGCCTGAAGAAAGAGCATGAAAAGCATAACTTGCTGTTAATTTGTGGAAACATCTAATAGCTTGCCATCTCAAGGCCTCTGGATATTCTCCCCTGCATTTTCTGTCTTATGTATCCTATAAACAAATGAGAGGGGTAATTCAGACTAAGAACTGTTACCTTATTTAAATTTTTGAAATTAAGTGTGTAACTTCCTATCATGGCTAGCTCATGATAAAAGGAAACATCTTAATCAGTGTGACATCAAGATGAACACCTTGGTTCCTTTCGTAAAATTAAAAATGCATTTTGTTCTACTTCCAAGTGAGTGAGTGCAAGCCATGCTTTATTATTTATAAGAATAGCAGACCGTCTTTGCAGAAAACCTGATTCAATTTTAGTTGAAAAATTTTTTCAATGATAGCATTTCTACATTAGGTTGACCTTTAATCCTGTCAGTGATGGACAGACCCCTTCAGCTGGTCTATGAAAATAAGTCAATATATTTTACTGTACACATTCTCATCATCTTTTGCAAAGCATAAAGTTATGGAAAGAAAAATATAATTTTAAATATATTTAAATAAAAATTTAATTTTTCAGTATGTTTTATATAAATGAACTAAACTGTTAACAGCAGATGTTTAAATTTTCCTAAATTTTTACCTGTTTATATACAGGATGCAAGGGCTACAACAGAGAAAAAAAATTTCCCTAGGACTTTAGTGGCTTCCAACACAGGCAAGCAGCACACGCTGCTAAAACCTCATTCTTTTAGCCTTAGGAACCTTCCTACAGAAGTTTCCCAACCTTTACCTGGGAATTTCATCATCCTAATTATGCCTATGAAAACCCTAAATTACCTCAGGATTCCAAATGCCAGTACTAACGATGCTGAGAACTCAGACACACATCTCCTGCTGATACAGGCCTCTTTTGCCAGTAGTAACACAGCATCACCTTTGTATGTTAAAAGCACATAGCTCCACCACTATAGGACCAGGTTTTAAGGTGTCTTCATATAGAACGCTAATTAAGTAAAATAAGATGATCCACATGTCCAGTTAGTCATCTTCAGTAACTGAGATGTTAGGTCTCAGTGACCCATGCTATCAGCCATCAAAAGACATATTTTTCTATTGATTTGGTCCTTGAACTCTGCAATAATCAAGTTTAACTGCATAGTAGAGGTAATCTTTGTCAAAATAGATGAAACCCTAAATAAAGAACCCAAATAACACAAAATAACAAACACTTTCATTAAATCTTTCCCTAAGCTTATCCACAGGCTGACAAAGAAGGACAATTATAAAATTTTCTAACTATTGATACTCTAAAAACTGTCAAATTGCTAATCTCAGAGCCAGAGGCCATTGTACACAGGTAAGGACATAAATCACCCCAGTGTCACAGTTATAGATGCTTCCTGAGCTGATTCCACTAAGACAACAAGGTGCTTCGTTTTTCACAGTTTTTAATTTCTAAACTTATTCTCTTGGCTTAGATTTATTTCTACTTTTATTTATTGTATGTGTGCATATGCCATGTATGTTCAGGAGCCTGTAGACATCAGAAGAGGGCATCAAATCTCCCATAACTATCTGACCTCTCTCTCTCTCTCTCTCTCTCTCTCTCTGTGTGTGTGTGTGTGTGTGTGTGTGTGTGTGTGTGTGTGTGTGTGTGTGTGTGTGTGTACACATGCTGAGAACTGAATTTGGATCCTTAGAAAAGCTGAAATCACTCTTACTTACTTTGCTATCCTTCCAGTCTTTTACTATCTTGTAGTAATTCCAGACCTACAGAAATTGCAGACCAATCATACACTGCAGTTGCAGTCCTCTGATTAGTAAACTAGCTGGCCAGCAAGACCCCAGGATCTACTCCCAGTGCTGGGGTTCTAGGCACATGCTGCCATACCTGGCTGCTTTACATGGGTTCAGAGATCAAACTCATGACCCTTTGTCTGTATCACAAACACTTCCCCAAGAAAGCCATCTCCACAGACTTATTTTATGAAATTTTAATAGAATAACTACCCTCAAAAAATCATACTGCACTATAATCTTGGAAAGATAAAAAATTCTGCTCACACTAAATGAACTGAAATGTGTGTCATTTTTATGGGGGTGCTAAATTAAAACTCCAACTCAGCCTTGAAATTGAGTGCAAACTATTTAATCTGATAAACACACTTTGGGTCCTGCATCCAAATAATACTTTTAATAGAACATACTCAGAGTTCAAACACTTTTGGAAAGTTTTATTCATCCTACCTGTTTATGTAAAACATAATGCAATTAGGCTATGCAATAGAGAACAGAAACTACTGAGTGCTAGGTTAAAAGGATAGGTTTTTCTGAAAGTATTTGAACACACAGAAATGTACCTAATAGAGAACAAGTGATCCGGATGCAGAACTGTCCATAATGCTTTGCTCAGTGTTCTTAGGAGAATGAAGACTTTCCTCTTTATTGCTACATTGGTTGTTACAGGCTTTCTTAGATTTCTTCCTTCACAGGCTTTTCAAGCATTGGGAATTATACCGTGGCTGGCAACTCTCTGAAGTAGAAAATATATCAAGAGGTGGAAGGAACTTGACCCCTTATGCTGGCTCTCACCGAGCCACATGGCCAACTTTGCGTATTTTGTTGATAATCTACTGAATTTGGAAGATCAATTTTATATACCTTCTAGTGCTACAACTTTACAATAAAACTAACAATACTCAAGCTCCCTGACTATCAACAGGAAAATTAATCAATAAAGACAGAGGTCAATTATCAAAATATCATTTGGTCCTCACAGCTTTTGGTACCAGTCACTTTATTTAAACCTGCTCATGCAAGTGGTTGTTCCTAAGTAATTGTAAGTAGTCAATGTGATTTTTTTTGCATATTTTTAAGCAACTTATTTACTTCAACACTATTAGGTATCTATTTCCCTCATATGAAATCTGAACTTGATGTGAATCTATTGTAAATTGGCTGAATTGATCTATGACAACAGAAATAGTCAAGAAAAAGATGTAGTTACAACAGGTTTTAGCAAGTTTTTTAAAAAAATATGGCATAATTATTGGAAAATATGTACTATGTAAGTGAACATGAAAACCCTACCTTTAGAGAGAACACACTCCCCACCTACTGTTTCCAGTAGGTGCAGGTATGAGCCCTGGTTCTTCATTCTGTCTTCTGTGTAAGGAGGTGTGAGAGAAGAAACTGAACTTGAACATTAGGGCCTTTGCATTCTTCCCTTTTGTACCCTTCTGTCTAGAAAGTGCATTTGCCTCCTAATCCAATCACTTGCACAAGAAAAGAGACTCCAGTGTCTCCCTGTAATTATGAGATCATGCAGAAAGTTCTATTCCATATGGAAGTAGCATAATTGCAAATCCCCCGGCCACAGCTTCCAGTTAGAGTTTCAAATGGCAGTTTTTTTTTTTTTTGTTTCTTTTTTTGTTTTTTGTTTTTTTAGTAATAAAGCTCACATTTTGATGTCTCTATTCCTGTATCTATCCTAAATGTACCTATCTCTGGGCTGTCGCAAAGTTGGGAATAGAAAGGACACACTATTAATTATAAAATAAACTATCACTTATACAGCATACATCACATATTGAGTTTTATTTATTTACTCATTCAGTATTTTTTGCTGTGAATTCATCACAATATTCAAGCTCACTGACTTGCCTCAGGTTAAGAGGCTTGCAAAAAAGGCAACCATCCAAGTAAATATTCATAAAGATGACAAGCTCCTATATTGGCAAAACTGGACAGAGGGAACCATGGTGTATTTACAAGTTCTAACACAGACTCTCAGGGCTCAGGAGAAAAGGTTAGGTCAAAGGACAAGTCAGATGGAAGAAGAGTATGAACTAATGGGGAGGTTACTGAGGATATTGAGCATCTTAATGCAGAAAGGTAGGTTTGGAGGAAGGAAGCTGACAGAAGTCACCAGAGGCTACAGCCTGGAGATAGACAGATTACACTGTGCCAAAAGGAAGGCTGGAATGTAGGTACTGGCCAAATGGAAAAGTACCTATGAGACGTAATAAAAAAAAAAAAACATGGTATTATTCTATGAGCAGTGGATTTTAAATCTGTACTAACAAGACCCAACATATTGTTCTTGGGAATTTTTAAATTTGGCACTTTTTAATTTGCTAGCAATGACATAAATATCATTCTATGCTTGGGTATGAGAAGTATTCACTGAACTATTGCATTCTTGCCATTATCTATAGTTTGTATTTCTGGTCTCAGACATATCTAGTGTTATCTGAGCAACCAAAGTATTCCTGGTTGGCTATTGTAGATCATCATTTTTTTTCCTTACTAATTTTATGAGATCTCTAGTTTAGTTCTTTTTTGATATGTTTATAAAAATTTCTCAGCATCTGTTATTTAATTTCATTTTTCAGTTTTAAATGTCTAACTTTTAGAAAAAATAAATTTAATGGTTAATGTAAAGTGCTTATTAAAGACAAAGCCCTCCTTGGCTATAAATAAAGACGTCATCACAAAATACTATCAATGAATAAGCATAATGAAATATGAGATAGTAGTAGGAGAGGAACCAAATACATTGGTGGTATCACACTGTAAATTTATAGGTGTTTTCAAAATAATTTGCTAAAATAAAAATAACTTGGTAAAATATAATAATATTTGGTCATTAGGAGAAATTCCTGCTTGCAGTTTTTAATATAAATTCCTACATTTATATCACTTGTAGCAAACGGAAAGTGCTGAATTGGTATTATATGTTGTGAGACTGTTAGTTGTATTTATGAAAGAAAGACATGATAGAATAAGGTCTATCGTTGAACATTACTGCAATGCAGTATTTTAATTCTCTCTATAGATACCCACAATCTGAAAAATGTATTCCTTTGTCTTATTATAATAATAAGCATTCAATTCTATAGCTTTTTCTTTGACAATACTATACTTTAAAGCTCTTATTAATATTTCTGTATTGCTGGAGACAGATCATTCTAATTCTCAGTAATAACAGTGATATTATTCAGCTTCCTATGATTTTGTTCTACGTGACAGCCATGCCATGGATATAAATGCTTCATGTACAATCATTTCTTCTATACTCAACCTCTGAAAGCACTGTCAACAACAGACCAGAAACAAAGAAAGGATAAGTAACAAACCTGGATTATGACAGAGCTATGGCATAAGTCCATCCAAGGACTGTTCAGTCCAGGGGCCTTCATCCTCCCTATAATACCTGCCACATAAAGCCTCCACACAGGAAGTGCACTTCCTTTTACTCATTGTGTCCATTGTTGTGTTAGAAATGTTTTACAGAGCATTATGACATGTACATTTTTAATCATCCACCATTAGTTTGCCTTCCAGAAGGATCACACCAAGTAAGTTTCTTGGGTTCCACAGCATCACCTGTACTCAGACAGCATAGACTTCCTAAAACTTCCCCACACCATAGTGACAATACCTTGTTTTAATTTAGGACACATCTCTATTTTTGCATATTTGTCATTTGATAATCAAAGAGCTAAATAATTAAAATATGAAATAGCACATCCTAATCACTTAAAAATTAGCAAACCTCAAGGCTCAGCAGTTAAGAGCACTAGCTGTTCTTCCTGAGTTCAATTCCCAGCAACCACATGGTGGCTCACAACCACTGGTAATGAGATCTGATGCCCTCTTCTGGCCTGCAGGCAGAACACTATACATAATAAATAAATAAATATTAGCAAAACTCTTGTCCATCGACATTTAACCAAATAAAATATCAAAAAGAAAAAAATGAAATGATTTAAAGCAATAAAAAACAAGAACATCAAAGCTGATGAAAATTAATAATTTCTTTTAATACTTCCAGATAAATAACTAGAAGGGTAAGCACATATGTGAATATATATGCATAAATATATACATATGCTCATGATTGGATTAACCAGTCTAGAATGTGAAGAGACTTTCATAAAAATCTAGAAAATTGCATATCTAATGAAATCTCCCAATATATTAAAACTTACTAAATTGATCATGAAAACATTTTAAATGTGTATAACAAGTTCTGGAAAAGACAGCAAATAAATAAAAAGCTACAGGCAATATGCAAAGAACATAAAAATCACTAGATACGACAGGTAATGGTAGAAATGAATATTGTAGTTGTTAAATAAGACATGAGGTCTGTGACTCAATATAACAACTGCAAACAAAGCCATAACACTGGTGCTTATAGGAATATAAATAGTGTTTCAATCTTTTGGTGAACATTTTGGTTGCTATTACTTCGAAGAATATGACCATATACATTAAATTTGGAAATTTTTGTTCCTTGAATTATTTAATTCATATGTAAATAAATACATACATATATACATACACACACACACACACATACATATGCCTTGTTAGTGACACAACATCATAAAATACACATTTACATTATGGTTCACAACAGTAGCAAAATTACAGTTGTGCAGTAGTAACACAATAATTTTATGGTTGAGTTTATACAAGAGGAACTATACTAATGGAGTGCAGCCAGGAAGGTAGAGACACACTAGTTTAGAATCTCTCTTGGGAAATCAGAAGCAAGTTAACACATTTGGGAGGCAGTTTCAACGATCTTTAACACATACATGCCAATACTGTGATAACCTGCAGCATGAAGGAGGTGTCAGAGTTGTCACTGAGAGGCTCTGAAGGTTAGATTTCTGAGTCTGGGAACACAATTAGCCCAAAGGCTGTCAAGTAGGAGTGGCCTTGGTTGACCCAGGGTGAAGGTACCATAAAGACAAGAGGGGTACTAAAGATGGTACCCTGAGTTTGCAGCTCTTTAAAAGTTATAGGAGCACTGAGCCAGCCCTGATTCCATAGGACATTATGATGGAAGTTACAAAAACCTCCATAATCAACTACCAAGGAACCAGCTCAGGGTCAGGGTACCTGGTTGAACCCTGGCTTCTCTGAACTCTTTCAGTACTTAGGACCAGCCCAGGGCTACTACTATGCAAAGAATCACCTGCCACAGTATAGGTTGTAAAGATTTAAGAAGCTTCTCCATGTGAGGAAAATTGTCAAGACTCTGAGGCATGAAGGAGAACCATGACAAAATGAAGAAAGAGGCTGCCTAGAGACAAAACCCTCTGTAGACTGTGGTAGACAGGTTCCAGATAAAAGTCCTGTTTTATGTCAGTGCTAAGACCCCCAAAGGAAATGCTGAGGCCACAGCCCATTACAGGTAACACACTTTCTTCACAAGGAGTGGAAGCTGTGTTCCCAGACTCATTTTAGTGCCCATTTACACGTACTGCACAGAACAAAGATAGAAAGAAAAAGGTGGAGAAACTTTAAATGACGTCAACATTTCAATTAAAAAAGAGAAAGTAGAAATCTTTGGAAGAAATCTGAATGCTGTGGGTACCTGTTTATTTGTCCATATTTAAAAAGGTGATTGAGAGCAGTTTCTGAAAGTATAAATAATTTGCTTAGAGTCCTTCTGGATCCCCCACGACACAAGACTCACAAGGTCATGAGAAAACTCTTAATTTGAAGGTTGTCCCCATTGAGATTTTGGTTCTTAGGAGATAAACCCTAACACAAACAACTATTAGGTTTAACTGGCTTTCTGGTGGGGCTAAATGACAGAAATGTTCATCCCAATTTTAGCATTCCTCTAAATGAATATCCCCTTGCCCAGTGCTAGAAGGAAAATTCCTTAAACCAATTAAATTTGTAGAGCTTATTTGAGCAAAGCAAAACAATTCCTCCTCAAACAAGAGCTAAAGATAGAATTCCCGCCAAGGCACCAGACAGTATTTGTAGGAAAACAGCAGTGAGGAATGCACAGAAAACAACCTCATTGGCTACAGAGCCTAGTCAATCAACCAGCTAGTGATTACAGCTAACCTACTTGCTAGAGCATTCTTAGCTGGCATAGAACTGCCCAAATCAACCAAAACTGGTAACTGTGATTAAACTGGATATCGTTTTTAGTCCATTGAGCCTGATGTACTTGCCTAATTCACAACTAAGACTTCCCACAAAGTATCAACATCAGACAGCATTTAGGAGTCTTCTGTGAATGGCTACAAATCAACATCATGGACTGAAACAGTAAGTTTTCATTATCATAAAAGTTCATAAGGTCAGTCTCAACTTCCAGCCCACTCCATCCTTGTGTGAATGGAGTATTTGCAAAGGCAGAACAAAGGACTCTGGTGTTCTTTCTTAACAAAAGTATAATTAGGACATTTG
Source organism: Phodopus roborovskii (assembly GCF_943737965.1). Classification (NCBI taxonomy): domain Eukaryota; kingdom Metazoa; phylum Chordata; class Mammalia; order Rodentia; family Cricetidae; genus Phodopus; species Phodopus roborovskii. Next base: position 14,279,314 of record NW_026126525.1, read on the forward strand.
ATTCCTTCTTAGCCATATAGTTTTCAGTTCAAAATGCCTGCCAGACACATACAGAAATCAGTACTTGGATGATAAGCTATAAGATTCTGTAAACTCTGCCTGGTAGAATTTAAATGTAGCTGGAATACATGACTTCATTATCCTGGTCTCTTTACCTAGGAAACATGTTAACTTTGGGCAATCTACTTTGAAACATTAGTTTTTGTTTTTGTTTTGTTTTTTTGCTTTTTTTTTGTTTTTATCAAAAAAAAGGTGTGTGTTTATATACAATCTCTAAAATCTCAGAGTCATTCACTATCATTGACTATTACTACTCCATTTGAGTTTGGGGAATTGCTGTCTTTTCTGACCCTTGAGAGATTACAAATATCTGTGACTCATAGGTGTGTTTGGTAAATAAGCTTTCTGGCAGAATGAAAACACAGAATCTGGGATGATGATGAGAGATGAGAGAAAGGAGCATCAAATCAAATGGAAAGAGCCTTAGTTCAGAAATGCCCAGGAGCAGCCCAGACAGAGCAGATGCCCACATGAGGCCTCTTCTGTAGATGAAGGAGAAAAAATAAGGAATGACTTTCATAATACTTAGAAATTAAAATTTTCAGTAGCAATAGTGAAATACTCTCTCAGCCTAGACACATGGGGGAGGACCTAGGCCCTGTTCCAAATGATATGACAGACTTTGAAGACTTCCCATGGAAGGCCTCACCCTCCTTGAGGAGCAGAAAGGGCATGGGATGGGGTTGGAGGGGAAGAGGGGGATGGGAGGACAGGTGGGTGCTAGAACTGGGATTGGCATGTAAAATATACTTGTTTCAAATTTAAATAAAAAATATTATCATAAAAAAGGCAAAAATAATTTCAGTGGCAACAATTACTTAAAGGAAACTCCCCCCCACCCACCTCCAGACTGTTGAAGAGCACTTCTGTTTGTACTATTCTTTCTTCATTTGCTGGTGTGTGGGGGCTGTGTTGTTACTCCTGATGGCCATTATTGATCCTATCTGGTTTGCTTGGAGGGAATAGAAGCTGAACTTGGTATGAGAACTTGACTAAGACATGTTTTCTCCATCTTGTGCATCAGTGAAATCAATTTAGTTTTCCTTTTTACCTGTGGGAGGTGGGGAGGGACTTCTGAGTAAGGTAACTCAAAACACAAGACACTGGCTGGCTCCTCTCTGGGACTCACTGTATTTGTTAGTGACTGTCCTGGTCTTGAGTCACCCACACATGCAGGGACTCCCCTTTTGCCACAGCCTGAGATCTCTTCAGATTTCTCAGAGACTGACTCTTGAGAAAAGACCATATGGCATTTGACACTTACCAGAGGCTGCATCCAGACAGCCTAATAGGTCATAATTCTATATAAAAATTATATCTTTTTCCAATAGGCCATTCTAGAGAGAAACTAACAAATTTCATGACCTTAGTTAAGGGCATTAACTCTTTAGTTATAAGGCAAGGTCAAGGTAGCCTTCTCATTCTAGATTCTGTTTCTCTCTGGTGGGAAACCAGGAATTTCTAAAGACTGAAAGGGTTGTGGTGGTCTTATTTTGACATCCTTTTATGTTTAAACAGCATTAGAGACAACCAATTATTTGCTTGGGGCAGAAAGCCCCAAGGGACACGGCAGGGACTGAGGCAGGGGTTTGACTGAAATGAGAGCTTATCTCTACCTCTGGATGTATGTGCTTCAGACTCTAGAAGGCACATGAATGATATGGAAGTCTATGGAAGTCTATCTGCTGTGGCAAACACTCCAACTCATGCAAACAGAGGAGAAAACAGAACCAGCTGTTATCATCAACTTAATATCAAGCATGAATTCTCCTGAGGGTAATTTGTCAAGACTACTAACATATTATATACAAGGATAAAGAATGTGGAATCCTATTTGATATTTTCAAATATACAGGACAGTGCTCATCCAAAATCAATTACACTTCTAATTAAAGGAGTGTGCTACAAAATGTATACTTGCTGTTTATGAAGCTGTGAGGGACAAAGTTCTTTTCTGGGTCTGAAACACAACTGGAAATCCTTAATACAATACAGATACATTTGCAGGCGTGCCCACTCCCCACTCCTACCCCACTCCAGAGCCCAAGTACAACAACAAGTACACCAAACACAGATACTTCCAGACACAAACCATTTACTGGCTTTTGTGAATTTGTACCTTATAGTCTACAGTTTTGACATGTATGGGAGATAGCACTGCTGAACAATGGGAAACAAAACTATAAATCAAAAGAATCATAAAAATAGATTTCTATTTTACACACACTTGTAAACTCTCCACTGTACATTTGCAAAATGCAAAAAAAAAAAAAATCTCCCAGAGAAAAGTAGATGTAGGAAAAGTAATAGGAACTTTAAATACTCCTAGAGTTGACTATTGACATAAAAGGAGGGATATGGTAGAAACATATGATTAAACGATATGGATTTGAAGGAAAATGACAAGAAGCAGAGGATAATGGTATTTTTAAGTCATTGTTAGGCAACAACTAGAACACATTTCACATTAATAACATCTAGTTTTTAATATCAGCATGTGCCTTTAAGGATAAAGCAGTGAGCAGTGATGTCCATATTTAACTAAACTAGACTTCTTAAAAGTAAAACTTGAAGTTTGCAACACTCTTTGAACAATTGCAAGTTCAGCTGTAACTTACAATGCCATTCCTTTTACCCAGCCTATTTTTAATTGGGAGTCCCGCCGCCAACAAAAATAAATCCTCCACAGCTTATAACACATTGACTTGTCCATCCTTTCTCCTCTTACAAAAATGAAATTTAGTCGTGATGGAAAGAGAGTTTGATACCTGATGCCAAGAAATTTGAGTATTTTGATTAAAGAGAAATCCTTTCATTGTTCACCTTATAGTTAACTTTGTTTAAAAAAGATGTTGAAAAATAGCGCCCACCTGGCAGGAGGGAAATTGGAAGTAAATGCTTTTTTATTGCTTGGTTTGTAAGTGATTCTAGTAACAGGAGAGCATTTTCCACTTCAACATTTTAATATCCCAGGACTACACTGGCAATTCCTGCTTCTCTGACACAAAATATATCCCAACTCCAGAGCTGGGTGTTGTCCTAGCCACATTTTAGTGCCTCCCCCCCACCCTCCACCACAGCAAACCCTGATGCAGGAGACCAAGCCTGGTCCACACAAATGCTATTGCCAAGAATCATCCGGATGAAGCAAGGGAACCTTGTGGGAAACTTTCTCTAACGATCCACTTAACCTTCCTGAATTTACTAGTGTTCACCTGGAGAAGGTCCAGGGACTTTGAGGGTGAGAGCGCACTGCCACCACAGCCAGGTCACTGGTCTGTAAGCTGAATAGCACGGGCGCCCACTGGGTGGATTCCCCTACCCCATCCCCCACCCAGGGCAAACTTCGGCCAGGGACCAGACCCAAAGCTCTCAAGACAATACCCAGAGAGCCTAGGGAGCAGAAAGCCTCTGGGGAAAGGTCAATAGAAAAACTGCAGAACCCAAGCTACCCTGTGTCATGTATCACCTAAGCCAGCAGCGGCGACCCTGGAAAAAGGGTTTCCAACCCACGCTGAAACCCCCGGCAGTCTCCCATCACCCTCACCTGCTCTTGGCCAAGAGTCCCCAGCCCAGCCGCGCGTTGAAGGCAGAAGCCAAGCCGGTCCTGAGCAACAGGTTCTGTCTGGGTTGCCAGCTTCCCTGCTCTACCTTCTGGCAGAGAGGCAACTGGCTAGCCACCTCCCCTGGGTCCCCAGAGGTTGCTGTTCCTGGCGGTGAGTTCTGCACCTTCCCTTCTTGCTCAGGACAGCACCAGCCAACTGCTGGTTACCGACAGAGCTGCTCACAGTCTGCCAACAGGCTCTGGATAGCTTGTAAATTCACAATCACTGAGCGGCAAAGGGAAGCTGTGCTGAGTGCTGATCACCACCTCCTGGGTCGTTGATGGCTTGACTCAAAATCCTGGGCAATCATTTAAAGCCCCAGGTGTCTGTTTCCTTCTGTTGCAAAGTCGAAATCACGATGCCCTTAGTAGGCACTTTGAGAACTAAATGGGTAGCCTGTGTAAGTACCCCCTGAGTGGTCGTCATACATATTGAGCATTTGTTCATTTTTCTCAATTCTCATAACAATGAGAATTCCATCTTAAGAGTACAAACTAAAACAACTCACCCATCCCCCTCCTCCGAAGCAGGCATTGCTCTGTAAATCCTTAGGATCCTGAAAGTGTGAATTCTTATAAACACCAGTGGATAAAGAGAGACAAGGGTAGTCCAGCAGTGATTCTAACACAGTTTCTGTTGTGTTGGACTAGCTAAGGAAGCCACACTTAAAATACTATGTGTTTGAGATTCACATAGTGAGTGAAAAGTTAAAGGCACTTTAAGAGAGTTAACAGGGCTAGATTCAAGAGTGTGAGCATAACTCAGCATCTGGATATGGCACTAACAGCCACAGGAAGACATAGGGAATTCTTTTCAGTCCACATGGCACCAAGGCTCAGTGACATGTGCAAGATCACAGGATGGCATTTAAATCACACTTCCAGAGATCGAATTCTCTCTGTTGCATTCCTTGTTGATGACAACTAGAATGAATGGAATATAGGGGAAAGCTGTCTGTTAAAAGAATTCTTAGTTGGAGAGTAAGGTCATAGAACATTTGTGTGTGTGTGTGTGTGTGTGTGTGTGTGTGTGTGTGTGTGTGTGTGTGTTTAACTCTCAACTTTTCAATTGTGAATAATTTGAGGAGCCAGGCAGGAATGACTCTATTAAGACATTACAAGTTCAAGATCAGGGTCTGAGAGAATTTATCAGGACATACAAGGCACAGGAAGCTAGGTAGGGATAAAAAGCCTGGTCTTTGAAGAGTAAGAGCGGATAGAAATAGGGATGATCTGACAGTTTGAGACTGTTGCGATGTAAAAGCTAGTGAGAGGAAAGGGTGGGCTGCTCCACACAAGCCCCTGTCCCACTGAAAACTAAACCACCAAAGTAAACAATTCCAACAGCCAGATTCTGATATGACAGTGAATAACATCTACTTTCCAGGAATTTCAAATGTAACAAAAACATAAAACTTGTGTAATGATCAGACCAACAATGAGTCAACTTCTACCTCATATAAAACAATGTGGTATAAGATGTCTCCATGAGCTACCATTGGAAGCCTTAGACCATGTCTGTGATGCAGGGAAGGGTCTATGATGGAACTCTCCCTCACTGTGCCCTGTGCACACACCCCACCAGACACTTTAATGACTTTGCTTCACCTGGTTTCCAATGCCCATCTCCAGGGATTCCAGACTTGCTTCTGGCCTCTGCCTTTCCAACTCTGTTCCTCCTGCTGTCAAAAGAATTATTCACTCCAGCTTTTAGATCAGCTCATCTCTCCCACTTAAAAATCCAAACCGATTCCCTCAAGGCCTTAAATGTGATACCCACATCACCTTCCCCAGGAGCAACCCACAATGTATTCTGCAGTCTATATTTCCTCATTTCTCACTCACTCACCAACCCGTTCTGGCCAAGCACTTGAGTCTCTATGGAATGGTGTTGTGAGGGTCACCATTAAGCCCAAGGTTGATAAATGAAATGGATATCTTTCACTTCACGCTTCCTTGGCCTTAGCCAGCTTGATTTTCCAGACAGTTCTTTCTCTTATTTACTCTGAATTTCTGGCTACTCCATTTCTACCCTTTGGAGTTTTCCTTGTTGCTTTGCAACCATGTAATACAAATGTTCTTCTAAGGCTGGGTGGCAGGCTTCCTTCATTCTAACTTTCTGAGCAGTTTTATTATATCATTAGCCTCAAGTAGCCTAGTAAAGCTCATGCAGAAGATTGTAACAATTGTGCCCCTCCTTAAATGGCATCCATTCAGCATATGGGACTATTTTGTCTAGTTCAACATCACCCCAAACTCAACACATCTAAACACAGGGTCACAGCCTTTGTAAAACTCACTCATCAGCTCTCATGACCCAACTACCTGCCCTTCTCACTGCTGGATTAAATATGGTGTGACTCAAGTCACCAAATGAGAACATAACATGGAAACTGGGTGCTGCTGATCCTAAAGCAAGACGAGGGAACACCTGTAACCTGCACTTCGTTTCCATGAAGAGAAAAGCCCTGTTTTTACAAATGGTGTCCATGTCTAATAAAGACATTTTGATCAGTAAGAAACTGTAAGCCCCCAGAGTATGATAGAACTGAAAATGTCTTGTCACTTAGTCTCTCTTCATTGTGACAGCTTAGCACATTACTCATGTGCCTGTGGCACAGCTGTTATAAATCAATCTACTGTGCTACCAGTTATTTAAATAGTGCACCCAGCTACATACGATGCACGACATAGGAGCCCTTATGTTCCTAGCTTCTGTATTAACTATTATACTGCTTGTTATTAGAGTTTGTTCCGTCCACTCATTAAATCTTACTGTAAAACTCTATAGCACTACAGGCTTTTTCTTTTAAGCCACCAACCAGCCCCCAAATCATGACAGAGGGACTTATTACTAGTTTTGAATGCCACGTCTAGCATAGGCATGTTTCTGGCTAGCTCTTTTAACTTAAATTAACTGGTTTTATTTATCTACCATTTGCCTTGGAACTTTTTCGTATATCTTAGTTTCACTGCTTTTCAGTCTATTGGCTGGTGGCTTCCTGGCTTCTGGCCCCAGGTATCTTCATCATTCTCTCTTTCTTCCTTCTCTCCTTTATCAAGCTTAGATTTCTCCTCCTACTTATTCTTTCTGCCTCACCTATCCCTCTCCTGCCTAACCATTGGCTGTTCAGCTCTTTATTAGGCCAATCAGGTGCCTTAGGCAGGCAAGATGAAACAGATGCAACATATCTTCACACAATTAAGCACACATCCTTACATCATTAAACAATGCATCAAAACAAAAGTAGCACACCTTTACACAGTTAAAGCAATATTCTACAGCAAAAACAAAAGTAACACACCTTTACACCGTTAAAGGAATAGTCTGCAGCAAAAACAAAAGTAACACACCTTTATATTGTTAGAGCAGTATTCAGTAGCATAAACAAATATAACACATTTTCCCTAGTTAAAATATTTCACAACAGACAGTAACCTCATTTATCTCATGTTCATGTCCTCTCTTGATTGAGTCAAAGAGCCATGTCCACAGATTAACCTATATTGTTTATTTCAGTGCACTGTAAGATGTTCCCATAATTACCTAACGATGCAGTTTTCTGGATTTGTTTCAATGACACACATCTATCTATATATTCCTCCTTTAAGTGGAGAACTACTGAAGTTTGGTGCAAGTGAAACATGGATTATTAGTAGATATTAAAGTAGAAATGTTAAAAACTTCCTTCGCTACATTACATTTTAAGGTATCTTATATTCCAGTGATAGTACTTCATATTTGGGGGAATACTACCTAATATGAAGATAAATTTATTTAATGAGACACAGAGGGAAACACTAGAAGATTGTAAACTACATGGGGACAGTTGGAAAGATGAATTAAAGGGCAATGGAAAGGAAGAGGAGTATTGGGCACGGTGCCCTTACTTGTAGTCATTTTTGATCTAATGGGTTTACTTTAAACTCAAGTTTGGTGGTTGTTTTTAAAGGGAAAATAAGATTCATTTTTAAAATGTTAGAGAAGTCAAATACTATGTATGGTTATAAAAGTATATAGGCAAACTACAGAGACAAATAACATAGCAAAAGAATATCATTGCAAAAACCAAAGGAATGAGCATTGCTAAACCAGTACAATACAGATTAAAATAATATTTAAGTACCATCTTCCTATCTATATTAGCAATAATACCAATTTATCAGTTGGGAAGGAAAATGGTGCTTTTCCTTTAAGAGTAACACTTAAAAAAAGTTTGAAAGTATAAAGCAAATTCCAATTTAGTTGGGTTTTCATCCAATAAACTCATTCTTGGAAATATACCCACTGGAAATAGCTATGTAATAAATACTAGCAACTGGAAGCTATTTATTAATTTTAAGTAATCAGTTAAAAATCAGTTTCTGATATGGGAACACAATGGAATGTATATGGCCATTAAACACATTCATTACAATAGCAATAGCAACAAAAAGAATGACATGTAGAGTAATAGTGAGTGAAATGAGCATGCTAACCAGAATAAGTTGTGCCTATATGCAAAGTAATAAATTCTTAGGATAATGTTTAGATGGGCCTTTGGAAATGTCTATATATTATATCATAATTATAAGTGAATATTTCTTCTAGTTTCTTATTATTCAAGCAGCTGCCCATTCTTCCAATTTTGATCCTTTAATTTCATGAGCTCCAGCTTTTTCTTTAAGTATAACAAAAGGTTCAATTCATGTTTTACAACTTTAAAGAGCCTAGATTCTCACTTCCAGTTTAGCAAACCAGCTTCCCCCCATTTTTCATTACCTAATTTGTAGACTATCCGCCAGTCATATTCACTGCCATTGGGAACAATTTTGATGGGAGAGGGAGGCAGACATGGATTAGAATAGTCCTCCATTTTTCAGTAATCTTTTTACAGGGTCTTGGGGTCAGGCTCTGTAGTCTAAACTGGCCTTGAATTCAAGTTCCTCTTGCCTCTGTCTCCTGAGTGCTAGGATTGTGAGGAAGTAAGGCCATGTCCAGCACCTTAAAATGCTTTGAAGGGAAACTTTGAGCTTGGTTTGTAAGATGTGAGTCCTTTATAATCATCACCTTCATTGAACCCTACCTACTAGGATTCCACAGAATCCACATTCAAAGTTAAGATCAAAGAGATCAAGGACAAAGTGTTTCAGGTGTGTCTTAAAAATAAGTATCATTTGGACATGTCAAACAATGGGTGATGGGATTTGGGCAAAGGGTCCACCCTGGGCAAAGATGAAGCTAGGAAACCCTGAGATTTGTGCAGAAATGTTTCTTTGTTCAACATGGCAAAAGTAGCGACTGTGCAAGACAGCAGAAGTCTCAGTACTTGAAGACTTGTTAGCACTGGGACACTGCGTAGTGTGACACACATACAACTGTGCTCACATCAGCAACAAGAGATTTGCAACTCCTTGTCATGAAGACTCCATGCAAAATAAACAGCAACACAGTCACCCTGACCCTAGAGGAAGTGAACTAACATGGTCAAAAGAATTTGCTAAACTCCCTAACACATGTCTTTCTAAGAAGCGAAGTAATGTTTATTACATTGGAAAAAACTCAAAAGGTGATTTTAAAAATTATCACTAAATATTAACTGTTGGCAACATGCTTCCAGAGCTGTGCTAAACCATTTATAATCCTTACTCTCATTTCCTACTAATAAAAGCCCTCAAATGGATTCTTTTTAAATCTTAGTTTACACTGTTTGTTACAGATAAAAACTAGAGCTTGTAGTAATGATTCTTGATTTTTAAAGGGAGTTTTAATGCAGGATTTCCCAGAATCTCTATGGTGAGTGGACAGCTTTTGTCTCTTACAAATTTGAAATTAATACAGACAGCACTCTTCTATCGGTCACACTTTGAGTAACAAGGTCTTTTAGAAGTTGGCAATTGGTATCTCAGAGTTGTTTTGATTTGTATTTCCCTAATAACTAAGGATGTTGAGCACTTTGTCTTTCAGCCTTTTTGATTTCCTCTACTGAGAATTCCTTCTTCAGTTCTGTACCCCATTTTTTAAATAGGGTTATTTGGTGTTTTGGTGACTAGTTTCTTGAGTTCTTTGTATATTTCGGAGATCAGCCCTCTATCAGATTCAGGATTGGTGAAGATCTTTGCCCAGTCTGTGGGCACCCATTTGGTCTTGTCAACTGTGTCCTTTGCCTTATAGAAGCTTTTCCGTTTGAGAAGGTCCCATTTATTAATTGTCGATCTCAGTGTCTGTGCTACTGGAATTATATTCAGGTAGCAGTCTCGGGTACCAATTTGTTCACCGGTACCTCCCACTTTCTCTTCTAAGAGGCTCTGTGTGGCTCGATTTATGTTGAGGTCTTTGATCCATTTGGACTTGAGTTTTGTGCATGGCTATAGACATGGATCTATCTGCAGTCTTCTACACACCATCATCCAATTCTGCCAGCACCATTTGTTGAAGATGCTTTCCTCCTCCCATTGTATACTTTTAGCTGTTTTGTCAAAAATCAAGTGTTCCTGGTTTATGGGTTAATATCAGGATTTTTGATTCAATTTCACTGGTGTACTTGTCTATTTTTGTGCCAATACTAGGCTGTTTTCAGTACTATAGCTCTATACTAGAGCTTGAAGTTGGGGATGTTTTTGCCTCCCTGAACTTCCTTTATTATACAATGTTCTTTTGTGTATCCTGGGTCTTTTGTTTTTCCATATAAAGTTGATTATTATCCTTTCAAAGTCAGTAAAGAATCTTTCTGGGATGGATTTTAATGGGGATTGCATTGAACCTATAGATTGCTTTTGTCAAGATTGCCATTTTTTACTATATTTATCCTACCTATCTAAGAGCATGGGAGATCTTTCCATTTCCTGGTATCTTCTTTAATTTCTTTCTTTAAAGACACAAAGTTCTTGCTATATAGGTCTTTCACTTATTTGGTAAGTGTTACCCCAAGATACTTTATGTTGTTTGTGGCTATTGTAAACGGTGATGTTTCTCTGATTTCTTTCTCAGCCTTTGTAGTCTGTATATAGTAGGGCTAATGATTTTTTTTTGAGTTTATCTTGTATCCTGCTAGTTTGCTGAAGGTGTTTATCAGCTGTAGGAGTTCCCTGGTAGAGTTTTTTGGGTCACTTATGTAAACTATATCATCTGCAAATAGTAAATTATATCATCTTCCTTTCCAATTTGTATTCCCTTGATCTCCTTTTGGTGTCTTATTGCTTTAACTAGAACTTCAAGTACAATATTGAAAAGATACGGAGAGATTGGGCAGCCTTGTCTTGTTCCTGATTTTAGAGGAATCACCTTAAGCTTCTCTCCATTCAGTTTGATGTAGGCTGTTGATTTACTGTATATTGCTTTTATTATTTAGGTATGTTCCTGTTATCCATGATCTCTCCAAGACCTTTATCATGAAAGGGTGTTGAATTTTGTCAAAGGCTTTTTTAGCATGTAGTGAGATGATCATGTGGTTTTTCTTTTTTAGTTTGTTTATATGGTGGATCACATTGATAGATTTTTGTACGTTGAACCATCCCTGCAACCCAAGGATGAAACCTGCTTGGTCATGGTGGATGATTTCTCTGCTGTGTTCTTGGATTTGATTTGCTAGAATTTTATTGAGTATTTTTGCATCAATGTTCATGAGGGATATTGGTCTGTAATTTTCTTTCTTAGTTGTGCTTTTGTGTGGCTTGGATGCTGGAGAGGATGTGGTGGGAGTGCAAACTTGTACAGCCATTTTGGAGATCAGTATGGTAGTTCCTCAGGAAAATGGGAATCAGTCTACCACAGGATCCAGCAATCCTCCTCTTAGGCATATACCCAAATGATCCACATCCATACAACAACAACATCTGTTCAACTATGTTTGTAGCAGCATTATTTGTAATAGCAAGAACCTGGAAGCAACCTAGATGCCCTCAGCTGAAGAATGGATAAAGAAGATGAAGCACATTTATACAATGGAATACCACTCTGTGGGAAAAAAAAAACAATGGAATCTTGAATTCTCAGGCAAATGGATGAATCTTGAAGAAACCATCCTGAATGAGGTAACCCAGTCACAAAAGGAGGAACATGGTATGTACTCATCATATATGGATTTTAGACATAGAACAAAGGATCATCAGCCTATAATTCACACCACCAGAGAAACTAGGATACAAAGAGGAATCTAAGTGACTCATGCAAGGTCCCTCACAGAAGGGAAAAGGAACAAGATCTCCCGAGCATATTGGGAAGGGGGGGTGGTAGTGAAGGCCAACACACTCTAATCAGTGTTATGATTTTTTAAAGAACATGGAAATGTGTTAGGGCCAGCCAAGACAGTTTCTCAATATGATGTATTTGACCTTACTTGCTATGCCTCTACAGTGGTTTTGTAAGATGCTATTAATGGAATACAATAAATAAATAAATAAATAAATAAATAACAAGTAGCCTTGTTTCCTGATTACTTTTCTTTTTTTGTTAAACTAAGTAATTTTTCTACGCTTTCCACGTTCATTTGATGTAACCAGGTAATTGCAGTAATTTTAGTTCTGCTTAGCTTCTATTTCGGGAGCTCATTTTTATTATGTAGTCACTGCAGTGAGATATTCACTTTGCCTTAGAAATCACGGCTTGCTGCAATTATGTGAAAGATACAAATGGATCAAATGCCACAGGAGCTGGGGTAACCATCACATTATAGTGAACAGTGTAGGGACAGAAACCCAGTAGCTCCTGGGGACAGGGTATTCAGAATGCCAGAGAAGCATCACAACTGTCAGCCTTCCTTCACTAAAACTATTGAATAATTATCAGTCTTTCTTCACTCCAAACCATTGATGGAAATATCTGTGTTCTTAGGTTTTTTGAAATACCCAAATCTTTTGAGAATTTAGCTCTATTCATTATAACAAAGAGTGAGTTTGTAGTATCAATTCTAGAATAATATAGTCATTAAAAAACATCTGAGTTCATTGGTTAGCTATCTGCCAGGAGGAAACATTTCCTTTAAAATAAAGGTCATAACCTCTTCCCTTCTCCCAGGTTTTAATATTTATAATTAAAGTATCTATAGTGCTAATATTGAGTCTATAACTAAAGTCAATTCTCCAGAGTGCTCTAGAACTTGGGAATGGTGATAACAAGTACCACTGAAAGCCAGGGTCTCAGCCATGTAAAATTTCACCATCTGCACAATGTGGTTTCCAAATAGCTCATCACCTGGGGAAGAGCTTCAGAACTTCCCAGGGTGACACCTCAAGTGATTACACAATTAGCCACATTCAGGGCCATTGAAAATCTTTTTATAATTGTTTCATAGACTCCATCAACCATTTTGATAGGCACTAATTCAGATGAGTGTGCATGCATGTGTGTATGTGTGTGCGTGTGTGTGCATGCACAATGCACGCATGTGCGTATGTACATATGTATATGTTTGGTTATACTCATATATGTAATATATATTCATCTGTATTATGTTTATTCATATGTATATGAATATAATCTTGGAGAAGCTCAGAAAGCTGACCAAGTTCACAAGTCAACCATGATGTTGAAAGAAAAATTGAAGACATCTTATTCAGTTTTCATCATAACACCTAAAGTTACTTAAAGTATCTATTCTTTTACTAAAGAAAGTAAGCTATTCTCTCTAATATATAAACAAGGAAATATAAAAATGAAAAAAAGAATATAATTAATAGTACCATTCATGACTAGTTTTGCTATTTGTATGCATTTAGTTACAACTGGCTTATTTGAAATGCATTTCTGAAACCTGAGAATGAAAATTTAAAATTTTATGTCTACAGCATTACAATATGCCCACTGGGTTATCTATAGCTTAAAATAACTAGTATCTACTTTCATCACTCAGTTTGAAGACCATGGCTGGGGCACTGAGTAGAGAGTGTTAAGTAGGCATGGTAGGCCCTAAAGTCAAGGCTCACTGATGAGACAGAACCTTATCTAAACTTTCATTATATAAAATTCTAGGAGAGGAACCAAGTGGGAAATATCAGTAAGTAGACTTAAGTGAATGCATAGGTAGATATAAGTGTGTGAGTGGATATAGACAAGTCCTTTGTTTAACACATGCCAGCCAACTCACAGCAACCACAGAGATGTCTAGAACATTTGTTTCTGTGATTTGCATCCTCTGCCCAGCTTTTCCAGTCCAATATCTGTGTGTGCATGTGTATGTTTGTGTATCTCTGTCACTTTTACCAAACTTCTGGAGTTTTAAAAATTAGATAAGTTTGAACCCTCTCATTACACAAACCATAGTGAATTTTTTTTCCTTGCTGCATTCTGTCCATAGGTTAAGCTGATGTATGTGAGTTTGCAGACTGACAGAGTTTTCAAAGATTTGGTGAGTTTTTAGCCGGATAGTTTTTTGTTGTTGTTGTTGTTTGTTTTTTTGTTTTTGTTTTAATTTTAGCAAATAGTTAAGGCTCTATATGAAGGACAAACAGTATTGGTACATTAAATTTTGACTTTCAGGCTCTTTTGTTATTAATCCCAGAAATCTTGCAAAATGCCAGGCAGTGACATCATCTCTTACATACTTCATAATGAATCAGCAAGTAGACCAAGATGTCTGATTTTCACTAATTTTAAACGTATTTTGAGAAGTTATCAGAAATTAGCAAGTATACAGCAGCTGAGCCAATGAATTGTCTCCTTAAATTGGTCAGTATCATTAATCCAACAAGACTATATTGAGCATATGCCAGGTTTTGCAAGCTATAATGAACAAAGTATTTCCCCTTAGTGCTAAGAAGCAGGCAGTGAGTAATTACACCCCTCTCAGATATAATCAAGGCTCTCTGGAAGTACTCTTCGCAAGCTCCTTCCAGGGAAGACTCCCAGAGCTGATACTTCACCTACTGTTTTGTTGTCTGAGCACTTAGTGCATCAATTAGCACTGATGTTGGGTGTTACTGAATAGTTCAAGCCAGCAAGGAGAACCTCTTATTTCCAAGAACACAGGGGAAGGAAACAAATAATAACATTAATATTTGCTAAATTAGTGTCAGGAAAGTAGTTTGAAAATGACCTAGTTGTCCCTCTCCTACGACATCTTCGCAATTCTCTGTTGCAGGTGGGAATACACACTCTCAGTGCAGTGAAGCGACTGTACGTTAGCACCATCACTAACAATTACAGTGTTAGCATTTAAAATCAAGACCACCAAGTTCTACTCAAAACTCTCTCTCTCTCTCTCTCTCTCTCTCTCTCTCTCTCTCTGTGTGTGTGTGTGTGTGTGTGTGTGTGTATGCAAGTGTGTGTGTGTTGTATACATTTGTACACACAGAAGCATCAGCCAGTGTAGGGGCAGAGCATGGAAAGGCAGATTGGGTGAGACGATATACAGTTAGCAATTCAGGAATTTACACTGTCCCTAGGGGTAAAAGAGAGCCATCAAAGATTCAAGGAGGTAATGGCATGGTTGGATTGGTGTTCTAGAAAGGTTGCTTCCTATAAAAGTATAGTAGGCTGGATGAAAGGGAAGCATAACCTGCCTCAAAGTATACTAAAAAAAGCAGTTTTACAAATTGTACTAACAACACAGGAGTCTGGGTAGAAAGGAGAAAAGATGTACGTAAGTAATGTAACTCAGAGACCACGGAGATATCAAGTAGAGGGCTGAAAGACATCTCAAATACCTCTGTATTGGTGAATTGGTAGTTAGTGTTCCATTAACCAAAATGAGAAACACCAGAGAACAAAGGCTAGAATATAAGACTGTCTTAAATGTGCTGTTTCCAAAGAAAAAAGATCAAATAGGTAAAAGGATACAGTACACCTGATGCAGGGTCCACACCCTTCCTATCCTCTTTTGGGAGTCCAGCCATAGAGCCTCAGGCAAAGTCCCAGGGCTAATCCTGTGTTGTTTGCAGTGCTCTCTGTTGACTTGACCCCCCCTCCCCAGTGTATTGTTAGCACCATTTCCTTCATCACCTAGCTCTAAACAAGTGGGCTCTGATTTAGTCTCTTTCGAATGCATTGTCTTAAAATCAGTGCTCAGCAGATATGATGGGCTGGGCTACAAACACCAGCACATCATATCTGGACCAGAATGATGGGTATGAATTCTTCAGTGTGTAGTGACTTTGAATAAGAATGACATTTGTTGCAGATCAGCAGAGTAAAGGCATAGAAACCACCTGGGTTTGAATCTTAGGTAAAACAGGAACGCTAAAACTATTCCATCTGAGTGATAATGAATAGGAAAATTGTCTATCTAGTTACACTCTAAAATCTTTATTCTCAATAATAACTGCTTCAAAAATTCTAAAGAATTAATGTAAACACCAACCCAGCTAAAAACTCTTCTATCTACAACGATGACCTGCCGTGCAATAGTGACATAAGTTTGTGGGGGGTAACCAACAATACACACTGAATTTAAGGCCCACTCCATTAAATGGAACCCATCTCCAACACTGCTTTGGTAGCTGAGAACCTGAGACTAGATAGGCCACGGACCTAAGGGAAAACCAATTATTATATACTCCTACAGAAATGTATCCCTAAAATGACTTGTAACAACATTCTGCTATACTTGTCAATCTGTGTCTTGCTCAGCCAATCATCAGAAAAACTTCCTCCTGAAGTAGACTGAAACAAATGCAGAGACCCTGGGATCTGCTGGACAAGGTTCAGAGAGAGACACACACACAGAAGAGTGTCTCCACCAAATCCCTCCCTGTAGGGCTCAGGGAACCCTATGGAAGAAGAGGCAGAGAATATAAGCGCCAGAGAACATGAAAGACACCAAGGAAACAAGGCCTTCTAAACACAGGACCAAAACACAAATTAATTCAGTGAGGAGGAGATACTCTGGCCCTTGTGCACCTGAACACTTAGAGGTTAGTCATGGACAATGAAAGAACATTATATTAATTTCCATGGACATTGTGCACCTGAACACTTGGAGGTTAGTCCTTGTTATGAACTTGTCACCTCTGGACCATTTGTCTTATTAATGTATCTGTTATCATATTTAAATTTTGGAGTGACATTTTACAAGGAACCATGGTGAGGTTAGGTTTTCCCTCAAGGAAGGATCTTTAGAATACTTTGAGAATACTACTATGTCAAACAATGTTGCTTTATGAAATATATGGTTACTGTCCAACCAGAGTGTATTGATTGACAGATTGAGACATTGTGTACTTGAGGGGGAAGTAGTTGACTGACTTAAATTTCCACCTGTACAAAATTAAATATATGAGTGATAGAAGTATAGAAGATTGGAATAATAATCTTTAACCTATTTTGCTAATGGATGCACTCATGACTAATGCTTTAGGTATGATTATACTCTGTGAAAGTGTCTGTTCACTAAGCATGACACAGAACACTGGAGAAACTCAGAATGCCACCCACCAGCTGACTGAGTGTTCTTTGTTATACATGGTCAGAACTCAGAGCCTCGTGGGGAGAGGTCTTTGGTAACTTTTGTTTGGCAGCTTGGCAAATAGGCCAACAGAAGCGACAAGGAGCTCTGTCTAGGGCACCAGCCCTTCTGCGCCCTCTCCTACTAGGACCCTTATTTCTACAAGTGTTACACTCTGCATGTACCAGCCTCGGCTCTCAGGATCCTGAGCCCAGGCAGCAGCCAACATTATAGCTTAGTCTAGAACAAACCTTTTAGATATTCTGGTGACTGCCCTTACTTTTCTCTGGCTCCATTACAGACTCCTACCTGTCTTTAGCTTCAGCTCTCCATCCTTTCGTCCTATTTTTCTTTCTGCCCACTGTTTCATTCTCCTCCTTGCCCCAGATGCTCAGAAACTGTTCAGCTGCTTCTTGTGTTAGCAACTGGCCACCCTGCTGCTTTCACAGTCTTGACTGCTCAGGGTCCTGCTGTCACTACAGCCACAACGTCCTGTTTTTTCTTTCTTTGGATTATGAGATCAACTGCAACTACTAAAAGTGAGGGAAAACACTGAAGAAGAATATTGGAATATTTTCAGAGAAGATAGAGGAGAATGGCTACCAGCAAGCCCCTGGTGAGCCGGAACAGCTTGTTTGTGTAATTCGAGTATCTGGGCCAATTATGGCCACTTATTTGGACTAGGGACAACCTTACCATTTAGAAATGATACAGCAGGTCTTCTTCTAGACCTCCTCTGCCAAAGAGGAAATGGCTGTTAGGATCATCTAAATTTCACTGAGGTTTGTAATAGCAAAAAGTCTGGGGAAAAACTGTTTCAGACATCCCTGACTGAGTCTGCACCTTTAGGAGCCAGGGAATTTAGCAAGGGTTGTGCAGATGACTGTTCAAGGCAAACAGAGCAGCAAACTTAAGTCTCAAATTGCCCCATTCCTTATTTCAGAAGAATATCGACAGGGATACCAAATTAACAACTAAAAATATACAAAATGGCAGTGTTTTCTTCTAACAAGGAATCTAATGATGCTGCCTATATAAAGCATGCATAGATATATAATACACACATACATACATACACATATACAGAGAGAGAGAGATTTATGAACTGCAACCCAAATATGAAAGCTGTTTTCTTTTTCTTCCCAGAAAGAAGTGGGGTCAAGTGCTGATCACCTAAGCCTTACTTTCAGAATAAATTTCAAATATCAATTTAAACACAGAATGTTTTTGTTACTTTGTAACATGTCACGGCTTCAAACAAATGAGCGTGCATCTATGAATCAGAGAAAATAGATACACTTTACCATGGTGTCCACAGCAGCAAAATCGTAATACCTTTGGCTGAGGGTAGGGGGCAGGGTTCACATGGCTGCAGAACTTTCTGATTTGCATCAGAGCCATGAAGGGCAAAGCAGAAAGGATGCTGTAAAACTGCTCACTGCCCCTTCAACATTAGCTGCCAGCAAGATTGATAAGTAGCCCCAAGTCTCTTCCCAACAAAAAACTTAATATTTTTAGTGTAGATTAATGAACCCCCAGTACCCCTGATCTAAAGAGCATGCAAATCACATAAACTAAAGACATTAAATGCTCTAGTTAGAAGATATTTTATTTTGTAACTCTGTAAAGACTCATGTCATTTTAGATGCTTCAGCTCTCCTGCATGTTGCTTTCAGTTTGATGTATCAAAATAAGGCCAAGCAAGCAAAAACAAATGGTTGAACGTTGTAAGGAAAATCAGATATGGAGATGGGAAACCCAGCCCTTTGCACTGTGTGGAGTATGTGTTACCTTTACATGGTTTCACTTTGGAAGGTTGACTTTTGATTGCATTAGTATAATGAGGTCTAATCTGTATTTCTAGAGGCAGGAAGAGAAACCCTAAATGGACAGAGAAGAAGGGGATGAGCAAGGATGACAGCTGGAAAGGCTGGGAATGAAAGCCCATGTGAGCACAGGAGAAAGTGATGATATTACCTGCAAGAATGGGTAATGCAGTCTCCGCAGACAACACTCGCTCAGAACAGTGTACAAGGCCATCATCCACACCAATGAAAGGGGTTGTGAAGAGGAAGTGGCCAGAAAAATAAATGCAGAGACGAAGGTTGACATCTGTGAGTTCTGCAGGGCTATCACACTATCAGCTACAATAAGGGCCAAGAAGTTTGAGGAAAAGGCTCTCAGGGCAGAGAGAACAGTAGACAACAGATCCGTGGGCAAAAATCTGGCACTGGCAGAGCCCCATATGCATCACTGAGGCAATAATCATCCAGGTGTACAGCAGGCTTATTGAGTAACGTTAGAGCATCATCCTTTGAATTTAGGTCATGGTATGGACTAGTGTCCCCATGATCTTTTTGGCCCTCCAGCAAGCCTGAAGACATAACGAGAGGCAAGGTGCTTTAGGCATTTCCTTGTCTCCATTTGTGCTGAAAGTACTGCAATATTGGTATAGCATTGTTCCCTCATTCCCAGCCTTGGGTTAGTCTCTTTAGTTATCAGATTGTACACCAGGTACCATACTTCAGCAGAGGTTGAAAGAGCAGAAGCAAAGCATGTTCTAACATCCATGGTTTTCTGTTACAATGGCTACTTGCAAGAGATCTCTATCTTTTGACTTATCAGTCGATATTTGTTCAATTGTCTTCATCAGCCCTGTTGTCTTCTTAGGTTTGTACACTGTTTGACTTTGTTCTCAATGTTTGGATAATTCCCCTGCTTTACACTGAGACTACTTAACTGTGAGCATGTTTGCTGATGACAATGGATAATGTTTTCATAACCGCAGATTGTTGAGGAAAGGGGTCTGAACTATGCAGCCATTCTCTTCCAAAAATCACACTACCAAAATACTCTGGGTACTCTTGGCAGGCTGAAATGACTTTTTTTTTTTTTTTTTTTTTTTTTTTTAGCAGTTTCTGAGTGATGACTATTCTTTCCTTTGTACATATGGATCTGGTACACTGCCATTTGGACAGCACTAGCCACCAAGGCCATATCATTCCTTCCCCTTTAGACTAGTTTATACAAGTTCCAATAAGGACATGGAGTGAAAGCAAGGCACACTCCTCCGTTTTATGGCTTACACTGTGCTAATTCTTCATACTTGTCACTTTATATGGAGCCTGTTGGATGAGAATGACTTTCTCATTTAATAAAAATATATTAAGATGCAGCATCTTGAAGGTTTAAAGTTATTCTCTAACTTTCCGGTTCTCTTTTATTAACTATTGAAATATCATAAAGTATGGAAGGTACAAAATGCATGATTTCATGTTTGAAACTTAGTATGTGTGTAGTAGTTTGACATTTAGTACATGTGTAGTATGTGTGTGGGTAGCTGGATGGTATTTGTTTGTGTGTGTGAGAGAGAGAGAGCGTGTATGTGTGTGTGTGCTTATGTGTGTGCTTGTGCTTGTTCACACATGTGTCTTGTAGAAGTGAGCGATAACATTGGGTATCTTCTATTGTGTTCTACCTTGTTTTATTTTATACATTTTATTTATTTATTTAGTGTGGGGGTGTGGGGATGCACACATGCAGAAAGTCATAGGACAATTGTGACAGTTGGTTCTCTCCTTCCTTCATGTAGGTTCTAGGGATCAGTCTCAGATCATCAGTCTTCATGGCAAGCTCCCTCACCTGCTGAGCCACCTCCCGGGATCCCCACCTTATTTTCAACTGGCTTGATCTTATGCAGGCAACTACAGCTGCTGTGAATGGATGTGTGCATCAGCTGTGTCATGTCTAGAAGGAAGTCAACAAAACAAAACTGATGTTAGGTTTTAGTATGTTTTGGTTTTCTGTTTCTTTTTGGTTTTTGTTGTTGTTGTTGTTTTGTTTTTTAAGCAAAAGGAAGATTCAGATATATTTTTTCTCTAAATGTTACATTTTTCAATACACATTAACCTCTTGATGAGAGATTTCCTGTATCAAAAGTAATTTCAATGAGCAAGGACTGTGACATCTGCTAAGGTTGCCAAAGCTGAAAATGTTCTTGTGTGTTCCCAAGTTGTTCTCCCTAGCATAGACTTAAGATCACCAACTGTAAATGCAACAGTGCTAACATTGAGTGCCAGCAGAGAAGGTGAAAGGGAATAGTTATGTAAATAATTCAGTGTGGAATCATTATTGTACTTATAGTGCTCAAACTAAAAGTAGTGGAAGATAAATACATATTGTGGTAACTAAATATATTTAATTACACGTTCTCTCCCATCTGTCATTCAGAAATACATATCTGCCTGTCACATTACATAGCCCCACTTATCACAAAGATAGATAACAATGATACCATAGGGCAATTACCATGGTAACTAAATTTCCATTTGTCTTTGGATTTTATACACATGGCTCGGCCGTTTATAGAACAAGACTTCTACTTAAATGAAGATGAAGAGTTCAGTTATCATGCTGAAGTCTTTTGAAAATATATTTAATAGTGAAATATATTCTTTTTGTCTTTCTTTAGTCAGCTTGAAGATAAATAACCTTGGTTACAGTCTGCAGTTATTTACACACCAAGAACTTTCACTATCATCTGTAAACACTATTTGTAAGTAATTTCTAAACAATAATATATTCTATATGCACATGTAAACTCATTCATATTTATCTAATAGGCCTCACAAAGAATTATTTTGACATCCAAAATAAAACATGAATCTATCTATTATATACTAAAGTGTGTGTGTGTGTGTGTGTGTGTGTGTGGGTGTGTGTTTTAAAAGTATATTATATTTTACTGGAGTTAAATATATATACATATAAATAATTACTAACAAACAGTTGATTAAAGTAGTTCAGTGTTTTATGATTATATCACTATTTCTTGGAGTCTAATGAGAATGAATGATTTGTAAGTTTTCAAATAAACTCACTTATCTTTAAAACAATTCTTATAATGAGAAAATATTTACGTGCAAATTAGTTCTGATCACTATGATGGGGAAGGAGCATAAAATTAATCAGAAATCATTAATAATCTCTCATCTTAATTTAGAATGTTTCCAAATTTATCGCCTAGAGACATAAAATGAAAGAATTTACTTCTGTAGACATTTACTACATGGTCTTTCTTTGGTCATCTATAATGACAGGTGTTAAATTGACTTTATCCATTATAATACTGCTAGTAAGTATAATCCCAGGTGTCTATGACATTACTTCCTTATCCAGACTCTCTTAAATTGCAACCACAACCCATTAATTTGCTCTGTGTGTGACCAATGCACATTTCTGGGGGTCCCTTCTCATCATCCTATGACTGCTATGCTATCTACTACACTGTTTACTACACTATATCTACCATCAAACATGCACTTAGAAATCCTCAGTTAGGACTGGGAAGATGACACAGATAATAACTCTAATTCTAGCCCCATATCTCTAGGCCTAGAACTGAAGAGATGGCTCAGAGGCTGAGTTCTGGCTGCTCTTCCAGAGAATAGAGTCTGATTCCCAGAACCCACATGGTGACATACATACATACATACATACATACATACATACATACATAATACATACATACATACATATAGTCTCAGGGGATCCCACACCCTTTTCTAGTCTCTGCCAACACTGTATCCACATGATACAGACATATATGTTTATGCAGGCAAAATACACATACACATAAAACTAAAATGGAAAAACAAGTGTCCTGTGCTTATCATCCCAGAACTGGGGAGGCAGGGACAACCAGATCCCAGGGGATACTGGACCAACAAACAAGTCCAGTCTTACCAAATAGGTGTCTATGCCTAAGGAATAACAACAACAACAACAACAACAACAACACACACACACACACACACAATTTGTAATTTTTTTTTATTTTTTTAAAAGTATTTATTTCATGAATCTGAGAGTTTTGCCAGTATGTATGTATGTGCAAAGAATGTATGCCTGGTGCCTACAGGGGTCAGGAGAAGGCATTGGATTCCCTAGAACTGGAGTTAGGAATGTTTATAAACTACCATGTAGTGCCAGAAATCAAAACCAGGTAAGAGCAGCAAGTGCTCTTAACCAGAGAGACGTCTCTACAGCCAAAGCTCATTTAAAAGTGTAAAACAAACATGGTTGTTATTGTATGACAACACTCTTCCAATATGACAGTTTTGTAGAACATCCTTGAATATAATTATTAGGAAAGTTCTCTGGACTCAGAAACGTAAGCAAGATACCTGCCTCTTGAAGCTTGAAAAACTGTCTGCTTCATTGTAGGACGACAGGTCTAATATACTTGCTAACACTTTAATCATTCCTTTGGGCACAGAACATATTGAACACTTTAAAATACTTTAGCTTCCTAGCACGTAAACAAATAAAAACTATTACATTTCCCAGGGAGACCTTTTAGTTCAGAAGTTTTATGAACTTCCCTCTCTCCTCAGAGCCAAGAGCACTGAAATGGCTCATGCTTTATAATTCGTAATATGGGAGGGATCACCGAAAAAGGAGATTTAGTGCGATTATTCACTCAGCAAATATGTGTTAAGGTGTCAATATTGGTTAAACTCTATTCTCAGGTTAAACATGGAGTTTATCAGTGTAGAGTCAATACAAGAGGTAACTGGCCCTGGGAGCTGATAAGACATCTATAACTGTGGAGAAAATAAGCAAGCAAGCAAACACACCTTTCAAAGATTGAGCTGTGTCCCCAAAGGCATGATATGGCAAGGGGTGAACTTCAACAAGATTTAACCAGGAACACACTGAAGGCTATTTGATGACTTTAGACTGCAAACACACCTGTTCTGTTACATAAAAGGCAAAGTTTGAACCTGAATGGGCAAGTACATTTTTAGAGACAGAAATAATAGAATGGCTGTAAGTGTTGCCATTACAGCTACAGCCCTGTACTCACCAGTTCAGAGCAGCTGCACCATCATCAGAAACATCAACCAAAAACCTGCATGGGGCAGATGGCCTACATATACAAATGCCTACAAAAAGTCCAAGGACTACAAGGCCACAAGACAAGCCAGTAGTTCCAGTCCCATCCATTCTCAATAAGAAGTCAGTTCCTTGTGGGAAGAAAGATTACACAGAGAAAGATAAAAAAAAGAATTGGGGGGAAAGGGGAAAGAGAGAGAGGGTGCCTGTAGTTGAATTTTCATTGGGCTGCCAACCAGTTCTCAAAAAAAGACAGGGAGACTTATTAATTATAAATGCCCAGTCTTAGCTTAGACTTGTCCCTCTTTTACTTAGTTTAACCTATTTCTATTTATCTACCTTTTGCTTCCTCCATGGCTGGCCCCTGGTGTCTTCTTGGCATCTTTTTTTTTTTTTTTTTTTTTTTTCTTCTTCCCATGAGCCTAACTTCCTCCTCCTACGTTCTCTTCCTGCCTGGAAGGAACTCCTACCTATACCTCCTCCCTCACTATTGACTATTTGGCGTTTTATTAGACTAATCAGGCACCTTCAGCAGGCAAGGTAAAATAGCAACACATCTTTACATAATTAAACAAATGCAACACAACTTTACATAGTTAAAAATATTCTGAAATGAGAGAAAGAAATTTGTTTTTCTGCTTTTCCAAAACTATTTCTGTGTGCTGTATTATTTATGATCTTATAAAGCCATAGGCGATCAGAAAAGCAAAGCAGCTGGCCACTAGCGCTTATCTCTACCTCAGGCTGAAAAGGATGATCCTGTCTCCACGAATCCTCAGAGTACAATGCAGACCGCACTACTCTCCACCAAGCCTCAGACTGCAATCCCCTGAGTTCCTATCTCCTCTCATCTTATATTCCTTTCTCTGTTTAGCCATATCACGCCTGTTTCTACCTCCCTAGTGCTGGGACTAAAGACACAGGACCCCAAGTGCTAAGATCAATGTCCTGTTGTTCAGTGTGGCCTTGAACAGAGATCTGTCTGACTCTGTCTCCCAAGTCCTGGGATTAAAGGTATGTGTTGCCACTTCCTGGCTCCATGGCTGTAGCTAGCTTTGCAGTTTGATCTTCAGTGGCTTTACTAGATCATAAATAATAATCACCACACATTTCAGAATGGCTTTTTAGATGGATACTCGCTGAATACGTCTAACAAAGTTCTTATCATTTTTTTTTTAGTGTGAGTGACCACTGCTTATAAGCGTGTTTGAAAACCCTAAAGTAGAAAGGTGGAAATAAAAACAAACAAAACAAAACATAAAATATCCTTCCAGGCAAGATCTACCTTTGCAAAGAACAGAAATGCCCAATTCAAATTGTGTGTAGAGACAAAGCAAGAGAAGGGACAATAAGGAAAGAAGAGGCAGGTGACAAATTCTTTACTGATACCAAATTGCTATTGATGCACAAAGGCTTTTATGAGAAGGTATTTGCTTAATAATGTTCCTTCAAAGACACAGTTTATAGCCCAAATTTCTCTCATTCTCCTCAGCATTTGGTCAGTTTCCTCCCTTTATGGGGGTTACCTTTATCAGCTACTAAGAGACATATGAAATAGAAACTCATGGGATACAGTACATTATTATGGGAGTTGATTTCTGGCCATAGCGTCTTTCCTTTGCAGGTCAGCAGAGGGCACTACCTATTGTAGGTAATCATCTACCCAAACCAAAGCCTTCACCTTCCTTTTCATACCATGATGTGCTGTACTCAGGAAAACCAGTTGAGGAGGAGTCCATCTGAACGTGCTCCTCAACTGCAGGCATCATTTCTGCCCACAAATAATTATTTCAAACTTCCTCACCAATGACTAAGCTAGCTGAAAGAGGAGTGGAAATGGAAACAAGCTTTAAGGTGAGAACCAAAATTATTTGGTAAAGAGTTCTTATAAGTACTAAGTTTTACACTTTGGTTCCCACTAAGAAAAGAAGTAGAGGAGATAAGAAAGATACATTTCCATTCTCAGAAACTTAGCATTAACTGTCTATGTCTCCAAATACTCTTTAAAAGAAATCTGTGCATATCATTAAAAGAACAAAATGGCATTATTTTGTCAAACAGTATTTCATATCATAAAGATAGCAAATATAAATATATTTATATTTACTTCGGTGCTATTCAAAATTATTTTATGCTAAACACTTTAGTTTCACTAAAATATAAACAAAGTTAAACATAAAAGAGATATGAAAATTCATAGTATTGTCAATTCTTCATCTTTTCCTGAATACTCCATTTTTCTCTCTTCATCACTCTGAAATAAGTCAACTTAGACAACGGAGTGACAATCAGATAGAACACAACATCAGGCAAAAATTCACAGGTAGCCAGTGGTCAAGGAACCTCATAAAGACTCACCTTCAGTCAAAATAATCTGTTTGTAGTGGAAAAAAATTCAAGAAAAACATTTTCCTCAACATCAGGTGAGCAGAAAAAAATCATATTTGAAATTTTATAGATGAGCCCAAGAGAAACATTCAGCATCATAAATGCATTAACTCATTATAAAATTGATAAGAACAACTAAAAGGAAATGGACATGCTATTTTATATTTCAATGGAAGTTGATGTTAGCCACTTAATGGTGCTTAATAAGAAAACAATTTAACAGATTTGTAGGTCTGTCTTTTAATTACCCATTGAACTATGAACATCAGCAGAAGAGATACAAATTCCCACCAGACTGTCATAGTTTCCATTAGTTGCTAAATAAGTGGAGGTACCAATCAGAATAGGTTAATAGGCTATCTATGAGGTCAACCTTTGGGCACAGCTTTGGGGACTTTCAGTGACTAAAATGCATGTCCTGAGAGATGACTTCAACACTGCAGTAATTGTGATGTAGAGTTCTTGAGACAATTCAAACTACGAAATCCAAAAGCATAATTCCTTAGCTAATAGCAAATAGCAAACCTTTTGAATATTTAAATGAATATTCAAATACATCTTTCTGAGGTTCCTTTAGTTTGATACAACTTTTGCCTTGACATCTTCCCCCCATGGCCTGGAAGATGAGCCTCAGTACTAGGAGCTTGCTTCATTTTTTAAAATTCTGGGTTTGATTCTCACTATATACACACCTCACCCCCCCACACACACACACTCACAATAAAATCTATAAAGCCATCTCCTAGGACTTGGGACATGTACCAGAAACTGTGCCCAAGCCTGGGAGTAATGAGTGATCTCACCCACAAACAGAAGCATGTGTTGATTGTTCCAG
This sequence comes from Phodopus roborovskii, assembly GCF_943737965.1. Taxonomy (NCBI): domain Eukaryota; kingdom Metazoa; phylum Chordata; class Mammalia; order Rodentia; family Cricetidae; genus Phodopus; species Phodopus roborovskii. The sequence continues at coordinate 14,306,456 of NW_026126525.1, forward strand.
AGCCTCCTCACAGAATGTGTTCCTTCCTGCTCTCTACCCCGTGGCTTACAATGGTTGTTCTCACTCTCAGATTAAACGTCTGGATTATTTTCAAAAGATAATTGTTCTAAGAGACAATGGTGGTCACATAACCTATTCTATTACTTTTATATAAACACCATGAGGCATAAATGAGCCTGTTAGGGGTGTTTATATAAGGGCCTAGGGGAGTTGACTCCACCCCCTCACCTGAGCCTGTGGCCCCAGTAGCCTGGACAGAACAAGATAATCATTTGGGGGTATAAACATGGAGGCCCAGAACCAGAAAATAACCACACTACTGAGGAACAGTTCACTCCCATGTTGGGCATCTCAAGCAGAGTTCAACCCAGCTGGAAGTTACACATGCTAGCCCTCTATCCTGTGCTACCTCTAATGAATAAGTGTGTCATAACACGGTCTAAGAATGGAGTCCTGTAAAGGGAATTTGGAGTGCTTGTAAGAAAACTCTTAAGAAAATAAGGCATGAGTCTTGTGACCTCGGTTTCTTCACAAACATGGAATTGTTCTTGGAATGTACTTTGGTGTCCCTCCCAGGTGTAGCAGAGAGGAGTGAGTTTACTTCAGATTCTTCATTACTACTGTTATTTGTTGCTATACCTCTATGGAAAAACAGGGTTTTGCCAAGTGTAACTTGGTCTTGTGATTATATACAGTTTGAACTTATGATAACTTTACTAATGTGACATTTCTTGACCCTCAGAGTATAAACTTCTACTACTCTGATAAAGTTGGCTATTGTGTGAGACTTTAGGCTCACACTCCCAGGTTCAACTCCTTTAGAGCAGTAAACAAAATTGAAAATAAGAAACAGGAGGTTGTATATTTTGGAGATCAGCCCTTTGTCGGGTATAGGATTGGTGAAAATCTTTTCCCAGTCTGTGGGCTGCCTTTTGGTCATGTCGACTGTGTCCTTTGCCTTACAAGAAACTAGTCAAAAAAAACACCAAATAACCCTATTAAAAGATGGGGTACAGAACTGAAGAAAGAATTCTCAATGGAGGAAATCAAAAAGGCTGAAAGACACTTAAGAAAATGCTCCACATCCTTAGCTATCAGGGAAATGCAAATCAAAACAACTTTGAGATACCATCTTACTCCTGCCAGAATAGCTAAAATTAGAAGCACCAGTGATGACTTATGTTGGAGAGGATGTGGAGAAAGTGGAACACTCCTCCACTGCTGGTGGGAGTGCAAACTCATACAGCCATTTTGGAGATCAGTATGGCGGTTCCTCAGGAAAATGGGAATCAGTTTACCACAGGACCCGGCAATCCCTCTCTTAGGCATATACCCAAAGGATTCACATCCATGCAACAAAGACATCTGTTCAACTATGTTCATAGCAGCACTATTTGTAATAGCAAGAACCTGGAAGCAACCTAGATGCCCCTCAATTGAAGAATGGTTAATGAAGATGTGGCACATCTATACAATGGAATACTACTCTGCAGAAAAAAATAATGATATCTTGAAATTCGCTAGCAAGTGGATGGCACTTGAAGAAACCATCCTGAATGAGGTAACCCAGTCACAAAAAGAGGAAGACAGTATGTACTCACTCATATATGGATTTTAGACCTAAATCAAAGGGTCACCAGCCTATAATTCACACCACCAGAGGAACTAGAATAGAAGGTGTATTCTAAGAGAGTCATATAAAGTTCCTCACAGAACTGGGCAGGGACAAGTCCCCCAGAGCTCAGGTGAAGTGGGGGGGCAGCGAATGGAGAGAGAAGTAGGAGAAAATGAGGGGGAAGAAAGGAAAACATGTGCGACCAAGAAGATTGAGCCTGGTTAGGAATAGAAGATAGGGAAGAGAGAGAGACAGACAGAAACAGAGAGAGAGAACATAAAAGAGGGAGCCAATATTGGTTTGAAGATAAAATTGAACACAAAGAAAGGTCGAGAGAACTATAAGACTGCTCCCAACTAACAAGTTGAGCTTCCGTGGAAAGGCTATCATAAATGCCCTTCCCGGAGAGTGAGATCAACAACTAACTTCTCCATGGAGCCCTTAACTAATGCCTGTTGAAAACAGGATCAAACACCCATACATAAACCCTGAGTTGAACTAGAACCCAGATGCAGATGGAGAGGACAAGACCATGTGGCAGAAACACATAGAGACAGCTTACCTGAACAAGGAGGAGCTAACGGCCACTAGACTGATAGCTGGGAAGCCAGCATGGGACTGACTCAGGACCCCCTGACTATGGGTCTCAGCCAGAAGGACTGAGCAGTCTAAGGGTCCTCAGACAGTGGAGCCAGGATGTATCCGTGTTACACAAAAGGACTTTGGGAACACATCCCCCATGGAGGGATAACTGCCTTAATCTAGAGACAGGAGAGAGGCTGTAGTCCCTACTCCACATGACCTGTCAGATCTACATGACCCCAACTGGATGGCATTCCCCTACATATGGAATTGGGGTGGGGGGATGGGAGGGGAGGGTGGTTAGAGTGAATGTGAGAGGGCAGAGAGGGTAAAAGGGAGGGAAGGAGGAAAGAAAAAGGGAGGGTGGTTTTGGAGTAAGGGAGGGAAGAAAGGAGGGAGGGAGAGAGGGAGGGAGAGGGAACTGGGATCGACATGTAAAATAATAAATTAAATTAAAAAAATGCTTTGACTCCAAAATTTAAGTTGAAGGACAAGTTACTGGGGAAAAGGATTTCTATTTTTGTTTCCACAGAAAATGAAAAGATGTGGATTCCTTCCAGACTAATGTGGTTTGATCAAGCCAGACCGCCTGAAATAGAGTACAAGCTGATCCTACATTCAAAACAGCTGGACAAAACAGCCCTACAGACTACAGCCAGGATATCTGAATCTTCTTCGAATCCCCCATGACAGCGCCCCTTACCAGCAGGAAGTAGTTTGGAAAGAACGACGCCCAAATTCCCAAATATTGTGTATAAATGTTTGTTTTCATTTAATTGGACTGTTATATAAAATTAAATAAAATTAAAAAAAAAAGAAAGAAACAGGAGGTTGGTTACTCTGAGTAAAACCCAAATGGCCACGCTGAATTTCTGTCCAGCATTGCTCTTAATTGAGGTAAGGATGGTAGAAGGCCAGAAGTTCCTCTTCATTGGACTAAAAACCATTTGATTAATAAATAAATATGATTGCCAAAGTAACAACCACTACTCCTATGACTTTTAAAGATATTTTTATGGAATGCTGAGCAAGTGTGTGAAACAGATTACGACTCTACTGTCAAACATGAAGAACCACTACTCTCCATGGAGACTAGACCTTAAACTCAAAAGCAATAGAGAATTTCTGAAGAAATGCTGTGATCCATTTTGAGTGAAAGTCCATTACTAGTATCACTCTATTGTTCTTACAAACCTGAAATATATTCTCAGTTTCCTTCATCTAGTTTCTCAAAATGCAATTGATTTTACTTCAAATCACTGATGTATTGAATTGCTGCAGGGGTCATAATTTCTCAGCAACTAAGCTATCGATTAGGTTAGATTAAGGTGTCCCTCACTGTGTTCCAGAACTACCACTGACATGAGTGAGATTACTGCAAAGATTTTTTGTCACAGCCTAATATACGTTTTATACAGTGTAGATTCTGTTATTTCTGCACAGCTCTCTAATTCCATTACTATTTTACAAACAATAGAATTAGAAGACAACTCAATCCCTGAACACATAATTACTGAGGACTGGTGTTGGGCACATCATTAGGTCTGTGACTAAAAAAGTGAGTGAAGCCACTGTTTATGCCCTGGCCTACTTGTGATCTCCCAGAAAGGGTTAATTAAGAAGGACAATATAACTATCAAGTGCCTTATGATGCAAATTATATCTGAAAGCATATAAATAACCTGATGTTCATTCAATTCCTGCAGTGAAAAGAAAACAGGTGATTTACAGGGCCACAAAAAATTTAGAGATCTTAGAATTAGTGTTTTAAGTATAATATTTTAAATGAATACTTGAGGCAACACTGCAAGACTGAGGTCATTATTCTTGACACATAAGAAAACTTTCTCAGCACATGAGCACACTAAGACGCAGGATTAAGGAGCTTGTACAAGATGACAAACTAGACTGGGAATCAAACTGAAAGCATGATGAGAAATTAGGTTAAGTTTCTATATTTTTCTAATCTCAAATTCTTCCTAATACTATTTGTAATGGCCATAGCACCCTGAATATGCCCAATATTACCTAATATTGCCTCTCTTACAGAAATAATCACACTCAACATTCTAGTAAGAGACTCTCATCAAATTTGTATGAGTCAAGGTCATGGAATTGGAGTGAAGGTCTCTACAGTTGCTGTCTGCTGCTCACTTCCCACTGCCATGCCTCCCTACCATGATGGACTCTTATCCCTTTGGATCCATAAACCCAAATAAACTCTTCCTTGTGAAAGATGCCTTGGTTACGATATTTTACCAGAGCATCAAAAAGAAGCAAAAGTATCATATGAATGTTGTAAAATTGATATTTCCTCTTTGATTACAAATCCAATCATTGTTTTAATGTTATACTGAATAACTATGTGACACAATACTTAAAAGTGTCTTATTATTGTGTTTGTCCCCACTGGGAACTTTCCATCTTCACCCACAATGGTCTTTTAAGGCATGTTTCCTATTAATAAATGAGCTGCTTTAGTCACAGCATGAAATGAATTCTACCACTAGTATTATGCCTCTGAAGGCCACACAGAGAAAGATACTTAAGTAAAATCTAAAAATTTAATGCCTGTTTATCTAAAACCCTTCCATGATTTTTATACTCAATTAAGGACTCCTAAAACTTTTTTAAATGCATAGATTAACTTTCAGGAAAGTGAAATTATATTCTATGCTGAAAACAGGGACCAGGAACATAAACAAGATCTCACGAAGGTGGAGCAGGTTTTTATATTATCCACTCCAAGTGTCTACTTAGAAAATACAAGGCCTTCCTGTGACAGGGTGTAAAAAAGACCAGAGGCTGCCTTCACATGGAACAAAATATAGTAAGAGGGGAACCTGGCAAAGAAATTTGTCTGTTCCTGCTTTGCCTCTGAGTAGAAAACAAAAATGTTTCTGTCGAGAATGTGACCATGGGCTAAGCTCACACAACTTTGGAAACTAAATTCTTGGGCTCTTCATTTTTGTGATATTTACAGGTTGTGCATACTCAAGTGAAACTGCATGCACACCAGCAGAAGCTAGTCTGGAGAAACAACTGCAAGTTAATCCTCTAAGAATTCTCTAATAAGAGGTCAAAGCCAAGATTTCCCATGTGTATAAGATCTCAGATGTGAAGCAAAGGTACAGAATGTAAGAGGTCAAACAGAATGACAACTTCTAAAAAGATATAGGTTGAACAGATTTAAAACATTAATGCATTCTAATCATGGGGCTAGGTGTTTTCTTTAAAGATAAAATACCATAGGAAAAGGCATCATGTGACTTTGGAATGGGACAATTAGACCCAGGCATTCTAAGGCCTTCATACTTCATATCTGGGGATGTGAGTGTTTCTAGAATATCTGATATTGAAGACATCACACTAGCTATTGGTGATAGTGTTGAGAGCTGAGGCTACAAGTGGTATCTATGTAAACTGGTGCAAGGACTGTGTAAGAAAGGTTGGCAGCTATTTTGTTAAGTATATGCTCCTATATATAAAACTAGATGCTTCCTATAAAACACAAACAAAGCAAAGACAAGCATAAGTTTACACAAAGATATGTGCAAATGATGAAGGTTGCTTTGTTTGTCATAGACCAATATTGTAATCAATCAAATATTGATACGCATACAGATAAGTAAAACTTTGTATTTTGTGTCCATGAAACCGCTTACTATGCTACAATTAAAAATAATTGGAAGCTGGGTAGTGGTTGCAGTGCATGCCTTTGAACCCAGTACTCAGGAGGCAGAGGCAGGTGGATCTCTATGAGTTTAAGGCCAGCCGAGTCTACAAGGCGAGCTCTAAGCCAGCCAGTATTGTTACACAAAGAAACCCTGTCTTGGAGAACAAAACAAAACAAAACAAAACAAAACAAAACAAAAAAACAAAGAATTTCACAGAACTAGTGACAATTGACAACAATATGGGTGAGTCTTAAAATAACTATGTTGAAAGATGAGAGAAAACAAAACAAAAACCTCAGAAAGAATATACTCTGTATGATTCTATTTGTATAGAATTCTGGACACTGCAAAGTGCCTATGACTACGGAAAGCAGATATCTGATCACCAGAGCACAGCATTGCAAAGGAGTGAAAGGAACCATGAGGAACGTGCATTGTCATGACTGTAATAGAGGTTCTTCAAAAGCGCCATACTGCTGACAGCAGAAAATTCTTCTGAAACCTAATAGTCACTCTGTATCTACAGTACCACAAAATGTTTCCACGTTGGTTTGCTAAATAGCATGTACATGTGCAGAGTATTGCAGAACTTTCCTTCCACATACTCATTTATCACTTGGCGTTCACATGCGTGTGAAGAAAGGATAACTGTTTTAAACACAGAAGGCATTGTTTCCAAAACAGCACATCAGGTACCCCAAACTTCATGATGTCTAAGATACATCTCAGTTCCTCAGCCTTAGTCTGAAATGAACTCTACTGTTAGTAGTTCTGAGTGTCTATGAATGCTACCCAGTGAAAGGTAGCTCAGCGAAATCTAAAGCATTCTAAGAGAAAAAGGAAATAATTGAAATGATTAGATGCCACTATAAGTCTCCCTTTCCAACCTGCTGCTGATAGGAAACGGAAAGAAAGTAAAGGATAAATGATGCACATCAGTGAAAAAGAGAAAATGCTGATAACAAAACTATTTTATGAATATATGTGATTTATATGTAAAATTACAAGTTATAACATATATAATTTTGTAGTACATGTTTTGTGTATATAAAATGTACATACAATCTTCAATGGTAAGCTAACCCCTGGTTTCAGCCTATTGTGTAATGCAAATTATTGTAAAAGAAATTGAGAGCTCTGGATGTCATTTCAGATGATTCAAAATGAGTTCTAATGGAGAGGAAAATCTGACTTTATAGATCGATGCAAAAAGAGCCAGTAAAAGAAATGCAGAGGCAGAGAACACTGCAGAGAGAGTACCTTAGAGAAATATTGTTGTTTTCAAATATGGTTTGCTTTTGGCATTTACCTTTCCCTTCAGGATTGTGGTGCTTTAATAAATGTGTGCTCTTTTTCGTCATTCTAATCCCTCAATATTGTCCAGTTCTGAATTTACATGGAATGTTTACTTACCATTCTACCCTAAGTTTCCAAGTGGTAATGTTTTGGAGTTCGAAAAGAGTGTAGAGAAAAAAAAAATCATCTTATTCACAAAATGATACATTTTTTCCCTAAAATATCAAAAGTAACTACATTATAAATAAGTGGCCACCTGCCCCATGCTCTGCTAAAGTTTCCAGAAGAGAGTGTAGGATCAATATATATATAACAAACACTTCAAAGGGCGAGTGACTGTTCAGGAGGGAAAAGTGCATTTGTAATTCTGTGCCATTAGAAAGCATTTATACTTCAGATAAGTGAGATTTTAGAAAATTATGTATGGGGAGTGGTAAACATAATTTTTACCTTAAATAACTACATAATGAGATAGCTTTTCTTATCAATATGTTTATAGAAAATTAGTTTTTACAAAGGCATAAAATCCCACAAAATTTACCAGTATTTAATTTTTAGTGAGTTGAAAGATAGTTTTAGAAAAACCCAATTATACTGTTGCATTCTAGAAATAAATTTAAAAATCAAACAGTTGCTTATTCTCCATGTTGTCTCAATCTATAGGCGACTGACTATACAATGCCATTTCCTCATCACCTAGAACATGTGTGAGCAGCGGATATGTCTGCTGCTAGCCTGTTTGTTCGTATTTCTTCATATCTTTTTTCCTATAACATATAGTCAATTCATTGATTGTCAGTCCATACTGACAGCAGCTCTCTTCTCCTTTATGGAATATTGTTGTTTTTCACATCTTTGGAAACATAGATGCAGTATCAATAATAACAGTAATAGCAACAACTAATACTGGAACCACCTCCTTGAATCTCTACAATGGTGCTATAGTAATTCTTACTATGGTGACTCATTACTCAAGTTTTCATGACAGTAGGTAGAAGAAACAATGTTTCAGAAAGCAACTATTAAAGCAGTGGTTCTCAACCTATGGGTCACGACCCCTTTGGGGGGTTAAACAACTCTTTCACAGGGGTCTCATATCAAATATCCTGCATATCAGGTATTCATAATACAACCTTATAATAGAAGCAAAATTACAGTTATGAAGTAGCAATGAAAATAGTTTTATGGTTAGGGGATCACCAAACCATGAGAAACTGTATTAAAGGGCCAAAGCATCAGGAAGGTTGAGAACGACTGGATTAAAAGATGATATTATTTGACTACTTTCCTTGTGTTTAAATTGGCTACAATCATATGGGGCTTGGAAGATGGTTTAGGCTACCATAGTGGTAAGGCAATATTATATCTGTACAGGACTCTGGAGAAACCTGGTGGTGTGAAGACATATTTTTGGCAATTTGGATTTTCAATAAAACCTTTTTAAAGTATCTTTTCATTTCTAAAGTCACTCAGAAGTTTAAATGCTATATTCTGCATCAATTTGGTGACCTGCCCATTAAGATTTCAACGCCTAGATCCTAACATGTTTGTGAACATGGAAGAAGTGCCGAGGAGCATGTTCATCTTCCAAAGCTAACGACCAAAAGACACAGAGAATTAACAAATGAAAGTTAACTCTCAGCCATGGAAGCCTAACCAACCTCCATAGTGCTTTAAAACTGAAAGTGGTTAGAGAACTGAGACATCATCATCCTGGAAGAAACAAGCTGAACTCAAGAAAAAACATCACACGGAGATACAGTTTCAGCAAAAGCAGCCTCATATGTCATATAAAATTTATATCACTGATATGCCATCTGGCCTTTAGATTGTTTATATTTAGTTTCTAAATTTGATGGAAATTATAGTTTTCTATATTTGAAAAATGTAAAGTAACTTTAGTTTTATGTCTAAACATAATTAATTAAATGACGTGTGTGGTATGCATACAGGTATATATACTTGAGTGCATGTGGAATTCCAAGGCTAACGTTGAGGATTTTTCTTGATTCCTCTCCACCTTGTATACTGAAACAGAATCTTTCACTGAGCCTGGAGCTCCCTGTCCTCTCTAGTTTGGCTAACACATCTTGTTCTGGGGATTCCATATCTAAGAGTGATGAGGCATGTTAGGTTCATGTGGAGTTTGGAGATCCAAATTCTGGTCCTCACATTAGGCAACAAGCACTTTACTCTCTGAGCCACCCCTCAGTGATGTTTTAAATATTCTTCTAAAAGTCCCAGGGCTCAGAACACATCTCAGTACTAGAACACCTGCCTGTTGCCCAATTCCCATCAATGAAAAACAAATCCAATAAAACTAATTCCTGTGTCTTTGGTATGCCTTTCCACATTACTAGAATTCTATCTCTTTTTCCCTACATCTAATGATGAACCAGCATACTTATATCTTAGGCTTAAAGGCCTTTTTATAGTAAAGAAAAAAACTTGGTTCATTCCTGTTTATGATCAAATCTCTATTTCTCAAAGACTGGTCTATGCCCTACCTGTCACCTCAACAACAAATGATTCTGCATTGCCAGTTCAGGAAATGACAACCATACCTTTGCTCCATAAAGTTGTTATAACCATCTTGCAACTCTACCTTTGTTTCAAAAGATTGCTATATCTACCTTGATGGGAGAGGTCATTCTGTATATGTTTTTCATACTGGTTAATAATAAAGCACTGTTGGCCAATAGGAAAGGAAGATAGGAGAGACTAGGAGACAAGGAGGAAATAGGAAGTAGTAAGGAGGAGTCAAGATGGAGAGTCTGAAGAAAGCAGTATGCTGCCGGCTCCCCGGTAAGAGAAATACATAGATCAACAAAAATGGGTTAATACTTAAGATAGAGCTAGCCGATAAAAAAGTAGTAACTGGCCAACAGTATAATATCTAATACAAAGTCTCTTTGTATTATTTGGGGCTGGCGCGGCTGCGGGACAAGACTGGCGGCAGACAAAAAAACAATACTCGTTATACTACCTAGTTATGACAAACTTATTATGGTTTGCTTCTGTAACCCTGCCCATTTTGCCTGCCAAATCCTCTATTTGGAAACCCCTATACTTGAGCTATAAAAACCCCATCTTCCTAACATTCAATGCTAACTTCTTAAACCATAGCTCAGGGGGAGGCAGCCTATGTACCTAAGTAAAAAAGCTTGCTTTATTTAATTGCTTGCTTTGGTTAATTTAGCCATAATATAGGTCAATGGTCTTTCTCCTTACATCTTTGGGGTTAACAATAATAATAATCCATCAAGTAACATTCATGTGTACCTTAATATACAGCACTGACTTTAAGATATATCAAAATATCATCCAAAGACTTGATCTATTTTTTTTTCAATTTTTTAACTTTTCATTATGGGTTCTTTACCTGTATGTAAATCTTGGTGGCACTTGCATATCTGGTGCCCATAGAAGCTTGAAAAGGACATTGGGTCTTCTAGAACTAGAGTTATGGATGGTTGTAAAAGTCCATGTGGAAGCTGGGAAATGAACCCAAGTCTTCTGGAAGAGTAGCTTGTGCTCTAAGCTGCTGAGCCATCTAGCTCCCTGGTTTGATGTTTATTTTGAGGTGCTGTATAATTATATAGTTCAAAGTAGCACATTTGTGAAGTATTTGCTAGGGAAAATTTCAGCAATGAGAGGACATAAAATCTGGGCAGTTAATGTTTATATTTAAATTCTATAAATGGATATATCTCCCTTTATGTCCTACTTCTGTTTAACCCTATAAACATGGCAAGAACATCCAAAATGACTTCTGTATAAAGAGAAACCCTTTACTAATGTAGGTAAAGAGGCAAAGAATTTGAGAGAGAGAGCAAGGGATGGCACACAGAAGGGGTTGAACAGAGGGGGAAATGGAATATTACCATTTCAAAAAAAATGAAGAATTGTTTAAAAAGACAAAAGTCTTGTGCTTGAATGAAAGTAATGTGCTTACATTTATCATGTTCTCCAGTGTAAGAGCAAACACAGAAAAGGTATGTAATTTATATGGGTGTGTGGGAATTTTTGACAGCCTAAAAGCAATTTATATAAGAAAAAATGAAATGATAAATGCAACCAAAATTTAGAACACTGTTAAATGATGAAATGACAAAGCCTTGTCCCTGGGAACCCCAGTGATAATCTGACAGTATTTTATGTCCCTTGTTTACTTCAGGAACCACAAAGAGTTCCCAGTTTGAACTTTGAAATTTTCATTCTCATCATATTTATTTTTGCTGATCCAATGTAATTCCCTCTTAGCTTGATGGATATTTTATTATAATTACCATAGACTAGGTGACTGACAAGGTAGACATTCATTTCTCAGAATCTCCAAGGCTATGGAGTACAGGATCATCAGGCCAGTATGTCTGAATCACTGGTAACAATTCTCTTTCTACTCTGCAGATTGCATGTTTTCAATGTACCTTCATATGAGGCACAGAAAGAAAATAAGTTCTCCTAACAAGTACCCAACCCAACCTTGACGACCCCCTGCTAATGGTGATTATATAATAGTCTAATCTCAATATTATGAGCACTAGGGTTTGTTGGGAACTGAGGCTGGGTCTGTGATCAGCTATGGAAAGAACCTTGGCTGAACTCTGGCTGTTTCCTTTGGCTGTACATTTAGAGCTTTCAGTTATATCACAAATATTTGATGATTTAGTAACTAGCCCTATATAGCAAGATAAGCCTAGCATATAACCACCAGCCCAGTTACTATAGTAACCTTTTTGTTTGATCTTTCCACATGTCAATATCCAGTCTTTTTTATTTTCTATATTCTGCTTGCAAGAACACCTGGTCCTTAACTATTTTTCTTACCTCCCCTGCCCCCTCCTCCATATCCTGCTCTGCCGGCCTATATAAGCTCTGGGTAGAAAAATAAAATTTGCTACTTGATCATAATCCTGTCTTGTGGTCAATCCCCGAGTCTCTTGCCCCCATCCCCCCCGCTTTTGGGTCTTTGGGTTCTAGGTTGAAGTCTCGTGGATCAAGTCAAGGGTTCCCACACATGGATTTTTAAGTGACATGATCATCCAATCCACAGCATTCATCCTAATACCCATTCTTGATCTCAGATTCTTTAACCAGTCCATCTTTCCTCAGAATGTCTTTCTCTCCTTGATGCTAAGTGTGGTGTACCTGATGACAGTGAACTCTTCTGTCCATAGAAATGGTTGACAGTGAACTGCTTTGTCAATGTTGATATCAAATTGTCTTGTCAATGGAGGTGGTCACTACTACTTTCCTTATTCAGCTTTGATTATGAACATATTTCTTAAATTAAATTTGAAGCAACAGGACGGGTAACTAAATATGAATGTATTTATAGGGCTGGGGATATAGCTCAATTGGTAGAGTACTTGCCCAGCATACATGAAGTTCTGGGTTTGACCTCCAGTACTTAACCCAAGTGTGGTGGCACACAACTGTGATCCCAGCACTCAGACAGTAAAGGCAAGAGGATCAGATACTCAATGTCATCCTCAGCTACATAGTGAGTTCAAAAGCATCCTATGATATATGAATCCATGTCCCAGTAAATTCACTTACTTATTAATTAATAGTGCCTAGTGATTAAGTTATTGTAACCAAATAAATCCTGCAGTTTGTTCAGGAAAGGATATTTGGAGTATGAAAGCATATAGGAGTGACAAACTCACATTCTACACTGTAGATTTTCCACTAAGAAAATTACTTGTACATTTGCTTTCATTATGTTTCCAAGAGCACTGAGGAATACACTCTGTGCTAAATCCCGGGCTCATTCCTATTGCACATGTTAGAGGTCAACTTGGAATGTGTAATTTGGGGGAATTTGATTTGCACAGATTAACCTACAAAACAATGTCTATAAATCATTCTACCTGCTCACCGATGATAGGAAATGACTTAAAATAATGCCCCATAAGCAATAAATACTTAACAGTAGCAGGAGTTATACTATTTTTCTTTCCCACCCAGAATCATACTTAGCTAGTCTCACATAGTTACTGTTAAAAGAATTGAAGAATCAGCTAGATTCAAAAGTGTATAATGTGGCATGAGGTCTAGATTGCATAAAATCACACTATCTTTCTTTAGAGAGGTCAAAGAAATTTAAGAGAAATTGGCCCATTTAGATCATCTCCAAAGAAGAAAGTAACTAGCAAATATACAAACTTAGTTACCCCATCAAGCACATAGAAGAGAGAATGTCCCCAACCGCAGTAGGACAGACTACAGCCAGGTGGTGGTGGAACATGCCTTTAAATCCAGCACTTGGGAGGCAGAGACAGGTGGATCTATGTCAGTTCCAGGCCAGTCCGTTCTACAGAGCAAGTGCCAGGACAGGCTCTAAAGATACACAGAGAAAGAAAATTATATAAGCATCTCTGAAGTGTTATCAGTTCAGCAAAGAATGTGTGAGCTTTTCTCTTTTATAAGTAATAAATGTGAAACCTCTATAACAAGATGCTCTACAAATAATAAACGTGAAACCTCTCTAACAAGATGTCCTGGGCCAAGGTGAGCAAGCTGTTTCCAGAAGGAAGCTGGAATGCATAAAAAAGGTTTTCTAATGTTCACTGCATATTTATTCATTAAATGTCTATAAATTTATTTTCTTAAGAGAATAGTGCTAATCTTACTACAAACTACAGCTTGGTCCTTTGGGGTCTTTCCAGTACAATGTCCCTCATTCTTTGTAGAAACAGAGCCTTTCACACTCAAGATGACCCAGCTTTACTTTGTAGGAATAGGTAGTACATTGTAGAGTTGCCTGACAGTCTAAGAAAACAGAAGCTTTTATATAATCTTCCTCTAATGCATTCAGAGCTATGGTTTTTTTTTAATAGTTCAGAATTATGGACTTAATGTTCTCTATAGAAAAACATTCTCTGCTCCATATGTGTGTGTGTGTGTGTGTGTGTGTGTGTGCGCGCGCACACACATGCATATCAGAACTCTGCATCTCATTTCTATCTCGTTTCTTATTCTCATATGAAATAATTGGTTTAAGAAGTTCTAAAATTCAAAAGTATTCCCTTTATATGACTTAGAAATAACACTTTCCAAATTGTGTGACATCCATCATTTTCAGAGAGACTTCTTTCTTCTTAGTTATTTTTATTATATAAAGGTTTATGAAGGTTTTGCCCACATGTATATATGTGTACCGTGTGCATGCAAGATGCCTGTAGAACCACTGGAACTGGACTCACAGAGAGCTGTGAGGTTGTAAGCAAACTTGTGGATGCTGGAAACTGAATCCAGGTTCTCTGTAAAAGCAACTAGTACTCATTAGTACTGAGCCATCTCTCCAGCCTGAAAACTAATTTCTTAATAATAAAGAGAGGAAAATAACCAAAGATGTTCAAGCTCAGAAATACAGAAGTAACATTTACATTTTCTGTGTTTGGTAGACAAAAAAAGTTTCTGAAATTTTTATTGAAATCTCTGTGCAGAGAAGCAGACAAATCACACAAATATGCTGATAAAATCAATATGGCCTGGTAATCAAATGTCTTCACTTTAGGAATTGGAATATTGCTGAAGCTCTCAAAATCCTTATGTCTGGCCACTACATTCCAAAACACAAGCATGATCCAGATTCTTATCCCTTTCTATTATGTCTGAATATTTTTAAAATTTAATACAACTAGAATCATTAGTATGCATTTCTTTATATCGGTTGTCTTTTATTGTTTAAATGTAGTGATATATTGTTTATTATCTAATAAAGCCACTGAACATCAGAATGCCAATCTAGCCACTTAAAAATGTCTTATTTCAGGGAAATTTCATATGTAAGTAATATATATCTTTCTTTGTCTCTATGGTGTGTCTATTGGGACATACTGGAACCTCTAAGAAGTGAAGCCTGGTGAAAGGTTCTTGGAGTTTTACAATTAATGTAGTTATTATGAGATCACAAGTTCATTTACAGGACAAGGTTGTCATAAAAGAAGAAAACCTAGGATCACAAATGAAGTGTTCCCCCAACACACACACATACACACACACACTCACACACACACACACACACACACTTACGATAAAGGGTTGGCCCCCAGGTGGTAGCACTATTGAGAGGTGTTTGAGTCAATCAGGAGATGACCACTTCATCAATATATTAATCCCTGATAAGTTGATAGTCGAATGAGCTATACAGTTATAGCTACTATATAGAATACAGTTACCCGTTACTAGAAGTGTTCACCAAGGGGTGGGAACATGGCTTTGAAAGGTCTACTGTGTAACTGGCACCTCCTCTGTCTCTGTCCCTTCTCCATCTCTTGTGTTGATATATTATTTATGATTTATTAAAGCAAAGCAAGCCTCAAGCTATAGAGATCAGGCAAGGGTGATACATTTAATCCCAGCACCCAGAAGCCAGGAGGTGATGGTACACACCTTTAGTCCTAGGACTCAGGATTAAGAGATAGACAGATCTCTGCGAGTCCAAGGCCATCAGAGGGTTATGCAGTCATAGAGAGAAACAGCTCACACAAAGATGATCTCAGCACCTGGGCTCACACACCTCTAATCCCAGCACTAGAGGGGTATATAAGATAGAAGCAGGGTCTTCAGTAGTCAGTATCAGGCATTCATTCTCTAGCCACGCTGACCATAGGAAGACATTAAAGTCTCAGCATCCTCTAGCCATGCTGAGAAGAGAGGTTATAGTCTGAGGTTTGGTAGAACCAGGATCACCTTTCAGTCTGAGGTAGAGTAAGAGCCAGTAACCAGCTGCTTTGCTTTTCTGATCTTCAGCTTGAAGTTTGAACCCAAATTACCAGTCTCTAGGTCTTTTATTTATCATGCTACAATCTCTTTATCTTTTCTCACTCCACTCCACCCCTGCTTCTGAACTTCTATGAAGTGAGCAGTTCCCCTTCCTTATATCCCCTACATTGTACAGACTCACCACAGGCCCAGAAACATTGGCCCAAATGACCCGGGACAGAAACACCCAAAGCTGTGAGTCTACAGAAAAAAAATCCTTTATTCTCTTCAGTTACTTGTGTCAGTTATTTTGTCTCAGTGAGAAGCTAGTGTACTTTCTCTTCTGCTTTTGAGTTGGCTGACAGAAGAAGAGATTGTGGAGATGGGGGAGGGGTGGGACAGAGTTTATGAAGGGCTTTCAGGGTCCATTCTGAATGATACAGGAAGCCATAGATAGTGTTGTTTTTAACTAAGTCACTGTCATTCTATTTACTAATAAAGACTTGGAAGTCAGATGTTGGAGTGAAAACCTACTGGCTCACAGAGTTGAGAAACAACAAGCTGACCTTCCTTTTTGGCCAGAGACCCAGCAAGACAGCATTTTTACAGTGGTCCCAAACCAAAAAGACCTCTAAACTCCAAATCCCTCTACTCCTTCCTGTGCATCTATCTGTCTTCCTGGCCCCTTCATAGTCTCTATAGCTAATGTCTTTCAACTAGTTACTGGCTCCACACTCTGATCCAAGGTTGATTTTTATTAACAGTCTCAGGTTTCACAGTGCAATCAAATATCCCACAACAAGAAAGGCTTTGAGCAGGGAAGTGGCAGGAACTGGTTTATCCTGCAGAAGAAACCAATGCAACTGTTAAATTGATAGTAAATTCTAAAAAGTTAACTTTATCAGGAACCCAAGCAGCAAAGAGACAGGGAGATCAACTAGTCTCTCAACAGCCAGAGACAAGTTAAATGCTAAAGCTGCTTTCAGTTAGGATGGTTTTAATGACAAAAATGCTATCACTTGTGCCCAGATATAGTTATGACATATGTAGAAAGTACAGTTGATAGAACTCTCTTGAACTAGTTATAGAGTGCGAGGGAGAAAACAGGCGATAGAAAATGTGTCTGCCTCACATTGAAAGAAAGCAGGAGTGGCATGGGGGATGGTGGTACAATACATACATATGCATTAGGTTTGAAATTTCAGTGTTGACAAGTGTCTTTGGAGGTTCAAATGAAAGATTACATGCAGATGGAGAAAGTGACTTTAAGGTGGGGGGTTATAGTCCAGTTCTCAAACACTAGAAGGGATGAACAAGCAATAGACAATAGACTGAAGAAGACAGAGCTTAGGTGTGTGACATAGTTCTTCAAAGTCAGGAAGATGAAAACCATCATCCAAAGTAAGCAAGCACTGTAATGGGAGGTACCCCAAGGCCAGAGGGTGGGGAAGCAGGAAGAATGGCAAGGAGATGGGTGTGGCAGTTACCTGCTAACCTGGCCTACAGAAGTGAAAAATAATCAAACCAAATGTGCCAAAGATGCTGCACTCTGCTGGTGAATTAAAGGGAGATTGCAGATGGTTGAGAGAGAAAGCTCACAGGTGACTAGAAACACACACGCCTCACATTCCAATTTATATAGACTCCCTCTGCAGTTTTCAGATTCACATATCCAGAGATCCCTGGGCCTTATGTTGCTTTGTTTACTCCATGGTTATTTCAGAGCTTCTCTTTGAAACCACAGCCATGACAGAGAAAATAAAACTCAAAAGCAACATGGAGAGAATGTTCCCTCCTTCCTGGTGCCACAGGAAAGCAGGTCACAATAAAAACCAGTTATGACAAGACAAAAATCAAAAATGGCCATAGAGAACCAACCTATTCCCTCTCCTACATGAAGCCTTTTATCATCTATTCTATTGTTCAACATCATAAAACTCTGCTTGAAAGAATCACTTCAAGGCTTGTGAAAAGTAAACCAACACAATCCTGAAGAGGTTGTCCTAAAGTTAAGAGACTATATGCTTCAAGTCCTAGACTTTATATCCTTATTATTTCCGTAATATTAGTATAGCAACGATATGCACATATTTCCTTTCCAAAAGCATGAATGAAACCAAAAGAGCAGCTGTAAAGATAAAATATACCTCATGAGTCAAACAAGGAGCTCTGAGCCTTTGTCTCGTCTGAATCATTGGAACCTTGATAGGGTATTTAGGAGTGAGAGCCTGATTGGGGAGGATGCACAAGAGATTGGGAAGAAAATAGAGACAGTAAAAAAGAATACTCCAGAAGCCTGGGTGGAAGGAAAGACAGAACCTTTACTGAAAGAAGGTGCAAGTCAAGATGAGAATGGTTCCATTACTGCATGTTACAGGTACAGAGTATTGGGAACAGACATTTTAAAGATGCGGGATGCTAAGTACAAACACAGTGAGACTGAGAAGGCTGGAGTGGGAAGGGTGCTCTTCAGTGGAGTGATTAGCCTTAGGAATGACTCCTGGCTCCATCCAAACAGCAGCATGTGGACAACTGTTTGGCACACACAGATGCTACTTTTAGGGGTGTGAGCATATAAAAATGTGTTTTTTGTACTTTCTATTCCAAAACCATTCGCCTAATTTTAGTTTAAATATCAGTTTCTCAGAAAAGCAGTGGCTAACTTTCTGGTCATACCTGTCATTTGTCTGTGGCATCCTGTAGTTCCTTATAACACTAGCAACAATCTGTTATTGATGTATGCATTTAATCGGTAACCAAATACTTGTCCATTCACTACAAGCAATGCAAAGCTCTCTTTACACCAAATCTATAATCCAGCCAGCCTGAAAACAATGCTCAAATAACCCCACAATTATCTCATTAATATGATCAATAACAGTTTAGAAAGGCTGAACTGTTCAGCTGTTATTTAATCTGGAGGACTTAAAAGTATTTGCATTGTAAGCAGCTATCTTATTTCAACAAAATAATAACCCTTTCACTTGAAATTGTATTCATTATAAATTTTGCTAGTTATTGTGCATGCATTAAGGAAGGGTTTGGAGGGAGGAAAGGGGGAACTAATATAATTATATTTTAATTAATAGTTTATTTCAAGTTCTTTAACAAGTATAAGAAATTTGTTAAGTTCCATATTCATAAGGTTTGAAATGAATTATAATGGAAATAATTTAATCAAGTTTACATGTCAGTGTGAGCCTGCATCTACTCAGACTGCCAGAACAAAACGACATAACAATGTAAAGAAGATTAAGCAGACATTAAGGATTAAACAGACGCTTGTTTTCTCTGTGGTAGCATTTAGAAGGCTGAAGTGAGAGTGTAGGCATGTCTATATGCTGATGAGGCTTCTTACATCTTAGAGATGGACACCTTTTTTGCTGTGTCCTGATAATGGAGAAAACTAGCAAGCAAAGAGATAGTTCTTCTAGAACACCCAACCCATGCATGGTCTCACACTCGTGACTTGTAAATCCAGCTGCCTCCCAAAGGCTCCATTTCAAAGTACCACTGCACTGGAAGTTAGGGCTTCAAAATATGCATTTGGAGAAATGATTTGACTCATAATCATTCATTAATTATATTTCTAAAAACCTGGAACAAAAAGAAATCTGAATAATTTCCTCATGAAATATGTGTTTATGCATTTATTTCCCTCAACAAGGAATGAACCAGATGTTTATCAAATAAAAGGTAAGAATTAAAGAGTCCACCAGTAAAAGAAAAGGAATTTAGCCTCTAAAAACTCTCATTTCAAATGGACTACCATCTCTTAAATTTCTAAAACAAAAATTATAACGATAGCAATAGCTGCCTATTGTACCCTCATAATTTGTTAAGCATAGTTGTCGAGCATACTAAAGTACTACTTTGCAAATATTATTTAATTTCTGATGCTATGTAATCAGGTATTTAAAACAGCCGAGGCAGCCATTTCTCCTCGTTTTATGGATAAAAAACTTGGACCATGATAAATTCAACTGAATATCAAGACTCAAATATGAGCCTCACCTTTTACTACAACTTGCTTAAATCCTCTGAAAACAATGTCGCAGATGCCGTGAGAAGATGGCATAGCTGTTGCTGTGGTATGCAGCAAGGACAGTATCTGAAGATATAGTAAGGAGGAAATAACCATGAAATAAAAGTCTGTTTCTGCTGGGTGCTGTCTTGTTCCTCCTATCATAGATATCAGGAGGAAAAGTCAGAACTCAAGTAATGAGAGGGGGGGAAGAAGCCACGGGGAGTTAGAATGGTTGCAGGCTTTTGGAAGCACCTGTCACCCACCAGTGTATACACAAGTGCCTTCATCACTGGTAAGACTGTGGGGTGTGCAGAGCTGTATCTGCTCCAGGCATGCATCACCTTGTGCAAAAGCTTCAGGACACTGCAGATTCTTTGGCCTAGATTCTGAGTTTTGTCCAGCCCCACAGAGCCTTTAATGCTCCAGAGTTATTTTCTGTTCTTTCCAGGAACCAGAAACATTTCTTGGAATTGAAAAATACATGTATCACAATAGAAATCATCTGTCAAATTCATTTATGACAAAGAACTAAGTGCTTGCTGCATGGCACATACTAAAAAAAAAAAACACAAAAAACAAAACAAAACAAAAAAACCAAGAAACAACAATGGTTTGGCATGTGGAAAAAAAAAAAAAAACAGTTTAAAGCCACTAATGTGTGAAATATACAGATTCCAGAAGGAGCAGAAATGTGTTATAAGCCAACTTCCTTCATTATCATCATCAGACATGTTTGTTAAGAGAAATCCTGTTACCAAAATGAATGATCCTTGAGGCAGTTTCTCCAAATCTTTGAAAAATGCCTAGGAGGTGATTAGACCCAAAACCTCAGGTTCCAATGGGGACCTAATCAAACTCTGCTCTTCAGATGGCTGAGAACCTTAGGGTTTGAGATGTCATATTTTTTTCAAATTCTGGCAAGTCCAGAATCCTACATTTAAAAAAACTACTATAGATTTCTAACATCTTCTGCAAGTGTAGGTTTTCTAAATTGGAATCTCTGGCAGCATAAGAAAAAGCTTTGTCACACATTATCTTCCATGATACCAACGTATTGTTGACAATGGTTACAATAACGGTTAAGCTTGTCACAGTATATGTGTAAGTCAGTATTTATGCCATTTTATAGATCTGATAAAATATTATGAAAACAGATGAGCTCTTCATATAAATATCATGTGAATTACAGCTAACCTACTCAAAAGTAAAAATACATTTTGTAGGGCAGATAAACTTGCTTCATGAATATTCACTTTCTGGAACATGCATATATATATGCTTCATATATGTATGTAACATTAAAGCACAGAAAGGCACACAAACATCACTCCCATATAAGAAGATTTAAAAACTATAGACATAAAAGATCAGTAAACTAAACAGAAATAGGGCTTTTAGCAATGCTGTCCTTAGCAGAAAGATTTGCACAGAAAAAATGTCTCCTCAATAAACTAAGTTAAACCCTGCTTCTATTAACAATACAAACTCACACAGTAGAACTGTTCTTCTACTTATATAGAAAAACATCCCAAGGGCAATTGATAAATATTAATTACATCATGTACAATGGACTAAAGCAGACAAGATTTTCAAGAGAGCTGGCTACCAGAAGAAAAGATAAAAGAAGGGGCCCCTTCTCTGAAATAAGCAATATATTTGATTGCGGTGAAATTGAATTTTAATGTAATTATTATTAGTATTTCTCTGATGACTAAGGATTTTGGAGATTTTTCCATATATTTGTTGGACATAAAGCAGGGTTATATAGAAAGTTCCTTCAAGGCAAACAAAACAAAAATAAAGAGACAATCTATGGAATAGCATCAGTACTTTCCAAGGCCTATGCAGAGTGAAAGCTCGGAACTGGGGAGCCATCATCATCATCAGTTCCCCAGGTGTGAAGTACTGGAGTTTTCAGAAGAGTAGTTGGCATTCATACATAACAGCGTGTAAATCTGACACAGGCCGCGGTGACCGGATTGCATCAGAAATACTCCTCATGGGGAATAGTCCTAATGCAAAAAATGAAACTGCATTGACTCTTCATGCCAATTCAGTCAAAATGGCCAAAGAAACAAACAACATATGATTGTAAGGATGTGGCGGGGGGGGGGGGGGGGGCCAGGCTGGAGATTCATACTCTACCAATGAGAGTGTGAGTGAGTCCAACCAACATGGAAACCAGTACAGGTGGAGGTCTCTCAAAATGCTAAAAGTGAAAGGAGCATATGATCCAGCTCAACTACTTCTGAGGACTTAGCTTACCATGCAGAGCCCTGTGTACTGTGTTTGCCATGTCGCTATTTACACCAGCCAAGTTATGCAGTCAGCCATAGTATCGGTCAACATGTAAATGCATAAGAATATGACATAGACACACAAGACACACTCAGCTAGAGGACTAAATGATAACTTCTTCATGATTGCCTTGTCGGTTGAAGAAAGCCAAACTAATAGAGATGGGCATCACATAGATGGAATCTAAGGGAAAATAAATGAAAGTGGGAAGGGGACTATTGGGGAAAAGGATGCTGATTGGAGGAGCAGGAAAACAAGGTGACGGTGAGAACAAATGTGATCAAAGTGCTCCATACTCATGCCACAGTGAAGATTAATATATACATGAAAAAGTGTTTATCTAATGCTTTAGTGTTGGTAAGTAGCATTGACAATTTCATATAGGATTGGGCTGGGCCCCCCCACACTCTCTCCATTATCTTAGCTACAAATGGTTCTGTATCACCTGGTTCAAGTTCATGGCATGGCCTGAGGCAGGTGGGAGAGCTGGCTCTGAGGTCATAAGAATGGGAGATCTGGTCCTGCCCCACATCAGCTGCAGCACCTATACTTCGCCTGGGCAACACAGTAGAGCTGGTCATGAAGGTATGGGTATGCAAGAATCAACCCTGAAGGCCACAAAAGCCAGAAAACTGATACACCCTTTGTCAGCAGTAAAAGATACCCATAGTAGACCATTAGTAGATGAGTATCTTTCCTTTAAAATATATGTGTATATATATATATATATATGTGTGTGTGTGTATATATGTGTGTATATATATATACATACACACACACACACACACACACACACACACACACGCACACATATCATCTTGTTAACACCTAAATGGATGGAATTGGTCCCACCTTGACTAAATGTAATTAACAGGAAATAGTCCTGTGTACAATCTGTATAAAGGTTAACAAACCCCCCCTCATTAACATTTTAATAAAGGAATGCTCAATGGAGTGACCACTGTGTTCCATCATCTTTATAATCAGGTAGAGGACACTGAGGAGGAAATAGCTGTCCTTTATTTCCAGACATTTGGAGCATTTACTAGCCACATGCTACAGCTGTTTAATACGATGGAAAATAAGTCCGTTGATGCTAATTCAGTCAGAGTGGTTCTCAACGTCGATGAATCAGTCTCCATTTAGTCAAACTTGTGTCACATTTTAAATTTCCTTTTTGGAAAATTCCCTTCTGCTGTTCTGAGGCTGTGTCTGCAGAAATTTAGTTATCAGAAGTCAGGTTATTGTATGATGGAACTCCTACCTCAGACTATTCCTAAATAGTCCTACTATAATTTCTCCAAAGGCCTACAGATAGAATTCTAATCTTCCTGCTCACCTCTTTTCATGTGCTGAAAGTTATCCAAAAGTGGAAACATTGAATTATGTGGACATGATGACGGGGTACTTTGGCACTTGCCACTTCCATTACAAAAGGTTTTCTCTCAGAGTGACTCATTTCTAAGATAAAAGTTGATTTGAAAAATCTAATATTAAACTTTTCTTTGGGTGAGAAATATCTTATCCTGAAGATAACAGCAGAATGCCTGCTCTTTTCCTCTCTGAAAAACATAAGATCAGCTCAGCACAGAAGGAGGCAGCTATCCTGTTGGTTTGTTCATGGGTAATTAATTATTGGCACTAAGATTAGAGATAATATTCATAGCTGAGTATTGCTGCACATGGTTTGTTTCATATAATATATAGCACATGTTAAAGAGTCATAAATAATCTCTTCTATGCCTATTACCTTAATATCATCCTAGCCATGAGAACTGGAGAGGGAGATGGATAGTTCATGTAAACTATAGTATTTGTCTTTAATAAGCTCATAAATGCCAATATCTTAAAATACCTACTTCATTGGATGCTTATATGTGGTTTCATATACTGAAAAGTACAGTGATCATTCTACAAGGAAAGTTTCCTGGTTTTCTTTTATACCAAGATCAAACTAAGTGGAAACTTGAGGCCTTGTTCTGAATTATCAGACAATGTTACCTCTTTGAATTCTAACTTCTTTGGCTGTAGAATACAATAATATCTACCCAAAAGAGTTGTGAAGATCCATCTTCTATGGTATATAATCACTGAGCCCTTGCATAATCCAGGTATTCTACTAGAATCTTCTTGTACAATGTCTATAAATCAGAACAAAGTCCTTCACTCTTCTGAAATCTCAAAGGAGCATGAGACATTAGGAAAGTGATTGCACAGCTCCCACAGGTTTTAAAATGATAAAGCGGGTTAAGCATACATAAACATGGTTTCACCCAATCAAATGCCTCAAAAAATGAATGTTTGAGACAAATCATATGGCTCAGTACTAAGATGCAATGAGAGGAAGAGGAAAAATAGCAAGTAAAGAAATTAAAATCCAGGGGGAACTTAAGATATTCAAGAAGAATGTCAAGGGACTTGCAGTGAGTGAGTAAATGACGTAAATAAGAGCAAATCATGTAAGCTCTTTCAGGTAGGACCAAAAATTGTTTGTGCTCACACAATAATAATAAATCTCCATTAGGGGCAAATATTAAAGTCTATTCTTAATAATGAAGAATTAATACATTTTATGTATTAAAGTACTAAAATGTATTTAGAGCAGAGAGCAAGATATATAAACAGATAAAATTCATTGGATTTAAAGATGGCTCAATGGTAAAGAGAATATACTGCTTTCATAGAAGACCAAGGTTCAGTTCTCAGCCCCCATAATAAGTGAGTCACAACTGTCTTTAACTACAACTCTGGGAATGCAACACCCTCTTCTCACGTCCATGAACACCCCACACATGTATACATACCCAGACACAGTCACATGCAAATATATATACTTGAAAAAAATGTAAGTAGAATTTAAGTTAGAAGAACCCATTATTTTTATATGACCTGTCACCATGACCTATTGAAACTATACACAGCTTCACATTAAAATGAATATAATTACAATAATTAATATAGTTCTTAAAGGTCGTATCAGAGACTTTGGCCCAGCCACATAATGCCAGGTGCAGGTAAAATTCCATTTTCACTGTGTCAGATTGCTCAATCAAAAGTCCATGGTTTAACTAGGATGTTCTGTTTGTCTTGTAAACTGTGAGGGCAAATAATACAAACTAAAAATCAGAAACTAACATTCCCGGTTGAAAATAAGGAAAGAGGCAACTCACAAGGCATTTGCTTAGAACAGGTACATTAGAAAACATGTAAACTCCTTCTATGATTCATTAAAATCTATATAAAGCCTTATTTTAAAAGTAAATCAACTTCATGCTATCTTTACAATTCAGGAATGATGTTTTTTTTCATATCTAAAAGCTTTCTTCTTGAAATTTCTCAACAAAAAAGGAAGACAGCCTTCCTAGTTTCTCTTGGAGAAATAGCCTAATCTCACCAAGTGCTTTGATCTGAAACACCCTCCTGTCTCAAACACAGAGAGATTCCAGATCACAAATACGGCAAAATTTTATATGCATGCACACTGTCTTACTCGAGGACTAGTTGCTACTTATGTTGAAAACATGTCTATAATGGTATGGATCTGGCTGGCTGCACACTGGGCTAGGGTTTCTTTCTGACTTTCACTCCCTCCAGCCTGTTTTCTTTTTCTTTTCTGTCAGCTTTGGTAAGAGTTTTTATTTATTGATATGGAGGATATTTGGTGCTTTGACTATATTTTCCCAATAACACTCACTTCAGTCTTCTCATTCCTCTTTTGTAGTCAAATACCTTGAGGGAATTACCCTTCAACCAGCATCTAAACATCAAGAACTATTTGGTACTGAGTTCCCAGGTCTTATCACAAGTCTGGCTGGAAACTGAGCCTGTTACTTCAACTTTAGCTGCCCCAATGATTGCGCTGGGGCTTTGTGCCTTAGACCTTCATCTGGAAGAGTCTAGATAATGCCTGGGAAGAAATGGTCTTTCATTCATTCTTTTAACATTCCTTTATTATACATGCTACGTGCTCATTTCCAGGCTCTAGATGTAAAAGAGCAAACCAATTAATCCATATTTTAAATTCTTCTCTACTCTAGGGAATGAAAGTAATAAGTAACTAATCATTTTTTTTCATCTTAACATTCTGAACATTTTGAAACTGGCTGTAGTGGCTGCAGAGATAACTTACTAGACAGACAGAGGGACTGCATGACAATCCTGCTTCAATTTTAACTTGGCCTGCTTCAATTCTCATTAGCCTGGCTTTGTCACAGTAATGACTTTCTCACAGCTCAAGTTGACACCTTGGATAGGATAATCTCACCCAGTATGCCACACTCTGTCAAGAGAAAATGAGGGGCACAGTACAAAGCCAGGTGGCAAAGCCATGGCATCTCCCTGTCAATTGCTAGCTGATTGATGGAGAACCAACCACTGCAGTGCAAACACAAATGTGAACTCACTGGATCTCAGTGTGGAGAATTCTCAAAAACAAATCTACCACATGGCATAGATATAGCACTCCTGCACAAATGCCCAAGGGACAGATACCTGCTCAGCCATATTCATTGCTGCTCTATTTACAATAGCAAGGAAATAGAAACAACCCAGATGTCCTACAACTAATGATGGACAATGAAAATGCATTACATGAACACTACGGAATGCTCTTCAGCTATTAAAAAAAGTGAAATCATTAACTTTGCAAGTAAATGGGTAGAACTAGAAGAGACCATATTGAGGGAGGTAACCCAGATCCAGAAAGATAAACACTGTGTTCTCTCTCATTAGAGGACCTTAACTACAAATCTTGTGGTGTGAGTACATGTGCTGGAATAACTGCAGAAACCAGAAAATTAGAAATGGACCAATGCTGGAGTATAAGGGTAGGGAAGTAATACAGGGGGGGAATAGCTGGGTACAAGTGATCTAATGTAGGAAATGGGGGAAAAGAAATGGAAGAACATAAAACATAAATACAGAAGGAGCAGGGAGGAGGGTAAAATAATAGTAAGGGTGTCTGAAAAGGGCATAAGGAATCATTCTATTAACTACCTAAAAAATCTTATAATATATGTAAGTCTGTGGTGTGTGTGCATGCGCGAGTACGTGTGTGTGTGTGTGTGTGTGTGTGTGTGTGTGTGTGTGTGTGTATAGCTGAAATGAAATCTCTCATCTAAGCTGACAATGCTCCCTTCAAGAGCCAAACACCACCTGTTTTCAGTTATTAGTGAGGATTGTCCAAGAGACTCCTCAAACATACAAACTATTGTTACTGCCCTTAATTGTCCCCTAGAGGTGGAAGGTGAAGTGCATACTGCTAAAGACACCATGCACTTCATGCACAGTGCCTCAAGGCCTCTGACACACATAGCCTGACAGAAACCAATGGCTCAGTAGTTGAACCCAAGACCCACTTGACAAGTAAGAAAACATGCCTGGAGCTGTAAGCTATCCAACTACCAAGGGTTTAGTAAAGTTGTGCATCTTGGAGGAGAACCTACAAGAGCTGCTTTACTACCCCGACACAACCCTAACTATATCCTAAATACATGTCCTCATATGACATCCACAGATAAGCATGGTCCACATCTCTCACTAATGAAATTTCTCTTTGCAACAGGCAGAGACCATTCCATAAAACCACAACCAATCAAAATTCAGGTGTGGAGCTCAGTCCCAGTGGATGCATCTGAAACCAAATCCTGTATCAAAAGTTCAAGAGACACTGTAGATGAGGGGGTGGAAATATTGGGAGGGCCAGAGGATCAGGGAGTTTTGTGTGAGACTGTGTCTTCCTAATAATGTTGGAAGCTACACCCATAAAGCCTCACCAACATGGCTGCCTAAACAAGAGCTGAACAAGAACAACAAAAGCAAGCATGACAAAGTGTGTGGCTGAAAGATCATGAGGTCTAAGAACCAAAGACTACTCAGCAATAGCCTTCTCCAGGGAAGAGCAGACCGATTGTTTCTAATACCCAGTGGTCAACCCTGAAGACGCATATGTAAGTAACATTACATAGGCTGAGCGGGTTATGTTCAGGAACATATATATGCATATAACAATGATTGTGGGGAAAGTGGCTGAGAACTTGAAAGAACAAAGAGCACTCTGTGGAAAGGTTTGGAAGGATAAAAGGGAAAAGAGAAATTACGCAATTATATTATAATCTCAAAAATAAGAGAAATAGGAAGTGGAAAAGCAGGGGCTGAGAATCCAGGAAACTGTCCAATGCAGTCTTTCATTTATATAATTCACACAATTTTGTGCCTTATATTAAATCCAATAAGTCACCAACAAGCCACATTGCCCGTTGCTATAATTTGTCCTGAGGCTATTGAAAGCTCATTACTTTTCTCTTCCATCACACATTTTAAATTGCCTGAACTCTTGCGGAACAATTCAGTCCCTCCAGGTTCCTTTCCTAATGAGCTCACACAGACATCCTAGAGAGGTCAAAGCCTTTTCACTGCACGGTGGGTTACTATAGCTGCAGACATTGTATTTGTAACTGGGTAGAGAAGTACCAACATGTTCTCCTGGCTTCCAGGTGTTTCCCTTCTTGCCCCTACTACATAGTCTGTCTTCCATGGGTACTGAGGACTACTCCACCCCTACAATAATACTGTTAACTCTCTAGAGGTTCGGCAGCATCAGGAAGTAAGATGGTAAGATGGGATGTGGCAGAGTCCTGCATTTCCTGATGGGAAACAGGACTCTACATCATCCTAAAGGTAGAATGCTTGGGAGTGGGGCCAAGTATCTTTTGGTTATCTTACTCACGTCAGAGGAGGGCATGGCAATATTCAGTTCAACATATGCGCCTAATTCTGAAAGACAATCTCAAAACCAGTGGTTAGTGAACTGACTTTTTGCCAAGGTCATTTCTTGTTCTAGGCTGTTTTTTTTTAAATTATCATTATTTTATATAATTTTTTATTTAAATTAGAAACAAGATTGTTTTACATTCAATCCCAGTTCCTGAACCCTCCTGTCCTTCCCTGTTCCCCCCCAACAACTGCCATCTCATCCCCTTTCTGCTCCCCAGGGATGGTGAGGACTTCCATGGGAAGTCTTCAAAGTTTGACATATTATTTGGAGCAGGGCCCCATGTGTCTAGGCTGAGGGAGTATCCCTCTATGTGGAATGGGCTCCTAAAGTCCATTCGCATACTAGGAATAAATACTGATCCACTACCAGAGGCCCCATAGTTAGGAGGCTCAGGCCTCCTAACTAACACCCACATTCAGGGAATCTGTCCTATGCTGGTTTCCAAGCTATCAGACTGGAGTCCACGAGCTCCCCTCTAGGCTGTTTTTAAACTCAGATGACTTTCAAGTCATGATAGAAAAGTCAGAAAAGTCCTCCAAGTGCATTACATGTCACCCTTAAAGAACATTCCTGAAGATCAACAACTAACTTATCCATGGAGCCCTCAACTAATGCCTGTTGGAAACAGAAGCAAACACCCATACATAAACACTGAGTCGAAGTAGAACTCAGATGCAGAGGGAGAGGACAAGACCAGGCAGCAGAAACACATAGAGACAGCTTACCTGAACAAGGAGGAGCTAAGGGCCCCCAGACTGATAGCTGGGAAGCCAGCATGGGACTGACTCAGGGCCCCCTGAATATGGATCTCAGCTAGAAGAAATGAGCAGAATAAGAGACCTCAGACAGTGGAGCCAGGATGTATCCCTGGAGCACAAAAGGACTTTGCGAACATATCCCCCATGGAGGGATAACTGCCTTAATCTAGAGACAGGAGAGAAGCCCTAGTCCCTACTTCACATGACCCCTCCTGGATGACATTCCCCTACATATGGAATTGGGATGGGGGGATGGGAGGGTGGTTAGAGTGCATATGAGAGGGCAGAGAGGGTAAAAGGGAGGGAAGGAGGGAGAGAGGTAGGGAAGGAGTGAGGGAGGTTGGGAGTGAGTTGGGAGGGAGGGAGGGAGGAAGGGAGGGAGGAAGGGAGGAAGGAAGGGAGGGAGAGGGAACTGGGATCGACATGTAAAATAATAAATTAAATTAAAAAAATGCTTTGACTCCAAAATTTAAGTTGAAGGACAAGTTACTGGGGAAAAGGATTTCTATTTTTGTTTCCACAGAAAATGAAAAGATGTGGATTCCTTCCAGACTAATGTGGTTTGATCAAGCCAGACCACCTTACCAGGTGATCCTACATTCAAACAGCTGGACAAAGCAGCCTGATAGACTACAGCCAGGATTTCTGAATCTTCTTCGAATCCCCCATGACAGCGCCCCTTACCAGCAGGAAGTAGTTTGGAAAGAACAACGTCCAAATTCCCAAATATTGTCTATAAATGTTTTCATTTAAATGGACTTGGTTATATAAAATAAAAAAAAAAAAGAACTTAACTGAAGACTGGGGCTTTTTAATGACAGAATGCCTGGAGTTCTCTGAGACTTCCTGAGTTTACCCTTCACCCTGCCACTCATGAACCCTAGATAACAGTATATACCCACTTCTGCTTAGCACATCCTACTAGTCTAACCAGCATGCCATTCTGCAGAAGGCTAGAAAACACATGGGTTATGAGAACTCTATTGTCACCAAGAAGCAGAGAATGAATGTGTCCCCGGACAGGATAATGACAACAGACTTGGGGAAATGGAATTGACCATGTCATGAGATGTGTAAACACTCTTGGAGGAAATTTTTTCTGAGCTTCCCAACATGACTATGAAATGATGAGAATAAAACTGAATCTTTCTGCTGTTTTTACATTCTTTCTCAAGCATTTAACAAAACTGACCAGCTTCACCTTTCCTGTCACTTGGCTAAAGTCAGTCATTATTTTAATGATGCCTCCTGAGGGCTAGCAGCATCCCACCCTGAACTACCCTGGGTCGGGGGTAGGGTGGGGTTTCACCACTAGGTTGATTATCAATGCCAGAGATCTCGCTTGAGGTCTGGTCAGAAGATACCAGAGCTTCTAATATTACCAGCTATCCTACCCTCCAGCAACAATGCAACACAACTTCTATAAAATATTTTTAAATTTGGAGACAAGCTCACACTCTAGAGTGTTTCCCTCAAAGGGAATGTTTAGAACTCCTAAATTCTGTCTGTGGTAACAAACTCATCTCATAGATGCTGTTCCCCTCATCCATGTAGCTTGGAGCATGTGTCAGAATGACAAAGTTTCACAGATGTCCCATGGAGATGTAGTACGAATGTCCATAGGAAGCAGATAAGAGTTCCTAATGCAGAGAAGAGGCATGTGATCAGATTTTACCTGTTCCTTCTAGTTTCAACAGCAAGGATGGCAGCAGGTAAGAAGGATGAAAATAGGTTGAGAGAATGGAGCTAAGGCACAGTGACCCCAGAAAGCCATATACCTATAAGAAAAGGAGGCATAAAAATTCTGGAAACTACTATCGAGTACACCACAGGGCACATTAAACTCATAGCAACACCACAGTCTGAACCACATTACTAAATATAAATATCTGTCTTATTTTTAAGAAGTGTTGAATGAATGAAAGAACAAGTGGATAAGTAACCAATGGTGTTTACCTGTATTATTAAACGTGTAACTCTTCACAGTCAAGTAATAGAGAACCCAAATATCTTACCATGCTTTATAAAATACATATTACATAGGCATCAACCTCATTCTAAATAATACATAAGAGACAAAATAGACCAATTTCAACAAGTTTAACCAATATAGTTAATATATTTAGGAAAAATATTCAGAAAGCAAGAGATCAAATTCTCAACTCACCCTCAGTTACAGAATTGGCCCTGCCACATAGAAATTTGGTGGAACTTTGCCTTTTTATTTTGTAAATCATTTGAGTTTATATCCCTGTTAACTTTCTTTCATTTTCAAATGACTTTTAAGGCAAAAGCTCAGATTGTGATGGTCGATATTGCTGGAAAAGTAGCCAGAAAAGAGAATTTTTAAAGACTTATTTCTATTGTGTGTGTGTGTGTGTGTGTGTGTGTGTGTGTGTGTGTGTGTTTGCTTGCATGTATGTCTGTACACTGTGTGCTTGCAGGACCCACAGAAGTCCAAAAGGGCACCAGATCCCCTTGAACTGGAGGTTAAGACTGGTTTTGAGCTAGCACGTGAATGCTCTGAACTCAGGTTCTGTGTAAGAGTGGCAAATGGTCTTAAGCACTGAGAAATCTCTCAAGCCCCCATAAAGTATGTCTTTATAGGAATAGTGTGGAAGACTTAAATTCTGATCAAATGACACCAAAGTCAACACTATTATCTCCAACTTTGGGGAATCAGAAAGT
The DNA here is from genome assembly GCF_943737965.1 of Phodopus roborovskii. NCBI lineage: Eukaryota > Metazoa > Chordata > Mammalia > Rodentia > Cricetidae > Phodopus > Phodopus roborovskii. Next base: position 14,338,887 of record NW_026126525.1, read on the forward strand.
TTTAGGTATGCAAACGTTTTTTTGCTATCAAAAATGTATACTTGCCAAACCAATAATTACCCTTAATTAAATTTTCAGGTGGAGGTGTACCTCACTCATTAGAATATCTGAATATAAGTGGAACATTAAATTATGGAAAATATATCTCACCAAAGTCACTGCCTACTGGTGGCAAAATATGGGCATAGGAATGGGCTCTGGGTCAAGATTTAATTCCAAATTCAGATCCTGCTCACTATAATTCTTTGTACACCAAAGCTGTCTCATGTTAAAGACATTGTATTCTCTGACTGTTGTAAAGACTAAAGAGAGATTCTTATAATGTGTTTAGCATGACATATGTTTTTCACTATATGTTAATTAATGTTTTTATCAGTATGAATATAGACCTACTGACTGTTTGCAACTATCTGGCAACTTCATTCTATAAAAGAGTTGGGTAAAGTGCCTGAACTAATTTTTCTAGCCTGTTTAGGTTGCTTATCAAAGAGCATTTAGATTATAATAGCAAAGGAAAGAAATAGATATTACTATTTAAATCAGTATGTAGTCTTGGAATGTTTTGGTTAGTTCACTGATAATTTTATTAAGATATCAATATATTCTGTTGGAAGTTGACAATATTATTTCAAATTGGATATATAAGTTAACAATTAAAATATAATATTATATAATATTTAATTAAATTAATAACACATATTTGTATAAAATATTATATAAAATGTAGAAACATAAGTTAACCACTAAAAGCAGAACCTGATTTAGACTATCCCTCCTTATTCATGATACACCACAAATCAGCAATCCTTTTAATATGAACTCTGTGTTTCCATAGGCACTAAGGGTAACCAATATTCCCTTTAAAAGCTAATGTGAATTCTTAACAGCCTAAATGTCTTAGGTAATATATCATAAAGTCAACATAAGAGAGACGAGATAGAGGACATATAGTAAAAATGGCCACTGTTTTCTGTGTGTGTGGGGGGGTGCTGTTTGTGTAATGTTAACGCAGTTGTCAAGCAGTTACTCCCCAGGGTTCTCCCTGCTGATGAATGTGTGCTCTATGTCAGTGCCAGAGGCTGTTATGTTCTTAATTTTTTTGATTAAGCTAAAAATAATACATATTGATTCAGTGCTCCTAGGTACTTAACAGTTGTTTTTAAAAAAGGAAAAGCATACAAATTTTGGATTTTTTTTGTTGTTTTGTTTAAATATTTTTTAATTTCATGCATAAGAACTATTACTTCATTTCTACTCCTCTCCTCAACCCCAGCTTTTACTCTGCTCTCTCATACCATTTCACACACACACACACACACACACACACACACACACACACACAGCCCACAGAAGATTTCAAGCCATGCTACATAGCACAATAATAAAAGGCAGCCCAGAACTGCCATACACAGACTGACAGACCAATGGAACCACACAGAAAGTTCAAAAGTAAAACCAGTGTCTTCAGTCAACTGATTCACAGAAAGACAAAAACAAACAAACAGCAACAAAAAAATAAACAACAACAACAACAAAAAAAACCCCACACATTTGAGGAAGGACAGCCTCTTCAACAAATAGTGCAGGAATATTGGATACTCACATGTAAAAGATGGAAGCAACCTCCACCCCTCACACTACAGAAAATCAACTGCAAATGAAACAAATATCCAAAGGAAAGGCCTAAGACTACAAAACTACCTGACAAAAACACAATGGAAATACTTCAAACAATAGCTACAGGTGAATGGGGTTTTCCAGACCCAGGTGCAAGAACAAAAGCAAACTCAAAAGTATAAATGCACTCATAACAGGCTAAGAGGCTTCTGCACAGCAAAAGAAACAGCTGAATGAAGATAAAGAATAGGGGAAAATCTTTTCCTATCTGTCACCAAAAATGTTTTTCTTTCTTTCTTTCTTTTTTTTTTTTTTTTTTTTTTTTTTTTTTTTTGGGCCACACAATTTCAAAAGAAAAAGGGCTGATAACATGGCGAAACAGCAGCCTCCTAACTAACTAGCCTTAAGTAATTCTCTTTGTTTCCAACATTTTTCTAACACTCAGATAAGACACTACTGAAGTCTACCTATTCAAAGCCTCTCAAGGCAGGGTCTGTGTTTAAAGATTTGAAGTTGTCACTCCCTTTAGATTCTAGGTGTGTGTTAAATTGAGAGACATTGAGAAGAGCTTGTTGTTTTGTTTTTCTGGGCACAGAAACTTAACTTGAATAATCGTCAGTGAAAGGGAAGGATCGGGTGGAAAGCACATTTGGAACTTCTCACAGAAGTCATGACTAGGAAAATGGCTCCAGCAAGAACACCCTGAAATCTAAACCACCCTCTGTTCTTCTCTATATATATCAACTTCTAAGGCATAACTGCTGCCTCTGCTCCTAGCTACTGTCACAAAGGTGAATGCCAGAAGGTGTTGCTGAGAATGGAGAGAAGGGTGGACTCTTTGGGTAGGAATATCGATTAGTACAGCCAATGTGTAAAATAGCAGAGCAGACTCTCAAAACTAAAATTAGTGATTATTGGATCAAGAACTATGACATCCAGGTACATAGCCAAAGAACTGAAATCAGTATACCAAAGAGCTTTCTTTACTAATAGGTTTATTGTAGGATTATCCATAGTAGGAAAGATATGCAAGAAGGGTTAATGCTCATCCATCCCTGAACAAATGAAGGAAATTACATGTTTGTATATTTGTGTGTACATATATATATATATATATATATATATACACATATGTATATATATATGAGAGAGAGAGAGAACATTGTACTCAATGTCCTTAAACAAAGGAACGGAATCATTTGCAGTGTTAACGCACATACAAGCATCGTGTAATCACTATTACCCTTAGAATTAAAACTAAACAAGCCTCATATAAAAAAAAAATAAAAAGGTTGTAGGTATCAGAGGATGAGATTGGATGAGGGCAGGCTGGCACAGATATGTTTCTCAAAGGGCACAACGTTTCAGTTATGTTAGAAAAATACAATAAGCAATCTGTTGCACCACATGGTAATTACTGTTAGCCATTAAGAATTTCCAAATTGCTAAATAGATTTTACCATCCTAAATAATGACTTAGGAGCTGGTATATTGATTTAAAAGGTGGTATATCATAAAACATTAATATCCATTTCATCGGACAAACATTAATAGAATAAGGGCACACTGGCAGACTTGCTCCCAGAAAGGAGATCATTCCTACTGGAGTACAGTATTGGGTGCATTTTTCAGCAGTCTTTTACAGCATCGGATGCTACAGGTATTTTGGAGATAATGAGTGTAAGATGTATTACATTTCTGCAGAAGAGAAATGTGATAGAAAGAACTCAAGAATGGCCTTGCCTACTTCCTCTCTCCTTTGGTCTTCCCCTGCTGAGAAAAAGAATCTAAGTTTCCTCTAAAACTAATGGAGGGACAGAAAAACAAAGACGCTGTTCTGTTTTTTATATGCTCTTTAAGATTTAAAGTGTGTGTGTGTATGTATGTATGTATGTATGTGCACACGCGTGTGCATGCAAGTGCCCATAGAGGTCAGATACGGGCATTAGATCCACAGGGGTTGGAGTTACACATGGTTGTGAATGGCCAACACAAGTGTTTTGATCCAAAGACCAGTCCTCTAGAGAGCGGCAAGCACTTTTAAACATTGAGCAATCTCTCCAGCCCTAAATATATTATTTATAGGAAAAAGAAGCTTGTACATGTTCACTGCTTAAATATTTAATTAAGTGTATATTTCTGTAATAAATTCAGTTTCTACAACTGTCGCTGTAACAGACTCTGACTGAAGATTTGTGTTTATTTTTTTCAGAGTTTTCTTTACAACAGATGTACTACCAACAATTGTCATACAAGGTTTTGTTCAGGCCACTTAGGGAGTATTTCAGCTTAGGATAGTATATGATCACCTTGTAGAAGATTAAGACAAGTCACAAAAGTAAGAATTAAATCAATGCATCCGTGCTGATTTCCAGTTAGAAAAAGACAGATACAGGCAAGAGGATAGTTTTGGCAGCTTGTATGGAGATTTCTCAAGAGCATGCCCAAATGAGATGTTGAAATTCTTGCAACATGTAGTTTATCATTAAATATTAGGAGTGAATTCCTAAAACACAGATAAAGTTATAATTTTAAAACATGAAGGAATGGGCTGGTCTTTAATTGTATTGCAAGCACTCATGGAAAATAGTCTAAGTGTATTTTTGAAAAAACTAATTAGGAGAATATGACTGAAACACTGGGTAGATTCTAAAATATATTTATAGTGTAATCTTGACATGAAGAATATAAAAGTATACAAATGTGTTAACAATCATATTGATGTCTGTGTTCCTAGTAGTCTTGGTATTTTGGGACATCTGTTCCCAAATAGTTTGTAGTTAAGAATAAGATTCCCTTTAAATTAACTTTCCCAAGGGAAAGGGAAATTGTGAAGATTTGTCCTAGTCATGAAATTGATCTTTGCACAGTACACAGCTAGTGTGCGAGCAGGAAGAGCAGGAAGCTACCTCCCATGTGTCTTCACCAACACTTCCCACCTCTGCTGTGTAAGTTTCCACTGGCTTTACAGAAATACTTCCTGTTTAATTCTGCTCCATTAGATTTCCCAACTATCTAGACTCCATTTTCTGAACCTAACACTCATGTACTTTCCATAAGATCAGGGATCCGACTGAGAATGTAACTGTTTACTGTGGTTTGAGATGTTGGTGGACTCTGTCTGCACAATTAATCTTTAGCTGCTGAATTGATTAGTAAGGGTATTCAAAGAAATCTATCGTTCAGAACCCTGACATAGGATTGAATTTTAAATCTTCAAATGGATTCCAGATTTCAGTGATGCCTATGATTTCTCCAGACATTGTAAGCATGAAGAGCAACATTAATATGTGTAAACATGTGTTAGGTGTCATGCTAAGCTCTGCACATGGCTTATCTTAATTCCACACCAAAGAAGTCACAAAGGAACTGAGTTATGAATACATTCCACAAATGAACAGTGAGCTTAGAGAGGAGGGATAACCCCTAAGTTTACACAGCAATAAGAGCTAGGTAAGAATGTGGTTCCTGAACCTACCAGTACAACTGACACCTGAGCTGACCTCAGTGTGCAACATCAGCACCTGACACTTGGGGACAAAGTACAGGATCCACATCAGGGGTCTGCTTTTTTCTCTAAGATGAAGGCTTTGGTGTTCCACAAGGTCACTGTGAGTTCTCTAGTTACACTAGCATAAAACACACCTGTCACATAGTAATTGAGGGAACTCTAGCCTAACTGGAGTGAGTACAAATTTTTCACATGGTGTGTGTGTGTGTGTGTGTGTGTGTGTTTGAGAGAGGAAGGGGAGGGGGAGAGAGAGAGAGAGAGAGAGAGAGAGAGAGAGAGAGAGAGAAATTGAAGACAAGCCATTGAAGCTCTGCATTTATTATTTGCCTCACCTCAATGGCAACTTGGCAACTCTAAACATACATTCCAGGGCTTTAGATAGTATCCTAAACACACAAATACAATGCAACCAAAACTGTCCTATGACATTGAATTCATGAATTTAGGGAGTTTCCATAAATGAACTGGCTTCTTGCTCTTTATTCATCTTCTTGCTTAAAATATCTAGCCTGTGATAGCCTAAAATAATCCAAGTGGTAGACTTGGAGTAAGAGAGGGAGAAAAGGAGAAAAAGAAAGGTAGAAACAATCCCCAAATTTTCTACCAATACAGAAGAATGGTAGGAAGTAATCAAAGAAGATACATCTTTTCCTCCTTACAGAGGAGGAATTGTGCCCCCAGGGGAACATTAAGTCCATTCAAGTGGGAAAAACTGCAGTGGGAAAATAGCCTATGCTTTGGCTCTTTCCTACTGACAAAGTTAATGATTTAAATTTCCCAGACTCTCCTCCACACTTCCCTCGAGCTATCTATTTGCTTTGATGATGATATTTTCTTTCTTTGGGGCCAAGGCTGACAGTGTGGAGATTAATAATTGATGAGTTCCTAGTTAGGAGAGCTTGTAAAAGCAACTGGTAACTCAGTGCTTCTGTCCCTTTCACAGTGACCTGCAGATGAGAGGAGGTGCTACAGGACTTCCTGGACACAACATGAAGAGGGTCCTAGTTCTCCTGCTGGCCTTAGCACTTGGGCATGCTCTAGAGCGAGGTAAGGTTTCCCCTGGTGACTGACAACTATTATTATTTAATTTTCTAGTCCCATTTTAAAAACTGAAGAGGTAAGTAACACAGAAGAAATGGTGAATTATTTGAAAGACCGCATGAAAGAAGGACAAAGTGGGGTTGATCTGAGCTCAGCCGCAACACACAGCAATGGAAAGGAATGTTTCCCACACAGAATAAGTATCTCACTCAAGACAGAGCCAGATGTGGTGGCACAAGTCATCAACCTCAGAACACAGGAGGTGGGAGCAGGAGGAGAGGGGTTCAAGTCAGTCTGGGCTGCCTGAGACTGTCTCGAAGCAAACAATAAGACTCATGAAAGGAAGTGGAGTTATAGAAGCTTTCAATTACCCCTCACACATTGGATAAATAAGATCTATAATGTAACTGGAGACTCTGATATACAACTAAGCATCCCCTACCCCAATGTTTATCCTGGTTGGCAGCATTGTATTGCCAGTGGTACCAGGAGCTATTGGAGAGATGTCTTTGATCCTCATTAAGGAATATTACTCTTCAGCATTTGGAGGGAATGAAAGTTTTTTTTTTAAACATCTCTCACATTAAAAAAAAAAGAAATTTTGGTAACTGCAAGAAAATGATAAAATAATGGAGCTCATTTCTCATGGAAATTACCCTTAGATTGCAATATTCTGACAGTATTAGAGACTACATGAATCATGTCACTTTATAAACTCTGCAGCTTGAACTCTTTCCATAGGAGCTTCAATTTATTTTCCTGTTGATCTCTTAATCCTAGTTTAATCCATTATTGCACAATTTTGGTGTTACTTTATGCTTTTCTATGAGTAATTTTGTTTTGTGACTTATTTTGTGATGCTTAAAAGAAAATATGTATACACCCTTCTTTGTCAAATTAAGGTTTTCATATAGTACTCTCCTTTAACAGCCTCATCCAGGTCATCCGTTTATAGTCATAGTAGTAATATATTTAACCACTGATTTATAGCTTCCCAGGGATTATCACTTACTAATTATGGCATGCATGAACTCAGTTTTGACTTTATCTTATTCTTTTGCATTCGAATTTCTTTTAAAGATTTATTTACTTTGTGCATGGGTGTTTTGCCTGAATGTATGCTTGTATGAGGGTGTCAGATTCCCTGGAATAGAGTTATAGACTGTTATGAGCTGCCATGTGGGTTCTCTGGAAAAGTAGCCAGTGCTCATAACCATTGAGCCATCTCTCCAACCCCTACCTTCATATTTCTCCATGTTATTTTTTTTATCTGATTGTGCTAAATTCAGTTTTATCCATCCATCAGTGCATAAGTCCGATATAAGTCATTGGCTAAGACTACAAAATCTTGGGAAAGAGATAGAAATGAATAAATGAGTTGTGTATGTGGTACTTTCAGAAGTGTCTTTGCAGTGGAGTTTCTGGGGAAACAGATAACCTTGAAAAATTCTAGTTCAGACTGAATCTCCAAAATCCTAAGTCCAGCAGTAGCTAGATCTTAGAAATGTATGTGGAGAGCATAAGTTGAGAGGAGTCCTGTTGACTCAGCAGGTGCGACCTCCCCACCCCCACCCCAGTTCTGCCTTCTGTCACAGACATCCTCTGTCAACATGCATTTTCCCATCTCTATTGCAACATTCTCAGCAGCCATAGTCCAAGAGGAAACAAATGCCAAAGAGTAAGAAATCAGTAACCTCAACGATCACAGCAACTTCAGTCTTACAGCCCATATCCTATAGGCCGGACGATACCCAGAGCCATTTAAAACACATTTATAAAGGGAAGCCACTCAGAATTTGCTAGGAGATGCTTCATCCATAGTTCCCTTCTATAACATCAATCATCAATCCAGAGCCCAATTCCCTAATCAGTAACACGAAACGCATGTATCAGGCAGACATGCTATGATCTTTTGGAGGCTGAGCATGCCCTCTGCTGGTTGGAAGTGACAGAACACAGTCTGGGGGGGGGGGGGGGGGGCACAGAAGTCTCCTAGTTCAGAATAACCACAAATGCAGGTTTAGGGGTAGAGATGGGGAGTGGCTGTTGTTCTCTAAATTTGTCACATTCCGGGAGACCTAACAGTTTCCTAAAACACTGTTCTAACTACTACGTGCTAGAGACACATCTTGAAAACTGCTCCTATGACCTAGCATACTTAAGGAACCAGCCACTCTTCAGTGGTTCACCATCAATGCCTTCACCGTCTTCAAGGCTCTGATAGTTTTCTAAACACCCTGGACCTTTCCTGAGTGCTGATATTTTTGGAGTTGGTTTTGGAAACCGGGTCTGAATGATATCTGCTGCAGATGCCCTATCCTATTCCGCCAGAGGGCACTTGGGAATTAGACACATCTTGGGAGAAAACGGACTTAGCAAATCTGCCAAATCATGGTGATATCTTAAGTCACTCACTTCTGTTGGCCCAAGACAGGTACAGTCAGTTCTTACTAGCTGATCTATGTTCTTTCCCAAGAACTAAACTGCAGCCAGCAACAACCTACTGCTGTCTTTTCTTCACCCCTTCTCACACCAAAATAAGAGAACTAATGGGCACAGCTTTTGTATTTACTAAGGTAATGCTCACCAATAGGAAATGAACAGCTGCAGGCTTTTAAACTATTAAGTATAACACCACAATGCAAAAAAAAAAAAAAAAAAAAAAAAAAAAAAAAGGAAGATCCCTTAGAATCGGGAAATGAACTGCCTTCCTTCTTCTTCCTCTTCTTTACAAAATAGCTCCAAACAAGTTAGAGAAGTAACTACTGTGATCATCAGAAGAAGTATTAGCCCACTTGAAAAATCAACAGCAATGTCACAGTTCACTGTTACAAGGCACAATGGTAGGTATGCAGCCACCATTATGTGCATAATACAAGAATCAACATGCACACCCTTTAAAAGATCATGGGTTCAATCTATGTAGGAAGAAGATAAAGATGTCTCTCAAAATAGTATATGAGGTTTCCCCTCCACTGTCTGTTTCCATCTTGTATTACAGACTACCTCCATTCTACTTTTCCATATACTCTGCTCCAGACACAGTGGTCTCAACCATTCCATAGTGTCTATCTCTGCATCCCAGAGCTCATCACGAACTCTTTCATCTCCTAGGGAATTGATCCTCCAGAATCCAGATGACTACGACAGCTTTCAGTTGTCTTGTTAATGTCCACTTACAATGAGGGTCTCCAACCACCCTCAGTACCAACCACTCCTGACGTCCATCCATTTATCCTGATTCCTCTTTCTTCTTACCATTCCCTACCTCACCTTCTCTCCAGCTACTCATGTATATTATAACACATGTATCATATGATTATCAGCATGAAATAGAGAGCTAGATTTTAGACCCCACTGTAATTTTCTGGCTCAGAACTCTGCTTAGCGACAATGAGTAGTCAATAAAATTTTCGTATAATACCACAAAATTTGAGTACCAACTTCAAATGTAGTTTTTGTTATTATAGGAAAACTTAAAGCCAGATTGTATGGTTCATGCTGTAATCATGGAATTTCAGCACTACAAGTGGAAGGCTATGACAGGAGTAAAATCAAATATTAGTATGTAATTTATGTTCTAAAAAAATATAGTCTGCAAAAGTGTCTACCATTGTTATCATGCTTATGAGATAGAGCATCTGTTAAGACACATTAGACTAAGTTCTATGTTCTTTTTTAAAAAGTCTCAAGACTTATTCCTCCAATCTAACTGAAACTATTTGACCAATGACTCCATTCCCACCCACACAGCCTGTAGTCCCTAATAAACATGATTATGCTCATCATTTCTGAGTTTGAATCTACATTCAATGGATAGAATCGTGTTATTGTCTTAATTTTTATGATTATAACGTTGCTGCAGTATGAACATGGAAATTCAAAGATTTCATCAATGTGGTGACACCATTTCTTTGTCTCCCTACCCAGAAGCAGTATTGCTGGATAATACAGTACTATAATTGCATCTTTAATTCTTTCAGGAATCATTAGCATTGCTTTGTCTCTGCATCCTTACACTATCTTTTTTCTCTTTAATGATCGCCACTCTAACAAGTGTGAAACGGCATCTTTCTGTGGTTTTGGTTTTCATTTCTCTGGTGTTTTTAATGATACTGAGAATGCTTCAAATAACTGTTGTAATTTTTTTGTATAGCTGCTAGAAATTGTTCATATACCTGTATTTCTTCTTTTATGAAATTCTGTCATTTTATGCTTTTTAAGTTTTATTATTTGTTTCTTGATATGAAGAGGAGTTTCTTATATTTTGGTTAGTAATCTCATATTTAAATACATAGCTTTAAATATTTCTCTCACTTAGTGGGTTATCTCCTCATTTTTTTCCTTTGCTGTCTTAAATACTAAGTGTGGGGAGGAGCTGGAGAAGTGGCTCAGGATTTAAGAGCACTGGAAGCTCTTGCAGAGAACCTGGGTTCAATTCCCAGCACTTGCATGGTGGCTCACCACCATCTAAAACTCTAGTGTAGGTGATCCAATACCCTCTTCTGGCCTCCTCAGGTACCAAACATGCACATGAGTACACAAACATACAATCACAGCCCTATACACATAAAAATAAATGAATAAAAATAAAATACTTCTCATGGGTTCCTACTTCAATTGTTCAATTATTTTGCTTTGCATTTCTTGTTCTTTTGAAGACATATAAAAAAACATCATTGCTAAACCCAACATGATGCTTCTCCTATGACTGTTTTTTTAGGAGTTTTATAGTACTAAGTCTTTTATTTGATATTTAATTTATTTTAAGTTATTTTCTGGAGTTATGAAGCAGATCAGACCATCAGCACTTGCCATATAAGATGTACAATACATAAACAAAATCTTGACATCCTCATTGGACAATTCTTAAAATTTCACAATGAAGGGTTAATAAATTGGCTCTGTGAAATTATATGTGCTGTGTACAAAACCATGACAGGCAACAAAGATTTAGAATTTTACATTAGTTTACTTAGTTTAGAAGTTTACTTAGAAGTGTATTATAGGGAAGTTCCCTTTCCAATAATGCCTTTTATAAAATAGAAGTTTGCTTAAAGGGAATATAATTAGCACTAATCTCCTTTATAAGACTCATTCATAAAGACCCAATGTTATTTCAAGTCCTTGTATCTGCTGAGACCAAAGAAATTCACTGAGAAATTCAGTCTATTTTCCTGTGCCAAAACCTGTTAGTTTGTCTTTTAAAAACAGAAGTGAGGGTTGAGTATGAAAAGTTATAATGAACTTTTGAAGACATGATAATCATAACTAGAACTTCAGAAAGACATTTTAATGATGAGTCTTTCAATATCGTAAAGAGAATGGTGCCGAATCTAAAAGTGATTAACTCACAGAAACAAATGTATTACAAAAAGTTATGCTAAGTGAGAAACATAATTTTCTCTAGAAACATCTCACAAACAAAGATGGAGTTCCTGGAGCTGTAGAAATGTCTAGGTAGATAAGAGTGCTCATTGTTCTTGAAAGAGAACAGAGTTCATTTTCCATACCAAGCAGCTCCCAGCCACTGTAACTTTATCTCCAGTACATCTGACGCTCTTTCAGTACTATCTATGGATGCCCACAAACACATACACATTCACATGTGTGAGGGAGAACACACAAGTAACTGCCTTGAAGTTTCTGGAAACCCACATGCATGTAGCAAGCATGCACGCACACACACACACACATATTCAAATAGTACAATAAATCTAATTTTTTCAAAAAGCATTCCATTGTTATGAGAACTCAATGTACAATAATTATATTACAAATCAACATATCTATCTACACTAGATATTGTCTCCTATATAAATTAATTTTGTCAAAATCTGAAAGATGATAACAATACCTCCCTCTGCAGGTCATTTAAGATTATACTTTGTACCTTAATTTCTATGCCATTGCCACCATTAAGATTTCATTTGTGCCCTCTCCCACCCAAGGCTAAATGCTCCAGCAAAGACAGTTCCAAAATGATGTTCTCACACAGTCCAATTTCTCATTTTTCTCTCAGTAGTATTCTCCCTAAGTAAAGCAGTACATAATTCCTATGAGATTCAAAACACTTGTGTGCAACAAATATATTTTAATTTACTCAAAACTACTGAGGAGGTTAATAAGTAATACTTATTTACAGTACCTTCTCATGCATTCTGCCTTCCTGTAACATGTTAAATGAAACTCGACATGTTTAGTGAAATGAGAATTCTGAAGTTGAAAAGCTAGAAACAACATATTTCTCAAAATATGCATCAATACTACCACACTTTCATACAGAATTTACTATGCATATTACTGGATTGTCAATATAAGTAGCAACACAAATCAGACTTGTTTGATAGGGGAAGTTTATTAAAAAAAAACAGTTTCTTAGTGTTCATTAAAAGGAAAACCGTTTTTTAACAGAACTGTTTAGTGGTTTTTGAATACTAGAGGTTTAAGGGAAAGTTTTACAATTTCTACCTGTGACTAACTGCTTGTCTCTAGGAAGGAATCATAAAGATCACAAGGATATTCTTGTACTAAATACAGGACCTTGAATCAATTATTCAAACCAATTTCAAAATTTTCAGTGACTAAAAAATAATCTCATTTTTTTTCAAAATGCTACACTTTTAGTTACTCATGAGCCATGATTAGAATAAGGTTTTCAGATTGATTAGATGACACTGCCATACAAGTACCAGCCGTCCTTCCTAATTTTGTTTTAGGAATGACACAGAATACCTCTGTTGATGTCCTAAAGTATAGCTCTTCTTCTCCTGAGGACAATTGTATACTGTATTCTTTTGCGCTTCAGTCTCCAGGCCTACTGACTACCAGCATTGATTAATGAAAATTTTTTTTGCCTTGCTTTAACCTTTCAAACCTGTCACAATGTCCAACCTTCCTAACTGCAAGAAAAGTTTCAGTAGGGGATGAATGTACAGGTCTTTAACTAGAGCTGAGGATGTTTGCCTGGATCGTTTGTATACCAGTGACCACTGGCCTTACCTTCCCATGGCTGCATCCTCATTTTCAGGGTTCAACCCCAAATAGAAAGAAACCTATCAGTTCTTGCATAAAATTTTGATGGCTTGTGATTTTGTCCCTCTTTATAAAATGATGTGAGAGGCAGAGACTATGAAGTAGAAGCCAGTCTGGGCTATGAAAAGAGACCCTCTCTTTAAAAAGGTTTGACATCTCTCACCTCTGATCTTTCTTACTCTATTGATCTATTTTGTGTGGGCCACCTGGAAAATGTACACTATTTTCATCAAAAATATATTAATACTAAAAAGAATTTTAAACACACACACATAAATATACTCGCAGGTTTACAGCCATCCATCACCGGTGCCATTTCAATAAACACACACACACACACACACACACACACACACACACACACACACACACAAACACCATTTCCACCCAAGTCCCTCCAGACTAAGCCAAACTTTGAAAGGCAAGGCCATCTTAAAGATGGAGCAGAGTATTGTGATAACCTTTAAGATAGCTTCCCTAGTACTTTAAGTAAAGTGGATACATCACTTAAGGCTATGTAGAACTGAGACAAAGCCTTCTTATACTTGTTAACGATTATTCAAAGCTGTAGTATCCAGTGTGCTGAGAAACTTCCTGGCTTTATTGGTGTAGCTATTGAGTCACAGAAGGAAAACCCTGATGGACTTTCAGTATCCACCCTCGGACACATGGGAGTATGTGCACAAGGTCTTATAATCAGTAAGAAACTCATTTCTAAAAACACAGAAAAAAATTGTGCCTCAGGAATCTTGACTATTCTGCTGCTCAAGTAGACTTTAGAAGGAGTCTCGTATTTTTCTCTTCATTCCCCAACTGCAAACAGGTCCTCTTGTACTGCTGAACCCTGAACATCAATGTCATTGATGGTGTGAGAAGTCTTGTTGCATTTAAACCCAGGTCATAAATTCATGGACATTGACGCTGCTTTCCCAGTCAGGCCTGTGATGGGAAAATATGAGTCCTTCATGTCTTTTCTGTCTTATCCCCCTTTGCACTCCCCCCTATCTAAACTACTTCTAGTATCCCTTGTGAAGACACTGGCAGGTGAGGTAGAAGCTTCTCTATTTCCTTTAGTTTTTTTGTCTTGTTGAGGCCATAAGACAATAAAAAGGAAGAGAGAAAAAAAGGAGAAAGGAGGATGGAAGAGAGAGAAAGGAAGAGGGAAAAGGAGGGAGAGAAAGAACAATCAATCCCTTCAGCATTTTATAGACTAAGGAGGATGGTTTTCAAGTTGGTGATTCTAACTCCCTAACCAATGTGTAACATCTGACTCATTCTTAGCATTCCTTTAGCTGTTCTACCTTTTTTTCTTGCTATACAGTAAAAGATAATAATAATAATAATAATAATAATAATAATAATAATAATACAGAACATTGAGGCTTATTGTGAGAAAATAGCTGAAAACATTCCTTCAAATGGAACCGATATTAAAAGATGCCTTTACCACAGATCATTTTGAAGAGCACTTTATATGTATATATTTAGTGTAATATTCATTAAGATGAAAGAGTCACCTATTTTCTATGTCTGATTTCTAGGTCGAGAATATGAAAAGGATAAGGTTTGCAAGGAATTCACCATGCTGGGGAAAGATGACTTCAGATCTTTGTAAGTTGTAGTATCCATGTATTTCTCTTGGGTACTTGACCATGAACAAAACCGAGTACAAGTTAACTTCCACACTGCTGTCCTGGTCTATGAGATGAGGAAAGAGCCTTGGGTCGCTGTGGACTAACCAGTCAAGCAGGTAGAAGTCAGCCAGAGATACCAGCTGAACTACAATTACTGTAGTCAGAGAAACTATGACTTGTAAATTTAAAGAATGAGTAAATACAAGCTTCTGGGGTGAATTAGAACTGCCCTCTTTTTAGACTCTGGAAAACACAAGCAATGACCTGCATAGTATGTTCTGTGGAGTAAGCTCAAAATAGACTCCATGCTGCTTTGATGGCAACTACAAATCCAATTTTTACTGTATACAAGATGACTTTTCCTAGAGCAAATGCCTGACATGTAACCTCATACTCTCACCATTAGTCAAATAAAAAAGTTAATGTATGAAATATTTCTTTTCAAAGCTAAGTAGATATCCTATTCGACATGAGTCAAAATGCCCAACCAACCAATTCAACTCCAATTAACATCATCACTTTTCCCTCAGATCACTAATCCTATACAGCAGGAAGTTTCCCAGTGGCACATTTGAACAAGTCAAGCAGCTGGTGAAGGAAATTGTAGCTTTAACTGAAGAATGTTGTGCTGAGGGGGCTGACCCCAACTGCTATGACACCAGGGTAAGTGTGTATCTGGCCATCTCTACCATGGCTGGGAGAAAGCAACTGCCAGAGGCCTTTATGTCACCCATCCAGGACACTCTAGATTCCAAGCCACCTGCACCTAGTTGCAAGGAAAAGTAAAGGATATTATTTTTAGCTCTCACGTTCACTCCAGTGCAATGTTCCTTTCATTTATTGTTGCTACAAGTTTCAAAAGAAAAATAAGTGGGATAAAGTAACTTAATGCCTTACTAAATATACACTGCTAATGAGAAATGGGTATAGGATTAAAATCCAGTTTGGACTCTAAGAAACCATTTTTTAAATTACTGTAAATTTGAACCTCATAAATACACACTCTTGAATCTCCTAAAATAATTTAAATACACTCGGTGTAGTTTAAAATCCTGCCTACATCTTTAGCACTATGCTACAGAATAACAAAAAGTTGACCTCAAATTATTTGGGTCACTAAAATATTGATAGGCACTCAACTTGTATGTATGTTATGTTCTGAGTATTATTAAAAAACATGTGTCATTTGGGTGTGTGCGTGCCTGCGTGCATGTGTGGTGTTTTTCTCCTCCATAGCACTTACATAGAAACTGAAACCCTAAAGGGAAAAGAATTATAGTCAAAAGTACTGACAGTAACTGATAAAGGTGAAAATAAGTCGACAAAACTTTAATAATGTATTAAACTTTATTAGAGTAGATTGAATACAATGAACATCCTTACCCATTGATTGCTATATCTGCCTGCTGCCCCCCCCCCCCCGGCCTCTATTACGTCATTTCTTTCACCGCCAAATTCACCAATACTCATCATTTCAGCCTCACTCTGCACCACGTCAGACTGAATATGCTTCAAACTGTCAACTACACTCAAAAGAACAAGGCACATTTTCATTTCATTGCCCTCTCACCCCATGTACTTGCTGCTGTATGTCTTGCTCAGATATGACTAGAGCTTTCAGGAGAGATAACATGGACAGATTTCGTGTGACACCTTTATCCTACTCATTCTAAGCCTTTATTTACTATTTTGTACTGATATTTGTTTAACTTTTATTTTCATTTTGGGATAACTGAAACCAGGAAAACCCAGTGGAGTTTCTAGTGAAACTAATAAAAAGAAAAGGAGATTGGCTGAAGACAGAGAAGTTTTCAAAGGCAGATTAATTCTTAATTTCTAAGAGCAATGGAAGGAAGATATGCACGAGTAATGACTATTTCTTTGACCTACTAATTCAGCATGTTGCTTTCTTTCACTGTTAGGAAAGGTCTTTAGAAAATGTACCTTGAAAGCATAATTAATACATATCAAATTACTTTTTGCTACATAAACACCAAAGTGACTTTTCCCATGGTAATTTCTACTTCTTTTTCTCTTTTATGTTCTTTTATATCGATTTTTTTTTTTACAAACATCAAATTATTTCCAATGTTTTCCCTACAATGTCTTTGGTTGTGTTCTATCCTTCAGCAAGAATGAGAGGAACAGGGTAGAGGCTATAAATGACAGTGACCACTGGTTCCTAGCACTTGCCGAGGATAAGACCTGAAATGGGAACACAGACTTTCAGTCCCCATCTTTGAGCTACTCTGCAAGTGTTTCTTGATGAGTAATTATGACATAAAATCCTGCTGCAGAGATGATGAGCAACTGCAACATGCAGCAAACTAAAGCCAACCCTGTCAAGAAGTTCCTCATTTAGTAAAGGGAGAAAAGGCCAAGGGAGGTCCACCTTGCTCTTGGTCTGCATACAAAAGTAGGTGGGAGAGGAGATGAGGGTCACTACTAGAACTCCTCCAAGTGCTTCTCACCTCAGAGATGCTGAAAACCCTTCATTGAGAAACACCAGGCTATGTGATAAAGGTCAAATGACTGCAGCCTGATAAGCAAGGTCCATTTATTAATGAAAGTTATTTATTTCATGTTTTACACTGGAAAGTGTCATTGATTAACATAAATAAGACTCTATACTTGCTTATAACCAAAATTATGCAACTTTACATGTCTATATATATAAATCATGGTGTGCTAATTTGATTACTAATTAGATTTTTTTAAATTACAAATTATGTATTATACTTAATGGAGACTCATATGCTAGCTACACAGGTTTTCACACCCATCCCTTCTTTCATTCCAGACCTCAGAGCTGGCTACCAAGTCATGTAAACGTGATGCTCCCTTTCCCGAGCACCCTGGAACTCTTGTATGTTGCAAGGAAAAGGGCCTATCGAGGAAACTCTGCATGGCTGACCTAGATCATCATCCAAAAGAAATTCCCACTTATGTGGAACCAACAAATGATGAGATCTGTGAGGCATTCAGGAAAGATCCAAAGGGATTTGCTGATCAGTAAGTGATCTTTAAGTCTAACTACCACTCTTCCACACCAATCCAGATGCCTGCCACTGGGAAGACAAAGGAAGGGCGACCACAACAAGGGCCAGAGTAGTCAGGCCTCATAGGAAGGCTTTCTCTCAAAAATAGAAGGAAAGGAATCAGGAAAGGAAAAAAAAAGGAAGAAAGGAGGGATGGAGGCAGGGAGGGAGGGAGGGGAGGAAAAGAACCGTGCAGGCAGGCAAAAATATGTGGAAGGGCAACTCACGATAAAAAAAAAAATCATTTCTTCTATGCAAAGATAAAAAACAGTAATATTACTTGTGTGAGGGAAACCTACACATGTTCTCAAACTCCCACACACTATCCCATGGCTTATTTTTATACATCTGCAGGTGCATGTGGTGATTCCCCTTATGCTAATGATCTTTGCATCATGCAGATGTGAAACCAATTTAACTACTGTGCACATTTTAAAATACTTTTCAATAAAGCACAGAAATAAATGCCCTCCATCCACACACATCTTAGAAACAGCTGTGAACATGACATGTATTACCAAATAAAAATGTAATGTGGACATTTTTATTGTTTTTACTGTATATGAGAAAGTGGTTATATGCTGAAAATGATACTCTTGGAAGGTTATAACCTGTACAGAAATGAATCGGAGCATAATCACAAAATCCTGTTATGCCTTAGGGATTACAGTGGAGACAAAGGCATGGGGGGGGGGGAGTTTGCTGCAAGTTTCAGGCCAGCCAACGCTACATATAGGGTGAAAGATACTCCTGGTGATGAAAATATCTATATGCAAAATAAAGGGCAATAAAATTAAAACTATTCATAATTTCACAAAAATGGGTTGGTATGCCCATTTCTGTTACTTTTCAGATATTTTGCTCAAAATTTCAGGTGTCTTCTATCGTTTTTAAGCTTACCTCATTTGTATGTATATACTGGTGCCTGCACAGGCCATGACATCCCCTGAAACTAGGATTACAGGTAGTTGTGAGCCACTTGACTTGGTTGTTTGAAACTGAGCTCAGGTCTAGAAGAGCAGGAAGTACTCTTAACCATTGAACCATCTCTCCAGCCCTCAAAATGTCTTTAAGAGCCCCAGAAAATCGTGTAGCTAAAAACCAAACTGACTGCTCTTGTCACATAAGTTCACTATTCATGGGAATTTTTAGTATAGTAAAGTTAAATAGAAAATGAAGAGTAAATCCCCTAATTATAGTCACTATCATTAATTCAACAAGCAACCTACAAAGCAGCTACCATAAGTGATGCTTTTAGTGAGATCATAAAGAAAACAAAATTAAAATGAACAAAAAGATGGCCTCTCACTTGAAACAGACAACATGGAAACTAAAGAACCCATTTTTAAAAATTTAAACATTTTTTTATATTTGCCAGTATTATTGTTATTTCTTTAAATTCATAGTGATTTTGTGACCTAATGGGCTGGGAAGATGTTTCCATGGGTAAAATGCTTGCTGTGCTAGCATAAGGACCTGGGATCAAATCCACAGAACCAACATCATCTGGGATAGGGCAAAGGCAGACAGATACCTGGGGCTTGCTGCCCAGTCGATCTAACCAAAATGGTAAACTCCAGATTGAGTGAGAGACCCTGTCTCAAAAACTAGAGAGCAATAGAGGAAGAGATCTGATGTCAACCTCTAGCCCACACACACACACACACACACACACACACACACACACACACACACACACACACTACACATACAGATATACATACATACATACATGCATACACACACAATAGAGATGGATGGATAGATGATAGATAAATGGATGGATGATAGAAGATAAATGAATAGATAGATGACAGATAGATAGATAGATAGATATGCCTGCTTTCTTCATCAAAATACTAACAAAAGTACTAACAATGCATTTAATCCATCCCATGTCTCCTCACAGATTTCTATATGAATACGCCACTAGCTATGGACAAGCTCCTCTATCACTTCTAGTCGCTTACACCAAGAGTTATCTCTCTATGGTTGGATCCTGCTGTACTTCTGCAAGCCCAACTGTATGCTTTTTGAAAGAGGTAGGCTCCATTTACTTACTACAGTTATATACTATTTTCCCTTCCTAAACTGGAAAAGTTGGGATTTTGTAGTTAGCAAAGGTTTTGAAAATTACTTCATTGCATTTTGTTAATTGAAAGATTTCATGCCATTAAGGAGATATCAATAAATTACAGTGGCTGGTGCCCAGCAAAATTATATTGATTTTAAAATGTCAAGCAACTAAAACATCCCTCCCTGCTATGTATACACACAGTATTCCTCTGGTTTTGATTATCTAATATAATTCTCTGTGTTATATTCTAGAGACTCCAGATTAAACATTTATCACTTCTCACTACCATGTCAAATAGAGTCTGTTTACAATATACTGTTTACGAAAAGGAGAAATCAAGGCTCAGGTAAAGATTCTGTACCTTCTTCATTCACCCTGCACTCTGTAGCCCTGTGGAATATGCCTGCCACACAAACACCCTGGGGCACTTTCTCTAGTCTTGAATTTATTCTTCTTTTACACTGAGAAAGCATGTTTTGCGAGTATCACATATATAGTCCTAATACAGAGGTATCATATATATTGCTTAATTTACCTTGGGTTATACTCGCATTGGTATCTAGGAATTTACTCTAAGGGATTAACATGTGATGTGAACAAACATTAAGTTTCAAAATATTGCTACCATATTTTTAATAAGGAAAATTTAGAGATCCCTAAGTGTTTCTAGAATGGAGAATATCTCAACTATAGTAAATAAATAAAATGTATCAAGACTTCAAAATTATACTGTAAAATTATGCTCAATGAAAAGTATAATACATTGATCAAAGAAATCAAAGATGACACCATAAATGGAAAGACACTCCCTGCTTGTGGCTTAAAGACTTAAAACTTTTAAAAATGCCACATTAGCCAAGTGAGGTGGCGCACACATACAATACCAACACTTGGAAGTCTGAGGCAAGAGGGTAGACATACATCAAGGCTAACCTAGGCTACACAGTGAGTTCCAGACTGGTCTACATAATGAGACCCTGTCTCAAAAAAGTAATTTAGTAAATATTAAAATTAATAAATGAAATAAAGTGTTGTATTATTTAAAGCAATTTATGTAGTCAATCCAATTTCTTAAAATCATGATGGCATTAAAAAAAAAAGTCTTTGTTAATCAGCTTTTTGTTACTGAAACAAATCCTAAGTTAATCAATCCATACAAAGAAACGTTTACTTTTCTTATAACTTTTAAGGTGTTGGTCTACAGTAAGTCAGCCCCAATGTTTTGGCCTCTGATGGCACATTGAGTGGAAGCATATGGTAGTGCAAACCACTCACCTCTTAGCTGGCAGCAAATGGCAAGAGGAGGTGGAGGAGGTTCTACAATGTCCTGTGGAAGTCGATTCTTAATGACCCAAAGACTTCCCAGGAAGAACCATCCTTCAAGGCTCCCAGCACCTTTTGGCACCATCACCTGAGTTCAAACAGCTGCCCTGTGATAGACATTCAAGCTCCAAACTTTAGTGCCATCCAGAAATTAATGTTATCACAAGGGAACCTCAAAGAACTCCAGATAGACAAAACCCTTTTGAAAAAAAAAATAACAGTGCGGCCTAAAACAACTACCATGCAACAATAATCAAGTTAATGTGATACAAACACAAAAAGAGATATAGAGATCCCTGAGCAAAAAGAAGGCCTAGAACTAACCTAGTATATTTAGTCAAATGATTTTCAACAAGGGTGCTAAGAATATGCAGCATAGCAAAGACAATTTCTCTAAGTGTTGAGAAACTAGATAGCTACATGCAAAATAATGAAGCTGGACTCTTACCTAACACCATTTTAAAAGCTTATTAAAATCTTAATATAATATCTATAATTATAAAACTCATAGATGAAAACAGGAGAAATATTTCAGGCATTGGCTTTGACAATGATTCTCAAACAGAAGAAAGGCAAAACCAAAAATAAGTATATCAAACTTTGTAACTTCTATCCAATGGGTGTAATCGACAAGGGAAAAGGTAATTAGGGAAAACATTGACAACCTCTATCTATTAAGGAGGTAATATCCAGGATACATAAAATATTCTATAATGCAATGACAAAAGTGCTGAATTAAAAGTGATTTTTTAAGACATCTTAAAAGGTAATGATATGCCATATTGTCATTATGGATTGCTTTCAGTTCAACATATGGTGAAGGTCTGGCTAAAAGAGAAGCTATGTCTCAGTGCTGAATATTTCAAAACCTTCACTGGAGATGGTTTAGTCTTTAGAATTGCAACTTTACTATGTAACACAGATCACATGGCCGGTGTGCTCCATTCATCTGTTGATGCCAGAGACTACAGTATTCCTCTCAGTAGCATGTCTATAATGAAAACTAAAAACACTAAGAATATGAGCTAGCTAATAAATTCATTTTTAACTATCTAGCCATCTCATAAAACTAGCCCAAAAAGTGCCAACTGCTAACCTGGAGGATGTTAGGCCACTAGTTGAAGATCTTACTCAAATCCTGTCCAGATGTTGCACGTCTACCTCAGAGGATTGCATGGCTAAAGAGGTGAGTAAGGTGGTCTGCAGGATCAAGGTGATACACTGAGTACAGTGGACTGACTGCCAGTCTTCTCAGCTGATTTCATATGCATTATTCTAGCTTCCTCACATGCTTGACTCACAGATGAGGAAACAGAGTAACGGGGGGGCAGCAATTTGAAACCACCAACCAGTAACAAAATCCACATGCATACAAGGACAAGATTGTCCTTGGATTCCCAAGCCCAGCACTGTTCAAAGTATTCATTATCCACACATGGTTATTTAAATGTAATTATAGTCTCCAGTATTATATTTAAATTGAACACAATTTAAAATTCAGCTATGGCATAAAGTCTTATTAGGGCTGACACTATCCAAGCCTGGTAATGTTTTTATTATACTTTGTACAATTTGGTAAGCATATCAGATCTTTTTACTTCCTAAATTTGCATAATTTTCTCAAGTTGATACAGACTCAGGTAATTACATTAGATGAAGATCACTCTCCAAGGTCTTACTGGCATATTTAGCACTAATATATTGTGCTGTGTAGTCTTTTTCCATTACAAACACAAAATTGTGTGTATAGTTGCTTTACTATAATGATGCATGATGTCCAGTAGGACTACACGGTATTGTCAATTGTATGTATTACATCACCTTCCCAGGTGCATCATATTTTTAACTAATCTTCAATTATTGCATTTGTGTTGGCTTTTCAACATTTTAAGCAATGACATACCTTATGGCATTATAGCTAAATATTCTCTCTATCCTAATTATTTGAAGGATAAATTATTCTGTTTTATTAGCATAAAATATTCAGTTTCAATATGGAATTTTCATAAACATCACACATGTTCTCTCTCTCAGAGGTGAAATTGAGCTTTATGTGATAAACTTTCACATATTAACAAACTCCCTTCCCAAGTATCATATCAATTTGTTTTCTAAGAGCATTCTCACAAACATTTATAAATACCATATCAGGACTTGAAAGCCTATGTTTTATTTTTAGTAAGACCAATAAAAACACTAACTGCACAAATCTACCATTCTCTTTGTAGCTGCCTGAACACACATTAAAAATCTGTGACAACTTGTCCACAAAGAATTCTAAGTTTCAAGAGTGCTGTCAAGAAAAAGCACCCATGGACATTTTTATGTGCATCCACTTCTTGCCAGCAGCTGAGCCACTTCAATTGCCAGCCATCAAGTTGCCCACAGAGACAGATCTGTGTGGTCAGAGTACCAGCCAAGCCATGGACCAGTAAGTAGAGCAGTGAGTGGAGTGTTTCTGTCCCCACAGGGGACCAGGCTGAGGGAGAGCAAGCTGTCCCTGTTTTTAAACATAAATCTCTTTATATGGCATCTATGGAGTTTAAGTATTTGTTACTGATTTTAAAGCACTCCAAGTCTTTAAACTTGGATAAGGAAGAAGGAATCTGTGGTTCCTAAGTGTACATTGACAGAAGAGGATTTGTTGTTCTGACTTATATTTGTCTTTAGCTGACCTGAGCATGGCAACACTGCCTTACTTAGTGCAGAGATGGCCAGTAAGAAATATATCTAGAAATGAAGGTCAACATAAACGTCATACACAGTAAAATGTTCCATACACATAATATATACATCATGGCAACATAAATGGGTATCATGTTATTGTCCAGTTTAACCACACTCTATTCCAAATCACTCACACACACACACACACACAAACATACACACTAACTAAAAGTCTATCAAATTTCCAGAGAATAACCTCTTGATAACAAGTAAAATTTAGAATGTCCTTTCCTTAACAGTGTTGATGATATTCACTGACATTTAATATGATTAAATAGAAATAATGAAATGTAATCTTGTCTTATCTAGCTAATGAGAGCCAAAACAAACATACAACATGTTAAATATATTATGAATATCTTCACACTCTTAGCATAGAAAACATTTACACCAAGATAAAAACAAAAAGCCAGGCTTGTCAGTACATACATGCCTGTAATCCCAGCATGAGGAGATTGAAGCAGGAAGTGAAGTAGGAGGGTCCAAGGATGAAGGAACCACTCTGCTGTGAGTTACAGAATGATTTGGGCTGCAAAGTAAAATTATCTCAAATAAAACAATACAACAATCAGAAAAAAGATGTTCATTCTGCCTCTATAGATAGATAGAATAGTAGCAGATAGTAAAGGGGTCCCATTTCGGATTCTTAATCCCAGACACACATTGAAAAGCATTCTTTCCCTTTCTCTCTGACACCAGGTATGCATTTGAACTAAGCAGAAGGACTCAGGTGCCAGAAGTATTCTTCACCAGTGTGCTGCTGAGCATCCTGAAGTCCCTTGGTCGATGCTGTCATGCACAGGACTCCTCAGCCTGTTTCAGCACTAAGGTACACTTGGCTAAGTTTCTTTATCAACAGTTGTTGCCAGCATTTTCTTTCCAGCCTGGTCCCACAGCCGCTTTGCCCCAAATAAACACACGGACACTTTATTAATTAGAAAACTGTTGGTTGATGGCTAGGCCTTTTCCTGGCTAGCTCTCTCTTAATTATCAACCCATAACTATTACTGTATGTATTTCTACATGGCCTTATCTTACCAGAGAACAACTGGCATGTCCTATCCTCCAGGTCTCTACATGGTGTCCCTCAAGGTCTCTCTGCCTACGTTTCCCAGAATTCTCCTCCTCTCCTAGTCCTGCCTATCCTTCTGCCTCTATTGGCCAAACAGTGTTTTATTCATCAACCAATAAGAGAAACATATATTCAGAAGAACATTCCCCATCAAACAGTGTCAGCCAAAATTGCAAACTGAAGCTTATGGATCAAGCCTGGCAAGCTTGCCCAAAAATACAAATATGATCTATGGTACTTTTGTACTTTTGTACTTTTGTGCTTTTGAATTACCAAGTCAAAAGAAGATTGATACTTCATTGTGTGTAAATTAAATAAAATTAAAATTGCAGTGGCCACTGAGTGGCATTGGAGCACTACCATGCATGTCATTTGTTCATCATCTGTGACCACTACTATGCAGGGTGAAATATCTATAATAAAGATCATAGATGACCTAAAATAGTCACTAACTGGATTATATATATATATATATATATATATATATATATATATATACTTTTTTTTCTTTTTACAGAGTCCCATATTGAAGAAGGAACTAACTTCTTTCATTGAACTGGGGCAAGAAATGTGTGCCGATTATTCTGATAACACATTTACTGAGTACAAGAAAAAGTAAGTGGCTGATTTTATTATTTCATTCTTCAAATGTGTCTATCCTGCCTGTCCAATTCTGGTACTGAAAAGTTCAAGTGACAATTTAGGATATACTGCATGAAAGATAAAGAAGGGTTACAATTTTAAGTTTTAAAAGGTAATCGGAACTCTTTTCTAGAGTACAGGGTATGTCATGGGCATTAAGTGAGTGGTCAATTAAAACAGCCACAAGAATTTAAATTATAAGTAAGCTTTCATGCTAGCTCAATGTCAGCCATCATCAGCACATGATCCTTACGAACCAGAAGTAAAAAAAAAAACGCTAATTATCAACAATATGGTACAGCAGTTATTTTCTCAATTAAAGCAAAGAGGAAGCATTTAACTGTTAAGTTGAAATTAATAATAAAATAATTGACCATAATAACAAAAGACATGGTGTTGGGTTCTTAGGGGACATCTTTGTGTAAAAATAATCCATTTTAAATCAGTTGGAATCTAGGACTCAAGCAAACACACATATTCACAAAAAGATTTTCATAGAGAACCCCAGACTAGGACTTCTCCTTAGTAACCTCCATGAAAACCTCTTTACCATGTGAAAGTATTATGCTTGGAAGTGTTTTTCCCTTTGCCCCTTATTGTTCACTACTGGTTTAGAAGTGTATTACTTGGAGAAGGTAATACACCAAACTAAGTGGGCCACTATGAAGGGGAAGTGGCACCAAGATCATAGACAGTGCAAGCTGGAAGACATTGAGGCATCAAGTCCTGTCAACATCTTGAAAATGAAGGGGTAAAACCCCTTAGAACAAGGGCCAAAGGACCCCACTCCCATTTCGGCACATCCTCATAGTGAGTTCCAAAGAGGGAAAACTGAGGAACAACAGAGAGGAAGCATAAAACTGAAATCAAGGTCTATGAAGTACACATTTTAAAGGAGCTTGACATTTAACACTGGAGAAAGATGAAAAGACCAGGGAAAATAGAAAAAGCCACCACTTATGTTGAAATAATGAGCTGCCAAAAGGGCTATAATTGGCTTTTAAATTCAGTGGCGATTTCTATGTTTGCTTGCACAATCTTGCACGAGGTATAGATTTCAATTCTAACCACAACATGGCTCATGGAAAATCCATTCTACCAATAGTTTCCTAAGACGGGCAAGTATTTCTATTTCTATTGTACATGATATGAAATAGTTGTCATCTCACATAAGCAACTACCCTACAATACCTCCAGCAAAACCTTACAAAGTATCATTTTTTCAGACTGGCAGAGCGACTGATGACAAAAACACCCAACACCTCTCCAGGGAAGCTGAAGGACATGGTGGATAAATACTCAGACTTTGCTTCCAAGTGCTGCTCCATAAACTCACCCCCAGCCTACTGCAACACAATGGTAGGAAAGCCTCCCCCCTGCTTCTCATATTCCTGACAGGCTTTCCGGAAGAGGTGGTAGTGACCTTGCTGGTTACCTCAGTTAAAAAAAAAAAAAGTAAGGGAAATAGTTTCCAAGTTTTACTCCATCTATAGGTTAGAACCCAATGAAATAAATGAATAACAGAGCAAGTTTGAGAGTCCACTTTACATGGACTCATAACATTTTATTTCATGTGTGTGCATATATGTGTGTGTGTAAATCATATATACACCTGTTTATCAGGTAGACTAACAGAAATGCTTGTAGGAAAATGGGATCAGCTGATATCTTGTATATTAACCTATGAAATGCTACATTTAACTTGTTTTAGTATAATAAGAAAATGGCCACATCAGTTTATTCATCATGAGAATTACTTTATGGAGAAATACTTTTGATGCTAAAATGGGAATCACTTTTAAATAGTAACCTTTCTTTTAAACACTATCGGTTGGCTGTCATTCTTCCTCTGTCCCTTCCTCTTCTCTCTGTTCTTGAAACATATCACCAGAGTTTCCACACCATCATTGTTTAACTTTGTACAAGAGATGACTATGCGTGCAGTGTTCCCCTATTCACTACTACAAAGGTATCTTGCTTTTCTCCTGGAGGCCACATTGGGAAGAGTGAAGGCTATATTGTGTTCTCTCTCTCTCTCTCTCTCTCTCTCTCTCTCTCTCTCTCTCTCTCTCTCTCTCTCTCTCTCTCTCTCTCTCTCTCCTGTTGCTGAAGTTTTCTTGTCCCGTCAGGTTCCACCAATTCAGCCCCAGATGAACACATATAGATGATACATTAATTATAAAACTGTTGGCAGATGACTAGGACTTCTTATTGGCTATCTCTGTCTTAATTACTAACCCATTTCTATAAATCTGTGAATTTCCCACATGGTCTTGGCTTACTGGAGAATGCCTGGACCTGTTACTCCTGTGGTGTGTCTCCATGGTGTCTCTCTCTCTGTGGCCTCTCCCTGCCTACATTTCCTAGGATTCTCCTCATCTCCTAGTCCCACCTATCTTTCTGCTTCTATTGGCCAAACAGTGTTTTATTCATCAACCAATAAGAGAAACATATATACAGAAGGGCATTTCCCATCACCCTCCTTCTCCCTCCCCCTCCTTGTACCTCTTCCAGAAGACAGATGTGAGAGAAAGGAGCCCAGTTTAGCTGGTGATCTCACTGGTATTAGACCTCACTTCCAAGATACTGAATGATTATATTCATCTTAGTGAATAAATCAGTACTTGCCCTATTCCACCAGAAGGTAAGTGTTAGTCATTGTCAGAATTTAGGGATTCCATTTGTTTGCATTTCTCATTGCTCCTATTACTCTCCAACAGTCATTTAAGTTATTTACAGGAGACCAAAGGTCAGAGCAACACTCTTCTGTTATTGAAGGTATGATAGTTCTGAAACCTTTGATGTCACCACTCCATCTTTGGATCTTAGTGAGAATAATTTAGCAAAACACATCTGCCTCACAGAGTCAGAAAAATGTTGATATTGATGGAGTTGTTCACTAAAATCTATCAAACAAACAGCTGCCAATAGCCAAGTAGGTGTTAGGCTGACAAATTTCAGTTATGTATGATTTCTACCTGTTCTTTCTCAGTGCAGACTCTACAGGATAGTGTGTTTCTCAGTAAAGACTTTATTATATGGTAAACAGAATCAATAGCTCTCTGTGGAAACATTTATAGAATAATCTAAAACAACTATATACATTAAAATGCATGTTACAGATAGATTAAATGAAACAGGTCCTTACTGCTCTAGAAACCATGTGTTTATTCTTATTTGTTTCCCTTGTCTTTTCCTCATGCCATCATCATAGCTTCCAGCTCTGATTTTGCTGGTCAAGACAAAAGCCAAGTCCTAATGCCAAAAACTGTCACTGACTGAAAATTCAAACTTGCTATTGTTAAAATATTAATAGCAAGAACTGCATCTGGTTGGTAGTATTCACTCTAAATTCCATCTAACTCTTTTCCTTGATTCAGTTCCCATTTCCTTTTTGCTAAATTGTTACAATTTATACAAAAGTTGTTTTTCCTTATATCTAAACTAATAAATACAATACTTTAAACACTTCTTCTGAGTTTTCTTACCCCTTTTCTCATTATTTTCTTGGCCAAAGAGTAGGTCCTCTGACTTACTATACCTTCTCAGAATTACTCAACTGTTGTGTCAGAATGTTTCTGTGACTGTGTTGGTAATGGTATGGTACCACCATAAGGTAGATCATATGACTACCAAGACAGTCACACCAATAGTTCTTGCTAACCTTGAAAAACATCTTTCAGTGCCCATCAGCCTCCACTGTGAAATATGTAGTATCCACAACTATTCCTTCCTCTTTGAAGTGATGTATTGTGTGTGTGCTAATGTGTGCATGCACATATATGTGCTCTGGTGTCTATGTGGATGCATGTGCATTTTGATTAGGCTACACTGGCTGGCTAACAAATTTTGGCATCTCTCCCATCTGCACCTCTCCAATGCTAGGATTTCAAGTGTGCTTCTACATTCAGCTTTGCATGTGGGTTCTGGGACTCAAACTCAAGTTCTTGTACTTATGTAGCAAGGAAACTCCCTGTGCTGTTTCCCAGCCCCTTCATACATTTTCCCTAGCATCAATGTTATAATTTTCTGCTGTTAGGCTATGATCTTCCTTTCTTAAACTATTTTATATTTTCTTCATCCTATACTCACTCCTTAAATTGCCATATTTATTTATTTATTTATCTTATTTTACATATCGATCCCAGTTCCCTCTCCCTCCCTCCCTTTCTCCCACCCTCCCATGTCCCCTAACCACCCTCTCATCCCATCCCCCCCACACTCCACAGGTAGGATGATGTTTGCCAGGAGGGGCCATCTATATCTGTCAAGTCATTTGGAGTAGGGACTAGGCCCTCCCTCCTGCCTCTAGGTTAAGGGAGTATCCCTCCATGGGGAACATGATCCCAAAGTCCTTTTGTGCATCAGGGATATACATCCTGGTTCCACTGTCAGAGGTCCCTTAGACTGCCCAGGCCTTCTAACTGACACCCATGTTCAGGAGGTCTGAGTCAGTCCAATGCTGGATTCCCAGCTATCAGTCTGGGAGCCCATTAACTCCTCCTTGTTCAGGTCAGCTGTCTCTGGGTTTCTGTAGCCTGGTCTTGTCCTCCCTCTCCACATCTGGATTCCAGTTTGGTTCAGTGTTTAGCTGTGGGTGTCTGCTTCTGTTTCCATCAGCTACTAAATGAGGGCTTTATGATGGTGGATAAGTTAGTCATCAATCTCATTATCATGGAAGGGCATTTATGGTAGCCTTTCCACTGTTGTCCAAATTGTTAGGTGGGGTTAGTCTTGTAGGTCTCTGGACATTTCTCTAGAGTGAGTTTTCTCTTTAAACTGATAATGGCTCCCTCTTTTATGGTCTCTCTCTCTCTCTCTCTCTCTCTCTCTCTCTCTCTCTCTCATCTATTCCTCCCTTGACTCAATCTTCCTAGTCCCACATGCTTTCCTCTCCTCCCATTCTCTTTTTCCTAGCTCCCTCTCCACTCACTGCCCCTGCACTACAAATATGCTCAGGAGATCTTGTCCCTTTCCCCTTGTGTGAGGGACTTTGCAGGAATCTCATACAAGATTCCTCCTTGTATCACAGTTTCTTTGGCGGTGATCCTTTGTGCTATGTCTAAAATCCATATATGAGTGAGTACATACCATGTTCCTCTTTTTGTGATTGGGTTATCTCATTCAAGATGGTTTCTTCAAGTTCCATCCATTTGCTAGCGAATTTCAAGAGTCCATTGGTTTTTTTTTTTTTTTCTGCAGAATAGTATTCTATTGTGTAAATGTGCCACATCTTCTTTATCTATTCTTCAGTAGAGGGGCATCTAGGTTGCTTCCAGGTTCTTGCTATTGCAAATAATGCTGCTACGAACATAGCTAAACAGATTTGTTATATGGATGTGGATCATTTGGGTATATGCCTAAGAGGCAGATTGCTGGGTCCTGTGGTAAACTAATTCCCATTTTCCCGAGGAACCGCCATACTGATCTCCAAAATGGCTGTATGAGTTTGCACTCCCACCAGCAGTAGGAGTGTTCCCCTTTCTCCACATCCTCTCTAGCATAAGTTGTCATTGATGTTTCTAATTTTAGCCATTCTGGCAGGAGTAAGATGGTATGTCAGAGTTGTTTTGATTTGCATTTCCCTGATAGCTAAGAATGTTGAGCACTTTCTTGAGTGCCTTTCAGCCTTTTATTTCCTCTGTTGAGAATTCTCTCTTCAGTTCTGTAACCCACTTTAATCTTAAATTGCCATTTTGCACAGTTTGTCTTTGATTATGAAGTCCACAACACATTTTCCTGAGTGTTCTTCTCCCTCAGTGTCGTTAGTGTTTAAACAGCCACCTCTGGCCAACATTTTGCCTCTCTACACCATTGCTTATACCACAATAAACTCATACTCAGCAAGACCAAGATTCTTCCATCTAAAATCTTCTGTGTTTCATCAACTGATGATCCATATCAATGTCATTTACCCATTGTCTCTAAATGAAAATTTAGTGATAATTCTTCATCTTATTCTAAATATATCAAATCAAATCCTTAGTCCTTCCAATTCTGCCTTCTAGATATTCCCCAGTCCCCATCCTATATTGGTCACCTTTGTTGTCCTAGTTTCCTGCAGTCTGCCCCTGGATTACACCTTCACAATAGACTTCCCACATCCAGTCTTATTCCACTGCCTCACACTGAATCCCATTTCTATGCTGATGTTACAATAAGCCCTATAAAAACACAAGGTTAATATGTTCCCCCAGTGGTTCTTCATCGTTTTCCTATAAAAGCCTGATCTGATTTGATTTGATTTGATTTTAACAATCAAGAGAATTTGACCCTTCATTTTTTCTGCATGCAGACCTCCTATGGCTGTTTCCATGCCTCAGTGAGACATGTCCAAACTTCTTTCAAGACTCCAAATGTTAAACTTGCTGTGTTCCCTCACCCCCCACCCCGTTGTGTGCAGATAATGACTACCCTCAATTCCTGTTTCTTTCACCAGTTTAAGGTTAAGAATAGGCCTCTAGGACTCCATCCATATGCACAAAGCAAGCTCCCCCATTATCTGTTCTGTGTGTTCACTAATCAGCACTTCTTAAATTCCATTGTTGTTCTTATCAGACTGTAAACCATGGGAGGGGCTATACAAAGCTAAACTAATAGGAAGTATAGTATGGCTAATGAAAATTCTAGTGCAAACTTGTGTTTTCATTATAATCTTATCTCCCGACAAGGTTAAAAAATGCTGTGCACCCTCTGCATGATCTGACAGCCTACAAGTCAAGTGTCTGATAAATTATAGAACATTCTTTTTCATTTTCAGATTTATTATGAAATGGAAAAAATCCACAGGACTGATCCAATGCATACTACTATCTTGGGTAAGTACATTTAATACACCTACCTCATCAAAGGATCTAGAATTTTATCACATATCTTATAAATCATAGATTAGGAGGCAAACTTTATCCTACTTCTGTATCCTATTTATTATCCATTCCAATTCATTTTTCAGTTGAGCATATTAAGCCTGGAGGAAACTCTTGGTGCTTACAGATGTACACAGATAACTTCTGACATATTTAAGATTAACTCCAGATTCACAGGTACCCAGCCTAGTACTTCATCCATCCATCATAATACCAGTATCTAGGCTAATGACACTATAAACATAATGTTTTAAAGGCAAAGTAAATTTTCTCCTTCTAGGGAATAGAATTCAAAATACAAGTTATTCACGGTGTGCACGTTAAAGAGTTAAAATAGTGTCCGGACCATTGCTAATATATTATCTACATCCCCATTTAAGTGAACTCAGTTTCCTTTCATCACAATCTGTACATAAGAGTTTCCACAGATTGAGAATTCAAGCACATCATGGCTACCTCACAAGCCACCCTTCAAGACACCTGAAGTTTTAATTAAGATCCAGGGTTGCTTGGAAAGCCTTATGATCATTTCAGTTTGAATTTGTTTCACCAAGATGTCCGTCCCCCCCCCCCCAAGTAACTCAGAATACATTTTCTCAAAGTTTTAGGAAGATAGTTTTAGCCTCTCAGAGGACACATTGAAACAGGTGGAAATATCCATTTAAGAAAGAACCTAACAACTTTCAGGGATATTTTAATGTTAATTAAGTCAAGGGATAAACTCAATTTTCATATAGTAACACATCAATGAAAGTTCTGAAATACTGATTATTCTGGTTGATAGTAATTATCTTCATCCTCTATAGATATTCCATGTCATTTCCCCTCAATGAGAATTTTTCTCTAACCTTTAAATAATCTTTAAGTTTCTGTACTATCCAGTCATTTGATCACTAGAATGTATTTTGAACACCTGATGAGAAACTCAAAACTCACACCTTTCTTCTGCAAATTTCTACAAAATGCATTCAATGTTTCAACCTCAATTTTAGCAATGTCTTGGTGGTCATAACACAATCTGGAATGAAGAGCTACTAAAAGTGAATTGTATCAAGATGATTGTGTGGCTCAGAAAAATCATTACACCTTCTTCACAAGGTTACAGTATTGAGATATAGAGACAAAGTATTTGAATAGAAGAAGCTGATATATTTTCTCTCTGTGTGCTCATCCTTATTTACACCTCCTATCTATTTCTTCTACAGTCCACAGAGAAGTTCTATTTCATGCTTTAAAGGTGTTATCATACCTTGAGTTGTCATCCTGACATTTATTTTCTAAGGCAAGCCTTCAAGGCCCCAAACTGATGCTCTATTGGGGAGGGAGGAAGTTTTCAATCTTACAAAATAAAACAAGGCTCTTTTTTTTTCCTGAAAGAAAATAAATTAGTATTCCCTCCACTGTCAAGATAAGCAGTTTATTTACCTTGTAGGTGAAAAATATTTTAGAATCAGAATCACACCTTGCACGGCTGCTCACAGTGTGACAGACCTAAGAAATGACACTTAAGAATGTGTGCCTATCTCTTGTCACACCCTCTCTCAGGCATAACCTTAGTGAACAGAGTACAAGATGAAGGGTTTCTTCCTAATCTCTTAGAAAAGAAAAAGAACAAGGGCAAATGAATTTTGCTATATTACAAATTTTTTTGTAAATATAAAAACAAAACAAAACAAAAGCCAATAACTCAACAGCAGCAGCTAAATAAATAAATTAAACACAGAAAAAGAACCATCTCATACTCAACAGTGTCTTACTAAAGTAAAAACCACTGAACTGCTGTCTCAATTCCATGAATAGGGGCATTGGTATGCAGCTTTCCATAATTGTAACAAAATCCCAGGCTTTTTTTTTTTTTGTAACAACCCCCCCCCCAAAAAATAGGTTGATTTTGTCTAATTGTTTGAGGTTTTCTGTCTCATAAGTTTCATGGAGTCCCACTGCTTTTAGGCCTCTGTGCAGGTGTCAGATGGCAGTGGTGGGGGGACATGTGATACAGTAAATCCTGATCTCATGGTCAGGAATCAAAGCGAGAAAAAGTAAGAGGAAGGACCTGGTGTTCCATACTCCTCTTCAAAGACACACCTACCCTTAAGCCCTTAATAAAGAAGGGCTTTCTACCAAACTCCACCTCTCCAAGGCCCCAGCTCTTCTTCCCTAGGGACCTGTCTACTGAAGGTTTCGACTGCTGCAATGAAACATCATGACCAAAATAAGTTGGATAGGAAAGGTTTTTTTTTTTTTTTCAGTTTACATTTCCACTTCACTGTTCATCATCACAAGAAGTAAGGACAGGAGCTCAAGCCGGGAAAGAACCCGAAGGCAGGAACACAGGCCATGGAGGTGCCCTTGCTGGCTTGGGTCTCATGACTTGTTCAACCTGCTTTTTTATAGCACCCAAGACTATCAGTCCAGGAATGGCCCCACCCACAATGGGCTGGGCCCTGCCACATCAATCACTAATTAAGAAAATGCCCTACATGCTTCCCTACAACCTGATCTTAGAGAGGCATTTTCTCAGTTGAGATTCTCTCCTCTCAGATGATTTCAGTTTCTGTCAAGTTGACATAAAACTATTTGGCACACGACCACATGACCTCTATGAGGTAGCCAATACTCAAAACATAACCAGGATTCTTTTATCCAGTTTCTTCTTTGTTCTGTCAGTAATTATTTCCATATAACAGTCACACAGGCCTCACCGGATCATTGCATCTTGGCATAGCAATTGAAATAACGTTTTGCTTTGCATATTGGGAACTTCTTATTTGTAAATTTTGAGTTCCCACACCCCCAAAATGGGCTATAAAGGATATGTGGGTCATGCTAGATAGTTTTTTGTTTATCATAAACATAAAAAGAATATGGCCTTGTATGGATCTGATGTTTCTCAAATGCACCATTGATTTCTATTTTCTCACAGACCAAGAAGAGCTGGACTACCCTGGAAAATAGCCACTGGTAGCAAAATCTGAGCCAAGCCACTGAGCTTCCAGGAAGACCACCAAGATAATTCAATTTTCCCCAGCTATAATGTTTGTGATGAATTATAAAAAAAATAAACAAATTGATATATAGTGCAATCCCTAAGTACAAAGGAGAGTGATGTTGATCTTCAGAACTCCTGCTTATCTAGCCAGCCTCAGAAGCCAGCTTCCCACTAGATCTATTTCTCTAAAACACTCCCAACATTAGCATTAACTCTACAATTCCCAGAAGACTTCTTTCCCTGACTACTTTTCAGACTTTGTAGATACCATTAAAGAAAAGTTAGCCTGCTTGCTAACAGCCTGGGATATTGTACTATTAAAAGAAAGACAAAACCCCTCCTGGGACCACCCTTTCACATCTAGCTGAGCTGTAGCAGTTAATTCTGAAGGATCTTTCTGCCTTGCAAATGAAAATTCTCCTCAGCAGGAATGGAGAGGGAAAGTTTGGGGGTTTTGTTTGTTTTGGATTTGAGCTTTTTACTTTTGCTAATACAATGTAAGTTTTAAAATAGCACACATTTTCAGCTTAGTTCAATTTAACATGTACTTACAGTACTCATGACTTTCTATGTGTGCATACTTTGCTCAGAAAAAAATAAAGGTGCCCTGATTCTATATTCTTCCTGGAAGACAGATACACTTTTGAAATAAATGTATCTGTAAAGCTAATAAAAGCCAAGGAAAACTTTCTCTAGAGTTAATTGAATTCACCTTGGCCAATGCAGTTATATACAAAATAATGAAAAGTGTTCTATGGCATATATAAACAGATTTAAGTTAAGTAAATCACATCTGTCACTCTCCAAGATTCTAAGTCCAGTAGGAGAATGACGTTAATCAAACCAAGTGAAGTGTCTGCACCTTTACCAAGGGAATGAACCATCTGTTCCCTATGGCCCCTGTGGCAGAAAGTAAATGAAATGCAAAGGTTCCAAGACAAGAAACTAACTTCAAATGGTGTTCTTGAGATGCCACAATGTCAAAAACCAATAAAACTATCCATGGATGGGCAACATTTCAGACTTTTGTTTCAAATAATTCCAAGTAGTTGATCACTGATTTAAAAACAAAACAAAACAAAATGAGAAGACAGGTTCCATTAAGAACATAAAAAGTGCTCACCTAAACCATAGTCAATGTCGTTCTTTACTGCACTAGTAACTGCTGCCATGATGTACTCAAAGCCTCTATTGGTCGCATTTTGGTACTATGCCAAGGTTGAACTGACTCCCCCAATCCCTGCTGAAGTCTCTGCAGCTATTCAGTGTGTGAAAAAAAGTAATTCAAAGTGCTAAAACTGGTAGCTTCAAACAGCTTACAGTTAAGGAAGTTATGCTGAATGGTTTGGTGGCCACTGAGGTGTGAATGTGGTTTTTTATCAGAGAGATCACTCATGGCAGCATTGGCTAAGATGTTTGCAGACTGATCTTTAACACCTGATTTTATTTGAGTTTTTATTTGAATGTTCTTGAACCACATGTAATAAGACTGCTATCGGAATAAAATACCAGCTGATGAATGAGAAACAAAATAAAAAAGAACTAGTGCCCAGCAGGGTGGTGGTGGTACACACCTTTAATACCAACACTCAGAGGCAGAGGCAGGTGGATTTCTGTGAGGTCAGCCTGGTCTTCAGAGAGATTTCCAAGACAGCCAGGACTGTTACACAAAGAAACCCTGTCCTGAAAATCAAAATAAAACAAAAGAAAGAACTAGCATTCAAGGTCATAGGAAGCAAAAAGCAGGACAGACACACCTCCAATTAACATTCCACTCAAGCTTAAGTGAGCACATTTGACGGACAGATTCTTGAATCAAATCTGTTTTGGAAATTTAGCTCTCCTTCAGAGAGCCATAATTTACTGTATGTAATTCACCATTTCCCAAATGTATTTAGCTACCAGCCCCTTTGTGTGAGTGCTGCCCAGAATTACTGCTGTCAATTTTCGAGAAATCGTGCCCTGTTTTCAGTCATATGAGAAATTGCATTCACAAATCATTTATGGATGAATTGATGCAAACTGTTCCAGTTTACTCAGATATTGTGATGTTTGACCAGACAGAACTGAGTACCGACAACTGGGTACTGAGTACTGACAACTGCATACCTTTGTCACTAAGGAGCCAAAAAATTTGTCATGGCTGACTGAAAAGCTGTTTTCACTAGTTTTATTAAACTTATATTAACTTTATTTAATATCTTTATATTAAATATATATATTATATATATAATAACTTTATATATATATCTGAGTCAACAATACTTGGGAGGCAGAGGCAGGGAGATCTCTGTGAGCTTGAGGCCAGCCTGGTCTACAGAGCTAGATTCAGGACAGGCTCCAAAGCCACAGAGAAACCCCGTCTCAAAAAAACAAAGAATCCTCGAGTCAAATGTTCCTTCACTGTTCATGTGCATGGGGCTGCCTCAACCATGGTGGCTTAAAAAAAAATTACTGAAGAAAATTTTCCAAAGATTTAAAATACCTAAGGTAGTAAAATCAGACAATGATCCAGTTTTTGTTGCCCGGGTAAGTCAGTCACTGGCCAAGAGATATTGGGGACTGATTAAAATTACATTGTGCATGCAGACCCCAAAAGCTCAGGTAGAAAGAATAAAAAAAAACATTAAGGAGACCTTCACTAAATTGAGCGCAGAGACTGGCATTAATGATCAGATAGCTTTCCTACCCTGGACCATTTGGGCTGAATCCCTATAAATGGCTCTATGGGGGGAGGGCCTCCATAGGTGGAAATTGCCTGTGTACATAGTGCTGATGTGCTGTTCTCCCAGCCTCTGTTTGCTAGTCTTAAGGTGCTCGAGTGAGATAGCGAGCATGGAAGCAGCTCCCGGAGGCCACCTCGGTGAAAGGAGACTTGGAAGTTCCACATCACTTCCAAGTTGGAGATTCAGTCTACGTTAGATGTCACCACACAGGAAACCTTGAGACTTGGTGAAAAGGCCCACTTTGCAGCCAGTCCAGAATATGTTCTCCTCCTCTAGACCCACCCCTGCGCCACTCAAGGTTATAGGACCCAGGGACAGCCTCTTACAACTCTTCATTTGTATTCCTCTCTTGTTGCTTACTGTTGGAAAATATGTTACTTTTGTTAAAAAAAATAAGTAAGTGTGGCCCAGATTATGGTACTAAGACAACAGTACAGGAGAAAAGAAATTAATTGAAGCCCAAATAATTGGAATCCCAGGTAGAATTTGCTAACCAGCCCTAAGCAGGATATCAAGAATTCACACTGCCCCTCCTTTCAGTGAGTTAGCAGGTGGTAAATAGGGTCCTTAAGAAACAAAGAGATAGCTGCAACTCCAGTTTGCTCAGATAAGATTAATTAGCACACCCTGAGGCCCTAAGGTATGCTGACCCTAACAGCAAGACTGTCCGGCCTCAAAGGGTCATGTACTCAATGGACAGAGGGTCACACCCCCTCCCTAAGCTTGTGAGTTTTGCCTTTAAAAACAGCTGTGCCTAGAGAATGATGCTACTCTCTAGCCTGCGTGTTGAGGGAGCCTGTTTGCCCAAACGTTTCCCGTTCATTAAAGCCTCTCGTGTATTGCATCAACTGGACTGGCCATTGAGTTCTTGGGGGAGCCGACCAAAACTGGGAGACTCCTCATTCTGAGGGTCTTACACTCTCAGGGTGCTTAGGTCCTTACACAGGTGGTTCTTATGTGTGACCTTAATCGTCTTAAACACTCTCCACGAGGATTAGTTTACTATTATCTCACAATGAAATTCTTCAGAAGCAAGGTTTTCTATTTTGGAGATTTAGATTTTGAAACATGAGAAAGGCATTTATATCATTTAATTCAAGGGTGATAAACACAAGTAATACACAAATTTGATCTGAGTTGACATTTATCAATTTCCATTGGGAAAGAGATGGCTAAAAGGAAACAAGGGTTTGGAAGGTTGTTTGTTAAGTCTGTGATCCCCTCTACAGAGCCCCACCTATAGTAAAACCCCATCTCACATCAGAATCACATGGAGAATGGTACGGAAACACAAAATGCTCTCTCCCAAGCATCACCTCCAAGGCTGAGATTGATCAGGTTTGAGTAACACCCACTGTGCCACCATAATTCCTGATAACATCCAATTCATGGCTCTCACCTACTGGCTAATCACAC
Source organism: Phodopus roborovskii (assembly GCF_943737965.1). Taxonomy (NCBI): domain Eukaryota; kingdom Metazoa; phylum Chordata; class Mammalia; order Rodentia; family Cricetidae; genus Phodopus; species Phodopus roborovskii. The sequence continues at coordinate 14,378,601 of NW_026126525.1, forward strand.
TTCAGCAAGGGTGAACTAATATGGCTGCATCACCCATAGCTGCAACTGCATTTCTAATTATTATTATTATTATTTTTTTAATGACAGGGTGACACATCTTCTACTAAGCTTTTCCAATTGTGGGTAATCAAATAAAAATGTTTCCTTTTCCAAAGGCTGTTTCATTCTTGTTTATTTCTTCCAATATTTGAAAAATTGTTTTTCCTATTTGAAAAGTAACTAGTTACCAGTTTGTGGGGCCACTGGTAGGAGGACCAGGATTTATCTCTAGTACATGAACTAGCTCTTTGGAGCCCATTCCATATGGAGGGATACCTTGCTCAGCACAGATACAGGATGGAGGGCCTTAGTCCTGCCTCAATGTGACATGACAGACCTTGTTGACTCCCCAAGGGAAGCCTCATCCTCTCTGAGGAGCAGATGTGGGGTGGAGTGGAGGGTTGAGGGGAGCAGGAGTAGGGGAGGGAGAGGGAATAAACTGGGATTGGTATGTAAAATAAAAAAAGTTTTTTTTTAAAAAAAAAAAAGAAGAAAAGTGCCTAATTATAATCGTTCTTTCCACCATCATTCCCACAGTGCTCCTATCCATAACCTAAGCTTGCTAGCTAGTATCTGCTACCTGGCTCTCGATCATAGTGGATATTCTTATATTTTTCTAGCCTTTAAGTAAGTGTTTAATGTCTAAATTAAATGCCTGGCACCAGTCTTCAACATCAGAAGAGTGGGTTGCTGCAGACTCAAGAGTTTGCTTGGTTCAAATAAAACCCTTTGTCTCCACCCTGTGGATGACATGTCTAAATGCAGGTAAGTACAGAAAGGGATGCAGAAATGAGATCTTTTCCATTACTCTAGATTTTACTTATTCTTAAATGTATATGCTTGATTCATTTGTTTTGTTGATTCTCTTCTTTCCTTTTGTTGGCTTGCCTGGTTGCCTGGCACCCTTCAACCCTCACTAGCCTTTTATCAGTTTTCATATGCAGTCTATGTAGTCTACTCTTCCCACTTCTTCAATACCTCCCTTTCTCTTTTCACCATCTTTTCTAATTCCATAACCTGCACCTTTATTTATACACACACACACACACACACACACACACACACACACACACACTTACTTTAGTGTTGGCTGTTTTCCTAAGATCTATTTTAACATTTATATAATTACAGTGTGCATGTATATGTATACACAGCATATTGTGTACATATAAAACATTAAAACAGATCTTAATAAAATAGTCAACACTGAATATATTTTACACTATAACTGTTTACAAAAGCATGAAAAACAGCTAGCAAGAAAGAAATTTCCAACGTTTATTCTCTATGTTCCATTTAATTGTGAATTTGATCACTTTTTACACATAAACCAAATGTGTTTCACTCCAAATTTTTCCCTTACTTCCTGTTCCAGAGAAGTTTCAAAATTTTATAAAGCATTAGATCCATTTTGTTTCTTGGCTGTGGAAATAGCCAGTGGTAGTCCATTTTCCTAGTATGCAGGGGGCCCTAGATTCAAACCCCAAGACAACAACTACAAAGTCCTGACCAATTTAAGATCATTTTTTTAAAAAAAAGTTTTTAAAGAAATTCTAATACTTTTTACAGACTTCATTTTTTATATTATTTCCCAGTCTGTGACCTCATCTAATATTCATCCAAATGACCTAAAGGTAATCCAGGTCCTATCAGAGGGAACGAAATCCCACCCAGCAACCCCAGACTGCACCCCCTCCTGGCTCTAGAAGACTTCTGCTTTACCAGAGGACAGGCCTGATCTAGGGACGCCAAGTCTATTACTTCAAAAGAAGACCTCAGTTTTATTGGAGGCCAGGCTGTTCCTAGGGACCTCAGAGGCCATACCAGATCTAGGGACCCCAGTCTGCACTCCCACCCACAGTCTACAACTTCAGAAGACAACTTCGGTTTTACCAGAAACCAAGCTGGATCTAGGGACCTCTAGTCCCTCAAACTCCAGAGAGGTCATCCTATTGAACCTAAAGACATGTATGTCACCAAGCCAGAAGACCAGAGAGGAAAGAGAAATCAAGGAACAAAACACCCATCAAACAAAGACAAACAGGAGAATTAACACCTAGTTCTAACCCCAAATCTAGATGCCCAAATGCTAGTGTTAGAACATAATTAATAACAGGAGAGGCAATACAGTATCACTGGGGCTCAGTTATCCTACAACAGCAGGACCTAAACAATCCCACCCAGCTGAAGCACAAAAAAACTGTTGTGTCCAGCCGACCTGAAAGGGGGAGTGAGGACTGAGAGAGAGAGAGAGGGAGAGAGAGAGAGAGAGAGAGAGAGAGAGAAGAGGCAGCAGATAGTCAAGAGGGCACTCAGTGTCTACTGGAGATGCCTTAAGTTTATTATTCAAAGCACTTGCATACACTAAGCAAAAGGAGAGGGTAAAAGACTTGCTTACCATGACACAAGGAACAAAAAAAAAAATGTAATTACATTCCCAATACCCAAAGAAGTCTAGTTACCATGCCCTAAGTCAAACACCCTCAATTTGGTCTTGAGGGTCAAGACATCCAGTAGACACACCTTAGGCCAAACATCCTCTCATTTAACCTTGACTAGCAAGAACAGACTTGAACTGTCCGACCTTAAGTCAAGAGGGACAGGAGTCAATAACAATGGACCTTGAGAGAAAATGATCATAAAAATTACTTTATGAAGATGATAGAAGCCCTAAGGAAATTGAGAAAAGACAAAAAAAAATTAGAAGAATCAATAAACCCTTAAAAAGAAAGCAGGGGAGGGAGAACCAAGCAGATAAAGGAAACTGTTCAAGACCCAAAAATGGAAATAGAAACAATAAAGAAAACACAAATGGAGGGAATCCTAGAAATAGAAAATCAGGGTAAGCAAATAGGAACTACTGATGCAAGCATGACCAACAAAATACAAGAGATGGAAAAGAGACTCTCAAGTGTTGAAGATACCATGGAGGAAATAGATTCATCAGTCAAAGAAAACCCTGTGGATCAAATGCCTAGCAGCTTGCTATCCTGAAAGAATAATTTAAGGCAATAACAATTATAAACAGTTAAATGCAATAACAAACACATCTGCTGCAGGTACAGGCAGACTGTGACCAGCTTAGTCTAAAAGATTCCATTCAGCCCTTGGGCTGGAAGGAATCAAGTAGGTGGGGTCTGGAATATATAAGGTTCTGTGGTAGTCTCTTCCCACTGAAGACCCAGGCTATGGTGGCTTTCAGAGTACACTTCCTGTAGCATTTTCCTTTCTAATTGAGTCTCAAATGTAGATTGCATTCTTTTTATCTCTATTCTACTTACCAAGTAAATCCAAAGACTTATCCAGGCCAAGGGGAGGAGAAACTGGCTGTGATTTCTGGTAAGTGAAGTAGCCAAGTTTGCAGTATTCCAATGTTACCCCACATACTATATGTTCATTGCCTCTTGAGGTAGGTAGTGCTAGTACCCTCAAATTGTAGATGAGGACACCGGGGAACAAGGGGGCTAATTAACCCTTTGAAGGGTAATTGCACATGCACACAAGAAGGATGCTTTAGGGCTCCATACTGTAGTATAACTTAAGTTCTGTACATGCTGTCTCGACAGTGAGACTGGTGAATGGATATACACAGCTACAAGCAGTGTTTTGACATTCCCTACAACTTTCTGGTAAAAAGTTTCTTGGTAAAAGAATTCTCGCCAGGCATTGATGGCACTTGCCTTTGATCCCAGAGACAGAGACAGATCTCTGTGAGTTTGAGGCCACCCTGGGCTACAGAGAGAGTTCTAGGACAGGTTCCAAAGCAATACAGAGAAACCCTGTCTCAAAAAAAATATTCTCAAGTCAGCAAGGCTGCCTTGTAGAACACTAATCTTTAAACATCTGCGAAGCTTCTAGGCAGCATTTACCAAGTTTAGCCCTTAGTATTAAACTGGTTTCCACTGTGCTTGGGCAGACAGACAAATAAATCAGGGAGTGAATGTAGATGAATCGGGCAAATGGAGAATGACTGAGAAGAAAGTGGGGGGAAAGTGGCCCACATAAGTATCCAGACTTTAATACTGGGCCAGGCTCTTTGGAGTAGAACAGGATTCTTTCTGTGTGCGTCTCTCTCTCTCTGTGTCTCTTGCTCTCTGTCTCTGTCCCTCTGTCTGTCTCTCTGTCTCTGTCTCTGTCTCTGTCTCTCTCTCTCTCTCTGCTATTCAGTCAGCTCCAGACCTTGGTGTCTGTGCAAGGAGTGTACCATGTGTCTGTCTCTTCTGCATCTCTCTAGCCAAGTTCTCTTGACTTTGTATCTGGGAACTGAAGCTCATGCAGTAAAAACAGTGCCCCCCTTGAAGAAACCATCCTGAATGAGATAACCCAGTCACAAAAAGAGGAACACAGTATGTACTCACTCATATATGGATTTTAGACCTAGATCAAATGACACACAAGTCCTTTTTCCTCAGCCAACCTTGTCAGCATCTTAACCACTATACAGGATTCCCACCTCAAATGGAATTGATTCAGCACTTTCCAGGGCACAGTGTCCTTGAAAGTGTCAACTCATTGAAACATGAAAACAAATGGGAAACAAATACTTTCCTAAGTTGTGTTGGGACGGGAATGATGATGGTGAGATTCCAAATACCTAATAATTGGGATGGCATCTGTCTTCACTAATCAGAGTAGGACACTGGTGATCTAGAACACACGATGGCTGTGAGCATCTGGTCCCATCATAGCAGCATACAAGCCTGAACAATGCCTGGCTGTTGGGAAACAGAACAGCCAAGGCAGTTGGGGAATTGCTTGAAGAAAACAACATATACAGTGGCAGGATCTCATACACTTCATTCACTTGATTTGATTCAAATAAATTCACTGTTCTCAATCACGGGCCATTCCAGAGTCAGTTTTCCATGGCACAGAGTCAGTTTTCACAATGTGTCTCCAAGGGTCTTGATCAGGGACACAGTGAATGAGTTCCTGCAGGTGAAAATGTTTTAAGCAGCATTGTTGTCATCAATCACAAATTGGATAGAAATTCACTTTCCAAAAGCGATAGACAGCTCTTTTCCCCTCCTTTCTTTCTTCATTTCTTGTTATTCCTGAAACACAACTAAAGTGATCTAAATACTAATTTGAAAAAAAGCACCAACTCTCTCAGGAGCCTGCCTATGGTCACTCTAGACTCTGCTGTATGGGGCATGACAAATGACTGGGCTTGTGCACAGAGAGGAGGTCTCTCAAGGTTCCTGCAGCAATACCCATTCACAATCTCCCTTTTCACCCCGAACACACAAGCCCATCAACATCACCTTTCAAGAAGTTGAGACCCAGGAAAGACCAAGAAAAAAAACAAAAACAAAAACAAAGTAGTGAGATATCCACCTGGCCTGCACCTGTAGCATTGACCACGCCCATCTGGGTGTGGCCATGGGTGCGGACATGATGGAGGGAGGTCAGGTCCTAGCTGGACCCCAGTGCTCTCTCTTGGTTCCTGTCAGGTCACTTGAGAGCAGCCTAGGTGTGGATCCTTGGAGGGAGATCTTGCAGGTCATCTGTTTCTGGTGTAAGTGATTTCTCCCCAGATAAAATCAATAACCTATTTTAAACTTAGTCCCTTGTATCTTAATCTGTCCTTCTATACAACAAAACAAACACCTTGAAAACTTCAGCCTCTGAACTTGCAAACCTATAACATTCTAGCATCCTCTGTCAGTTGCTATGATACACAGCGCTCTTACTACACCCAGTCAATAATGGGTTTGAGGCCGTCCATCCCAGCGCACAATGTAAGGTTAGGAACTAGAAATAAGGTTCTGATTTTACACCCCATCCCTGCCATAGTCCTTAACAGGAGGCTCCTTTCATCCTTTACATAAATTATAAATAATATCAGTGATGGAGAAATTTTTTAGAGTTGGGAGCTCTCATCGATAGCCACATAATTAATTTGGTAACTTTTTTTTTTTTTTATTCAAGAGCAGGGATTTTTAAAGCAGCTAACTGAATTAAGTGGGGTTTTAAGCAAAGGTTATCTCTTTTCCCCACACTCTGTTTAAGGTTTCTCCATCCTCATTAAATAGGGAAGTTGAGTTCCTATTTGCATGATGTGGGTAGAACAGAACAAAAAGAGATTTCCAAGGAGATGTCTCTTCTCATGATCATTTTACTCCCGAAATAAAAAGATCACCCCTGTACCACCTCAAGCAGCAACTAGGTCTCCTGGAAATGAAATGAAGAGAATATTTCTTTGGTGCCTAAAACACATGATCCATCCCTACATTAAATGCCAAGCCCCAGCTCTGGGCAACACTGGGAAGTCTATTCCAGCCTTCCTGTAGCCAGTACCCTCACAATGAGTTCAGACATTAGAGAAGTACCCCCAAGAGTCCATCTTCCTCCTCCCACTTTCATAGACAGAATTCCATACAAACTTCCAGCCCCTGCACAGGCCTCTTCTACAGCAGACTTCACTGCTACTGAACACCACTAGCTACCCATGTGACCAGAAGGCACTTGTAGCCTGTAGAGTTTATAGGTAGGGGTGTGTGTGTGTGTGTGTGTGTGTGTGTGTGTGTGTGTGTGTGTGTGTGTAAAGACTGACACAGGGATTACACATGAAGTCCTCATGCAGATGGGCAAAGTTGGACCTGAGGAAAGAAAGGGACAGGCCATAAGCTGGAGGCTGACTCATGTTCTGTTATGAAGGGGCTGGTGAGTCAGCACAGCAGGTGAAGGTGCTTTACCACCAACCCTAATGGCGTGAGTTGCAGCTCTGTACCTCACATGGTGAACAGCCAGAATCAACTCCCAAAAGCTGTCCTCTGTCTCTTTGTCTCTCACTCCCCCCCACACACACATACACAGGGGAGGGGGTTAATGCTCAGAAGAAACTAAGATTTTAAACTTAAACTTGGATTTCCAGATTGTTGTCACCAAATATTTGACTGGTTAAGAATATGTAAAAAAATGTCTAGATATATACTGTGTGTGCCTTCCTTTGTTCCTTATAGCAGAGTCTGCAGAAGCAGGGGCAGGGATGTATGTAGTTTAAAGATACTGAAATGGATAGAGTACACAAGCGGCCTTCCCACCACAAACAGATGAAAACCTAACCATCTATCCAAACAGAATTATTTGGGAAAGGGAGCTGTGTTCCACTAGGTGGAGAGCTTGAGTGGTACACAGAAGCCATAGATTCAATCCATAGCATTGCAGAAAGAGAGTGAAAGAGAGGGAGGGAGGGAGGGAGGGAGGGAGGGAGGGAGGGAGGGAGGGAGGGAGGGAGGGAGGGAGGGAGGGAAGGAAGGAACGATGGAAGGAGAGAGAAGAATGCCAAAGAAAGACAGAACAATGCATGCTGTCTTCCACTTGAACAGAACAGTGTGAGGAAGGGAGTGGAATTGTTATAGAGTCTCCTGGGGTGAAAACAACTGGGAGAGAGCTTCCAAAAGTCCACCAGGCATTCTCGGAGAGGTTTAAAACTGACAAAATCACCAAAGATCATCTGACTAATGAAGGAAAAATAGTTCCTACTCCTGAAGTGGATTACTTAATATAAAATATTGATTCTGTTCAAAGGCATCTGTAAATCCAATGCAATTACTACTAAAATTGCAAATGAATTTTCCTGAGCTCCTCTAATTCTTATTTGAAAATTATGTAAAAATACAAAGTCTACATCAAAACATGCCTAAAAAGCAACACATAGGAATGTCCATAACCACACAATTCAAAACAATATAAATAATAACTAGCATGTATAATACACAAACAGATACATGGAACAGAATAGAAAATAGGAAATGTGTGGGAACTTAAAATGCTGTTATAATGGTACCAGATACCAATTAAAAAGTTGATTCTTTTGTATAGTTAGTTAGTAGAAAAAATAAATTGAAATCAGCACATACAGGAGAGGGAGGAAATGCAATGACAAAAGTGTCCCCTAGAGTATGCAAGTCCCCTAGAGTATGCAAGTCCCCTGGAGAATGCAAGTCCCCTAGAATATGCAAGTTAAATCTAGCAATAAAATCCATGCACGGGTGTGGGCTTCTCTGAGTTGCAAAATGTAAGACACACTCAAGCATGGGTATGGAGTGCTCAAGGGAGAATTGCTTAGTTCAGCTGTCTTAGCATTAGCATATGTGTGTGTGTGTGCGCGCGCGCGTGCGTGCGCGCACACGTGCGTACATGTGTGCGTGTGTATGTATGTATGTATGTACGTATGTATGTATGTATGTACGTATGCATGCATGCATGCATGCCTGGTTCTTAGAGGTTCTTAAAGGTTGCTTAGAAAAATTTCCCCCTCCTCTCTCTTTTGACAAGTGAGATAAGAGAAGTTGCTCCCAAGATGGAATCATAATCTGATACAGTGAATCCATGAAACCCATCATTACACAAGAGATCTAGTCTTCCTCCTCTCCCTGCAAACAAGATTCTGGCGAGATTCCTAGAAAACTGCAGGTTTGTTGCTAGGAAAAGGGGAAGACCTCAAGCAGTTGCTCATTTGGTTGTAATCCTTGCCTCACAGTTGGTCAGAGGAGAGAAGGGGAGAGAGAGGGGGGGAGGGAGGGAGGAAAGAAGGGAGGGAGGGAAAGGAGGGAGAACAGGGACAGAGGGGGAGGGGGAAGAAAGGAAGGAAGGAAAAGAAAAGCCACAGAAGACAGCACAATGCATGCCAAAAGATTACAGATAAATTGAAAATTTTAAAAACATAAATTCTCACGAGAAAAATGTATCTGTAACATGTGTACAAGAACATCTACTTAAGATTCAGACTAGTTTTATTATGAAAAATTAAAAGTGTTCTATCCAACAAAGGGCTGCAAGGATAAAGTCCACAGGCAAATGCAAACATGGGGAACACCTGTACCATATTCAGTTGGGAAAACACCTAATACCTTTATTATATAACCAGATTGAGAGCAACGGAAATCAGTGGGGAAGAAAACATTGGTGGGCTCTGTTAGCAGCGAGGCGACAGAAACACAGCTCCACACTGCCACCTTCTGCAGCTTGAAGAGTTTTAAGGACATTGACCTGAGGCAACTGTGGGTTTGTGGCTTTGACCCTGAAAATGATTTCAGAACGAGTCAGTTTATGAAGCAGAATTGGGGATTTTATTGAAGGCATTTTAGTACAGGCTTGAGCACAAGGGTCAGGATAAACAGAATGCTTGAGGAGAAAGAACATATACCTGAGAGCATGGGTGTGGGCTTCTCTGAGAGAGTTTGGGGAAATAAGACACATCCAAGAATGGGTATGGCGTCCTCAAGGGAGAATTGCAGCTGTCTTAGCAATGACATCAGTATGTATCGTTTCATTTCGGTGGCTTTCAGATCACATCTTCAAGCGCCACTAAGAAAAATTTGCCCTTCTTCTCTGTTTTAACAAAACAGCTAAGTGTGGCAGCTCTGGAGGGTGGAATCCTAATCTGATGAGGTGAAAACTTAAGATACCCTATCATCATACAAGAGGTCTGTCTAGTATGGTTCCCCCTCCTGCAAATGGGATTCTGGAGAGACTCCTAGACAGCTACAAGTTTACAGCTGGAAGTGGAGAAGGCCTTAAGCGATTGTCCATTTTGCTGGAATTCTTGCTTTACTGAGGGCCAGGGACCTCAACTGGACTCTACAGGGAGGGACTTCATTTCCTTCTCAAGTTCCCCCAAAATGTTTCTGCCTTTCTATCCTGCCTATCCTGCATCCATCCACTCCTGTCATATCAAGAGGTACATCTCTAAAAGATGGGGGATGGGGGCAACTACCCTTTGAGGTGGGTGACAGTGGAAAAGCCCGAGGTTAGCAGCAGGAAGATAGATTTATACCAAAAACACCAAGGAATTTGGAGAGAGTCAAGCAAAGGAAAGGATGCTTCTGGGTAAAAAATGTGGAGTGCACAGGAGCTGAAGAGAAGACTGAGAGAAAAACATTAAAAAAATAAATAAACAGGAGCCTCAGGTGTGAACAGACCTAAAACCCCAGCAAATGGGGGAGTGGGGCTTGGAGAGATGGCTCAGAGGTTAAGAGTGCTGCCTGCTCTTCCAGAGGACTGGAGTTCAATTCCCAGCAACCACATGGTGGCTCACAATGCTCTGTAATGAGATCTGGTGCCCTCTTCTGGCTTACAGGGATACATGCATAAAAAAGAATGGCCCCTATAGGCTCACTAAAAGGGGAAAAGAGACTCAGAAAGCTGATCTGTGGCTCAGTGCTGAGACTTGATGTCTAACCAGGCAATGATGAACACTGAGAAGGTACAGGTGGTAGTTCTCTCGGTCCCCCCATTCTGCAGGAAGCTATTTTGAGAAGCTCTACCATGAGGTTCTGCTTTGGAAGTCAAAAGTCCATTGGCTAGCCCATCCCTAGATGTCCTAGCAAGGGTCAGGCACTGACCCACCAGTGCTGGCATGGAAAGTTAATGCAGTTACTTGAGAGAGACTGAGTCAGAAGCTGGAGACCTCCATGCCTGGAGAATTTAATGGGTGAGAGTTGGAGCTCACTACTCACCTGTGCCATCCAGTTTGGAGGCTTACCAGAAAAGCTGCCAGGTGATTTCCAGGCAGGTACGTTGTGAACAGTTGAAGATTCCCCCAGGTGCCCAGGACAGACTCCATGTCAGGATGGAACACTGCATCCTCATGCCAACCCCTCCCCCACCACATCTTGCACTGGAGACAAGGTTGGATCCTTGGAAAGCTTGTGCACCTCTGGGTCCTAAAATCAGGGCAGCCCAGAGAGATGGCATTCAGCTCTGCACACAGAACAGACCTTTGTGTGAACGCTACATGGTGAAATAAGAAGCTAACGGAGACTACTCCCACCAGGTGCCTCATAGGTCAAGTGGCCACAGAAAGATGAACTTGTCCACATGGTAGACCAGCCACAAGGCTGGCCTCCTTAGCCCTCAAAGGACTGGAACCTGTCATTCTTCTTTTTTAAAAGTGCTGGCTCTTTGGAACCTATTCCCTATGGTGGTATACCTTGTCCAGCCTTGATGCAGTTCGGAGAAGCTTGGTCCTGCCTCATTCTGATGTGCCATGCTTTGCTGAGTTCTACTGGAGGCTATACCCCATCTGAATGGAGATGGAGGAGGGGTGGATGGAGGAGGGAGAAGGGAGGTGGGGGAGGGAATGGGAGGAGAGGAGGGAGGGAAAACTGTGGTCGGTATGTAAAATAAATAAAAAATGATGAATAAAAATAAATAAAAATTGAAAAATATTTTTAACCCTTCCCTTTCAGTGTTGTGCTTTGGGGTGTTCTCTTTCCTATACAGACTTAAAAACAGACGGAGGGCTTTAAATATTTACATAGAAGGTTTTATTGCATTTTTTTCTTTTTATATTGTCCTTTAAAAGATGGGTTCTTATCTTGTTTTGTCTTGTTCCCCCTCCTCTTTTTGAGTTGACATTGTTTATTTCTTCTGCTTTGCTCTGCAATCTATCATGTATCTTGCATCTCCAGCATCCTGGGGACTCTACTGGACCTTACTCATCACATTTGCAGTCACCTCAGGAACTCTACATACTGTCTACACCCCACTACACACAGTCTACAACCCACTACACTGTCTACACCCCACTACATACTGTCTACACCCCACTACACACTGTCTACACCCCACTACACACTGTCTACACCCCACTACACACTGTCTACACCCCACTACATACTGTCTACACCCCACTACATACTGTCTACACCCCACTACACACTGTCTACACCCCAATACATTCTGTCTACACCCCACTACATACTGTCTACACCCCACTACATACTGTCTACACCCCACTACACACTGTCTACACCCCACTACACACTGTCTACACCCCACTACACACTGTCTACACCCCACTACACACTGTCTACACCCCACTACATACTGTCTACACCCCACTACATACTGTCTACACCCCACTACACACTGTCTACACCCCACTACATACTGTCTACACCCCACTACATACTGTCTACACCCCACTACACACTGTCTACACCCCACTACACACTGTCTACACCCCACTACATACTGTCTACACCCCACTACACACTGTCTACACCCCACTACACACTGTCTACACCCCACTACACACTGTCTACACCCCACTACATACTGTCTACACCCCACTACATACTGTCTACACCCCACTTCATACTGTCTACACCCCACTTCATACTGTCTACACCCCACTACATACTGTCTACACCCCACTACACACTGTCTACACCCCATTACACACTGTCTACACCCCACTACATACTGTCTACACCCCATTACACACTGTCTACACCCCATTACACACTGTCTACACCCCACTACATACTGTCTACACCCCACTTTATACTGTCTACACCCCACTACACACTGTCTACACCCCACTACACACTGTCTACACCCCACTACATATTGTCTATACCCCACTACATACTGTCTACACCCCACTACACACTGTCTACACCCCACTACATACTGTCTACACCCCACTACATATTGTTGACATCCTGTTACATATTATCTAGCTTCGACAGCTCTCTGGAACCATGACACAAGATTATGTGAACCCTCAACACTGCATCTTTCATGCCTATACAACTAGTACCATGTACACCATGCTCAATGCTGCCATACTCTGCTACCAGCTCGGGATGGACCCCGCCCTTGCTGGGCCACAGTTCCATTGGCTTTTGCATGCTGACACTGGGGAAACACTTCCCTGTATGTTGTTTTTGAGAGGCATTCTCAGTTTAGGCTCTCTGTTTTCAAATTTGGACTTTTACAATATGAAACCATCCATGGGTGGGGTGTTAACTCGAAGAGTACTTTTCCTATTGTTCCAGTGAAAAGAGTGGGATTTTTCTTTAATAGTGTTAATTTTTTTAAAAATTACAGATACTTTGTCATCCACAAAAACTTTAAACTTGCTCACACATCTCACCAAGTCACATATTCCATCTCTTTCTGTTCCACGCTCTCTTTCACTATAGACTTGAGTAAGAGAAGTGAAAGGCAACTGTAACTATGTGTGACGATTTGAAAGAGAATAGTCCACCTAGTCTCAGAAATTAAAGTATTTGGTCTCCAGTTGTTTTTTGGAACTGTTTAGGAAGGACTAGCAGGTATGGCCTTTGAAAAATCCCCTCCTTCAAACAACTTAGTCCATTTCTTTTAAATTTATCCTTACTCACATTCTCAAATGTGTGGATTAAGCACATTGGTGATTAACTCTGAGTCACCAACAATGTGTCTGTGCTTCATTAAGGAGAGAAAGCAAAGCACTTCCTCTTGGAACCATTTAACCAAGACAAGTTCAGATTTGAATTCTCTACTTCATTCTGCCTGCATTTTCTTTCCTCTGTTGCATCAATCTAATGGCAAAGGCTTCCTTGGGGTTCTGAGAGTGAATGGTGACAGTATGTGCAGTATGAATTGTACTTGGTAGGTTATGAGAACCAAGGAGAAAGGGGAACAAGCAGTTTTGGGCCTGTAAAGGCTCTAGGAAGAATTAGAGGGAGAAGTAGGGAGTATATATGATAAAATATACAATTCATGCATATGTGAAATTCTCAAAGAATTAGTAAGAATATTAACCATAATAAAAACATAAAATGATTGGTGTGTGTCAAAAATTATTTCACTAAAGGCAAACTAAACTGCTCCAGTCACTACATACTAATTAATAAAATTCTTTCCTGTGATGATATGGTATTAATTTTAATACTGACATACGTCTTTATTAAAATTGAACATAATGTCAGTAGGTGTAGTCAAAGTATGGATTCTCATGAATGTAGTGGAATACACAAATAAACAAGGGGTGCAGGTTGGAACAAGCTCCTGGTGCTGTAGTTATATTTTCAAAGACAGAATCACACAAAAATTATATATCCAGACCCACCATAGCATTCAACAACAGTGTGAAAGATATATTCCAAGCATTATAAATAGGCAGAAGATGCCATAAGATGGACATATAGTTAGATGGATTTTAAAATCATAGGGTTAACAAAATAATAAGTAAAATCACAAGACTTTTTAGCAAAGTAATTAGGTTTTACTTTTCCAGACAGAAAAGATTTAAGAAGAAAACTAACAAGTGTGGCCAAAACAAGAACCTACTATTTTATTCCATTATTCTTACCCATACTTACAAAACTGCTCTTTAGAGTACTATAAGTGTTAATTGAATGTATCTTGCAATATTATTAATATGCATAATAAATTTCAGAGGTAGTATTGCAAAATTCTCTGGCACTCTGATTACAACAGCACTATGTATGTTTTATAATATATGTATTTTGTATGTTTACATACTGTATATATTGTTTGTATGCACTGTGTGGTCTGTATATTGTATTATTGTATGTATGCACTATGTGCATTTGTATACTGCATGTATTATGTTCCACTATTTACCCTGTAATATTCTTTTCTTTTATTGTGGGCAACAGAAGCTGAACTTTTTTTCTTTTCTTTTATTCTTCTTTTTTGAGGGAACATCACAAAGGAGGGATGGACTAGGAAAAACTTGGAAGTGAATGTGAGCAGGGTACAATCAATAAAAATATTAGGTTGGAAAAGTAAGCAAATAATAAAAATTTCACCAAAAGTCTACCACTGTCAATTCTAGTTTTAGGAGCCCAAGAAATGGAAACTTAGATGAGATTACTTTAGAAGATTCTATATAAACAGATCCAAGCATAAATATATCCAGACATTGACATAGCATGCTTATATTGCATACAACCTCTTTCTTTCCACAAGTCTGAGAGCTGACATAACAAAAATGTGCTTCATACTGTCTATGCTAGAGGATGCACAATCCTTCAGGAGAGAAACTGAGCTTTGGATCCAGGAGTGGAAAGGGCTTCTTATTCCTATTTGTGAACTATCAGAGGAAAAGAACATAGAGTCTGGAGTTCAAAGTCTAGTTTTCTATGTGTGAGCTGGGAGATATTATTCAGTCTTTCCACGGTCACATCTTATTTGCAAAAATGTTGGCAAAAACTACAGAAATTACAGGAGGACTTCTCCACAATGATAACCACATTCATTGATAACACTAAACCACCTGGGAGAGAGAGACACACACAGACAGATATGGTCTAAAGACAGCTGGCTACAAAATATACATTACTCAGTTTATCCACTAGATGGAAGCAAATTCCAGATAACTAAATGATTTCACCAGTCAACATGGATAGCATCCTGAAGGTGGCTCTTGGAAAGTAAGGTAAAGAAATTTACCACACTCATCAAAACCTTGAGTTATGCTCATGACTCTGAGGTTAACCACTTACACTATCTTCGGCAAATAAACCCATCAATGTTTCTAATTATCCTAACATAAAATTGAGTCTCTTTAAAGAGCTCAGTATAATTGTGATAGCAAGAAGAAAGCTTGTTTAAATAGATGACACAATCCTCTTTGCCTGGGTCGTTCAAACTATCTGAAATTGACACAAAGAAAAACTTAATTTCCTATGTGAGCTTTTGGGCTGTTAACATTTTTATTTTAAGTTTATTCTGGGATAAAATGGGGAAAGTGACAGTGTCTATTTCTTAAAGTGTACTACAATTAAATAAGATGCCCCACGGAAAGCTGCTAATAATATTCATTACTTTTGTTGGTGGTGGTTTTAGTGTGTGTGTCTGTGTGTGTGTTGCATGCGTGCGCATGCATGAACATGTGCATGAGCAGGTGTGTGTGTATGCATAGACATGCTACTTTTTTTTCATAGTATAGTGACTCTCTCATGGTATTGGCCTCCTCTCTGTTTTGGTATTTGTGGTCATCAATCAGTAACTGCAAATTGTTTTTTTTTTTTTTTATGTTCAAAGAGCACACAGCAAAGCCATTGGTCCAGAATATCCAGTAGAATCCATTCTGATAGCACTGCTGCAAAATGTTCAAGCATCAAATCTACAAGTCCAGGAGCCTAGATCGGTTTTGACTTTAGTCAGTCCTCATGAAAAGCCCTATTAAGGGCCATCTCCAGGCTGTTTCGTATAAAATTTCAGGCCATAGATTACCATACTAAAGAAGACTGGAGTCCCTCGAAGACTTTAAGGTACAAATAGTGAGCTTCCAAAAGGAACAAAAGTCTACAAATACAAGTAATCAAATGATACCTCATCTAGATTACAGAAGCCAGAGTACATGGTTGGTCCTTGAATTGGCTCTGTTTATTCATATTCATCAATTACATTGTTTCTACAAAAATGAAAATGGTGTTATATAGTTTGAAGAGAGCTTCCAAGTCCTCTTATGCAGTAGTTTAAGGAGTGTGTGTGTGTGTGTGTGTGTGTGTGTGTGTGTGTGTGTTATACATATTTATATGTGTACTCATGGATGTCTGCCGGTCTAAGGTGCCCATAGAAACCAGGGGTCTGATCCCCTGGGGCAGGAGTTACAGGTGATTGAGCCCCTCAACATGGGTGCTAGGAAATCACCTTGGGTCTTCTGGAAGAGCAACAAATATTTTAACCACTGAACCATTTCTCCAGCCCCTCGTATACTGGTTTAGACTGGAAAGAAAATGCTGGAGAACTCAGAAGAACCAGCTCTTTGAAATAAATAAAATTCCTAAGGTCCACCCTGATTCTTTGTCCTTGTAAGCTGTCATCACTTGTTAAAAGCATTTGATATGATAACCTAGCAGGATTAAGGTGAAAAATGGAGCAAACACTGGCTATAGTTACTGCCAGAAACCTTCCCCTTACTCCACCCTCAAAAAAAAAAAGCTATATTAAAACAAATCTTTCTGTTCTCTTTTTCTGTTGTGATTCAGTGTCAAGCATGTAACTTATCAACAACGACATAGGTGCATGGGGATAGGGTGACAAGATCTGGTGATCAGAGGGAGTAATCAGAGAACTTGGCGAAGCCTAGGGCAAATGAGGTGGAAGACACAACCAGAACACTCAAGATTGCTCAAGTAAGAAGAAATCAGAAATAGGCAAGAGCGGAATCTAGAAGCATCTCACACTTCTTATCCTTAGATGTCAACAGAGATGAAGACAAGAACCTGGAGGGTTAGCAGTCCTCCAAGATCTGAGGCTGGCTGGAAGGAAGCAAACCTGGGAAAGAATGTAGCAATCTAATGAGGCAGAGTGTCTGGCTCCATTGCTGGTTTTATTGGACAAAAGATGCTCCAAATATGCAAATAGGATTTTTGATAACAGTTCCTCAATGCTTACACCATCTTTAGAAAGTGTAATAGATACAAATCAGAAGGAAAAGAACAAGCTGGCCTCTGGTTTTGTGTTCTTTCACTTGGAGGAAATTCTATAACACAAATCAGTTACCAGTGACTCATTCCACAGGATCACCAGGGGCAGAGAGTCAGCCAAATCCAGTGATCAGCCTGGAGCTAGCCACATACACTCTTTGAGAATGTTTGTCTTTATTACTATTGTGAATCACACAAATGAGAACATATCAGTAAGAAAGCCTGTGATGGTCTTCTCTGTGACCAAAGTGCTAGGCAATGAACCCTCTACCTCTAGTCCCTTCTGGCCTTCAAGCTGATATTTTAGTATAACTATATAAAAGAATTCAACAGCTTGAAATAGAAACTAAGCCAGAATACAAGTCCCAAATGGTCATAAGTCCCTGTGTGTCTATTAGAGTTGGTAACTTGGAATACCCAGAATGTCATGGCAGCTGTAGAAAGTAATACCGAGTTGCTCAATAAACAAGACACAATAGGTAAGAAAATGGGAGACAGACACTTTAGATCTACAGTTGGCATCCACTATCCACAGGACCTGAAAAAAACTCATCTACTGTTTGTTCTTCTTACTCATATGTTTGGTTAATTGTCTCTAAGTCTATTTCAGAGTAATTTCCTTACTCTAAGCTGATCATTGGGAGGAGGAAAATCAGACCCAACAGGGTCAGCCAGCGTCCATGACGTTCATCAATTCCCACACAGAGTTTTCCCACCCTAATCCACATACTTTTCAGTGTGTGAGCAACTAAACTGCTTACAGGAGATTTTCTGGTAACATAAATGCAAGAAGGATTCCAGTAAATCACGTGTAACCATCTTTGGTACACTTCAGAACACTGTTGTCGCTCACCACTTCAACATCCTCCTGAACTGGCTAGCTTACCTTCTGAAAAGGAAAATTTAAGTCTTAGAGTAAAGCTGTAGAACTTACATGAAACAGTCTTCAAGCTTACTGGCAGGTGTTACATGAAATAGTGATGTAACTGGCAAATATTGACGAAGCAAGCCATCAATAGGCAACTACCTAGGGAAGATAGGTTTGTCAAAGTGGAAATCCTGCAGTGTGGTTCTGTGATCCCATGGTTTACAGAAAATGATTTTTCTGAGTTGAACCACAATTCATTAATGTAGGACTTTCAGGACAGCCTGGTAGTGACAGGAGATGATGAGTGTGGGAGTTGGGGAGGCCCTGGGTGAAGCTGTTTAACTCTGATCCCTAAATAATCCAGTCAGCACCACCATTCCCCAGGGGTACCGAGAGTTCTCCGCCAAATTTATAATTGCAAAGGTCATGCAGTTCAAAGCACACAACCCTCAAATTTCATAACATTTCTGCCCAGTCCCAGAAAGATGAAGTAAGCACACTGTACCATTTAATTCCCACTAGGTGTAGTATAAAACCTACAATCCACAAGTTTTAAGACAGAAAAGTATGTAGCTTTTCAGAGGGGAGGAAGCTTTTAGTGGGAAGGGGGCTTCAAATTGCCACTGAAACACCAGTTTGTAATTCATATTTCCATATTGATGCCCTATCCTCAACTCAAGCCACCCTGTCTCTAAGTGGGCTCAGTGATTTGATAGTTTGTCTCAATTTCCAACTTGATAGGATGTAGAACCCTAGCCTATGGGCATGCCTGCAAAGGGACTATCTTGATACGGTTAATCAAGAACTAAAGATTTTGGATAGTGCCATTCCCTAAGCTAAGAACCTGGACTATATAAAACAGAGAAAACGAGTTAAGCATAAGCAGCGGCTCTCTTCTCCTTGGCTGCAATGTAATGGGGCCAGGGGCTTCCAGCCTTCTCCCTGCCTTGACTTCCCTATTGTGATTGGCCCAAACTCTGCAGGGTATTTTATCACAGCAACAGAAGAGTAGGTAACAGGGAGCTCCAGGGTGAGTATTATTAATAGGCTCCCAGAATGAACAAAGATTAATTCCCAGAATTCCTAATTCTGGGGAAAGAGAAACTTCCTTTCCACTGGGAGAGCTCCAACCGCAAGACATGAGAAGATGGGGGAAACTCACAGTCCTTCTTTTGCTCATCTAGAGACGTACAAGTTTCAGGTAAAATAAGGGTTCTAGCTGTCTGAGGAAAAAGAAACTGAAAAGGAGAATTTCAGAAAACTGGAAAATGATGAAGTCATGCAGAATCAAGAGCTTAGAGCTTCACCTCCTAGGCTCATCCCACACTGTGCTTATATGAATCTGGCCTTAATCATTCCAGAGCCTCTGAAAACTAAAAGTCACAGCACTTTCCAGGTCTTAGACTGGCCACTGAACAGTATACAGGGGTCTCGTTCTAAATTCATGGCAAATATTGCAAAAACAAACAAAAAGATAGGATCATTTTAATAGATAATGCAGACACTGGAACAGAAAAGAGTGAGTTCCACTAAGGAGCCCACATCGTATAAAGTCGACAATAGAAATGAAATATGTAGACCAATTACTTTAAAATTATTAACTGTCCAAACGAAAATGGTTCTTAACCTGTGGGTTGCAACTCCCTTGGGAGGGGTGTCATATGACCCTTTCACAGGGGTTACACAACAGATAACCTGTATAGTAATTATATTATGATTCCTAACCGTAGCAAAATTACAGTTAGAAAGTAGCAGTGAAAGTTTTATGTGTAGGGGTCACCACAGCACAAGGAACTCTGTTAAAAAATAACTGTTAACATATTACTAGGAAGGTTGAGAACCACTGGTCTAAACTAATCTAAAAAATGAAGTAGAAACTATAGGTCTTGATATTGAGGAAATTAAATTTTTAACTAAAAACACTTTAACAAAAATAAAATCCTGATTCCAGGTGGCTTCATTGGTAAGTTCTTCCAAATATTAAAATTACGGAGAGTCTACAGAATGTCTTCAAAAACCTAGAAACTGGGGGACTTTTTTTTGTGAGGCCAGCTTTACCCTAGTATCAAAATCAAATAAGGATCACAGAAGAGGTACTCCAGCGATGCAGCTTTGGGTACCATCATCATCCACACTGCGTGACACTCTTCAGTGACACTCTTAGTCACTCATGCCCCCGTGTTCCAGTAAATGAGCCCGATAAACCCAGTGGTTCACCAACAGAAAAGGATAACAGAAGTAACAAAATCATAAACCAACATCTCTCAGGAATTTAGATGCAAAAATCCTCAATAAAACATTAACAAAGTCCAGCACCACACACATGCTCTCTCCACCCTCTCCCTTTCAAATACACCATGATTAAATGCTATGTATGCTAGGCATGCATGGCTGGTTCCATTTTCAAAATGGAGTCATTATATTCCACCATTTTAACAGTCTATAAAGCAGAAAAGTCACAAAATGATATCAATCCAAGTTTCAAAACCAGTTGACCAAATTAATTATCAATTCACAGTAAAACTTATAGGAAATTATCAACAGAGAACTTTCTCAGCATGATCCCTACAATAGCATGTTTAGCTGTCAAAGTTTGAATGTTTTCTCTCCTAATATCAGGAATAAAGCAAGTGTATAGTTCTCATCTCTCTAATTCAGCACCATAAAGGAAATCCTTGACAGTACAATAACTTACAAAAATAATAAATGTGTAGACTGGAAAAGATGAAACTTTTCCTTTTGGCAGAAAACTTTATCATCTATATAGTAAACCTCAAATAATCTATTAAAAAGAGAAATTTCCAGTAACTAAGTGACTCTGAGTAATTGTGGCATACCTGGCCAGCACACACATTTTTGTTCTATTTCGTATAGTATGAGCAAGTGAAAAGGCATACTTCTTTTGCAATAACATGTACAGTAACTTGAAAAATTAATATTGTGGGTAAGGACTTGGAAACTGATTATAACAAATGCTGATGTAAAAACATTGTGAAACTAGAGGTTGGCTTCATTGGCTAGAAAACTCAATTTAGTGATGGTGTGAAATGTCCCATGTGGTTCTACTGATATGAGTCAGCTATAATCAAAATGCCACCGGCATTGTCTGTTCACTTAGCTAACCTGACTATATAGTATATCTGGAAAGGTACCAGAACATCTTCCCTAATTTTGAAGTATGAGAGTAAACTGAAAGGAACCACACAGTGTTTTCAAGACATTATAAAGTGGCCATTAGCAAGATAGTGTGTTGCTGGCATAATGGGAGACACATATATCAGTGGAACCCAATTGACAGTGCAACAATAAGCCCACACAAATGAAATCAATTACTTCTCAGTGAAGGTTTAAATACAAGCCACTAGAGAAAAGATGGTATTGAAACAACCCTATCTCCTGGGCAAAATGACCTTTACCTAAACTGCATACTTTATGCATTGATTATCTCAAAAGTGATTATTTACAATCATAAAGCTTTTACAAGTGGATATATATGTGTGAATTAAAATGCATAGACTTGTACACTAACCTGTCAATTTTACTCTTTGCAAATCTTAAAGGTTAAAATTTAAAAGAACAACTTAGCCTCTGATTCATTCTAGTAACTACTAGACAATATATAACATATAAATAATACACACTAGCCAATAGATAAAGGATTGAGGACACTTTTAAAGATATTTAAGAAAGGCAGTAAAATTTTAACCTCATTTAAAGTTAATTTAAATTTGGTTCCTAAGACTTTCTCTCAAGGACAAAAAATGCTGCTTTTCACTGTAACAGTGATTGGTTGTTCATCCTCAGTACAGAACACACCATACTTATAAATTATATAATAAACTTCAAATTAGGTGGTCCATTATGAACTCAAGGTTATGAGTAGATGAAGGCTGATGCTAAGAAATGCACCCTTACTCACTCAACAAGTTGAATTTTCAGGAGCAACCAGGGCACATGGATAGAACATTAGTACAGTGATACCATGACTCCAACCTTAGCCCGCTCAGACTTACCTAAACATCCCATGGTGGAAGATGGCATTACCAGAAAACAAGAGGTCAAAATGCCAAAGGACTTTGAAATAATTTGAAGCAATGTCTATCCAAAAATGCAAGTGAACATCTGTTAGTGTGTCATTGCTGCTGTAACCAGTATCACACACTTAAAAGTGTTAAAAAGAAGACAATGTCTTATCAACCAGAAATAGTTGAAGAAATGCAAAAACTCATCAAACAAAATCAAGTATCCAGTGGAATCTATGCCCTTGTTCTTTCTAGCTTTGGAGGTTCACTCACATTTCATGGTTCCTGCTCCATTTTGCTCATCTTCAAAGTCAGAAACAATGGCATCTCCCAGAGTCCTTCATTTTTCATTTCACTTGCCCCCTAATCTTCATTTCTTCTTCCTTCTTCCACTTTTATGGACCCCTATGGTAGCAGAAAGATCATACAGGTCACACAAGATAGTTTTCCTATCTTAAAGTAAGCTGTTTATCAATCTTTATGTCCTGTTTCCCTGCAATCGACTGTGATTAGAATGTTTTAGGAAAGCTACTACTTTGAATATCTATTGAATGTTAGGAATAGAATACAACATTAAAGAGGGCCACTTAAATGTTTAATTGATGAATCTTAGGAATATGACATGGGACAGAAAAGGGGGCTGATATATTTAAACAAAGGTGAAGCTAAGGGAGGAAAGAAAGCTACTTTTTATGTGACTAGAAGTTGAAATGTTTTTATTTTATTCTTCTATGTGCTCAATATCTCATTGACATTATGCAGAAGACTATGCTGTATGTTGTAGGTAAATAACTTCATAAGCATGAGATTGGATTAAAATTTGATATTCTATGTGCTTTAGGAACTAAATGAGTACATAACATACTATTAAATGCTATCTTAAATTGAACTTGAGAGTGCATCTTAACATGATAAATGTAATAAGAGAGCAAAGAAAATGAATACTTATTGATTTACCTAGAGGAAAGTGAATATAATTTCATTAGTAGGAAGAAGTAACTCTGGAAAGGAAATAGAGTAAAGGGTAGGGGAAAAGCAAAACCTTTTAAGAGTCAAAATTATTATTTTGTGATGGTTATTCTTACTTGTCAACTTGAGTACATCTGGAATTAACTAAAGCCCCAAGCAGCTGAACACACCTGTGAGGGAATTTGTTAATTGGATCATGTGAGATATAAAGTTCCAAAGATCCACCTTAAATCCCAGCCATCTGAGGTTGAGAGATCCACCCTAAATCTAGGCCACACCTCCTCATGGCAGCCTATATAAAAGGCATGGAAGAAAGAATTTCCCCCCCCTGCTTTCCCTAATTTTTACTGCCAAGTTATATATTCTGCTGCTGACATATCCCTTTTCCAGTATTAGACCTACTTCTTTGGAATTCTGACATATACTGACGACCAGCTGAGACATCCAGCTTCGTGGACTGAACAACTAAAAGATTCTTGGACTTTCTGCTGGGAGACAGCCATTGTTTGACAAGTTGAACCACAGCCTGTAAGCTACTCTAATAAATCCCATATAGACATTTATTTTTGCCAGTTCTGTTATTCTAGATAATCTTGGTTGATAAGCACATTTTTTGGTTTTTCCAAAGAACAATCATTTGATTAATCATGTAATACTACCATATGTTAAAATATTTAACAGGTTAGTACTCTTGGGTTGAAAATCAAATCACTTACATGTGGTTAATGAGAAATATAAAACATGATTCTCTTAGCTATTAGTTGTCTGTACTGCTTTTTAATAGAGTATATTGAGAAGTCATTTTCTCAGTGCCTGTATTTCAGGCACTCAGAATAAGATACCCCAAATGGCTCTCATCCTTTCTCCTTCAAGCATTTGTAAGAAATGATGATGTTCATATATGCAAAACATGCAAATGTGATTTAAGTTCCATTCCTTATGTAGTATTTCTGATGCTATCATTTTCTTTTCTGTTCATGGATAATAGTCAATAGTTTGATAATCTAATGTATTTACTTCCATTATGACACAGGACCCTTAAGTTTCCCAAGTTCCCTTTATTTTAATATATAACCATAACCAACTGGGTCTCTATTAGGTGTGATATCACCAAGTCCAGATCCCGTCTGAGCACCTACAGATAAGGTTTTACCTTCTCCTGGCTACTGCTTTGCTAACTCCCTTACCAATTCTTCCTAACCCAGTCATATATCAAATTTCTTCATATGGTACAATTACCACAGCTCTGCCTCACTCTGAGAGTAGGCATCTTCTTCCCTTTCCAAGTTGTAGATGACCCAAGTATTTTCTCTTCAAAAGACTTTGCTCAATGACTTCACTAGAATTTGAGCTACCCCAGTCAGACATGACTATCTTTCTTGCCATTACCTGGCATAAAGTATATGCTCAACAAGAATGTGTCATATAAGTGGGTTTACTGAAGCATATACAATGCAGAGAAGCACAAACCTCTATTTCAATATCTACCAGCAATTCTTTGGTCCTCCCCTAAGTTCTTAGACGTGTTCATTCATCCTTCAGAGAAAACTCAATTTTACTTTATTCCGACTGTGAGAAAACAAGCCAGTTAATCCTATCATGACCTTTCAAAAATGCTGCTGGGACCACAGAAAATACAGCCTTTTAAATAGCTTTGCAAAGCACTTGCCATTCTTTATGCCACATCGAGGGCTCCAGTACAGGATTTATTTCATGTCTATGCAAAGCAAGTGCTTACTCCCAAACCCCAAACTCCTATCCAGAAGGTAATAGGGAACCCATTTTAGCAACACAAAGTACCAGTGACAATGTTGAGGATCCAGGGACAGGGGTTGCCTTAAATACTTCAAAGCAGCCAAATCAATGCCTTCCTTCTCCCCCATTGTATATATGTACACAGCAGTCTTTGCAAGAGGAAAATCTGGCAAGTGTTTCTGTGCTGGCTAGTTTTTATGTCACAGGTTAGGGTCATCTGTGAAGAACAACCCTCAATTGAGAACTGTCAATGACACTGCCTGTAGGCAAGCCTGTAGGGCATTTTCTTGATTACCAATTGATACAGTATGGTACTGGGTTGTAAAAGAAAGCAGGTGAGGAAGCCATGAGGAACAAGCCAGTAAGCAGCATCCCTCTGTAGCATCTGATCCAGTTTCTACATCAGGCTCCTCCTGCCTTGAGTTCCTATCCTGACTTCTTTTCAGTGATGGATTGTGGTCAGGAGTTGTAGGCTGAAATAAACCCTTTTTTACCAAAGTTCCTTTTGGTCATGATGTCTTAGTTAGGTTTCTATTGTCATTATTAAACAACTTCCCAACCACAGGTAAATCCAGCATGAGAAATCAAGGAGAAAATGTGTCTCACAGATTCACAGGCATCATACCCTCTATACCAAACATATGCATAAGTGACTTTAGATCTCCTATAATTTCTTTCACTTTGTTAAATGTCCTCGGTAAAGCACCCTGTAACAATGGTTATTAGTCACATTCCACTACTGGTATTTTCTCATACTAATAGTTATAATTCAACTAAGAACATAAAGTATGATTTACACCCTGAAGTCTTAATGTTTGTAGTGCTGTTTCCAAACTCACACATACCATGAAAGAAGTATTTTCCCAAAGTGTAATTTACACACTTAGAACACATGTGTGTAAATCAATCAAGAGGGTGTGCTACATGATCTGCAGTATTAGAGGCTGAACACATGGGCAGAATTTAGGTGCCAGTCCTGGGAAACAGTAGCAAGCAGAACAAGTATTTACTGGCCTTCTGACATATGCCCTGGATTTTATGTGATTCCTGCCAAAACAGAAACCACCATGGCATGTCTGCATTTGAATATGGTAGTTGGTAACTAGGATGGCACAGATAGGGGGGTAGAGGGTAGCAAACTCAAGGTGAAGGGTGAATAGTTGAAGAGCAGAACACATTTCTCTGAAAAAGAAAGAACGAAAATTAAACCATGAAGTTTGCTGTGTGTGATTATTTCTGAGCAGGTGCCCTGCCCCATGGTGTATGTAGTTGTTATATCTACTGAAGAAAACTGACTTTTTCTTTCCTAGCAGCTATCAATTACAACTATCTTCTTTGCTGGGGATGAGACCTTGTGTCCATTTCCCTTCTCATGGCTTGGGTTTTCTCTGGTTTGGACCTGTGTGGGTCCTATGTGTGCTTTCAGAGTTTCTGTGAGTTCATATGTGCATGGGTTCCATTGTGTCTCGAAAATGTTATTTCTATGTATTTCCACGTGGTCTCCTCTTACCGGGGAGCCGGCCGGCATTCTGCTTTCTCCAGTCTCTCCATCTTGACTCCTCCTTACTACTTCCTCTTTCCTCCTTGTCTCCTAGTCCCACCTATCTCCCTTTCCTATTGGCCATGCTTTATTCATTAACCAGTACGAGAAACATATATACAGAATGGCATCTCCCATCACATTATTCTTGAGCATGCCGAGATCCAAAACATACATTTAAGAAACTACAGGAATACAAAAAAATTAAAACAAAACAAAGCCAGCCTTTCCGTGCTTAAATGAAACAAGTGCTATTCTGACCCTTATTTCATGGAAGGTATGATACAGACTTCATGTTTGGTCAGCAGCACTAAATGATCTACATATAAGAAAATATACCAGCAGAAAATGCAGCTGTTCCCCAGAAGCTAAGTTAGACATGCTCTTCAGAATGTAGTTAGGTTTTTACTGCTGTGAAAAGACACCATGACCTTGGCAACTCTTATAAAGGAAAACATTTAAATTGGGGCTGGCTTCAGTTCAGAGGTTTAGTCCATTATCATGGCAGAAAGCATGGTGACATACAGGCAACCATGGTGCTGGAGAAGGAGCTTAAAGTTCTACATCTTGATCTGCAGGCAGCAGGAAGCAAACTGGCTTGAGCTTCTGAGACCTCCAAGCTCATCCCCTAGGGACACTTCCTCCAATAAACCCACCCATACTCTAACAAGGCCATACCTCCTAATGTTTCCACTTCTCCTGAACCAGGTATTCAAGCATGTGAGGCTATGAGGGCCATTCTTATTCAAACTACCACAAGAGCTAAGGCTACTATCTGGGAAACAGGAAGCAATCTTGACCTGAGCTGATCAAGAGGAAAGTGAATATTGAAGTCTTGATATATGACATAGCTCCAGATAGCCCAAAGCCTTAAAACAGGAAGATTTGTCAAACTTGGCCATGGGCTCCCACAGTAACCAAATGATTCTAAGAATAAGACAAGGTAGATCTTCTTAAGAAGAACTATGTTTAATGTTATGCAAAAGTAAAATATTATTTTTACAGTTTCCATACTTAACACAAAATCTAATACTTATGACTCATCTGCATATTCAGTATGCTTGACCCAGTTTTTTTTTCCTCAATGAAATTATGGAGAAGATGTTTATTAAAATAAAAATATCTAGTTGAAGAACTAGGATATTCATATCATATGCCATCCTGTGTGCAGTTTGTATAGATAGATAAACAAACATGTAAAGTAATCTCAGGCAGAAGGACTATATATTTCTGAAAATATTAATTAGGATGATAAGCACCAGGCACCTCTGAAATCTGTATTTTTTCATTTGAACATTCATAAAAGAAGCAAAGATGGGATGAGATGGATTTGATTTTGAAAGCAACACATTGTATGAGGAAAAGCCCTCCAGGGCAAACAAAGAGAAACCCATCCATGTCTTTCTGATCTGTTCGTCAATTTAAATTTGATTAATAGGACTCTCTAGAAACAAAGTGACAAACATTTGCAGTTTCAAAGGTAAAATCTTGACCTTTGCCATAGCTTCTTTACAGTAGCAGAAGTCTGGAGGGAACAGGGTATTGGACAAGTCCCACAGGCGTGCAAAAACATTTATGTTATCAGATATTAGGAAACATTTGTTTCAGCAAATGCATGATTTTTAGCCTCTCACTTATGTCCTCTGGATCTTGACTCCATTCTCAAAGACTATGTGTGGCTGGGATTTTAAGAGCTTCTTCATCTTCAAGTCCACCAACTTACTATTTTGTTCTCCAGATGCCTTTGCCCTTTCTTTCAACTTTTCTGCAGTCATTTCGCCATAGCTGGGAAGTTCTGACATCTTCACTCTGCATCGAGCTTCTGCTATTAGCTGACGAGCCCTCTCTCTCAGCTGCAGACGTCTCTCTTCATCTTGCTGTGTCCATGAGATAGCCGAGGCGCTTCTCCACCAGCGCGGCATGGGTGTCAATTTGCTTTTGCTCATTCTCTAGTGCTG
The DNA here is from genome assembly GCF_943737965.1 of Phodopus roborovskii. NCBI lineage: Eukaryota > Metazoa > Chordata > Mammalia > Rodentia > Cricetidae > Phodopus > Phodopus roborovskii. The sequence continues at coordinate 14,406,938 of NW_026126525.1, forward strand.
CCAATTCTCCTACAACATATTAACTGGTGTCTTTGAACCATTTTTTAGAGGAGATGATGGGAGATGTCATTCTGTAAATATGTTTCTCATACTGGTTAATGAATAAAGCACTGTTGGCCAATAGGAAAGCAAGACAGGTGGGACTAGGAGACAAGGAGGATTGGAGGAAGTAGTGAGGAAGAGTCAAGACGAGATGCCTGCCCCATTCCCTGGTAAGATGAAAGCACGTGGAAATAGGTAGATTAACAGAAATGGGTTAATACTTAAGACAGAGCTAGCCAATAAGAAACTAGTACCTGGCCAACAGCATTATATCAAATACAGTGTGGGCTGGCTCGGCGGTGGGACAAGACCAGCAGCGGGAGGAAAAAACCTTACTCCTTACAACTATGAGTATAACCTAAGCCACAAATTGGTCCAGGAATTCTCTTAGTTAAAAAGCCCCCAAGTTTTAGCTAGAAATGGAATTTTGTCCTCATAGTGAGGAATGGACTAGCAAAGATGACTTTGCATGTTTGTTGTTATTGTTCTTTTCTTAAATATGAAGCCAGGTGGCCTGCACACTCCCTGTTTCCACTGGATTCGCAATGACAAACATCACAGACCTGAAGAAATGAGTCCTGTTGAGGATGGCAGAACCCTCCCATGAGCTTGGGGTGGGTCCTGAATGACATCACTGAACAAGGAAGTCCCACTAGCTCTGCCTCACTCACCTCTGGATTCTTACAAGAAATAGGGAAAAAGGAGTTACATCTCATTTTAATGACAGAAGATTGGCATAGCTTCATTGGAATTACATCTAGTAACAGGAAGTATTGAGCAAATAATCTCTATACAATATTCCAGTTCTGTATGGTGCTCTCCAGAATGGGTGGAGAAGCCTTGATTTAGGACTAAAACGAAAAAGACAGCCTCATTATCCTGCCAGTGGCTATCACATTCAATCACACAGGTTGAAGCTTAAGGTCAATTTTAAATGATCACCTTTCTCCTATTTCTCAATATCTCAGACTGAAAGGCTCCTTTATCCTGTCTTTTAATTGCTCTCTTAATCACTTTCAATAGTCTCCCTTTTTACTAGCAGGCAGCATGGCAATAGATTGTCTTCATTTCAAAGGCTATCTTCAAATTCCCACGGGCATTTAGTAGTTTCGTTACCCTTGGGCATAATCCTCTGAGGAGATTAGATCACTAAAAGGGCAACTCCTGCCCCAACAGCATCACACAGGCAGGGAGGGCTTGCACTGAAGGGAGGTTTGGAACTTAAAGCTCTAGGCTCACATGGGAGCCCACAGGCACTCTGAGAGAATCAGCAACACCTGACTCAGAGTTGCTTTTGCTTCTGCAAGCCATTTCTAAAAAGTGAACAGAGGAACAACGTATCATTTTATAAGTGCAGCTATTTACATACTTGGTTTTACAGGAAATTTATAGTCACACACACTGTCCTTTCATTTACTAGGAAACCCTCTCTCATTTAAAATATTTTTTTAAATGATTCCTCTTTCTTTTTATATGCTTTGCTGTTTTGTTTACATGTACAAAGGTGCTGGGTTCCCTAGAACTATAGTTACAGACATTTGTAAGCTGCCATGTGAGTGGTGGGATGGGATTTGAACCCCAGTCCTCTGGAAGAGCAGCCTGTACCAGGCTTTTTCTTTTAGGTCACCAATCAGCTCCCAAATCGTGACACAGAAACCTATTTGTTTTGTATGCTCAGCCTTGCTTAGGCTCATGTCTGGCTAGCTCTTTTAACTTAAATTAACTTGTTTCTCTTTATCATTTGCTTCAGATTTTTTATTTTTTCCTACTTCTGTATATCTTCCTTTCACTGCTTCTCTATATCTACCTCTGGACAATTCCCTCATTCTCTCCTCTCTTCTTCTCTCTTTCCTCTAGAGCCTCGAGTTCTCTATTTATTCTCTGGGCCCACCAGCCTCGACTCTCCCACTTCTGCCTAGCTATTGGCCATTCAGCTGATAGACCAATCAGGTGCCTTAGGCAGGCAAGGTAAAACCAATGCAACAAATCTTTACATATTTAAACACACATCCTTACATTGTTAAACAAATGCCCCATAAACAAAAGTCACACACCTTTTACACAGTTAAAGTAATATTCTGCAGCACAAACAAATGTAACACATCTTTGCCCAGTTAAAATAATATTCCAAACAGCAGCCTGCTCTTAACCTCTGAGCCGTCTCCCAGCCCACAGTAAACCTCTTATGAGCAAGGTCATTTCTTTAATCACTTTATTTTAATTATCTTTTTGAGATAAGTTCTTTCTTTTTATGTCTTTCTCTCTCCTGTTTTCCCTCCCTCTTTCTCTTTCTCTAAAGCCAAGGCTCCCCTGTAACTCGCTGTACAGTTCAACCTGCTTCAAACTTGAGAGAATTTTCCTGCCTTAGTCCTTCCTCCTAATTCTGAATGCTAGAATTGCAAGGTGGGACACCAAGCCCAGTATATTTGAACCTTGATAAGACATCTGGATGACACACAAAAATTAGAGTTTTTGGACCAAGCTGAAATCTTTGTGTGGCTTTATAGTTTGGTGTCTATTTGTAACTGAAGGGAAAACACAAACACACATGTATAACAGAGCTTAGAAACATAAGGTTTCTCAGAGCATGTGTTATTCATGGAAGAGATCTGGAAAACTCAAAGGCAAGGGAAATGTATCTTCATGGCCTAGGGATAGAGAGAAGGAAGCACTATATTAAGAAAGGACTAGGGGGGTATTAAAAAGAAAAGCAGAGGGAAACAATACAGTGTTTCTCCCACCTATCCATCCATCTTCCACACTGAGTCAAAGTAATCGTCAACAAACACAAAGCTGATTGCTTTCCTATCTTTGCTTGAAATCTATCAGCAGTTTACCATGGCCATAAAGCAAAGTCCAAACTCCTAAGTTTATCTCAAATGTGTGACAAGCTTAGATCCTAATTACCTTTATGCTGTTACCTCAGAGCTCTGTCCAAGCTAGTCATACTTGGTATTCTGACCTGAACTATGTACACCCGTCTTGATAAAGGGGAGGGGGAGCATATGTTAAAGACTTGTCTCCTCACAATGTGACCTTACTTGGAAAAAGCCATTGTTAAGTATCATTAGATAAAATTGGACATTTCTAAAGTATGGTGAGTCCCTAAGCAAAAAGGGCCAATGTTCTTGTAAAAGGAAAACTGGGCATAGACACACCCAGGGAGAAAGCCACGTAAAGACATCAGCAGAGTTACAGTAAAAGCTTCAACAAAAAAGAAGAAGAAGAAGAAGAAGAAGAAGAAGAAGAAGAAGAAGAAGAAGAAGAAGAAGAAGAAGAAGAAGAAGAAGAAGAAGAAAAGAAAGAAAGAGAGAGAGAGAGAGAAAGAAAAAACAAAAACAAAACCCTCAAGTGCAGCAAGGACTGCCAGAAGATCACCAGGAACAAAGGAGGGGATGGAACACATTCTTCCTCGGGCTCAGAAGGAACCAACTTTTCAGACACTTTGATCTTGAAATTCAAGCTCCCAGAATCCTGAGAAAATACATGTCCATTGTTTTATCCATCTAGTTTGGGAAATAGTACCAACAGCTCTAGAAAGCCAATACATTGACCATTTCATCTTTCTGTATAGCTCTCTGCCCACAGTATTTGTTTATGTAATAGAGAAACTTTCTTCCTCTTCTTCTAACCAAGCTATCCTTATGATTGGCTGTACATTTCCTCCAAGAGAGCCCTTCCTTAACCTTCTTATCTCCAACCTATATTTACTATCAATTCTCTAAGATGCTCTACTTCTTTAGAGCTTTATGTACTGAAGCATTGTCCACCATTTTTTGATTGGTTGTAAGCATAGACTGGTACCATTCCACTACCAGCTGTGTTCTCTGTACCTAGATCTGTGGATGGCACAAAATTCATGTTCAAGAAATATTTATTGGCTGGCTTCCTTGACTCTAACTTGGACTCCTCTGTCCCAAATATTTTTCAAAGATCCCACATCCTTGGTAATAACTCCAAGCAAATATTATCTTTCCTCATGTATATATTCATGTGCCTGAAGGCAGCCTCATATTTCTATAATTTGTTGTTATCATACCTAACATTCTATTCCATTCCAGCACACATCTGTATAAGCAATAACATTTGTAAATGTGCTATTCTCCAAGAATGTTTTTGATTTGGGTTCTATATTACTGAAAAGAATCTCAATTATTTGGCAAGCCAACATCCTTTTAAGATTCTATCTGTTCAGGAAGGCATGAGGGAAAGTGTGTGGTCGAGAACATTACAGGAATGAAGCAAACACTTGTTTAACCAGTGTTTCAAATGTGAAAACCTTTGGTGACTCACAAAAATGAGAAGTTTAGAGAGAATTATCTAAAAATGTGAAATAATGGAAGTTAATTTCAAAACACCACCATCTATTATATTTGTTAAAAGGAAAGAATAAATGGTTAGTATCAGGTCTCAGCTCAATTATTTGTCTTCTGACTCTGAATGGTTGCAGTAAGTTTTAGATTCTGCTACAAAGAAATGATGTCTCTGTAATAAATATCTTAGCAAGTATGTTCACTGAGTGAAAATATTTTTATTTATCCTAGAAAAAAATTGTCTTAATAAATGTGTTATAGATATCATACTAAGTGGCTAACAGTATCTCGCCTTTGAACAAATTTTTCTGTCCATGTAAGAAGACGACTCTGGCATTTTGAAGTATATCCTATAGTGATATTTATTATAGTAAGGTGTACTAATCTAGAGCATAGAAGGACCAAGGCAACTAGATATGTCCTGGGCATTCATTCAGTAAATACTTCTTGGGCAATTGCTCCATGATAAGTACTATGAAAGATGCTCATAACAGAAAGCTGAATAAAAATAATAATAACAATATTTTTTACTTATTGACTGTTTATTGTGTGTCAAAAATTGTACTAAAAGCCTTAAACATACCGTCTCTAGTACTTGTCACAGCCTTAGATATATAGTTACTTGATGGGAGATGTCATTCTGTAAATATGTTTCTCTTATTGGTTAATGAATAAAGCACTGTTAACTATCTTCATTAGTGAAGACAACTTAGGGTGAACACAATTCAAAGAGCTCACATGGAAAGATACCGTGGTGATTCCAATGCCTAAATCCATTTTTAGTGCATTGCACTAATGATACAGCATGGCTCCACCATGGAAATTCTTCTCAAAATCTATAAAATGCAGGTTGAGTTTTTGGTCTAAGAAAGATAATACAAAAGTGGGTTGAGAAAGAGGATTTAATTTCATCGTAATACAAAAATGCCCTGAGTAATCTTTTCTTAGAATGAGTTTATGGGCCATTTCACATAAGCTCTCCAAGTTCAAAAGTCAGGATTACAGTGATTTTGGCTTCTTAGATTCAAGTGAACTAATGAAAGGAGAAATGAGAAAAAGAGACTTCGAAACATTAAGTCCAGTAATAAATCATTGTGTGAATGTGTGTGCACATGTGGGAGCATGAGGGTATAGTACATAAAAAGAAGCCTGAAGTCTGAGACAAGAGAAAAAGTCTAATCAATTCAAAGATTTTGTGATATTTTTCTAAAATAATTTTAATCAAAGCAGAAAAGGAATACATATTTTTTTTTCCAAAAGTACAGGGATAGTTGGCAATGTAACTCAATAGTAGAGCCCTTTACCTTATACATGGAGAATCTGGGTTCAATTTCCAGTTTAGGGGAAAAAATCCAAAAAGAAGGAGGCATATAAACACAACTGTTGGTTGAATTTGGAATTTTGAAAATAACTTTGGGGCCATTCTGAACCTAGAGAATAATTTTCCTCCTTCTCAGTCTGAGCCTATGTGCTCCCAGGGATGTTCTGTTTTACTATTTTGTCTTTCAAGCATATTCCCGACAACTGATTTTTCTTTTAATTGATTTTCCACTCCGAGAGCCTCTGTCTGTCTCTCCTTCCCTCATACAGTCCCAGAACATGAACTTAATATTATTAATAAATTTGAGAGAACAGCATAAACATCTCAGGGAAACATATAGTCTTTCCAACTTGGGTGGTGTCTTCACTTGGAGAAAAGGATACTTGCTTTATGCTGGTACCCAGAAAGCTAAATAGATGACCTCCACACTGTAGATTTAGCAGCAGGAAGCCAACTCAGATGTCAGATTAGATGTCAATAGCTACCTAACAAAATACAAGAAAAATATGTTTCTTTTGGCATGTGTTGGGAATAAATGTATAGAACTGGATATAAGTGGATTACATAAATTATTTTTGCTCATTTTTTTCTTCCCCAAGACTTACTAATATAGCTCTTGTTGGCAAGATCTTGCATGGTCCATATGTACTGGGAAATTTTACAGTTTAACTGCAAAAGAACATAAAGGTAGCAAAATGGTTTCTAATCCAACTTTAAAAACAGGAGAAACTTTTGGTATGAATGAATTGGATTTAACATTAAGACAATAAGTAGGAGTGATTCTATGATACAGAAAATGTTGTCCTGGATGACTGTATCAGCTACTCTTCTGTTGCTGTGATAAAACTCTATGACTGAGGCAAAATAAAGAGTTCATCAAGGCTATGGTTCCAGATGGAAAATCTATAATGGTGGGGGAGATGAGGCAGCAGGGGATGGGAGCGGGAAGTTGAGAGATCACATCTTCAACCTCAATCATGAAGCAGAAAGAACCAACTGGAAAATGGACCAAGCTCTCAAAGCCCACTCCATGGATGTACTTCCTTCAGTAGGGCCTGGTCACCTCCCCAAGCAGTACCACTAACTGGGGACCAATTGTTCCATTATATGAGTTTCCAGGGGATGGTCTCTTCAAATCTCCACAGTAACAGAATTTTACTTTTTTTCTATCTATCTTTTTATCTGTCATTTACCTTCTTTTCTTTTCTCTATTCATCATAAAGACATAGTAGACATAGAAAACATATCTGGAAGATGTGTGCTTTTTATTCACTTCTGTTCAGTCCATTTACATTTGTATCTTAATATTCAATGTGCATTTTAGATATGTTACTCTAAACCCTCTGTAGATTAATTTACATCTAAACTTTAAAAATGAAAATAAATGTTTGGCCTACAACTACTACAAATAAAGTAACTGTCAAGAACTTCAGTTTAGAAAAGAGTTTGGTGACTGAGCGAGATGTGTTTCCTTGAACTGTAATATACTTCAGTCAAGTAGAAAATACTGCATCTGGGCCAAAGTGTTGGTAAGTAGACACTATAGCTGTGCTGTCCAATACTGCATTCACTAACTTTTCTACTGTAAAATTCAATAATTGAGGCTTAGAATTTAGCTCAGGGAAAGAAAGCATGTATTGCCCAGCCTGTCTCTCCTATAAAAAAAAAATGTGGTTTAGGCAGCAGTTGACACAGGACACATTACAGAGAGACACAGGGCTTTATCTTCTGGATTCCACAATGAATTTTCACAGGAGAGAAGGAGAGGGAGAGAGGGGTTAGAGAAAGAGAGGGAGAGAAAGAGAATTTTCACTTAAAATTTGTTCTCTGAATCCTTTAAGTTACGCTTACAAAGTGATTAGTGATTAGCTGGTTCTCATAGCCTTCTGTAGATCCCTTTGTGTGTTCTTTGACAGACATCTTCTAAAGGGACCTTTAAATGTATAAATGTATAAATCTTCTTGGCACCTGCCTTAGAGTATTCTAAGGGGATGTTATACAGATAACAAAGTTCATTCACATTGGAAAAAAAATCCAGAGACTAAGCATTTTAAAACTTTATGATGTAATGAAAAAAAATAGAGCTATCTAAAGCTTTAGAATTGTTAATATAGCTCATTGACCAATGCAAGGTAACTTTTCACTTTAATAGAAGGATTTTGCAAGTCAGAAAGGAAGCATTTGGATTTGCCAGAAAGTTCTCTGTTCAACAATGATGAGTATTGGGGAAAGATTGACATAAGCTTCAGTTCAGAATGAACTACCAGTGTCCAACCAAAATGAAATATACTGGCAACTTCTGTAGCCACTCTGGCCACAAAGTGATTGATGACTAGCATTAAAATGTATTAATCAGGTCTGTTCACTGCCATTTCTAGAATGAATATACCAAGAAATAATGTCTTTCACAGTTTGGTGCCTAAAGAAAACTTCCATTTCTGTGGGGCACCATTCCAACATAAGTCTGATCCTTTACACTCTTCCAATTGATCATACCTCACAGGCAAATGGAAGTTTAAAATTTTGCATCTGGATTTGAGTATTGGTAAGCAAGCCCCCAGAGCTCTGACATTCAATATGGCAACCACTAACTACATTTGATTACTTTCATGTAAAATTAAAGGATTAGAGCTGCTGAGTGGCAGAGTGCATGCTCAGCCTGTACAAAGCTTGGCACATTCAATTCTCAGAAATAAGAATTAAGCTCATTAAATTATTTAAATTTGAATATATAAAATCAGCTTTTCACTAAACTGTTTTAAGTGTTTAGCTATCACATTTAACAAGTGGTTTCTGTATTGAACAACACAAAGAACATCTTTCACCAAAGAGTGTCCTTTTAAATAGCAATGTTCTAGAAGAATTCCCTGAAACAGCGTAATTATCCAACTTTTAAAAGCAATCCTGCCAGATTTCCTATGGAGACAGCATACTGGGGTGCCATGGCTATGACATGACCCTTCCTTGCACCTACTGAACAGGCTTAAAGACTATTCTTCAGCCTATGGAAATATTTAAGATCCACAGAGAAGGGCCAATTTCATCTGGGATGAGGATCTGAAACCGAGATTTTCACTGAGATATTTAGTTAATTCTTTAACCCATTGCCCATTGAGGCAATTTTAGGATGGTTTACCAGGCTCTGGATAAGTAAGCAATGGCCTAAAAAAAAAATCAACATACCACTCTATTTCTAGAAGACATTATGGAGACAGGAGTCTGTATGTTTTTGGTCTGTCTGAGAACTGCCAGGGTTTGTAGCTGTGGGGTCAGGGAATAGAATGGAATAGAATGGAGAGGTTGCCCAGCCAGCATACTCTTCACAAACACTATACTCCTGTTCCAAATGTGTAGAGGCTATTGAGCTGTAAGTGGAGGAACAGCAATTTAAGAGAAAGGAGTCTTCCTGTAAGAATTCACTTGGCTAAAAGGAACATGCACTCAGTGATAGGTCAAGCTGAGAAACATCAAGGATTCTTTGATGCCTAGGTGATGAGAGATGGCTGTGGTTGACCAGATGACTGAACAGGTATTCACCTAGGAAATGACACAGAACTAGAGAAGAGGAGAATAATGGGACTACATTTTGTACATCTAATAGCTTCTACTACATTTAGTACATCTAATAGCTTCTACAAGTACCATAGTGTTTTAATGCTCCATGAATTTAGCTGTATCATTTGTTTCTCTGTCTCCTGCTCTTCTTGGTCTTTGTTAAGACTGGTATTAACATGGCTGGTATAGTTTAGACTTAGTTTTTTTCTTTGTTTTTCTTTTTAAAATGGAGTGATTTTGAAGTTGAAGAGATGTCTCGGCAGTTTAGAGCACTTGTTGCTCTTGCAGAGGACCAGGGTTGAATTCCAGCTCCCACATTGTGACTCACAACCATACCTAACTTCAGTTTCATCTGAATTCCTCTTAAGACTTCTCTGGGTACCACACACACATATAATGCGCAGATATTACATTAAGCAAAACATGCATACCCATAAAATAATGTTTAAATATTAAAACTAATAGAGAAACAGCCCTTAATCTTCATTTTCCTCACAGTAATTTCTACATTCTCAGTTTGTTCTTCTAAATGTGACTTGCTCACATTAGTACCAGTAGGACCTTCCCCTCATCTAGTACTATAGACAGAATGAGATACATTTTCTAAGAATAAACTTACATTCTCGGGTCACCTTCAAGAAGATTAAGAATTCTATGTTTTCCTCAGCCTCATTTTCTATTAAGACTTTTTACCAAATTAACCATCACTCCATGTAATCAGTCTTTCAATAAACATTTATTGAGGCTATACAATGTTCTAGACATGTGTTTAATGCTAGAGATTCAGTAGTGAACTAAGCAAATAATTGCTTTCATGTTAGTTGGAAGAGGCAGACAAAAAAGAAATAGAAAACCATTAAATTACTTCCAGTAGTAGCAACTGCAATCTGAAAGAAAAAAGAGTTAATGGGATATAGTTTCAGGATGGTGAGTTAGACAGTTTGACTTGAAATTCCTGACAATGAAGTGAAAATTGAGGCAAAGCATGAATAAGGAGGAGGCAATCATGTACCAATGTCTAGAGAAAGGTTGTTTCAGGCCTGAGAACACAGCTAATGCCAAATCCAATGCAATGAATGAACTCAGAAGGTCTGAGGAAGGGAAAACCAGTTTAGTGGAACAGAGTAAAAAGGGAAAATTGAGAATACACAAAATTGGAAAATTAAGATGATGGGTATGTATACTTGATAATAATTCTAAAGGTAGATGAAGGAGTTTTGAGTAGAATGGGGGCCTCATTTGTGTTAGGTTGGAACAGTAAAAGGAAAGGGGTTTGTACCAGCCAGGGTTCTAATAAGAAAATGCCACAGTTAAAGGCTTCAGGGTAGGGTTTCAGGGAGGGATTTGTTATAGGCTGTCTATAAAATGTCCATCCAACACTCATGCACTAAAGATTATGAACCTATTTGAGGAACTGATAAAAGTTTTGGAGACTGTGCCTAACTGGGGAGTTGTGTTATGGTGATAGATCTTTCCCTGACCCCTGATGGGAGATGCCATTATGTATATATGTTTCTCATACTGGTTAATAATAAAGCACTGTGGGCCAATAGGAAAGGAAGATAGGAGGGACTAGGAGACAAGGAGGAAATAGGAAGTAGTAAGGAGAAGTCAAGATGGAGAGTCTGGAGAAAGCAGTATGCCGCCGGCTCCCCGGTAAGAGAAATACATAGATCAGCAGAAATGGGTTAATAATTAAGGCAGAGCTAGCCGATAAGAAACAAGTAACCGGGCCAACAGCGTTGTATCAAATACAGAGTCTCTGTGTGTTATTTGGGGCTGGCGCAGCGGCAGGACAAGACCGGGCGGCGGCAGGCAGAAAAACCATACACGTTACAGACCCCTTCCCGGGTTTCCCTCCTGCTTTACTGCTACCACGAAGACAAACAACTCTGAACCAATAAGTCCTTCTGTTATGAGGTATTTCCTCACAAGTCAAGCAAACAGTATATTTCCTACCTGTGGGCTGAGAGCTCTGAAACAATGGACTAGAGTAAATCTTCCCTTCATGAAGTTGTCTTTCTCAGGTATTAGTCAAAGCAAAGAAGAAACAGACACATAGAGGAGTACAGATAAACACATGGCTAGGACAGAAGCCAACAAGAGTAGAGAGTGTAGACAGAGAGGGACTGGATGGCAAGATCAAAGATCCTCTCTCTACCTGCCATTCCCTGTTCTCCAAATCAGGTCACCACCCCACCCTACCACCCCCACCCCTATACCCATACTTCCAACCCAGTCTCTTCTTCTCTAGAATGCTGTGGTCCTTGCAGCTATCAAACATTTCTCCCTGTCCCTTGCAGCTGCCTTGCTCTGCCTGGTGGGAAGACCTAAAACAATCTTAAACTAAATCCAGACCTTTCCTAGCATGCAAATTAGGTCAGTCAGGTCATGTACTGTGGATGTAACTTTCTCTTCTGCAAAATTTAAGAACAGGAAATATCTTTTTGTTTCCACAGAACTGAAGATCTGTCTCTCTTTAGGGCCCCATCATGATGCCTGTGGGATGATATTATTATTTCTCCTGAGATTCTGGAAACTGAAGGCTGTCATCCTTCAGGACACATGTCATAGAGTCTACAGCAACTATCTACTAATGCTCTTCCCTATACCTAAAGGCCTATTCCCCGATTTCAGATCATGATGCTGCTACTCAATAAAGTGCATCTGAAGAGCTATTAATCTAAGCTTCCTTTCTCCGTGCCTGCTTGTAGAAGTTATAATAGTCACAGTAAAGTCTGAAAGACATATGGAATGTACAATGGCCCTTCTGCCCTTTTTATGTCTATTTCCTGAATGTTGGAGATGACCATAGTCATTCTCAAAGCAACTGTGATCACTCTCATGAGACACTCATGCTATCAGATCTCTTTATATTCCCTCCTAGACTGAATAGGCAGGCTCACAAGGTTCATGGCTCTCTCAGGAGTCATGGGGTTCATAAGCATCCATGAGATCCACTCAGAACTCCTCCCCTCCCTGACAGTACATATGCAGTAAACTGGTGAGACTCCTCAGTAGTGCATCTTTCTATATCTCACCTAGTAGGAGTTTAAAGTGGTATAGCTTCTCATAAGGCATTGGTGTTGTGACATCAACTCTTCAATTGTGTACATTTTTGTGGATCAGCCATTCTATGGATGGGACTCTTTGGTGGTTTAGCTGCCCGTAAGTTCCTAGGGGATTTCCCAGTGGAATATGTTGAATCACTTGTGCTCCTGTAAGTAACCCTAATAAACACACTGACTCACAAAAACTGGTCTTGGATGGAATTTTGTTGTTGTTGTTGTTACCCTCCCTGTCAGTGATAGACAGACTCTTCTTCATAGTTCCCTGGGAAAAGTTAAGTGACACCTGGGAGAAAGGAATCCCGGGATGCTGCCTCATGAGAGTGATTATCTATGACGAAGTGTGAATACTACCACCCTGAAGAATCTATTAGAGAGCAAAATATATCATTCAACAGGGCGGTTGTGGTGCATGCCTTTAATCCCAGCACTCAGGAGGTTGAGGCATGTGGATCTCTTGTGAGTTCGAGGCCAGCCTTGTCTACAGAGCAAGTTCTAGGACAGGCTCCAAAGCAATACAGAGAAACACTGTCTCAAAAGACAAACAAACAAACAAACAAAAACCCAAACCAAAAACAAAAAACCCATCATCCTCTTTCCTAGCTTTTCTCCTTCCAGCCCTCTAGTGGGGCTCTTGTTTTCAGGCACACAGTCATTAAGACAAGAAGGATCGATAATTCATTTTGTGAAAACTGGCCTTGAGGGAGTAAAATTAGAGACAAAAGGATGTAACATAAATAGAAAGGGAAGGGCAGGAACAGAGTATCATGTATGGAAAAGAAATCGATTTTTAAGGAACAACTGAGGACATAGCATAATAAATACTCCAGAAATGAAATTATAATGTAATAGAAACAATATTGGCTAATGTCATATATCATTTTCTTAAAATTGTAGTCTATGGCGGAGAAACATGTATGTGTTGTGCTTCACTAGAGTATTAAAGCAGCTTAGTTCTAGTGCTTATGAGAAATAACTTCAGTATCTTTAGAGATAAGTAAAATAAAGTTAAAAAAACAAAAACAAAAGTAAAGAACCAATAAAAGCATTTAAAAGGGGGTGGGAAGAACCAGCTCTGACAATCTCATAAAAAAAAAAAAATCAGGTCATATGGAAAGAATCTACTTTATCTTTGAACTCATTCTCAAGGGTATCCATGCTGACCTCCCTGGATCTTAAGTAAATAGTCTGCAAGGTAGAAATATGAATGATAAATGTCTGTGGGCAGACATTTAAAGTATGCTTCCATGAGAAAGAAACACTAAGTAGAACACAAGGAGCAGGCACTGAAAAGCAGGGTAAGTGGCCACACCCATCATGTATCTACCCAAGTCGTCAATGGTGGGGTATCTGGCATCTGTGGGCTGCTCTGCAGCATTTGGGACTGGGCAAAAACAAGACAAAAAAGACTAAGAAGAATGTTTTTGTAACCACAGCACCTGAAACCCAGGTTTTTCCTCCATTCCTGTAATTTGCCACTCTTTTTTCCCACACTAGGTGGCCACCCCACCCCCAAGCAACAAAACAGCAATATACTTTGTTTTAATAGGGGAGGTTGTTCAGGTGATAAAGTGCTTGTGCAAATACCAGAGAATCTGAATTTGAATCTCTTAAAACCACATAAATCCAGGCCTGGTAGTGTGTCTATAGCCACACACACATACACACACATGCACACATGCACACACACACACACACACACACACACACACAATTTTCCAAAGAATGCAAAGACTAGAGTTTCATTTAGTATAGTAACACATCAGATTGAGGAGAAAGGGACAATCATTACAATACTAGTTAAGAAAGGATAAAAAAATGACAGATTTTATTATCAAAGCAGTGATGAGGGATACTTTTGATGCAGTCATTGCCCTTACAAGTAGAGATCTGCATGCCTATTAGGTAATTTGTTCTCCTTCTGTTATCTCATGTGCGGCATGAACAAGGTCTGAGTTCCTTCAGTCTCCCCACCTGACAAGAAAAAAGAAATCAAATACCAGAGTACCTATGGGCGAAGCAAGACAATTGGGTAAGACTGAGAGCAGAGATCAATGTTACACCTATAATCTATGTATAATGACTATGGGAGAACATGGACCATACCCACCATGCTTTTTAGTAACCAGTGATGAGAAACCAGGGAAACCTTACCGTTGCTCAGTGAAACAGAGAGAAACAGCATTAAATGCCTCAGTTTGCCTACATATGGAAGACGTGGAGTTTAGGAGGGTCAGAATTTTCTAGGCAATGATCTTTCTTGAACACAGAACTCCAGAATTCTCTGTAAAGGTCATCTAAAGGGATAAGCTAAGGAGCAATCTGTCCAGTGTTGAGAAAAAGTCTAAGGAAGGCAGACAATAACCACTTCTGGAGGGGGGGTGGAGAGAAAGTAAGTAATTACCAGGGATCCAAAAGAACAAACAATTCCTGAAGCTAAAACTGCAACAGGAACTATCTGAATTCCCTTCAGCCTGAATGGAGAAATCTTCCTGAAGAGTCAAAGGATGCAGTGAACTGTGGCAAGCCTAAGGAGAGGAAATGAATTAACTCTAGAACCAAAGCTACTCTGTACCTGACCAAAACAAACAAGCCTCAAAGTAGAACTTTAGGTAGTCAAACTAATCCACATGTGGCTTAACAGTCTTTAAGCAAAACTCAAAGCTTAAAGGACCACCAAAACATACAACATTCAGCACCACAGGAGTCTGGCAACCAGTCACAAAGTGTTTTAGATGTATAATCAACAAATGACCAAAATAATCAGTCAACAGGAATATAGAGAACAATATTTAACTAGAAAATCTGCAACTTAAAATGTTTTCTATTTCTCTTATTACCAAGAAATAAAAGAAAATTGGGTATGAACACAATAGAAGATATATATAAAAAATGGATGGAACATTTAGAAATGAGTTAATATATTGAACATTCCTAAAAATCATTCAATATAATTTATACTAACAGAATAAAAGAAAGGGCACTATAATAATTTTATAGATACAGAAAAGCCATAAATAAATTTCAGCATAGCACCCAGAAAACCAGGAAGAGCAGAGCAAGCATTCCAAACTTCAAACAGTTTCTAAGAAGACATGCCAGCTCCAACTGTGATAGTGATGAAAGGCCTTGCACTCAAGTAGGAAAAGGCCAGTCATGCCCAACGTTCAGTGGATGAACAAAGCAAGGAAAAGAAAAACTTGGAAAAGAAAGCTAAATTCTTTGTGACTGCCATAACCATGACCATTTTATATGATTCCTCGGAAATCTACCTTAAAAAGTTATATGAACTTATTTTTTTAATTTGGCAAAGTCGAGAGTACAAGGTTAATATGCAGAAACCAACTGTGTTTGTGTATTCTAACATCAAGATACTAGATGTAATGTAAAATAATTCTACTCATCAAAAACATGCAACACTGAAGCATAAAATGTTAGAGTGTGTGCAAGAACTGCTTAGTGAGGATGACAAAACACTGCTGAGAGGAATTAAAGACCAAAATTGTGAGCCATACCATGCCTCAACACTGTTTCAGGGACAAGTGGCAATTGCCTACAAATTGACCTGGAACATGGCAGACTTCTTTCCCCTGTGAAGATCAAAAGAGTGACATTTGTGGATTTTGGATGTGGCTATAGTTACATAAATTATCTGCTCTAAATTATTTTTTTGTTTGTTTGGTTGGTTTTTGTTATGTTTTGTTTTATTTTCCTAGAGCTTACTGAATAGAGTCTGAACCCCACAGATCAGCAAAGAAGGTGCTCTGTGATCCGAGCCTGAGGCAGATCTCCCCTCTGTCCTGGGACTGAATTATCCACCTATATTCCCTGGTGAATTTTTCATACACATTCCCACTTTGATTCCACTCCTAACCTTTCTGATCTTCACAGAAAGATGTCATTGCTGACTCACTTAAAACCACAATAATCCTATATTAGCCTTCTCACCCACTATTACCATAATTCATTTCACAATGTCACCTCCCCAGACAGTGAGCTCTCTGGGGGCTCTGACAGGGCTCTCTCTGTCTTGCAGGTGGGAACATACCCCATTCATCCTTGTCTCCCCAGTACTTACACAATGCCCAGCATACAATGAACACTGAATATATTTGAACGGACTGTTCTCTGACTGCCTGCATGAAAGAGAATACTAGAACTTTCAAGAATGACACACCCCAAATAACCCTATTTAGATAGCCACCCGCTTTAGATGTGAAAAGGCTATCCTAAGGCTAAGATCAATGGAAAGACAAGGACATTTCATAACAGAGAGGATTATTAATCATTTTTGCTCTGGCTGCCTTTTTGTTTTGGCACTGCTTGAAACCCAAAGCAGCTCTGAGGAAATTATGTTTGACCACAAGCACCACAAAACTGGGCCTAGCTTCCCACATTAAGTCCAAGCGCGAGTTTTAATAGCCAGTCATCTTTAGCTTCACCCGATCTGGCCCTCAAGTTCCTCCAGCTGGCAGCATTTCGTTTCTTCCCATAATTTACACATGAAAATGCTTATAAGAACCTTGGTTCAGAAGTGCTTTGGCCAGAGAAGCCATCTTCCATCTCATCAATCTTAGATTCTCCAAAGCAGGCTTACTCCCCATACCCTTCAGAATTAGGTGATGCCATTCTAGAACCTGGTTCTCTTGCATATTTTCAACCTGTAAGTTTGCTGGGACACCTACCCTTTCACTGCTATTCTCACACACCCTTGCAATCACATGGTCATAAGCTTTGCAGAAGAGATCCAGAACCCCATAAAAACTAGGTCCTTTTGATAGCTGGAGATTAGCACACTTGTGCTCCACTCTTTTGAACATTTAATCATTTTAAAACACCAATTTGAAAAAAGGCCAACTGTACAGAGAGATATACCAGATAAATGTCAAAGCTAAAATGAAGGTAGGGCAATCTTGGGAGAGTCAAGAAATCCCTGCTCAGACACAGAAGACAGAACTACTACAGCAAGGTCCAAAGTTCCTTTTTCAAATAGCTGTTGCCTTGGGATACCTCTCCCAGAATCTCCCTGAGGGTCCCAGGAAATTATCTATGTCCCCACACAAACTGTCACAAGTCACACACCCCTACACTGTCACAAGAAGGCATGGATTTCCTCCCCTTGCTATTTTCCTTCCATCCAAGCAAACAGGTGTTTCTAAATCCACTTTGAGTTAAGCTAAAAGAAATACTTTCCTGGAATCAAAGGTGTCCCATTTCTCTTATGAAGAAATGGAGAATGCCAAGCTGACTGAGAAATACACCCAGCTGATACTAAGTACTGAGAGCTGTCTTCTTGGGAAGCTTAGTGTCATCTTCGATGTTTTACTAAAGACATAGCTCAGGTGTTGCAATGAAAACTCACACAATTTGAGGGAAATCAGCACCATATGCCAGAATATTATCTTCCCTTAGCCTTACTGCCTATGAATATTCCAATGTTTTCTGTCATAGCATCAAATACTGTTTGTGTGTGTGTGTGTGTGTGTGTATATATATATATTTTTTTTCTTATTTTACATATCAATCCCAGTTCCCTCTCACTCACTCCCTCCCATGCTGTCTGACCCCCCTCCCATCCCATTACCCCCCTCTACTCCACAGGAGTGTGATGCCTTCCAAGTGGGATCATCAAAATCTGTCAAGGATGACCCCAACTAACAATCAAATATTGTTTTCTATCTCCCCTTCAATGTGAGATTTTGCATGCTTCTTTTCTAGGTCAGTTTATATCCCCTATATTTAAATCTACCTCCTTGTCTTTTTACCTCAACTTGTCCAGATCCCTCAATCCTTCATAAATTCCCACTGCCCACTGAGTTATCAAGTTCCAAAAGTAGAAATACTTTGGGTATATTAACTGCATTCAATACATTGTTAAGACTACAAGGAAAATCACACAGTACAATCAAATTTCTAGGATTTCAAGTGTCCCAGTTTTTGTTTTGTTTTGTTTTCTTCTATTACCACGATAAACACCATGACCAAAAAACAACCTGGGGAGGAAAGATTTACTAGTCCATTGCTGAGGGAAGTCAGGGCAGGAATTCAAGGCAGGAACCTGGATGTAGGGCAGAAATAGAGAGGATAGAGGAATGTTGCTCTCCGTGGCTTGCTTATCTTGCTTTGTTATAAATCCCAGGACCACCCACCTAAGAAAGTACCTGTAAAATCAGGCCAATCTGGCAGGGGCACTTCCTCCACTGATACTCTCCCTTTTCAGGTGATGCTAGTTCTTGTCAAGTTGACAAGAACTGACCAGCAAGTCAGGTTTTAGAAGCTATCCTCACAGCTATTGCTTCTGGGTTTACTATTTAACGGATGCTATTAAACATGGGTACCTTTTCTCCAGAGGTGAGCAGCTGGAAAGAAATGGCCTGCCTTAATATTGCTATGACTGAAGCTTGTCAAAACGCCTGCCTTCCCAGGCTTAGCATGAATAAAACAGAGGAAAGAAGGAAGACATGGTGTACTTTAAACATAATGGTGATTATCAACGATTCCTTCTTGCATTGAGTGAGAACTTAGGCAGTGAATGGAAATATATACAAAACATTTGGGGAGGTTAATAAAACTTTAAAATATCAATGTAGTTGCTTCATTGTTTTCCTTTAAAGAAGCAGAATTGTGGTTATGGAGATAGCTCAATCAGCAAAGTGCTTGTCCTGCAAACACGAGGACCCAAGTTCAATCCTCAGGCCCCATGGAAAAGCCAGGTAGGGGATGCATGTGAGTAATCATAGTACTGGGTAGATGTAGACAAGCCGATCTCTATGACTCACTGACCACTCAGACTAGCCTAATTGGTAAGATCTGGGTTTCAGTCAAACACTGTCTCAAAACTCCCAAAGAATGATACCCCAGGTTGATCCCTCACCACACACATACACATCAAAAAAATGTACAAGCCTAAGGAAAGTATCTGGTCACATGCAACTGACCAGAGGCACCTAGAGTGCGTGTAAGTCCCATCAGCTATGACTTATATACTAGAGAACTAACGCGGATGTTAGCAGAGTTCATTTGCTTATGGGACTAAGGACTTTCTAGACCAGTGGTTCTCAACTTTCCTAATGCTATAACCCCTTAATACAGTAGTCCCTCATGTTGTTGTAACCCCCAACCATAGAATTATGTTTGTTGGTGCTTCATAGCTGCAATTTTGCTACTGTTAATCATCACAATGCAAATATCTGACATGCAGTATATCTGTGACCCCTGTGAAAGGGTTGCTTGACCCCACCCCCAAGGGGTCATGACCCACAGGTTGAGAGAATCACTGTTGTAGACAAAGAATGCTCCATTGTCAGACAACTACTATCAACTACTCAACTTTAGGGATTTAGGGAACATGTTTCATTGTCAATAAGTAAAATAGTGCTATGGAACTTGCAAAGCCTATTGCTCAGTTCACCCCTGATCTAATTCTCGTGTCCCCCTGTCTAATTCCCAGCACCGTGAGCTTCCCAGGGACATCTTAAAACACCTCCCTACTTTTGTCCCTTCTTCCAGACTTTCCCCACCAATGTGAGTTTAGTTGGTCATCTAGGTACTATACTTTCCATTTGGAAATGCCCTTCCATTGACTCAGCAAAAAATACAGGCCCAGGCCTAGTCTGCATATCTCTCTCGTGTGTAGAATGAGCAACCTGCATTTGTTTTCCCAACTTTAGCTCTGAAATTCTTCTATCTTGGAAAACGTATCTGTTTTGGATAAACCCCACAGCGTTATGAATGAATCAATACATTGATATCTTCAGATCCAAGAACTCTAGAATGAAACATGGAGCAGATCATGTTTCTAGATCTATAATTTCCTGGCAATGATGTGCCTCATCTAATGGACTCTACAAATAACAACTTAACATGTTAAGAGGCATAACCCAAGACTTCTTCTTTTCTCCTGGGCTGGGCTTTCTACTTAGCACTTCCCCAACTCACAAGGGCCCTAAATAAAGAACTACAGACAATTAATGACTGCTAAAACAGGGACATCCGTCTTCTCCAAAGGCAAGCCCTCTGAAAGGTTTTCCAATACCAAATGATCAACCATTAACACATATGAACAACTAAATATACTCAATAGGTTGTATTTATATTTTTATATACATGCATGTATACTGACATAGTGTATTCACATATGAAATTATCAAAAACATGAAAAATCTTAATGGTATAATCAATATTGCCAAACCTGAAATTAAAACTTAAACATTGAAACAAAACTAGTTTTATAATGAAATATTAAAATTATGTAAGAATAAATCATTGAATTCTTCTTACCCATTTGCTAAATCTTAATATTTAGTATTTATAATGATGCCTCAGTGGATGAACCATAGTTCTCTGCATTTGTCCATGACATGGAACCTAAGCTATGGCAGTAGGTGTCCTGACCTCACTACTGGTCCACTTACCTCTCAATAACTTCCATGCTCAGTCCAACACCATGGCCTAAGGATAACTTTTAAATGTTGAACATTACTGTTTTTAACTCCTTAAAATGTTTGTTACATATTAACACAAAAGATACTATTTTGACCTATTTTAGGAGTATAATCCATTGACATTAAACATATTGATAATGTTAAGCAAGCCCTATAATATCCATCCACCAAATTTCTTCATTCCTAACTGAAACTCTAAAACACAACAAGTAACACCTTCCCTCTCCCCATTTCCAAGCTCCCACAAATTACCATTCTATTGGCTAGGTGAATGTGCCAAATTGCTTTGTCAATATTTATGGTTATACCCATAGACTAGTGCTGCTCTGATCCTGGTTAAAGCAGCCTCTTTTTATAGAGAGTGATAGTTAAATCACAGACTCATAACCCTCAATGTGATGAAAATAAGTGACTGCTGAGTTGTTCAACCTTAAATGGAACATCTACACCATCCTCTCTAAGTCTAGGGAAATACCAATATAAAAAGAGAGAGAACAGAACCAGAGGGTGGGGAGGAGCGCTATACATGGATATCTTCTGGATCTGACATGGCTGTTGTCATCATGAAGACACAGCAGCTGTGTCTACCTGAACAAGATCTGAATATGTCCCTCCCTGAAAAAAGGAGTAAAGATAGGAAGCAAATTGGTTGAGAGGGAGGAGGAGGTCAGCTGGGGTGGGAGGGAGATAAGGGATGGTAGGGAGGGTGCATATGACCATAATATATTGTGTACACATACAAAATTATCAAAAATAAAAGAATTGTTGTTAAAAGATATTTCTAAGTGACCTTACTGAAGTGGATGCATAAAGTGAGTGATAATTACTTAAAGCTTCCTTTAATATTTGAGTCTCTACTGTGATAGGATTGTGATAAGTCAAGTAAATATGCTTTCATATAGAAAACTAATCATACATTTTACATATTGTTAAATGTCAAACATTTGTTGGGTACGTTTTCGTTTCCATTTTTTTCAGTTTTTATAATTCTTCTGGGTTTTTTTGGTAGTTAAATTATAGCTTTTATTTAAGTTTGAACATAACAGGTAACCTAAAGATTGTCTAGGCTATGATTAAATCTAATCTCCAGTTTTTAATATTAGTTCTGCCTCAAAAAACTAAACTTTAATGCAATTACTTAGCTCAAGGAATCAAATTTAATTCACTGATCTTTGAAATGAGGAGATTGAAATTCATTTTGACCACTGTCTTAGTCAGGATTTCTATTCCTGTGAAGGGACACCATGACCAAGGCAACAACTATAAAGGGAAATGTTTAACTGAGGCTGGCTTAAAGTTCAGAGGCTTACTCCATTATAATCATGGTGGGAAGCATGGCAGCATATAAGCAAACATGGTGCAGGAGAGGTTCTACATCTGGGTAGACAGGCAGTAAGAAGAGAGAGTGAGACTGGGCCTGGTTTGAGCGTCTGAAACCTCAAAGCCCACAACTAGTGACACCCTTCCTCCAACAAAGCTACACCACCTCAGACAAGCCACACCTTAAGGAATGCTATTCCTTCAATATTCAAATATATGAGTCTATGGTGGCCATCCTTATTCAAGCCACCATACCCATAAAATACAATGAGTATCAACTAATGCAATTTATATGTGAAGTAATTTTAAAATACAAATCCTTTTGCTTTGTGGTGGCTAAAAGTGAAAATACCAATGACTTGATGATCTATGTGTTACAAGTTATAGATCTATTTCTCTACATTGTTGGTTATTCATCCAACTTGTTCTTTGACTTTATTTTTACATGTAGGTTCTACTGGTTTGTCTATTTAAAAAGATTATGTGGCTTAATATTATATGTATATACATATAATTATATGTATATGAATAAAAATTCATTCCAATTGCATTGTGAATTTTAAGTGTTTTGATACTTTAAACATTTACTCTTAGGAAACCTTGTAAAGATAACTTCAGGTTATTCATTTACATCTCATTTATACCAGCATTTATCTGAAACAAAATTTATTGCCAAGTCATGGTTTTTCTACCTTTACAAAGCTGTGCTTTTTGTCAACAACTTCTTCATTCAGTGGGTGAACAGAAGTACATTTTATCATTATCATAAGGAAAATACCATGGAAAAAATTAGAACTTCAAAAACTAGTTTGTTCTGAAATCCAGATTCATTTCTTTGGATTATCTGCACTATTTTCTCCTCCATAGAACTTACCGTTATATATTCCATGTAATAAAATATTGCCTCTCTTCAGTTTTCCCAGAGCTAACGGCATAATCCCCCAATTACACTCAGAACTTGAATGAAGTGAAATGGAGCTTCAAGATGACAGAGTAGCAAAGTGGCAAATTCTTGACCTTGAATTCTCAAACCGGCACTTGGCAACTCTCATAGAGACAATAATTTCAAAAGTCAAAACCTTTACAAAAGGTAGGTCTTAAGGAAAATATCAAGAGCTAAACCTAGTACACTCATACACAATCTGTCCTATACAAAAAAGAACTGAAGGACCCACAAGATATCCTAAGAGCAAAAAGTGCGTGGTTGGTACCTTTCCCCACTCATTAAAAGGGTCATGGCCAACATTTCTTTAATAAAAGGTTAATAAGATAAAAACATGGCAAATTTACTTAATAAAAATTATCGGCCAGGGAGCCTTAAGAACAAAGACTTAATGATCCAGAGAAAATTGTCTAGTCCATGCTTAGATTGAAGAATGGCTGATGGTGTAGAAAGATGGGTAGATAAAGGGGTGTGTCCAAAAGGCCATAGACTAAACAGAAGGACCAGCAAAGCTCCTACATTTAGACTCTTGGTCTTTTCATGTAGCATTCCTTCCTCTCAGTCAAAGCATGAGATTTTTCACGGAAAAGTCACATGAAAGAATAGCATTTATTACCCACCTCGAGGAAGAGACATTCTGAATTCTGACACCCTTGAAACAGAAAGCTGAGTGGGAAACAGGAAATAGTTTCTGAAGCCTTGCAGTTTCCTTTAGATTATAGTACCCAGCATACTTTATGTAGTAACAGCACTATACTTTGGAATCTTGTGTCTTGAGTCTCTATAGAATCAAAAGCTCTATGTAATTCCTAGGATTTCTTATATATCACATGAACTTAATAATAACTTGTCCACATGACCTTTAGGTTGTTCAGTTGGCCAATGAAGTTCAGTATGAACAATACTGGAGATGTTCACATTGATTAGTAACTACTTGTCTTGGCTAAAATTTGGCTACTGTAATGATCTACACTCAACACTGGAACCAAGCTGTGTCTTGCCCTAAGTTACTTCTTATTATACAAAAGAGTAGTATCCCAAACCGATTTGTCCTTAGGGACATATTTGACAAGTAGCTTCTAACTCCCCTTACAGGATGGACAATAACTACAAACCTTCATACACACATCAACAATGTCATCTGTTGGGTACCACCCACATGACACATACTCATAAATTACTTATTTCTTGAACTAAAAGAGTAACATCCAACACATTTATCAGAGTGAACCAGGGGCTATTGGAGTACATATGCATATTAAAATAATGTCAGAAAAATCGGTGTCTTAGGCTTTCTATTGTTGTGAAGAGACCCCATGACCATGGCAACTCTTATAAAAGAAAGTCTTTTAATTGGGGTAGTTTACATTTTTCAGAGGTTTAGTCCATTATCATCAAAGTATAACATGGTGGTGTATAAGCAGACATGGTGCTGGCGAAGTGGCTGAGAGTTCTACATCTTGCAGGCAACAGGAAATGGTCTCTGACACTGAAAGTAACTTGAGCATAGGAAATCTCAAAGTCCACTCCCACAGTGACATACTTCCTCCAACAAGGTCACACCTACTCCAACAAAGCTACATCTCCTAATAGTGCCACTCCCTTTGGGGGCCATTTCCTTTCAAACCACCACAATAGGTCTGAGAATTTACCAGGCACACAAACGGTATAACTACTGAGCCTCAGAAACCAACACAAGGACAGCAATAGCATTGCCCACCTGTCATCTGGCCACTCACTCTGTGTGTGTGTGTGTGTGTGTGTGTGTGTGTGTGTGTGTGTGCGTGTGTGCGTGCGTGCGTGCGTGCGTGTGTGTGTGTGTGTGTGTAAAGAGAATGATAGAGGATTCTATCTTAGGGGATTTGGCTTGGTCCCCACAGTTGTTAGGGTCTACTCAGTTGCCTACTGTCCATCTATAGTTAATATGGTCTACTCCAGTTGCCAACTATCCATCTTTGAGACACCTGTCTGAACCTGCCATCCATCCAACCACATGTTTTTGTTTTTGACCTGGGCCTGTTCCTACCCTTCTTTCCACCATGTTCCCATGGCTGAACTCTGACCTAGTAGCAGTCTGACCCTCTTTCTGGTCTGCAGCCACTGGGGCTTCAAAGAAACTAGGTACAAAGAAACTCTCCATCAGTTTCCCAGGTTTGGACACTCAGGCACCTTTGAAGTTCTTTGCCTCTATAATGCTGTGCAGCCATTCTGTAACCTGTTTGTACACACACACACACACACACACACACACACACACACACACACACATATATATGTGTGTGTGTGTGTGTGTGTGTGCATAAATGTGTAATGTGTGATCTGAGTGTTAATATTAAGAATTAAGATGTGAACAAAAGGACCCATGCTTGCCTTAGACAAGACAATCAAGAAAAGCAGGAGAACCTGAGAAAGTGCTAACAGTAAGCAGTTAGCAAAATAATACCTCGAGATTTACTGTTACTCAATGAATTCTGGCATTGGGAAATATTTCTAACATAGTAGGCTCATGATACTGTTGATTACAAATGTACATTCCTAATTTAGGCTTTTTGTTAGTTTATACTAAATTAGGCTGTGTTTTCTTATGTAAGAACAAAAAGTACAGAGGCATGCTTGGGCCACATCTAATTAAAAGGTAACTTGAAAAATTAGAATTCTGTTTTTCCAAGAGGATGGCCATTTCACATTATCCTATAGTAGCAGGGCTACAGTAATGAGGGTTGGTGACAAACAGCCTGTCACCAAAGACCCCACTACCAGAGATTCAAGAGATAAATAATGTTTGACATTATTTAGTCAAGGTTTTATCCTAACTGCTAATTACCCCTTACCTTGTAAACTGTGTAAATATGGCCCTGTAGATGGTCGTAACAGATTTGTCAATCTTTATAAAGCTGGTTTATAGATTGGTGTGTGAAGGTAATCCTGTACAAATAAAATCTGGCTTCAGTATAAACTGCATGCCCACACAGGGTAAACAGCTCCTTCAAGGCTAGATGGTTCACTAAATTGAACTTCCTTTTTCTAATCTCAAATGTTTGTCCTGTCCTTGAAATTGCTGTGCCTCAAGGGAGTGTTTGATTCCTTAGGAGGGCTTCATGAATTATGATTATTGATTCGATGTAAAGTTACATTAAATGTTGCATAAATATTTAAGATAGGTTCTCAGATTTCATACACCAAAGCCAAACATCTAAGTCCTTAACAGTGAATCTAATGCGGGGCAGTCATAAAGATTACTGGAAATTAAAATTTAGGGTTTTAGGCTTCTGTGTATTTGAAATTTTGTTATTTTCACTTTAAATAGAATATAGCTGCCATATATGCAAGTGATTCCTCTGGCCAAGCCAAATAAATGTTCTTTTGTTTTGTTTTGCTCTCAAGTTTTAAAGCTTGAAATAATATTAATTGGCTTCAACTGTGTTTTAGGCATAGAGTTAGGAATAAATGCAGAAACAAAACTGATGGTCCTTGTTCTTAAAGAAGGTAACAATGTGGGGGAGACTGGTGCACATTAGAATGGTCCCTGTTAGTCCACACCATGAGGTATCACACCGCAGAGCAATGAAGATGTCAGCTGGGGTAATGCAGCAGAATTTAAGAGAACAAATCAGTGTTTGCCAAGCAGAAAAAGCAAGAAGAGGACATTCCAGGCAAAAGGGAGGAAGGGCGTGAAAGACACCTTCACTAGCTAATTCTTCAGGCCATCTGATTTGGAGGCACATTATCCTCCACAACTGGTTAGCCCATGTCAAATCTCCATGGGTTATCTCTGTGGACAGTGAATTTGGTTGATTAGATTTTGATGGGAAGAAGAAGCTCCTGTTAATTTGATGGCTGGCCAAGAGAGTGCACAGAAAAACTAGGGTGACAGATCCTAAGGCACACTAATCTGAGTCCAGAGGACATTCCAGGACAAGCAGTTGGGGGGAGGGGTTATTCAATAGCTAGTCCACAGTTCTATTTTCACAGTTCCCAAGAGCTGGGCTTTTGGGGGAGAGCCTGGGATTTTATCCCCTCAGTCCCCTGTAGCCTTTCCATCCACAAACACACAGCATAAAGATACATGCCCTTTTCATGCCACCAGCAACACTCCACCACACACATACACACCATGTAACTTTCATGGACCCCGCAGAAAGAAAATAAACTATTTCACAGAAACCATCTCCACTTCTGAGGAGGAGAAAGAACTCACATATCTTCCTCTGAGGTCTACCAGCTGGACAGCTTAGGTTACATTTCCTTTAGTCCCTGATTCAACAGATATGCCCATCTTAGGACATGAACCTTGTTCTCAAAAGCACCGTGCAAGAGGCACTGTGATGGGGGGCAGGGCGTGGGCAAATTGTGTTAGGAGGGCTGATACAGTGCTTTTAAGACTGCCAGGATGGGGTCTGCACTGAGAACCTGCAGAGAATCACAAGTTACTCAACAAGCCTCATGCTGCACATTAGAAAACAAAGCTAAAACTACAGAAAGAAATAGACTTACAAAAGGCCTCGTGTGCCAAATGAGATAGCTTGAACCTTGTCCTTGAAGGCTATAGGGGGCAGTGGAAGGATTTTAAGCACAGAAACAGAATAAGTGGAAAGATCCTTGTCTCTGTGTTGTAGAGCACAGATTGGGGGCACACTATGAGAAGGAAACAGAGCTGAGCAGCACAGCCCAGGAAGCTAGTGACAATCAGGTCACACTGGGTGTGTGAAAGAGAGGAGGGCAAGACAGTAAGGAGCCTGAGGAGGATGAACTCCCCAACAAAGCAGGTCCACAGGGTGTGTGTGAGGATAACTCACAGAGCAAGTGCCCATCTCAGAGCAGTTTCACTTAGTAAGAACAGAGCCGAGGGCTTGGGTGATGGTTCAGTGCCCAGAGTTCTGATTCACAAGCATGAGGTCCATGTTTGGATCCCCAGAGCCCACATAAGTTGGATATAAGAGGCCACATCTGTAATCCCAGCTCTCCTGTAGCCAGATAGGAGGCAGAGGTAAGAGAATTTCCAGAAACTCATGAGCCAGGTAGCCTAATGTATACAGCAATGAAATAGTGACTATGTCTCTAACAAGGTGGAGGGTGAGGACCAGCACCTGAGATTGTGCTGACCTCTACATGCACACTGTGACTCCCACACACAGGCATACACATACATGTGCACACATCATTAATATACATGCATATACACATTATATGTATACATGTACCCATACATCATGCACACATATGCACATAAAAATCATACACATCATACACACACATTAATACACAGATTAAAAAATAATAAAACATAAAGAAGATAGCTAGAATGCTCATAGGAGAGACTGGATAAATAAAGTAGTTTGTTAGTGATAACTAATCTGAGAATTCTGGAGAGAACAATGGGAAGTTTTAGATGAACAAGTT
This sequence comes from Phodopus roborovskii, assembly GCF_943737965.1. Taxonomy (NCBI): domain Eukaryota; kingdom Metazoa; phylum Chordata; class Mammalia; order Rodentia; family Cricetidae; genus Phodopus; species Phodopus roborovskii. The sequence continues at coordinate 14,435,344 of NW_026126525.1, forward strand.
AGCTTGACAGAGCACGTTAAAAAAAGATATAAAACTTATGGAAATTACCATTTCTATGAAGACAAGTTATTTGAAGTCCTCAATTTGGGCTTGGTGAAGCTGACCTCTAAGACTTCAGAATGAGGAATAGTCATGTTAGCCTATGTTACTAGCAATGATTATGAAAATCATGACAAATCACTCAAATATCAAAAGGAATGAAATATGACATACTGTTGACTAAAATAGTGGGCTTTGTTTGGCATGTGTAGTGGTCTGAACTGGAGGGAACTGGAAGGACCATGGAAGCTAGGTACTTTCTGTCTGCCCATCTTCTGGTTTCCACTGCTCTTTTCTAACCCAAGTCCCCAACTCCTCCCTAGACAGAATTCCTACCTCTCAAGACCTCTCAAAGAAACTAGAACACCAGCCTCCCATAGCAAATCCAGAAACCTAGAAAGTTCTCGGTTACCTTCTCAATGCTCCCTGAGGACTTTGATCCAGAGTGGCCCTGTCCCTTACCCTGGAGGAAAAAAATGCTACATGGAGAAGCCAAAAAGAATCTATATAGCTCATGACATTATGTCGAGGCCTTTGGCCTGCTTGTCTTACTACACAACTGGGCATCCTTCATTGAAGCCTACTAAAAAATATGTTTCCCCAGGCTTCTGGGTCTTCATTTCTGAAGACCCCTGTGACACATAAAAGTTCAACTGAATAGACTTAGTGTGTGTTTGTCCTTAGGCTAGACATGTTCTTTATAAGCAAGGAAATATTTGCCTGTATTTACAGTAGACAACAATGGACTTAAGGACAAATTATTTGCTATAAGAAATGAGTAAAAAAATCATTTTAGTGTTTGATAGGGAACAGATTTGAGGGATAATATTAATGGTGGTGACAGTAGCTACAGTGAGAATAGAAAGAAGATGAAAGACAGAAGTTTAGTTATGCAAGGGGTCTTTCTACCAAGCTGGGCAATTTCTGCTTCCTACTCCTCCCCAACTGTTGTCAGATGTAGTTTCTTTAAAGGAATCTGAAACTGGAAAGTAGGTTTAATTTGAGAATTTATGGAATTCTTCAGGTGTGTGTGCGGGGGTGGGGGTACATCAAAGCTTGTGACAAAATAGAACTTCTATAGGCCTGAGACAAATCAGGGAGTCCCACCTCTTCTTGGGTGTTGAGCCGATGCTGAGCACCGAAGAAAGCTGTACAAAGTTGTTAAGACCACCATTAGCATTACCAATAAATTCTTTACATTATATACATTACTATACATTACTATAATCACTCCTTCAGATGCTCATTTTCTAGGAACCAAGCAAAGATTTTTGGGAGATGGGCAATTTAAATCCCTAATTAACACCTGTTGGAGGCTCTCTTACTATCTAGACTGCCTCTCTCTTGCTATCTAGACTGCCTTGAGCCAAAGAACTCTCACTTAAACATCCAGTCAGGCTTCCTGATGCCAGCAGCGATTTTAATCATTCCACAGTTACCAGGAGAAAACTACACAGCTATAACAGCTGATTACTTCGGCTCCTGAAGGTGCAGCCTCAGGCAGAACTAGTACCAAAAGTTTGTGCTAGGTCTCTTGTCATCACAGCTTCAGTGGAGTCTAGCTGCTAAGAATATGTTCAAGAGGCTTGAAAAGGAAGAGTAGGGTACAGAGAAATGGGAAGAGAGATCAGAGAGCAGGGTCTGATGAAGGGTAGAAAGCTATAGGAGCCAGAGAAGATAAATCCTATCACTGAAGGAATTACAGAGACTTGTCACATCTTTCAGGTCGAAAGTCTTAGACAGTGCAGGCCAAGAGCTGGAACACAGTTCAATGTGAAGAGCTAAAGCCCAGAAGTTGCAGTGTCAGGTAAGGACTAAGGAATCTTTTAAGCATCACATCATGGGATCACAGGATTATTATCTGTCTTCATTAAGATTTTTATTGCTACGAAGAGACACTAGGGCCATAGCAACACTTATAAAGTAAAACATTCAATAGGAGTGATGTGCTTACAGTTTCAGAGGTTCAATCCACTATCATCATATCAGGGAGCAAGGCAGTGTGCAGGCAGACATAGTGCTGGAGAAATAGCTGAGAGTCCTGAATCTTTCAGGAAACAGGAAGTTGACTGAAAGTCCCACTGTGGGAAGCTTGAGCAAAAGAGACCTCAAAGCCCATCCCCACTGTGATAGACTTCCTCCAAGTAGGCCAGATCTCCTGATAGTGCCATTTTCTTTGGGGGGGGGCATTTTCTTTCAAATCATCACATTCCACTCCCTAGACCCCAAAGGCTTATAGACATAAAATACAAAACAAAAGTCCAATTGTCTATAATGGTCTCAAATTTGTTTCAAAGTCTCTTCTGAGGCACATGGCAACAATCTTAACTGAAGTCCTCCTGTAAGAAAAAAAAGTCAAAATCAAAAGCAGATCACATATTTCCAACATACAATGGCATAGGATTTACATTACCATTCCAAAATTCAGGGAAGGGGGCATAGTGAGGAATAACAAAAGCAAGACAGAAAACCAACTAAACAAACTCCAAACTATATTTCCATGTCTGATGTCAAACTGCTCTTCAGATCTCCAACTCCTTTCAGCTTTGTTTACTACAACATACTTCTTTCTTGTGAGCTGTTTCTACTCCCTGTTAGAAGCTCTCCTTGGCAGGTATCCCATGACTCTAGCATCTCTAACATCTTGGGTTCTCCCAGGCAATCCAGACTTCAACTTCATAGCTTCACTCAATGGCCTCTCTACCAGGCCTCCATTCAGGGACATAACTGATACATGCCTGGCCTTAGGAGATTTCTTTGGGCACAGAGGTAAGTTCCATAGCCTGTTTCTTCTATCCTTAATTCTAAAGCTAGACCACTTAGCCAAAGGTACCAAATTTCCAAGTCCCAAGGTTACTGGGGCTAGAACATGACTCCCATGTGGTTACTGGGGCTAGAACATGACCCCCATGATCAGTTATATCTTCACCAGCTTTCTGCCCTTCACTGCCTAAGCTCGGCTGTCCCAAAACTTGCTCTGTAGAGTAAGTTGGTCTCAATCTCAGAGATTCACCATCTTCTGCCTTCCCAGTGCTGGGATTAAAGGTGTTTCCCACCAAACCCAGATCTAAGCTTTCCTTTAGTACCTTTTCACAAGTTGGAAACTTAGCTGGGTGGGATCTTGTCCTGAGGTCACCATTCTCTTTATTACATTTCTTAATCCATGTATCTCCTTGAACACAGAATTTAGCTCTATTCCACTTCCTGTTATTCTTTTTCTCCTCAAAAAATTTCATTTTTTAAATTTACTCTGCTCAGCTTGCTCCTTTTCATTATAAATTTTCATTAGAGTGACCACTAAAAACCTATACTAGGCTGTTTTGAGATTTCTTTTGTCAAGGGAATTGCCAAAACTTTTCACTTTAGCCTTAGGCGAACTCTTCAGACAAGGGCAAAAAGCAACCACTTCCTTCACTATATTATCACAAACATTATGTCTAGACAACATACTAAAGTTCTTCTCTGAAATTTTTTGAGTGAGTACCCACCACTGCCCTCCATGCTCCTACTAGTATGGCCCATTAAGCAGCACTTAAAGCGTTCAACTGCTTTTCTATCCACAGTCCCAAACTCCGTATTATTCTGAACAAACATCATGGTCAGGCCTATCACAACAATACCCAACTTGTCTTATGGTTTCTATTGCTGTGACAAAATACCATAACAAAAAAGCAAGTTTGAAGGAAAGATTAGTCTTAGTCTTCAGCATTGCTGTTCATCACTCAAGGAACTCAAACAGGGCAGGATCCTGGATACAGGAGCTGATGCAGAGGCCAGAGGAGAGCTGCTTAATGGCTTGATCAGTCAACCTTCTTATAGAACCCAGGGCTAAAAGCCCAGGGATGGCACCACCTACCATGGGTTGGGCCCTCCATCATTGATCAATAAATGAGAAGATGCCTTACAGCTAGATCTCATTGAGGGATTTCCTCAACAGAGGCTCCTTCTTCTCTGATGATGCTAGCTTGTGTCAAGTTGACACACAAAAGCAGCCAGAAAGTTATTAAGAACCTGAACTACTTTCAGAGCTATAGCTCTCAGCACAAAGCCATGGACACAGGCTTCAATAAGAGCAAGAGACAAGCCCCCAACCTACTGTTCTCACCTCCTTTTGGTGTCACTTGCTGCTGAAAAACACTGAGGGCTAAAATGCTACAAAAGACCAGTATTCAAAAAGCCATAATTTCAACCTGGCAAAAGTATCCTGAACAAAATGAGAACGTTCCTCAGCCCCAGTCCTTGGACTGAACACCCCCTCCCTTTTCCCTTGCTCTATCCAAATGGTTTCCTATCATTTCCATCTTCAACATCAACACACACACACACACACACACACACACACACACACACACACACAGAGAGAGAGAGAGAGGGGGGGGGCCCTGAAATAATGTGACCAGATGTGCTTAAGAGAAATCCCATGGCTAAAATATCCACAGACAATTTTGATGACAGGTCAAGGGGGTGAGTTGGTAAAAAAGCAGGGGAGGATGGAGTGTGGGGAGCATTCAGCCCCAAAGACTTCTATCTCAGAGGAGAATTATATCTGGAGGACAGCCAGAGTAAGGTCTTTCAAAGTACAGGACTCAGAGAAGCCCATTGGCCAGATCTGAGTGTGGAAGCAAGAGCATAGTTATTTTTTATCTTGTATACACCTCTGCATAGTCACAGGCATGCTTTCGAAAACAGTGAATCTTGTTGGTTCCATGAATCCCCATTTTAAGTCTGTTTTATGAAAATAAAGATAATAGCTTTCTAGATCAATCTAGGTTAGTAAGAAGCAAAAGTCATACCTGGCGCAAAGTCTTAAGAGAATTGTGCGTAAGTTAATGGAACCTATAAAGAATATGGATACAACCAGGATTTTGAAACAGAAAGAAGCCATTACCACCAGGCATGAGGAGACTAATCATTACACTAAGGAAACAGTAGGGCTGCTGGCACCTAGTGAGGACAAACTGGCAGGGATGCTTCAACAGAGGGTCAGGTTAGAAAGCCATGTGCTCACTCAGTGGAAGCCATACTTGGAATTTTGAGATTTGTTCTTTTCTGGACTTTAGCAATGTGCCACTCAGTCCTCTCTCTGTGATGCTGTGCGGTGAACTTCAGCATCTGTTTGCCTTATGATCACCTAGGAAACACCTGTGACTTTGCAGTGTGGCACCATGAAGTGGCAATTAAGTTTCTACAGAATGCAATCATGGCTCACCAAGGATGATAGGATCAGACCCAGGAGTAAATCCAAGAGTAGCTATAGTTGTGAAGCATCGAGAGAGGAGGAGAGCACATGCTAATTCTTTGGAGGTTAAACTTAGTTCACCTTCATTAGAAAACTCCCTTCCTGAAATAGCAGCCAACACTCACCCAATAGCTTTGAAGCTGCCTAGTGGATTAATTTGTCCTTAGTGGATTGTCCTTTGAAAACTTACCTTTGTTTTCTTAACCTGGGCTATGCATTATAAATAGTAAGAAAAACTGTACCTATAGATCGATAAGTTAACTGCTACAGTCAACTATTCCAGGAAAAAAGAGTTAGGAAGGAAAAGGGGTATGTTTAACCCCTTCATAATCACCACGCTCCTCTGACCACACTAGGAGTGCAGAGGCAGTGAGTTAGTCAAAAGAAAAGCCAAACATCCTCAAAGTGAAGTGCTCTCCAGTTTGTGGGCTAACTCTTCTGTGTTTTTTCAGAGGAGGAACAGAAATATCTCAAGTCCTTTCTCCTCAGAGAAGCCTAAGGACCAAAGGTACAAAAGAGGTAACACTACCAACGGTCACCATAAAGAGCAAGGAATCACTCTAGTGTGGTAGGATCAGGGCAACAACTGCCAGGCTTGCCCTGTATTAGAAATGTGCACTGCTGGTGGTGCCGGAATGAACCCAAAGCCTCACACACCCCAGGCAAAGGAAGCCATGAGCTACAGCCCTGCCCTGAATTCCCCTCCAGAATCAGCATACACTAGGAGTGTAAAGGCCAAGCATTCCCTAGTCAAAAGAACAGCCAAACATTCTCAAAGTGAAGAGGTACTCTCCAGATCTTTAAGCAACTCTTTTTAATGCTTTTAAATAAGTTTAACTATTGATTTTTAAAAAATCTTTTTCTAGAAGCAAGGATCAAAGAATAGACTTACCAAGAGGAAAGATTTTCAGTAAAGTGTTTATATTTTGGCACTGGCTTTTAAGTAAATATATCTAAACAGTTTTAAGTCCCCAAGAATATTGTGAAATGTTCCTTCACAAAATCTTGGTTTGCTGCATGATGGAAATCAAGAATCAGGGTATGGCTTATTATTATTACAATCAACGAGATGATGAGAAAAAATAGCCATATTCTGACCCCAAGGACCATTTTCCTCTAAAAGCTACAAATGAAGAGCTTTATGAAGGAAATCTATTTTGGGTCATGAGTGGTGTGTGGCATTAGAGTAGTCATCAATTCTGCAATGATCCATATTTCACACACATTCTGATATTATCTAAAAGTCATCAGAAGCTCTGGATTCCATAAATCTAAAGGAGGATAGATGATCTGGAGATTATATGGTAGACATTCCTCTTGTTCTTTCTTCTTTTCTTTTTCTTTTTTTCAAAAATAGCTGACTTGTAGCAGTTAACTTATCGATCTTTAGGTACAGTTTTTCTTACTATTTATAATGCCTATCTCAGGTTAAGGAAACAAAAGGAAAGTTTGCAAAGGACAATCCACTAAGGACAAATTCATCCATTATGCAGTGTCAAAGCTATCGGTTGAGTGTTGTTGGCTGCCATTTCAGGAAGGGAGTTTGTTAATAAAGGTGAATTAAGTTTAACCCCAAATTTCATTCTCACTTACCAGAGCCTAATTAAATGTTTTGAAATTCAAATGTGGACAAAGTGCAAAACACTCTCCTAATCTTAAATATCTTTTGTTGTGAAAGCAAGGTCAGTGTTGCCCATTTTACTGATAGCCTTTGACTCTGTCCAAGCTTTCTTTGATGATGTAGCTCTGCAAGAAACTCGATGAAAATAATGTGTCTAGATGTGACTTTGACAACTCTCTCTCTGGTTTGAATTTGCAAAAACCTTCTAATGTCTTCCCCTTTTGCCTCAACTGACTAAAATTTTAGTAGAAGGAGAATCATCAGGTTTCTATATCCATTTATTTGTTTCTTCTTTTAGACTACCCAGCTTATAGTCCCTAGTGCAAGCTTTCCAATAATCCGAGCCCGCTTGGCTCCTTCTGTTTTGTCTTTACAAGTCAGATGATCTTGACATCGTCCTCACCGGCACCAGAGTGGCTGGCTCCACTGAAAATTCATACAGTGCGAGGCAGATTGACTCCAGCACTAGTTAATGAACTAAGAACTCAAAAGAGCAAATTTGAGCAAAGGAGCAAAAATCTCTGCCCCCAGATTATTTTATTTTTACACTTTCATTCCGTGGTAACTTTGTAAACAATCTGTGTTTTTCTTAAGCTTCACACTACTTTCCAGGACTACCACCAAGTCCCAGAAGATGAACTACAAAGGGAATATTAAAACGTCAAACCCAGTTCCAATAGCTGCACTTTAAACTCAGAGTCAACCTGCTCCTGGGTCTGGCCTCTTCTCTCTGGTATAGGCATCTCTAGGATCAGTCTTTCCAACTGGGCTGTGAGTCAGCATGGCACTCCTCCACAAAGCCAGTCTTCCTTTGGGAAACTAAATCTATCTTTATTAAGTTGGACAATTTAGACGGGAAATGGGGGTGTGAAGGAGCTAACTCTCCAGACAAGGGTGCTTGCTATCCAAGCAAGAGACCCTGAGTTTGAGCCTCCAGCATGTATGTAAACGCCAGGCATGGCTCTGCATGCCTAAGTGAACAGTGTCCATGCCAGCCACACAGAAGACTTCAGCTTCAGTGAAAAATCCCGTGAGTCGAATATTATTTTAACTAGGCAAAGATGTGTTACGTTTTTTTATGCTTCGGGATATTACTTTAACTTCATGAAGGTATGTTATGCTTGTTTCTATTGCCTTTGTTAATGATGTTTAGAGATGTGTTGCTTTTGTTTATGTTGCATTTGTTTATTATGTAAAGATGTGTTGTATTCATTTCACCTTGCCTGTCTAAGGCTCCTGATTGGTCTAATAAAGATTTGAAAAGCCAATAGCTAGGCAGAAAAAGGATAGGCAGGGCTGATAGGAAGCAAGGAGGAGAAATCCAGGCTTGAGAGGAAGAACAAGGGAAAGGGGAAATTAAGAGGAGAGATCCAGGGAGACTCCCTGGGCCAGTCGGGTAGCCGCCAGCTACCAGACATAAGAAGTAAGATATACAGAAGGAAAGAAAAGTAAAAAGTGCCGAGGCAAAAGTAGATAAGAGAAACAGGTTAACTGAAGTTCAAAGAGCTAGCCAGACACGAGTCTAAGCTAGACTGAGCATTCAAAACTAGTAATAAGTCTCTGCGTCATGAAATAATAAGTCTCCATTTCATGATTTGGGAGCTGGTTGTTGTCCAAAATAAAAATGCTAGTACAATTCCATTTCAAGCAATTAAGGCAGAGAACAACAGAGGAAGACACCCAATATCTTCCTTGGGACTCTACATGTATGTATCCATGAGCAAGCTATGTGTGGGTACACACATAAACACACACACACACATACACACACACACACACACACACACACACACGCACACAAAACACAAAAATAGAAGAGAGAAGCCTCCTTTATATCTCCATCTTCCCAGGACTCCAGGAACAACCCACCATACTTTTCTGCCAAGTGTACTTCCCACAGAAGCCTTTAAGCCACATTCTTTCCTGTCTCTGGTACTTCTAGTGTAGGGCAAGCATCAGCATCTCAAACCTGGCAATGCAATTACTGCCTGCTGGTCCTCTTACACTCAGTTCCATAGCTCACTCATTTCGCTCTCTACCCAGACAACAGTACAAGTTCTTTTCAAGAAACTAGTATGATCCAATCTCTATTTAAAAGGATTTCTGAAGCTTCAATGAGATTAACAAAATAAAATTGTCCCTTTCTTCATGACTGGAGATTGAACCTAGGACCTCATACATTTTAGGTAGGTCCTCTCTCACCTACCTATGTCTTCAGAGCCTATTAAGTCTTTTAAAATAGCTCAACTTAGTCTCATTAAGTCTCATTGACCAGGATGATCATCAACTCACTCTGCAGCCCAAACGGGCCTTGAATTTATAATTCTCTTGACTCAGACTTCCATGTAGCTAAAATTAAAGGCCTGTGCCACCAGCCCACGCTGTAAACCTAAGTCTCTTTAAGATTTATTTTGTATTTTGTGTTTGAGCACTTGGCATGTATGTCTGTATGTGTACCATGTCTGTTGCTCAGAAGCCACAAGAGGGCATCAGATCCCCTTGGCTGGAGTTACAGACTCCTGAGAACTGCTGGGAACCCAACCTGGATCCTCTGCAAGAGCACCACATACTCTTAACTATGACACTATCAAACCCAACAGTGTATTTTTAAATTATTTAAAATTATGATTCATTCCAAGATGGCAAAAGTGACTGAATGACAGTACGTCATTGGGTGCAGGGTGAATCATTATACTAACTTCTACAAATCTAGAAAGCATTTTATACTCTAATGTTCATTTACCACTTAACTAAAAGTAGAGTATCTTATGATAGTAGGAACAGAAAATTTGAAGCTTCCTTATTTGATAAAACTTGCACACCAAATTCTATGTCAAAGTGAATACTATAAATCAATGCTTTTCAACCTGTGGGTCACGATCCTTTGGGGTGAATGACCCTTTCTCAGGGGTCCCATATCCTGCATATCTGATATTTACACTGTGATTCATAACAGTAGCAAAATCGCAGTGATAAAATAGCAACAAAAGTAATTTTAGGGTTGGAGGTGTCACCATAAAATGAGGAACTGTATTAAAAAGTCATAGCATTTAGAAAGTTGAGAACCACTGCATTAAGTAAACAAGCAAGTTTTGTTTCCCAGCATGGGACAGCATTTCTGTACATCAGCTGAACCATCTACAAAACAGGGACCCTCTCAAGAGCTGTATGAAGTAGACAGTCCATGTTGAATTAGATGATATCGATAATTCTGAAGTCACATCAACGAAGGTTCTAACAGTTTCCCCCTCTTGTGAACTTCCCCCTCTTGTGAACTTCCCATCTTCCCCACAGAATCACAATCCTGAGCTTTCTTGCTGTTCTTCCTTCATTATGAGCGCTTTGATAGAATGCCCTATTCTTCAAATCCCTCAGAGGAGCTGGTGTGATGCCTTATGTGGCATGTACACTTACAGAAGTACATGTTAAAGTAAAAGAAGCAGAGAGCCCGGGGAGATTCACTGCCTCTCATAATTTCCAATTTCTTCTCTTTTGTAGCAATGTTTAATGCTATAATCAACTATACTTTGTGGTGACTGAGATGGTACTAAATTTGTGGCATATTTAGAATGCACATGGCATATCACTGAACATTTCATTTTTCCATACTGATTCCTTCCAGTTTATCTGGACTCTTGTATACCACCTATCTTATTGTAATAAGATCTTTTCGGAAATCACTACAAATCATATCATTTTTTGAAAGATTGTGTCTATTTCTGTTTCTTCTTTTCACACAGAAATGTGTACCTCTATTTTGTTTCTAAATTACTTATCCGAGCCTCTTTAAATAGCACATGACTCATGCAGTGCATCTGGCAAATTACTAGCCCACATAATGTCCAAATATTTCCTCAATAGAAATAGAATCAGAAAACTCACCATAATTATTCAATGGTATGGAAATTGTTGTCTATTCTATAAAAATCTAAAATTCTCAGAGGATTTATAAGCCTGGAAACTCATAAAAACCCAAACCTGAATAATTGGTGAGGGCAGAGATGAATTCAATGACTTTCTTAACATCACCAAGAATTTGGGAGAGAAGATGAAACAGACAGGGCTAGTCGACAAACCATTTGTTCACCGACTGGCCCTACCATTCTATTCCAAATGTTGTATCATTATCATGGTAGGATAAATTGAAATGAAATTGTACAGAGGAGTCAGACCCTCACAGAGCTCTGACATCAGTAACATTCTTTTCTTTCACAATATTTTTTCCAGTGAAACATCAAGTCCTTGTTTTGTTGAATGTGTTAACTTGGAAGGATTATTCACACCCTGTGAACTTATCATGGCCTGGACATCTGAAGTAATCCCTGTGTTTATCTAATAATGAGAGCAGAGGCTGATGGGACCAATTGTTTTTAATTTCTTGAAACAATTGCTTTCCCAGTCTATAAACATCCCATTCTATCAAAATAGGAAAAATATCTCTCAACCAAAGTTTCTCCTTGATAAAACTAATTTATATGCTTTTCAAAAAACATTCTAAGTTATCTTACTATAAATATATAATATCAATAAAAGAATATTCTTTCTACACCATGCTCTTGTGGTTTGAAAGAAAATTCCCCTCCAAGTGAGTGGCAATTTAGGAGGTATGGCCTTGTTAGAGGAAGTGTGTCACTATGGAGGCAGGCTTTGAGGTCTCATATATGCTCAAGCCATGTCCAGTGAGACAGTCTACTTCCTGTTGCCTGCATATCAAAATGTAGCAGCTCCTTCTCTAGCACCATGTCTACCTGCACACTGCCATGTTCCCCACCATGCTGATAGTGGACTGGACCTCTGAAATTAAATGTTTTCTTTTGTAGGAATTGCCATGATCATGGTGTCTCTTCACAGCAATAGAAAGCCTAAGGCACCTGTTTAAGAAAAATAGCTATGGACAGGGCTAGGTATGATGGATAAGCCATGTCCTTAATCCAAGCTCCTGGTAATCTGAGACCCAAGGATCTTGACATCCTGTCTCAGTAAAGGAAACTAGTCAGGCATGGTGGCACATGTCTTCAATCGCAAGAGGCAGGAAAATCACAAGTTCATGGCCAGCCAGGACTACAAATGAAAAAAATACAAAACCTATGTATATCATAAAATTTTATACATTAACTTCATTAAAATTTTATTACAATAAAAAAGAAAGGTGTTAGACACTTCTGGCCACTTATTTTAGATTTTGGAAATTAACTGCTCCAGATTTTTCAGATACTATGAAAAATACTGAAGATCATAATAGTCCACAAAGTGGGGTAAGAGTTGACCTCCAAATTTCTTTTTTCATCACTAGCCCTTATCATTTGTTTTTATGACTATAGTGATAACTTGAAAAATACACAGTTCATGGAATGGTTCAATGCAGTTATATTACTTCTTTAGTGCTATTTTAAACCTGATAATTTTATATATTTTAATTTCACTGATATACCAAATATGTCAATGTTTACACTACTGGATCAACAGCCTCTTTGGGCTGCCAAGTGCCTGATAATAATACATGGGTTTCAATTAGGACCCAATGATATATTCTCCCCTTAATATGAGTAATTGATTAATCCTTGATATCACTGCATTAGTTAGAGTTTTAAAATAAATACATTGAATACTTAAATTAAAAAGAATGTAAGAAAGAAATGAAGAGGGGAAGGAGAGAAGGGACGAAAAAGGAAGGGAGGAGGGAGGAATTACAGAGAGCTCCATGTTGGAGGTCCAGAAACCTAGTCTCTAACTCTGCTATGCATGCACGTCTCTACAGGTGATTTACACCATCTACCCAATGCTTTTTACCATGTGCAAAATAAAAATTGAAGCCACATGATTTCTATAGGTCTTTGACTTGAACAGTTTTTTTTCTCAGTATCTTTACTAATGCCAACTCTTCCTTGAGTTTCCCTTACATACTCTAAGCTTGTGACTTCCCTTGTATTTCCTTGGGATTCCAATTCTTTTTACCTACTTAAAGAAACTACTATAGCAAATTGATGAATAAAAATGGAGCCTTATCACTGTACAGTAAATTCTAGTTAACTTAATAGACTCAGGAAATTACTATAGCAATTGTCTCCTAAACTACATGACATTTTTCCCTTTTGCAAATATTTCCCATCTACACTATCTGCAAATGTGAATTTTCATTGTTACCTGTTAGAACAGCCCTTTAGCAAGACTTACTTATTCTTCAATGCGAACACTTAACTCTAGATTTCGACCTAGGAGTGATGTGAGCAGGAGTGGAAGACAGAAAACATTGCCTTGACTCAAGTGAAGTATCTTTCAGGCCACTGAAGAAGCTTGCCATCTTAGCTTGTTTTCTATTGCTGTGATAAAACAGTAACCAAAAGCAACCTGGGTCAGAAAGAACCAATTTCTCCATCACAATGTGCAATTGAAAAGTCAGGGCAGAAACTCAAGCCTGAAGGAAAGATACACGGAGGAACACTGCTCACTGGTTTGCTTTCCATGGCTTACTCAGATTGCTTTCTTTATAACTAAGGACTCACATTCCCAATAATGGCAATGCTCTCAATGGCCTTAGCCTTCTCTTTTCCATCATTCATCAAGAAACTACCTCAAAGACTTGCCTACAGGCCAGTCTGATGGAGACAATTTCTCAACTGAGATTCTCTCTTTCCTGATAACTCCAGTTTCTGTCAAGTTAACAACAATGATGACAAAAGTCTAGACAACCAGCTCCCCAGCTAAATAGAACTGGTGGCTTTTGTCAGCCTTGAAAGGTCTTAGAAACCCAGTTAAACCAAAGCTGCATGAGATTTTCATGCACAAATCTCACATGTGCACCACCAAGCATGGTGTGCATCAGCACGGGCTTCTGTAATCCAGCCAAGGAGTGATCACATTGCAGACACACATCTCAGCTGTTTGCTTTCTAAGGCCATCTCTTACGTCAAATGTTTAAAAGTGAACTTCTTGAATCAAAGCCTTTATTACAAATCATCTTCAGAGGTAATACCAGGAAGCATGCTAAGAGACTTAAGAACCATGAAAGGAAACAGAGGAAAGGCATTAGACTCAGTGTCTAAAAGGAAACTGTCCCATTGGGCATGTAACAGTCTGTAAGGAAATACTACGTTCTTGCTACTGTTTCAACATGGAGCAAGAAAGCTGAGCCTTTTGTCCTCTGTAACATAAATTCTATTTGTTCTTAATAATAAAAGACTTGGAGTCAGCTACTAGTGGGACGAAAGCTGAAGGACCAGAAAAGTAGAGCAGCCAGGCACTCCATTTCTTACCTCTACCAATGCTCACACCAAAGGGGTGATTCTGTCCTGAGACAGCACCTTCAGACTGACTGCTCAGACTGCATTCTCAGACTGACTGCATCTTCAGACTGACTGCTCCTCATACTGCTGCCTCAGACTACAATGAACTTGTCTCCTCCTGCCTTATATTCCTCTTTCTGTACCCAGCCATATCACTCCTGTCTCGATCTTCCTAGTGCTGAGATTAAAGGCATGAGATCCCACATGCTGGGATCACCTTTGTGTGATCTCTGTTTCTCTTTTAAAATGGATCAATTTCATATGGCCCTGAGTGGCCTTGAACTAACAGAGATCTGTCTGCCTCTATATCCCAAATCCTGGGATTAAAGATGTGTGCCACCACTGTCTGGCCTCTAGCAGCTTAACTCTCAACTCTGATCTTCAGATACACTTTATTGGTTAAAACACAAACAAAATATCACCACAGTCCACAGATTCAGACTCACAGTGTTCAGTAGTTACTACAAAAAAAGTTAAGTCCCCCATTCTGTAAGAACAGACCAGCCATGCCAGTTAGGCAGAAATCCTGAATATTCACAGTCCACAGGAACTGTAGAAAGAAGAGTCAGATGTACTACAGGAATGTGACCAAAAACTTTATGGCATCTGCTGTGCAGCCATGGAACAAAAACCTGTCTCTCCCCACATAAATAGGCAGTGCCAAGGACATTTTAATGCAGACGCTGGAATCAATTTACAAATTAGTATTTCATATGGTTTTATACCATAAGCACTATGTATTCACAAGTTGGGAATGACAAAAATGAACAAACACCATAGAGCTATGGATTTATAGCTATAATATATACAGAATAATCATGAAGTAGATGTGATGTCAGCAAAGGAAGATAGACCATGTGTAGTGAAACCAGTGGGGAGGCTGAGAAATCCCCAGCACACAGCAGCTGCAGTTGGGATAGGCAAAGAGATAATTTTTAAAATATCTTAATGAGATGGATTTATAAGACTATGTGTATAAAATGAGGATTTGGAGGATCAGAGGATCAGTAATATCACTAATACCTCAATAGCAACCAAGTTGAAAAGAAATTATAGATTTCCTTAGACAAGGTGAGGAGGCATCTTTTATATTGAAACTTTAACTGTACCAGAGATGACAAGAGTGATTTTGACTGAAGCTTGAAGGCATTGCCTCCTTTGACTCTACATGACTTTCTTCTTAAGAAATCTGAGTCTCTCTCTCTCTCTTTCGGCAAGGGGGATGCAGTGGAAGATCAATGAAAGAGATATCTTAATAGAGAGAACCACTATGGGGTTAGGGAGAAACCGGGTGCTAGGGTAATTCCCAAGAATTGACAAGGATGACCCCAGCTAAGACTCCTAGCAATAGTGAAGAGGATGACTGAATTGGCCTACCCCGGTAACCAGATTGGTGAATACCCCAACAGTCATCATAGAGCCTTCATCCAGCATTTGATAGAACCAGACACAGAGATCCACAACCAAGCACCAGGCTAAACTATAATCCAGCCAAAGGGAGGAGGGAATATATGAGCAAGGGAGGTCAAGATCATGATGGAGATACCTACAGAGACAGTTGAACCAAGCTTGTGGAAACTAATGGACTCTGAGACCTACAACTGTGGAGACTCGAGGGGACAGAAATAGGCCCTCTGTATGTGGGAGACAATTGCTAAGCTTGTACTATCTGAGGAGCCCTGGCATAGGATCATGATACAAACCTGGTACACGAGCTGTTAGAACCCTTTCCCTGCGGATAGATACCATGGTCAGCCTTAATGCATGGGAGAGGGGCTTGGCCCTGCTAGACTTTGTTGACTCCTCACGGTAGCCCTTACCTGTGAGGAGGTGTGGACTTGGGAACAGGCTGAGGGGCAGCGGGAGGGGGGGTGCACTTAGGCAGAATGGGAAGGAGAACTGTTGTTGGAATGTGAAATTAAATTTAAAAACCTGAACAAGGGGGAGCTAATGGCCCCCCAGAATGATAGCTGGAAAACAAGCACACAGGACCAACTCAGACCCCCTGAACATGGGTGTCAGTTAGAAAGCCTGGGCAGTCTAAGGGACCTCTGTCAGTGGAACCAGAATGTATCCCTAGTGCACAAAAAAAAAAAAAAAAAAAAAAAAAACCTCGGGAAGCATGTTCCCCATGGAGGGATACTCCCTTAGCCCAGAGGCAGGAGGGAGGGCCTAGACCCTACTCCAAATGACTTGACATATTTTGATGACCCCTCCTGGAAGGCATAACCCTCCCTGTGGAGTGGTGGTGGGAACAGGATGGGAGGGTGATTGGGGGGCATGGGAGATAAGGAGGGAGGGGGAACTAGGATTGATATGTAAAATAAGAAAAACATTTTTTTTAAAAAAATAAACAAGAAAAAAAGAATATCAATATTTATCTGAAATCTGAGTCTCACTAGCTGACCTATGAGTAAGAACTCTCAAGCTGGCATCCATTTTAGGAGTTCAATGGTTCTTTACTGAAGTAAAGTTCTCAATGTTGCACTATTATAAACTGAGAAGCTGAACTGTATATCCATCAGATATATTACAGTAGTAAAAAGTTAAAAGACATGTTAACCATTGTCAAACTTCATTCCTATCCAGGAAATCTTTCCACGAAAAGAACTGAGAGAAAAATACACATAATTCTTAGCCATGTTCTAGGAAGTTCTTCCCTGTGTTTCTAGGGAGCATGGGATAAAAGAACCAAGCAGCTCCAGAATGAAGCAGGACGAGTTTAGGATTAGCCAGTCAACCTCTGACAGATATTAAAATCAGCACTATGCACCCTGTTTGCTCTGGTATTAACATCAACTGGCAGTGGTGAATTCCTTCTGCTAGAAAGACTGACCTAAAGTTACCTTCAGTAAACACTGCCTCTCTCCCAACTCTGTATGCAGATTTCTTTTCACAAGTAACATATACAGAAGGTACTTCTTTTTCCCTTGCCAGTTTCTTAATAGTTAAAACATTTAAAAATCTGGAACTGAAGAAGAAAAAAAATGTAGATTTGTTATGAATGTAATTATTGATATTTTAGCACTATCCATGATAAAATTATAAATCCTAGAAGGTTTTGAAGAAAAATGAAAACTTTTTTTTACTTAACAATGTTATATATTTATATAAAAATAGTTCATACTTGTAATTCTCACCCTCAGGAGACTGTCACAAGAGTACTATTGCAAATCCAAGGCCAGGTCAGGCTGCATAGTGAGTTTCAAGCCAGCCTGGGCTACAAAATGAGACCCTCTCTTAACCTTTCCCCCATCAAAAAGTAATCACTGTGAAAATGAACCATATTTTCATTATCAACCTATCAGTTGATGGGTATCTAGGTCATTTCTATTTTCTGGCCACTATGGATGGGGCAGCAATGAACATGGATGAACAAGCATCTCTGTCATCCAGCAGGAGTGGGAATGTACCCAGGAGTGGTTCATCTGGGTCAAACTGTACATGTAGTTCTAGCCCTTTAGGGACCTCCCCACTGTTTTTAGTGGCCACATCACTTTTCACCCCTGCCAACAGTCACATCCCACTCACTTCACGTACACATCACTTAATCTCAGCTGTTATTACTGGGGTATGACAAGATCTCAAAACTTTAAATTGCATTTTCCTAAAAGCCAAAATGTTGAACAGGTTTAAAAAATATCCCTTAGTCATTTGCTGTTTTCTTCTTCTTCTTTTGAGAACTCTCTGCTTGGTTCCATGTTATTTGCATATTCTAGACATTAGCCCTCTATAAGATGTCTAGTTGATAGCAAGATTTTTTTTTTCTCATACTGCCTCTAGACTTCAATGAAGGCTTCTTTTGCCATGCAGAAACTTTTTAATTCCAGGATATCCCATTTATCAATTGTTGTTAATGTCTACCCTTCTGAGTGCTATTCTGAAAATCTTTTCCTGTGCCTATAAAGACTATTTTCTATTTTTTCCTCTAACAGATTCAGAGATTCAGGTCTTTTGTGCAATGTGAAAGGTAAGAATCTACCTTCATCCCTCTTCATGCACCTATCCAGTTTCACCAGCACCATTGTTAAACATGCTGTGTCTTCTCCACTGTGTGCTTTTGGCCTCTGTCAAAAGCTGTGTGGATGTGGGAGTGTGGGCTTTTATCTGGGTTCTCAATTCTATTCCATTGTATTCGATTTTATGCCAACACCATGCTGCTTTTGTTGCTAGAGATCTTAGTATAACCTGAAATTAAAGATGGGGCTACCTCCAGTGATTTTGATGTTGTTTTTCGTTTGTGCAAGGTTGTTTTATCTGTTCTTGGTCTTTTGTATTTCCATATGAATCTTGAGGGGTTTTTTTGTTTGTTTGTTTGTTTCAATTTCTGAGAAGAATTGCATTGGAATTTGGTTCAGCTGTAAAGAAAAATGAAGTTATGACATTTTCAGGTAAGTGAATGGAGCTGGAAATAATCATTCTCAATGAGGTAATTCAGACCAGAAAGACAGACACAACATGTTCTGTCTCATACCTTAGATGTTCCATTTAAAACCATGGATATGTGTGTTTCAACTGGAATATCCATAAAAGCCAGGGAACATGTAAGGGACTATGGTGGGGAGGGATGACAGATTTTGAGATTGTGTAAAGGGGAAAGGAGAACGACAGGACAGGAAGGCTTATGTGGGACATGCGGCAGGAAGGTAAAGAGAGGAAGGAGTATGGGGAGAGATAACTAACACAAAAGACCTTTAAAAATACCATGTGGAAAGCTACTTCTATAGAAGCTTCCTAAAATATTTATATATACACACATAAAGGGAGTTTAAATGGAGTTACCCTATGGTGGGCGTACAATACCTCTCCCAGATATCATAGTCTATAAAAGCCCTAATGCCAGGTATGTATTATTTCATATTGAGTTTTTGATCCCATAGACACACCTGCCCCCAAATATTACAGACTCTTGATACTGCTTATGGTCACCTCTCCAGAACTGGATAGTAAGACCCAAACACTAAAGTCAACACACAATTCAGTCATAAGGAACAGATTCATTACCTAGAATGTAGTCTACCATGACCGATGTCATTTTGGTGATGACAGTCATTTTGTTAAAATCGTTGGCAAATCTCAACTATGGCCTTCATACACTGGATATTTTTGAGCATGCAAAGGATTAATTTGGGTAAAGTATTGCTCCTAAGCTTTCTGACCATTTGTTTTTCTTATGAACATGATGTTTGTTATCCATCTTTCCTCTGGTTGCTAAGATAAAATGTCTCTTTAAGGTTGCCAGTACTAATAACAACAACAGCTGGTGTATCTAATTTGCATTTAAATGACATTTACAACAGTGTCCTTCAAATCCCAGGATGCTCCTGATACATTCTCTGTGCACATATGCAGTGGTTGCTGCAGAATGGCTATGTAGCCCACAGTACTTCGAGGCACTGAATCACTTAAGGGACTGGTCACTCCACAAAGGGCTGCTAATGTAGCTGCTATTCTTACAGAGTCATCTTGGGTCTAGGGTCTAAATGCCATGCAGACCCAGCTCCTTCAAGGCTTCATTCCAGCTGCCTAGAATTGCTCTGAATTACTTGACTGAATACAAATATCTTTCAGAAATCTTTGATGTCTAGTCAAGACATATAGCACAGAAGTCAAAATGTTGCTTTGTAACATTATTTGAGCTGAGGCCATTTCAAGAGGATCTATGCCAGCTTGTTAGTCCTATTAGACAAAGGGAAGCTGATGGCTTGTACCTAATCTTGACAAGGTCCCCAAAGGTCTCTCTGGTTGATGCTAGTCATATGACAAGAATATTGCTACCTGATAAGAGGGACATGAAAATTATATAAAACTTTATTTTCACCCATTAAACCTTATACACATGGAGTAATAAGAGCACAAATGATCATCAGAGTCAGGTTCATGCTTCCTGAAGTTATCCCCAAAACACTGGCAGACAGAATTTACTGGAATGAAATGGATTTATTCAAGAACAGCTCTGAGGAAAACTGAGGATTTTTAATGCCAGAGTCTCTAAACATTGGGAGGTTAGATGTGCAAAGGATTTTAAGGAACACAGTGGGTTCCAGCTCACAGAAATGCCCTCTCTGGTGAAGTGTTGCTCAATAAGTATGTCTTTTTTTTTCCATTTCAGGAAATGCACAGTAATTCCTGTGCAGTAGGATTTACTCTCCCATGGAAGGGCCTCTGCTGGGTAGAAAAGCTTTGAGAAGTAGAGCCAGGGAGAGGTTCATACGATTCTCTGGCCAGTTTAAGGTGTTTGACTTGCTTTTTTGTTGTTGTTGTTGTTGTTCTGAGACAGATTGACCTGGAACTCTGTGCCAAAAAACCTGGCAGAGGACACTTTGGTGTGACAGAGCTTTGGCTGAAGTACACACTCTTTTTTTCAAAGGTACTGCTATATCACATCATTTTCTTATACAACTGTAGATCTGAATATACATCTACATTGGGTAGAAAATGTATAATGAATTTTAACATGCTAATATGAGGGCTAGAGAGATAAGAGCACATTCTGTTTGTACAGAGGATGCCAGCTTAGTTCCTAGCAGCCATGTTGGTTGGGCTACAACTGCCTGTAACTCCAGGGCACCCAATGCCCTCTTCTAGCCTCAGTAAGAGCATCCAAACATATAGCATACATATGTACACACATAAATCAAACTTAAAATATATTTCTAAAAAGCTAAGGAACACGTGTCTGGAGTACACAAAGCCCTATGCTTAAGTCCTAACACCACATAAACAGGATATAGTAGTGCATGCTTCTACTCCTCCTAAGGCTGAGGGATCATCACAGAAGGCAGGGTGGTAAGAATAGAAGATCTGGGAGAGAAGAAGGCAGTTGGTGCAGCCAATGCTGTGACTGACTGCAATGGCATATACAACACTGGGCCCATCGTTAGTCAATCATGGACTGGGGAGGAGCTTACACGGCCTGAGCCCTCCCTCTAAAACTTTTGATTACTGTTGGATTCTGGAGGAAGGATGTCATTGTCTTCAGACCATCAGTCTACAGGTGATAGCTCCCAGCCCTACTCACACAGATGATCCTGTTTAAACTCAGTGGATTTCAAGCAAACATAAAAACAATATAAAAAAATCATAAATGTGGAGAATGGATTTGTAGGGAAGTTGGAAGGGAAATAAGAGTAGGAGGGATATTAGAGAAGGTGAGAGGGTGAGGGTTAAAAGAATCAAAATACACTTTACACATATATGAAACTGTCAAAGAAAAAAATGATAAAATTTAAAAAACCTATGGCATAAAGAGTAAGTGTAAAGACTCTTAGATATTTAAATCCAATTTATAGTTAATGGATTTTTTAAAATAATTTTTTAATTTAAATTGGAAACAAACTTGCTTTAAATGTTAATGACACCTTCCTGTCCTCTCCTGTCCCCCCTACCCACCCCCATCTCATCCCCTTTCTACTCCCCAGGGAGGGTGAGGCCTTCCACGAGGAGTTTTCAAAGTCCGTCATATCATTTTGAGCAGGGTCCAGGCCCTCCCAAATGTGTCTAGGCTGAAGGAGTATCCCTCTATGTGGAGTGGGCTCCCAAAGTCTATTCATATACTAGGGATAAATACTGATCCACTACAACCAGAGGCCCCATAGACTGCTCAGTCCTCCTAGTTGACACCCACATTCAGGGGGTTTGGTTTGGTCCTATGCTGGTTTCCCAACTATCAGACTGGCATCCATGAGCTCCCCCTTGTTCAGGTCAGAAGTTTCTGTGGGTTTCTCCAGCCTGGTATTGGCCCCTTTGTTTATCATGCCTACTTGTCTGCAACTGGAGTCAATCCCATGTGAAGTTCAATTAGTTATACTTAAAACTAGAATTTTTAATTATTTATTTTGTTTGTTTGTTTGTTTGAGACAAGGTTTCTCTGTATAGCCCTGGCTGTCCTGGAACTCACTTTGTACATCAGGCTGGTCTTGAACTCACAGAGATCCACCTGCCTCTGCCTCCTGGAGTGCTGGGATTAAAGGTGTTGGACAACACTGCCCAACAAAATTTTAAAATTTAAAATGATAAAAGTAATGGTTTAGGGTTATATAGCTGCCACAAATGCATCTAAATTCACAAGGAATTAGCACAAGACAAACAGGTGATACAGGTGATGTACTTCATAGACAGATATGGAGAGGCAGGTTACTAGGTAGACAGATGATACAGTGGTAGATGGACTGATGATAAACTGATGATAGACAGATGGATGAATGAGTGGATAGATGGTAAAGACAGATGGACAAGACAGATAGATTATACGTGTGTGTGTGTGTGTACTCAAACACACATTTAGATACATAGATAATGAAACAGGGGATTTACAAGACAAAAGTATAAATAAAAATTGTCATTTCTCTTAGAATCCAATTAAATTATTGCATGGCTTATAAGAGTGACCCTAAAAAGAAAATCAAATTTTCTATAGAAAATTGCATGCTGAGATAAGGCAAGGCTGAAGTTCTAGCACCAGAAAATGTCCTTGAATCCTAGAAAAGTCTTCTCACCGTTCTCTTGACTTTCCTGGCACTAAATCTCCATATACATATTTCCCGGTTTTGTTTCATCTTTTTTTACAAACTGTAACACTGCTACATACAGAGGAATGAGAAAAACGACAAGTAACCCATTTTCCTTTAACCAATGCTGATAAAGATCTGAGAAACAGAACTGAGATTCCTATTAAAAAAAAAAAAAGAAGAAGAAGAAGAAAACAAAACGAACAGTGGTGTAATTTGCTCGAGGTGTAGAATGTAAGTCAAATAGTCAAGCCCCTTAATGCTCAGCTCACCACTTGCCCTCTCGTCTGCAATCGATTTGCTGCAAATCTGCAGCCAGAAACTTCACTTTGCAGTCTCTTTGTTTCCCAAAACTCGAATGTCTTACTTGAAAATACTGAGGATAAAAGTAAGGAAATAAAATACAGTGAGCTTTTAAATATTGTTTGAAAATTTGGAAAATTTTCCAAGGTAACTGATGCTGTAAGGAATTGAGTATGATGAAAATTTACATGCATTAGCTTATGCATGACTTTATCTGTTGAAAACATTATGTGAATGTTTTCAAAAGTCTATATGCAAATAAAGTGGGCTGAGTAGGACTATGCAGCCTTCTCTCTCTCTCAAACACACACACACACACACAACACACTTAAATTTCTACCAACTCATCCCCATGCGTTAAACTTCAAGGTTTTGTCACATTTTGCATTTGTGAACTTTTATGTCTAAAAACACTCATTCATCATCTTAGATTTTTCTACAAATCCTACTTCAAAAATACCAAACTGTGAAGGCCAGAAAAAGGCATGCAGACCTCCAGAGATGTGTAAAATGAAGTATTCTGGATAAGTGAGAACATGTGAAAGAAACATTCTGAGCAACAGGTGAAAGGAGCCCACACTGCCAACCGTGAGAGGCAGCAATGGGAAATAACAGGAAGTCTGCAGCTCCAATGACATCATGTGCTGGAAAGTCCTATAGGAGATGAATAAGTAACAATAAGACAGGTAAACATGTGGACTGAAGATGAAATGGCAGGAAAAATGAAAGTGGGCATTCTCACAATCAAAGAGTCAGTAGTATGCATATACAAAGACCTATATTCAGAAATCAACAGGTCCTACAGACAAGGCTCCTTTTAGAGGGGTATTTTTATGGAAAATTTCTCAAAGTCTTCAGCTATTTTATAAAGCCATGAATCCAAATATGATGGACACACACACACACACACACACACACACACACACACACACACACACACACACACATATACCAGCCCTAAAACAAAAGTGAATTAAAGATAAATTGCATTAAGTTATCTGTTTTGGAGAAATGGAAGTCCATTGAAATTATATGCCTAGAAGACCTACAATTCAAAAGCAGAACCATATGCCCTGGGATTTAAAGATGCAAATCACATAACTAATACTTGGGTCTAGCCTAGAGAGCTGCATTTATCTGTATAAGGCATTACAACTACCCAGATGACTTCAAATAATGTCCCTTTGCCACTTAGTGTGATGTAATCCTTCCAATGCCCATGTCTACAATCAGGTTCCATTTGTGGTAGTAATTATGCACATCACTACTAATAAAGCTGTTATGTGTTGGACTCCATTTTCCCCCCAAAGCTCTGTAGTTATACAATTTACTTCACACATCTACTTTAAGGAACACTTAAATGATGCTATGAGAGACTGACTCTATTCCTCTTCAAGGAATACTAGACTTGTATAAATACAACTGGGTTAATTAGCTTCCTTTAATGTAACATGAGTTTTCTGGACCAACAGGTCTAGCTGCCCTTCTCAGCCCCAAAGCAACACAGATGCTGTATCATTATAAAGCTGTTGGCTTTATTGGCTAATTCTGTCTTAATTATTAACCTGTAACTACTAATCTTTGTATTCCCACCTGGTCTTATCTTACTGGGGCATGTGGGACCTGCAACTCCTTTGCCTGCTACATGATGACAGCTCAGTGTCTTTGCAGAGAAGAGAATGATTTCCTGTTTGTCCCTGCTTGTATCCTCTTTCTGCCCAGCTATGTTACTTCCTGTCTGGCCAGTCAGCCAATCAGTGTTTTATTCATTAACCCATAAGAGAAACATATATAGAAGAATGTTCTCCATCACTTTAACAGCAGTAAAATGACCAAGGTCACTAAACTATAAGGAAGAGAATCTTATTTTTTTGTCTTAGAGACTACATGTCAGCCTGTGATGAGTTGACATGAAGCTGTGCACCATGGGAGTTCCTAGCTGCCAGAGGTAAAAGACAAGAGATGGAAAGGGTGCCAATTACTCCTATAATGGTGTGCCCCAGTGGTCTAAGTTCCTTGCCTTAATCCTTTCCTCTGCAAAATTACCACAGGCTGGGAACTAATAATCAAGCATATATGCCTATGAAAGTCACTTATTCAAACCATAACAGCAACTCATCCACACATGGTAGGAGGGCAATTATTCAGAAAGAGTATAATAAAGAGATTCATGGTTTTGTCAATAATGAAGAGAAAGAAATGATGAGGGTTTTATCTCGTCTCACAATTCATTCTCACATTTACATACCGGGATGAACTTCTCTGGATTTTAGACTCATTTAATTGGCAGTTTCCATGACATTGCCAGTTGGACTTCCTGTACTCATCTAGGCTACACTGGACACATCTCAAACTATGTATTTTCTTGGGAAAGCATTCTTCCTCCAATTTCTCTTAGCTTGGAGAACTATCCTCAGACTCTCAGACTTCTGCCTTCCTAATACATAGCCCCGAACCTTGGCCATCTTGACAGACTCCCATGTATATGCCCTCTACATTTGAACCTTACCAGATGTTCCTCTCTTCCTCCCTCACACTTCCCCCTTCTCTCTCTGTCTCTCCCTCTCTCTCTCTCCCCTCCCTCCCTCTTCTCTGTTCCATTGCACCACCCACCTGGTGTACATTCTCCTGTGACCTTCATCTCCTCTCAGTTGTGCCTCTGCCAATCCTTCCCAGCATAACCAAGTTATTTCAGAGTAGAGGCTCACCACTATAATAAGAAAGGGCAATTGCTTTCCATTATAGGTTTTGTAATATCCAAAGTCCCTGAAATTTGCTAAGCCTCAGCCTCAGCCTTCCTCATCAGTTTTACTCCATACCCATCTTGCCTACATCCCCTTTCACCACATCTAGAAACACTTTCACAAGCAGATTTCCTTTTCCATGTCCATGGTTTATATTCAGACAATTTTGTATTGTCAAAAATATTTCGTATCTTCTACTCTAAGTTATCACCCCATTTCAATCATTTCACTCATCTGATTAAACCATTTTTACTTAAAATGTCTCTAACACTAAAATAAGAAGGGTTTTGCTTATTTTTTTTCTCTTCATGACAAGCAGTTATGTTGCCAACTTGGGGTCATGTCACTCAATCCAATCCAGTTGCAGTACTGAGAGTTATCATCGGACTCAGCAGGTTTTAAGGGCTCTAGGTCCACAAGACTGAGCTCCCTTCAGGTGCCAGTCATGAGAATCAAGTCTTCAAGTTATGCACTCCTTGTCTTGACTAAAATTCAGGGCCCCTGCAACCCTCTTCATATTTGACAATTTGACAGCACCACTCATAAATCTATAACAAGCACTGTCATATTACCAATATATGATAAATAACATATTTAATAAACAGCCAAATGGAACACATACATAGGACAAGAAATGAAGGAGTTGAACACAGAGTCCCCCTACTCTGTGTGGACATGCCACAGTCCCACAACCTTGATATGTTCATCAACCCGTAAGCATCACAAACTTCTTATGTTTTCATTGGGTAGGCATAATAACATTGAATTGGTAGTAGCTGACAATGAATTAGATATCCAGCCCCTTTCCATTACCTAAGGGTCACTGTTGTGTTGAATGTTCCAACCTTCTAACCTTCTGTCCTACCCCGAAACTACTGGGTCTGCCAAATGTTGCCTCATTAGAACAAAAGGTACTCCTGTGGTCACAGGCTCAGGAAATCCCAGGGCTTTAGAAGCTCTGTACCAGGAAATGGGGACAAAGACCACACACCTTTCTATGGCAATCATTATCCTTTTATAGACTTATCACAGTTTCTATTCACTTATTTATTCATTCACCTGTGTAATTATTTGCAAAAGTCATTCCCTACCAGTCGGTATATTCCATGAGATCAGAAAGCATCACTGTTTTGGTCACAGCATTGCCTAACACAATGGCACATACTTGAGAAGTATTTGCAGAATGAGTTGATTCCTTCAGGAAATGCTAATCACATACCATGTTGTTGATGTTCAATTACATCCTGGAATCAGGAGCTTACTCATTTATGAAACACATAATTAATAATAGTAATAATAATAAAATAGCAACAAAGACTAACATGGTGTTGATCTCTCAACTTTATGACAATGGTATGAAGTTGATACAATTATTAGACCCCTTCACATGTAAAGAAGCTGAGATTTGCATAAGTTGAACAGTTTGATGAATATATAGCCAGTCAGTGGCAGGGTTTTAACTGCCCGTGTTCAAACACTCTCTGAAGACGCAGAAGGTACCTCCTCACCAGTGGAACTTCAGAAGGGCTTTACTGAGAAGTGCAAGTTGATCAGATTCCTAAATAATGAGTCGGTGATTTCTAGATACAGCATGAGGTGAGCATACCAGGAAGGAGGACAAAGCCTGGCAATGTGCAAAAGGGCATAACATATTTGTGGTAGGCAAAGAGTTCAGCAGAACTAAAGAAATAGGTCACATGGTACAAAGTACACAGAAAGCAGGCAAGACAAACAGGTTGGGATCAAAGTGGGTAATTACTGTGCTAAATTTAACCTTCAAAATGACAAAAGCCAATGGTGATTTTGGTGTGAAATAAAAACTATTCCTTGGGCCTTACGGAATATCGGGCTACTATATAGTATCTTGAAATATTAGTTCCATAAGACTTTACCAAAGAAAAATTAACATTCTTGGCTCATTAAGACATAGAGAGGTTCAAAGCAAAACATTAGGAATTTGGAATTTAGACAAACTGAGATGCTTACCTTGCCCCTTCAATTAGGGTCCTGGATATTTCAGTTCTAGTCAGTCACTGTAGCTGAGCTTATGTCCAACATCTCAGCATAATAGAGACAGAATATGTCTGAATTTGATCATGTTGATAGGAGTGTCCAACCCCACCCAGGAGGCAGCTTAGAGTGATTTATCTGCATTCACACAAGACAAGGAGGACAGTCAAGTGGTCAGGCAGTGGCAGGAGAGTATGACCACAGGAACGACCCAGAGTTGCATCTCAAGTTCAAGGAAAGCAAAGGGAGACATAAGACTGGCAGCAGGCACAAGATTTCAAAGCCCAGGCAAGATGAGAAAGGAGTCTATATGGGAAGAATGACATGATGTGAGAAACTGAGGCTAAAACACTTGACCAGGACAATACAAGGCTGACCCAGTGCAGGATGTTATAGCCCGACATTTCTGTGCGAATAAGAAGGTGCCCATACAGGGAATGGGGCAGAGCAGCATTCTAACCTTACTGGAGTGAGAAGATTTGCCTGGAAGGATAAAGGCAGGCGCAGCAATGGAATGAGTTACATGTATAGACTGAAATGGGTTCAAATACTAGGAATTAGGACTGAATACAGGTAATGGAGATGGGTTACAAAAAGAGGATATAAAGATTTGCTTTTTTAGTTCTAATTCTGTCTTGGATCTCTTATTTTGGGTGGTGGATAAGTGCATAAAATATATTTAATACTGAAAGTCTGAATTTTAATGTCAAGTTCCATAGCTTCAATTCCAAATGCATATTCTAACTCAATGAAGTTTATTGAGTTGTGATGTTTTTATTTATTGCAATTTTTAAGATAGCGAAGTTTATAAAATTAAATAAGAGTTAGGTAGACCTGCAGGGTTTTAGTTCAGAGGAAGGGGTTACAAATATGGAATCCTATAGGAACTGATAAATTGAAGACATCACTATAACCTTAGGCCTTTCAAAATATATGACAGATATAGAAATAAATACATGGGCTGAGGTATTAGTGTATAAACGTGTGTGCACAGTCCCTAGCTATGACAGAGAGAAGGCATTGCAGAGGGGCAAACATCACAACACAGTCAACATCTTGATCTTAGTTTCCAAATACCTTTTTCTACCTGAAACTAGGGTATTCTTAAAGAAGAAGCTGAGTTTGGGACTGGGCAGAAAATGTACAATATGAGTCTACAATATCTTACAGTGCCTGATAGAAATAAATGCTTACTGAATAATGGAGACCTCTTAAAAGACAAACAAAGCCAATCCGAATGGGTTTCTCTCACCAAATCAGGAATAACTAGAAGGTCAACACTGGTTGGTAAGAGATTTCAGCCTAGCAAATGAAAGAAGAGATCATGAGTTCAGATTTACTCAAGTAAATAAGCATGTGAATGGAAACTATGCCAAGAATGTCATTTCTATGTACTTTCGGATATACACTCACTCACTCACTCACACACACACACACACACACACAATTATTAACTTCAAGAAGAAGAGTTACCTCACAGATGACAACACTAGTGAAGGTCACTTTTTTCCGAGTGATTAAAATGGTCACAAGGAATAGTACAAGAGGAACTTTTATCCCACCTGATAAAATATAAAGGAAAGAGTATAACAATATGTGTGTGTGTGTCTGTGTATGTGTGTGTGTGTACGCGCGTGGTGTGTTGGTTGTTGGTGTGTGTGTGTGTGATTCATAGTGTGGTGTGTACTGTGTACTTGTCAGTGAGGATATCTTAGATGTTTGTGTGTGTTGGTTCTCTCTCTCTCTGTCTCTCTCTCTCTCTCTCTCTCTCTCTCTCTCTCTCTCTGTGTGTGTGTGTGTGTGTGTGTGTGTGTGTGTGTGTGTGTGTGTGTGTGTGTGTTGGGGTGGCAGTGCCTGTACCTGTGGAGGCCAGAGGTGGTTGAGTCTGGTGTCTTTACTTCTGATTCTCCACCTTTAGTTTTTGAGACAGGGTCTCCCATTGAACCTGAAGCTCATTGATTTGGCTAGTCTGTCTGGCCAGTGATTTTCACTGTCTGTGTTTATGAAACCCTCTCCCAGTGTGGAGGCTACAGGTTCCCATGACTATGCCCAGCTTTTTACGTAATTCAGAGGATCTAAACCTAGGTTCCCTATGCTTACTTATCTGGCATTTTATTAACTGAGCCAATGTCCCCCAGACCTATGTTTAAGATCAGTAGGCCAAAGATGGAGTAATCTAAAACCAAGAGTAAGGACATATTAGACAAAACTGAGGGGAGATTTTATAAAATAATTGACATGTAAACTTTAAAAGGGTTAGGGTCATTAGCTAAGGGAAAACTAAGAAACAAGGATGTGGTCTACAATGAAGGATATAGAGGAACAAAGGAATGCAATAGGTAATTTTCAACTAGGTCTCTAGCTGCAAAGGGTGCAAACTCAATGTGGTTTGAAAGTGAGACAGTAACTCCCTGATTTGAAGAACTGAACTGTGGCTTTGATCTCTGTGGGAAGTACACATTCAGATACTCACAGGTGATGATGTACAATACATACATTTTTCAGAAACCACTGAAAAAAATAACCAAAAAGGTATTCCCTGTTTAGTAGATTCAACCTTTTTCTAGCATGAAGGTTTACTTCCAGAACAGAAACAAACAATACCACCATGCTTATGGCAGCCTAATTCTCTTAAATTCAAGTGTAATGTGAGACCTGGGTCCTTTGAATATCATACACCATACTACTTTTCAGCACCTTCTGTGTACTGCTTCTGTCTTAACAAATAACCCTTGATTTCAGTATCTGAAACCACTGACTGATTACACAGCCACTGTTGAAGCTGTCCCAAGACTACCAGAGGTACATTTATTAAAAAAACTTTAATAGGACAGATTATTTGTCTTGCTGCAGCATGGGAGGCCACACCCTGTCAAAAATAGGGCCATGTGAGTCAGATGAGTTTCAGAGGACTTCTTGTGGAGCTGGAGATCATGTTAGATGATCTTCAGAGGAACTATGGAAGCAGTGTACAAGTTTTCAAGAAATGGGGGGGGGTTAAGAATCAGTGATGAGGAATGGGGTCAATAAGGCAAAAGATTAAAGCAAGTTTGACATTGTTAATGAAAAGGAAGCATTGTGTCCTTCATGGTGGTGAGTAAGGGGAAATGTTTTACCATTGCTATGGTCACCTAGTAGCCTTATGAAAACACTGGTTTGGTTCTATTGATAGGAGTATGGCCTGGCTCTCATCCAAGCCAATATTTCACCAGAAAAGTTAGTTAGTAGTTATGTTAAAAAGCAGGTAGGGCATAAATCAAACTGCAACCACAGACAGTCTGCTGGCAGTAGATAAACCAACAGAACTGAAATGACAACAATAATTTGCTAACTGGTTCCAAATCCCAGGGACTGTTCCAAGGACTCAGCGAGTGCTGTTAAGGTTTAGTTCTCAAAGATACAGCATGGAGCAGCTAATATTACCTCCACCTTATGGGTCAAAAAGCTAAGAGGCAGAGAGGTGCATGGGCCCATTATGTCTCAGCCAGCACATAGCAAAGACAGACCCACTCTGATATAATCATGGCCATGTGTTTACTATGTCACTCAAGGTATTATCTAGAATTACAGAGAATAAGACACAGTATCCTTCAAGATACTCCTTAACACCGCTTCTAACCCTTGTCCGTGTACAATCCCATTTCCAAAGGATATAACATAAACTTACATTCATCGTGATCAATAAGTCACACCCATCCTTTTTCTTTGGTTTTTCTAAACAAGGTTTCTCTGTGTGCCTTTGGAGCCTCTCCTGGTACTTGCTCTATAGACCAGGCTGGCCTCAAACTCATGGGAGATTTGCCTGCCTCTGCACTGGGATTAAAGGCATGCACCACCACTGCCTGGCAAAGTACCCCCTTAGTCTCCTTTTGTTCTTTACCTACATAGCTTAATTTTAGTGCTTGAACACTCTGCTGCCTTCTGCCCCCCCACACACACACGCCAGGTATTCTCTTGTAATTGCATGCTTATTGTCTTTAATGTTTCCCTTTGACTGCCTGGACTTCTGATATCCTGTGGAGGGACTACTACCATGGTGAGCTGATAAATGTTTAATATTTATCCTCAGGCAGGGAAATAAGGGTCCACACACACACACACCATACTTCAGTGCATACAAACATTCATTCACATGTATGCACACATCCACATGCACACATACATTTATTATATTTTACTTGCACCAAGAACCCATAGCAGACAATTTATAGACAATTGTGTATATTATTTTCTCTTCACTTCATAGTCCAAATGAGTAATTAGCCCTTACTTATTGTTGATATCAAACTCTTGAAGCCAATGGCAGCTGGCATTCATGTAAGAGCAGAGTGTTTCCCCTCTATGGTTGGTCACTCACTATGATCAATTATGTTAATGACTAAGGCAAAGTGAACGAAATCCTACATCATGACCTTCTTGCTCCTCAAGGTCATAAGTGGGTTCGTTGCGATTCTGACTAGCAGAATACCTCCTCTTTTTGTGTCATTTTCAATATAATGGTGGCTATAGACATGACACAGTTTAGAGTTTAATCTGCATGCTTTATACTTCTCTGTTACTTTCTCAAATCTAAGTAAGTAAAAAAGCCATAGATCAGTCCTGGTTTACAGCACTTGTGAATCTTTGTGGTATAAACACCCCCACTTTGACTGATCTCTAACTTCCAAAACTATACCACTGAACAGGAATACAGAGCCAGGAAGAAATTTGCATAGATACCAACTCACACATCATACAGTCATAAGAGAGGCAAATAATAAAAAGAGAATAGGTAGGGAGGAATGTTTAATCGCTTATTGTCTTTTAAAAGGTAAATTTCATCACAAATTAACTTTCAATGATTGCTACATTTAACATGCAACTTATAAATCAGCTAATGTTTTAACAGTTAACTGCTGGGGGCAAATGTAAGCCAGAGACCTCAGCTCCACTTGGCTGTGTGTGGTCTTTCATGGGAGGGACTGTATCTATAAAGGAAACAAGCCTCCTTTCCATTCAGATCAGCCAAGGGACAAGCCTGGAGCCCAAACCTGGCCAGCTGTGTGATCTTTCCCCAGGCTCTCATTCTCGATGAAGTCATAAAGGGAGGGAAGGTCAGTCATCCAGTATGCTAGCTGTTAATAGGCAAGCAGATTCTGCTCATGGGATCAAGTATGTTTCCTGACTACTCTCTGGCTATTTCCTCATTCTTGCCATATTCTGTACCAATACGCCAGTAGTGCTCTCATATTCTGTCCATGATTTACATTGTGCATAAATTAGAAATTACTTTTACTATTCACAATCACTGAGTCTAATAAGTATTTTTGAACTCTTCAGGGCAAAAGATGAGACTGTCTTCCCAGTTTTAGGTTTTGCATGTACATAGTTCTAAGCACTAAGTGAAAGTCAAAAAAAAAAAAAAAAGATATTTGCTAATGTGGAAATATGTTACACAGTTAGGGTAACAGTAATTAATGATTGTGTACATTACATATGAGCCCCGGACAGAATTCAAAGCAGGAAAATTAGGTTCCGAGCCATGAAAATTAGAAATGAATAGAGTGCAACATTTCAATGACATCTTCATATATTAAGATTTGATAGTGATCTTAATGATCACGAGAGGACTAGAGGCGATGCTTGTCACAGAAATGGATACTTCTGTGTGTACCACAAGTTCTGCCCACCACTCAATCCATCCAGTTATTGAGCTTCCAATATATAACCTAGTAAATCCTCAGTTTGGTGGCTTCACAATCTCCGGCATTTTCCTAACATTTTTCAGCTCACACACTACACTCATGCATACACAATCCAGAAGTGAGAGAATTACCAGCCATAAAAGAAAGCCTCATTAATGTGGAATAGACTTCAGCAGTGAATTCTCCCCTTCCATAGACCCTCCAAGAGACAATTCCAAGTAATATTTAAATGGCTTTTCAAAAAGTCACAGAAGACCAGTCTTAGTTCTCCACAGTACTGTTAAAAAAATATCTAGTGGTGATGTACTTTTAGTCCATGCTATAGTCACGGTTAAAGTTCAACACACAGAGGCCATTAGAGGATAATAAATGCTCTATCATTGTGATAAATAAAACTATTATTTAAAAAACTGTTAGGGATCATTGTAAAGTGATAAGTGGAATGGGAAACAACCATAAACATCAGAGGAATCGATGCTTGACAGCAACATAGCATTCAATCTCAAATTTTCTGTAACATCTTTGTGTGTGTGTGTGTGTGTGTGTGTGTGTGTGTGTGTGTGTGTGTGTGTGTGTGTTTGTGTGTGTTATGTGTAGGCGGGGGTATGAACATGTGTGTGCACATGTCTGTGGAGGTTAGAGGTCAATGACTGGCATGTTTTACTTATCACCACTAAAATTTTTGAGACATGTTCTCTTGACTGAATCTGGGACTCATCTGATGAACAGTAACTCAAGGATCCAACCTGTCTCTGCTCCTTCCTGTCCAACACTGGGATTACATGTATGTGCCACCATGCCAGCTTTCTTACATGGATGTTGGAGATATGAACTGAGGCCACATGCTGGGACACAAAATGTTTTACCCACTGCGCCATCTCTTGAGTTCCTGTAATGTTTTGGGCGGGTTTTTTGTTTGTTTGTTTGTTTTTGAGCTATGCAGTTCAGGCTGCCTTGGAACTCTCACCTGTCTCCTTAGTGCTTTACAGACGTGTATGACCTCAGGACAGCACTAGTCTTGCCTTCCTTGCAAAGTTACAAGATATTGAATTATAGTACATCTTAACTACCATCTAGGAGGACAGAAGAAAAGTAACCTCATGCCGGAACACAGTTTTCATGTCTGCCTTAGTTTCTTTTCTGTTGCTATGATAAAATTCACAGACACAAATCAACTTATGGAAGGGCTTATTTTGGTTCACAGTCCAAGGACAGTCCATTGTGGTGGAGATGTCAAGCAGGAACATCAAGAACTGGGCACATTGCAACCATAGTCAAGAAGCAGAGTTCAATAAAGACGTGTTCACTAGTATTCAGCTCACTGGCTCCATTTCATACAGTTCAGAATCCCTTGTCCCAAGAATCATCCTACCCATAATTATGATGGGTATCTCCATATCAATTAGTGTCATAAAGATAACTTCTCCCAGGTGTGCCCTGGGTTCATTCCCGAGGCAATTCTAGATCCTGTCTAAGCTCCACAGACTATTCTGAAATACAATGTGTCCTTCTTCCAATCTGGAAGACATTTCTTTTCTTTATCCTTTCTTTCTTTGTTCTGGAGGCATGTTAGCCCTAGACTCTAAGTTACATTCAGACTGTTACAGTATCAATTAGAACTGGGAGTATATATGAAGTTATGGACAGATGTTTTATCCTAATGCTATGGGAGGAAGAAAAGTCTACCTGAAACATTTAAATAACTATTCCAACCAACACTAAAGGGACTAGCGCTTGCTAAAGGAAAGGGTCTGAAATGGTTTATGTATAACTGTAAGTAGATAAATGAGATGCTGTGTACAAGCAGGGCTTTGACAAGCCACCATGTCAGTTCTGGTGGAAAAAAAAGACAAACAAAGACAACTTTAAACTCTCCCTGGTTCAGTATAGAAAAATAAAGGACAGAAACATTAGTACAATTTTTCTATAAGGAAGGAATCCACTAATTCTGGTTGGTTTTATTCTATATGTACGACAGCAATTCAGTTATGTGATTATTACTATTGTTTTCAAAAATAAAGATGTTC
Organism: Phodopus roborovskii; assembly: GCF_943737965.1. NCBI lineage: Eukaryota > Metazoa > Chordata > Mammalia > Rodentia > Cricetidae > Phodopus > Phodopus roborovskii. The sequence goes on from NW_026126525.1 coordinate 14,470,804, forward strand.
TCTTTCCTCCTGATAGATCTTGTGTCATGGGACATAGTAGAGGTAAAAATTGAATATAGACACATATGCTGGCCAATGACCAACAAGCTTTTGGCAAGTTAGCAAATTCTCAGAGAATTAGTTTTCTCATCTATAAAATGTAGATAAAACAATACGAAAATGACCATTTCCAAGGGCCTAGTCACATTTGTAAATTATTCCCAAATGTGGCATAAAAATATACTTAAAGCACTATCTTGGAGTATAATTTAAAAAAACATTACCATTCATCTTTTATTTTTCCTTCATACACTTTTTCTTATTAATTGGTCTTGGTCTACCAAACAGCATTGAAAAAGCAAAAGACAGAAACATTTACAAAGGCACAATGGAAAAGGGAGCTGAGTTAGTCAACAAACTGTTAGGCAAAAATGGTCAAAGAGTTGGACATTATGAGTCTGTCCTGACAAAAACTACATAGAAGAGGAGCTGAGGAAATATCTCGCCCTCATTACTTTTCCCTATAAGAGGAACATTTTCATTCAACTACTGCATTCATACAAAAGGATAAGAAGAATATGCATGGGATCCAGAACCCAAATCAGAGAGGGACAGTCACAAGAACCCCACTATAATGTCACATATGTTTCTAAAGCTCAGGTACAAACAATCTGGCTCCATAAAAGGCTAAACTTGTAATTCCTCAGAAGCAAAAGGTACAAAAAACTGACCCTCAACCTTTCTTCTTAGAGTACAGTAACATGATGAAAACTCCATAGCAGAGCACTGCAAAATAAGCAGAAAAACAGAGACAGAGGGCAGCTTTCCTGCTCCGATGTAATCCTTCTAGCGGTGATTTAAAACCTTCAAGTATCCTGGGCAGTATGAGAATAGACCTTCTCTGAGTTTTAAGTGTCTTCTCTTGAACATAAGCGGGTTTTTCCAAACAAGCCATTCAATACCAAATGGAGAGTAGAGTGGAGAACAATACGGATGACAGGACTGAAGTGTAAATAGACAGGAAACATTGTCTGCAAAGCACCTTTCTGTGCTCTCTCTCAGCAGTAAACCTCAATGCCCAAGTTCCTATAATCTTTGTAGGAAAGTAACTATACTACAACAAACACAGCGGATGCTTTTCTGGTGATGACGTTTGTTCAGGTTCTCAAGCACACTTGAAACCCAGATATTTATGAATTTTCTGATATAAAGGATGACCTGTTGTATGATTTGGAAGTGAAGAGTTCAAAACAAGCACAACCAGGGCTATACTCTAATCTTAGGTGAACACTCACCACCTTGTACCATTTATTTACAGAAGACAATGCAAGAGTCACAATAGTAAGTAGGCATTTTCAAGGATTGAGGAGATACCATTTGTTCAAATTGTAATCACCTCTTTGATTCAATCTTTTCGTATCATTTCCTCTAGCTCCAAGGGGATAAAGTGTGGAAGCCATCCCATCTTCTTTTCCTGCCTTACATGGTGAGGTTGAGATTATATCACAATAATCGAATGTGTTAATATGTAGACTGGTAAGCCTATTCAAACCCTCTCTGCTCTCTTTATAGATGATGCAAAGGCCTGATGTGGGGTAATCCTAGCTTAAAATAGAATATTATATTTCATGTTCAGTCAAAGTGTGGCACACAGCAAGGCACTCTGATGCATGCCTGTGATTCCAGGATGCTGGAAGAGGAAGCATGAAGAGTTATGAGTCAAGACCAGCCTCACTTACCTACACAATAAAGAATTCAACACTTTTCACCACAGTACAATGAACTAGAAATAGCAAGAAGTTACTTCTGAGTTTGGTTTTTAAGAAAGCCCAGGAGAACTAGATACACCTGAGTAGAGATTTAATCATGCGACTTATTTTAAATCAAAGCAAATGGTTCTGATTCATAGGAGGGTATCATATCTGCTAATTCTTTCTTAGTCCATATTGTCCCATTGGTGGGACTGGGCCATAAAACACTGTTGCCAGCAAACTGTAGACAGCTATATTAGTTACTTTTCTCATGTTGTGTTAAAACACCAAGGCAGCTTAGAGAAGAGAGTGTTTATTTGACCCTGTGCTTCTGGAGGCATTAGTGTCCAGCATAGCAGGAAGCCGGACAACAAGCTGAGAGTTCATCTTGAACTGCAAGTGTGAAACGAGAAGAGAGAACAAACTGGAAGTAGGGTGAGGTCATTAGCTTTTAACACCTACTCTCTGTGATATACTTCCTCCAGCAACACCACATCTCCAAACCTCCCCAAACAGTGCTGCCAACTGGGGAACAAGACCATGGGGTGTTCTCATTCAAACCACCACTACAGCAGTAGAGTTAAAAATTTTAGGTTGTGTGGTCCCTATGACCATTCCAGTTGATTTGCAACAAAAACAAATTTATCTCTGTCCCAGTACATGGAAATAGACACAGACATGTAAACAAATGAAAATAGTTGTGTTATAATAAAAATGACTTACAGATAACAATTTAAGTGTCATATAACTTTCTCATGTCACAACACATTTCCTAGCCTATTGTAGGGTCTGGGTACTCAACATATATAAGATTTAGCCTGTAGACTATATTGCAAACTCTGGTACAATATAAAGAATATGAGTGACATACCTAAAATTACTCACATGAATTAGATAAATCACAAAAATAGTCTAAATTGTGTTGCTTACATAGTCTGCTTGTAAGAAGATACTATGTTCTATGTATACAATAACTTCATATTGAATCTGAGGAAATGGTTCAGCTAGTAAACTACTTTAGGATGTGAGTTCAGATCACCAGTATGCACATAAACTAAGCCAGAATCATCAGTGTGTACCTGCAACCCCAATGCTGAGACAAGAGAATCCTTGGGGCTCATGGCTTACCAGTCTAGCTAAAGCAGCAAGCTCCTGGCTTAGTGAAATGCCGTTTCAAAAATAAGATGGAGAACAGTTGATGAAGAACTCTCACCTTGATATCTACTTCACAGTTGCCTATGCACATGTGTACATTTTCCTGTGTACATGCATGTACTATATACAAAGTAGTACATAGTATATAAGTATGTAATAGTTGTTAGTGGTGGTATTTATGTACATCTTGCTGTAAGTAAAAATCCAAATGCACACAAGTCAGTAAAATGTGTTGAATTATGAAGGTGATAAAATAGCATGCATAAGCTATAAGATCTACATAGTTCCAAAATTGAAAGTTTTCTTCCAATGCTGTTAACTAACAGTTACTTTGTCAGTGATATTAACCTCACTGTCGTTCTAAGTGACAAACACACACATAAATATTTAAAAAAAATAATAAAAAGTTTGGGCTGCCATGGTCCACGATAGTTCTATGATTATTTAGGGGATGAGAAGCTTTCTTTGGCATGATGAGAATAATCTCACAGCTTCACATAAGCCAAACTGCTATGCTCTGAAGACACTTGCCTCAACTGTACAAATGGGATAATAAATGTCTTCTAGCATCCTTCAGTGAAAACTGATGGAAGAGCATCAAAGATTGTATTGGTTTGAATATGAACTGAATGATTGGTACCCAGCAGGTGCTGAGGTTGCTATGTAGAGCAGTGAAGAGGTACAGCCTACCTGAAGGAAGTAGGTCACCGGGAGGGGTACACTGGAAAGTTATGCCTGATCCCTGCCCCTGATCTTGTTCCATATCTCCTGGCTACCATGGAAATGAGAAGCTCCCCCACCACACATTTCCACCACTATGATGCTCTGCTCAAGGACATGGGCACAAACGACCATTGACTGAACACTCTGAAACTGGGCACTCAAATAAATCCTTCCTCCTTTAAGCTGGTAGCATCAGCTGTTTGGTCACAGTGACTAAAGGTTTGACTAGTGGAGTTTGTCTCCGTGGGGGTTACCCCACAGGAAGCCTAGAGCCCAGGGAAAGAACATCATTTTCAATTGGCATAAGTTAATCAAAGGGGAAAGTGATAACAACAGAATCTGTTTCTTGAGAGCAGCATGAGAACACTGCTGGAGGCACTGCATGTAATTTTGGTGATAGTGGGCCACTTTATTAGCAGCCTTTCAGGTTGCTTTGACAAAAGAGCCAACAAAAGCAACTCAAGGAAGGGAAGGCGTGTTTTGGCTCACACATCAGGTGTAGTTCACTGTGGTATACAAGGCATGGTAGCAGGAGCTGGCCATGCCTGATTTATATTGCACACACTGTCAAGTTGCAGGAAGAGATGGATGCTGAGCTAACTTTATCATTTTTGGGAGTCTAGAACTCTTGCCCATAGTACAATGCCACCCATATTCAGGTTAGAGCTCACCTATTCAGTTACATCTTTCGGAAAAGCATCCTCACAGATACCCTCAGAGGTGTGTGTCCCTGTTGATTCTAAATTCATCCAGGCTGACAAGATTGAACACACAAGTCAGGAGTCTTCATTTTGAAAGCATTCCTTGGAATTGTTCTCTACTTTTCTCTACTTTTCAAATTTCCCAGACTACTAACTTCAATCAGGAATACTTTCTAAATAGTTCACTAGGAATTATTGTTGTATAAGAACTTGATTCTCCAGAACCCTAGTCTATCTGTACCACACTTTAGAATTTATTACCATTACTTACTGTAAATTTTTATTCTCTATTAGAGAGAGGGGATTTTTACATAGTTAAATCATACATTACAGTCTTTGATGGACTCTGGGTGGTTGGAGACTACAAAGGAGGGATTATTTATGGTGAGATAGTTTGACAATATCCTTAGGAACAATGGTTTGAACTGAAAAGGAAACATAATGAAAATTTCCATAGGCTTTTCCCCTCAAATGTATATACTTATTTAATGTATAACTTTTATTTGTCAGTGTCCAGGCCAAGAATCTCTGGGATGTTTTGTTTTGAAATGGGATATGGCTATGACATCCTGGTGGGCCTTAAAATCATTTTCCTTCTGCCTCAGCCTCCCAAGGACTGAAATCACTGGTATGTGACACCACACCTGGCTTTGGTATGCACAGTCTTAACTCTCTCTGGGATTCAGCAAAAAAGAAAAGCATTCTAAAAACACTGATCAAAGGGCATAGTTGGCAAGATCCAGAATCCTCTGGAAATATTAATTTCCTCTGGTTTATCTGAGGTTTCAAGGAAGAGTGTTGTGCATGGTATTTTTAGGCAGGAACCTAAAGAATAAACGTTTTCTGCCATTCTAATTAGAGAATGAGAAAACTGAGCTAAATTCTAATGTGAGACTGTAGGGGCTTAAAGCCCCCTTCAGGTAAGTGTGATAATTATGGTTCACAGTAGAGGAAGAAGTGGGGTTAAATGGCATTCTCTGTGTGAGCATTTCTAAGCCTCCAGTGTGTCATTGGAGACAAATATTTATTTTTAGTCTGTGGATATATCATGTAACCATTTGTTGTAAAAATTACTGTAGTAAAAGAATGCCTAAAACATTCTTTAACTGCCATGATGTTCAACGATTACACACACACACACACACACACACACACACACACACACACACACACACACACTAAAGGGATTGAGATGGCCATGAGTAAGGCAATCTGGTAAGACCTAAATCACATATAAACTCCTTACCACCAGCAGAAGACTTCGGACATTTCCATTGAAATGCTTGAAAGGAAAAGGTATACATTTTTGCCAGACAATTGCTACAGTCTTTACTGTTTTGTATGTAAAACTCTCTACATTCTCTTTATGTAATTTTCAAGAAAGACTGTCTCAGTTAGGTTTGTTATTGCTGTGATGAAACACTAGGGTTAAAAGCACCTTGGGGAGGAAAGGGTCTGTTTATTTGACTTATGTATGCTGACACAGTCTACTGGAGGAAGACAAGGCAGGAACTCAAACTGAGCAGGGACTGGGAGGCAGGACCTGATGCAGAGACCATGGAGGGGAGCTGCTTACTGGCTTGTTCATCATGGCTTGCTCAGCCTGCTTTCTTATAGAACCCGGGACCACTGCCAGGGATGGTACCGCTCACAATGAGCTGGGCCCTTCTCTACCCCTCCCCATCAATCACTAATTAAGACAATGTTCTGCCCATGTTATGGAGGCATTTTCTCAATTGAGGCTCCTTCCTCTTGGATAACTCCAGCTTACATCAAGTTGACATCAACCTAGCCAGCACAAAGATGAATAAACTTTCACTATCAATGGACATAGTGTGAAAAGAGTGTGTAGGAGCATCAGTCACCAGGGCAACACCTGTGCTGAGTAAATGCTTGTGCAAGAGGACTTAATAGTAGCATGGTTTGTCAGAAAAGCATCCATTTCCTTACCATAAATCATGCTACAATGAGAATGTTTTAGAAATAAATATTAAAATCTGGCAACAATGGTATAACAAATACAAGTTATGTGGTAAATTTCAAAAGATGGTATATTATGTTTCTTTATCCCAAATCCACTAGCTCTGAGTAAAGGTGATCTACTTCTATTACATTAAGATTATATAATACTGAGGTCAGAATGGCGGGCAGGCCTGTTGTTGCAGCGTCAAGAAAGTGGCTGGAAGGGTTTCGAAAATGGTATTATAATGCTGCAGGATTCAACAAGCTGGGTTTAATGAGAGATGACACAATATATGAGACTGAAGATGTCAAAGAAGCCATAAGAAGGCTTCCCGAGAATCTTTATAATGACAGGATGTTTCAAATTAAGAGAGCCCTGGACCTGAGCATGAGGCATCAGTGGACAAAATATGAGGAGGACAAATTTTACCTTGAACCCTATCTGAAAGAGGTTATTCGGGAAAGGAAGGAGAAAGAAGAATGGGCGAAGAAGAGAACTTGTGGTTGAGATCTGTGCATGTGCCTGGTCTCAGCAAATTTTAAGAAGATCTGAATCACAATTTAAGAGTTATTTGCTCTGTAGATGCCTCACTTTAAATAAATGTCTATTATAACCAAAAAAGATTATATAATACTGCACTACATATTGTAACATATTTTAACATAATAACTTAATATTACTTAACAATATAACCTGTTTTTATTGCTCCTACATCTACAAGAGTGCCTTATGTTAACTCTAATCTTTAGAATTAACATAAAACTAAAGAATCATTTCTTAAATATGGTTTTTCTTTGGTGTCTAACGTATTGTGTGTACCCACAGATGTGTATACACATGTATGCACACATGTCATGAGTGGGTATGGAGGTCAGAAGACAATTTGCAGATCCAGGTCTCTCCTTCCATCATATGAGTTCTGGGGAATCAGACTCAGAAAACACTGGTGTCCATTGTTTTTACCCACTGAGCCATCTTGCCAGTTACTCCAGATTTTTATTTCAATATTTATGACAATAATTAGGAGTAGCATTGTGAGATAAAATGCAGATCATTTTATTTGGAATGAGCACCGATCGTGCTTGGGAAGTCTTGACAATTCCAAGCCAGACACAAAGATTCCATTTACTTAATACCTAGATGTGTATGCATGTGTACACCCTTGCCTGTGATTGCGTACGTGGAGGCCAGAAGTCAACATCAGGTCTCTTCTATCAAACACCATTTTATGTTTTGAGACAGCTTATGTTGGAGCTCACCACTGCAGCTAGACTTTCTGGCCAACAAGTTCCCGGGGTCTGCTTTACCTGGGTGGTGGTTACAGATACAAACTACCATGCTTCACTTTAAATGGACCTGAAGTAGCTAAGGATGTAAACTCAAGTCTACATGCTTGCACAGCAGGCAAAACAACCCATCTCCCCAACCCACAAGATTCAGTATTTTAAGAAAAGAAATAACATTTTGTATCTTCCAAAAGTGCCAAGAGATCAAAAGACCTTATTTTTTCCAATGCCACAGAAGCCCCATTAGTGTGTGTGTGTGTGTGTGTGTGTGTGTGTGTATATAATTTTCTAGCCTTGTATTATGAAAGGGAGTAGTTGCTGATTATAAGTAGAAAATAGTTTTGCTTTCTATTTTAGTTTTTATTTTTTAGTTTTATTTTTATTATTTTACATGTCGATCCCAGTTCCCTCTCCCTCCCTCTCTCCCTCCCTCACTTTTACCGTCTCTGATAATAGGACTCTAGATAGCATGCGACAGAAACCCAACTCACAGACGAGAACAAAGAACACAGCTAGAGCTGGGAAGCCTCTAATGCTGTGTCTTTATGCTGTGCTACTGGGATCCCTACTCTCTCCTCAATTCCTTTTTGTAAGTTTGCTCTACTCTTCCTTTCTACATGGGTTTCCTCTGGTCGTGGGTCTACATGTGAAACGCCAAAAATGCCCATAACGTTTAAGTTGTCACCTAATCAAAAGCTACCTGGTCAGAGTGGCAAAGCTTTTATTTCTGAGAAAGGACCACAATGGACAAAAGTCATCAGATGTCTGACTCCAGACCAGCACTTCAGAAGGTGAGATCTGTTATTTAAGACAAACTTCTTGAAATGCCAATCTTTCTGATTTCATTTTAATTATTTAGGGCTGGTCATCAGCAGCAGCAGCAGAAGCTGCAGTTGTTTTCAAGTCAGGCTCTCACTATGTGGCTCTGGCTGTCCTGAAACTATGTAGATAGACTGGCCTCTAACTCACAGAGATCTGCCTGCCTCTGCTTACTTGCTAATATTATGTGTACAATACTGAGTCTCAAATCAGTGAGAGGAATTAAAAAAACACATTAGCCTCTACACACAAGGAACATAAAACAGTGAAGGCCAGTTTGTAATGATCTCATTAGACCAAAGATAAATGATAGATGTGTGTTTATTGGGGAACAATTGCACAGAAAAATACAAAGAACTGCAGGAGCACTTCTCTGCCCTTCCTACCAGATAGGCTGACTCACCAGAAAGACCAGCCTGGGCCAAGGAAAGCCAGGCCTCAAGCTTCTCTCTTTCAGCTTGCCTGAGGCCACGCCCGAGGGGGTGTGGCTACCCTTACAAGTTCACTACAAGACTGCTAAATAACAGTTACAATTATATATAACCATTTGTTATTTTACTTAATTTATTTTGCTCTCTTCTTTCCCTCCCTCCCTCCCTCCCTCCCTCCCTCCCTCCCTCCCTCCCTCTCTCTCTCTCTCTCTCTCTCTCTCTGTTTTTCCCTGCACTGAGCTAATAAAATATATGTATAAAGCCAGATGAGTCATTACCTTTACAATGAGTTTTCATTAACAAAGGACTATGTTGAAATGGGCTTTTGTTAACTTCTATCTTCCAACTCTACTTTTAGACTATTGAAACCGGAGTTTTGGAGTAATTTTCTTCCCATTGTCTACAACATCTCACCAGTACTCAAATTCAGGAAAATAACATTAATACTACCAGACCAAAAAAAAATGTATACTGTAAATCTAAATGAGTCCATAAAAGCATTACCCATATATGATCCTATCTCACTTGACATTTATTTATTCAGTATTAGTCTTCTAAATGTCATTTGTCAGATGATGACATTGTCAGATATTTATGCAGGAAGCCATCATGCCATGATAATGCCACCTATGATAAATTTATTTTTTGACAGATGACTTTTATATTTTTTTCAAACTTTCAACATGCTATACAACCAGATTTACTTTGCAAATATTATTTTAATAACATCTACAATCAAGTCTTTGGTGTCATCTTAATACAAGGAAGAAAGAGGACAAATGTCAGTGTCTTTCTCCATGTTGATTTCCCTAAGATTTGTTAAGTTACTCACAAAATCTGTTAAGTTACTCATTATCTAGTTCAATCCAGTTTTTCTTAATGTTATAAAATATGCCTCTTGTTTTTATTTTAAGAGAATTTATTTCACAGAGACATGCTTGCTTTTGTCAAAGTTGGCTGTAACTTGAGAATTATTCAACTACTAAAACCATGGAATTGCATATATTATCTACTCAACTGACATTTATTAAATACTAACTTACTACATACTGTCATTTATATTTTCTATAATTATTTAATCTGTATGGCAGCCTTCTGAGACAGGAATTCTTGTCACTACTTAATGTTTGAAGACACTGAGACAATAAAAAAAGAAAACTAGGGCTAGGGAGAAGACTCAGTTTGAAAAAGGCTTACTCCACAAGCATCAATACCTGAGTTCAAGCTCCAGGATTCTCTTTATGGAAAGGAAATGTAATAGGAAAGATCTATGTTACAGGAGAAGTAAAAGTTAATCGATTCCAGTTTGCAGAAATACAAGGTGCAGGATTAATAAACAAGGAGGCATTGTACCAAGCAGCCAGAAGTCAGTAAAAGGAAATGGAAATGGGCAGAATCTAGAATTATGTATAGTTTTTAGTCATGATGGTTAGGCCAAGCTGAATTAATGGGTTGTCAAAGCCACACTGCATGGATCCAGCTCCTAGTCATCTCAGCCACACTGCTTGGGTCCAATGCCTAGTCATCTCAGCCACACTGCATGGGTCCAGCTCCTAGTCATCTCAGCCACACTGCATGGATCCAGTGCCTAGTCATCTCAGCCACATGCATGGGTCCAGCTCCTAGTCATCTCAGCCACACTGCATGGATCCAGTGCCTAGTCATCTCAGGCACACTGCATGGATCCAGTGCCTAGTCATCTCAGCCACACTGCATGGGTCCAGCTCCTAGTCATCTCAGCACACCAAAACTACTAAACAATTATTAGGGACAGAATCACAGGCGTCTATCCCTGTATCTTGGTGTAGGATTTAGGGAAAGCCAGATTTAGGGAAACAGTTTGCAACACAGGCCAATAAATACATCATGAAGTGATAAAATACAACTTCTAGACTCCCTGAACTCTAGGAAAGGAAGCAGATTCCGAATCCTGCCAGTGTGCTGCTGTTTGAGCTCATTCCCAGGGATGCTTCTAAGAAATAAATTATGCACACATCTTCATTGTCTTGCCACACATTCATCATGCTTGGAAGGAAACCACAGAAACCAGAACTAATGGGTTGAGATGAATAACTGGAATGGCAAAGCACACTGCTTAGAATCAATATCACAAAGATGTTAGCTGGGTGTATAGGTTCATGCCTATCCTATAATCCGAGCTAAAGTAGGAGTACCATATATTCTCAGTTAGAGTGAGTTTCAGGCCAGCCTGGCTATGGAGTGAGATCTTTCTTGAAATACACATGCACAGCCTTGTCTTGTTCCTGATTTTAGAGGAATCACCCTAAGCTTCTCTCCATTCAGTCTGATGTTGGCTGTTGGTTTGCTGTACATTTCTCTTATTACGTTTAGGTATGTACCTGTTATCCCTGATCTCTCCAAGACCTTTATCATGAAAGCGTGTTGAATTTTGTTAAAGGCTTTTTCAGCATCTAGGGAGATGATCATATGGTTTTTCTTTTTCAGTTTGTTTATATGGTGGATCACGCTGATAGATTTTCGTATGTTAAACCATCCCTGCAACCCAAGGATGAAGCCTACTTGGCCATGGTGGATGATTTCTCTGATGCATTCTTGAATTCTGTTTGCCAGTATTTTATTGAGTATTTTTGCATCAGTGTTCATCAGGGATATTGGTCTGTAGTTTTCTTTCTTAGTTGTGTCTTTGTGAGGCTTGGGTAACAAGAAGACTGTGGCCTTGTAGAAAGAGTTTGGTAATGAACCTTTTGTTTCTATTGTGTAGAACAATTTGAGGAGTATTGGTATTAGCTCTTCCTTGAATTTCTGGCAGAATTCTGGCCCTGGTTTTTTTTTTGGGGGGGGAGGCTTTCGATGATGCTTCCCTCTCTCTCCATATCTCTTCAATACTGTACTTGAAGTTCTAGCTAAAACTACAAGACAACAAAAGGGGATCCAAACTGGAAAAAAAGAGGTCAAACTGTCTCTATTTGCAGATGATATGATAGTTTACATAAGCGACCCAATAAACTCTACCAGGGAACTCCTACAGCTGATAAACACCTTCAGGAAACTAGCAGAATAGAAGATAAACTCAAAAAAATCAGTAGCCCTACTTTATTCAGACGACAAAGAGGCTGAGAAAGAAATCAGAGAAACATCACCCTTTACAATAGCGACAAACAACACAAAGTATCTTGGGGTAATGTTTACCAAACAAGTGAAAGACCTATATAATAAGGACTTTGTGGCTTTAAAGAAAGAAATTAAAGATGATACCAGAAAATGGAAAGATCTCCTGTGTTCTTGGATAGGTAGGATAAATATAATAAAAATGGCAATCTTGCCAAAAGCAATCTTCAGATTCAATGCAATCCCCATTAAAATCCCAGCACAATTCTTCACTGACTTTGAAAGGATAATAATCAAGTTTATATGGAAAAACAAAAGACCCAGGATAGCCAAAACAACCCTGTACAATAAAAGAACTTCAGGAGGCATCGGCATCCCTGACTTTAAGCTCTACTACAGAGCTATAGTTCTGAAAACAGCCTGGTACTGGCACAAAAGTAGACAGGTAGACCAATGGAATAGAATAAAAAATCCTCATATTAACCCACACCTATGAACACCTGATTTTTGACAAAACTGCTAAAACAATACAATGAAGGGAGGATAGCATCTTCAACAAATGGCATTGGCACAACTGGATGATGGTGTTTGGAAGACTGCAGATAGACCAATGTCTGTCACCATGCACAAAACTCAAGTCCAAATGGATCAAAGACCTCAACATCAATCCAGCCACACTGCACCTCTTAAAAGAGAAAGTAGGAGATACCCTTGACCAAATTGGTATAGGAGACCGCTTCCTGAACATAACTCCAGTAGCATAGACACTGAGATCAGTAATTAATAAAGGGGACCTCCTCAAACTTAGAAGCTTCAGGAAGGCAAAGGACACAGTGGACAAGACCAAACAGCACCCCACAGACTGGGAAAGGATTTTCACCAATCCTACATCTGACAAAGGGCTGATCTCTAAAATATACAAAGAACTCAAGAAACTAGTCAACAAAACACCAAATAACCCTATTAAGAAATGGGGTACAGAACTGAAGAAAGAATTCTCAATAGAGGAAATCAAAAAGGCTGAAAGACACTTAAGAAAGTGCTCAACATCCTTAGCTATCAGGGAAATAACAAATCAAAACAACTTTGAGATACCATCTTACTCCTGCCAGAATGGCTAAAATTAGAAACACCAATGATGACTTATGTTGGAGAGGATGTGGAGAAAGGGGACCACTACTCCACTGCTGGTGGGAGTGCAAACTCATACAGCCATTTTGGAGATCAGTTATGGCGGTTCCTCAGGAAAATGGGAACTAGTTTACCACAGGACCCGGCAATCCCCCTCTTAGGCATATACCCAAAAGATCCACATCCATGCAACAAAGACATGTGCTCAGCTATGTTCATAGCAGCATTATTTGTAATAGCAAGAAACTGGAAGCAACCTAGATACTCCTCAAATGAAGAATGGATAAAGAAGATATGGCACATCTACACAATGGAATACTACTCTACAGAAAAAAAAATGGAATCTTGAAATTTGCAGGCAAGTGGATGGAACTTGAAGAAACCATCCTGAATGAGGTAACCCAGTCACAAAAAGATGAACATGGTATGTACTTGCTCATATATGGATTTTAGACCTAGAGCAAAGGATCACCAGCTTATAATTCACACCACCAGATGACTAGGATACAAGGTGTATTCTAAGAGATTCATATAAAGTCCCTCACAGAAGCGGGAAGGGACAAGTCCCCCAGAACACATGGGAAGTGGGGGGGGGGGCAGTGAATGGGGAGAGAACTGGGAGAAAGATAAGGGGAGGAGAGGAAAGCATGTGCAACTAGAAAGATTGAGTCAGGGTAGGAATAGAAGACAGAAGAGAGAGAGAGAGAGAGAGAGAGAGAGAGAGAGAGAGAGAGAGAGAGAGAGAGAGAGAGAGAGAGAGAGAGAGAGAAACATAAAAGAGGGAGCCATTATTGGTTTGAAGAGAAACTGAACCTAAAGAAATGTCTAGAGACCTACAAGACTGTCACCACCTAACAATTTGAGCAACTGTGGAAAAGCTACCATAAATGCCCTTTCTGGATAGTGAGATCAACAACCAACTAACTAACTAACTTATCCACCATCATGGAGCACTCATCTAGTACCTGTTGGAAACAGAAGCAAACACCATAACTAAACACTGAGTCGAACTAGAATCCAGATGCAGAGAGAGAGGACAAGACTAGGTTGCAGAAACACATAGAGACAGCTGACCTGAACAAGGAGGAGTTAATAGGACCCCAGACTGATAGCTGGAGATCCAGCATGTGACTGACTCATACCCCCTGAATATGGGTCTCAGCTAGAAGGACTGAGCAGTCTAAGGGACCTCAGACAGTGGAACCAGGATGCAAAAGGACCTTGTGGACACATCCCCCATGGAGGGATACTCCCTTAACCTAGAGACTGGAGAGAAGTCCTAGTCCCTACTTCAAATGACTTGACAGATTTACATGACCTGACCTGGATGCCTATCCCTACATGTGGAATGGGTATGGCGGATGGGGGGAGGGTGGTCAGGGTACATGTGAGGGGAGATAGAGGGTAAGAGGGAGGCAGAGAGTGGGAACTGGGATTGACATGTAAAATAAAAAATAATAAAATTTTAAAAAAGAAAAAGAAATACACATACACACACGCACACATGCACATAGACGCATACCACCACCACCACAAATATAAATGGTCAGGTTTCTAGTAAGAATATAATGAACTCTGTTAAAGCAAAGAAAGCACAGGAGGCTAACAGCTTAGCTACTTTTAGCCAGTGTAAAAAACTCAGTGTTACAAAGAAACAAAGAAATGTAGTGTAAGGCAGAGAAAAGTAGCAGTCGGGTCCCTGCACAGGATAGGGAGGTGTTCAGCTGTCTGCAAATCCCTGTTGCAGTAAGAGCTTCCATAATGTAAGAGAAAGATTACTATGAGTATGACAGTTGGCTTTCAGTGGGTAGGGTAGGACTCAGGCATTTTTGCAGGGTAGGTGTTTGGGGAAGTAGGAGAAAAAAAGAATCCCCAATGATGATAATAGGCTGGGGTTGTAATACCAGATTTCTTATTTAATGCATAAGGTGTCTAACTTCAAAGGTGGTCCTAGGCAAGGTCAAAAATGAGAGGTTGTGTTGTCCTTGTATACCTCTGTAAAGGTCCTATGGGTAACCAACTATGCCATTTGTAGAGTGTCACTGATAACCAACCAGGACATTTGTTCTAGAGAACATCAAAATGTTGACAACTTATGTTCCAGGCATCTAGGCTGCCAAGGGCTGCTTTTCAAGTACTTCTTTATTTTTGTTTGTTTTTGCTTGAGGTCCCCCATTGCTAGTATATACAGATAAGTTATATGTAGCTCCCACAAGTGCCCTAGACTTGTGAAATGTACCTTTCCTTTCTGGCCTTGCCTAGGATCTCCATTGAAATAAGTTGCCTATGCATTAAAAATGAGACCCTGTGTTACAACCTCAAGACAACCAGCCCAGTGCTGAAAGGCAAAAAGAAACATGACACAAGGTCTTTTAAAACAAGAAAACTAACTGTTCTGTAGTAAGGTGGGTACTTATGTATTCCCAAAGCTGCATGTTTTAGAGCAGTAGCTCCCAGGCTCTGACAGCTGGCTTTCTGATTTCTAACTCAGCATAGCTTTCTTTCTTCTTTTTCCCATCTTTCTTCTCTCACCATTTGCCAATATCCTAAACTTTCCTGTCCTATTATTCCATGTGTTCTCTCTCTATCCGAGATAAAGGTTAATATAAATGTCTATGACTGAGAAGTTGATAAAAGGATCCACTATTCAATTTGTGATCAGGCCCATGTAACCTCGCTAGACTAGGAGTTTTCCATTGACAAGGACATCTAATACAAGTGCTTGCAAATATTGGACAGAACTATTGAATATATATATATACATATATTATACATATGTATATATATATATGTGTGTGTGGTGTGTGTGTGTGTGTGGTGTGTAATATATATATATATATATATATATATATATACATATATATATATATATATATATATCATGTATTGCCCTATATGTGTAAATAAACCGACCCATTCTAGGAGAGCAAAGACAAATCTCTATTCCTACACAGACATCCCCCTCCCCTTTAGATACAAGTAGTGTAAAATCATATAAGTTCCTATTTAAATAATTTGTTGTGGAGAGAAATGGGTGCCTGATTTAGCTACCAATTTTTTGTTTCTTTTCCTCACTCCAGGCAGAGCATTGTGACATGGACGTGATGAGCCCATGATGTGGGCATGACTCCACTAATGGGAGAGACATAGCAGAACTATCAAGGAATTGAAATGTGACTGCCTCCCTCCCACTTCATTTACCCTGATCCGAAAAAACATTTTGTTCATATTCTTGGAACCACAAGACTTCTGGGATCACCATTTGCCCATTTCCTAATAGTCTACTAAAGGTACTGTGAGTCTAGTCTAAGAGTCAACAGAGGCACCATTGTGACAGAGAGGAGTAATGGACTTCAGCAAATAAGTTGAGAAAACAAGTTAAGCAATGAGTAACTGAGCCCCAGGACCATAACTCAAGGGAGGTATGAAATCAATCTAGTTGAAAGATAGATCAAACTTGATAGTAAGCTACTGACCTTACAATGTATCCTATTTAAGAAACAGATCCCATACTCCATCTTCTCACATGATCCCCAAGGAAGACCTTATCTAAAATAATATGTCTCATCTTGCCAACTTCAATCTGTTTGCTCTCTTTTTTGCCTGGAGTTCACAAAGATTAATAAATCAGCACCTGCATTCCTCGACATCACTTGCAGTAAATCTCAGCTTTCTCCTTCCACAGCTTTATAAATCATGCATTATTGGGAAGTTCATTTAATCTCTCAGTGTTTCAGGAGGGGTAATAATACTATTTCATGATGGTGCTATGATAGTCAAATGAATTAATATACAAAAACTGGCCAAAACAGTGCCTGGCACACACTAACTAGTGTGTAAGTCTGACATGCTATTAATTCTCATTGATTTGTTACCATCTAATTCTGTCTCTCCATCCCTGCCTCTTTCATGCACACACATGCATACACACACAGTTGATCAAGAGGTGATACAAACTTCTCTTAACCACTTCTGTCATCAGAAGTAAGGAGAAGAAATAAAACACTGGCATCCAACTTAGGGTTTAAGGTTGTTATCTAATCACAGGCATGTCCTGGTTTTTTGATAGAAATAGATAGGTGCTCAAATACTGTGGATACCTGCTTTCCCTTTTTCAAGAGGTTACCTAATGACTGGACATGCATGTATGTACACACAGAAATGCACACTCCTTCCAAATTAGCATAAATTACAGAGTCAGAAGAAAACAGTCACATACATTATTAATGATTCCACTAATGAAATTAATAAATTTTGATTATTTTGAAGTCTGCCTATAGTTTTGCCATAATAGTTTCAGCAGTGTAACATAAATTCTGTTGCTTTCATCTTCCATAATCTTTTATCCACACACTTTTCATTCTCATCTTGGTGTGCATGGATTGACTCACAGAAAAGCAATACTTGCCTGGAAGGAAAATGCACATGGTGGCCAGGGTTTCAAAGTCCTAGGTCCAGACAGATTTTTCAAAGAAAAGAAAATGACATTCTGGAGAAGAAAGACCCTTCCCAACATCAAGATTTTCTGTTCACTGCCTCACTGAACGTCATTTATGCCACTTATAGTGTGATGTTTTTTACTCTTTTGGCTTTTTGAGGGGCCCACCACCCAGCTCCCAAATAAATTACACATGGAGGCTTATTCTTAATTATGAATGTCTGGCCTTAGCTTGGCTTAGCTAGGCTGCTTCTCTTAACTTTAACTAGCCCATCTACCTTTGTCCTCTGGACTTTTCCTGTTCTCTTACTTCTGTAAATGGTACTTTACTCCATGGATTGCTGTGTAGCTGGATGGCTGGGTAGCTGACCTGATACCCCCCTCTCCTTGTTCTCTTGCTGCTTTCTCCTCGTGCTGCCACGTTTCTCTTACTTGTACTTTGCCTGACAGCCCTGTCTACTTTTGCTCCTGCCAAGCTATTGGCTGCGCAGCTCTTTATTAGACCATCAAGTGTTACAGACAAGCACAAAAGAAAAAAAAATATCACAGCTTTACCGAATTGAACAAATGAAGCATAAACAAAAGCCACACACCTTAAAATAATATTCTACAACAGCCACTGATGTCCAGAAAGACAGGGAAAAAGTCTCCTCTGTTTCTCTCAGTGCTAGCCTTGAATATATGTGCTTCATTACACTAATTTATGTCCCCCAGGTTTATGGATGAGTGGCTAGACACATGAACTGCAGATACACAACATTAGAATCTATAGCAGACATACAGTATAAAGATAGTCCAAATATACTTGACTGAGAAGTAACCACTAGTGAGTGTGGAGCAGGGAGATGAGCAGGACTCTCCTCTACGAAGGCTATGACAATATCTATGTTGACTATGGATATGAAAAGGTGTAAGACAACCGTAGCACAAAAAATAAAAGACCCAGAGGCTGATATTGGGGTTCCAATTTCAAGCTGATAATCAGAAAATCAAAGTAGCCAAGCTACCAGAGAGCTCTTTTCCTCTAACAGGGCTGGGGCGTTCCAAGTCTCAATGTGGCTGGAGAATGAATGCTTCCTACTGAATAATGTAGACCCTGCTTCTATCTTTCATACCCCTATAGTGCTGGGATAAAGGTATGTGATCTATTCCTCTTTTAGACTGATTCTATCTCATATAACCTCAAGTGGTCTTGAAATTACAGATATCCATCTACCTCTTAATCCTGAGTCCTAGGACTAAATGTGTAAATGACCAACTCCTAGCTTATGCCTGCTGGGAATAAAGGTGTGTACCTGGCTTCTATGGCTTGTGTCTGACTTTGCCTTCTGAATCCTCAGGCAAGCTTTAATAAATCATAAATAATATATCACCACAGTCAACACTATGGATAGAGAATTTTCTCTCAGTATAAACATTCTGTTCTTGAACTCAGTCTTTGCAAATCTTTGTGGTTTGGGGTAGTTTCCTAGATAGTACTGCTATCAAATCCACTGACTTAACTAGCAGTTAATGTGCCATGTTATTTTCAGTGAACACACAAGCACTATAAAACCTATAACAAAAAGATAAAGGCTTATTCCTAAATTACCAACAGAAATACATTGTAAGGTAATTTCTATCAGAAATAATGAGCCACCATAATGATGTAATATAACAGAAACCAAAATTTGCTTTAGACTAAAACATGTTTGCTATCATTATCACCTAAGAACATAATTTCCCCCATCTCCAAAATAATAATGGGACCACATATAGAGACAGATGTGCTATAGAGGTACAGGGAGGAGCTTGAACCTACTCAGTGAGGCCCAGGCTGAGAGAAGTACACTAATCATTATAAGACCAGGAAACAGGACTATGACAATCAACCATGCTGCAGATCTTCCTTTAACTGATGAACAGATAATGAAGATGTGCAAATGCTCAATGGACTTCGATTTAGCTGTAAAGAAAATTAAAGTCATGAAATTTGCAGGAAAATGAGTTGAAATGGAAAATATAATACTGAGCGAGGTAACTGAGACCCAGAGAGAGAAATGCCACATTATCCCTTATTCCTCCATCCTACCTCTGAATATTTAGATGTGAGATATAACCTGGAGTAAATACAGGAGCTGGGAAAATAAAAAGAAAAGATGATGGAGGGGGGTGGATCTCTAGAGAAGGTGATCAGAGGACACAGGAGCTTAGAAAGGGAAGAGGCCAAAAACAGGGAAGGGGAGACTTTACATGGAGAGTAGGTAGAGAGGGTAATACAGAGGGAAGAAGGAAGAGAGGGACTAAATAACAGCATGATTTTTTGAGAAGGCTACAGGGATACAGTGTGTGTGTGTGTGTGTGTGTGTGTGTGTGTGTGTGTGTGTGTGTGTGTGTGTGTGTGTGTGTGTGTGGTCTAGGTCAAATTATGCCACATGGGATGATGATGACCATCCCCCTCCCAAAGTGGCAAAGACTACCTAACAAAAACCTAATCCTAACTATAAGAATCAAAACATGACTTGGTATCTTTTCAATTTACAACATACCACCTTGGTCAGTTCCCATCTCAGCCAACTCTGATATCTGGTTATCCTTGACCTGTGTTCAATAATAGTGGGCCTCTTGCTGAAGCAGGAAAGCGTTGTCACATAGAAGCTAAGTCCAGTGGCCACAGCAGCTGCAAATGTGTCATGGCCATCTTTCTCACTTTATCTCTCTTGAAACTGAGTTCCACAGAAAGCAGAGAGAGTAGCTCCTTTATTGTTAGCTTGTGCCGAGTACATAGCACCATGCTTGCAAGTGCTCAATGGGTAAACACTGGATACGTGTATTTATATATTGATGTGTGCAGGTATATTAGACCACACACACACACCCCTACCTACCTGAAGGAGCTGGTTCCCTCCTTCCACCAAATGGGTCTCAGGGATGCTACTCAGGCCATCAGCTTGGTGGCAAATGCCCTTACATGCTGAGCTATCTTGCTGGCCCCTGAATAAATTTTTAATAAAAACCTGTGTACATGGCTTTAGACTTATAGCTCACCAAATGTTATACTCTTTGCCACCTTTTTCTATAATATATTAAATTATAAACTAATTGGAAAGACTGTTTACCATTACATTGAAACATCACAATAATTTCTTATTGTTTATTTAAACTGGAGTAACCCAGGATCACCAGGTCTGGGAAATCACAGTTCCATGTAGTCACATAGAGTCTTGAAACACATCTTTTAACCTTCAAAATGAAGTGTTTTTTTTCTTAGCTTACAAAAGCAAAGCAGTGAACAGATGTACTCTGGAGAAACAAAATTTGATCAATATTGGTTAGAGAACAAAGGGATTCAGACCTGAGTGACTTCCACATTTGGCCACTGCATATCAATCACCGGTGACAGCAGGGACTGCTCTGCTATGGCAGAGAAGAACTGCACTGATTTCCGTTAGGCCTGCTTCCACGAAAATAGATTAATTCTTAGTCATCAGAATCTGATTTGGGTTCCAGCTTAGCAGGCTAATTTTCAGCCCATGGGAATAAAGTCATGGTAATTTTCCAATCATTTAATGAAAAGAGAAGCAAGCAAAGATAGAAGCAAAACACAGCATCCAAAGGCTACCAAGGTCAAATATCCCATGTCTCTCTGGCCTAGTATCCATCAGTGGAGCAGAGGCTTCTTTCATAAGGAGTAATTTCCTTTGTAAATAGAAGAGAATGTTTGCAAAGACCATAGGATGCTTTTGAGAAAATGTCACCAGGACAAAGCTAATGAAACCTTTGCTTTCATTGCAATCTAGCTGCTGTGGTGGCTATAGTTCTCCATTATGGGAAGCAATGGTCCTAGGCTCTATTTACTATCCACAACATAAAGGCTACCCATCATGTGCTCTCAGGAATGAGTCTCTACTGCAGTGGCTGTGCTATGGCCATAGCTAAAACAGCTCAAACACACCTGTTCACTGAATCTACAAATGCCTTCAGAAGGCATTTTTGCTAGTTACCAGACACAAAATAATGATTAGACCTTGGACTTGCCCTGGAGATTGGCCAGTCCTTTGGGGGAGGCAGTGTGATAAGTGTTGTAATATCAAGGGAAGTTCAAGCCACTATGGAAACCCTGTGTATAGGGAAGTCAGGGGAGGTTTCTGGAGTCAGTCCCATATATGTAAATCTTGGAAGGAGCATATATAAATATGAGCTTATATAGCAATACTTTCTTATCGGGACTGCCAGCACACAAATAGTGACAGAGAAACTGGTTATTAATTATGCAAGCTTGGCTTTAGCATAGGCTTGTTCCCAAATAGCTCTTATAACTTAACCCATTTATATTTATCTACATTCTGCCACATGTCATTACCTCATCTCCATACTACCCATCCTGCTTCCTCCAAGTCTGGCTGGTGACTCTGCCTTTCTTCTTCCCAGAGTCCTTTCTCTGCCCAGAGGTCCCACCTATATCTGATGTCTAGCAATTGGTCGTTTGGCTTTTTATTAAACCAATCACAGCAATACATTCTCACACAGTGTACAAATATCCCATAGCAGCTATCCTCAACCATGGAAAAACATAGTCCCCACTTACAGCTATACCATAGAGATTTTCCCAAGGAGCTTTAAAGATTTAGATTTGCAAGAGAGACTACGAAGGTAGAAATGAGGGTACCCAGTTCTCCTTAGGTTTGGACCTTACATGACTTGGCATGGTTATCAAAACTAAGAAATGATCATGATCACTGGCTATTAAACAACAAGAATTATTTGCATCTGATCTCATCTTACACTAGTATCTTTTCATTCTAGAATCTGATTCAGGATATCACACTGCATTTAGTAGTCATCTGTCTTTGATGTCCTTCAATTTATGGTAATTTCTTGGTATCTTCTTGTTTTTCACAGCTCCAAAAGTATTTAAGAGTCCTGCCCACAAGATATTTTATAGTCTGTTTGAGTTGCTGTAATAATGCATCTTAGATAAAGTAATTTATAAGTGAGAAATAACGTTTTACCTTTTGGCTGGGCAGCCCAAGAGTAAGACACTAGTAGAATGGGTACTGTTTAGAGGCTACCCCCTCCCTCATGGGTAGCATCTTCATATGCATCCTTATATGGTATAAGCACCAAACTCCCTCAGGCCTCTAAAATACTATACCCAAGGATGTACATTCATAGAGATAGGTTTCAATGGTGCAAATTTTGCAGGAACACACACACACACAATACAACCAAAACCAGCTGGGGAGATAATTTAATGGTATAGCATTTGTCTATCATGCCTGAGAACCTAGGTTCAATGTCCAATATTATAAAAATTAACAAATATAACAGGTAGTTTGTAAAAAAAATGGGTTGGTTTAAATTTTCTTGTGATTAAATTAGAGTTGAAGATTTAGGGGAAAATATCACAGTTCCATGCTGTTCAGTGTATGAAATCAGGGACAATCATTGATATTAATGTCAGCAACTGGTTGTTTAATAGATATAAAAGATTATTAGTTTTACCCTTTCACCTTCTATCTTTGGGGACACACACAGCGGGGGAACATTATTTGCTTCCTAAGGTAGAGGATATAGCTACTGACGTTATTTAGAATACTTTTGCAAAGGTTTATTCTTTATCCAATCACTTATTTATGCCACTTGGACTCATGTGTATTTATTTGACACTCTAGATTATTATCTACTAATCTTTATTTGATTATTCGCATTCTCCCAGCTTTGTTCAATGGAAACTCTTTTAGGTTGTACCTGTGCCCTGTGTTTCCTTCAACTTACCAATGTCCTTGGGCATTTCAGAAGCATCTACTGTCATTCATGAACCAGCACTACGTTCAAACTATTTTCCAACAGAGGTCTATTTCCTTTTGTTGAAGAATAGTGTTTAAAAGCTGATATGTGGGCACTGACTGTGATTTTTTTTAAATTGCATGTTAAAATGCTACAACAAAACACAAGCGTGAACAAAGGAGATAGCCATTAAAACGAACAGAAGCAAGAAAACAGCTGGCCAACTGGAAAGCAACCCAGCAGATTGAGCAAAGCAAAGTAAAGACATTGAGTGTAGAAATGGAGAAGCAAACCAAGTGGTGCCCACAGAACCTCAGGGAGCCTTAGAAAATGGTACAAAGTCGCTCTGAAGGTAGGCGTACAGGTAGGTCAAAAGAGGAAAGTGGAGAAAAACCTCTATAATGGGAAGTCTAGGTCCCCTCCCACTCTATGTATACATAGAAAATTATTCCTCCCCCACCAGGACATGACTGGGTATTAATGCTCCAGAGATAGTCAGCAAGAAAGCTTGAGAGGGGCTGCCTGAGCTAACAATGGTGATCTTCAATTAAGAACAAGACAATTAAATGAAACACTCCAAAGCAGCGGAAGATGTCAGCTTATTTTCATTTGTGCCAGGGAGCACTGTCAACTAATCTACGCACCCCTCCTTCCATACACTGGCCACATAAAGAAAAATTGCCACTGGTGTTGACAGTTGGTGTCCCAACTCAGTTGGGTCACTCTACCTTGCAGGGCAGCCCCAAGTCAGTACTACCAACAGGTACCTATAAACTTGTAGCAACAACTTCCTCCTTCTGACATTTACACAAAGACACGTGCACATGCAGAAAACAACATCAAAAAACTATTCTATATCTTCCACTAAAGTTAAGATATAGAAAGGATCATATCCATAGGAGGAAGCCACAGATTTATATTCCTTTTCCTTTGTGCTAGGGAAAAACACATTCCTATTTTTAAGGTTATTCTTATCATGATACATACTGCATATTAATTCCCCCAAATTACAGTTTATCTTTCCTGCCTCAAAATGTATATAAACATGTGTGTCAGATATATTATTTATCTAGCTAGCTTCTTTAGGCATGGAATTTGAGAGATTCATCCGTGCTGATGCATGTCCTTGTCAATTCATTTTCATTTCTGTATATATTTCTCTGTTTACATTCTTGGGCATTTATTTTACTTCCAACTGGGGATTACTATAAACAATACATGATCATCCCAGTGCATGTGTCCTGGTACACATGAGCCAATCTTAGATGTGCAACTAGGAAGAATATGATTATTATCTGCTCTGTTGATTTTGTATGACTATAACTTTAAAATCTCAGAAATTTCTTTTAGGAATTAAGATGTTAATTCCAAAACGCATCTTAAAATTCAGAGTACTAATATAATTTCTGAAAAGAGCAAAGCTTATGGACTTATGCTCCTGGGTGCAAAGACTTATTATAAAGCAACAGAAATCAAGACAGTGTACAATCTGGGTCAAGGCAGACAAAGAGACCAGTTGAACTGAATAGCCTCCAAAAGACACAGGCATGTGCTGTCAATTTCCAGCAAATGTGCAGGGCAGTTCTGTGGAGGAAGACAGTCTCTCTTTTCCTGTCTGCTGTTGCGACAACTGTGGATCAATATGAGACTAATGGGATTTGTGTCTTTCTCATGCCATGTGCATAACTTACCATAAAATAGAAAATAGAACTAAATAAAAGACCTAATCATAAAACTTCTAAAAATTGTGATAGATTTTAAAACAGATTTGTGGGTTTTGTTTTCACTTTTCAAAACTCAATTTAGTAAATGTACACTTAAGACAGATACATTGGCTGTTTTCATATGCCATCCATTATGAGTAATGCCACAATGATGTATATTTGTTTTCCAGTTGCTATGGAAAACAAACAAAACAACAACAACAATAACAACAACAACAACAACAAAACTCGTCAAAGCAAGTGAGAAAGAAGGGTTTACTTTAGCTCCCAATTTGAGGCCACTTCATGGTGGAGAAGTCACAGCACCAGAAACTTAAGGCAGCTGGTCACATTGTGTCTGTAGTCAGAAAGCAGAGAGTAATAGATGACCATGCTTAGCTAGCTTTCTCTGATCTATACAGTCCAAAACCCCAGCTAGTGGAATGGTACTGCCTACATTTTAGGATGGGTCTTCCCACTTTAACCTAATCCAGTGGGTCTCCCACAGATCTGCCCAGAGACACATTTCCATGGTGATTTCAAATCCTATCACACCGCCACTCTAGATCAGCCACACAGAAGTTCTAGTCCCCTGATGAGTTCCCTTTTCTCTACATCCTCATCATTTGTTGTCTCTTTTCATAACACCATCTTAACAGATGTGAAGCGATACTTCAGAGTAGTTTATTTTCCTTTTTTTAAATTATTTTTTCTTACTTTACATATCAATCCCAGTTCTCTCTCCCTCCCTCCTATGCCTCCCAACCCTCCCCCTCCCATCCCATTCCCCTTAAACATTGCAGGCAGGGTGATGCCTTCCAGGAGAGATCATTAAAATCTGTCAAGCCATTTGGAGTAGGGTCTATGCCCTCCCTGCCTCAGAGTAGTTTCTATTTGAATTTCCCTGGTGATTGTGCTGAGTACTCATTGGTCATTTTTTCCTGTTCTATTAACTTTTTGCCAATTTTTAAGTAACATTTTGATTGTTTGCTATTCAGATGTATAAGTCCTTTATAAAATTTGGACATCATCCACATATATATATATATATATATATATATATATATATATCTTATAAATATTGTCTCAGTTTCTAGGGTGCTGTTTTATTTTATTGCAAGTTCAGCTGGTTTTGCTTTTGGCATTTTATTGATGTGATATCCAATTATTACCAGGATCTGTTCACCTATACTGAAAGTAGCACAAGTTTTTAATCAAGAAAAGATGTTGCACGTTGGATTCTTTTCCTGCATCTATTGAGAGCTTCATGTGTGCTTTATTTTCCAGTCTGTTAATGAGGAGGTCACATTAATTAATTTACATATGGTAAAAGACCTCACTTGGTCATGATGTATAATCATTTTTATGGACTGTTGGATTTGGTTTACTGATATTTTTGCACCAATGTTTATCAGAGAAGTTGGCCTGTAATTTTCTTGTTATTCTTCCTCTCACTGGTCCATTTCAGAAGGCCTGTCTTCAGGATCATAGAGTCTCTTTAGTGCTTGAGTTTACTCTACTGTTTAGGTTCTCTACTATGGATTTTATTTCACCAACCAAATTCTTCAGTTTTGATTTTTGACTTTTCTGTAATATTTCTATTTATTGTGGAATAGTGTCCTCCACACTTGGCATGGTTTGTGCCTTCTTGAATTTTTAGTAGCCATGATTACCCAAAGGAAACACAAGGTTGCTTGGGCCCTTTAACTTTCCATCATAGAAGGGGCAATGGTGGTCAATGGCTCCATTCCTCTACCCAGGATGTACAAGGAAAAAGGGCTCATGAAGACCTGTCCCTCTCCATTTTGATCCATGTTATTTGGACTAGATCCTCTGTTTTATCCTTGAAACATGATAGTATATTGTCTGCTTGGTTCATTTTAGTTGTAAGGCTTTTCTTTGAATTGTCCAGTAGGGTTATTTGCTTTTGCAAGTCCTCTTTAATGTTTCTATATCCTGTTAAGCTTTCTTCTCACATCTTAGGTTATCTACACCATTTCCATCCATTGCCTTTGTGTTTTCTTGGGCATCACTTAGGCATTTAGTCTCATACAGTTCCTTCTACTTGATATCATTAACTTGTTTCTATCTTCTTTAAAATCCTTAAATTCTTTGGGGAGGTTTATGATTGTTCTTTTAAAATATGTGTCCTGGAGTTCATCTAGGTAATTCCCACTGACAAGTACTTATACAGGACCAATAAGTTTGGAAAGAAGATATGAACTTGATCTTTCATATTGTTGGTATTCTTGTAATAAGATCTGGGTATGTGGTTCTTCTTGTTTGAGTTTTTGTGAATAAAGCAGGTTGGGGAAGAAGAGAAGAGGTGAGGTAGGTCAGTCTAGAGGTTAGAAAAGGCTTGGGTGGAATGCAGTCAGGTGGACATAAGGGACTGGTCTGCATATAGGATGTGCTTCCCATTACAAGTAATCAGTGTGATGGTAGAGAAGCCAGAGTAAAGGGTTGGATATGACATGGGAAGGTTTTGTGGTTTAGGAGACAGGAAGGAGGAATCTAGCCCAAGGCTATGACTCCTTTGTAGTGGGGACAGGGAAATCCAGACCAGACTGGTCTACTGCTGTGGGATCTAAGCTAAATCTGGTGGGTTGTGGAAAAAATATTCAAGGAGTTTGGGGTATTCATTGGGCTAGATCTTGAAGGAAGACATGGTAGTGCCCAGTGGGGTTGCTGGAACTGCTTAGCCGTGGTTCAGGCAAGGGAGTGGAGGGTGTTAGACAAAGCCAGGCCACTGTCTCATTGAGTTTCCTTAAGATCATCACTTTAAAATCTTTCTCAAAAACCACAAATTCTCAGTCTTTGGAGTCAGTAACTGGTAAGCTATTGAGATCACAGCCCCAGAAGTTCAGAGCAGTGATGGTGGATACATAAGGAGTAAAGAGTTTAAGTTCCCTCTAGTCTGTTCTTTATTGGTATAAGGAGACTTGGCATAAGAGGTTATTTCCCTTTGATGCACCTAACGAATTCCATAGCCACACAGCAGAGGGATCCAGGGTACAGTTTTAAGAGTTGCTGCAGTGTTGGGTTCTTGGGTTTAGGGTTTTGTGAAAGTTCTGTAGCACTTATCACACAAGGTTGATGTAGATCCATCTTCCATTTCTAGTAGGTGAGGGATGGTGACTATTTGACCTGGAGCAGGAGGTGTCACAGCTGACTGGAAGTTCTGTTAGGATGCCAGGGCCTCCATCAGCTCTGTTCTAGAAAGTATGGCCCTACATTTGCAGAGGCCCTGGAATACTGGGAATGGGACCCTGGTTATCTTTGATGAAGGAAGAGACAGTTGCTCTGGCAGGCCGGAGACCTGAAGTCGTGGGATGATGTCTCAGCTGTGTTGCAGGAATGGGAATGCACAATCAGTCCTCATCACTAAAGATTGTCTCCAAATCACATACCTTTATCCTGATGCCATCGTCATTGGATTTAGGACATTTTTTTTTTTTTTTTTGGTCTCTGGTGAGAGAAGTAGGTATATTTTATATGTAGAGGACAGCCAATATTTGTTTTTAAAAATATGGAGACTAAATTTTTGTCAATTTTGTTTAAAAAATGGAAACTAATCATTAGTCCTCATTTATATATGTCTTCCCTGAGGTGGGATTATGATTCCTTTCTGTTGACCTCAGATGAGATCATATGATTTGCATTGCATTTTGAAACTTGAGGGAAGTAGGGATGGACATCAGTGTTTTTCTCATTCTCCATCTACCATGAATTCAGCAACATGCTGATGCATATACTCCATAAATCTGGATCTCAGAGCAAAGACGACCCAGCTGAGAGCTGTGAACAACTGTATTTGACTTGTTCCATATATCAGAAGTGAATGCTTGTTGTTAGGGACTTAGGAGTTCTTAGAGCCTTTGTTACCTCCACATAACTTTGTCTGAATTGATAGTGTGTCTTTTCTACCCCCTTCGGAGCTTTGCTATTGATTTTTTGAAATGCAAACTCCAGCTCTGCACATTTTCATGTATTATCATCTCCAGCTGTTGTTTTGGCTGCTGATGAGGGAGGCGAGTCACTCCATTGGGCAGTGTTATAGGAGTGAGGCTTTTTCCTCATGGTCTGCTATCACTGAGGGAGTGCTGGGAATAGACATGTAAGAACAGATTTGGACTTGGGTTTGGGATCAGGGAATATTCTAGAGAACTGTGCAGGAGGTCACTTAATAACTCCAAGAGATTAGTAACACCATGTTAATGCCTGTACTTGTTCTGAACAGGAAAATGAAGATACTTTTATGGTCTCCAAAACTCAGAATTCTTGAACATCTATTATAACAACTAGTTTTTTAGTTTTTTTATTTTTACAGTACCACCTATCATTTCAGCCCATCAGCTACTTGTAGAGCATACTGGCTTGTTAGTGTAAGGGGATCAAGAAAAGAACAGAGTTAAAAAACATCTCAGATGATTCACAAATAAAGGAACAGTTATGATAACAGCTTTGTTCGTTGACATGGGCAAGTAAAGCAGATGGGTGAATTGTTTTTAAAATGTGTTTGATACAATTTTAAAGTGAAAGCTTTTCCTTTCTAAAACATTATCACCATCTTCATTATGATTATTATTGGAAGTCTTTCTAGTTATGATCCTCCTACCTCATCCTCCTGGATGCTAGAATTACAGGCATGACATCTCACACAGCTTCAAAGCATGTTATTAAAATGAATATTTACACTAAACAGTATAGTACAGTGATGAGAAGGGAGGCCCCAGAGTCAGATTTTAGAGTTATCTCTGCCGCTTACTATGGATGTGACAGTCTTAGATGAGACTAAAAGCAGAATCTGAGGGACTGAGGGATGATGTTCTAGGAACAGCCTCACTTGAGAGAGAACAGGTTTGAATGGAAGGAAAAGCTGATCTGAAATATGGTTGTTACAGGACCTCAGATGACCCCACAGGGAGCTGTGGTGATAAAATGGACTTTTAGAGGTTCCCTGAAGCAAGTGGTAACTGGATATGGATCACTCTTCCGAGGGAGGGTAATAAACGTGGTTGTTGATGTGGCTTGAGGAAATCCCTAGGAATGGACTCATCTCTGCTTTCACTCGCCATTTATATAGGAAGTAAAGGCCTAGGTCCTGGAGGAATGCTAGGAAGTGCATCATAGTTATAAAATGACCTCTGCCTCTGACATTCTTCTTGTACAAAATGGATAGAGACAGCATCTCTCTCACTGGACTATTCTGAGGATAAATTAGTATTTACAACATACCTGTAACTTGGCCTAGCCCATAACAAGATCACACAAATACTCATGCAATACATACTTGTCAAGTGGAGGTTCTCACAGGCTACACTATAACAAATGAGGGGGGTTTATTGTCTATTGTCTCTCTAGGAACAATCACACTAAAGGGCTTTTGAAAGCTTGAAAACAGTTTGTTCAACAGTATTCTTAAAATTCTGCATAAAAATAGTAACAGGAACTATGCTGAAATTTATATTGATCAAATACATGAAGATAATTTATCCTACATTCTATACATATTACGTTTTGGATTTCTGAAATAAAATTTGAGGAATATATGTTTTGATTAGTGTTTTACTAAATTCTTACATGCATGTTTTCCCTTCCTTATTGTGACTGTCTTAAGCAATGGATACACATTGATACCACCTTCAGGCACAAAAGAAAAGCTAAGTCTCACAGGGCTAGGGACACATGTGTCTTCTAGCATATTTGAAAACTAGGTCCAATCCTAATACTAAGCAAAGTAAACAAACAAAGGAAAGAGAAAAACTCAGAGCAGTTTGTGAAGCTGGGATTATAGCCAAACTCCAATGCTTGACCTCACTACCTACTGTCTTCCTGATTATTTTAGCTGCTACAAGTGTCTAAATTGACTGATTCAGTAAGTACTGTACTCAACAGTAGTACTGATATTCTCCCCTGTGGAGCTCTATACACAAGTTTAAGTACCACATTGCATTGCCTTGATAGGAGAAGTAAGCTTCCTGTCACAGATGATACCTAAAAATCCTGAAATTATTAACTTGTATTTATATTAGTTTGTTCAGTGTGTTTGTCCATTTTCCAGTACAGTAATGAAATGACCAAGATGATTACTCTATAAAGACAAAAGGTGTAGTTTAGCTCATGGTCTTGGAGGCTGTGATCCATGATCTGTTGGTCCCTTGCTCTGAACCTTTTATCGTAGCATCAATGTGTGACATCAAAGTCACCTCACTAGCCAAGTAGCAAAGAAAAAAGAGGAAGAGGCTGGGCTCCCACATTCCCTACTTCCTGAACATACTTAATGAGCTAAGGACCTCCCATAAGACCTTACTACCATAAAGGATCTATCATAGCCAAATACTCTACCAAAGACTTAAATCTTTAACACATGACACTTTGGGACTATCTAAAGTGCAGCATATGGTATTCAGGAAATATTGTATGAAAAATATACACTTGTGTGAAGTTACAGATTCATTTGAGGATATGAATCATGGTATCAAAAGCATGCTTTTACTCCATAATCATACCCTCTAATCTCAACTTCAGCCCTGGAGAAGCTGATCCTTTAAAAACAGCTTATGCATAGTCACTAATCCACTAATTCATAGTTACTTCTGGTTCTGCCCAAAGTCAGTAATTGTGTCTGCCAGTTGAGTAACTTAATAACCAAAGCTCCAAAAAGCCTAAAGCTCGACTAATGCAAACCTCCCTTGACAATTCTTCTACTAAATCTCCATGTTTACAATATCCTGACCAACCTCAATTTTACCAGGTCACCCTGAGACAGAGGCCAGGTGAAATAAGGTAAAAGATGACAAAAACATTCTGGACACACATGGTAGAACACTACTATTCCAGCACATCTCTTCCCCCACCCCCAGACTATTACTTCAGCTTTAATTTGTCCAGGTACTGAGATACCCTGAACTATGAATTGACAGACTTCAACTCATATTATGTCCCAAGGTATTAATCAAACTCCATTTGATGGTGATTGGTCCAAGTGTAGGCATGAAATCCTTATTTGCCCAGTGAGACTTAATTTCCCTTCTGTATATAAAGGCAAAGCCCAGTTGGGAGAAAGTCCTTTGCTGTTCTTACAGCTTTGTTTTCATTCAATGATAGAAACCATAATATTCATTCTCCACATGACACAACAACCAATAGTATTAGAGATGCCAACCCTCATGATCAAAACACTAAACAAAAGCCAGAAGCTGGTACCAAAGGCCAAATTCAAATCATCACTGATGTACATAGTCACTTCTTTCCATTTTTTTCCTCCCATGTCTTCTTTTCTGCCTTATACCAACTGTCTTTTATGTTGCCTAGCATTTTCCAATACTTTTATATTTTCAGTTGCTCTTTTTAAACCTTTTAAATGTTGAAATCAATAAAGTGTCCCTAGTACCATAACATTAATATATCTATGCTAACATTATGGCCATACTCATACTTCTGTTGAACCAAGGACTACTCAATAGTTACAGATAAAATATAAATTACAAGTAAGCCATTCAAAGAATATCAAATTCAAGTAAATTCCTTCTTCTAGTCTATCAATACCTTAAATTTGTCAGTACATATTTAGAGCCTTATCTTTAGTTTTCCTGGAGTTTCTGATTATGTATGTTTTCTTTTTGTGAACATGAACACATGCCTTCATCTAACATCTTCCAGATTGTAGAACATCTAGGACATTCTTTGAAGTCCATTAACTTCTATACCAATGTGAACTTTTTTCATAGTATTTAGTATTTGGTTAAGACTTTCTTGTACAGTTTTCATCTTTCCAGAATTTTCCAATAGCCATTTTAGAAGTGGCTTCATCAAACACTCAAATTTTCCACATTTCCCAACATTTAACCCATTCCATTTGATTTATTTACTATGTTCTTTCCTAGGTCTGCCTCCTTCCACATTGGTTCTGAATGATGCTCAGCTATTAGTCTCAGTTTCACTGTTCAACAAGATTGAATCAACTTGTTTTTGGGAGCTTAGCTCTACAGCCTGGTTAAATCCTTACACTGAGGTTTGTTCATGAGTAATTACATAATATCAGGTAAATATAAGACAACAGTTTGGTGTTTGTTTGTTTGAAGCATTCTGAATACATTATTTGGCTCTGTACTTTGTTGATAGGTTAGTTGGTTCTAGAATTTAGATGTATACACTTTCCTTCTATACATTTGAAGATACTATTGTAATAACTTTGAATGTCTAATCTTGTTGGAAAAAATGATATCCACATCTTTTCTCTAACAACTTAAGATATGTTTTTCATATCATAAATGTTTTATTCTTAACAATCTAAAATTATACAACCCTGTGCATCTATTTTAGACTGTTTCTTGTTCTAAGTATTCAGATTCTTATCTGAACATATATATCTGCATTTACTCCTGAATTTATTTTATTTTATATAGCATGTCATTCCTTCCTTATTCCCCGAATTCTCCCACAGAATTCTGAAATGGAAATTAGATATCCTGGAGTGATAGACTGTTCCTCTAGGGAATATATTTTATATATTTTGTCTTTTTTCTTTTACTCTGTTTTGGTTTTTTTTTTTTCAAAAAACTTTGATTCTCTGCTTTAAGATGTTTCATAAACTTTGGCCTCCAATTATTCTTTAATTTAAAAACATTGGAATGATGTTTAGATCTTGAGTTCTTTGTCATTATTTTAAACTTTCTTTAATTTATAATCCCAAATATAAAACAAATTATAACTTTTTAAAAATATTACCTTATATTCTCTCAAATATTTTTCATAATTTATGCATTTTACTAGTCTTTCTCAGTGGAGCTTCAGCTAGTTCCTTGAATATTCTGTGGTTCTTATCCGCACACTTTAGAATGTGATGCAAATGTCTGTCAAAGAGCCTCACATCTGTGGATAAGTATGGAACCTCATTTACAGAAAAGCAAACCAGTCAAAAAACTTTCCTATATAAGTTCCTAACTTCTCCCAAGGAAACTGGTTCAATTATCTTAGAGACAACCCTCTTGAGTTCTTACCTCAGGATAACAACCTAACATTAGGCTGATTGAGAAGCAGGAGTGGGTGAGGAAGTTCCCAAGTGCATATTCTCTTTAACAGTCTTCCTCAAGCAACTGTACATCCAGTTCCTGACAGTGTCTGAGTTCAAATCTTAATGAGTTCTCCTGCCGTTCTACTAGGGCCTTCTTCTCAGCCTACACTGGACATTAACTGGGTAGTTTCTTCATCTTTTAAATTTGTGTTTGCCTCCACCACTAAGAACTTAGTGGGAGTCTTTGGGGCACTTAGTAACTTTCTGCATTTTCATTAAGATCTATTTTTAACAGATTCACAGAAAAGCACTTTGTATAGAATGCAGTGTTACAATTAAAAAAAATACTCATGATTTTGGAGGGTAGATTGGGGTCATCTATTTTCAATGGGCAAACCCAGATTTCCAGCAGCAGTGGGAGGCACTCAGTACAGTGTAATGGGTATCTGGGTTAGTGCTGTGTACATGAAGATATTTCACAGTTAAGGGGTTATATCTGCTTAGGAGGCAGGGAAGAATCAGTGATTTGTTGTTGAGTGAAGTTAGAAGCAGACTTAAAGGATGACATTCACATGTCCAGCATGAGAACCATGTGACCGGTGGCTTAGTCTGTGGCACAGTGTGGAATAGATGGATACATACAGTTTAGATGATGCTCATTTCAACATGGTCCAAAGTCAATTGTACATACATGCTCAAGAGAATGAACAGGGCTGATGACGCAGAATGGGGAGTAACCAGCGAAAGACATCCTTTGCAGCTGAGGACAGGGATGGGACTGCTGGGCCAGGACCTGGAGAGGATCAAGCCCCAGGGAGAACCTGGAGGAACAATAATTAGAAAAAGATGGGGCGGGGCAACCAGAAACAAAACCATCCTTAAGTCTTGAAAAGCACTGACATTTCATTATTTAAGGAAGGATACAAAGAATGACAAAGACAATGATTTAGGTATATATACACTCTTCAATCCATCCCATTTACTCACCTGGTAAATGTGGGCCAGCCTGACTGTCACCCCTCATTGGGATTGTTTCTACTGGTCATTCTGCTCCTAGTCTCCTCAAGCTAGGCTTCATTGTGGCAGATCTGATCAATTGTTTCCCTTCTCAAAAGTCCTTAAAGGATTTCCACTGCAAATTATGTGAATCTGCAATCTCTGATCTGGAACAAAACCTGTGATGTCAAAGACCACAGAGGACTCCCATCTCCTAAAGATACTTTCTGGAACTTCTCAGAGGCCTCTCTTCCCTGAAAAGCCATACTCAGGCCTTCCCTGAGACCACAGTCTCCCTGCCATGCAGTGGGGTCAACAAGTTACTCCCTCTTCTTCTGTCCCTATGTGCACAGAGATGACCTGTTCCATGAATTTGATGTTCCCTTCATCCTTTGACCTCCTCTCTCCTTATTGCAAATGTGTTCCCTATCCCTGGACCAACCTTATGTCTACTAAGCTTCCTACACAAATTCCAGGTGTCTTCTTGCCTCATCTCTCAGTCCACCACTGTCCCCATATCCTTCTCATATCATCATTTTTCCTTTATAACACTTACTGTAATTCTGTTTTGTCTTCATTGATTCATTCAGTCAATCACTGTATTTTCTTTTCTACATCACCCATTTCATTAGACAGGAACTATGTTTTTCTTCACTGCTTTAACCACCCAAAGCATCTAATAATAGTCAGCATCCAATAATTACAGAATAATTGATTTAAGAGCTACATTGTGTCTTAGGCTGTTTTCTGCTGTTATTACAAAACACTACAGACTAATGAGAAGAGTCAGCTGCCTGACAAGATGGCTCAGCAAGTGGAGGTACCTATGTCCAAGCCAGAGGATTTAAATTCAATCCCCAATTCCACAAGATGGCAGAAGAGAATGGACTCCAAGAGCTGCCTTCTGACACGTGTGTCATGGCACTTGTTCACCAGCACACATACACACAATAAACGGATGGACAGACAGATAAATGCAGAATAAAAGATTTATTTGACTTATAGATTTGGGGGTTCAGAAGTCCAAGATGTGTGGCTTTGATGGGGGGCCTCTTGCTACATCTGAACATGCTGGTAAGACAAGTACACACCAGATACCAAAAAGAAAAATCTAGGGTTAGTTTCAATCCTGAAATAACCAGGACACTCTGTGGTAAGCAGCTGATCCAGTCATAACAGTAGAGTTCTTTCTGACCCAATATCTCTTAAAGTTCTCTCCCAGTATTTTGGCACTGAGGATAGGCCTTCAGCATGATCTTTGGAGGAGATATCAAAACTATTGCATATGGTAATTTTCTCCTTCCATTGTTTTGCTTTATACCTTCCACATTTGCTTTATCTATTTTCATAATTTCATTTCAGATGGCATTTGCTTGACATATATTTCTTTTATAAACTGCCAGGGTTCTTTAGAAAATGCCCTGTTAGTTACATATCTTATTGCCATAAAGAATAATCAGAATTTTCACTTGGACCTCCACTATACCCAGTACATATTTCTGTCATAACTTGTATTTTTAAAGAGATTAAGTTTTATGATTAGGGGTAGTTCGCCTGCATGTATTTATGCATACTACATGCATGCAGTGCCCATGGATGCTAGTAAAAGGCATCATTAAATCCCCTCGAACTAGACTTTCAGGTGGTCAGTGGTCACCATGCAGGTGCCGGGAACAAACCTGGGTCCTCTGCAAGAGCAGCAAGTAATATAAACTACTTAAACATCACAACTTTCTTACAATTTTAAAAAACTGAATTAAAATATATCATCCACTTTTCCTCCTCTAACTTCTCTATACTATCCCACCTTCCTCTCTTTCAAATTCAGGGACATTGGGCCTCGTTTCCTTTAATTACTGTTACACACACACACCTAAATATATAATCTGTTTCATCCCTATAATGTGATTTATATGCATATGATTTCATGGCTTACCATCTGGTACTGGACAACAAACTGGGAGAATCTTCCCTGGGAAAGACCATTCTCTCCCCCTCTCAGTGTTCCTTTGCTGCCTGTAGTTTCTTTATCTAGGGTTGGGGGCTCCACAGAATCTTCCCCTTCTACGTCCCAAAGGAGCGAAACCATAGGCACCTTACCTATTCAGCTTCCCAGCCGAAAAGAAAGAGCAAGTTCCTGTTTCATTCTTCCTATGATCCTTACTCCGCCCAATCGTCACACTTCCTGTCTCCACCCAGTCATCTCACTTCCTGTTTGTACGTTAGCTAGTGACAAGCTCCACCCTCTGATGTTCAGACATGCTTTACTTGTACAAACAAGATATCACCACATCCTTATTGTCTAGTAGGTAGGGAAGGCCAGATTGCATACTGAAAATACGTGGAATTATAAAAGGGTGTCACCTTTTCAATGTAACAACTGTCAGTAAGAATAAGGTATGTGCATAAAGTCTAACACAAATATAAAACTGGGACAGCACGGACAATTGTTCTCATCTGTGGCTTCCCGGTGGCAACCCCATCTGGACTCATGGCTGCAGACACCTAATTCAAAAGGTATTCCTTACACAGACATCAGTTGAAATGCTGTCTGTGCTACCTTGTTCCTAACCACTGTGTCAGAGGACTGTTGTAACTTCCCACAGTTCTACCTTTAAAAACTTGTCTTCACATCTTTTTTTTTTTTTTAACAAACCATAGAGTATTGTGACACAAATATTACAATGCTATAATCTCCCTGTATACATAACATTTTTTTTTTTTTTTTGGAGATTTCCTGAATGTTACTTAGTTGGTGACAATTATACTCCCCCCACTCCCTAATTTCTTGACTTGGTAATTGTACACATGATAATAGTTAATGAATTCTTTAAGAGAATTAATAAAGCTTTACCATATTTGATCTCTGCTGAGTCAGGCTTGGCTGCTTCTCACAGCGCAGTGATTAAGTCTGTTTGCATATCACCGCGCCACGTATGTGGATGTGGAAAGCATTTCATGAAACTTCCAGATTAAAAGACGGTTCTGGACAAAGGCTTTACCTTAACTGTTTTTATATTCCAAAGTTGTTGGGAGAATCTGTGGCCAGCCTAAGCCGAAATTGCCCTTCCTCGGTGCCCAGGCCAGCTGGCATGTGTGCGCATGCGCATGGGAGGCAGGTACTTCCTGAGCCAAGCCAACAAGCCTGCCTCAATTCCCAGAGACTGCTGACAAAAAGACACATGACCCGCAGACACCAATTGGGAAAGGACAATGCAGCAGCCAGCTGCCTGAGCCAATGGGACCTTGGGAGGGGGTATAAAGGCAGATCTAACGTCCTTAATAAACGAGTCTGCAGCATGCTCGCTACTCACTGACTCCCAGTGCCCGAGTCATCATCTTCTCACCCCTCCCCCACTGGGTGTCTGGGCAAGGTAACCCAAAACACAATGTAATCTTTCTCTGCTTCCAACAGTAATTTCTCATCTTTCCCACAATTTGTTTCACCTGCCATTATCACCACTTTCTAACTACAATTTAGGGCCAGGCTGACATTTCCTAGAGACATTTAAATGTTAGATAAAAGCTCAAGTTGGCCTGAGAGAAGTGTGTGTAATATATCTTCTGGGAATCAATTCTGGATGGGAAAAAAAAATCATTCTTGGATTTTGTTCATTAGAGTAATTATTTTTTAATGAATACTTACACTCTGTGGCTCTTTGGTTTGCTTTAAGAATTAATTAAGTATATTTATCATTCTAGATTCAAGAAAATGATTTTTTAAATTTAGTAGCTAAAAAAGAATGACAGCATTTTTTTCTCCATGAAACTACTCTAATAGTCCCTATTCATTATGAATTTAGTATAAACCTTGAACAAGAATATCTCATTAACAATAAAATATATGACTTTAATCTCCTATATTTAGGAACATTTATTTTTATCCTTCTGCCTAGAGAGACTGCCAGTCTTAAGACAGGTGCTCTTACTAATTCATATTTCCAAACACTCAAAGGAACAAAATAAAGCAATCGGTCAAGGGGTTGAACAGAAGCACTCGACACTCACAAATGCATAAAGTTACTTTATTTTAAGTATACATTTAATTTTGAAAAATATAAATGCTAAAATATCTCATCTTCTTCATCTCTTAATTCCATAAAAGTCACAATAGAAAGCGTCATAAAACTGTAAAATACTATGTTATAGGAATTTTAGGTTTCATATTGGAAAAAATTATTAGTAATATATTGAAATGTTTTCTGTTCTTTATCATTTTGTTCCACCATGTTGATCTACTTCATTTAAAATAAAAAGATGCATCATTTCTCGAAAGTTAATAAAGACTTAAGAGAATAAAAATAAGAATATCTGAAAGTGCGTACTGATTGTGAAAAGTAATGTGTACGGATATGTAACAGCCACGAAAATGGCTGCAAGGAGGCGAGTCTGCGTTCGTTGCGCATTGTAGGCCTGGGACAAGGTTACTTCAGGCTCTAAGGATTCACTGGGTGACTTTAGCCCTGAGTTGCAGTATTTGCCTAGGAAACAGAATTCAGGATTCTTGTGTGTATCCAGAGAACACAATGAAATGAACCAGGAATAAGATATATCCAAATCTCTAGTCAAAACGCAAATCGCCAGATTCACATGTGTCACAAAAGGGTTTTCATTTTAGGCTGCCATGAAGCTCAATGGAGTGACCTGCACACTCCCAAGGCTATTCCACAGGGAAGAGCACTGTCTTCTGTTTCTAATCACTTCGTACCAACAGGGCTTCATGCTCGTTCTGTGAGAGCAGATGGGAAGTATCACAGAACATAAGGAAGAAAATCGCAGGTTCTTGCACCAAAATCATGAAGTGGTATGAAAAAGATTGAAGACTTTGTCCCATTCCAGATCAATGCCAACATCTGTAATATAACTCAAATGGTTTTGTTTTTGAAAGATAGTCAGCAGTCAATACATTTCAAGTACTTTAACACAGTTAAAAAAAAAGAAATAAAAACATGGAAGACAACCATATGCTATATTAAACACCAATACATAGCCAACAAAGGGTTTACTCTGTGTGTGTTGTTACATGTGCCCCAAATGCACATAGGCTGAATTACTGACAGCAGACACCACCTTCTCTTAGGTGGGGGAGCAGCAGGAGGGAAGTTTTCTTCACCTCCTAAAAGTGAGTACTTCCCAGCCCTACTCCTCAACTTTGCTGGAAGGAGAAGCTGAAACAGTACTGCCCCTGACACACAAAATAATTAGGATTCCAAGTAGTTTTTGCACATAGTAGGAAAGGAACAGCATCTCCAAGACCTTCTGCAAACTGGAGTCTCCTGCTTCAATAGACAGGCTCCGCCCAGGCATCTTCCTCCTCACAGTCAGTTTGCACTACCACAGTATTTCTGGCCAATGACTCTGAGTCTTAACTTCATAAACATTAGTCTTCAAATTCACATCCAGGGAGGAAGGGTAGGAAGGCATTATAAAGAACTCATTGCTGTATTTGTGTCCAGTTTACATAGAAACAAAACCACCCTGAAGTCTGGTTTGTTATCAGTCAAGAAGCAAATTCTGTCAGATTCAGATAATGTGGTGTTTACATGGAGATTGGGGGTTCTGCTTGTTAGTGTGGGAACTACAGGAGCCATGAGAGGGCTTGGTGCTAACTATTCCTAGTAGTAAATGTAAGGTATGACTTTATGTTCGCTTCGTGAGTGGTAACCACCCACCCCAGTCAGACTGGGTACCATAAAAGGGGTGGAATAACTTCAAGATCTACTCAAAGCCTGAATGATGACTTAGGTTACTTCAGGAGCTCTCTGAAAAAAGGATAAAGAGGACCATGAATCTTGCAGAGATTTTCATAAAAGTAAACAAAAGTGGCTTTGATTGAACATCAAGATGGACTGCCTTTATTATGCATGACTTCGCATGCTCTCCTGATACTTTCATCACTAAAAAGGTAAGATGTGGTTTAATAGAAAACTAGGGAACACACAACAACAATTTTAAGGATAGCTCTGAATACAAATGTGCTATAAAATTTATCACTTGGGATGTTAACAAATAACATGTCATTTCCTGCTATCATTTCAATGATAGCATTACTTGTGATGTCATTTATATCTAATTTATATACAATTTAAAGTTTCAAGATGACCAAATATTGTAAAAGTCACATCTTTTACTTAGGATAATAGAATCCATACCTCCAAAATTTCAAGAAAGCAGAATTATATTTTAGTTACAATAAGAAAGTGGGGATCCGTAAGAGTACCCCACAGAATCAAAAGATGACTCAGTTCTGCTTCTTTAGCAACCCCTGACAGGGAATATGCATCACAACTGTTGTTACACCAATCCCAAAGTGTGGATTCCACATCTAAACTAATATTTTACTGTACACTCGGCATATGTGACTTACTATAAACATTGTAATCAAATGCCACACTCAATCTATCCAATAAAGGTCTAATTATTCAACATGGTATGATAAAACATGTACACACACACACACACACACACACACACACACACACACACACACCTATTCTAAGTGATCCAACCACCTTGTTCTATAAACACACATAAATGAGAACTTTAAACTGTCTTTGCAGATCTATGTGCATTCTTTCCATCACAGATGTGTGACAGGGCTGTTAAGATTCTTATAGCCTTTGTACTGTAATATGAAATATCTATGATGATGACTGATGTCTGAGTAACTAATAAGATATTGTCACCTGAATTTACATGATAAATTTCTTGGCCCCTGACAGATCTTTCATGAGTGGTTTGGGTTTTATGAAAATGGACACAAGGGGCTTGACAATTTTGGGCTCTGTCTACTGTCACTCTTTATCTGGCTTTGCCCAAGTGTGCAACAGCCACACACAGAGTTCATACACAAGCACACAAATTATTAAAATGAGGAAATCTCTAACAATACTGCATAGGACATCAACATGTAACACACCAACATCTGCCCCCAGCATGACCATCACCGCAACAGACGTTACCCCCTCTTGCATGTGTTTTTCTCCCCAAACTCCTTCACAGAACAGTTACACTTATTTTGAAGAAAGGGGAAAAAAACAACAACCCAACAGATTCTTAAAAACATGGTGTTTTGTTTTTCTTTTAATTTGTTCTAGCCTTCTGGCTTACCCTAGTGTGTGTGTGTGTGTGTGTGTGTGTGTGTGTGTGTGTGTGTGTGTAAAAATCACATTATATACAATACAATTTTTACAGAAAGCCTGGCAGCTACAGGTAAGAGGTAGAACTACTCAAAACTATGTTTCCTGCTGCAGGAAAAAATTCATTTTTCTTTACAGTAATTAAAAAAAAGTTTAAAAAATTGACAAAAAATAAGTTGCAGGTTAGGCCCCATAATTTAAACAACAAAATCTAGGAAGAAAAATATTCTTCGATGTACTCAACAGATAAGTTCATTAAAGGGTTAAAAAAAAGTTGCATAGGAAAAGGGACATTCCAGCACTTGCTACAATGATGGCAAAGGTTTCTCTATAGGGAGCTAAGTACCATTAGTGTTTTCTGCTTTTGATAACTCTAAGATCAGGGTTGACAGCAAGGGCAGGTTGGTAGCAGCACTTTTCCAGTCTTCGGGTCTCTGTAAGCAGGAAGGGACTCTGTCTGGAGTTCAAGGGCTGCTCTACCAGACAATAGCAAGCCAACAAGCACAGCTCTAAGCTTAGGTCATGAGTTCCTTCAACAGTTTCATAAAAGGTGGTACAAAATTCTTAATACTTTTGATTGCTGCTTGACAAGGGCAGCTTCTGTGTGTGTCTTGAGTGACAGGGATTTACATGTCAGAGGACACATCTGAACACCTGCAAACAAAAGTGTGATCCCTCAGATGCTTTTTGTTTTTTGTAAAGGAAAGGGACACTATTGTCTTGATTTTACCTATGCAAGAGAGAAGCAGAGAGAGGGACTGTATTATTCAGCCAGTGACCAAACA
This sequence comes from Phodopus roborovskii, assembly GCF_943737965.1. Lineage (NCBI taxonomy): Eukaryota > Metazoa > Chordata > Mammalia > Rodentia > Cricetidae > Phodopus > Phodopus roborovskii. The sequence continues at coordinate 14,513,682 of NW_026126525.1, forward strand.
AAAGTGTTAAAATGCACATACAGAAAAAGAAAGGGAAAAAGTTAAAACAGTTAACAACATAACTGTCAGTTTTGAGAAAGACAAATAGGTTACAATGTAGTTTCTGTTCCCTTGTTCCTCCAGGGATAATCATTGTCTTCAGGCTCAAGTTCTATTCTAATTTGAGGCACAGCTTCCACTGGAGTTCTAGGAGGACTGAAACAAAACAGACAAAGAAGAAAAACCGCCAGTAAATACAATTTCCATTCCCATCTCTGAAATGCTTATGCATTGTTCACGTTTAAAATGTATCAGCAGTCTGCTCCATACTAAGAACAGGGATTTTATTTATTTATTTATTTATTTATTTATTTATTTATTTATTTATTTTGTTTTGTTTTGAGACAGGTTTTCTTTGTGTGGCTGTCCTGGAATTAGCTCTGTAGACCAGGCTGGCCTCGAACTCATAGAGACCACCTGCCCCTGCCTCCCTAGTTTTGGGAAGAACAGGAACTTTCAAATGAAAGTACATTGTCAAAATAAAACAAAAAATGGAACTACCATGTAGCTAATATTGTTAGAAATTAAGGGCCAAGACCAGCACCCTGAAGACATTCATGGTTCTGTCTTCTGAGACTCAAATAGGACCTGTCATTTCCAAACCCTTGCTAGAGAGGAGGAAACTCTAGTCACAGTTGTGACAATGAAATCATAAGGACTAGTATCGATCCTAGCCTTTAACATAATGGCACTTAAGTTTTTTCATTATTCTTGAGAGTAAAGTTCAGGTCTATAATAATGCCTCCTATCAGCTAAGCCTGTGGTAATGCTTGGGTCCATGGGTAATTTATTTAAGTCCCAGAGAAGAGAACCAGGGATTCTGCCCATAACCCCTACTGCTGCAGCAACCCACAGCACAAGGCAAATGCTTACCTTGGTATACCCAGTGACTCAAGGAAAGGAATTTTATCAGCATGATGTGTGGCGTTCAAGGAATGTTGATGATCTTTCTCCTGGGAAGAAAAAAAAAATGAAATTAAACAAAATAGATCTTTGGCAAAAAAAAAAAAAAATGTAAAATTAGAGTGAATATGAAAATCTTCATGCAAACCAAGGCACCCTTCAGAACTGGAAAGAGTAAGAAAATCAAGTTTAAACAGTGTCAATGAACATTGTATCAAGCTAAGCATGCAGTGTGATAGAGCCCAATTCATTTTCCCCTTTCCTTTAGGGTAGGAGGGGAATCCCTGCCATGGGCTAGAACATTCTCTCTGTGTCTCATGTATGTCCTTGAGCTTCCATCCATGTCAACGCTCTGTCTTGCCTAGCTGCTGCTATTCAATAGGTAAAGAGGTGTTGGAGGTACATGTATTACGTCTCCAGTTTAATTAGTTCTGTTCTTTGTTGGCCTAGGAAGTTTACCACATCATTAGGAAAGTTTCAGTCAAAATGGAGTGATACTCCCTTAACCTAGAGGCAGGAGGGAGGGCCTAGTCCCTACTCCAAATGACTTAACAGATTTCGTTGACCCCTCCTGGAAGGAACCACCTTCCCTTTGGAGTGGGGGGATGGAAGGGTGGGGGAACATGGGAGGGAGGGGGAACTGGTATCAATATGTAAAATAATAAATAATAAATAAAGAAATATGAGTTGAAGGAAAAAATGGTCACATATAAGCTTCTATATCAGCCATCAATTATACTAATAAAGGGATTTTGACAGGGCAAACAAAGTCTTAAGTTCTAGACTAGCAATTTTTTTTAAGTAACCTTTACAGCCTTCTTTTGCCTATAGTTATCTAGGATTAAAAAAATGAAAGCAATGAAAGCAGAATATGATAGATGAACTTAAATTCTAAAAGGAACTCCTAACTAATTTCAATTGATAAAGGTGGGCATAAAATTAGCTATGTTTATAAGTGATATTTACAAGTTAGATAACAAAGGTAAGACTGATTGGTTTCAACGCAATGGGTACTCTTCCTCCAAATGGTGTTCAAAGATCCCGTTTCCTGGTGTCTATGTTCTTGTGCAACTCCCACACGGCAACAGAGCTGTCTCACAGCTAATATACTATGGCACAAGTTCTGGATGCTTTCATCTTGGATTCTATTATGAAATATAGCTTCCATTAGAATTTCAAGCTATCTCTAGGTGGAAGCATGCCACTGTGACCTGATAGTTCTATAGAAACATCCACAGGCCAAGGAATTGAACTTTCCTTTCAAAGGCCATTGATTGGAAACAGATCCTAAGCTCCAACCAAGTCCCTAGAGTCTCAGCTGACAGCCGAATATGCAATCTCATGAGACCCTGTGCCAGAATCATCAACTCAACAAGGTTCTTGAATTTTTGAATGTCAAGAACTCTGAGAGAAAATACATGCTGTGCTGTAAGCTGCTGACTTTGGGGGTAATTCATTACTGAGAAATTGATAACTATACCCCATATGTATGCTATTCATTTCAAATTTCCTTGGTGACTGTCTTACTGACAGTGGGTGGCATTATCCACTAGAAATAAAAGTGTCTCCATTGTCGTTCCTACACCAGCTCAGTGTCCTCCTCTGTACAGCCAGATCTAAAGGAATACATTTTCTTCAAATGAAAACTCAAAGCATGAAGTATTTTGGCAGCAATTACTTTATGTTATTGGAAAAGCTTCATTTGTTCACTGATGTTACTACAGAGTGGACTGTCAATCATAGTCAAAAGATGACATTCTCATGCTATTACATGGTAGCTGCCAACCTAATACTGGAGAAATAACAGAAGAGGAATTTAGGAAGGAAAACATAAATCAGTTATATCTAGAAAGTTTTACTAATATTTCATGTCTGCAAATTTAATTGAAAGTATTCTAAATTCTAAATATTAACAATTCATTAATCACAGAGAGACCCAGCTATATTTTTTCTCTTTTAACCAATCAGATGATTAACTGAGACCTAAGGAGGACAAACAGTGAGAGACAGTGTTGAAATACTATATAAGCTGCAGATCTAAATATCAGTGGGGGGGGGAGGGAATCAAGTAAAAATACAGTTACAAGTTTAGCTATTGAAAACAAAACAAACAAAAGAACCTTGGTGATAACTTGGCAAAGAGGCTATCAAAATAAAATTAAGAGGTTGTGAATAAAAGGAAGATGGGTAAAGCTTAAGGAACAAAAATAAAGTTTTCTAAGAAGTAAAGCTGTTTCAGTCTTCACATAGGAAAGAATAAAAACAATGTAGGAGAGAGGCAACCTGAAGGCAGTCCTAGAGGACAAGCGTGGGTCATAGTCAGGCAAGCATGCAAGAGGTTAGTTCTACTCACTGTCCAAGGGTTTGTTATCACTTAGGAAAGGTTGCTGTTCCATGATGTCCATTGGAATTTTAATACTGGGGACCTTTTCTGAGTATGGGCAGTCAGACTGTGAAAGAAATGTACAACAGTTTTTAGAATCTTTTCTATTATTTCAGTCCTTCCTGCTTCCCAGTGTTTGCCCAAACCTACCATTTTATCATTGAGAGCAACTAGAGAGCAAAGCATTAGGTATCGTTTCCAACTGCCTAATGTTTTCAAGTACTCTACAACTTTATCCATCATTTCTTCCCGTCTGCTGAGTTAATGGGACTGAGTTCACTGAGATTCAAACCACAGCAAAGAGATGCCTCTAGCCTCACTATAAAGTATTCCATTGTTAGAGTCTGAATCAGCAAACCACGCACAACTGTAAAGTGTTCCACAACTGGGTTTCCAATCGGCAAGCTTTGGTTGTTGTATGTGTGAATCGAAAATGCTCCCTGTGAACACAGATTAATCCCAGGAAAATTTCCAAACTATATATGGTCTTACATTTCATGTTTTGTTTTACAGTGTTCTCTGATTCTTTCTCCAGGAAAATTATGACTCATATTCCTGTCCAAAATGATTTTAAGACATTTTTAACATCACTGGCAAGTAGCCTTCTATAGATTTAGTTTCCCTTTCTTATTTAATACACTCAAAAAATTATTCTATAGTTAAAAATTAATTTCAATTTGCTTGTGACAAAAATGTTTAAACATAAGTAAAAAAATGAGAAAAATTAAACCAAAAGGATGATCAGATAAGTAGAGACTCATAACCAGGAAGATGATAAAATTCAATAGTTACTTGTAGAACTTAAGAACAGGCCACCTGGCCCAAAATATCATATACTTTTTAAAGTTTCTATGATTATGTCAGCATTATCTGCAATAGCTAAATTATGAAACTAACCTAAGTGTCCAACAGCAGAATCTGAACAAAGAAAATGTCTCTCTCTCTCTCTCTCTCTCTCTCTCACACACACACACACACACACACACACATGCTTACATTTTTCTTTTGGCCATAAAGAACAATGAACTCATGTTGTTTTGAAAGAAGTTAGATGCAATTGGAGATAATCATAGTAAGTGAATTAAGCCAGTTTCAGGAAGATGAATATTATAGTTTTCTTTCATTTGTCATTCTTAGATTTTATATAGTTACATAAAATCATGAAGTAAAAGTGTTTATGGAGATAAAGGGAACTAGTGGAGGAAGGAGGGTGAGAACAGGGACATGAGAGGGAATATGCTCAACACATAACACTTAATTACAGACTACTAGGCAGGCCCAGAAGTGACTGTGAGCAGATAAGACATAATTTCCACAATGTCTGCCATAATACAAGAACTGGAGTCCCAGTATAGACACATGTAACCAAGGACACCACATCATCTGAGTATCAAAAGAGACTCTTCCAAAGTGTAGTCTTCAAATAATGGGCTCAACATACAGAACCTACTAGCCTGCTATACTCTGAACTGTCACGCATGTTAACTGTATATGAACAAATGCATACATATTCTATCTGGATACAGATGTGGTAGAGAATAAGAAACAGAAATTAGCATCACCCAAGACATTTCCCAAAAACCTATTTGTAACATGCAGCAGAAAGTGGTAAATAACATCAAACAAGCATTGTGTGAGTACAAGTCATCAAAAACATATCTAAGAATTCTGAGATGGTTGCATATTACTTTAAATAATAGAGAACATTCCATTAATATTAGTTTACACATTAATAATGTGTGATGATTTTGTTTGGTGTTTGTGAGTACAAACTGAGGTGTCCATTTCAAAAACTCAAGATGAAATACTGCTTTAATTATTTTAATATTTTCAGCCAACTTTTGGTTTTTGTCTTGAATGGTCCACAATTTACTTCAAGCTTTGATTTCTAGTCAGTGTCCTAGTATACTGTTCTTTTTAATACAGCATGTTCATCTGTGCTGCAGTTTAAACATATGCTCTGAGTTTGCTTTTTTCATTACTGGAAACAGAAAATCTATACACCTGCTCTCTCAGAAGATGGATGGTGATAGTCATGTAAGTTCCCTCCAAGCCCTTTTCTCTATAGCTAAATGTGTCTCATATATTTAGCCTTTTCTTATTGGATCAATTTATCTGAAATCCAATTCTGTCTGTTGCTTCCCTTTGCTGTATTATACCCATGTTGTACAAGAAGAATACAACCAGACAGCCCGATCAACTACAAACACACAGAGAAGCTTGGGCAGGAGCTCTGGCTTTGTCACACCCAGCTGTGCACACTTAGAAAAATGACTTTAATATATGTGTCAAAGCACTGCATTGTACACTTTAAATGTATACATTTCATTTGTCTGTAATACCTCATGCTAATTTTTTTAGGTTCTGAAAAATAAAAAAGTCAATGTTTATCATTCTAAATGTCCTTACCTATAAAATGATAACAAAAAACATGCACTTTAAGGAGATGTTATGACACATGGAGATAAAGCATCCTTAGCTGAAGTTACTGAGCAAGTAAAAATGAACTATATTCCTACGTTAGGATTGCAGAGGCATAAGCAGATCCTACAATGTCATGAGGATGCTGAAAATGCTATTGTTCCATCAAAACCAGCAGAAATCCACACAGATACAGAACCTGACAGAACTTCTCACAGGATGACACAGTCTTCATAGGGAGGATTGTTCGATAAAAGTCTCATTCAAAACTCACTCTGTTTTGTCACAGAGATGAATGATCATATTCAATCAGAATTTTAATATGAGGCCATTATTTTCCAATATGAGTAATTAAAAGCCCCCCAAAATGACTCACACAAAAAAGTGTCATTTTGACAACTCTCAAAAGGATACTAGCTTGAGTTTTCATTGTGTGTGTGTGTATGCGTGTGTGTATGCGTTTGTCTGAGTGTGTATGTGTGTATGTATGCATGTGTGTATGTGTGGGTATGCATGTGTGTGTATGTGTGTGTGTGTATGTATGTGTGTATGCATGTGTGTGTATGTGTGTGTATGTGTGAGAGTGTGCATGCATGTGTGTTTGTGTGTGTATGTATGTGTGTATATATGTGTCTACAAGCATATTCACACTTACATGCACATGCATATATAACAAAACCCAGATTTTCTCTGATTATAGATACCCCACCCTCCCTTCTTAAGCATATGTACTTCCATGACATGATCTAAAGAAGCATATGAACATTTTCATTTCTCAAGTTAATCACCTAACTATAGGACAACCATCTGGACTATGGCACTGATGAGGATAATTCAGGAAAGAGCCCTTTCCATCTTTTTTAAGAGTTATTGAGAAATAATGCTAAATATTTAAGTGTTAAATACAGGGCCCGTGTAATACAAATACAAAGAAAAAAAAATGTTTCTTTAACTGGCTTTACATGAAAAGTTTGGAGTCACTCTTACATCATCATTGTCACTATCCAAACTTCCTTTCTTCTTTTTCTTTTTCTTCTCATCCTCTTTCTTTTTCTTGTCCTTTTCTGGAATGACGTCATCAAGGAAGCTGAGGTCGTGCTGGGAGAAGAGGTAGTCCATACCTTTTCTGACAGCTACCAGTGCCAAGATCTGGAAACACAATCACAAAACAGGCATTTCAGATGACATCCTAAGGATGCTGCTGATGCTGCCCATCAACATCTGCAGAAATCCATATAAGTCCAGTGTCTGACAGAACTGCATACCCAGTGACCCACAGTCTTCCCTGGGCAAGTTATTTGATGAAAATATCAGTCAAAATCCACTTTGTTCTGTTCGTAGAGATATATGATTATATTAAATCAGAGAATGTATGCTTATATTCAAATCAATTTGAATGAGACATAATTATTTTCCCAAACTATTTCCTTCCATGTTGTTTTTAATAAAATTAAAAGCTTATAAGTAAAAATAGCTTGCGTGTGATTCCTAAGTATTGAAAAATTTTAAATTATAAAGGTTTCTAAAAACTAGTCATTATTATAAACTAAATGCCTACCATGTTTCTGTTCCTTGCTGAACACTTAGGAAATATTAGTTCGTTTATTCCTTACAACGAACTCCATAAATATATTATTTCCATCATCCAGATGAGCAAACTGAAGTTTATAAATGCTATACTATCCGAGGTCATGGTACCAGTAAACAAAGAATGCAAAGTGGACAGGTGTAGTGAGATAGTCCTTCTGTGGCACTGACCACGCCCATTGGGGGGTGGAGCCATGGGCGGAAGTGACATGTGGAAGGAGGTCGGAGGGGGCCAGGAAGGCTTTTTCTTTCTTGCGTGACTTGGACAGGAGAGGATCGGGTTGAATTTCCTGGTGTTCATCTGTCTAGGTTGTAAGTTATTTCTCCCTGAATAAACATCTATTCGGCCTAATTGTTTATCCTGATCCTTATTTACCGCAATAGACAGGTATATGCTCCCTTCTTCATTTATTTTATTTTTATGTATGTACACATGTATGCAAGTAGTGGTGGAGGATAGACAGGAGTGTCAGGATCAGACATTTGTAAGTGCAGGAAGTGCCCTTAATCGACAAGACATTAATTAGTTCAGCCATTTCTGACGAGAAGTGATTTATGTTCTATATTTAATCTCCTGAGGCCCACTTTGCTGCTTTTTAGGCCAACAAGTTTTACCTCTGTATCTTTGGTCCTATGAACAGTTCTGTGTTTTGTCAGTTTTGTATTTTTTTTTATTCTGCACACAAATACCAGGTTCTATCACATGACTTGCCTTTCCACTATTAATATCAGCTGCTCAACAATAAAAGTAATACACAGCCAAGTTCTAAAAGCAGTGGTCTTTATACATTCTACCCTCTATACTCGAGGCAACCATTTTCTGAAGAGATCAATAACATCTGCCCCACTGACATTCCAAAACCATTCATGAACCTAAGGAAATCTCTGGAAAAATAACACTTTATAAAAGCAAATTATTTAGTATAAGCAATGTATAATTTGCTGCATATATCTCAAATTTATTATGGGTAGCTTAATTTTCCCACTTTTAACAAAATAATGGGTTCGTAGAAAGCTCTATCAGGTAAATGGGAGTCACTTATAATGTTCAATTTTTTTTCTTGCTTAGAAAATGTCAGTAATATTTTAAACTATTTTTCCTATATCCCTGGGAACAAAAAGAAATACAATTATAAACAGAAAAATGTATATAACAAAATAGCAATCCCTGATATGAGTAAGATGACTTTAAAAACAAAATGTGGTAAGTATATGCTATATAAATGGTTTCTAGAATCATAGGGATGCTTTGAGATCCATTTTATGTGATGTTATGTATCTGTTTCCTCCAATGATTGAAACACTGCAAGAAAGATCCTTAAACAGGACTATAAACAACTCAAAATACCTTCAGGAAGTTCCTGAAACTAACCAGATTCATTAGTTCTGCCTACCCAGCCATAGTAAGCAATAAAAGCTGAGTCCCTCACAGACCAAACTAGCTAAGCCACAATGAAGGCTCTCTGACCAAACAAACCACCTGGAAGAGACTCAGACCAACTGAGGCACATGGAAAGGACACCATCAAACATGTTTAGCTTTCTGCAGGCTGTGTAATATGTTCCAAGTTCCCAGATTTGTGAACTGTCACCATTGCTGGAGTGGCCTTAGTGATGCATCTGTTCTTGAGTCTTTTCCATTCGTGTTAGTAACCCCTCACTCATATTCCTATAAGAAACCTCAATAAAACTCATTGGTTCACTAGCCCACTGGAGCATGGCTCTGGCAGGCCTTAATCTTCTCTCCCCTTCCCTCTGCCTTACTAAAAGCTGTTTGATTACATTCCTAAAACTAGCCATTAAGGTCCATTCCCTTATCTGGCCACTCCCTCCTCCTGAGGCTGACTACCAAGGCCCAGCTGTCAAGGTATTGAAATCTAGAAGTTAAAAGCCACCTTTGGTTCACCTAATTAACATGCCCAAATAAAATTAAATACCTCATCCTAACATGGGGGTTTCCTCTTTACCTTTATAAAGTCCCATTAGTCTATGCCACATCTGTCTCCTCTATCCAGAGACAGTCCCTTGTTCCCCTCAGGGACAAATATCCTTGGTCCTTCTCCCTCTATCTCCCATTCTTGTCCCTTGATCCCTGCCCTTTGTCTCTCTGAGGCAAATAAATCTCCTTTATGCTGAAAACTTGGTCTTGGGGTGCCCTGAGCTGATACTTTTTTTTCAGGTGGTATCCATACTTTGGTCTGTTGTGGTTCCCGTATCTGGGGTGAGTAGACATGTGTGTTACATCTTCCTAGGAAAAGTTTTGTCACACAATATATGTATATGTGGGCAGTTTCTTTTGAGAAATAGAATTATAATAGAGTATAAATTTCAGTAAGGAGGCAAGACCTAGAGCTTGCATTTCCTCTTTGCCTTTTCATTCAGAGGGGCAGTTACTTGCTTTACCTTGATGACTACCAGGGGCAGACTAGAGTCCAGCCTTATCCTTAAAATAATGAAAACCACATAAACCTAAATACTCTACTTCTTCTAATGAGCCCTTCCTTTTCTCACAAGTCTACAATGCTTCTACTATTTGAACTAAAGTATACTTTATTCTTCTTTAGATTGGTTCTGTTATACAATACCCTAAAAATCATGTGTACTGGTATCTACTACTTGCCAGACATTGTGTTATATACTTGGCATTCATTATCAATGCTCAGAACAATGGCAATGCTACCCTCCCATGGATGAGTTCATGGTGGCTCAAGTATGTTTGCTGACCAGCAGGAATTAGAGCCAGTATTTGAACTCAGAAGGGCATGATTCTAAGGTGCATGCCCCCCCAAGCTGGCCAACATGACCAATTGAAAGCTAGAAGGAGTGGAAGAGTAGCCACACACGTACACCATCTGTGTTTTCCATGTCACAATAACTATGTGATATGCACACAGTCATTTCGATTAGGAAAGCCTACCATGACTGGGAAAATAATAGCAGCCACTGTTGACTTGAGGATCCAGAGTAGAGCCAGGCACAACACCTGTAGGAAGGTGAAGAGATGAACTCGACGCAGTGGGACGTGGCGCAGGTAGATGAAGTCAGGCTGATGCTTCAGGGGCATCAGAAGCAGCTTGAGGCGGTCCATGAACTGGGGAGGAATGTGGAAGAAAATACAATGTACTATTTGAAGAGGCAACTGGGTCATTTCCACTCAGCTTAACCAGCCACCAGTGATTTACAGTATGTATTTCAGGAAAGCAATGTCCTCTTCAAAGGACAAAGCTCAGATTAAGGAGTAGGGGATTTACGTCAGTCAGATCATGTTACCAGTCTCCTAAGTTTTGCTGATCATTTTTATTTTGCAGAGATGTTAGCAGCTAAGTGGGCACAAAGGATAAAGTTCCAAAGCAAACAATTCTAGCTGTTCATCCTCTGCCTTGTCTCTCTAGTCTCTGCTTCTCAACACAGAGGATTCTGAACCTATAATATAATGAAGGAAGACATCTAAGTTAGGAATCTGCTCCCGCCTCAGTTGTCTTATCTAAATGAAGAACAGATGATAGCCCACATCGTAAGCACCACAGTGATCTTTAAAAGAATCTAAGTTAAAACGGGAATGCACAGATTGTACCAATAAATCCCACTTGCTTTTTCTAGGTTATAATTTGATGGACACATCCATATCCACCAATGTGTCCCTGCTGCTTTTCAGAGAAAAGCTCCATAAACATCTCAGTGAGTTTCAAGACATCGGCAGCAGACACAAGAGCCTAGGAGAGACTGACTCTGCCATTTATGACCAGGAGTTGAAAGGATGACTGTGCATGCTTGTTCCAAGCGCAGCTCACAGATAATGTGCTGAGGAGACACTGATGATGACAGACAAGACAATGCTTAGCAGCACATCACAGGGGCTCTCAGGAGGAGACAGTGTGTGGACAGCTATTGAACCAAATAATTATAAGAATGCAGAAATAACATTGTGTTGTATGGAAGGAAAAGTAAGCAATATTAAAACATCATTCTTCAGAGCAACAGCCTAGTTGGAGGTTTTTGTCCTCCCTTTAGAAACCAACTCTTCTTAACTGTAAAGATTAGATTTCATCTATTTATTTATTCATTCATTCATTCATTTTTGGATAAACCAACCTCGTTAAAAGGGTCTAAAAGAGAAAAAAAATCAATAGAAAAATAAGGAACAGTGAAAAGGCATTTGGGACAATAATAACATGTCAGGAGTTCTACGGTTCACTAGCTGTTCACACAACACTCCCCACACCCATCATTATGAGATGGCCAGCTCGTTTCCTCTCTTTATAGACAGGTACTCAGTTCTAGCCATTGATAAAGTCCTAAGAACACCCTGAAACAAATCTCTGATTTAGACTGGATCCTTAAGGGCAAGCAAAAAGTAATAACTATTATTTTCTAGGCATCTAATGTTCATCTATTCCCATTTGGAAAACAAAGTATTTATAATGGCAGACAAAAATAAAATATTTTACAAAGTTATACTTCTTAAATACTTTGTTGGCACAAATAAACTCATGCTGCCATTCACCGAGGGCAGCCTATGAAGAACTATTTTGTGTTTCATAACAAATATCCCAGTGCGGAAGAACTCTTCTACTGGATCAAAACCAGGAATAGTAAAGGAGCTTTGCTTTGCTTTTGGGGGGTCTGGCCATTTGCCCAGATCTATCTGACTTTAAAACCAAGTTAATATAAATGCAATAAATGAAAGCAAGGGCTGTTTTGAAGGAGTTCAAATGAATTCTTATGATGCTCACAGAACACGCAGTCTTTTCCCATTAAAACATTACTGAGTGCTAAATAAGGCTACAATTAACAGGGTTCCAGAAAGCGGCGGAACTTCCAGTTTCCTGGTGCCAATTAAATTAAACCTCCACCAAGAAACAAAGCCCCTTACAAAGTTTTCCCTAGCAAGTTTTTTAAAAATAAGACTAGGGGCAGGGGCTGGAGCAGGGTCATTGGCAGGGGCATTGGTAAGGGCAGGGGTGGTCATTTTAACTGAAGTAGTTGAAATTTTTGATGAAAGCAATACCTAATACACACTAATTTTAATAGTTTATTGTTGTAAAACTTTTGATCACTGAGCTCAGGAATGTGCAATGCAGAATCACCTGCTGTCTGAGGGTTAAAGTAAGTGCCCAAATATCCATCTTGAGAGGGGGAAAATGAATATAGGGATGAAGAAAAAAATATTGGAAAAAGGAAGATGAAGAGGAGGAAAGTGGATGGAGAAGAGAGGAGATGGAGGTGGTACTGATGGTGGTGGTGGTGGTGGTGGTGGTGGAGATGGTGGTAGAGGGGACAGTAGCACAGAGCTCATTTCCTCACCCGATGACATTAAGCATCCCCTTTCAGAAATGGGCATTCAGGATAACATTACTTGATACCAGCTGGTTTTGTTGATTACATCAGAAATGAAAACCAGATAAAAGGCTGAGGAAGTGGAAAATAAATGTATTTTAAAGAGTCAGTGAGTAATGCTTAGTGCCTTCATGGATCCAGGACTATCCTTCTCTGAGCAATGCACAGTTTGCTCAGACTGCTGTGGAGGCTTACCTGCACACCGTTAAGTGAAGCCACCCCCATATACAGGAACACACCATAGAGAACAGGCATGGGGATAAACTGGAAAGGAAAACAACAGAAACAGGTTTAAAACACCAGGAAGATGTTTAGGGGGAGGGATAATTTAAACGAAGGCTGAATCTGAAACTAAAACACAGCATATAACAATAGGGCATCATCAAAGTGCAGTTAACTCATCAATTGGTAAAATTTGAAGCCTTGTATTAGCATTAAATGAAGATGAGGGGAACTTTCAAATTAATTTCATTTTTTCTTTTTCCTTTCTCTCTCTCTCTCTCTCTCTGTCTCTCTCTCTCTCTGTCTCTCTGTCTCTCTGGCTCTCTCTCTCTTTTTAAAGTAATGGGCATACAAGGCCTCAACAATACTTTTTTAAATGGGAAACTGTTTCGGCTTCTCTTTGTCCTTAAAAGCACTGGACTATATAACCCAGATGTTTGCGTGGGCTATGAGGTACAGGCAGAGGTAGCAAATTGCCTCACTCTGGAACCAAGATCCTTTTGTAACAGTCTGTTGGTTTTCTCTTTACTAATTTTTGCCAAAAGATGTACCAGCTTGTGCGCAAATGCCTCTTTCAGTAAAATAAACGTCAAATGGCTGTCCCTTTTCTTCTCAGGACTAACTAATAAGTTACGAACTAATAAGAATATGGTTTGAAAGAAGCACGAAGCACCTGGAAACAATTAATTACACATATGGATTAATGAGCATCCTTAAAAACTCAATTAATACTTTTATTCATTATTTAGTAAGATATCCTCCACAACAATATGGCATGTTTTAACAAAGTTCTAATTTGGGGTGTACACATTGAATTTCCCAAGACCTGTGAAATGCAAGCTATCACATTTGAGAATCAAGCAGTATTCTACTGCTGAGAAATCTGTCTGGATGACAAGAGGCATCAACCTTGGTTTGAAAAGAAATTCAAGTAACTAAAGGACTTTTCAAAGCTCAAATACTAAAATGGAAACGTAATTAAGGCCATCTAGCAAATCTGTATGTAGGAAGCTATTGTATTCCTTTAAGGGTAGATTTTTTTTAAACTACTGCATGTATTAAATGAAGCACCATTTCTAGAGCCATCTTATGGCAATTCCCTGATGCTGTTCTTTCTGGCCACCATTAGAGAACTAGTGAATCCTAAACTGGACTGCAAATGCCTCCAGTTGGTACTGGTTAGTCACAGTCACAGAAATGGCCAAATCTTAGGCGGGGGGGTGGGGGGGTGGGGGGATGAGGGGTAGATACATATTTCTACAAGCTGTCAAATATTTTCTCTAAAAAGGATTAGCAATTCTATCAGAACTAATTTAAATCTTGACCTCAGAAAAGAATTAAAAAGGAACTGAATGAGGTGGGGAGGCAGCCAGCAGGCTGTAATACCCAGCAGTGACCACAGAGCGGTAGACACATCACACTCAAGCCACCTGTGCTCAAACACAAGCCTCCGTTTCTTTTAAAGAGTGCTTAGGTTACAGGCAACTCTTTATGCACATTTTCCCAGAATAAATAAGATTAGTAAATGATCTAATTTATGTCTCAGATTCATTTTCAAAGCATCTATTTCCCCTTAATATGTGGTGATTTCATTTATTGTTACATTTCTAATGCTCCAAGTAAAGAAGAAGTAGGTAGAGGAAAGAAGAGTTGATTCATGGGAAATTACTTGGGTTTTTAAAATTTGTTTTTATTCCATGGGCATTGGTGTTTTGCCTGCATGTATGTTTGTGCAAGAGTGTCAATTCCCCTGGAACTGGAGTTACAAACAGCTGTGAGCTGCCATGTGGGTGCTGGCAACTGAACCCAGGTCCTCTGGAAGAGCAGGCAGTGCTCTTTACTGCTCAGCCATCTCTCCAGCCCCCAGTGGTCATTTTTTTTTTTTTAAATCTGTTTAAAGCAAAGTGTCCTTACCTTAGCTTAACTAAACATTTATTTTTCCTAATGTGTTTCTACTACCATAGCAAAGGAACATTATGCCTTGAACCTCAAATTCATTCTCTGAACTTACATTAACAGAATGGGATAGATGGGTGTAGGCAAGAAAATAATTGGGCTATGAAGATGTTTTACACACACACACACACACACACACACACACACACACACACACACACACCCCAATTGGGAGAAAACAGTATACATAAGAAAAGCTGTAAAATTGATTTTTTTTTGTCAGATTCAATATGATAGAAATGCTTGTGATATTTTCATTTTCTTCACAATAGTATGTATCAATATAAATCCCATATTGGAACTCCCAATAAAGCCTGACAGAATTGTTGGGGTAGAGGGAATATTTTTATAGAATTTAGTTTATGAATCATTTCATAAGGTCAATGTTTAAAAATTAATCACACTGGAATCATTTGCCAAAACAGAAAGTTATAAAAGGAAGAAAAAAAGAACACTTTTAAAACCAAGAGCTTGACAAGCAAAGAGGTCAAGACCAGGCCGGAGAAACCCACAGAAACAGCAGACCTGAACAAGGGGGTAGATCATGAACCCCACACTGATAGCTCAAAAATCAGCATAGAACAGAGCCAGGCCCCTAAACATGGGTGTCAGTTAGGAGGCCTGGGCAGTCTATGGGGCCTCTGGTAGTGGAACAGCATGTATCCCTAGTGTACAAATGGACATTGGGAGCCCATTCCCAGATACACGGGGGAAGGCCTGGGACCTGCCCCAAATGATATGACAGATTTTGATGATCCCCCATGGAAGGCTTCACCCTTTCTATGGAGCAGAAGAGGGGTAGGATAAGGGTTGGATGGGGGTATGGGAGAATGGGAGGGAGAGGAAACTTATATCAAATAAGATTGTTTCTAATTTAAATTTAAAAAGGCAAAACCAAACAAACAAACAAACAAAAAACAAACCAAGAGCCATCCAGGGTATGTTAGCTCATGCTTATTCTCTGAGCATTGAAGAGGCTGAGTCAGGAGAGTTGACATGAGGGTATGAGTTCAAGGACAGCATAGGCGATTGTGTTACAATATCTATGAATAATTAGGTCTACCAAAAATAAATTTTAAATTGAAGTGGAATATACAATAATAGTGGGCAATTATTTTTACAAAGCAAGTCAGGAGAAATAAAAAAAATACCCATTTCATAGGCACATTAAGATTGTTAAATGATAACCTGCATAAATAATTATATCATCAATAGTACCCTGGAAGCAAAAAATGATAATTACAAAGAACTGTTACATTCAACAAACACTAAAAAAATTAAAAACTTAAAAGGCTGATCCTATAATCATATAGAATAATAGAGGTAAGATGAAATCAAAATAAGATTTAACATCTTAATATTATGCCACCAAATTTTCTAATTCTGGTGAATGGATCTCTAGAGATATTTTCCCTTTGTACCTCCTGGTGATTTTCAATAGTAGAACACTCCCAGAGGGAAAAATGTGGAAGGACATTTGATAAAAAGGAAAGACTATAGTTGCCTTACAATGGATAAGAATTCAGTAAGGACTGAGATCTCTCTATGATTATATGTTCAGTGTGAGTGCTTGTGTGCATGCACGCCTGAGTCTAAATCTAAGTTAGGTCTTGATTAAGACATGGGTAACAGATGTTGAACAGTCCTGGGTTTGGATTCTAGCTACCAATTGTACAATACTGAGACACTTGTTTGTTTCTGGTACTCTGGGCATCATTAAGTAAAAAGAACCTATGACAGACTACATAACAGAAAACATCTTGCCAATTGGTTAATTAATATGTCAACTAAGAAATGATAAATGGAGAGCTTATGCCATCCTTATCCTGAGGACATTGACTGACAAAGTTGAGGAGGCTGCCTGCAATTGCCAACCACAGGTCTTCCTGGTTCCTCATTGACTTTGGTAGGGTGGGTGGGGAGTGGGGGTAGGATACAGGCAGGGTTTACTAGAAAGGCTGACTTGAAGCCCTGTTTTATTTAATTTCTACTCTTCAGCTAGCCTGTCTTGGCAATAATACCAATATAATTCCCTAACCTTTTTAAGTCTTAAAAATCTATACGGATAAAGAAGTCTCCGATCCTCAGCCTGGAATGAGGTCTGGAGAAAAGTTTATGAAAGTTACATAATTTCTCCACATAAAGGATTCCAAGTAAGATCAAAGAATCTGAGAAAGATAATTTTATGGAAAAAGAAAGTAGAGATTCTTTGAAGGCTAAGTACCACATTTTATTTTCAAAGACACACATTATACAAGGCTACAAAACTAGATTTATGCTAGAACTTCCAGAGTTCAAATCTTGTCTCTACCACCTACGCATTTTGAAGTCTAATAAGTTATTCTTATTTTTCCTATATGTAAAGTGTGATGTTATTTATAGAGTTCTTATAGGCACTGATGGAAGACAGCTCAACAAGCTGTAGCTTCAGTCATTAGCATGATTACCTCCACCATGGGTGCCCTGCTTCCCTGGCACAGGATGCATGTGGAGATCAAGAATCGGCCAAGTTCAAACTAAAGGCTGTCTGCCATACTTTAGCACAGCAGCAAATCTTAACAATAACTTTTGGACATGCCTCATGTTAAAGATGAACTCATCCAAGCAGAGGCAGCGGAGGCAGCTGTGAACTTTACTTGATCTTCAGTTCTTGAGTCTTGCCAGGAAAACAGGGAAAGACAGCTCAGGGATCTTCCTTTCATCTCTTTGCTGCTCTGTGACCACCACTCACAGGGAGCACACTAGCAGTCCCAGAGCACTTCTACTGTGGACGCTCAGCGGAAGCCACACCACCAGCCTAGGAAGCCAGCTCTTCTCACTTTCCAGTTCTGTACTAAGCTATGATGCCACGTGGTGCTTTGAGGTAGCTGGACAGGGTCAAGGGGTATCCTCATGAGCTTAAAGCTGGGACTGTAATTCCTCACATTCCTCCACATGAAATATAGATTTCCACATAGAGATCAAAACGAAGGCCATAAACTTCATGTTCAAAGTAACCTTGCATAAGTAGGCAACCATCTATATGGCTTTCATGCATGTAAGAAAATTTCTCATGTCATCTCAGGCCATTAAACTTGTAAGGAGAAAAGGGAATTGGGCATGGAAGGCATTGAAGCATTTCATTTTTTAAAAACTCACATATAACTCCATTTCCCACACATTTGATCTAACTTTTAAAGGCAGAATTGTAAGTGAAATCATTACCTGAAGTTATCACCTGTTGTTTAAAAAAAAAGTCACATGGGAGGAGAACCTGTGACACCACTTTCTGCATGAATTTTGAGGTTAATTATTAATTGTCCCCTTTCCTTAGCAATGGCTGACATTTCAGTTAAACTGTACCCTTAACATCTGCTTCTTCCTGTATTGACTTTCTAAATGCTAACGAGGCAGGCATCTCTGATACATGCACGTAACTTGTCAGACATCAGTGGCGAGAAGGACACATGATCCGAGACAGCCATCCTTATTGGGAAATGTGATTCCCGAAGAGAGGAACTCATTCAAGTGAGGAATAGAGGTCCTGAAGAAAGGCTCCTTCATCCCCGCTACTTTAATATCAGGTGTCCCACAGTCTACTGCAAGCTAGACCAGCAAAACAATTGTATTTCTACATTTGAGAAAACCCTGCTTTAAAATGTATGCTGAAGCTGGGCAGTGGTGTGTGCACACTTTGAATCCCAGCATTGAGGAAGCAGAGGCAGGGGGATCTCTGTGTTGGAGGCCAGCCTGGTCTACAGAGTGAGTTCCAGGACAGTCAAGGTTACACAGAGAAACTATCTTGAAAAAAAGTTTCTTCCACTACAATGAATCAAAGTTGCCAGACAGAAATAGCTACAATGAGGTTACCAGCAGCCCAGTAAAGCAAGCCAAGGCATGGGCTGGCCAGGATGGTCAAAAGGGAATGCAAATTTGGCTTGTGGCTCTCTGGAACTTCCTGTCTCTTCTTAATGAGATCTCACCTCTTCCTGTACACACTAAGGTACTTCATATACATATGGGGTAAGAAGGTTTGCTGTTAAAACCCAAAGCTTTCAGCTTCAACTTCTCTACAGCTCTTCTTGGGTACAGAGTGAGGAATAGTTACAAAGATCTGGTACCAGCTATGAGTTTTGTCAAGTTTTCTAAAGGTAAACATTAAACAGTTTTTGTTTCCCGTGCCCCTTCGGAACCTACTGTCATGTGTCCCCGTGATTAAACCCAAATTTTCTGTAACAAAAACATGGAAGTTTGAAATACTTTTCTGAAGCAGGATTTTATGCTGTTTTAATGAAGGAAACAAATGATATACAAGGCAAAATGGAGACTTGGGTGATGGTGAGCAAACCTGAAAACTGAAAGGATTTCTGCCTGCTTGTCCCTCCCTGGAAAAGTAAGGCTGCACCGAAGCAGTGTACCTCATGAGGCCACCTACAAGGGATGGGTGCTTCCTACAGCACAGGGTCTTAACCACCCACAGTGACATCTCCAAATGTGATCACATTGCATGAGGTAAGAGTGTTTAAGCATGTCCACCAGCATCAGAAACAGCTAAAGCCCTTGGCAGAAGGTACAATGCTTCACATTCATTAACCCAGTGTTTCAAAACCCTCCTATTACTATGACCCTTTAACATAGTTCCTCATGCTGTGGTGACCCCAACCATAAAATTATTTCATTACTACTTTATAACTGCAAGTATGCTATTATTTGTGAACATAATGTAAATATATGTTTTCCATTGTTTTAGGTGACCCCTAAGAAAGAATCATTTGACTCAAAGGGGGATAAAACCCACAGGTTGGGAACCAGTGCACTAAGCCTTTAAAGCCACCTCCTTGCATTTATACAACTGATCATGGATTTTCCTCTGACCCTATGGGACACATGCCAGAAATAATTTCTCTGATATCATTTTCAAACTCAGTTTCCTCCGTGGGTTACCCTGATATATACAGTCCTTCATGACTCTGTTCAGAAGTTAACGAGAAAACAAACTATGGAAACCAAAGATAAATGGTGCATAATCAAGTATTTTAACTATTTACCAATTATTTCATACCAAATGTATGCTTGAGTCTAGCACTTGAAAGGCAAAGTCAGTCTCCAGATTTGGATATTGTAGCTCCCTCCTCTAAAATTTATTGACTCGCCATTGATAGAAACTTGTTGATCTGAGAAGAGAGCTTTGCAGCTCATTGTCACACTTGAATGTTTTAGAATCATGTACTATCACTCCATTACTTGTACAACCAAATAAGCATGCAAAAGTCTTAAAAATTAAATTGTTTACAAATAACATTTTTCAGTTGGAAAAATGGTAAGCTATTGCTAATGGTGGCTGCTCACAGTTGTTAGATCTGGGGGCAGTTAGTACTTTTTACACCGTAACACAAAGTAGAAGATGCAAATTACCAATAATTGGTTAGGGATGTTTTATACTAGAAAAGACTCAGAGGGAAGCTAGTTTGTATCAAAAAAACAGGAAGCATCATGAGCAAAAACATACACTTTCTTCTTTAGTGCTTTTTCCTAAAGGGGCCATTGTATGTATGTTGCTCTGTCTACACAGATGCCCACCTCATCAATCAACCCATATATTGATTTCCAACCTTCTAAATATTCTACAATGCAATGATTCTTCAAAAGATTGTTTCTAACGTTTTCCAATTATACATCAGTCATTTTATTCTCATTTCCTCTTCAGGACTAACAGGCCCTCTAATTCAAGGAAAAAAACAGAAATGTGGTTATAATTAAAAACTAGTGGGCAGAAAAATCACAGTGATCATGAGAAGCCTTAGAGTTCTGAGGAGGTCTGGCAAAGGGTGTGGCTTAGGTGACAAGGGGCATAGCTTAGGGGCAGACAAGTGGACAGGATAGATAGAAGTCAAAGGGAGTAAAAAGCAAGTGAGGGGCAAGGAGGAAGACCAGTGAGTAGGACATGTATGACACTGACCTTCTATAGGTCACAAGAGGTTTTAATATTGGTGATGTCAGATGATTCAAACAACAAACCACAAAAATAACAGGAAAGAAAGGAATAGAGGGGTAGAAGGGAAAATCAAGGCAGATGTTTTTAAAGTCCTTTTTCTAACCGGCCCAAGTTTCCATGTGTTATGAAATCTTGCAAATGTTTCACACTCATGTGTCCAGTTGTTAGTTGGTGTTCCAAGGAAGAAGAAGAGGTGAATGTTTTATTGATTTACCTTCAAGATGGGAGCCATGAAGACAGACAGGCCAGTCAGAATAAACACAAGGGTTCCAGTGACTCTTTGTTCCCTGAAACAAAATCAAAGGTCATCAATCTAACTCCAGTTCTCACAGACCCTCAGAGAAAGAAAAAAATCTGTACTGGGCTAAATCATCAAAGACAGTGGTATCATGCACTTCAGATCTCAAGAATATCATATGAATTCAACGTAAGTGTGAACTTAAAAATATTAAAACTACTGAACTCATGAAGAAAAAAAGTGATTCTTCTAATGCTTTTGCTCCTTTCAGAACCAAGAAAGAAAAATTCATTTGCTCTTGGTTCATCAATTACTGGCTTCTTTGAAGCCCTTATTTTTCAAACAACTTGTGCTGCTGTTGTGTAATTATACCTTCTTTCATGGGAGACAGATATTACATTGTCCCACATTCTAATTAACAAACAGTTCAGGGAAATTTCATGAGTGCAATAAATCTCAACAGTCTAATTTCTAAATCTGCAACAACAGAAGTACTTTTTAACAAATATGATGCACATCCAACATCTCCCCCTCCCAAGAAAGAATCACCCACTGTTGAGGCGTGGGAAATGATGGCTCTGTTGTGTGAGCTATGCACCCTAGCTCTTGTGAGCAAAGCTTACTAACACACACACACACACACACACACACACACACACACACAAAACAAAAAACAATAGTGTACAAAGGCTAACCACTAACCTTCACAACAACTCTAATTTAATATTTAAAGGTTATAGTTTCTCAAGTTCTCATGGGGACAGAAATAAGTTGGAAAACGTGAATTCATAAGTCCTTCATAGAATGTTAGAGACCTTGGCTGACTTAACGGTTCACAGTTCTACACATGACTGAGGTACAGCACTTCTACAGCACCCAGCTGTATACTGAAGAAAATAAATCACTTATGTTTTTATGTTGCATCATTTAATATTCTAGAAATCAAGCATGTGTACATACTATAATGAGTAAACTAAAAGCTACTAGTTATCCTTTATCTTAAAAAGTTCTTTCTGGCCAGGTGGTAGTGACCCACGCCTTTAATCCCAGTACTTGGGAGGCAGAGGCAGATGTATCTCTGAGTTTGAGGGCAGCCTGGTCTATAGGGCAAGATCCAGGACAGCCAAGGTCACACAGAAAAACCCTGTCTCAACAAAACAAAACAGCAAAGAAACAAAGTCCTTTCTGGAAAAGATAATTTAATAACAAAGTATCATGCATGACCTATCTCATGGATTGTATCCACCTCCATTATGACAGATACAAAGATGTATACATGTGGGCTTTATAGAGCCATTGCCCTGTGACAACACACCTCACTCCAAGAAATTTCGGTTGTTCCCCAGGTGCAGAGGTCTCTGTCTCCATCTTCAGACTGTCGATGTGTGCAATGGAGATGACAGTAGCAGCCACATACCAGGGGAGAGCCATGAAGGAGCACACCACCATGAGGATGGCCACCCAAAACAGGTCCAGGTGATACCCAGCTCCCTTCTGCAGAGAGAAATCACAGCACATGTACAGAAAGTACCAACACATGTCCTCTAGCTGTAGTTAGGCACCAGAATTATGATGAACAAAAGGAGCTTGTTCTGCTTCATAAAAATATCTCTCATAAGGAAGTGCTTTGAGGAGAAACTTTCTCTTCCTCATAATACTTCCCTAGAGGTAAACACAAAGCCATCTCCTCTAGAACCTGGGCAGATAACTACTCTATTATAACTCTGAATAATTTATTTAGACACATGCTCACTTCTCTTAGCATCTACTCATTATAAATTAACCTTTCTGCATCCAATTTTGTAAAACCCTCCCCCCAATGAAAGTAGGAGCCTTATTTGGAGTTAGAGGAACCATTCAGTGAAGTAATCCCAAAAAAAGATATTGTAGCAACTTACAAGGGTGTAGATGTTACATGCTATGAGCTCAATGATGGAGGCGGAGGTCAGAGTAGTAGTGGCTGTTAAGGTATCATGACCAGTGCTTGCAAAGCAACAGATGATCTTCTCTGTGTGACAGTGTTTACAGAATGATATGTGTGATGCTACTAGGTGTATATTAAGATCCCCTAAACAATCCTGACATGACATGTAAAAGATCACCTCTTCTCATAGTCACTGAGAATACTTAACCACTTACTAGCGACCATCATTAAAGAATACTCCCTTAATCAAAATAAACTAATTTCAAACACCACCCTGTCATCACAATAACATTTACTGACTGGACAAGCAGACAATGCAACAAAAGTCCTAGCTCCTTTACTCACTAAATAAATACTGTTCATCATGTCTCCATTGTTTTTTCTGAGGTTATATTTCTCCATTCTATTTATGAAGAAATCAAAGACTCATACCCCTGTGGGGCCAAGGAAACTAGAGCTGCCCATTCTCACAGCATGAGGGGAGAAGCCTTAGAGTCACACTATGACTGATCCAAGAGAACAGAGAGGCTGACCTTGGAAAGTGGAGATATATGTGATTTACACCAGCAACCCAGGGAGTGTTATCATTCAGATCCTGTTACAGTTTGTCAGAACAGTGCTTTTCTCTAACAGAATTGCCAACAGTTTACCCACAGCCTGTACATGAGGCCAATATTCCCAAAGAATGCATAGCAGACAAGAGAGCTGACCCAGAAGCAAAGGCATTTTCTCATAAAGCCAGCTTTGACTGGGAACAGACATCCACTCATGAGACAAATGCTAATATACATGTATAGAATCAGTTCAGTTTAGGAATTATGTAAATTGAAAGTGGAATAAGGCAGAAGAAAATAAGGCAAATATGGGGTGAGATGCCATAAATTTATTTATGCTATAATGACCAGAGAAGTAAGTATCATGATATATTTGCAATCTCAATCATTCAATTTCTTAACAAATAATTGGCTGACAACTTAGTACAGGCATGATTCTCGCTGCTGCTATACATCTGTGAATAAACAAAAAGAATTCTCTCATGGAGTTTCCCTCCTACTCTGGGAGATGGTAATGAAGAGCATACATTTTGAAAGCATCTTACTATGTAGTAAGTCCTATGAGGAAACAGAATAACTTGGGTTAGCATCGGGCATAAGATGGGATACCACTAGAGGACTTTAAGTAGCAGAGTGAACTGATTGCTATGTTCTAAGCAGTAGGGCTACTGTGTTATGAACAAATTAAATAGGGTCAAGGACAGCAGGGCCAGTTAAGAGGCAGTTGCCACAGTTAGTTTAGGAGATTATGGTTATGAAGATAGACGTCATTGGATTCTAACTGTACACTGAAAATTGCCCTCCCATATCAGTGTTTATGTCTATGTTGCTGCTGAAGGGACACTTAGGATCTGGACTGTGGTAGAAGGACCAATGTCTACAGCTCCATATTTCCTGTTCTATTCTCCTTGAATTCTACACCAACACCACACTCAGCCACATGAGAATCCCTCAATGTGTTTCCTTCACTAATAACATCATGTGTGCCACTTCTCATGTTAACATTTACCTGTCATAAATTCCACTCTTCTCCTTGGCTCAATCTTACTGAAACGACTTTTCATTTTTCCTGGTAGTTTAAACACACTGAGCCCAGACATGAAAAAGCTCAATGAATTTATTTCTTCAAATGTCAACATGCAAGGCTTACTAACATTCAAGACTTATTATGGTTAGTTCTAGAGACACAAAATTGAAAAGATGGTAAAAAGCTTTGCTCCAAGCTACTGCTATAAACTCTTTAGAAGCCAACACTTGCCTCAGAGAAGCTATTCCTACAAATCAGCTCAGATATACATGGAAACAAGCCTCTCCTAAAGGCATGCCTTAGCTAGAAGCACCTGAATGGCTCAGTTTGAGTGGAAAAAAAAAATCATGTGCAAACACTGGCACCCCTTATCTAAAAACTGTAAGAAGGACTGGAAACAGAAATACTCAAAAATAGCATAAAACTTATCTGCTCCTTAACTCCCCCCCACACACACACATTACTGCTGGCTTTTCTAGACTTTTGGATTATAGAGTAAGTAACCCCATTTCACCCAATTCCCCCATCCCTCTTTACTGCTGCAAGTGTGAGGGTTTCAAATACAATTCTTCAAACTTACATACTATCATCCAACTTATCATAGGTTAAAGCCCATCCTTTCCCTTCTGGTCTCAACGCAAATCTCCCTTTTCCTTCACACAGACCCTTGGCAGCCATCACCCCAGGATGTTACTCTCGCCCCTTTACAACTGACTCTCTTCACAGGCCAATCTTTAAACATCTTAATCAACCTGTGACACTTCCCTGATCAAAATATTTCAGTGGCTTCCAGTTTTCACTTACAATACAATACTAATGGAAACTAAACAGTATAAAACTATCTGTAAGGGTATACATGAGCATTTTGTTCTATAATAATTGACCACTTCACACTCTGGCCAACACCTAGCAATGTCTGGAGATATTTCTGAGCATTATAACTTTGGAGAAGAGGTACAACTGACCACCCTAGACAGAGCCCAGTCAGTACATAGACCAGCCACTGCCAACAGCATTGTTCAGCCTGGGCCAAATGCTTAAGCTGACAAACCTTGTGCTCTGTGATCTGAGTCTACTCCCTTTGTCCTCAACTTGAGTCACTTGTTCTACTCTCTGCCTCTTGCCACACAGGCTCCTTCTCACTAGGGGGCCTTTGTGTGGTAAACTATTACTGAATAAACATTCACTGAAGTCTCAGTCTGGACTAGGCCCTGTGTTCAGTTAAACAATGGGCAGGACAAACACCCATTCCTACAGAGAAGACAGGTGACTAGCTGAGATAAGGCACACAAACAAGTGATCATATGCAAGCAGGATACAAGGCAGAAAGTAAGATGCTAGGAACATACAGGATTTGTGTCCCACCTTAGGAATGCCCCACCAAGAGGTTTCAGATGAGATGGAGGAGAGGGCATGGGTTTGCATGAAAATTAAAATGGACTCTAAATGGCAAATCACATAAGTTTGGAAAATATACTAAAAACACCAAGGATGAAGTGTTTCAACGTGTCTCATCTGCACATGGCCTTAAACCACATAATCAACCATCCTTAGGAGTGGGGATGGGCTTGCATATTCTTCAGTTACCATCTCGCACAGTGTCATAAACCTAAGAACCATGTGACCAAGATAATAAAGCATTTCAGTTATATGTGTTTATTGAGGTTATCATAGAATTGTGGCGGGCCACATAAAAGCTGGTGTGAATAAACCATGGGGCTTACTTTGAGAAACATTTTGGCTGAGAAATAGGGATGAAGTAATTGCTCAAAGCACTGTATGAGCTACCATGTGACCACTGGCACAGAATAATATAAATCACTAAGAAAAAAACAAAAAGCAAGGGCAATAAAAACTACATTGGGGTGAAGGTAGGTGACATTGGGAACATTATATTTAGAAATGCTTAAAGGATGGAGCCGCTTTTGGTGAACAGCGATGCCTGGGAGTGAGGAATAGATCTTCCAGATCTTCCAGCCCACAGCATCAGCAGAACTGTGAGAATCAAGAACCCAAAACCATTTATGCAGAGCACTGGCTGGCAGTGGCAACAGAATGTCTTAAATCTAGGTTGAGATTATTTATCAAGGTTCTTCAACTGTCAGGCTAGGAGAAACATAGTCAAGAGGCAAAAGTCGGGATGGCTGAAGTGCTTTAGATGTAGGACCAATGTGTAAGAGCATCACTTCACAAATGGAACAAAGTGTGTGTTTGAAAGAGAGAGGAAGGTTGGTTACAATGCCTCACTGGTTAAACTATTACAAAAATCTAGCTTGAAATAAGAGCGCTAGACCCAAGACTGTGATAACAGGGACAGAAATGAGAAATATAGAGCAAGGTGAAGTTTGGGAGTTATTTTTTTTTTAATTAAAAATAAACTATGAAAATATATTTAAATGAAGTGTTTCACCACAAAGTTGTGTCATAAAAAAGGGATTGCCAGGGTTATGTGATATCTATCTCTAGATAACAGTCCTAAATGATTTCTGCTTCCTACAGACAGCTCTTGAAGTCACAGTTTTGGGGACGAATATTCCTGGCTTTGTAGTCTGAAGCTGGCTCTGCCCTGGCCTCTGACAATGACTCAGGAAATGACCTCAGAGAAGTACTTGTCCTTGCTGGATCTGATTTGCTTTAGAGTACTCTGCAGGTAGGATGAAGGGCATAACTAGCCAAAATGGACCCAAACAGTCAAGAGACCTGGTGTTGCTATGACAGAGTGGGGTTGTTCAGTGGAGTGGAAGGACGGATGTCATCTCAGCAGGACAGACAGCCAGAGCCACTTGACACAGAACCAAAGCAAATGCCACCCCCCAAGCATGCTGCTTCTTCCAACACTGTGGTACCCTCATCTCTCTTGTTTTCCTTTTGAATCAAGCTCATAGCATTTAATGTCTTTTACAATTTTAGGCAGAATCTCCTCCAATTTGTACATTCCACAACTCTCATTTCTGAGCAAAATGAGAACAAAACCATTTCATTCACGATAAAATGTCAGTGTTGTTGGATTTATGATAAATGACTGGCATCTACATCTGCACCATTACCACCATTATGAAAAAAAGAATAGTTTCCAGTAAACAGTCCTAAAAGGGACAGAAACTAATTTTCGTAGACCCATGTCTTATTTTAAGGACAAACATTTTTTTTAAGTTTCTAATGTTTCCTACAAGGTATGGGGATACAAAATATTTATCTATTTTATCAATCCTAAATATACTTAATTCTAAACTATCAATAAGAAAATTTGATGAGCATTAAAATAATAGAAACTCACCCCCAAATGCACATAGACCAATTTTGCCAGTGACAGACTAAAATTTAAAGTGGGTTTCCAATATTTTCAGATTAAAAATGAGTTAGTCTATGTTTAGCCTTTTCATAAACTAAACTATCACTCAGACCCCTCCTACTACTAAAAAGAGTCAATGGGGAGCCGTGCATCTCACCCTTGCCAATGAGTATAATGGCAGATGAAAAAGAATCTCCAAGGACATTCTTAAACATAAACCTGCAATTGCCTTTGTGACTGGAATACACATTACCTATGTGGCTTGGCAAAGCCCAAGCGAAAAATAGAGTTTAAAGTGGTTGAGGCTTTAATCTTTTGACATTTCTTCTCTTGTGTATGTGTATCCATATGCATATCTTAAGGGGTGAATGGACACAGAAAGAGATGGCTGGATAGCCAGATAAATTATATATATATATATATATATATATATATATATATATATATATATGTCATTCACAAATAATCTACTTATAAACTCTATACTTCCAAGAGTTTATGAAGTCAGAGACCATTTAAAGACATTTCCCACAGTAATAAATAGATTCCCAAAGTAATAAACAGATTTTTAAAAGGATAAGTAAAAAAGATTATTTTCATGTTGGTAACATATTATTTGTCTTCCTAAAGCAAATAAAAGCTCCTAGAGAAGAACAAAAATTGTTTACTTGACTTTTGAAGTCAAGGCTGACCTTTAACTTAACTTGCTACACAACTGAGGACAACTGTGATGTATTTCACAATACAAAAATTAATGTTATTAATCAAATTATTGTATGCAGTGCTATCACAGATAAGAACCTGATTTCTTCTAATATTTCTGCCAGGATGACTTGAGGAAATTAATAAAGCATATTTCATTGGTGTCTAGTCAAAGGTACTTAAACTCTTGTGACAGTCTTGTTATAAAATTCAGTTATAAAGTTTTTCATAAAACAGGCTGGAGAGATGGCTCAACGGTTAGGAGCACTGGCTGCTAATCCAGAGGTACTAAGTTCAATTCCCAGCAACCAAATGGTGGCTCACAACCACCTGTAATGAGATCCGATGCCCTCTTCTGGCTGCAGGGATGCATGGAGGTGGAACACTGTATACAAAAAGTTTTTCATAAAACAATATAGTGATCATTTTTAAATGTTCCCAATAAGAAGCAATCACATAAAGAAACATGCTATCTCCTCGCTTCTGCCCCAACCTATAACAAGTGAATTGTTTAGGCAGAGAAGAATTTAATGAACTTCGCTAATATCAGATTTTAGAAACAAGTTTTGAGGGTCTGGGGAGATGGCTCAGTGGTTAGGAGCATCTCCCCCTTCTCTTCCAGAGGACTCTAGGGGCCCATAACTGCCTGTAATTTCAGCTCCAGGGGTCAAATGTCTTCTCTGACTTCTACAGGCACCCACATATGTGACATACACTCAGACAGGCACACATGCACACACAAAAATCAAACCAAGATGGCAAGAGCGAAGAACTGTCCCCATTATGCTCCTTAATTATAAGCAGATAAGGCTGTGAGACTCAGAGTAGGACACTGAAAAATGTCCAATAAAAGCCTGAAAACCAGGCCACAGTTCTGTTGTGGGAGCAAGGCATAAACACATTGCAGTTCAACAGCCATCTTCAAATTGGAAACTTGGTGTACAATGCATATGTACAGTTATGTTAATGGAAGTTTCCAACTGAAGACTCAACCGTTCCCCCAATGATAATTCAAAATCAGTGCCTTATTTATATCAGTGACCACCTCAAGTTTTTGTTCTGTGAAATTCTGCTTTCTGGCCTCCAGCATTCCATGGGAATAGACATCAGTAATTCTCATGCTCTCACAATTTTCGTTCTATTAAAATACAAGTGCATCTTCATTCTACCAGTCCACCTTATTGAATATGCCAGGAAATCACTGTACCCCATATCAATATTTCTCTTAGGATTTCAGCAGCTGTACAGGGAGCTGTCCTCTTGACCACCCTCTGTGCCAAGGAAGTCAACACCACACAGCTAGGCTTTCCACTAGAGTCCTTACCCCCCTTCCCAGACCACTCTCTCTCTCTGGCTTTTTCCTTCTGCCACCCCATTGCTAAATTCATCCTGGTGATATACTTTCCTGTTTCTGGGTGTGATTCTAATACATTTTCATGCTTCTCTTATATGGTGATTGTGAAAAGATAATGAGTTAATATATAATATAAAGTGCTTAGAAAATGACCTGCCTCATGGTCAGTAACCATTAAGTTTCTACCTCTTTTTACTTTTATTAGTCCTCTATCATCCCCAACATGGCATCTTTAGAATTATTTGTGACCTAAAATATCACTAGACATGGAGAAAATTTACCTAATATATTAACAGTTTAGGCAGCTCTCTTGAAAAATTCCCTATACCACTAAAACATTTTCTCTTGGCTCATGACAGTGCCATTAAGCCAATATTTGCAAACCCTGAAATATAAGAATAAAAATTTTTTTCTCCATACTTTATGGTCTATAATATCTTGAGATGAACCTTTCAAGGAAAGGAGGTATAGTAGGCATATTAACACTTACCAACAGCTTGTAACTGGATATGTGAAAAATAATAATAAATCTTTGCTCATTCCCCAGCACTAAGAATGGATGTGATTAAAGCGACGGAAATGTCAATTACTCTGACCTGATTTGGTCATTATGTACTGTCTACATGTTTCAAATTGTCACATTAACCCCATAAACAGATGCTATCCGCTTTTTCGTGTGTACAAGAGTGGGAATGAAAGCTAGGGCCTTGCACTTTAGATAAGCACTCTATCACCTAGCTACCCACTTCCTAGCCCCTAAAATCTGCTTGGAAAGGAAAAAAAAATCTGTGTTTATTTAACAGAGAGCAGGTGCTTTAATTAAATCTTCGATTACCATGTCTTCATGAAGGTGGTTACCACACCCAAATCAGAAGTGGTAAAACTGGTACATATACTTTCCCTTGATAATAAGAAAAGCATGTGTCAAAACATCTTCCTCATATTTAAGTGACTGCATCCTGAGATACCACACCAAGGACCTTGTCAACACTAACTGATCTTTGTATGACTTTTCATTATACTGTAACTCTCAATAAAGCTGGCTTGGTTTTGAAACAATTGGTATTATCAAGAACTAAGAAGACAGTAGAAGGCAATGGCTACCATGTTTATGGGCACATACCTTGAGCTTATGTTCTTTCCTGTTCACAATTACAGCCGTGATTTGCTGGTCCATGAAAATCAGAATGGTAACTAACAAAGCCGGGATAGCAGCAGCAAGACACACCCACCAGGGGTTTCCTCCAAACGGTGGGACAAACCAGCCCCGGTTAGGACTTGTTGGCTAGAAGCAAAGAGATAAAACTTTTTTCAGAACAATGTTAATAATATATGCTATATGGGTAAAAAAAAAATCAATGTTTGGAGGGTCAACAGTAGGAACAGTTATAGTCTGGAAGAAAAGATTATTTAAGAGAAGTCTTCCCAAAGAGTGTTATTTTTGGAGCTATTCCCAAAAGGGAAAGGGAGGGGAGAGGAGAAGAGGGGAGGGGAGGAAAAATGCAGGCTATTGGGAAAGCAGGGGTGGGTGATATTTTGAATACATGAAATCAGTTGGGATAAGGCATCAGATGGAAAACAGAAAAATCTAACATTAAGAGACACAGAAGAAAACTGCAATGTAATATTCAATAAAGAGGTACCAAAAAATTACAAAGCCATCACAAATTCTGTTTGAATTTTAGCACTGGACAGAAGTTCTTTTCTACTTCTGCCAGATAAATGGCTTCATACCATACAAAAAGGTAATTTATATTGTATAACTAATTGTAACCTTTGTATCTTTTATTTTATAAGTGAAAATTATCCAGAAAAGATGAAATCCCCAGAACTGTTTCAAAAAAACAGGAAAAGTTCTCATTTTCCTCTTTTAGTACATCATATATGCCTTTTACAGAAAGCAAATGTCTGCTATTTCCAACTTTAAGAAAAGCATATAAATGTAAAGATAATACTACTCATGAATTTCTTTCTCCTTTTTCCTCCTCCTCTTCCTTCTTCTTTTTGTCAGGGTCTTATTCTACAGCCCAGGCTGTCCTGGAATTGCCTATGTAACACAGACTGGCCTTGAACTTATATCAATCCTCCTATCTCAGTCTCTTGAGTGCCAGACTTATAGGCATAAACACAAATCCTATATGCTTTTGTTCAAAACTCCATTACAGAAGCAAAATTCACCTTCACACTACCAGTATCACACATATGAGCTTGTAACAAAATCCATCCTCACTGGGCATTGGTGGCGCACACCTTTAATCCCAGCACTCGGGAGGCAGAGGCAGATGGATCTCTGTGAGTCTGAGGCCAGCATGGTCTACATAGCGAGTTCCAGAACAGGCTCCAAAACAATATAGAGAAACCTTGTCTTGAAAAACAAACAAACAAACAAAAAACAAACAAATCCATCTTCACACTAACTGTACAACAACACATGTGAACTTGTAACAAAATCCATCTTCACATTACAGTACCACACATTGTGAGCTTGTAAGGCAAGACATTTTATCTTGCTTATTAAAGCATTTCATCCCCCCCAGGATGAAGTCCTGCTCCAGGCAAACATTTAAAAAATACTGATTTAAATGTATTACTTATTAAATTAACTAGAATTTATCTTTGTTAATGAATATGATATTGTGCCAAAGATATTCCTTATTGTCATGTATGTGGATGTATGCATGTGTATCCCTTTCTCATCAACTAGTTATATAAAACTGCCATCAGCTTAATATTGTTTGACATTATTATCTCAGCAGTAGAAAAAACAGACTAAGGATTGTTCTAGAAAATAGGTTAATTTTTTTGCAATGGAAAACTCATAGAAATATAACTATGAATGACTGTCATATAAGTCTTATATATTACACACACACACACACACACACACACACACACACACACACACACGGAGGGGGGGAGAGAACCCAGAAAATACATAGTTCTTCTATTTCTTTAAACAAGCTTCATATTATAAGTGTTCCTGGAAAGTAGTTTGGTAGGAAGGAAAGGCCATAATTTAGAATGTGAAGGCTTGAATTCTACCTTCACAGTTTATCCCCATTCCTGAAGAAGTGATGGGCATTTGCATAGTGTTTGTGAACGTCACTGGTTTATAAAACAGACATGATGATGATTATGTGTGCATTTCTCAGAACTGCTACCTGAATCAGGCTAATTGGATCTATAAAAGTATCTGAAATATCCTAAAATAAATAAGGCCAAGATAGTTCATGCTATGTGCTATTTTAAAATAAAAGTCAATAAAACACAACTCTAAATTTGATCCTAACTGTAGCATTTAATTTTAGTGAAAAAACCAGACTAACTATAAGTGAGCCTTATAAAGGATTACTTTGAGGGAAAAAAAGGCTAATTATGCAAAACTAACTGAAGTAAATTCACAATAAACTACATTAGGGGATAAGAAAGAAAGCCTAGGGGTTTGAGGAACAAGCACAAGAGAGACATTCACTCACCTTGAACTCACTTGGCACAATCAGTTTTGGAGTGTCCACACCTACTAGGGCATCTATTACACAGAACACAAGGATGGACAAGATAATGGCAAAATCACTGATCAGTTTTCTTGCCTGAAAAAATAAACAGAGAAAGGATTATTTAGTAGCAGATACACGTGCCACTGCCTATGTTTGAAGTGGAAAAGAATTTGATATTTACTAACAATTTATCAACAAATTAACCTCTGGACAGACATGAAAGACATTTGTATAAGAATAAAATCTAAGCACACATTACACAATGAAGTAGAACTCAGTTAATCTGGAAAGCAATGCTGTGAAGAGACACTGTGATCTAGGCGACTATTGCAAAGAAAGCATTTAATCGGGGGCTTGCTTATTGTTTCAGAGGTTAGACCATTATCATCATCATGGCACACAGGCAGACGGTGGTGGTGAAGTATCTGAGAGTTCTACACCTTGGTCTGGAGGCAGAAAGAGACTGGGCCTGGCATGAGCTTTTGAAATCTAAAAGCACACCCTAATGACATGCTTCCTTCAACAAAGCCACACCTTTGTCATCAAGACCACATCTCCAAGTCCTTAGAATCTTTTCAAACAGTTCCATTTATTGGTGACTAAGCATTCAAATATATGAATGAGCCTATGGGGATCCATTCTTATTCAAAACCACCACAAACAGAAATCCCATTAAGTAGCCTGAAAATGGCACAAATCTATCAGGAGAAGATTTCAAACTCCAATCCATTGAGCAAAATCAGTATCAA
Source organism: Phodopus roborovskii (assembly GCF_943737965.1). Classification (NCBI taxonomy): domain Eukaryota; kingdom Metazoa; phylum Chordata; class Mammalia; order Rodentia; family Cricetidae; genus Phodopus; species Phodopus roborovskii. Next base: position 14,547,840 of record NW_026126525.1, read on the forward strand.
GATCCACAATAAAGTCCAGAGCTGGTTTACAAAAACTGAAGGCTGTACAAGCTTTCTCTAAGAAAGCATCCCTTGTTGGATTAGTGCTGGAATACTCTTTGATATGAGGAATGTCTTCATTACTAAAGTGTGATCACCATTATTTGGTCATCCAATGTCCTAAGCGCCTCCTCTGGTCAGGACAAGGTGCGAGCATTAACCCCGGTGCTTTCCCATGAAGAGGTGCAGAATGACTATTTACAAGTCATTAAGGTATTCATAGGTGTCTGGGTCAATGTCAGAGTCTTCAATTCGATTCCAATGATCAATGTGTCTGTTATTATGCCAATATAAAGTTGTCTTCATTAATATACCTCTATAGTTGAGCTTGAAGTCAGGGATGGTGATGTATCCAGAAGTTCCTTTCTTGTATAGGATTGTTTTGGCTATCCTGGATCTACTGTTTTTCTATGTGAAGTTGAATATTATTCTTTTGAGGTCTGTGAATAATTGTGTTAGGATTTTGATGGGGGTTGCATTGGATCTGTAAATTACTTTTGGTTAGATTGACATTTTTATTATGTTGATCCTATCTACCCAAGTGCATAGGAGACAAGACACATAGATTGCCTGGGAAGGGGAACTAGATGAGTTCGCATGGGCAAGATGGGGGCATTAAGGGGAGGGGATGGGGGATGAGAACATGACAAAACAGGATGGTTGAGATGGGGGAGGGATGGGGTGAGAGCAAGGAAAGAGGTATCCAGATAGAGGGAGCCATTACAGGGCTAGGGAGAAACTTAACGCTAGGGAAATTCCCAGGAATCCATAAAGATGACCACAATTAAGAACCCTAGTAATATTGGAGAAGGGGCTTAAACTGGTCTTCCCATGTAATCAGATTAGTGACTACCCTAACTGCCATCATGGAACCTTTATTCAGTAACCAACAGAAGCAGATGTAGAAATCTACATCCAAGCACCAGGCAGAGCTACTGGAGTCCAGTTGAAGAGAGGGAGGAACAGGGGTGGGGGGTTAAAGATTATGACAGTTGGGGAGCCTGCATGGAACTGACCTAGGCCCTCTGCATGTGCGCAACCATTTTATAGCCTGGTCTGTTTGTGGGACTCTTGGCAGTGGGACCAGGATCCATCCCTAGTGCACGAGATAGCTATTTGAAGCCCATTCCATATGGTGGGATACCTTGCTCAGTTTTGATGGTGGCGGCAGCTGGGGAGTGGGGGGGGGCTTGGTCCTGCCTCAACTTGATGTTTGTTGACTCCCAATGAGAGGCCTTACCCTTTCTGATGAGTGAATGAGAAAGGGGTAGGAGGAACACAGTGTGTGTGGGGGGGGGGAGATGATGAGAGGCAGGGGGAATTATGGTGTATATAAAATGAATTAAAAAAGTCATTAAGGGGAGCACAGAATGCTTTGGTTGTATTAGGGTGCCTCTATAATCTCTAGAGGCACTACAATGGGCCTAATAGCTTAACTAGAACAGACAACTGAGTTTCTCATGGGAGGTAACAGTCATGTGTCATTGAATTGTTCATTAAGAATTATTCAGTTCTTCATATTTTTCTTGGTGGTAAGAACTTCTTATGAGCAAAACAGACATAATCCATATCTTTATGTAGCCCCAAGCCATGTTATATCCAACAAAGCTTGCTGCTATGTAGAATTAGGGTTGATTTCAATATCAAACGACTCTCAAGGCTAATGGTCAGTTTTCTGATGATGCTAGATGGCAGAGATGGACTGGCCAAGGCATGGTTCTCAAGATAATGAGCTCCAGGAAGTGAAACTATTTCCAAGTGTTCAGTAGAAGCTGAAGCAAGGAAAGGAAATTATGTGATGATGCAGCAGGGATTAATTCTTAGAATTTCCATATGTCAGGGGCTACAGTATTAGCTAGCAGTTGAACCAAAGATGCTGCTTCTTCTGGCTGGGAATTCTTCACCTTCCAGGTCAGATTCTGCTAGCTTTACTTTGCTGGAGAAGTACACACCATGGAAGAAAAGGACAGCTATCAGGGATAAGTCCAATTCAATTGCACACAATAATGTCAAAAGCAAACAGATGACAGAAATCAAATTCAGAAAACATAGGATAACAGTTACAATCACATTTGCTACAAGCAGATGTTATGGGTGGGAATTTCAACATCATTATTCGCAATATAAATACACAGCCTTTATTAGCTTCAATTGCTTCATCTGCGAAAGAGAGGCAGAATAATACCACTAACTTCACATCAGTTTTCCTTATCAAAATTAAAAATGATTAACCCTTAAGGTACTCAACATAATGTCTGGATAAATTATTATTGTTATTTCATGTTTCAGGAGGCCTCTTGGCTGCGAAGACTATTCAAATAATTTGATTATCTACTGCCAAGAAGGTCTGAGATGGATATTTAATTCTAAGAAACAAACTGCTACACAGAGACTATTTTGATTGGAAATACCTTGGATTGATGTTGCCCAAGCCTCAATACTGGATAAAACTCATCAGTTAAATTTTGTACAAGTAATGTTGACAACAGAAATTTGGGATAGCCTGGTAAAGGTTGATCGTAGGAAGCAGTTTCCTTCCTTCCTCCCTCTCTCCCTCCCTTCCTCCCTCCCTCCATGCTTTTCCTGCTTTTTCTCTTCCTTCCTTCTTTATTTTCTTCCTTTCTTTCTTTCCTTCCTCCCCTCCTTCTTTCCCACTTCAAAAAAATGATGAGGTCCTTGTAGAATATGTACAAAAAAAATTAGAAAAAGTATTTCCCAATTTCTCTATAAAAGAAATTCTAATATCTGAAACACATCTGTATGTTGTTTATAAGTCTATTCACGGGTATGTGAACATACAATCTTTGACATTCTGATGTTAGGGAGTTTCTTTGAAATAAGGTCTCACCATACAGTTCCACGAAAGACATGATCCTCAGCTTCCCAAGTGCTAAAATCACAGGTGTGTACCATCACCCTCAGCCCACATCCTGTTCTGTGTGTCCCTTTCACATTTTTTCCAATATCATATCATTTGGTATTTTCCACAACAGTAACATTAATGATGTCAAAACACTATGCTAATTGGATAACAAAAGTCCTTTTTCCTAAGATCCTACTGTTCAGACTGCTCCCAATTTCTTTACAGTGAACAATACCATAAAGAAACATTTGCAAACTTATTTACGTGGAATAAATTACTATGGACAGAATTGTCCTGTCAATGTGTATATTAAAATATTAGGCTTTGGGGACATAACACCAGATTACCAGCCAGAATGTAGTACTGATTTGCCAATTTCACTCTACCTAACATACAAATGACTCTGGGTAATGTAAAAAATTAAATCCATACTCAAAGGGGAAATAAGTTGCTACCTCTGACAACATTCAAAAGAACATAAAACAATCAAATCTCATAAAACTGTTTTGTGTGTGTGTGTGGCTTAGCAAAATATTCAATATCTTTTCCCATTCTGATTCTCATATTTCACATAGATTCTACACAAATGCATCATGCTTTTAAAGTGACATTAATATTTATTCTCAGAAGTATCTCATTCAATGGCATAAAGCCAACACTACATGGACAGAAAGCAAGCACAGAGTTCCAAGATCAGATTACTTGTATGGTAACAGGCCAGACAACCAAGGTCACCTTTCACAGTTGTGTTTTGATCTAGGGATGCTATGATGCTCTAAAGACATTTTGAAAACTGAGTTTACTAGACTTTCCAGTCTACCCAACTGGTTACACGAGGTTCAATTCCTTCCATCTCTTCATGCACTCTCTCCTCTTTAGACTATTGCCATAATGATTTTCTTCAATCACATACTTAAAAATTGATGCCTTTCAGGACAGACCATGTTTCTAAAGTCCAGACCAGTCTATCTGATACTTCCACTTGGAAGTATTTGTTAGTGGAATCTCAAAATTATGACAAAAAAATTAAGTTCTTAACCTCCCTTAGTTCATCCTCCCCAGCCCATCCTGCCTGACCACTGATGACCAAGCCTTTCTTCTATTACTGTCCTCCATTGTAATAGATGGCAGCTTAATTTACCCTATTATTCAGGATAAAAGAAATACCCTTTCAACCCACTAAAAAAAATCCTTTATTAACAATTATCTTGAAAACATACCTGGGATCATATTACGTTACCTCATTTAGTTCACTGCTTTAGCATCTTACATGGTTTCTCTGATTCATAGTTGTCAGCCTTCAGTATCATATCTCTGTCATGGATTGCCGTGAATTTGGGGCAAGTCTAGTTCAATAGCAAGTTCAGGCTAATTTAGGCTATAATGTGAGTCAAAGTAGTAAAGTCTGTGAAAGTCTGACTAGCCATTAAAGGCCTTCGGTTGAATAAAGAGGACCAAGTACCAATGAATGCAGGCAATGCTTAGAAAAAACAGGAAATGCATTGTCTCCTAGAGCCTCCCAGAGGGACACAGTCCTTTTCATCTTGATATTCGGGCTAGTGAGACCAATTTCACACTTGTTACATTCATATTTTAATTTGAACCTCCAGATCTACTTCTTAGATCCAATGTTTTCTTGTTCTAAAACTACCATGTTCATGGTAATTTGATAAGATGATTGGGTTATTTTAATAAGATAATTTGGTAAGATAATAAGGTAATAAGATAATAAGATAATTTGACAAGATGACTATAAGAAAATAAGTATTCTGAATATATTCATATGTGCAGCATATATGTGTATATATGTATATGCTTTATACATATAATATATATATGCATATATAATATATATATATATACAAATATCAGAGGTGTGTGTGTGTGTGTGTGTGTGTGTGTGTGTGTGTACACACATATATTGATTTTGATAGAATTCCTGGGCAATGGCTGTCTTGTTAAATGTTGCACTATTATAACATTGGTGCAAAAGTTGCTGAAAAAACAAATTCTGACAAATATAAGAATTATAGTCCTTAAAATTTATAGAAGATAAACAACAACCCATTAATGATGATGCTAAATATCGCTGGCAGAGCTATAGAATTCTGTACAACATATTAATTTGTATTTCTCTTCCCCCTTAAATCATATAATATCTAGTTGAGGAACTTTAGAAATCACTCCTAGATGTGTTTATGACTGATAAGGAGACAGTAATAGTTGATCTCGTCTCAAATTTCCAAACACATTTAGAAAAAGAAAAGTATATTATTTCCTTTCATTGTCTTCTCTTTCAAAACAATATTTATGGAAGTCAACACACTAATAAAAATAAAATCAGATAATCATATTTGTAATTCTCCATTATCAACTAGTGGTGATAATTAACATTAGAGGTGCAAATGTTTTTATGAAAAAAATATTTTTTTACAGGATATTATGCCCAAATCTGTGGATACAGAGACCTCATATTTAGTTTTGATGGACAAACCCAGTACTAAGTGTCTCTGAACTAACTTTCAAAATCTTTTGGATTTAAGAGAAAAAAAAAATGAAGATATTGTTTTGTTTTATTTGTTTGCTTGTTTGTTTTGTTTTTTTTTTTTTTTTTTTTTTTTTTTTTTTTTGGTTTTTTGAGACAGAGTTTCTCTGTGTAGCTTTATAGACCCAGCCCAAGTACCGAGATTAAATGCATGCATGCACCACCACCTGGCTAACTTTGATGTTTTTAAAAATAATTTTTCATGGTACATGGATATGCTGCAACATGTACTACTTATGAAAGAGAAGCATGTCTGAATTAAGAAAATAATGACCTTTGTGTAGTAAGACTAGTTTTGACAGTTTTGCTATTTTTATTAGAAAAAAATTGAAAATTGTCTTCTATCCTCTACAAAATTAATTAGACAATATCTCAATTAACCTAGAATTCTGCAAACATATAAAATATTTAAACTACCAAACTAAAGAAAAAAATTAAGTGGATAAGAAAGACAATTCTAATAATCATTTGCTGTTCTTTTTCTCAGGCAAAAACAACCCAATAAATCTATTATAAATGCACTTTTTATGAAGGATGATACCATATTAATTATTGAGGAAGTCATAATCATGGAGACACCAACAGCGAGAAGCTTGTTAATTTACAGTGGGAAAAAAATAAATTTGGTTCCTCGGAAGCCCCAGAGGACATTCAGTTTTCAGTTTGCATGAACCGCAGCTGCTCTTAAATTAACTGGGGTGGGTGTGGATGGTGGGCGCCTGTAGAGCCACTTGCAATGAATGGAGCTGCCACAGGGAGATAAGTACAGCAGCAGCAGATGCCCCCGGGGCTCTCAGTAAATATTAATCTATGATGTCAAGTCCTCTAATGAGAGAAATGCTTGGGATTTGTACACAATAGTGTAAAAAAGCATTTATTCTAGAAGAAAAATACACTAGACAAATATGAACCTTTTGGCAGTAATAGGCATAAAAAGGCATTATCATTTTGAAATTTGATCTCTCTATATAGCTTGTTAAAAAAAATAAAAACAAACAAACAAAAAAAAAAACATTAACTTACTCACAGTAGTGATCTTTTCTTCCCCCCATAGTAGTGATCTTAACTCACTGTATTTTGCTCTAATAATACCTGCTCTATTCTAAATTCGATAGAAATCTGGTTCAGACAGTAGGGTTTACTTTCATAAGTAGAATTTAGCAATCACTAACAGAACACTTCTCCTTTCCTGACTCAAAACTGGGCATTTCAACAAGAGACTAAATAGGTACGTGCTACAAACAAATAATCAAATTACATGGGAAAAACTATGATCCAATCTTTTTACTTGAGACTAAAACTGAAAAACAATCTTAGGCTGATCTAGAGAAAGGTAACCGAGGAGTCAAGATTTAGGAGACCTATCAGAAGAAAAATGGTGATTTTTTTTTTCTTCTTCAGCTTCCCTAAGAAGCTGTGGGAAGAATGTCTCCCAACATTAGAAGTCTACTATAGTAAAGCAAACTTCAACTTGCCTGTGTAACTCCTAGGAGTATGGGCTGACCCTGTGAACAGTGGCTGTGGGAGGGAAAGACCGATTTCTGTCTGTATGTTTGTGGGAGGGTGGGTACTTATCCCAGAGACTCTCAAGCAACGGAAGACCACAGCTTTTCAGAAATGCAGAGGCAAAATTAGACTCACTCACATTAAAGTGCACTAAAAGCCAATTGCCCCAAATTCCCAACTTTTTTTCCTAAGGTCTCCTTGTCTATAACTCAAACCAGCATAATAAAGGGTTTCAGGTCCGATGAGGAAAGTTAACTTTAGAATTTATATTAAAACACAAGACTTTAGCTTTAAATGGTTAATTAGGAATTGGACAGCCTAGGAGCAAGAAACAGGTGTTTTACGGCATACATCTGAATGTTGTTGACTCTCCTGTGATGGACAAGTTAGCTGAATGTGCTTCGAACCAAGAGGATAACATGGTCAGAGGAGATGACTTCTTCTATCTATAGCCTGCCTCTGGACCAGCCTGCCTCTGGACTCACAACACTGGAATCAACCATCACTCTGAATTTTATCTTAATTGGCCCTAAATTTAAGTTAACTGTAATATTTTTGGTTGTTGTTGTTGTCTTGCTTTTTTGTCACATATCTGTTGAGAGCTGAAGTATTTGTAGTGAGTGTAAAAAAATTCTAAAAGGCTGACTTGTATTTATAACTAAATGTCCCTTTGTCATTCTTCATAGAATAAATGTGGAAAAAAAAGTTAGACAAAAGCAAATTTGACTTTCAAAATGACTTTCCTAGGTATAAAATATCAAAAGGACTGGGAAAAGATCTGATATGCGCTGTGACAGAAAAAAATCCTATTAAATGAATTTCAATGGTGTGATATGGCTTGATATTTTTGAACTATACAAATGTCACCAAGTTTTACTAACAACAGAAGGGACAGAATATACACCTATTATTTCTTACTCACTTTTAATATGTTAGGTGTTTTAGTTTGACAGTTTTTACTGTTCAACAAGAAAGTTCTAAGAGAAAAGAAAACAGAAATGGAGTGTCACCCACATCTTAGAACTGTTTACAAAATAAATATCTCTTACCTCTTAACACAGTCAACTTTAGTAGGACAGTGATAGCCAAACTGTCAACAAAGAATCATGGTTTCAAAATTATAACTATCCATGAAATCATAGGTTTTCCTGTGGTTTATGCCCATTAAAAACAAAATGTATTTCCTAGCTAAAATGCATTTAAATTCTGGAATAATATACTTTGTTTTCATTCCTAATGCCGGTTTTTCAAAACCTGCCATCAGCATGGGCCATAAAATGACACAAAAAATGTGATCTCTCAGGAGATCTTTATTGTGAATGGAAATGAATGACAAAAAGTCATACTTATTTGGAAGTACAGAAATCCAACTTACTTTTACCCATATTAAGTGCCTACTACATGTAAGGTTCTTGAATCACTCATGTTTGTGTCCTTCACCTAGCATAATGTGAAGCACACATTAGAATAACCATCATTTTGTTCTATATGGGATGAATATGCTACTTAATAAGATACACAATAGCAGCTTGTTGAGGAAAGAGCAGCAATGGATAGTTTGCACCATCTAAATATAATGTGGAGAGTAGTATAGCTGTTGATATTAGCTGGAGTTTAGGGATTATTATTATTTATATAGCTTGGATATGTATGTAAAAATAGCTAATGATTACTCCAGGTTTAGATTTGAAACCTCTTCCTCTGGGGGTGTGAGATAATTAAGTGATTCCTGAAGAAGGCATTCTTGTGCCTACTGCATATATATGAGCCAGACACATGGAGGACAACCACATCAAAGGACCAATGGTTTTGGCTAAATCATAGTATGCTATAGCTTTTTAACTTTTCCTGTCATGATCTGATCCTGCTGTATCTTTAAGCTCCACTTGTCTTTTGTTTCAAGTATGGAACAATAGCAGCATTCTTCTATGCAGGCAATCATTCACTGGTGTGGCACACTGGAAGAACAGTCATGTGAATGCCTTGAGCCATCTGCCACAGACAATCACACACTGTGCTGTGATGTTCCTCCTAGAAGTTTGATGCTAAAAGACTCTGACTTTGAAGATGATCTAATAGACCAGTTATAGTACAGGATGGAGGATTGATGTGCCTCTTTAAAAAGAATGGGGGGACATCAGGCACCAGTGGAATTCTGGTATTCTAGCCATATTCCATCAAGTGTCAGGGCTCTGTAGCAGGCCTGATGTACCAATTATATAATCAGCCTAACAAAGTTAATCTGCTTCATCCAAAGTACTTATACTGTTGCACTGCTATTTGCTCCATGAGATACAGAAGGGGAGTGAGTCACTGACCCTACTCTGGTCAAAGGCAATGAAGACCATACTTAGGAAAACCTAAGTACTGGTGTAAAGGGTAAGGTCGATGGTAGAACAACCAAGCAACCTATAACAAGTTTGATATGAAAAAGAAGAGCATTTTTGCATGGCATGGAATGGACATCATATTTTGCTACACTGGTCCATTATCTACACCTCTGTACAATGAGTTAGTTCCTTTCCATCTGGGTCTGGTCAGTAGCAGTATAGGAAGAAACAGAAAGAGATGGATGGAAGAAAATTAGGGAGAAGAAGGTACAGTGGAGGGGACAGTAGAGATAGATGGATGGATAGATGATAGATAGATAGATAGATAGATAGGTAGATAGATAGATAGATAGATAATAGATGATAGATAGATGACAGATGTGTGTGAAAGATAGATGATTGAAAGATAGATGATAGATAAGTAAATGACAAACAAATGTGTGTGAGATAGATAGATGATATATATGATAGGTGTGTGTGTGTGTGTGTGTGTGTGTGTGTGTGTGTGTGTGTGTGTGTGTGTGTGTATGAGAGAGAGAGCGCAGGGTATTGAGTGCTATTCCAGCTGGCTCCTTGTCAGATGGCCTGACTGACTGAATACTCAAATCCACATTCACATAATTTCTCAAGATCCTTCCCTTTTCCTTCATTTTGGGTTCAATCCATCACTCCTTTCCACATGCTCCCGGCCAAGGATAGCAGCAATTTCACTGTCACTAACACTATGATACCATAGTGTCCTGTATTTTCTCTAACCTCAACTTCACAAACAATAACTTCATCAAATGATCCTAAACGATAATTTTAAATGATCCTAATTTGAGTTCATTACTTGATTCACACTGGGACCCTGACACGAAATATCATTGTAAAGATTCTCACCATTGGTGGCCAGGAGGATGGGTTTCATTACCAGTTGAGATAACACATAGAGGAAGAGAGTTGGTTCAGTTGTAGGAATAAAGTAAAGCACATTCTGAATTAGCTGTGTGGTACTTGTGAATCATCTACAGGGAGAGACTCACCGCAGCTGTGAAAAAAAGTCTGGCCTGAACAGTGAGAAAATTATCAATGTGTGGATGTCTGTAAGATTTGATCATTGACTTGTATGCTACACTTAAAATTACAAAAATACTAGCACTTAGAACAACATTAATTATTGTCTAGCTGAGCTCTCCCTCGGTAGATGAGGTAACTAAGTCTGCAGTGAAGCATCAGAGGGCACACTGTTAGTTAATGTGTGTCAGACTCTGCCTAGATTCCTTTGTGTATACTTGTTTCGCAAAATACAGCATTTATTGTTATGTCAGTGACTTCCACAAGTTAGCAAACACTGAGCACCCAGTGTGAAGTTGATATAAAGAACAAAATAAAATTGTATTAATTTTTAAACAGTTCACTGAATTAACTAACAAGTAATCCAAACATGTAGAAATGAAAGAACTACGTTAAACATGTAAATTTTCATTGTTAATATGCAAGCTCAGCAGTGTATACACTTGTCTGTTTTTATCCACAGAGGCCATCCATCTAGATGACAGCTTGAAGTAAGCACATTGAAACAAGTAGATATAAGCATTATTATTATTCTCTTATACATATGCATGTCTTATGTTGTGTTATTATTTACATGAATTATATAAGATGCAAGTAAGTGAAAACATCATAACTGTTGAAAGCCATTTCAATAGAAAGCCTAACTAGAACACTATGACTTTTCTATTTTCTCAATTTTTCTACTTTCTCTGAAGTATTTATCAATAGCAAATAAATAAATAAATAATAAAAAAACCTTAAACTTATTAAATATTGGGCTTATATGGTAGAATTTTCCAAAGTCTGAATTTGAGAGCTACTATTTCAAGATAAAAGTGATGTTTACCTGTATAGTTAAGATGATCACTGTTAGGCTGTGAGGTAAGTTAGCAAGATGGTGGGACAGGATTTTCAGATGCTCTTCCTCCCATAGAAATATCAGATTGAACAATATCTACCTTATAAATGACTTCACCAGGCCTAAGAATGCCAAATTAGTGATTACATAGCACATCTGTGTAGGCTACAGGTAAGTTAAGATACAATGATGAGGTTAGGAAAGAAAATCATATGCTACACACATCACTCTCTCTTCAAACCCATGCAATACAACTTAAAGGCAGATTTCCTCTGCTTAGAGACAAGATAGGAAATGAGCTCATAGACACAAATAATAGACATGGCCAAGAGAAATCAGTGTGAGGACAAGATGAGCTCCCATTGCCTCAGCCTCTAATTGAGTACCAGGGACTGCACAGAGCTAGTCTGGTCCAGCAACCCTAGGTTCTGTAATTTCCCCACAACTCAGTCTGTTTTCTATCCCATATTGAACTAGCCACAGACCCTTAGAGTATAAACTCCCCCTAATACCAGGGGAGAGACAATGGACTCAGCCCCTGTGATGTCGTGGCCTCTAGGCCTACTCAGCACCAGGCCACTCTCTGTGTTCCCAGACTTCAGGCCACTCCAAATCCCAGTCCATACCAGAACCAAAAGCCTCCACATAGGAAAGGAAGTTGAGATATAGGCAATGTGCCCTTATTGATAGAAAATCTTAGAAATCCACTAACATAAAACCAAAACTCAGGGCTGATTAAATTCAGTAAAATTAAGGATATAAGAACAATATACAAAACCAATGGCGTTTCTCTGTACTACTAGAAGCTCCCCAAAAGAAAAATCAAGTTCACAAGGCTTCACCCCGAGAGGAAGGTCCAGAGGTAGACAACGGCTGTTGAAGTGGAGAGTTTCCTCCAGACATGAACTCCCTGATAGGTTATCCAATCATAAATGGACAGTCCTAAACACACATACATGTTTACAAGACTACTTGTATTCTGTAGAGTGTGTGACTGTATGTATGTACATATGCATGTATGTATGTAAAACACAACAATAATTGCAGAAAAGGTCATGACTTCAAGAGTGGATTGTTGTGGGGGGAACATAGAAGGAGTTGTAAAGGGAGAGGAAGGGGTTGAAGTGAGTTAAATACAATGTGCCCATGTATGGAAGTCTTAAAAAATTAAAATTATAAAGGGAATCATATTTATAATAGCTACAAAATAATAAAATACTGAGTAACAAATTTAACCAATATGAATTACATATACTTTTACATCTATAAAGTATAAAGAAATGGTGAAAGAAATTGATTAAAAACACAAATGAATTAAAAGATATCGCATATTCATGGACTAGAAGAACAAATAATGTTAAAGTGCCTGCAGTACTCAAAGAAATCTAATGTACTGCCTATAAAATTTTTCAATGACCTTTTTCCAGAGAAACAAAAAATTTCTGCAATCTGTATGGAAGTTCATAGCATTTCAAATAGCTGAGTTAATCTAGAGCAAAGAAGAATGTAGCACTATCCATCACAGTTCCTGGTTTCTAAATAAGCTACAAATATAGATAGATAGATAGATAGATAGATAGATAGATAGATAGATAGATAGATACATACATACATACATACATACATACATACATACATACATACATAGATAGAGGATAGAGATATGCAAATATAGATAGATAGATGATAGATAGATATATGTATGTGTATGTATATATAGCATTATATATATAAATGAGTACATATATAAATGAATAATATAAATGAAAATTATATGAATATATATGACTACTAATATATGTCTATTAATAGAATAGCATATAGACCAGTGGAACAGAATCAGATCCCAGAAATAAAAGCTTCATCAAGAATCAGTTGATTTTCAACAAAGCTGTCAAGAATATACAATGGAGAAACCTAAAACTCCCCAGTAACCAGTGATAGGAAAACTGGACGTTCACATTCAGAAGAATGAAAATAGACCATTATCTCACATGTTCAAAAGGCAATTCAAAATTGATTACTTAACTGGATTGTCTGAAACCATAAATATTTTAGAAGGAAACAGAACAAAAGATGTTGTGCTGAACTTGACAAGGATTATTCTCAAATAGAAAAACTAACATCATATTTAATTTTATTGCAAGGGTTGATTCTAAAAAACACACAGGAAAATTGATGAATGACAAATCAGATTATATCAAACTAAAATGCTTCTACTCAGCAAGAGAAGCAATTATCTAAGTAACAAGGCAAGTGCAAAGTTTGTAAACATATTTACCAAGCATTCATCTGAGAAGAAGATAATGTCAAGAATATGTAAGGAACTCAAGTGTAAAATACATACAACCCACTTAAAATGGACAACACATTTAATAGGCGTATCTTAAAAGGCTTATGGTCCAAGAGATATGTGAAAAAAATGCCCAGTGATACTAACTGTCCAAGAAATAAATGCAAATTCTACCTACAGTGAGTTATGAACTCACCTATGTTAAAGATCACCATTATCAAGAAGACAAGAGATAAGAATGTTTGGTACAGTTTTGGAGAATAGGGAATCCTTACATTCTATTGTTGGGAGCGTAACTTAGTTCAGCTGCTACAGATAATGGCAGATAGTTCCCCCAAAGAATTAAGAGAACTGTCATATGATCTAACAGTCCCATGATTCAACATATAATGAAAGAAAATAAAAATAGTGTGCCATGGCTTGTATGTACTTCCCTACATGACAGCACCATTCATAACAATCAATACATAGTATCATGATAAATGGCAGCCACAGATGAACAAATGAAAAAAATAACAAATATATACAATTTTCATCAATATTATATAATTATACATGCAACTGGAACACTATTTGAAATTTTAAAAGAAGCAAAATAGGGCAACCAGGAGGGCATTTTGAAAAGCAGGCAAACTCCTACCCCAATAACCTCCTCCCTGCCTGTTTAAGCCTCCTACACCCTTCCCCAACACCTGCCATACTGACTACATCTTTAGAGTCTTAAACTTAAGTTGTAGCTGTAGATGGGGACTCATGGCTCCCATTTTCATTTAGTATTTTATCCCCTGCACCCACTCCTTTCATAGAACCTCGTCAGGAGAATACCTCTGGGGTGCAGGTTCTTGGTCCACATCCAGGGACGGCTCCTCTAACCAGGTTGAGAGTAGTAATTAGTTTTTTATAGTCCTCTGTTTACTAAGAGTCTGCTTTAGGAAGAGGTCAGGGAGGAACCATGCAGTGGAATGACAAATGAGACACTGCAGCCAGGTTTTGTCCCTGGAGCCTGTCCTGCACTCTTCTGCAGTTAGGTAATGGGGGTGGGGAGCTGTAGTCCTTTCCAGTGGAAGGCGAAAGTAACTCACATGGTGATTTAAAACCTTCTACCTTCCTCTCTGAGCCTAAAGGAGCTGCTGGCCCCAGAAGGTTGGGATCAATCCTGTGTTACATTTACTTTTACAAAGAAAAAAGGTATGTGTATATTTATCAGCAGAAAAAAAAGGTCCCTCTGATGTTTCTAGTGGTGACTGAAATAGATCCATGTGGTCACCAGAAAATAAGCCATTCCTCATAGCAGATGGGATAAACTCCTTGTCCTCAAGGGGCAGAAGTGCTTCTTGTTGTGTTAGATTTCCTCTGCCGTGTCCTGTAGAGATGGGGTGCCCCTTGATCCTATGCAGGTTTTGTCTTTCAATGTCTGAATTATGTTCCAGCTGCTTGGCCCTACCATGTGGGTTTAGAAACTTGTCTTGGGCATAACTACTAAATCTTTCCAGATCAGTATAATAAAAGAGTGATGTGCAATTGAAAAAGAAGAAGAAAAGAAAAATAAGCCAAATATAGAAGATAAATACTGCATGATTTCACTTGTGTGTGGAAACATAGAAAGTGACGATCACAGGCCAAGATAGCGGGGAGCCAAGGGATAGAGAGGATGCTGGTCAAAGCATGCAAAGTCCTGTTACAATGAAAGGGTAGGTTTTAAACTGGAATGTATAGCATGCTGATTGCAGTTTATGTGTGTTGTATATTTCAAATTTGCCAAGAGAGTTTGTTTCCATTGCAGAAATATTTTAACCATGTGAAATTACATATACATTTAGTAGCTTAATGTGATCAGTCCATAAACAAATAGTAAAATATCAAGTTGTGTTCCATAAATGCATATAATTGTTACTTGTCTATCAAAATGAAAAGTAGAGAAGCCATCTGAAGTTTGACAAAAGTTTGTTTTTACAAATACAACATATATTTACAAGTTTTACAAGTTTTCCACAGTTCCACTGACTATGCTCAAAACACATTAGACTTTGACAAGAAGTAATGATCTGTAAAAAATGCAACAAAAACAAACAAAACCCAAGATCCCACAAACTGGTAACAACAAAGGAAAAACCACAATCCAGAAGAAATTATCCTTAGTCCTTTTACCCAGGAATCTGAAAAAGTAATCTGGTTAAGCACATCTCCTGGGTGTGTGCTGGGACCACAATGTCACCTGCACTCAGGAATGGCCCTCTTCTGCATGAGTGTAACAGGGAGGTCTTAAACAGTAGAAAGCAGGAAAGAGGAGGGCGACCTGCAGAGCCAAGTTCTAGGCAATGCTGAGTGTGTGTGTGTGTGTGTGTGTGTGTGTGTGTGTGTGTGTGTGTGTGTGTGTCTGCTATCACACTGTACTAAACATAAAGAGTGGCTCTGAGCCTGCCAAACTCCAGTATATAAAGTCTATGTTAAAAGATTAAATTAAACCTTTCCCCCATTTTTCTTTAGCAAACATTTTCATTCCATGGGCTATCTACTTTTAGACACCTCATTTTCAGAAGAAGTCAGAAAGGTCACAGTTTTCTAGGTAAAAGTGAATATATTAAATTTCATTTTCTTAGGATTAGAATGGGGCTTCTGTCTACTGAAGTTCTGTACAAGACAGGGATATTGATCAGGTTTAATGTAGATTACCTGGAAACACTGGTCTCTTAAACAATATGAGCTGAACTGTAAAGCAAAAGAGAATCTTGGTTTCATTTCCTAGCTTTGAAAAGGATATTTAATAGCTAAATGTTGCTCTAGTCTCTCAAGAGATTGCAGTCTTGAATTTAAGTTTATTCAAACACACTAGAGGGCAGAGAAGTGTACACAACCCAGTTACATTCTAGGTACTACAGCAGTCAATAGTCTTGGAAGAAAACGCTCACTCAAATAGCCATATCTTACACCAATTCCATGAATTTCTATACATGTATAAGCGACGATTGAGAAATTTATCATTGTTAAAATCCCTGATCAATATGAAAAGGTTTTTCTTGTGCATTTAAACACTGTGGATTTAAAGGGAACTCTCCTTTACCAGGTGCATTTAGATGGAGCCCAGCACATCCCTCCCATTCACCACATTAACAAGTGCTATAGCCAGAGCTTACGATGGAATTATGAGGGCAAATCTTGGGAACATTTCTTGAAGCAAGACTACAATTATGTTAAGTGTGCATTCAAATGAACAAAGACCAGAATCGTTATTTAAATGTACAAAGTAATATTGGACAAGTTGAACGGTAGGTGTCTTTTTCATTCTGTAAAAGGGCATTAGTGGTGAAACGGGGCAAATCCAATGAAAATGATTGAAATCCCAGGTACTTACCGTTGTTGGAAAATAACGACTAGTTTTGAACTTTTTCATAGCCATTGAAGAGGTGTAAGTGCCCAGGAACAGGATGAAGGACATAAGTGTGATATCAGGAACAAAATCACAGCTGTTTCCCACAAGCTTGCCTCCATATTTCAAACACTCCTTCTTTGACAAATAGGCCCAGTCAAAGGTAGCATTGTGGTACTGAAAATAATAAAATAGGGATTTTTTTTAAGAAGGAGAATACTGACACATCTAAAGCAGCTTTCCATACTTGATGGGATCTATAGGAACTGCACTAGAAACACCTACAAAACAATGTGAAAATAATCACTGGAGAATTCACCCAACACGGCCTTACTAGAGTGACAGGGGCTAAAGAGCCACAGTGAGCGGGATGCAGTGTGGTGCAGTTTGCTCTTCTGCCTTACAATCTGACATTTGTTCAACAGTAACAAACCATAAAGCCCCTCTTTCTTGCCAGCCTTCCTGTGGGTCAAATGAGATACATTAATACCCTAGACCTCAAAATGGGAGACTTCAGAAACACCTCTATTGCCCACAAAGAACTGGGACCACACTCACTGACCTTATGGTACCAATGCTCTAAGTGTTACAGGAAGGTAACTGCCCCACAAGTAAATTATTTCTTATCTTAGTAAGCACACCCTAGTGACTGAAGAAATGATACTATCCAAGTGTGCACACTTCCAGACTTCTCAGTCGCAAACCCAATCCAGCATTGCATTTTTCCAGGTCAGCACATGGAACATCCATGAGCAGAATGATGTGACAAAATTCGCACCCCTTCAGCTATGTGAGAGCTCTCTAGTCCTGCGTTCCCATGATCTCAAGCACATGGGACAGCTTCATGTGTTCCTGTCCTGTTGTCAATCCTGGCAACTTTCTTTCTGGCCACTCCCCCCTGCCCTGCTTTCTGATCTAATACACAGGAGAATCTCCCTGTGAGTGTCATGGGTAGACCTATGCGCCTGCCGTAGCTCCTACACAACCACAGCCAGCTGCTTTTTGGCAAACTGCCTCTTATCATCCAACAGCCACATCAACAGTTACTGCCTAAGCTACCTGCTTCTGCTCAAAGAGGGGGTAGCTGTGGGACAAATTGTCTTCCAAAATTCCCCATGTAATCAGCCTGAGGCTAATCTCAGCTGAGACACATCTTTGTTCACAATTTTCCTGTCCTAAACTGTTTTTCTTACTGGATTTTGAGGCACCCTCTCAGTGACATAGAACTAAAATTCCTGCATTCTAATCTACTTTAAGCAGCAGTCGGCTTACTTTACTTACAGGGCAACTACAAGTTAATGGCCTCTAAGTCCCAGGAACTTTTTCTAGAACCTAATATCTGAAGGAAACCCTAATTGATTTGAGCAGTTTTCTCACCCTTAGTATTCAACAGTGCAGGGGTGAATGCTCCCCTTCTGCCTCATGATTTTCTGTGATGAAGTTACTTGGCAGCTCATTCACTTATGGGAAAGAATCTCTGTGCAGCTATTTCTTGTACTTGAGCCTTATTCAATAATTAGTCTTTAAGTATGTTGGCCTTGCTGTACATAGAACATTTGTTCATACTGTGCAGCAATACCTATTTCCCAGACCTTCTCTGCTTAAATGAATATTAATGTGGTTAGTGGAAATGACTGGGTATCTCATCTAAGAAAATTTCTAACTGCCTCATAACTTACATCTTCTTGGGTTCCAGGCTAAAAAGGCATTGTATGATAATGAGAGTTAATTGGAAATACTTTGCAAAGAAGTATGGAATGGAAATTTTCTGTTGTCCTTTAAAAGAAAGAGTTCTATGTTGCATCAAATAAATCACCATCTTTTGCCATTTTAAGAATTCTCTTGATATCAATGGTCCAGTCTGGCCAGAAAGGGAGGAGGTTTTCATAGAGCTCAAAAGACAAAATGCCTGTCCAAGGTAATAAAAATCAACTCCTAATCTTCATTTGAAATATTTTCCTGTTACCTCCAATTGTACATAGTTGAATTGCATAACTGCTTTTATCGAACTCTGAAAGGTGATTAATCATGCCTTGTGTTTTTTGTTTTGTTTTAGATTTATGCATATAGATGCCTTCGGGAGACTAGAGCAATGCTTAGAGGTCATAACTGGTAACATATTTCTGTGCTTTAAAAATCAGCAAAACTGTGCCCTAATTTCCCATCAGCAAAGTAACATCAGCAGAGCACTTCTCTATAGTTGGAATTTCCCCAAGAATGTAAGATACACTGGAACAACCCCAAAAGGAATTTTCATCCATTTCCTCACAAAGTTCAGGTGAAATTGGCATGGATACAGATGCAAAGACAGTTAGTTTATCTTCCATCAGTTATTTCAAAATGGCAATGCCAATATTGTAAAAGTGCAAAATGAATCTGTTATTGTGGTCTGACAAAGTTAACCTCAAGACCCATCTAAGGTCTCACATATTAAAACTTTAGGCTACTAGCATATATCTTAACATAGATAATTTTTCAAAATAAAAACCCTAAAGTGTAGCTGATCATCAGTTCAACTTAAAGACTATGGGAAACACATCTCTATGATTTGTGTTTTCTCTGATCTTTCATAGAAGGTGATGTTAAGCAAAGGTTAGTTCCTTAAGACTTCAGATAGACCCTAAACCATGAAGAAATATATACAGAGCCTTGGCTACTACTTGAGTCCAAGTCACCATTGTCGGCTGTGGGTTAATTCAGGAGTCTCAGCATCTCATGCCACTGTCTTTTATCTCTTTGTACTCACATCTATGATTTTCATCTTTATTCCTTATGCAATATACTCTCTTCTCTTTAGGAATAGGACACATGGGAATATTGTCTCAGAAATCTCTGACTGTTATAATTCTCATACTAGTTCTATTTTCTTAAGATGCTTGTAATTTTGCATAGCAATGGCTAGAGATATGAATTTGGAAATCCTTGGAAAGATGTCTAATGGAGCTAGTGGGGGGATATCAATGAACTGACTTGGGAGTGATAGCTCAACACAACAACACATATTCTGAGTGAAAATGTGGAGATCATCCAGTGTGCCAATGAGGGACATGAGAGCCCACAAAGGCAATGGATGGATTAAAACGATAGGTGAAAGAAACACAATGGGTGAAGGAATAAGTGGGAGGGAAAAGCTGCAACAGCAATTACAGACTTTTTCAAACCAAATCCAGCAGCAGAAGATATTCTAGAACACAAGAGCATTTGCAAGGTCTTTAAGATGAGTTTTTCAGGGACAGTAAACATAAAAGCTGTTCATGGGGGAAGAGACGATTTAAAAAAAAACACCCAAATTCAACTATTTGTGGAGATGAAAAGGAAAGGGGGGGTTAGTAAGAAAACAAGAACGGAAAAAAAAAAAAAAAAAAACAGACAAGTGACCAAACGGATACTGATTGTGGCCTAGGCACAATGGCAAATGGTAAATTATACGGCCAAAGGACCAACAGGACTATGCACCCAGCAGTACAAAAGAAAGAGGAGAGTAGAGTTCAGTTTAGGGTATGGCAGGCACCAGAGAAGCCCTGTTAACTGAGTGAATAAAGTCCTTCATCAGGCCTGCAGTATATGGCATAGTCAAAGAAGGACTGTGCCAATTCGTCTGTGCAGAGGGGAAAGTTAAAGTGAATGTTCAGTTTAAAATGGCGAGATGAAATACAAGATGCTCAGTTACTACTCAACCTTAACAATGTGTAAGCATGTCCTATGCACTATTCAGGATATACACTAAAATTATTAAATATTTGCCTGATACTCAAATATAATTGAATATTCCATATTTTGTTAGTACAATCTGACAATGCTATTTCATTGAGTGATAGGATATTTTGAGTAACAATAGACAGTAGAAAATTAAAAAGAAATCCCCACAGGGATCGAGAATGCAGTGAACTCAAATACATGGATGAATTAATATAAGCTTTAAGGGGGTTAAAAAAGAAAAGATTAAAGAAACAACAATGTTTATAAGTTTCCTTAGAGAAATAAAATGTTTGCTTGAAAATTACTTAAATAATATAAGGTAGTGAAAAAAACTCTGTAAGTGCATGGATAGGAGAGCAGAGAAGCAGACGAGGAACTCAGCTATTAAACTGAGTACAGAGAAGACAAGGTTTGCACTGAGCCCCAAGAGCAGGACTGGTCTTAAAGCACTTTCCTCCTTCAAAGGTAGCAGGAAAAGCAGGACAGCAAAACTAAGAAACCACAGGGAATGAAACCAATGGATGAGGAAAATGAGTGACAGATTTGATGTACATTTCTCTATGTATCAGTAGACACATGGGAGAAGAATAAGACAGTGTGAGCAAGGAGGTTCACATGGCGACACATGTGTTCCTGTGTTAGGGACAGCCGCACTCACCATGGAGGAGCTAGTTACAAGTGGTCAGATGGAGTAAACTACACTGTGTAAAGGGGTAGTGAGGGAAAGTGTTTACAAAAAGAGAAGCAAGCAGCTGAGAAATTCCAGAATGAACAATCTCCTGAAGAGATGACAAGTCATTTTTCTGTATCTCATTTTCAAGAGAATTGCCCTTGCTCATACTAAAGTGGATTTGACAACAATTCTTAAAAGTATGAGGACTTTCTTAAAAACTAAAGTTCCGTATTGTTCCCTCCCCCGAAAAATAGGAAACATGAGACAGAATAGACAAATGTGGGAAAACATTGAGTCTTGGGGACATACATATGGCAGTCCATTTTTCTTTTTGATTTTAGCTCAGTGCATATCTGAAGTTTTCTACAACATATTTTTAAAGTAGGAATATGTGTATCTATAAACATATTTAAGGACAGGATGTTTTTATGCCTGATTTTCTCAATGGGAGAAAACTACATGGATGCCGTGTATATGAATATTAATATGACATTCTGATTCCCATTAAAATGAATGTTCACTCCCTGACTCACCCTCAAGGTACATCAGATCAAACCACTATTGCTGCTATGTCAAACTGTCCAGTAGAATAATGTGACTGTAAAATTCTTAATCCTATGGCTTTCAGATTCTCCAGTGTAGACATTGTGAATTCCATTGGGTAGTATAACAGAGTAAATAAATAATAAAGGTCTACATTCTTCTCCTTCAACATATACAGGCTGGTAAAATGTGCTCTTTTAGGTATGATTTAGTGACACTTTATGTGTGTGTGTGTTTGTGTACATATATACATATACACATACACATACACATACACATACATATATATATATATATATATATATATATATATATATATATAGAGAGAGAGAGAGAGAGAGAGAGAGAGAAGTAACTGATCCACTTAGGGCTTTTCCCACCAAGGGCAGGTATGTTTACATAATCTCCAATCTTACTTTATCATGTATAGCATATATTTGAGCTGCAGTTCTTTGTACTCTCATAAATATTGAAATATAGTGGTTATTCTGCTTGTGACTAAGATTATATTTCTGAAAGGTCGAGTTTATTGCTCCCAGACAAATATACAAAGCAAGCTAGGTAGTTTGTAAAATCAGAGTTTAAAATCTCCCAGAGATGAGGATGTAAAGACATTTAAATAAACAAAACTCTGAAATGTTACAAGTCCCTTGTAGTAAAAAGAGACCCACTGGGCAGCAAGTGCCATATTCAGGGTCTTCTGAAAGGAAAAGGCATCTGCCCTCCGAAGACCAGGATGAGCTTCTCTCAGAAAGCTGGGCGGGGGGGGGGGGCAGTCAACAGAACTATCCCATAGGGCTTCCTGGAAACAGGAAATGGTTTATGTCTTGATTGTGACAAGGCACATGCCACTGCAAACTCATCAAAATGAGCTCATTGGAGCTGTGCATTAAAGGGATGCCTGAAAGGAACTTAAAATAAGGTCAAAGAGGAATCTCGTGCAGGGAGCAAATACTAAGGAATTTATTCAGTCATCTCTCGGGGATACTGATGCTACATTTTGACATCAGTGCTAGAAGCTGGAAGCCATCAGATACAGTGTGCCACCAGCTGCACATCCTCGCAGAGCCTTTTCTTCAGCAACCTTTCTTTGCAAGGTAAAGAAAAATAACCAGGAAGGTGTCAATGGGAAAGGTGGCAGAGATGAGGATAAAATAATTACAGCAATAAAGGAGAACGCCGGAAATGCTGTTGTAATCCTCAGGGGAGTTTGCCTCCATAGTTCCCATTTGCCTGGAGGCTGAAATGCCCCTCTTCCTTGCCCTTTCCCCTGAACCATGCACAGGACAGCTTGTCTTTATGTTAATGAGCATGAAGGGGACAGACCTTCATTCCTCTAACACCTGGAGCCTTAGGAAAGAAAGGCCCACTGGCTAGGGCCCTCTTGTCACCTTACTGCACCTCTCTTAAAACTTACATAGGGATCAAAGGGAAAGAAGGAAATTCAGTCCTGAGGACCATGTGTCCCAGGAGAAGTTCAGAGAAACATCCAGCATTAGGCAGCATACAGACAACTTGTGCCTTTCAGAAGTAATGGTTTCTTCTCCACTAACAGCCAAGGTTGCTGAGGGAGCGTGGCCAGTGGGGGTCAGAGTATCTGAGGACAGTAACACTGGCTGCAAGCAGCTGCTCTGCTCAGTGCTGGCTAGCAGCTGAACTGGCCTGCAGTACCTGTGAGGCTAAGAAGCAATGTGAAAGCAAGTGTCTTTACAATCCTTATCTCAGGTTTTTATCGGCTTTTTCTTAAAAACACAAAAAGATTTTAACTAAAATTCTTTAAAACCTAGAAGGAAGCATTTCCTCCTCTATTTTAGGCAAGTTCTTCTGGGTTGGCTGGCAAAGAAACTAAAATATGAATTCTTCTACAGTGACTTTTAACATGTAGATATATTCCTACACATAAACAGACACACACACACACGCACACACACACATACATGCACACACACACACATGCACACACATGCACACACACACATGCACACACACACACATGCACACACACACACACATGCACACACACACACACACACATTACAGACACACACACACGCACACACAGTATGAAACATAAAGAAGTAAAGACATATAAGGTTTGAAAAGTCAGAGAAAAGTCTAGAAGTAAGGAATGAAGTCAAGAAAGCCGGAGAATACAAAACAAGGGAGAAACAAGGTCATGTGAGAACTGGTCAGCAAAGACACAAACAGCATCTCTGAAAGGGACGCTGTGGGCTCTTGCTACACAATATCTGCAGAAGTGTTCTGGTCTCCTGAGAGATGGGCACTCTCTCAATACAAGGTATTATGTTTTCCGTCTTTGTAACTGGAAGATTGATATTCTTTGGTCAGCTTCCATATTTGGCGCAGAAGGAACAATCGGAAGGCTGAGATGGCACTTTCCCCATTTTCTTCAATATAAAAGTTTCCTCCCAGCATGTGATCTTCCATGCAAAACAGCTCTCTTTTAGAACTTAGTTCAAGTGCCTTAAAGGTCCTTGGTTACAAGCCATGGGAAAGGACACCATGTGATGGAGACTCAGTCCTTTCTAAGTAATGGGGGGAAATGTCCTGCTAGCTACTGTCAACCTTAGTGAAGGGAGGGCAGCACCAATTGGTCAGCCAGACAAACGCCTAGTCAGGCCAGAAACAGACAACATTAGTTCTTGTTTTCCAACATTCTCATTGCTCTTATAGAAATGTTTCAAGGTCACAAGCAATGGGATCTAGCATTAGGTTCTTTAAAAAGGTTTAAAAATAATATTACATGGGTAAATGTTCGTTTTACATCTTTTAAAGAGGGTGAAAAGCTAACTATGGTGGTGACAAATTTTCTTTTCTTTCTCTCTATGGGCAATGATGATCAACATTGTTAAATGGAGACCACACAGCTCAATGCATAAATTACCAACTGTGTGGGTAGTTTGAAATAGTAAATCACTTACCATGTCAGTAGAAGCAACTGTTGGCAGGTCTTCTGGGGCTAGTGTAGTATCATTAGATACAGAGAGATTAACTGTAAGAAAAGGACAATTTTTGACTATGAAAAATAAAATAGAAATAAAGTAAATGCATAATGACCTTTTAAAACACAGAACCGGGCATTAAAAATTCTAAAGCAACATACAACACCACGAAATGATATGTATTGTAACCGTATTGTTCTCACATTAAAATAAAGCAAAGGTTGAAGCACATGTGTATGACAGATATTTAAGAGATATTAAATTTGTTTCTGCTATTTTAAATCAGCCACACACTAGTGCTTTACCAGTTTATCTTAGAGAAAAAATAAAAAGTTAAGAGAAAAATAAATGCTACCCAAAACTGGGAGCAATTACTAAAAGTTTAGAATCTTATGTTGAGATCTTTACTATCTATAATTCTGCTTCTAGTGCATATTCAGTGTCTAATGAAAGAAATGACTGCCTATTATTACAGTGATTACCAACTTCACCAAAGATATCACACTTCGGAGATTCACTGGTAAAGCATTAGGAATTTGTAGTGTTTAGAAAACTGAATTGTGCATGATAAAGGCTATCTTTGCAAAATGTGTGAAAAAGCACAAACAATATAAATATAATGAGATATGTAATCCATCTTTAAACTTATTTTCATATAATGAGGCATCATTTGTAGATTTAAGATGTACCTTGCTGAAGAATTTATTTCTTAAACCAACATTTACTTTGGAAACATTTCATTAGTTATTTTATTTTATGGGCTGAACATTAAAATGTAGTATTTTAACTAAAATATTTCATTTTTTTTTATCAGATAGACTCTTTTTCTACTAAGAGGAATGCTTGCACTTTAAACTGCTATATATAGAGGAAATAATTAATGGTAATATGTAATATGTAACATGTAGCAAAGTCTATTAAGCTTTTATCTGAGAATCATATCATTTATTCAACATTTGATTTGAAAATTGTTCTTTGGTTTCTCCCCCACTCAGTCAATCTCCAGACTCATTTTAGCTCTCTATGCTTCAGACCTTGCCTATATAAACCTTGAAGGAGAAATGCATGACTGTGTTTGATGATTGATTTATAAAATAGGAGATCCATGAGAAGAACAAAAACAACACAGATACTCACTACTCTTCCCTAGAGTCTACCTAGCCCTCCATATCTCAATCACTGGTACTCAAATTATTTATCCATGGTCAGTTAAGAAATCTGGGAAAGGGTGTTTCTCCAGGGGAAATGAATGAGAATAAATACAGGCAAAAGAAATGGATGAGGCAAAGAAACTAAACGAGAGGAAATGCATGGCATGGGTTCCAGTTTGGGTCAATATTAAAATCTATTTTAGTCAGTGAAGGCTGGACATTGTATACATATTAGCCAGAAGGTTCTGCCTATCATCGCCTCCCTAACATGTGCATCATGTGATATGCTTTCCTATTCTGTTTCACTACAAATCCATGAGAGTCAAGTAAGCTAAAAAAAAAAAAAAAAAAACTTGACACGATTCCTTAAACAAAAACGTTAGTAAAGTATCATTAATTAAACTCAGTTTTTAGTGGTTTTTTTGTTTTGTTGTTTTTGAGAAAAGAACATAAAGTATATTTTCTTATAGTATTCAATTTGACCAAAACAAGGGATTAGAATTCAAAAAATATGGGATGGGTCTAAAGATATATCACAGTTGTGAAAGTGTTTGTCTAGCAAGCCTGAGTGCCTAGGTTTCAACCTCAGACCGAGTTAAAGAACCAGGTAGAGGGCTGGAACAGAGGCAGACAGACAATCAGCCATTCAAGTTCATCCTGAGCCATGTATCAAAGGTGAGGCCAGTCTGGGCTACATTAGACTCTGTTTCAAAAATAGGCAGTAAATAAAGAAACAAATGATCCTAGAACATATCATAGGTAAATGTTCCCAGGCCAAGATTCTGAAACAAACCATGACTTTGCTAAGTTTGCAATCAAAAGCATCCCCCAAGTTCAGACGTTATTTAAATTCGGCCCTCTTCTTTCTCTACCAGCACTCCTACTCATTAAGATCTAGATGATGGTGTTTATGAGCCAAGAATTCAAGGTGGGACAGCACTCACTAATGAGTCAGCATCCATGAACTCAGTGTCTAGTAGGCAGGGTGCCCTTCCTCAGCTAGCTTTTCAATGCAGCTTCACCAGCTTCCTAAACTTCTCTGCATTCCAAATGTGGTTAAAGAGTTGTGGAAGGTAGTCAAGGCTCTAAGTCTGTGAAATAACACCTATAGATAATACAGACATTAAGAGTCTGAAGTCTCAGGGACTGTTCCCAAGTTTCAGAAATGTATCAATCCCACTCAGCTATAGTTCTTTACATTTTCAGTGTTCATCTGAGATAGACTAGAAAAGTACACTGTTCTTAAAACTCCCAGAAGAGCAGTATCTAAAAAATAAGAAGTATATAATACTTTCTCTGCATATATATTTCTATAAATATATATTGGCAGGGTTTGGTGGAGTCCATAAATGAGATTAAAAGTAAATTTCTTTAGGCTCACTGATGAGAAAATGATCGATTACAGCTGGGCTCTTGATCTACAAGGGCCATTGGGCACCATTTAGATCCAGACAGAGTATAAACACTTTGGCAACCAATTGCAGACTGATCCATTTATAAGGCATCTGCAATATCCTTAATTAGGATTCTGGAAAGGTCAAAAGAAAAGCCCAGAAACACTGCACTCTGTCTTCACTTTCAGCTCAGCTTCAAGGCTCTGAGGAAAGTGCACCTCTCTGCTTTAACAATGTGGCTAATTTAGATCTAGCCAGTCATCACCCAGACAGTCTAGTCTATGCATCCCCACAGGTTTATTGTTTTCCATTATTTGGATTTTCACTTTCTTGGTCCCCCTTCTTAGATATCAACATTCAGTTGGTCCTCTGAATGGTGGAATGCATGCTGTTGGAAATAGATATTTTTAAAATGTGTCTATCACTTTTCAATCTTAAGCCAGATTTTCCTTCTTAGTGCTTATGGAAAGGTCTAGAAAAAGAATCAGGAGATGGAATGGCTTCACTAGCAAGAGGGGACATGTGTCAGTGTTGGCATACATCCTACACAAAGCAACTCTCTTCATTCTCCACAGACCTGAGGCCAAGGCTCCACGTGGCCCTTATTTATATACTAGCAGGAATTATAGCAACAGGAAGATGTACAAGCTCACTTGAGGCCATTCAGTCAAATGTGAGCAACAACTGGTCACTGCAGACAGGTCTAGCTATGGTGGGACACAACATCACAGGCAGAGAGGGGTATAGCATCCCTGACCTAAATTTCAACTGTGCCACATTTTGAGCACAGGGCTCTAAACTCCTTCCTTAACCCTCGTCTTGAAGAAGTTACTTCATTATCTAAAGCCACAGATCCTTCATTTGTGGAGCTGGCTTTGAATTCAATCACCCTGTAACGTGACAAAGTATTAAATGATGCAATATAGGGGGGAAATGCATGATTCCAGCTTCAGATCATAGCAAAGTAAATGTTGATAAGATTACTACTAACTTGACCTGAAGAAAGCAGAGCCTGACCTGTGATGAGGCGTACTGAGAGCTATTTCTCAGAGGTTTTTGTTGTTGCTGTTATTTGTTTGGTTGGTGGGTTCTGGTGTTTGGGTTGGCCCAGAACTCACAGAGATCTGCCTGCCTCTGCCTCTGAATGCTGGGATTAAAGGCATGAGCCACCACCGTCCAGCTCTCGAAGATTTTTGTGACGATCAAATCTACAGATATAGTACTATTGAAACAGGTTTACTGAAATCCCCTTGTAAATGTCTTCCATTTGGATGGTGATGACGAAATATGTAATCTGAATCTTGTGGTTTCAATAAGACAGAGCTGAAACCAAGGAGACTCTTAAGGTTACTCTAGAATTATCAGACTTCAATGCTTTACTCTAAGCCTTCTCATTGTCCTTAGGAAATCAAGCAAGTGGGAAGCAGACATAAAATAAAACTGAATCTTCTTGCTCCAGGATCGTTCCAGGGGCCTGGTTAGCTTGATGATACCACCTCACTTGATAAAGTTGAGTCTGTGCTTTAAATGTCTAGGTCAACAAAAGAACAAAAACAGCTTTTGTAGGTAATGGCAAAGTAAATCAGGATAAATCTGTGAGAAAGGGCTATGGGTTACCACTCTCTCAGCCCTAAGTCTAAGAACAAAGTTATATAACTTTAAAAATTTTTTTTGGTTATTCATTTTCCTAAGTACTTTTTACCAAACCCAATAAGTGAGAGTTCCTATGACTAACAAGTTAGTCTGTCTTCAGTCACAGATATTCTTCTCACACGTTCACCTAAGACACCATGCTGTTGGCTAAAGAACGGAGCTACAGTGGATGTACAAATGGAACACATTTAGTCACTATTTCTATAAAAATATCTCCTCCGTATCCACCCATTGTCATGCTCCCAATATGCCACAGGCATTATTCAAGAGAAGTTGTCCAAATACATGTTTTATATAAAGGCAAAGCTAGAGACTATTTCCAGTTCTGGTGATAATTCAAATCCATTCCTTTCCCCATTTCCGGTCTCTACAAGTCTTGTGGGGGAACTGCTGAAATATAAGTAAATGGAGACTGAATTGATGAGTGTCTCAGGCATTTGTGACTTTCTCAAGGGTCACCATGACCATGAATGACAAACCATCAACTGTGCAAAATGAAGGTCAGTCTCAAGAGCAAGCATGAGGAACTCATAATTTCAAGTTTTGCTATTACTTTATGATTTAAACCAACTTCATTAAAAAAAAGGAATGGCCTATCATAAAAGGGAAATTACATTTAATATGGCACCACTCGTGAATGATAAGTTAGGACCATGCTGCATTTCCTTATGTTCTACAACTGGGATTTCTAATTATGAAACTCATATTGACAACCCCATTGTGCCACAGTATTTACATTGAGCCCAGAAGTTCTTTTCAATGGTGGTAACTTGTTATCGTGATATCCATCTATTAGGCTAAGAGAAAAGCTATGTACGAAGAAATGATAATGAAATTCTATTATAGTGACAACTGCTTCAGAGCATTCAGATGTCTCTTCTCCAAGCTTAAATTAACAAAAGGTAAGGACATGGAAAGCACCGCTAATCCCATCACTTGGCTTGGTTTTACAGTTTCACACCAGGAGAAAGGCCATCATTTACTCTGAGAGATTACAGACAGCAATGTGTTGGATGTATGAAAAAGAATATTCTTCTCTTAATCACTCATCCATTATTAAGCATGTTCTCTCTGAACAATTAACAACTAATCAATAAAATAGAACCCCTCTGTTAACAGCAGTGTCTGCCCCTGAGGCTATTTTTCTGGCTTTTATAATTTATTGTTGTTAGCAGAGCTTCTTTCTCCTCCAGATAAAGGATGAACACCTGGTCAGAAAATTCATTTTGACCTTTTCTAAACTATCAACACACCTTTGCATGTGTTTAACACAACCTTCACACATTGTGAAAATAAACAGAGGGACTAGAGTAAAAATTTATTTCTAAAGTCTGGGTTAAATGAAACTGAACCTCTAGCCATTGAAAATAACTAAAACTATTTATAATATAATAAACATACTACTATAATCAGAACATATTTTTGAAAAAATTTTCAATAAAAAATACAGTATGTGTGCATTTTACATCATTACAAGGAACATGATTCTTAGAAATCAACAAAGTAGACTCCCAGTACATTTTTGATGATGGATAAAGAAGAAAGAAGAAAGATTAGGGAAGAAGTAAAGGTGAGTTTAAGGAAAGATGTCCATGTTTTGTTTCCGATGTAAAAAGTCATAGCACTCACAATTTGGAAGAATTCAACACCTTCCTCCTAAAACTTGAAAACCCTTTGCTTCATGACTATGGATATAATCCACAATATCCTTAGGATTTGAACTCAGTAGAATAGTAATAAACAGTCTACACATGCTCAACTAAACCTATTTTTCTTTCCCGAGACACAGGTGCAGGTGTTTCTTGATTGTCTATAATAACACACTGGTTATTAATGACTCTCCAGGCTCATCTTGCAGTAAAAGCTTAATGGAGAAAAGAAGGAAATGTGTAAACCTCTTTAAAGAAGACGACACAATTAGACTGAATGGTTTTGTATTGTAAGACAATGGAAATTACGAGAGAGAGAGAGAAAGAAAGAGAGAGAGAAATTGTGATGTAGTGTTGACTGGTGCTAAGTAGTTATATGTGCATTATGCCATTTAATGGTAATAATAAAACTTAATTACAATATGAATGCAGTTCACAGATTATGGAGCAAAGAACTTTGTCTAATGTGGCCATAGTGCTATGTGCTTGGGAAACAGAGACATGGATCTCTGAGTTCAAGGTCTGCCTAGTTTAAAAAGAGAGGTTTGGGACAGCCAGGACTACTCAGAGAAACCCTGTCTCAAAAGAAAAAATAAACTCAAAAAGTTTATTTATTTAATTATTTTACATGTCAATCCCAGTTCTCTGTATGAGTACACAGCACTGCTCATAGAGGACCTAGATTATTCCACAAAACATTTCAATGTCAGACACAGGTTATTGTGTCCTACAGTTCTTTGTCAGAGAGGCCATGAAGGCAAACAAACAACAGAGGCTATTGCTCTTCGTGGCCCATAACAGGATTGTAAGAGCTTATTTCTGAAGACATTGAAGGACACAGAGAAACCAGTATAGGAATAATGGGAAATGCTCTCCCTGCTGGATTTTTCTGGGAGATGCTATGCAGACTGGGGACATCAGACATCAGTGATCTCACCCAGTACTGAACCCTGCATGTTACAATACAGATGTACCACGAAAGATATGACCACTAAGGCAATAGTGGCACAACTGTTATTGGGAATAACTAACTGCTTTCTGATTGGGTTTGAAACCTGCCTCCATAGTAAAGAAATCATGCCTGGTCAAAAACCCATGGATGGGGAAGTCACAGGAACCAGAGCGGGAGAGCTTACTGCTATTGTTTTGCTAAATGGTCTTGTCAAACTCCCTCCTCAATACTTACGTGTACACCCATAGATTGGTTCTATTGTCCTCTTGGTCAGAGTAGCTTCTTTGCACAATGGGTACTGCTGAATGAAGTGACTCATTACTGGTCAAAGTACTGAGAACAAGTGATTGTGAATGCTCAGCTGCAAATGGGAGGCATATACTACCCTGATGATACTATCCCTATCCAAGGCCACATGGGAAACACTTTGGAAGAGGAAAATGGAAAGAGTGTTAAGGACCCGGGGATGGGTGGGAATGCTCTGAAATGTTTTCTACTGGGTGTGACATGTAGCAATTTATAGCAGCTGTGGTTGCCTGCACAAGACCAAGCCAGTCCGATAAGGAAGGAGCTCACAAACCCATAGATGAGGAGCTATGGGCAGTAGTTGGCTACTGAGAGAAGAAAAGTCCACTCTCTATTCTCTTCTAGGATTGTGGCCACTGATTGGTTGACAACACTCCAGTGGATAGCTCTA
Organism: Phodopus roborovskii; assembly: GCF_943737965.1. Lineage (NCBI taxonomy): Eukaryota > Metazoa > Chordata > Mammalia > Rodentia > Cricetidae > Phodopus > Phodopus roborovskii. The sequence goes on from NW_026126525.1 coordinate 14,580,051, forward strand.
TAAGCATGTACATGTGTGCAGCATTGACTGAAAAAAAGAGGACAAGAAGTTGCCAAAAGTTGCCAGAGAGATGAGGTGGACAGTCTTAAAGGAATTGGGACAGGGAAATGTATGGATATGATCAAAATGTATCTTATATATGTATTATGAAATTCTCAAGAATAAAGACCAACACATGTCTGAAATACTAAAAGCAAAGACATTTCAACAGCTACAATACATTATGGACACGAATACAGTCTTCTTAGTGATTAATGTGGCTATATTATGTTATAGACATGAGTACAGTCCTCTTAGTGATGAGGGAACCCTATTTCCATTTCTGCAAAATCTTCTCAATTTGCAGGATCATGGCTCCATCTGTGCAGTTGCTGGCTTGTTGTTGCATACTGCCCCAGTGTTGAAAAACAAGCCATCCGCCAGTTTAAATATTATTGACTCATTGACTGAATTCTTTTACTAGGAGTGCATGTTGTGATGAAAGACCGGCCTTTTGTTGTTCTTAGAGGACTTATGTGCAACTCTCCCAAGCACCTTTTCATTTTGTTCTTCAGAACACATTTATGATCAGTCTTTGCAGCTTGCTATCACAGCTACAAAAGGTTACAGGAGAGAGTTGCGTAGGAAGCATACACTCATTTAATTTTATTCTTTCTTTTTTTCATTTTTTGAAAAGCAGGGTATTACTGTGTTGCTCTGGCTGACCTAGAACTCACTATATAGACCAGATTGGCCCTGAACACATAGAGATCCAATGCCTGTACAGCCCAAATGCAGGGATAAAATGGATTAAAGGACATGTGCCATCGTGCACAACCTATAGTTATTAACTTTATAGAGCTTAGAAATTGATAACAAAATTTCAATGTCCTGTGGGTTTGAACAAGATTGGCCCCCATAGGCTTATACATTTGATTGCTTAGTCAGGAGGAAGCACTATCTGAAAAGGATTAAGAGGCGTGGCCTTGGTAGAAGAAATGTGCTACTGGGGATGGGCTTTGAGGTTTCAAAAGCTCATGTCAAGCCCAGAGTCTCTCTCCAGGCTTACACATCAGGATGCATCCCTCAACAACTTCTTCAGCAACATGCCTGCCTACTGGCAAGCCCCCTGCCAAGATGATAATGGGTCAAACCTCTGAAACTGTAAGCAAGCCTTCAAATAAATGCTTTCTTTATGAGAGATGCCTTGGTCTTCCAAGTGACTAAGGCAGAGCTATATCCCTTTCTTTCCCAAACAAGCAAGTTTCAACTCCCCAGGTTTAGAAATTCATTAGTTCCTGTATATATTTCATGAATGCCACTTGCCTGGACCATTACTAAAATAAATGCAACCATCAGTGTGGATGTTGAATAGACCAATGGCCCAATGGTGTATTTTTAGAGGAAAAAGAATACATACAAGTGTCTTTGTGCTGTCACTCACACTAAAGGTTAAATTGTAGTGAATAATAACAATAAAACAGGTAACATTTAATTACTCATTACACATCAGAAAATATTCTAAATACTTAATCAGCACTAACTACCTTTAAAACAATTCCTTTATGGGGTATGGTGGCTGATACAAGGCTGATTCTAGATAGCCCAAACTAGCTTAGAACTTGAAATCCTCTTGCCTCAGCCTCCCAAGTTCTGGATTACAGGCATGCACCACCACATCTGCCTTCTTCAGGTAGTATGTACTATTATTATTAACCACATCTTATAGAACAGAAAAGTGCCCCAAGCTGCCTGGGGAGAACAAACTTGCTCCAGTAAGATATTTGGCATCATTCAACTGTACTAAAAGACAACTAGAAGGAGTGGGAATTGGTGTCCTCAGAGCAATTCAGGACTGATACTTCACACAGCCTAGGGGACACAGATCTAAAGGAAGCTATAATCCTGCTGCTTGCAATTGCACTGCATATGTGAAGTTGGCTCAGCCCTCAATGCCATCTTTTCATACAAGATCCCGTTGTCAGGGGAAACTTCATGGGAAACACTCTTAGCCCCATTCTTCCTTCCTTTCCCTCTCTGTGGAAGTTTCCATTAGCAATGGGTGAATGGAGCCAACACCAGATCTATCTTTTTGTATGTGATAGGTATGCTGACAAATTCCTAACCCAGCTTCACAAACACCTCAAACCACAAAACAGCTGAATGGTAATTATTTTCTTTTGGAAAACCTTGATGAATATTTACTTAGACTTGTGTAACAAGTCACCGTACAGACTTTTGTGTAAATACACATATATGTGTATGTATATGCACATAAATAAATAAAAAGTTCAGAATCCCATTATCAATGTTTGTGAATTTCTTTTCTGTTGGTTCATCTTTTCTTCCTTCCTTTCTCTCTTCCCCTCTCCCTCCCTCCCTCTCTCCCTCCCTCCCTCCCTTCCTTTCTTCTCTCCAGTACTGAGGATTGAACCCAAGGCCATGCATATACCAGGCAAGAATTTGACCTACTGAGCTATGTCCCCGGCCTCTGAATCTAATATTTTCACTGTACAGACTTCCCTCAATTCCAGAATGATGACCTCCATCACAGGTTTTAGACATTCTCTCTCCAAGAAGATCACCACATAGCTGCATTTCTCTGGTGAGGGGCAAGTGTAATTATTTTAATATCTACCACAATACAAGCTGGTTTGGAGCTTTGATCTTGAAGTGGATTCTCATTCTGTACTCCAAGCCATCATGGCACAATATAACCCAGGATGGCATTGAACTTGTGGCAACCCTTCTGCCTCAACCTCTTGAGTTCTGGGATTACAGGCTGCAATGGCTATTCTTGGTTGACAACTTGACTGTATCTAGAATTAACTAAAATCCAAGTGGCTGGGCACACCTGTGAGGGATTTTTCCTAATTAAATCATTTGATGTAGGAAGGCCCACATTTATCTATCATATCTTTTGAGGTGGGAAGATCCAGCTTTAATCTGGGCCATACCTTCTGGTGGCAGCCTCTGTAAAGGACATGGGAGAAGGAAGATCTTGCCTTTTGCCTGTTTGTCTCTGATCTCACTGACAAGTTCATTCCCTCACAGGCATCTAAGCCAACTTCTTAGGGGTTTCAGTGTTTGGTGAAGCCCAGCTGAGACATCAGGCTCATGGACTGAATAATCACTGGATTCACAGACTTTCCACTGGTAGACAGCCATTGTTGCACTAGCTGGGCCATTATAATAAAGCCCTTATTTATTTATACATAATAAACATATATACATGCATATATACATATGCATGTATATATATGTATGTATGTAGTCATTTCTGTTTATCTAGAGAACCCTAAGTAATGCACAGGCATACACCACCATGTCCCACACAAGTCACATTTTAACGTGGGTATTTTTTTGTATACTACCACCTCAAGCCTGTTAAAACTCTGCACTAGGCATGTCCATCTGAATATTGAAACCTTAATCTCACATTTCTCTGCCATGCTCTTAAGTATGGACTTGACATTAACATCTATTTATTATTCTTAAACTAGACAAGAAGAGTTGTGGGTGTGAACCCTAGATACCCAGTGTTCCCATCAGCATCATGACTAATAACCTGTGAGACACTCCTCTCTCCCTTCACCACCCAGATGGAAATTGGTGTCCCATTGTCTCTGTCCCCTCAACCTCTGGAGAGAGGGGGTGGGTTATAACTCCAGCATATCTGGGAGTAATATCACACAGCCTCTCACAAGCTCAAAGAAAAACCCTTTAATTTTATAACATATTCACTTTGTATTGGATCTAAAGTGTAATCACATTTACTTTACCATAAATATGAAAAGGCTTAGCCTCAGAATCTGGAAGTGAAATTGGATAGTCTACATTTATGCCCTGGGCTTATCTCACCCCAGGAATCTGCTGGACTCAATCCACTAGTTTTACTTTAGGAAACACCATCCTATAGCCACTTATACATTATTGCATCCATAATACTCATCATTAAATTTTATAATGCAAACACCTACCCCTCACTCTATTCTAGCAAATACAGATTAACTTGCTCAGAGTAAGTCCTTTTCCATAAGACTTGTTTCCTATAAGGCAATGCTAAACTGTTTTAAAATATTTTAATGAGTTTGAATACATTTTTAGTAAAAAATTGATAATTACTTAAGTTTGGATTGAGTTATTAAATTATTAAGATATGCAGTCACACTCCTCACTCAAATGTTGTGGTACTCTCTCCTGACTTCATGATATAAATCTGCTACTAGTATATTACTTAGTATTATGTATGTATGTTTGTTCATATAGCTGCTTGCCTTCCTTTCTTCTTAGCATCTCTCCCTTACTAATATTGCATAGCCAGGTTAACCCAAAAGGTCTCACTTATGCATTAGAGGCATCCAATCTTAACTTCATTTTTTTTCTTAACTTCATGATTCAACTTATAAAAACTGAATTGGCATTTTTCCTTCTATAATTTAAGATAATCTACTTACACATCATTTAAAAGAAGAGATTTTCATAGTAATCAGGAAACAATAAAATGTGAAACAGAATCCAGAGGATTGGGTTCCTCTGCTCTTTAGACTCACCCTGTACATGCCTGTGCCTCCCCTAATGAGCTCATAAAACTAAGAATAATGTACACATCACTTCCTTGTTTGAGGTGATCACAAAGTACTAAGCTGGCTATATTCCCACCCCAGCACTCCTGATGTCATCCCCTCATTTAACAACATGCTGCAGATCTATCAGATGTCAAATTCAGTACTGTGATTCCTCAGAGAACACCAGGTAAGGTCCTTTGGAAGGAGCATTAACTCATCCCTTCCTGCATAGAGGGTAAGTGCAAGCAGGACATGAGGTTTCCTCACCTGGGTCTGGCGGCAGGCAAGCGCAGGAGAAAAGAGTGTTGTACCCCACTTTGAAGTTGGAGTTGATAGGATAGTAGTCCGCTAGTTTGATCATCTTCTTGAAAGCATCATAAATGAAGATGAAGCTGATCAGAGAGGAGAAACCTTCTTCCGTGAAACGAGTAAAGTACTGGACCAGGAAGCTGGCATCAGTGGCCACCAGAATGAGACACATGAAGGCCGACCACAAGCCGATCCAAAGACGAAACTCCAAGTAGTCAAAATTATGGTCCCTGGAAAGAAAAACAAAAGCATAACGGATATTTTGGCTATCCCATAAGGAAACAAGAAGAATCTAAAAACCACTGAAATGCCTACAGAATGGTTTCTAAAAATTACTTTCAGACACTGAATATAGAGCTCAATTTTATCCAGGAAATATTAAGCTTCAAGGTTTGGTTTCATGATATTATTATGCTATCTTTAGGAATTACTCTAAAAGTTTGGGAGGACAGGCACTTAGAAAGTACATTTAATGTTATTGTGTATAACACTAATTTTCTTTCAAAAAATAACTTCTGAGGTGGATGCTTCCTCCCTGTTAGCTGGCTTTCATAGAACCAAATGAAGGCTGCTGGGAAAGAAACAGTAGCCATGCTCTTACCCAGCTGTGAACTCCATGAACTACAATACCAATCTGAGGAACAATTTATATACACAGTTGTGTATCAGTGGCCTGACTGTCCTAGATGAAACCAATTACTTTGATTGGATTAGAGGTCCCCTGTACCAGAGAAAGCCCATGCCTAGTATTGGAAATCTGCTAGAAACCCATAGCTGGGGAGGTCACAGACCCTAGACAGGAACTTAATATTGTTATTTAGTTAACTAGGTACATTGTAAAAATGCCTATTAAACATTTATGCTTCTAGACAAATGCTATCCTCACTTTAATCAGAAAATCCCCTCTTTCTAGTGAATGACAGTGAATTAGGAGATTCATGAATTCTCAAGATGCTGATAATACATGATGATTAAATGGTTAGCCCTATATAGATATTTAAATCATCTTTGCAAGGCTGAAGGAGTACTGTAGCAAAGTGGTCACAGAGAACATAGGAGATTGAGGGTATCTGTGCCACCTTTTGGGAAAGACAAAAATTATAACCACAAGCTGGGCATTGGTGGTGTACACCTTTAATCCCAGCACTCAGGAGGCAGAGGCAGGTGGATCTCTGTGAGTTCCAGGCCAGTCTAATCTACAGAGCTAGTTCCAGGATAGGCTCAAAAGCTACACAGAGGAACTCTGTCTTGAAAAACAAACAAACAAAATTATAACCACAGACTAACACCAGTTGCATTTACTGCAATAGGTCTATACAAAAATAGAAACAAAAACATATATTGTTGGGGCACAGTTTCAAGGAGTTCTGTAACTCATGAATGATCTATTAGCTATAGGTAGATTCTGGAAGAGGCCTACCTATTGGCAAACTCACAAGATTTCAATGACTAATAGCAAGCATGGTCGTACAAAGGACCCTGGTTAAACTAGGTGGGTCACAAGTCACTGAAAGGGTTGCTAATCTGGAAAGGAACTTCTAGGGAGAAGAAAAGGGTTCATACGGATGGAGGGGAGATAAAAGGGGATAAGGATGAGTAACCACAATGCTTGTATTAAATTGTTAAAGAATAAGCTTAACATTTTTAAAAATGATTTTCTAAATGTATTCATGGAGGATACAGAGTATTTAAAAAGTGCTGATACCTGGTATGTATGGGGCAATGCGACTTTTACCAATTAAAGAAGACAACACTAACATCAGTATGTCTTATGCACTCAACTTGGGACTGCTTTCCTCTAAAGAAGACAAAATAATAAAGGCAATTGCATCTGGGCATTGGTGGTGCGCACCTTTAGTCCCAGCACTTGGGAGGCAGAGCCAGGCGGATCTCTGTGAGTTTGAGGCCAGCCTGGTTTACAGAGCAAGTTCCAGGATAGACTCCAAAGCAATACAGAGAAACCCTGTTTCAATAAACCAAAAAAACAAACAAACAAATAAATAAATAAAATAAAGGCAATAATATTATAACACACTAAATGATAGGATCATGAAGGAAAAGGGCAAGTAATTTGAGGAGGGAATGAAGTTGCAGACAGAAACTCAGGTGCTTGAGAATACCTATGAAGAAACTTTCTAAACTGTGTAGGGAGAGTCAGGTCAGGAAGCAGATGAACAGTTTAAAAGATTTGCAGTGTGAAGTGGTCTGTAATGAGCATTGAGGATGGAGCATGGCCAACAAGAGGATGCAGGAGTAGAGATATGTGCTGTTATCAGATCAAGACTGCCCTGCCATGATGCAACAAAACTCTACCTTCTCATCTGCCCATAGAGAGGATACATTTTTTTACTATAACTGGGTGTATCTACCTTGTTCTGTCTGGGCTTATTCCACAGAAGACTTAGAATAGACCATCGCCATCTAACTAGGCTACTGTCTTACATTTGATGATCACATACTGATTATCTTATAACTATGTGGACAGTGGGTGTTTTTAATGATTATCAACTCATATTTTATTGATGTAAAATAATTCTTCGGTACACTGTGAAGAAGTGTGCTCTCATAGTTAATAAAAACCTGATTTGTCAATGGCTAGGCAGGATAAGGTTAGGTGGAAGAACCAGAACTAAGAGAATGCTGGGAAAAAGGGGGAAGAGTCTGTGGAGATGCCATGAGATGCAGAATGAGCAGGATGGGAAGTGCCTAATGAGGTAAATGAGCCTTGGGACAGCTCATGGATTAATAGAAATGGATTAATCTAAGATATAAGAGCTAGCTTTAAAAAAGTCTAAGGTACAGGCCAATTCATAATTAATATTAAGTCCCTGTGTGGTAATTTGGGGATCACCTAGCAGCACAGAAAAATCTCCCTACAAATGGCACTCAACCATCTGGCATCTATATCCACATAAGCCCTACAAAACCTTTGAAAAGATTCTAAACACACAAAAATGTAGCCAAACATGGCTCTGTAGTCTCATGTCTCTCATGCAGGCCATGGTACATAGATGCATCTCCCAGTCATTGTCTGCAGGCTTGAGCTGCCAGTGTGAGCCCTGCCAAAGCAAGTCCTGCCAACATGCCATGAACTAAACCGCATGGCAGGTTTAAGTTTTGCTCATGAAGACACAAAAGATTACAGACATGCAGTAAAGACACATCCAGGTTGGGCGGAAAAGTTTAAATGGGTTACAGTATATTTAAAAATGTACACAGGCTTGGGAGAGAAAAGAGAAATGCTACAGAGTATCATAAAAAAGTAATTTAAAAACAATTAATAAAGGCAGTTTTGTGAGAATGATTGAAATGAGATCACTCATAAAAGCAACGCCGATGTTACAAATCCACACACAACCTTAAAAGTTTCAAGAAGAAACAAAATATGAGAATCTGTTAAGCATATCAAGGGGCAATGTGTAATAACTACTCTTGATCCTGCCAAAAAAAAAAGGACTCACCTACATGCCTGAAAGGAAAACTTATGTCGGGGAAAACTGGGCAAGATGAACTAATAGCTGCTTAACTGAACAGCCAAGCTAACTCCTTAGTATACTGAAGGGGAAAGTGAAGGAGCCAATGCAGATTGCAACACAGTACTTCCAAGACATACTGGGAAGTTGTTTTTCACAGGGCAGCTCATAAGCCTGGTAGTGGGTCAAACTGGCCCTGGGAAACTGTGACCCACAAGGAAACACTAGCATTACTGCTCTCACAGAAGCAGATGAATAAATTTACAGCATCATAAATAAAAGTACCATTTGTCACATAATAGGCAGTGTTGACTTTAAGGCAGTTTTGCAAATGTTTCTCATTGCTTTACAACTGTTTTCAAATAAATTGCTCGAGACTATGTAACAGTACCAATTATGATGAAACAGACGGGTAAGTGAGAAGGGAGCTCATTCTGTGGAAGGAAATACTCTGTAGCCTACAATAATTAAAACAAAGCAAGACACAAACATTTTCTGTAGATTCAGACTCTGATCACATCTCATCGGATAAATCTTGCTGTAAGGGTCTGCCTGTTTGTTCCTGTTTATAGCCCGTGCTTGTTTAATCTTCCCATGAAGCCTTTCTTGTCTCACAAAATGTTTTCTTAAACATATAAAAACTGTTTGACTCTCTCTGTAAACTGATGCGAATAAGATTCTTTCCAAGTCCTCAGAACTATGGTGGAGGAGGAATCTGTAATAATGATCTACAGAAAAGTCATCATTTTATTTACATATTACAACTCCAAGTCCTCAGAAGGCGTTCTCTGATGTTATCCACCCAGATTTTTTTTTTTTAAATGTTTCAAACCCTCACTTGTCTCATTTAACTTATGATACTTTTCAGTAACACACACAGTTTCAAAAGTCATCTGAGAGTCTTTAAATCCACGAGTACTGTTCTGGTTTGGTTTAATATGAAATAGACCTCTTGGGTTGTGGGTTTATACACTTGATCTCCAGCTGGTAGCACAGTTTGGGGAAGTTGAGGAAGATGTAGAAGGAGGAACCCTGGTGGCGGTGCTATAACCCTGGAGGTGCGCTCTGAGGTTGTCTTGCCTGGCCCCATTTCCTGTTCTCTCTCTCTCTCTCTCTGCTTCCTGAGAGCAAGGTGCGTCTCATACTTCCTTTGCCTGTGATGGAGTGCACCCCCTGTAAGGCAACATGAACCCTTTCTCTCCTAAGTTGCATCCTAGAACAGCAACAGAAAAGTAACTAATACAGGTGCTGTGTAGATCTTTTTAAATGTGCATATATATATTAAAATACATATATATCTCTGTGTACTGGAAGATGTCTACAGGAAAGAACACAGAAACTGGAATTAGGAACCACAGACTAAGAACAAGGCATTTGGTTTCTTCACTGTTTCAGGCTCATGGCAGAAAAGGGCATTTTAAAGTGGGATCCAAGGAAAACAAAATAAACAGGCTATTTACAAAAGCCAGTCTCTCCCTCCTCCTAAAATGGCAATGTGGAGGCATTAGAGCTAAGTAGAGCAGGAAGCCATTATCAATCTTGGGCTTGTAAAGGTCAGACAAGGAATGGAGTTACAAGAGCCTGGTGAGCTAAAACTAGGCTAGACAGGCCACCTGACAGGGGCTAGTATCAGAAAGCAAGCCAGGCTGCTGTGCAGAAAGCAGGGAATGGTGGGAGAAAGTGACACAGTGAAACTCTGCTCTCTCTTCATTACCTAAACCAGCAGGAAGCCCTAGAGGGCAAAGGAATCTGGGGCTTGAAGTCCTTGGGAGTCAGCCCTCAAGACATGTAACAAAGCAATAAGGAAGAGACTTACTGGGGAAGGAAGAAACAGAAAACACAACAGATGGGCCTATAGAAATGACTGTCAACTAAGCTCTGGACAACTTAATCATGAAGGCACTTCTCACTTCCAAATCTTATCATTTCATTACTACTCTGTGCTTTATCCAGATGGAACAACATATAAGAGCAAATAACCAGACTGACAGACAGTCAGACAGATAGACACATACTTGCTGAAATTAAACAGAAGTCTCTCAAATACCAAAACAGGTCCTGTGCTGCTCAAAATGGTGAGAGGTTGGCCAGCAAAAAGGCAAAAGATGGCTCCAGAGACAGCGGTACCCAGGAAACTCTCCAACACACCCTAAAAGAAAGAACATGCAGTTGGTAAGGTAAAACAAAGCCAAACACAATTCTTTTCTTCTTAATGGTGATGTCAGCTGAAAAATAAAGATGTGTGTATATAAGAAGCTCCCTCGCAAACAAAACAAGAACAAAGGTTTATCCAGTATGAAATGCCACCACAGTCCTTTTCACATACCTAAAATTAATCTTCCCTAGGTTGATTATACTACAAAACTGTAATAACTGAGACAACTGGCATATAGGAGGCAATGGCATTGCTGACTGTTACTTAAAAATTTATGGAAAGCTTGGTCAATAAAAATCATATTCTGTAAACCCACCAAGCAGAAGAATTGATCCAGGTATTTAAAAAAATCTATTAATTGGACTTTTCACATAGCAGGTACTTTTAAGTAGCTATAATTTTAGCACAAAGTCTTTTCTTTTTCTCTCTAACATAAAAGATTTGAAGAATAGAGGAGGTGAAAATAGTGATGCAGTTTTAAAAATGTTCTCTATTTTTATTTCATACATGTATGCAATGCATTTTAATCATATCCACTCCCAATCACCATAATGAATCACTCCTGGACATCATCTTCCATCTCCACCCCCAACTTAGTATCCCTTCTTTACTTTCTTCATAACACGCCGAGTCCAGTAAGTTGCACACGCATGAGTAAAAGGGCCATCCACCGGAACATGACCTAGTAGAGGTCACATCCCGGAAGAAAACTTACTATTTCCCCCAACCAACCATCAACTGCCAATAGCTCTCTGCTAGCTATTTGCAATTTTTAAGTCTCCAATCGTAAAAACAATAATAATAAAAACAACAACAATTCTCATTACATGCTCATGCATTTTGCAATGCAAACTGAACAAAAAACATCGAATGACTTTCTTGTTAGAGAAAATAAATGTACAGAAACGTAATTAGCTAAAGCTCTTATTCACATCTCCGAACACCAACCCATTGTCTTCCTTTAGCACAATAAGAAGCAATACCTGTGAGAATCACTAACTCACAAAACAACCTTCCTTCATCATGCCATTGAGGGCCAACAGGGTTGATAACAACAAATTAACATGTTTCCTATATTTTTACTGTTGCAGAAGACAGAATGGCATAAATGTATGTATAAAGGGGTATTTCTGTAAACATAAAATAAGAATTAACCAAGGCATAGTTTTAAATTTTCAATTATATTTAATTTATTTAGCTGGGTGTGGGGTGCACAGGTGGTGGTCAGAGGACAAGGTGCAGGAGTTCAGTCTTTCCTTTCACTTTATGAACTTCAGGAACTGAACTTAGGTGATCAGGGTTGGCAGCAAGCTTCTTTACCTACCATCTTGCTGACCATCAAGGATAGTTTTAAAATACAAAATGATGACAGAAATTATCATACATGATGCTATATATCTTAATATTCAAATCTGAATATCCAAAGCTTTTTCAAATGTACAAATGTAGTCTATACCTTTAAAAAAGTACAATAACATACTCAAGGGTAGATTAATTAAAAGAGTAAGGTATTATCTTTATACCTTCATGTGTATAGTAAAACATTAGGGGGATTTTTCAAAGGCCCCTATCCTTAAACAAAACATACAAGCAACTATGGAATCAGACCAGGAGAAATAGCCTTCCTCAGGGAAATGCCCCATAATTGGTTCCCTAGTTATTCCATACAAAGTGGTCGGCCCTGAAATATCATATATACGCAGGTAAAATTATACAGGCTGAGCATATTGTATTCATGCATTTAGGAATATGTGTGTGTATATATCAACAATTAAAGAAAAAGAGGCTATGAATATGACAGAGCAAGTGGGTACATGGGACAGGTTGGATGGATGGAGGAAAGGGAAGAGGGAAAAGGAAGTATTTATATTCTGAGTTAAGATGTGTTTAATTAAATGTATACAGGAGAGCCCTTCTTCTACAAACAGGGCACCTATCACCTACTCTTGGAAAGGTGATTTATGTGCAACAAAACAGACCTCTTAACTCAGTCATCCCTGACTGGGACAGTAGATTCTGGAGCCTTGGATTTGCCCTTCAGACATTAGCCTGCCTGCCTCACTGAACCACCTCTTTCACTGTCCCAAATCTTTTCCAATAGCTTCTCATTCACTTTCTATTTTCAAAGAAAACATCACACAGGAAATTATCATGGCAAACTATTACAAATCAGTTTACAGAAAATACATTAAGTTCTATTCCTGGCTGGGCATGGTGGTACACCTTTAATCATAACACTAGGGTCAAGGCAGATGGATCTCTGTGAGTTCAAGGTTGACTTGGTCTACAATGCAAATTCCAGGCCAGGCTGCTTAATGAGACCACCTCACCCAACATAAAGAAAATTAGTCCTATCCCTAACCACTATCTGGATCCCATGGCTATTGACAAGCCTTGTGTATCGTTTCAGAGACAGCAACACTGCCCTTGGAGCAACATTAGCAATGGAAAATGCCTCTTCTTCCAATGTTGGGATCAGACTCAGAAGACAGATGCTAATCCTTCAAAACAGCACTGAAGGAATTGGCAGTGGGGTGAGGTGGCCAAACAATAAGAGCTGGCAAGTAATCAGACTGGCTCTTCTCATGACAAGTAAGTCCCAGTCGGCTACAGCACAGGCAGGCCCTGTCCATGGAGAATGCAGGCTCAAACTAGCAGGAGGGGCACATAAAAGACGCCACTTTCACATCTGAGTGCCAATGAGTAGCTTGAAAGGTGACATTCATTATTTATAGCCATCCCAGCTATTTCTTCCTCAGAGAAAACAATTGAAGCAAGAAGCAAAACAACAGAACCAAGATGTGCTTAGACAGACAAGATGGAAAGGGATCCTCTAGTACTCTCAAATAGTATTGTCTTAATTTCCTGACTGTTGACATATTGACATTCAGATGAGCTAAAAGATGCACTGTGGATAAGACCTCTTAGATATGTATGTCCGTCTAGCCACAACACACATTACTCTTTGTGAGTACTAAATCGGTGACTTAATCTTGGGTTTTCCTAGAAATGGAAATTCTCAGTTTCTGTGCATAAGCAAGAGATTTTTATAATTTTATCTGGAAGTTTTTTCATAGCTCACCTGAATGCTAAGTATTTAAATGCTTCATTTGGCCATATTACCCACTTGTATGGTGGTATGTGTTGTTTATAAGACAGTCTAAGTACATGTCACAGGCAAAGAACAGTCCATCATCCTCCACCATCATACAGAGAAATCCCCACATCCTACCCTTAGCTTAGGATCAAAAGACATCTCAGACTGGGTGTAAAATCAGGAAGGAGAAACTTGAGATTTAGGATACGCGGCTTGGCTTGGCATAGCCATTAATCTCTGTAAGGGCAGGAACAAGGTCTTCCTGCATCTCCTGTTTCTCCTCCCATGGTGCTGTCCACCCTCCCTGTACCACATGCTCCGTGAGTCCTCAAAAAGCACTGTAGGAACCAAAGACATGCCTGGATGACATCCTAGGTCTCCTTATCAAAGGTCAAAAGCCCTTGCTGTTCATTCAGTAAAGATAGCAACCAACTTCTTCCAGAAGCCCACTATGATTTATGGCAGCTGTGTGATGGTTCAAAGGCAGATTATTTTTATTTTGGTACTCAATCCTGTCGTAAATGCTAGTTTTCCATCCTGTGGCAAACAATCCTGAAGCTGAAACAGGTGATTCATTATACACACTGCGTTGGAAACTTGCTGAAACTGAGAGATGCTTCCAATGTTTCTGAGAAAACTATTTTCACCACAGTTTGACATGTTCCTCTTCACAACACATTTTTTTTTAAATAATTTCAGGCAATGAATAGCTTTAACTGTAACTAGAGTTTAATGCATCTTACAAAATTCTTATAAACATCTTTTGTGATTAATCACATCCAATGTTCACTAATATTTGATTTTCAAAGGAAACTTCATTGATTTGTGTCTTGTCAATAGCCATGGGTCTTAAAGACATTTTTACATCTAACTTCTAGAAGGAACAAATTTTCTAGCACTTCACAAAGATGCAGTTGCCTGGGCTCAGGGTGTGGTGTCCTGACATGTTTGGTTGGTCTTCCACCTTATTCCACTGCTGCCAGAGGATGCCTAGTAGGAAAGAGCAGAAAAAGCAGATAGCCAGCACTCAGGAAATCCAAAGTCTAGACTGTTCTGCCACAAGAGACCTGATGATCTTCAGAATGTCACTTTACTTCTTTCAAGTAATAAAATAAATGGTGACATAGTAGAGAAATGGGCTCTGGCGTCACTCAGTCTCAGGATGACTTATAGGCTGCATCAAATCCCCAGAGTAGTCTCTAATCTGCGTATTAGATCAGACACTATGTGAAGCATGTTTAGCATAGTCTCTGATGGTTGAAAGCTTTTCCCACAATAGCAATTTCTCATACGTAACATGCTTATCTGGATATAAAATAAAGAGGTTGGACCAGGTGACCTCTGTGATCTCAGCCAGTTGGCTCAACACTAGGGAAATCCTTGCAAACACAGCTATGTGAACTTACAGCTCCACCAGTTACCTTAGATCCACACATCTCTTCTATCAAGCCTACGACAACCTCAGTGTATTTACACAGACTAGAGCAGCGACTCTCAACCTTCCTATGGATGTGACCCTTTAATAAATTTTCTCATGTTATGGCGACCCCGAACCACAACATTAATTTTTTGAAGTATCACTGCTTCCTCATAACCATAATTTTGCTATTGTTATGAATAATAAGGACATCTGATATGCCACCCCCAAGGGGACCCACAGGTTGAGAACTGCTGTGTTAAATGAAAAGGACCACAGTAGAACACAAAGTACAGATGAAGTAATAGGTCTCTTCCCTCATACCTTCCATCCCCTTCACCAGGAATATTATTTCTGTTTCCTTCAAAACAGGAAGAAGGAAGAAAAGTGAGGAGTGGCATGAAAAGAGGATGATTATCCTCTGTGATAGGGGGCGAGGTCTCATGAACTCTACATTAAAGTATAGAAGCTTTGGGGGCAACACCATGGTCCCAAGGGCTGCTTCCTTCATTAAAATTGATGCGTACAAACAAAACAAAGCAGTCTATTTTATACGATAAGACTAGAACCAAAACCATTTTTGACTATCTGCTTGCATTGGGGGGGGGGTGTTATAAAATGTAACCCAAGGTATCCCGTTTTTTCAAAAAAGCCAGGAAAAGTATAACAAGTCTGTAAACTTCAAAATTAAGCATACAGAAAACTAAACCATAGAAGGAAGTGTGTATAAATGTGAAAATGTTTGAAGTATCAGTATTTTATAATTTTAAGTTACCTGGGACAAGAATTCTTAAGTGGCATTACCTCTGTAACAATATAAAACAAGCATACTACAGAGAACTGGAATATATATATATACATATATATATGTATATATATATATGTATGTATGTATGTATATGTATATGTATATGTATGTATGTATGTATCTTAAATCTCACTGTAATTTATCTTCACCTAACAATAAAAAATAACTTTTGTGACTCAGTACCATTTTTAGTACAGAATTTACTGTTTTGATTAATAATTGTTACCCTTGTAGGAGGCCTTGGTTGGCATCAGTAAGAGAAAAGGGGTAAACAACATAAGGCTAAGAAAACAGCAACTTTTCTATTTCTTAGACAATTTGCAAACTACTAGAACTTAGAAAATAAAATATTTCAGTGACATTAAATGGCAATGCATTCACCAATGACTGTGATATAACAACCTTTAAAATTGTTCTTATTTCTACTCATAAAGAGAGAAAATTTAGTTCATGTTTGGGATGATTTACATGAAGTGTACAGCTTGCTGAATAATGAAATTAAATTTATGTAGATGAGTCTTTGAATCTGAAGTTTAGCCAAGAAAATGAGGCAGCTGATGCCACTAGAAACAGTAAGGCAAATCTAGTTCGATTGCGAGTTTTACTGTTTTAGGTTGTTTGTTTGCAACAAGGTCTTGATTTGTTGCTCAGGCTGACTTTGAACTCACTGTGTTGTCTATACTAAATTCGAACTTATGGTCTACCTATCTTCACCTGAGTGCTGAGACCTGCATGAATTTTAATGTCAGCAGAAGATAAACCCTGTTATTAAATGTAAGTTAAGAAATGGTACAAGTGTGGCTGGAGAGGGGGCTCAGCTTTAAGAATACATACTACTCTTACAGAGGACCTGGATTCAGTTCCCACAACCCACAGAGCACGTCACAAACTTTTGTAATTCCAGTTCCAGTAGATGAGACCTCATTTTTGGGCCTCTGCAGACACCAGACACATGCATACATGTAGGAAAAACACTCATACGTATAAATTAAGAATCACTTTTTTTTTTCAAAAGAAAGAAAGAATGCAAGTATTGAAGTCAAATTCAGGTCACATGAGAATTGCCAAAAAGGGTATATATTTGTTTGCCTTTTGGCTATAATATTAATACTTCATATGGTATATATTTGTTTGTTTACTATAATGCTAATTCTACATTGGCATATGTTTGTTTGCTTACTGTAATACTGACTCTTTATATCGTGTATATTTGCTTGTCTGTTAGCTATATTATTAATTTTTGATATCTGCACAAAGCAAGTAAATCGGCATCTCTGAAAATGGCAAGGAGACGAGGTCTAGAGAATCAATTTTTAGAGTTCACCCATTGAGCCCAAGTTTGAAGCACACCCATCCAAATAATCTCCATTGCTCCTTCACAACTACACTAACAGCTAACACACACACACACACACACACACACACACACACACACGACACATGAGCAGTGAGGGAAAAAAGGTGGCTGTTGAGCCTTTGTTTATCTTCCTCAATGTAGCTTCATCCTATACCACAGTGATTTCTGTTCTGTCCAGAGGAAGCATCCAATCCTCATGGTCACACTCCCCTGATGTGTGCTTTGTCACAGACAAGATTTCAGGCCACACTACCAACAGAAACTAGGGGAGACAAACGGTATCTCTGTTTGAGAAAAGCAAGAGCCCAGGACTTGGAACTCTCTTTAAAAAGACTGAGGGGTAAGAACCAACAGCCTTATATTCTTTGAAGAGCTGTGAACATGTATGTGAAACACCTAGTGCCATTCTAACACTATACAAAAATCAATTCCAGATGGAGAAAACACTAAATGAAAACATAACAGAACTCAAGTATCTGGGTAAATATTTTTTCTAATCTTGGGGGAGAGGAAGCCTCTTTAAATATATCAAATAAGAACAATAGCTTAACTGCTAAAGTTAAAATATGTACAGCCAAAGAAGCCACAAACACAGTGAAAAGACATCATGGCAGTAGAAAAACTATTTTGTTAATATTTCTCTAACAAGTAAAAGAAAATAAACATAGAGTAATAAGGAAAAACTAAATGGCCCCAAATAAGAATACAGCAAGGACACACTTACAGAGAAGGATTTATGGTCAGTATAGTGTAGACAGATACTCGGGCTCAGGAGTGGCATCAAATTAAAGCAAGCCATTCTTTTTAACACACAGCATAACAAAACCGAGAATCTAGGTATAAAATCTGTTTTACTATGTATGGGTGGGCAAGTGGGCACTCCTGTATATTGGTGGAAATATGAAATAGTGTAGCCTTTGTGAGTATAATTTGAAATAAATAATAACTATAATCAACATATTGTACAACAATTTTTTGCTGGGGATATACACTAGGGAGATAATTATAAATAATAAATGTACAGCTAATGACCATAGTTAGTGTTCTTTATAAAAGAGAAAACTGGGACAAACTGAAAATATGTTTATTAAATAAATTATAGTGTATATATCATGTGATATTCACTAGAATTATGTTAAAGAACCTATTAAAGAAGAAAATGCCCATGAAATATAATGGTTATAAAATATAAATATGTAATCTCATTTACAAAAATTCCTATACATTTATATATGCATATTTTGCAATATGTATAAAATTATATCATGAAAATATCATATTTGAGAAGCTAAAAATGATAAATTTTTATTTTAGCATCATTTGAGACTCCCAGTTGTATCCAAATGATTATAATTTTCTGATCACCAACAAAGCAGAGTTGACAAAGATCTTTCTAATTAAAAATCAAAATAGAAACCTAATTTCTGCCAATTTTAAATTTAACTCAGAACTTGGAAAGCACATTTTTATTTGTGTGTGGAGGGGTATGCATTCACGCACATATGTTCAGGTGAGAGGTGTGCACTCATATGTGAATATATGTGTGTGGATGGGTGTGCACCACATATGTGTGTTCAGGTGAGTGAAATCTGTGTCCATATGTGCATACATGTCTGTGGAGGGGTATGCATTTACATATGTATGTTCAGATGAGTGGAGTGTACATGCATATGTGTATACATGTGTGTGGAGGGGTGTGTATTCACATATATATGTTTAGGTGAATGAAACATGTATGTATATGTATAACGTGTGAGGAAGAGTGTGCATTCACATTGTATGTTCAGGTGAGCAGAGTGTACATGCTTACGTTCATACATGTGTGTGGAAGGGTATGCATTTATATTGTATGTTCAGGTGAGTAGAGTGTGCATTGTGCTTCCACACCAGTTCAGCTACTCTAGCTAGACGGCTTGCTCTAGGGATGTCCTGTCTCTGCCACCAGAGAGGTATAATTACAGAGAGCCTGCCATGCCCTCCAAGAATTTATGTGGTTTCTTGAGATCTGAGTGGTCTTCAAACTTGCAAGACCCATGCTTTAACCACTGAGACAACTCCCTAGCCTGTAAAAAATATGTTTTTAAAGTTAAAGTTCTTTTCTGGGATCACAGGTAAGAAAGATGGATCCCTTTCTTTGTCACTAAACAGGCTTGCTTTGGCTGACCAAAGTATCAACTTGTATCATCCCCATAGACAATTCCTGCTCCAAATGTTGAAGCTAGAGTATGCTACTGTACAGATCAACATGTTCCTGTGTCTACTACTTCTAAAGGAAAAGCATTTCTGTGCCCAAGAGCAACAGTCACACAGACTGAACTTATTGTCCATTTCTCAGTAAATTATCAATTCATGCCAATCCTGCTGCTGTAAACTATACATGAGAGGCATTGCAAAGAAGCACCTTTCTCACCAACATAGGAAATTAGACTTTTCTGACTTGAGCAGATTGATGAAAATGTCTCAGCACAGCAGAATGTTAAAATAAAGCCTTAAATTTGGAGATGCCAGCTATAAATGTCCCTTATTATGAGACAAGTTCTCTTAAAATGTGCTCTGTTAGGCTCCATAAATATCACAAAATTCACAGAATGCTAAAAATCGTACTGAATTCTTTTGCTGAAAGGTTTGTGAAATAGGATTTATATTTACTCCTGGAACAAAAATTAAAACTAGTTTCTTCACTCACTCTTCACTCTAGACTATACTTAGTCATTCAGAATCAAGCATGGACTTACATTAAAACATACTTTCTTATGCTACAGAAGAACAATTCTTAAAGAACACAGCATTTAGCACAAAGCATCAGAGAGTCTTCCTTACACTAATATCTTCCCCAAAGACTAAGTAATGACTCACTTTGTCAGCAAAGAAGTGTTGTATTTATAGGACTGCTAGTTGAGCACCAGGCTTCATCCAATGCTCATCAGGTGCTCCTACCACTGAGCTATTTCTTCAACTCTTATGTTACTTTTATTTTTTGAGATAGAGTCTTGTTAAGTTGCCCAGGTAGGCCTTTAAGTTAATCCCCGTGCCTTAGCCTCCGGAGTAGCTAGAATTAAATGTCTGTATCATCGGACCCAACTCCATCTAATAGCTCTTAGAATGAAAACCCTTAAGTTCAATAAATTCTAGTGGAATGCATTTATATATTGATATTCAATAATTAAATCAAAACAGCTTAACAAACAGAGTAACACAAGAATGTAAATATGGCATCAGTATGCATGATGTCGTGGTTTATTTATGAAGGTTGAAAACTGTTTCTTTACTATATGGCAAGGAGACTACAGCCTCAGTTTGATGGAAATTATGTAGAAAAATGAATGAAGTACTATTTTCAAACACCAGGAACTTATCTAACTCTACACTCTAAAAGAGAGAAATGGGAACAGGCTGAGGTTGAAAGCTACAGGAACATAAGATCAACTCTCGACAAAGTAGTTCAAAATAAACTATAATTTCCCAAAGTTACCTATATAAGAAATCTGTAAATACCCTCTTTGTAAGCTGAAGCATCTTCTAAGACCTTGCTAGCTGGCAAAATATATATGCTAACAATGGGGAATGTAGGTAGCCATTTGTGCTGGCATTACAACTTAATTATACTGGCAGCTACTATCACCTCAATTGCTTTATTTTGAAAGCAGTTCCATGAGAAATTATTGTTGCTACTTTAGATGATCTGTTTCTAGTGACACACATATAAGTAATTATACATTTATATATACAGGCACATATACAAGTTACTTATATATGCATTTGATAAGTGGATGTTATAGAAATGATATATGATGATAGATGATAGACAGACAGATAGATAGATAGATAGATAGATGGATGGATGGATGGATGGATGGATGGATGGATGGATAGATAGATAGATAGATAGATAGATAGATAGATAGATAGATAGACAGACAGGTGATAGATACATTTACAGATACCATCAGCCCTGAAATTAATGATTGAAAACAAATACGTATCTTTAGGCAGGCCAGACCTCCTGAACAGAAGCTGGCAGGAGAGTATGCTTAGACAACACTCATGCAGTGAGTCATCTGTGTTTTCACAACATGTTTCTCCCAAGCACCCATGTCTATTTGTAGCCTGACAATAAAGGCTCTATCCAAACCATCTCTGAGCTGTCTGCCTTTAAAAGCAAGGGCATTGTTCTCAGCTGACTCACTGGAGCTGTGTGTGCTATGGAGAATAACCTGCTGCCTTATTTGTGAAGGATATAATCTACTGCAGACACCCAGGGTTGCCCAGTGCTTTCTGCAAGGTCTTGGTCCTGTGCTTAGAAAGATAAATTAAGGCAGAGAATGTGAATCCTTATATAAGCCCATTATATACCATTGTTATACATTGTAGGGACACAGGAAAAGGTTGCATCCATCAATATTCTAGATAAAAGTCACATAAGCCTAGGGTTCTTACTTATTTTACCCTCTCTTTCTTTCCCCAGAACATAAAATCCTATATATCTAACACATGGTAGGCATGCCATAAACACTTGCAAAGAAACAAATTAATATCTGTCATATGCCTATGAAATAAATGATCTAAGACATATCACCAAATCCACAAAAAATATTTTGTCCTAATGCCATGTCAAAAAACTGCCAGAGGATGAAAACATTCATAAGGTATGGTACACACCCTTTCAGTCATGAGATACTCTTCAATGTAGAACGCCAGCTCATTCCCTAGTTCTTAAAACGGAACAAAAGCTATTTGTTAATTTTTCAGTCCAACAAATATGTATTAATAACCACCAGTTTTCTATCTTCCTTATTAATGTTTCTTCCATCCTCTGGAACTTCTGCACACCGTCTAGCAGGACTTGGCCTTAAAGTATAGCTTTAAAGGGGAAAATGCTTCAGATGCAAAAGAGGTAAAGTAAATTCTTCAATATTTTCATTCACAGAAACCTTTAAAAAGCCTGCCTATATTCACAGTTTTAAGAAAATTATCAATGGAAGTTACAAAATCTATTGGTAAAACAATAAAAGTTTGTCAAAAAAATCCTCATGTGTCTCCATAACTTTGTGTTGCCAACTTCCCCACCTAATATTTGATAAATGTTTGGGGGCATTGCTAAACACACTGATGCTCTAACCGATTCACGCTTCTCCTGACATCTTCAGAACACAGAAAACAGCCAGGGATTACACAGATCTCATACAACAGAGGGGAATCCCATGATTCATATTTATATTATACAACAAAGTCTACTATCCCAAGGGCTCACTCAAATAGAAACCAATTCATACAAGTTACCAAAACATGCATAGACAAACTTCTCCCCAGGTCTTAGATGCTACATTCTAAAGGTAAATCTGGGATGGAGATCTGGCTCAGTGGTATTGCACTTGCCCAGGTACTGGATAGTTTTATGTGAAATTGACACAGCCTACATCATCTGAGAGGAGGGAACCTTATATAAGGTGATACCTCCATAAATCTGACTGTAGGCAAGCCTGTAGGGCATTTTCTTAATTAGTTATTGATGGGGGTGCCCAGCTTTTTGTGGGTGGAGCCATCCCTGGGCTAGTGGTCCTGGGTTCTGTAAGAATGCAGGCTGATCAAGCCAGAGGGAGAAAGTCAGTAAGCAACCTCTGAATCAGTTCAAATCACCAGGTAACTGCCTTGTTTTGAGTTCCTATCCTGACTTCCTTTAATAATGAAAAATTATGTGGAAGTATAAACTAAATAAACCCTTTCCTCCCCAAGTTTCTTTGGTTTTGCTGTTTCATTGCAGCAATAGAAACCCTAACTAGAAGAACAAGGCCCTGAGTTCAACACTCAGCATCCCCCCATACACACACACACACACACACACACACACACACACTTATGTTTCAGTCCAAGTAGACCTCTGTCTTTCCTAACAGAAGTTGTTTTTGTTCTTAAATATCTGCTCAAAACCAGACAGTGCATCCCTCAAACATCATCAGATTAGTTTCCTTGTTCACTGAACAGCAATTAACAAAGAAAATCATAACTGGTCAGTGTATAGAGCAAGAGTCTCTATGGAGTGCTCAGCCACTAACAGCATCAATCTATCCATCCCTTGAAAGGCTTGACAATCATCTAAGAAGAGGGGAAGAAATATTCTCAGCCAGAGGCAGAAGAACTGGAGAAAACGGAACCCTCTGAAAATGACAGGAACTGTTGAACTCCTGAATCCACGGCATCTGCAGTCGCCTGCTGAGTACAGGCATTAGATCAAGTCATTCTGCACGCTAGCCTGGAGACAGGATGGCTCAAGAGCCCCCACTTGAGGAGTTATTGACAGAGTATGATCTCTGGGGTAGGGAGAATCAGTTGTGTATAAGGAAGTGACCCCCTAGTAGGCCAACCAGGCTTTAATGGTTGGCCCCACACCTCTGAGCATACGGCCATCACAAGCTGGATTTAGGGGGTTATTTTCAACAGAGGTCATGAAGCAGCTGAGAAGGCTCAATGTGATCAAAGCACAGCACATGCACTTCTGAAATTCTCAAGAATAAAAATATTAAAAAGCAAAGGGAGAGTCAGTAAATAAGATAGGTGTTTAATTGTAAAATAAATATTCACATACCAAAGTGGAGGGGGGGTTAATAAACAGCTGAGGCCCTCATAGATCCACTTTTGAAATGCCACAGATTTCTTCGATTTCCTCAGCACGTGGCTGCATGTGCTAGCTCTATGCTGGCCTGAAGGGTTTCTTCAGTAATTTCCTTTCCATTGGTTTCCTATATGACCGGCTTTGGTCAACACTGTGTGGTCAAGGATGAGAAATTGCTGCCCAGCTTGAATCTAGGCCAGAGTCTATGAAAACTGCATTACTGTTACAATTTAGTTGTTTATCCCTGTCTTATGAATGGGGGTATCCACGGCAAGAGTGGTAGCAAAACTCTCTTCCTGTGCTTAGGTTTTAAATCACACACAATTGGTCTCTGGCACCCATGCCTGTGATAACACAGAGATTCATACCTTTGACCAGCAGAATGATAGTTTTTCAAATGCTAATCAATGGTAATACTTGATAGTTATACACTTTCATTGACAGTTTGAATTTCAGTGAGTCTTTGAAAGTCAGAAAATGAAGCAACATCAGATACACAACCACCTGAGATGAAACAATAAATGGCACTTGCCCCTTTCCCAGAAGCCTCCGCTCTTAAGGGTGCCTATCCTGTGAGGAAGCCCAAGCTATCCTTGTGGAGAAGTCATGTGAAGCATCCCTAGAACCCAGCTGCTCCAGGCACTACTCTAGCCTAGGCACTTTTGAGAAGAAAGCCATCAGACAATTTCAAACTCTGGTGCCACCTAACTGTGATGTGTATGAAGGGACAAAGAAAGAACTATTCTGCCGAACCCTTCAGCTGCCACAGCCATGAGATGTAATATAAAATGGCAGTTTTAACCTAATGGATAAGCATACTTAACTTAAAACATGATTGTGTGATTTTCTTTCCCCTTGGTACTTGGTATCACAAAAGTGTTGCCATCTTCACATCTAGAAAGGATTCTAGAACATAAATATTTACTAGAGCCAAAGCAGAAATGTAACAAAAATAATTTGTGGGGATTAGCTACATTTGCAAACCAAGAAGCTGGCAGGTAGCACATATGAAAGCCACATGGGTTTCACACTGATGAATAAGCAAATGGAAGAGTAGAGCAGGAAAGGGCTTCAACTGAGGTTTAGATCCCTTCATTGTGCATTCAGTACCTACAACAAAGCCCACTGTTTATAATGCCTAGATCAACTTTAAGTCATTTTCTCACACATTGCTCTAACTGATTGGGAGGGTATTGGCATCTTTTCTCTTATCAAAACTGAAGCTATTATTGATGCGAAAGGAAGGCAAACACCACCTTTCAGAACCAACAAACTGGGGTAGCAACTAATGGCATAACATGAACTCAGCCAGGTTCTTTACAGCTTACTGAGAGATGGTCCACGAATAGAAGAAACAACTTCATCTGGGATTCACTGGAGCTGAATCCTGCTGGCAGGCATGCAAACCAGCCTTGAGCAAACTACTCCATTGCTTGATGTACGGATTTGTTCACGTTAGAACAAGGGCAAAGAGTCAGGTAATCACATATTCCCCAAAGAGTGTGCTCATGGAGTGAAACCAACATGGCCCATACATTCCAGATTCTGGGCGCTCTTAAACCTTGTGCACCACACAGGAGCCAAGCAGCTGAGACGCTTTTGCCCAAATAGAATTGTAGATCCTCATTTCCTCCCCTTCTTTTCCCCACTTGTGACTCAAGCCAGATTTCATCGAGCTATTTTTGTAATTACTAACATGCTGGAAATACAGCAGCGAGCCAGAAGCGAAGTAAAATGCAGCATCCAGCAAAAGAAAGAAAATCACGCTGAGTAACTGAAAGGCCATCTGCTGCTCACAGAGCTGCAGGGGTGAGAAGGACAATCTGCGCCGGACTATTTGTGTCCTCTCTCACATCAGACCCACCTGCATGTTGTCAGTGGCATCCCCAAGCAGTCCTCCAAAAGTGATGGCATTGGTTACCGTTGCCAAATAAATGAAGAGAATTGCCGAAAGAGCCTGAATATTTAAAGCATCATAAAAGTCACTGGCAAAAAATGGTGCTTTCCTCTTTATGTCCTTAATTAATCCACCGCAGAACCTGGGCAGGGAGAAAGCAAACATGTGATCAAGTAGAAGGTAAACAGCCATCAAATTCATCAAGACATAATTCACTAAGTTGCAAAGAGTTTGGACTTCAGATGCTTGAGTCAATGACAAGATACTATATAAGACAGTCTCATTTAGATGAGACAGGAAAAAAAATGCATGTGGAGAAATATGTCTTCTTCTCTCTCTCTTTTTCAGTTACCAGAATAGGTCCAACATTCCCTAAAATTCGTCCATTTGTTCTTCAGATGACAGCACGGAATAGATAAATTATATTTTCCATTTTCCAAGGACAAACATGCAAATACAGTGCACATCTCATCAAGCCCCTTAAGATGTCACAATGTCATTTCAACCCACTCTAGTGTCCACTGAGACCTGTAAGATGTGCACACTTGGCCATTATTCTCTGCTGGGAAAACACCATTCAACAACCCAGGCTCTAAAGCTCTAGCCTCATGGAGTTTACTCTTGGAGGTAGAATGTAGACAGTAAAATAAATAAATAAATATCAAGGAAAAATTAAATGGAGGTGGGAAATACATAGTTCTAGGGAAGCGGCATTGGGAAATATAGATAGATGGCTAGACTGGGCCTCTGGGAAAGTGATTTTGGAATAAGGACCCAAAGTAAAGAAGGCATGCTAGTGTGTGACAGGCAATAGTATGGGTTGAACCTCTGTACCAGCCTACTGTTCTTCCAACAAAACCTCAGGAATCAGCCTTGCCCATGCACAATGTGGCTCCTGTGAAATGTGTCCCTTTCTAAAGCCTGACGTGTTATTCTCAGCTGTGCAGAGCATCTTACGTCTGTATACACTGGGTTGTGTAGTCACTAAATGAATGTGGAAAGCAGGGAGAAGAAAGATTTAAACAACAGTCTGATGCAGTTCAACACATTAAATTCCATAACTTATATCTGAGCTGTAAGTTGAAAGTGACAAGGTTACTCCTAGTAAAATTTCCTTTAAGGCACTGTAGTCATACATGACGTTGAGATCTATGATGGACTACATATGTGATGGTGTCTCACAAGATGGTAATAGAACTTAAATGACACCTTCACATAAAGGCATCATTGGATATAGAAATATTCTCCAGTACATTTCTCTCCTTGTATGTTCTGGTGATATGCTGGCACAAATAAACTTATTCTACTGGGAGGTATATAAAAGCATATCATTACAGACACATATAGCTGTGTTACCAGTTCATGCATTTGATAGAATATAGCTTCTATTGTTATTTTACCGCATACTCCTTTGACTTATAACAATACGTGTACTGTAAAAAAAAAATACGCCATGTTAAGCTGGCAATGACCTCATACATGTCATCTTTATCTCGTCCCTTGATTGTATCAAGAGGCCACATGGAACAACTGGCTAATGCCTTTAGATTTTTGTAAGTAAACTCTGATATTTGTATGGTGACCAACTAACCTAAAGACAGAGTTCTAGACCATATTTCCATCATTAAGTAATATATAAGGTGGGAAGGCTTTTATTCTTAATTCTATCAGAGCAAGGGAAATAATTTGTTTTTGGGAGAGAAACCCAAGTGGGTCACAAGCAGAACGAAATAATTTCATCTCATTCAGATTCAACTGCATACTAAATGACATATTTTTAGTTTTTTTTTTTTTAAATCCTGCGATGATTTCCACATCTTCATGAAAAGAGTATTTTACTAAATTTTTTACTTAACCCAAAATGGAAAAAGATCATCTAACAATAAGAGGTTAACTGAAGGTTCTTGGGAATCAGAGTCCTCATTGTGGAGCAAGAGGATGGGGCAGTGGCCTACAGACCACCCCTTCCCTCATGTTACACACTCTGGAGCAAATGAACAGGGAAGGGAGGAAATCATGAAGCCACACTGGAAACCTTCAGTCAGGTACTGCCTATTGTCGCCTGCATAAACCTAACCTTTGCATCATCCCTTCAGGCGTTCCACTGGTCACACTGTCTAGATGTCAGTCTCCTAGGAGGTCTATGCCACAAACTTTTTCCTAACTCATACCCACATAGACTGTCTCTCGCCTACTTTAGCACTTCTCTTGAAAGTTGTCCTTCCCAACAAGGCCTACTCAGATCATTCCGCCTAAAACTACATGACTATTCATCACCAAAGTCACTTTCTCTCTCCACTTTCCTCATAAACCCTTTGGTGCATTTATTTATCTGCTTAAGATTTCTCACCCATCTCTATACAGTGGAGCCCATAAGGCTGGGCATTAATATATTACTATATCTCCAGTGCCTCTGACTAACAGATGCACTATAAATATCTGTTAGCTGAACAGAGGAACCACCAAATGACATATTGAAAATGAATTCAGAACAAGGAAGGGAAATGTAGATCTAAGGAAAACCTGATCATGAATGGCAAAAGGTTCCATCAGTTACCGGCCAGTTCTCTGTAGTTCTTCACAGTCACCGTGTCCTCCTCCTCCATGTCCTCCATCGTGAGGTGTGTCCCCATTCATCTGAACATTCTCTCCACCTGAGTACATATTCTTTCTAAGAAAGACAGCGGGGTGTAAGGAGAGATTAGTTTATTTTGTTCATTTGCTTTTATAGCTGTAGTATGCTTACTGGGGCCTTCTCAGAAAAAGACCATGGTGTCTTATTCTTTGCTAACAGACAATTCTTGAAGTGTTCTATCTGAAGGTGAGACAAATGGCTGAGTGCACAAAGATGTTAACTTATTGCACATTTATAGGAATGAAACTGTTTCACCTGGGGAATGTCAGATTTCCAGGAAATTGCTTCTCCTCAATTTTTCTGCTAAACTGCTTAACCCTGCTGACTCTACAAGGGCTCTTCTTGAGTAAAGTGATCTTTCCACAAACACAGACAGAAAGCCCCCAAAACATCCCCCAAAGAAGACCCATGACACTTTCCAACTTCAAGAGCTGGGCTGAGTGTCAGCACCAGAGAACATCAAAGCATATAACACTTATCTTACAGTGTCAAGTAAATCTAAAGCCAAGGCATGTCAGCAACTCATTTGAGGCTAAATGTGGGGATCTAGAACTATCAAATCATGGCCTGGTCCTATGTCTTTTCGAAATGCAACCTCCTGAAGGAATTGACACTCCCTGAATATTGACAAGCACATGGCAGCTTACCTTTTGTCAGATGATGGGAGACTCTTTGGAGGTTCTATCCTGATTGCTGGGTCCCATTCCCCAGGTGGAAGGACAATGACTTCGTCTAGGAATTCATCAATGCCAGCAATCAGGTCGTGCCTGTCTTTTGCTTTGTAAGCAATGTCATGGAACACCTGAATAGCAAGAGATGTGCTGATCAGCCGAGTGAACTTTCTGAATGGCTCACAACATATCCCAGCTGAGTAATACAACCCACAGTGCACTCTGACGTGCCCATAACTACACTCCTCTCATCTTCCCCACTATTCAGTCTATTGAGGGGCACAGCTTATGATCTCAGTATCTAAGTAGAGGCTTGAAGACATGGAATTTTAAGTATGTTTTTCTGTTAAAATTCTCAAAATTGCTGTGAGAGCCCAGATGAAAATGTTTTCAAGATCCCTACTGAAAGCCATTCCCAGAATTAAAAAGTTACTGGACAACTGACTATGAAAATCCAGTAGGAACAAGTTCACGCTGACTATTAAAATCAGGATAAGACACACTGCTGTCCTCTAACAATGTGAGTTGTTTTAAAAGAAAGAAGAAAGCCGGAGCTATATTGGCAACAAGGAATAAATAAGTGCTCATCTCCCTCCCTTCTAGCAAGGTGATATCTAACTCACCAAATATAGTATAGGGCTTTGAAAGATAAATATCCCTCATTGTCTTGGGCATTTGAGTACTAGGTCTCCAGTTGGTGGTACTACTTGGGGAAGTTTAGGAGATGTGGCCTTCCAGGTGGAAATATGCCACAGAGGGTGGGCTTTATGAGCTTAAAGTCTCACTCTACTTCTAGTTTATTCTCTCTGCTTTTGCTTGAGTTTGATGACAGACGCTCTCAGCTTCCTGTAACTGCCCTCTGCCACCATCCTCCCCATCCCCCCATAATGGTGGCAGTGGATTCTTATCCCCATGAAGCTATAAACTTAAATGTTTTCATTTTTCTATAAGTTGCCTTAGCCATGGTGTTTTGTCACAGTGTTAAAAAGGTAACTCATACAGACAGCAAAAGCTTTGTGTCTTTTGTTCACAACAGAGACAGGGTTTCAAAGTGGCACACAATCCCTTTTCCCAGCATCCCATTCTTTTAATTGAGCTGATCTGAAGGTCTTCACAAAGTCAACTTTGGAAGTTAATACTTTAATCATCCAGAAGAGAATGTAGCGCCCATTCAATAACCCTCAACTTGTGCTAATTCTTTCTACTACATAACTTCTCCTAGAAAATAGTTTTTAGAGCTGTCAGGCAACACTGGTTTGGGAGTTCTGGGGTTGAGGAGAAGGCAACACACAGGGAAAGTATCTCCTCTGCAGCAGACATACCCTCTCCCCTAATTTTCTCTGAGATAGAGTCAGAAATATTCTTCCCAGCCAACCTTGCCAGAAATATTGGCAGTTTCAATTAAGCAGAGGTAAAAAACAGTAAGGTTGTAAAATGTCTGTCAGAAGAAGCCCTCGTCAGTATCAGAAAGCCACTCTATGCCCATTACATGTGGCCTAAAGCATTCTTAATTTATATTAGGGCAGAATTTTAAAAGAACATAACTATAAACACACAAAATTAAATAAATCAACCAACTAAAATGAGGGGAATAAATGTTCTCTGAGGCAGACAGCAGAGTTGTGCACCAGTGCCCCTGAATCCAGAAGAGAGCAAACAACTGAACAATTCTCATGCAGAACTTCTATACCTCAGAGGGACAGAGCCCATAACTCCACACTTAACAGGAAAAACTGACAAATCGATCCACAGCACCAAAGTAAAATATTTGAGAATAAGCAAAGTGGAAAGACTAGAAAGCACAAACCGATGCTCCTCCATTCAATGGCATTTATTCTATTGTAAGACTAGTCCAGAGTTTCATTGTCACTAAATATGCTTAGTAATATGAAAGCTACTGTAAGTGTGGATGAAATATCCGCTCAAATCACTGGATAGGAACAGTACCTCATGCACCATAGACTGGCCTCCCCACAAGACATAAATCATAAAACCAAATACATTCGGATACCTAAGAAAATGTACTTTTATTATACATTGTTTTATAAAAGTCATCACTTCTGAAATAATATAGTGCAAGGACACGTGATAAATTAGATATTTTAGGGGATAAAGTTGAACTTATTCAGCAATACTTATACATCAGTTTTGACAACTGAAGATACATAAGGATTGTAACAAGGTACCTGCATATTGGTCGTTTCAGACAGCAACAATTTGTTGGTGTTGAGAACACTCAATATCCTCTTTACTAGCTAGTTTAAGAAATTTAGGGTATTTTCTAAATACTCTTGCTTAGAAAAAGAGAGAGAAACGCATTTTGTGTTAGAATCTAACACAAAAGCAAAATATATTGTTTACTTATTAAAAGCTATTCTACATAAAGAAGGTCATTTTCTACAAATGACTGTAAGCCACTCTGTGGAGGGCCTTGTAGCCAGATAATTCTAATTGAATAAAGCATGACAGTCAATTCATAGTTTAGATAGACACCAAGACAATCACACATCCGCTTGACCTGTTTCCCTACCTCATCAGACATCAAGGTGGCGATGGCTCTTCCAATCTCATGGTAGGACTTGGCTTTCCCCTTTGGACCTAAGAGAATGAACAAGAACCTAAAGGAGAAGAGAAGCAGAGGTTATAACACATAGTTCATCAAATAGAGAAATCATCAGCTTAACCCATACAAGTTCAGCTGCAGAGACCATCTTTATCGTGCATGTACACCAGTAAGTGCATTCATGTGTGTACATGTGGAGGTCACAGGTCAGTGCCATCCTGAGCAGTTCCTCCCCTTAGTTCATGAGACAGGGTCCCTTACTTCATCACAAATGTGGCCCAAATAGTAGCCCAGCAAGTACCAAGGATCCTGCTGTCTTTGCTTGTTCAACCCTAGGATTACAGGTACACTCCACTGCACCTGTCTGGTTACATTGGTGCTGGCCATCTGAATTTGGCTTCTTGTGTTTGTGAAGCAACATTTTACAGGAATGAGTGATCTACCCAGTCCCTCGAATTCATCTTTAAAACAAATAAAGATGTAATGCTAGGGAATGGGAAAGATACTCTTTCACACTATCACAAGGTATTAGTGTAGTGAGATATTCACTGTGTCCACTTCTGTGGCACTGACCACGCCCATTGGGATGGAGACAGGGGAAGAAGTGACCTGGGGAACTAGGTCTGAGGAGGGGCCCGGGAGCGCTCTCTTGCTGGCAGGACACAGACAGGAGAGCATCCGGAGGCATCCTTGGGACCAGAAACCTGCTGGTGTTCATCTGTCCATGTTGTAAGTTATTTCTCCCTGAATAAACATCTATTCGGCCTATTTGTTTCTCTTGATCCTTATTAAACCACAATATATTAGAGTTAATTTGAAGGTCTAAGGGAAACCTAAAAGTCTTCTTCATGGAGCAGGAAAAGTTTTACTTATGTACTTCACAAATTGCTGATCTCTCTCTGTTTTAAACTGCCCACTCTCTTCATTCCTACTGATTTTAAAAATGGTGGTGTAAGTGTGTTAAGGCCATTAACTATGAAGACTTAGTGCATATTCTCATTTCTCTGACCTTCCTGACCCAGTATGGGCAGTGACAAATGTTCTTCCCCATAGTTTTTTTAGGAAATGCTGTTATTCAGCTAAGTGGGATTCAATGCAAACAAAACCTTCACAAGTAAGCCACACACTGATAAGAAGGAGAAATAAATATGTGACAAACAATAATAATAATAATGATAAAACCAAAGCACCATTCACAGTTAAAAACCTTTATGGGTTCCAGCATTTTCCTTTCCAGTTTTAATTTCTAGATAACATAAAAAGCATTGCTCCAGAACAAATATGTCCTGAAATAAGCAACGATGAACTTGTCACTTTGGAAGGAGTATCTTCCTTACCATGAAGGTAAAGATAAATGTGTCCACTGAGGGAGAAGGAACCTGACAAGTGAATAAGTAAAAGATGCACAAAAGGTGACTTTGGGTAAATCCTTGCCTTGTGACTGCTCATGTCTTACCTAACAGGGAGAAAATGAAAACAACACATACAATGGCATCATATGTTTGAACAGCTTCCGAAAGCCTGCAAGGCACCTTCACCACCTTATTTAAATTCCTATACAACCCTTCTAGAAAATAGAACTCATTTTGTTTAACATTAAGGAATCTGAGGGTGGTGAAGACAGTAGGTGAGCCCAAGGTTTGTGCCTAGTAAAGGACAGGGCTGAGGAAAGAACATGTGGACATGGCTCTGGTTCAACCTCCAGCATCAAAACAACAAAATCAGGAGAGGGCAGACTGTGGTACACAAACACCTTATGCCCCACTCCTCCCTCAATGACTCTACTCACGCAGGCACACGCACACACATGTGCATACACACACACA
Source organism: Phodopus roborovskii (assembly GCF_943737965.1). Classification (NCBI taxonomy): domain Eukaryota; kingdom Metazoa; phylum Chordata; class Mammalia; order Rodentia; family Cricetidae; genus Phodopus; species Phodopus roborovskii. Next base: position 14,613,416 of record NW_026126525.1, read on the forward strand.
CACACACACACACACACACACCTCTTCTGATGCACTGGAGCTGTGATTCAACAGACAAAAATCTATCCAGAAATCATTTTTCACAGGTCCCTCCTGGAAAAGAATTGTATTTTCTTGCTTAGACAAGAAAGAGTAGACAAGATTTGGTGGCACTAGGAACGGTTTAGCAGTTTCCTTCGCTGAAGTTTTCCTTTATTTATTTAGTTCTCTAACTCACTTTAAAAAGAAAAGGATTTAAATAAATGTCACCATCGATCCCAAAATGGTCCTAAGCATATGAGTACTTTTCTTCATTTGCAAAATTCATTCCAAAGAAGATGGGGGAAAAAAAGAATAAGGAATCAAGATTGTGACAAATGTTCTTACAAGTTTGAACACTCAGATTTTGTTATCAGAATGACCATAAAGTCATCCAGAACTTATTTGCTCAGAACCTGCCCTGTAGTGGAGGTGAGACTCACTGTCCCGGGCTACCACAGTAAATGAAACAGCAAAGGAAATTGGCAAATCAGAAGCCTGCTCAAGGATGAAAGTGATCACTATTGGAACTGCACTTTAATCTTCCAACACTTCCATGGGTGCTTGGGGTTTTCTCCCCTGAAGATAACACTTCACGTAGAGCAATGAGGCACACCACAGACTCCTTGACAGCAAAGTGGGTTTTTTGTTTGTTTGTTTTTGTTTTTTGGTGTGGATTTTTTTGTTGTTGTTGTTATTGTTATTGTTGATATTTGGCCTAAAGGGAATGGTCATTGCTCCTAGCACAACACATGCAAAAATATTTAGCCACTAAGGCAAGGTCCCATTAAGGAAAAAAAAAAAAGAAAATTAAATTACTAATGGTTGTATTTGCCAGTTCTGCTTGCCTGTCTATAAAGCATCATGCCAGAATGACAGAATGGGCAGTTTTAGGCAAAATGGGCCGGTGTAGCTACATGAAAGAAAGAAGTCTTGACACTGGATTTCTCTTGTCTGAACCTTTTATTATTTCCATGTATCTAAATTGTAATGTTCCAAATAATGTGCAATCATTCAAATCTTTTCAGGGTCATTTTTGCCTCTCCCACCCCTCTTCAGTGCCCCCATATGAATTCAGCTTGCAGAAACACCCTCTGGAAACTGATGCGTGGATTCATTATCAGCCTGTACACATGGCAATAAAATCTAAATAAATATTATGTTGTCTGTGAGGAAATACTCTCCATCACTAATAATCCTCAAATGTAAAGCTGGCCAGAGGATAAGTAACTGTCTAAGACCTGACAGAGTAACGGAGGCACCAAGTCAGCACAAGGGCATACGTTTTCTATAAAAACATTTACAGCTTGGTCTTTGCTCGATAATACCACAGAATGGAAGGAAGCAGAAGGTTAGTGGAAGTTATAACACATACTATACCAATAAGCCAGAGTATGTGGATTATATTGGTTCAATAACCAGGAGAAAATGTATCTAGGCTAAAATAAAGAGACATTTCTTCATTATAAAAATGTCACCAAGTGCCAAGTGGAAACAACATGGTAACATAAAAGCTTTCTTATTGTTTCAGTTAGGAACAGTTCAGAGATCTACTCCCTGAATGGTAGGAGGAGTTCTGGGCATAAGTGTGCAAGTTCGAGTTTCAACTGTGGGAACAGAGAACAGAAGCAGCTTCTCATCCACCACACTGTTGTTACAGGGATGGGGATACGTGAGGCCTGAGGCCACCACATATGGAACAAGCCTGAAAGCCAAAGCTCCCTCTGCATAAGGCCTACCCCCCTTCCACTCTCAAAGAAGCAAAAGCTGTTACAACTTTTACGATGGACAGACATCCTGCCAAACTCAGCTTTTATAATGTTCTGAAAACTCTTTTCATGACACAAGCTGGTTTTTGTCAATGGACAGCTGTTATTTTTAACCAGAAGCCTTTTTCTTTATTAACAAATTAAGAGTAAACATCACATTGGTGTGGCTGGAAGCAAATAGTCCATGTTGACAGCTGTGGGGGGGAGCGAGCAGTGAACTCATGTTACTGGATTTGTTCTATTCATTTACAACTACAAATGTCAGAGCTAGAATTTATAACAGTTCCTAGTTGTCTCCAGAAGTCCCCTTCCTATTTTTGTGAGGGGTTTTGTTGTTGTTGTTTTGTTTTCATGTAACAATTAAGCCTGCAGAGGGTGCCTCTGGCACACTTCACAACAGAAAGAAACTCCAGATGATTCATGTCCATAACCAGTGGCCTATACAAAATAATTATAGGCAGAGTCAGTGTCAGAAAAGAAGCTAGCCTTCCTAAACCACTGGGTCTTTTTAGAAAGGATACACCCCTCCCACCCTTCCTGATAGATCACAACTATTTCTAGAATTAAGCCAGCATGTTCTGATCCCTTACTCCATTCTCTAAAGTATCATAACCCATTATGCATAATGAGCAGCTTTGGAAGATGTGGCTAACTTGTATCTTCAACAATAGACTCATAAGGACCACACCTCATCACTACCAGCTTATGTGCAGTACAGGTCATGGACAGAATCCATAGCAGGTATGCTAGCCCAAACTCTCTAAAATATTGTAATGTTTTTAAATGATTAAGTCCAAACTATTTCTCATAGGCAAGTGATTATAACACACAACAACTATATATTAATTTATAAAATGCTAAAAAGATAAGTATTATAATATTTAGAAGTCTAAAGTTCACTGACTAGCTTTTTATCTTAGATGAAGATCTGAAAGGGATAGACTGATTTATAGTTATAACTTCTTACTTTCCTGAAGTGTCTTTTCCTAACCCATTCTAGATACCTAAGTTTCCCTGAACTTTGACCACTGTGTCAGAAATGTAAAGCTCTACCTCTAGCATGAATAGCAAATCTTCCCATTGCCTCCATTCCAAGGCTGCTAAACAGTAATAGGAAAATGTACCAATATACATCTCTCTGAATGTATATAAAGTGACAGCAAGAAATGTGCCTTTGAGATCTTAGAAACATCATAAACACATCCTAGCAAGTCACCAGACATCAATGACTAGTGTGTCTGCTTTTACATGAAAAGCCAGACCTACCCATACACAGACACACAGCCAGCCATTCGCAGCCACAGTGCTGCCAACAGAGGCTGCAATGGAACACAAGAAATTAACTATAAAGAACCCTGTGAGCTTGTCTAGGAAGGGTACCTGGGAGCCAAACATCTGAAAAGGCCCAGAATAGTAATTCTGTTTCTCAGGAAGAAGAATAATGACATTCACAGCATAATTCTCCTCTACATTTTAGGAAACAGATAAATATGAGAAGACATGAGCAATGAAAGACTTTTCAAGTGTGCCCGTAGAACAACAGAACAGTGTAAAAGTTAAAACCCACCAAGGAGCACAGGCTGGGTCCATCACAAAGACTCCACATTCCTCATGGGATTCACTTTACTGGATTTCACAGGATGCAGCCATTGTAAATATCCTCCTGTACACACACACACACAAACACACACACACACACACACACACACACACACCACAAACAAAACAACAACAAAAAGCCAGCTAAGGAGCCTCTCTAATGGGTGATTACAGTTTACTGTGCTTCTGAAGACAGCAAACACATAAAGTATTTCTTGGAAAAATATTAAATCTTAGGGTATATTTTTTAGATTACATCCCAGAAATAGTTTTATGATACTAAATTATACCCCTTCACTTCTCTTAAATAGATGGCTTCACTCCCCTTGGTCATCAGATGATGCCACATTTCAACTCAAAATTAATAGCTCCCTCTGGTACAGAGGAGAATGAACTAAGGAACAAGGCAGACAGGAGGAGATGGTGAGAGACACACAAAAAAAAAAAAACATGGCTTCAAACTGTGTGTGTGTGTGGATCACTGGTAAACAAAATGCCTTTAAAATTTTATTTGTAGCTTCTAAAGGGAAAAAAAGGTAATAAAAATGAAAAGGCAAGAGCAATTTTCTTTAACATTTCTCAGCATGTCCTCTCTTTCCAGCCCCAGAAAAGTTAGTGCCGAGACATACAGAAAGCCATCAGGGCACCAAGCTGGACTCCAGCCATCCTGAGTCAGCGGCTTGCCAGGTGATTGCTCAGACGGAACTGCAAGGCTCTGGCTGGAACGTTACAGAAAACACCAATCACAATAATCCCATTAATTGCACAGCTGCGATCGCCTCCTTTCCAATGCTATGCAGCCAGTGTCTGCCCCAGGTATTTAAAAAGGATGGGTGGGAGGACCCATCCTTGTGATCAGGAAGAATGGAGAAACTGAAGGGGCTTTGGGACACTGGCTTCTCATTTTCTTCCTAACCTGGCTCAGAACAAACCTTGAACCTCTTGTCACTGTTGATTAACCATGCTCAGACCATCTGACTCCACTGAGGGGGAGCTATAGCCCTTCCTATTCACGTGTAGATGCTCAAAAAGAAGTCACCTTCCTCTGCCCCGAGACCCACAGGAAGCACACTCCTCCCCAATCAGGTAGTAATTTCCTGATGTCAACCTGAAGCTACAAATTACTCTTTAACATCTCTCTTAGCCAAGTCTAAGTGAGGCGTTGGCTTTTCTACCATCATCATGTGCTTCCATCAAGCATCCAAACCACAAAGCACAGCTTCACAGACAGATCACAGGATGACTTCTAGGGTACAGAGCAGTAGAGTAACATGTGATTGTAACATAAGCATGATTCATTTGAATGCAAAATGGCATGCTTGATGTAAAGTGTACAAATTTAAGTGCTTAGAGAGATGACAAGTTTTACAAAGATGAGCATTTACATATGTATATGCATCTATGTGTTGGTGTCTCTATATATGTGAGCCCAGGAACAATTTTCTCATAAGACAGAGGAAATGAAAATACCTATGACCTCGGAACTACTTCCTAATTGTACTGATCTGGACAAGGTATTTAAACTCGCTGTCTCCATCTCTTAAATGTGAATACTAGAGTTTGCATACTAAAAGAATGACCCACAAGAAGAAACTAATACATGGGCCAATGAGTTAATAAAACTGCCATTACTGTTACCACTCAAGTAACATGTAATTTGAGGGCACAAATGTCAGTTAGGCACATTCAAATGAAACCTCTCCAATGCACTGAGTGTATCCTCACTCCACTGATTCGCTTTCTCAGAAACTCCCTGTGAACCCTACCACATGGGAGAACAGCTTACCTTGTGGGCACAGGGACTTCAGTCAGAGCACCCAGCATGACAGCCTGCTGTAGCCGAACAAAGGCAATGAAGGGAGTATCCAAGAAGTCAACCTCCCCAACGAGCACATTGGAAGCTTCTGCATCACGTGGCAGTTTTTTCATAAATTTATTCTTCAGCTGAATGGGAAGGGCCAAGAAAATATAATTTATTTCAAGAGAGAGAAGAGTAAGGAAACATACTATATACCTTCCTCGTAGAAAATCTCTTCAAATGGCTCTTTACGCAGCAGTACTTGGCCAGACAGTTTTATATTCTGATTAACCATTACATTATAGCAATCATTTATCTGTCCTGTCAAAAAATACTAAAGATGCAATAACATAGGATAGATATTATACACACACTCATATAGTATGCGACCTATCTTTGTTAACTGATTTATTCACTCACTCAATACACTATTGAGAATTCACACACAATGATCTAAGCCAGAGGGCTAGCAGTAAAGAAAGACTCATTCCATATCCCCTATTAGGTTCATATTAACCATGGGGGACATAAAATATGATGCAAATTAATGAGAAGTACTATTTCTCAGAGCTGCCAAGGAAGGCTTCTGAAGAAACACATTTGACAATGGAGAAAGGGTACAAGCCAAGTGCAAAGACATACTGAAACACCATGCAAGCAAAAGGAAAATGAAAAGCCTTCAGACAGGAAGGAGGTTGGTGGCTAAAAGAGTAGTAAGAAGTCAAGTGTGGGAAGCTAAGAAGCAAGGATGAGAAAAGAAACTGAAGCTGTATGCCATGTGCAAGGGTTTAAGTAGGAAGATGTCTCCTACATAACTTGAACATGACTTGGAAACCACCAGTGTTGAAGGCCACAGAACAGAATGACACAACCCTGAGTATGAGCATTGACTGAGAAAAGCACCAAGACCCAGACCCTGAGCCACTCTATCCTTCAGAGAGATAGAACACATTGTGGAAGACAGTGGAGAAGAGTGAAAAAGAGGGGAACTAGACTTTACCAACAGCCGGAGAGGAAGGCTGAAGTAATGATCAAGTGTTAGCAGCTTCATCCTACGCTAGTAGAGGTTCCAAAGGATGAAACTTAAGAGTGGATCAAAGAACCTGGCACAGCAGCCATGCTGGGAAATCTCAGTAAGAGTGGGTACAAGGGACATTAGGGAAACAACTGAACAATGAATCAGGGAGTGGACACTGGGAGGACCAACTGTTACGGATTGCTACAGAGAAAAGCTCTGTAGCTTTTCTCTGTAGGGAGGTCAGTGGAAGAAAGTACCAAAATGAAGAAAAAAAGTTTAAAAGTGTTTATCTCACAATCCTTTAGAAAGTGAACAGAATGGCTCTAAAGGAGGCAGATTGCTGCTATAGGAACGGTAGAGAATAACTACAAAAATAACTTCAAACCAAACATCCTGGGACTACCAAGCAGGGGTGGTATCCGCATCACAGATAGAGGAGTCAACTGTACACAGGAACACAGCTTACAATCCTACCAAAAAAGCAGACTGGATGGGTTTGAACGTGGGTGATTTGAGAGACTTGCTGGGTGGTGATGAGGGCTTTTAAGGACTCCTATTTCTGCAGTGAACCAAAAGTGAGCTGATGGTGAGGGGAGGGAAGTGTTTGGAGGATTAAGGAGAGTGTAAAGCCATTTTCTCTCTGAGTGAAGGCTGCTGGACACAGTTGATTTGAAAGTTTGTCTAATACTCATGATTCCTTTATACAATTCAGGGGAATTATTTCAAGCAGACAGATAAAGATAAGAACTTGAAAAGACCACACAAAAGGCACAGACTTCTAATAAACAATTTCTACCCATGATACATGCCTTATCCTTCAAGCCAAAAGCAACCGTGAGCATAATTGTTACTGCCATAGATTACTGCTAAGACGGGAGGTGGCAGGCATGGCTCAATATTCCCAATTAGTAAGAAGGCTGTGTCAACATTTTCCTTTCAATCTCTACTTAAGAGTTTCTTAACTGGGGAAAATATATGATATGGAAACTGATATCTAGCAGCCTATTACCCTCCATCACCTTCCATTACCACCTGTGTGAGAAGGCAGCTCTAAAGTGAAACAGCAAAAAAAGAAAGGACCAAGACATTATGGGAACCAAAATGAATGTACAAATAAGGCAAAGCAGAGTACATATTCTTAGATATCAACAACATGGTTACTTTAAGCAGTATGGAATCTTCCAAAACTCCTACCACTCAGCATGACTGTATTAAAAATGTATTATAATGTCATTTAGACGAAAGCTGTATAGAACTGATTATCTTGCTAGATGAAATAAATAAGACTCTGAATACAAATATCATGTTTTTCTCTCACATCTCATATACGTGATCTTGACTTAAATTTTATACACACAGGCATATGTATATGAAAATGCAATGAAAAAATAAAGAGAATGTGGTCTAAATGGAGGGAGAGAAATATAATAGGAGAATATAATAGGAGGAAGACAAACCACTGTGTTTTCTTCTGTCATATGCACAATATAGATTTCATAGACACAGCTACATACACATATTTGCGAGATTGTGACATGAAACACAAAGGGATATTATTAGGGGATGGGAAGAGACCAGCAAGAAGGGAGGAAAGACAGAGGAAAGTAGGGGGCTGAATGTGAATAAAGAACAATGGCGCTGATGTATGAAAAGATAATGAAACCCCATTAATTTGTACACTAAAAAAGTTTATTTTTTTAAAGTACCTTTTTAAAAAAATGTGAAAACAGCAGACCCAAAAAATGTCTGCAATCACTGAGTGGTCAAAATTCTTATCACCTAGGAAGCAAATGAGTGGTTCCCAATACACAAAGCAAACTGGAGTATGGCTGAGTGGCCCACACACTGACAAAATAAGGCCTTAATCTCTTCCCAGAAAAATCCTTCTTTATGGACACAGAATGCAAAGCATTTAAGAATCTGACTGTCTAGCCCTGTCTCTGCTCTAGACTCCTGGCTACAGGTAGCCAGACTCACTGACTGCAATCCCCTAGGCTACTTGGTCTCATACTTCTGACCAAGGAGTACCCTTTGGAGCTTAGCACAGCTTGTTCTAATGTCTCAGCCCACTTCTTTGGAAACTTCAGTAGTCATTTCTGAATCATACTCATGTTAGATGTTCCAAAGAAGGTCATAGCAGTTCTTTGGAAATAAACTCAAGATCCACTTTACGCATAATTCATTTGTAATAAGTACTACAAGTAACAGAAACAGGTTTTGTAGCAATGAAAATCAGATCAATAGACCATCAAACTGTCCAGAAAAGTTATGGAAGCTTTTAGGGCTCAACTGCAACAACTATGAAACCCACAAAACACACAGAACATCCAGTCTACTAAATACCCAACAGTGTCTGGCTGGCTCTGTCCCATTTTAACTGAAATTACTGTATCCCGATAAATCAGGCCCTAGATAAATCTTCCCTACCTAAACACACTCCTTGGGTGATCTTGTCAAGTCTTACGCTTTTAAAATTCACCTACATGCTCATGACTCACAAATACATACCTTTCGCAAAACTCCAGACCTGCAACACCTTCATCTGGATTTCTACCACACATTTCATCCCACACATCCAAAATGAGCCTTCCTAATAGTGCCCTCCTGCTCTATCCCATCCCACCCTCAGCCAGCTCTTGCATCCTTCACTGCCTGCTGAACAGCAGCAATTCCCTTTTTCTATACCTCAGACCCAACACTTCACAGTCACCGTCAACCCTTCTCTTTCATTCATAACCCAGGTTCATTTCACCAGTGGACCCTGCTAGATCTACAATCGCACTGCATCTAGATTCCCACTGTTTCTTACCACCTTCAGCATCACCACCTGAGGCTATGATGTGATCATTCTCTACGCGGCACTGGCTTCATGCCTGAACTGCCATTTTCTACCTCTGTTCCCCAACTATGAATGAAAGTGGCCAGACCAGGTATACCAGAAGCCAGATCACTTCATCCCTGTACTCAAAACCCTCTATTGGCTACAACTTCATGAGATGAAGCCAAGACAATTATGAAAACCCCTGAGTCCTACCATCATCTAGAGGCAATAAGCTCTACACTCTAATTGCCTTCCATTTTCTCCTGGTCTTTGCTGAGGCAACCATTCCAGCCTCCATGTCCTCATCCATATGCCCTGGGCCTGCTCAGCTTAGGCCCTTCTTCACAGCTGGTGTTTTCCTCTACAGGAAGGTCTGCAGCATGCCCTTCCTCAGCTCTTCACTGGCTACTAAGAGTGGCTTTCTCAGTTGAGAGACTGTCCCTACTCGTGAATCAGGATACCTGCTCCCTGCTCCCTCTCCCGACAAAATTTCCCATTTCTCTCTCTGCCTTGATTGTTGTTCCTTGTACTTATCAAACATACCTCTAATCTTCATTACCTACCTCCCCACTCCAATATAAGCTCCCTATAGGTAAAATGATCATCTAATGTGCTCAGTGTTAGGTTCCCTATGTCTCAAAGAATACTTGAGAAGAAAGGTTAACAGCTGCTGAATGAATGAAAGGCAATTACTATTTCTACCCTTCTCCTTCCCCTTCTTTTTATTTATATTTTAAACTTTTTTCCATTTTATATGTCTATGTATGTATGTGTTTGCTTTTGTGTATGTAGGCATAAAGTAGTGTGTGTCTGTATGCATGTGTGCATGTGTTGTTTTCATGTGTATGGGCATATAGGACTGTGTGTCTGAGTGTGTGTGTGTGTGTGTGTATGTTTGTGTGTACTTTTGTGTATATGGGCATATAGGGCTTTGTGCACTTGCAAAGGCCAGAGACTGCAGTTGGAAATGACTGGGAATCATCCTTAGTTGTTCATCCACATAATCCAATCAACTCTCTACCTCAGCTGGGTGTTTCAGTAAAAACCAACTTGGCTAGTCTCACCCACCCGCTGACTTACTCTGGTAATCCCCCATGTCTGCCTCCCAGGGTGGAATAATAGGTGGGCCCCCACACCCACCTCTTCAGCTCACAACTCTAGCCCTTGTGTTTCTGCAGAAAGTGTTTTACAAGTGAGTTGCAACCCTCCTCTTTAAGAAGTTAGTCAGTGGCACCCCACCTGGCCATGAAAGTAAACAAAAGGCCTGGATGGGCCACTGTCACTAAAGTCCTTCCCTAACAAGTTATATTCATGACCCACATGAGAAAATAAATGCTTTTGTTTTTGTTTTTTTTTTTTTAAAAACAAATAAATAAAACCGACTTGTATTAAAACATGTAAAAATCAACATCTTCCCAGGCGGTAGTGGTTGTTTCCTACCAGGCTGGAAGGAATGTCTCAGGACCATCATACCAGGGAAGGGGGAGGTCAGAAACAAAAGCTAAACAAAAGCTCGAGAGAAAATAGGTGAAGAGAGGGTTAGCTGAGGCCCTAGTCTTCCGCATCCTGCAGCTCCTCTAAGAATTCTGCCCAGTTAGGGAAACCACTGCACACCTCTTCAGGCTTACATGACTCTGGAGTGTGTTCCTCTCCAGTGCAGAGCCCAGCCACAGAAGTGTACCTGACAGAAGAGCCGAGGAACATCAGGTTACATAAAACTGAATAAGCCTCTGCAGTAAGCCTATATGCCTCAGAGTGTCTCCTCTCCCACCAGAAGAAGAGGCACACTGTGGCATGAGATCCAATCATAAAAGGTTGCTTAGGATAGAAATGTTTTCGTTTTTCATCCAATCCCACTCTCAGGGTCTACCACGATGCTCAGGGTTTAACTGCAGGCACTGTGGAGAACAGACAGATCCCACACTCCTGAAGTTCCCAGTACCATAGAGAAGCAAATTCAGAAATAGCTGTACTGAAGGAAGAAACGTAAATAACATGAAAGGTACATTGTACAGTAGGAGGTCACAAGCCACAGTAGTCACACCCAGTAGCAAGGTTCAAGGAAGGTGCCTCTCTGAGTCAAAGTTTAAAAAATCTATCCCATAATGTTGGCTTATCAAACACTGATTCATGTGTTATATTTTTAAGGGATGCAACAATATCTGATAAAGGAAAATGTAATGGCTGAAATATAAAAGCTGATTCTGGGCATATAAAATAAACTTTGAACAATCATAAAATACTAAGAGAAAATTGTATAGATTAAAAGGCAAGGCATCACAAAAGGCAATAACAGACCATGAGAATAAGAATAAAATACAAGGCTTATAAATCAAGCTGAAAGTCTTCCAATAAAATCATCTGGATCGAATTCCAAAGATAAAATCTGACACATTTCTTCCTAGTAGATTATTAGTTGTTTCTCCAAGGGAATGGCGTAGCTGGATTCTAAGCTGGGTCAAATACAAGAACACACACAGTGCAGAGAAATCCCTTTAGCCAACCTTGATTTCAGAGAAAGAGATTCCAAGCAGCTGCCTTTGGAGCTACAATTACTTAAATATAATTTGGCTAGCTCAATAATTTTGTGACTTCTCTCCCAGCCCCCCATTTTTGGCTACTTTACCAGACAATATAAGCAGTACACCAGATGTGTGCATACTTGAAGTCCTTTTCTTTTTTTTTCTTTTTTAAATGTATTTATTATTTTTTATTACTTTACATATCGATTCTAGTTTCCCCCCTCTCTCTCTCCCTCCCTCCCTCCCACACCCCTTGGCCCCCCTCGCATCCCTCTCCCCCCACTCCACAGAGCGGGTGATGCCTTCCAGGAGGGATCATCAAAATCTGTCAAGTCATTTGGAGTAGGGACTGGGCCTTCCCTCCTGCCTCTAGGCTAAGGGAGTATCTCTCCATGGGGAATGTGCCTTTGAGTCCTGTTTAATATATTCTTTCCTACAGAGTAAGATCTTGCCCTAATTTCTTAGAACTCTACAGCCTGCCCTCTGCTGTGTGTGCTTACTCCTACACTTTCCTGAGTATCCTTCCAACCACAGTGATTTCTATGAAACCAGAGAGCATGGCACAGGTAGGTCAAGACACTGGAAATTTTGAATGGATAAAGCAGAATAAAATGTAGACGTGGAGAGATGACAGTTCTGCTCTGAGATGGGCAAGCTGTTCATCCCCAAAGGGCAGTACCCCACAGTTCATTGCAACAAACAAATCTTTCATTCCCCACTTAGATCAGGATCTCCTACCCTCTTGAAGGAAAAGTCATTTGAACAGTTAAGATTTCACAAATGGGACCCATCAAAATATAACCCCTAAGTGATCTTCACTAGTATAACCACTGAGAAACAGCATGAACTCCAACCCCCTTTGATGCATACTCACACCTAACAGAACCACCTTTGAGTAGATTCAACTTTCCCTTGGAAAAGTGGCAAGTATTAAAAACTTTTTCTCTCCCATAATTATTGCATTAAAATAATTACCTCTAGGAAAGTGTGGTTTCTCAACTCATCTCTCCTCGTGTCCACATACTGAAACTATCCTGTCTGCCTAAGCAAAGGGATTATTCTTGGAATTGCTATTAATATTTTTTTCTGTCCTCATTTTCTTGTATTCAGGAGGTGATTATTTTGTTTTCTTTGGGGATTTTCCAGCTGTTATTCTTCCCCAAATAAAATCACCTGTCCAGTTCCATGTCATTGTACTTTATCTCGGTACCATATCCTTTCCTGTAGATGCTTTCTGTAGTTAGGTAGTTACCATGCCTACTGATTTGCTCCTGACTTTCTCCACTTGCCATACTATCATGGAATACTTGTCAGAAGTACCTCTTTTCAATCTCAAAGTTACCGTGCTTTAAAAGAAAAAAATATATGTATAAACCCCCTGCATTTGCATCTCACTGGGATTTTCTCAAGAAAAGTCTAACATACCATGCTATGATATAACTGTCTGTTATAGAAATTTAACATTTAAGGAATACCAAAGCATGGAGAAGTCTAGGCAAAACAGCCATTTGTGAATTATTATGTTTTCTGAGAATGCATCTACTTCCTCTATGCAAAAAAATTAACCGCTTTGACAAAGAAAAAAAAACTCTACTGTCTAATTATTTTACTGTGTTCTGCCTCTGCCAGTTACCTTCTCTATGCCTACAGAGAAGTAGCCATATGAAAGTTTGACAAATACAATGGGATTTTTCTTTCTAATGGGAGCTTCATGGTACCCTAAAGATGGTGTGCACATTAGCTGCTTTCTTTTACACTGAAGCAACAGACTAGAAAGAAGAGACTCGGATTGTCCATTCCTAACTGATTAGTAGACTCTCTACGTCATGGCCTCAGTTGTATATTTCTGTCATAGGAGTTGACTCTGAAGCTATGAATTCTCATAATTTAGATTCTGTATAGCTATAGGAAGCTAGCAGTTGTATACTTGATCCACTCCATAGAAACAGAGCTTCCAGTCAGTGTGATTCCAAACTAAATACATGCATGGCCCATCTTCAACCTACACGACAACCAATAGCAAAATAAATGATATCTGAAGGAAGACAGCATCATCCATAATAGCAAATTCTCTTCACAGTGATATTTAGTCAGAAATTACCAGGCTTATGAGTGGACCAGATCAACTGATTGGTATGCAAGAGAAACAAACAGAAATTAGCCACAGCCTTAAAGCAAGGGCACCCAGCAAAGCTATTAGACACAAGCTTCAAAAAAACTTTATTACATCTTAAGATATTGATTATAAGATGTGAAATTTCAGCACAATGTACTGTAAAGGCAAAATTGTTGCCTTAGAGATTGAACTGTACCACTGGGTTGTTAAATACATTACTTATAATCTAAACCCTCAGAATATTCAAATGTACAATGTAGCCAAACCCATGCATTCACTATAATTCATGGCCTTAAAGGCAAGCCTTATAAAATAAAGGCTAAGACTGAAAGGTCTGTGTGTATGCATCAAGAAGAATGAAATAATGCATGAGGGTTTGGGTGTGTGGCTCAGTAATAGGACACATGCCTACTGTACACAGAGCAGTGGACCTGATCCCCAAGCACACACAACTAACAAATGAAACAAACAAAATGAACTCCAGAGAAGGCAAAAGGAAATAAATAATAAATAATAATCAATAAAATGGAAAGCAAGTATATAGAGCCTATGGGATGTATTTATGATTTGACAGGTGTTGTCTTAGCTCATTTGTCTTAGGAGGTAAAACAAGCTGTTGCTTGAGAATTCATAACATCTAAACTGTTTACCATTGCTTATACTGTTACTGGCACTTACCATCTCTGATGTAGTCTGAGGTTTCCAAAATACACAAAATTTGAGCGCATATAAAGTCACTAAGTCAAGATGCCAGAAGGCTGTGTGGTCCTACTTTTAATTTTTAAAACACTCTTCAACTTCTGCCTTTCCATTTGAAAGAAATACAACTTCAAATAAAAACAATTGCCTGAAGGTGAAATATTGATTTTATAATTTTTCTTTCCAAATTTAGAGATCTCACCACCATTAATGCAAATGAGTCTGCAAAGCAACATGTTTACAAATGGCTATCAAGCTAAATATAACGTGAAGTGGGTATAATTTCCTAAACAGGATGAAATTTCAAGCAATGACCTCATTTAAGAATCTAAATCTCCAAGCCACATTTTGTGTCTGGTATTATATTAAAAAAAAAAAAAAAAAAAAAAAAAAAAAACACTGTTGTTCGGGTATTTAGCTTTTAGTAATTTTTAAGCAAGTTTGTATGTTCTATTTTAGTTCTTAGAGCTAACTTATGAAACATGTATTCTATCATTATAAAGATAAGAAAAGCTGAGGTCTAAAAGATGTAAGGGCCTCCACTAACTCAGTGAGCTAAGTCACTAAGCCACGACTTGAACACAGACATCTGCCCAGGTCACCGCATGGTTAAATTCTTACACGCCTCAAAGATACATCTGACTACCTCAATTTTATAAGTTCTTGATCTAAAAGTCTCAGAGCCGTTCATGCACTAAACCAGAGTTGAAACATCTGCATGAATAACCTTTAAAAGCCATGATGAGCACATTAAAAAAATATTAATTAAAACAAACAGCACAGAGAGACAAGCTGGGGTGAAGACAGCCTAAATTCAGCACTTGGAAAGGGCTTAAAGGGAAAGAAGAACCTACAAAATCCGGGTGCTGAGTCAGCGGATTTTTTCAAAGTTCTTTCCCTTCATTGTATGTCATAAACTCCACAAATTGTAAATACAGGGTCATTCACTCCATGTCTCAAGGACGGACTTGAAATGCAAATTATTCTGTGTGTTAGGAAGTTCCCACAACCTGCTTGCCCTGCCTTTTCTTTACATGCTGTAGTTCCAATTACATACACCTCCACACTCTAGCCTGGCACTATGGGAAGGGTAAATCTGGTCCTGATTTCCTCCATCTCCATCCCCCAGGCTATCCACTGTAACTGTATTTGGCACAAGGCATCATTGACTACTATCTGTGACTCTTACTAGATCATAAGTATGTTTAAAAAGGTAAAATATCTCTTTAAAAAATATCACATAATATTCAACTTTGTTTCCTCAATGCCTTGCACTCTGAGCCCTGCAGTAGGTGCTCATATAACACAAAATTCCAGGTTAATTAACTAATCCTAGGTGAGTAATCCCAGGTTATAACATCAAAATCCTTTCCAGAGGCAAGTGTGAAATGGAGATCTCTATAACAGGTGATCCCCTGGATATTACCAAATTGCAGAAAGGTAGGTCTTCATTAAAAAAAAAAAAAAAAAAAGTGAAGGTGTTTTTGCTGTCCCAAAACAGGTAAACATGCACTGCAAACCAACATTACCCAATGTCTTTCTTTAATTCCTGCAGAAGTACTTGATAGTGCTAACCTGTGCTATAGTTTTCTCCACAAACTTCTGAAAGGGATCCCTGCTTTTGGAGCTTAGCTGCACAGTGGTTTCCTTCCTCACTTAATATTTAAATATCATATTAATAAGATGGCAATGTACCTTTCTTATCCAAAGACACAAAGAACTTCCATAATTATTCTTAAGTCATTGATGGTAATAATTGACAATGATGACTAATACTCCTGGACATGCACTGAGCCAGGAGTGCTTCATGCATCATTCTCACATTTTTGCAAACCAGTTATCACTTCTGGCTCCTTTTGCCCATGAAGAAAGTGAGGTGTAGAAATTATAGTGCCTTGAGTGAGATCATGAAAAGAGAAAAGGCTAAGCCAAGAGCTGGGTCAAAGACTAGCCGTCTACCATCTTTGTAACCAGACAGCGCTGTCAGCAAATCTAGGATTTTGCCCACATGAGGCATGACTGGCCTTTCCCATTTGTAAATGGGCATCACAAAAGACTAGCTCACAGAGCTGTGAAGAGGAATAAAGGAGGTAATATTTAAATGCCCATGCACAATCAACAATTGAGTGAAGAAATGGGGCAGCTCTGACTCGTGATAGCCTCAGCAGCATCTAGAGATTGAAAACATTGCAGAGAAAGTAAAAGGTAACCTGGGCAGAGTGGTTAGGTATAGGAGATGAAGGAAGAGCCTTGAATGGAGCATATAGCATAGAAAGTGGAGTTCTTCAAAAGCCCAATATTCCTCAGTGGCAAAGGCAAACACTCAGCAACACTGGTGATTCACAGACACTTAAAGTGAACATCTGACTAGCAATCAACATACCTATGCCCTTATTTAACCTACAGAACAGTGGCTAATAAAAACAGAGTCCACATCTTCGTCTGCAGACAGTACTGCAAGTCAAGTGTTATGTTACATTGGAGAAGCTCCCAGGATTGTGCCAGAGTTAGCAGTATAGCTATTCAATAAATGGTGACTTTGTAACTGCAACATAGTCTTAATATCACCCTCAAAATCCCAGGAAGAGGTGATGGGCTAAGTAAAGCTTTTCATTCCCAAAGGGATAAAATAAATTACTGCTTACACACCTCCACTTTCAATTCAAATATAACCTTCCAAATTTTGCAGAGAAAATTCTTCCCCCAGCTTGGAACTACAGTTTTAAAGCTGTGTAACTACAGTTTGGAAACTCCCCAGGGGAGTTAATCATGCCAGATGTATAGACTCATGAGCTTTGACTTCGAAAATGCTATAGAGAGATTCACCCATGATGGGGTGACCACATCAGATGGACTGAAGGTTGGGGTGAGCGTGGGTAATTCAATGCAACTACTGTATAAAATAGATATAATTCCTCATGACTACTGCACCATTGTATCTATCTGGATCCCCTCAACCCGGCATACTTGTCCTTGAACAACTGTGCTCAGCAAAGCAAAGGGGGGAAAAAACCATTTACTTCTAATTCTGGATGTACCTATTAATATCTAAAAGGCAGCATTTGTTAATAGTCTTCCTGCTTCCACCCCCAATAGAAAGATTTCAGACATAGGGTTCCTTTCATTTCCCAGCAACCTCTAGCTGCCAGGAAGGAAGAAAGGTTACATAGGGAACAACCAGAGGAAGTCAAAACAAACAAACACAATTAGCATTGTGGGGTTAGTGTCTTTAAGGGAAAATTATAGTCTAGGGAGAAATGTTTTACATATATTCTCCTCTGCACACACCCCAGCCAGGGTAACTACTAAAAAGCACAGACTATTCTGTCCAAAACAAGAAGTTCCAGGCATGAGAGGTGGGAGGGGGATATCATCAGAAGTAATGTAGGCAACCAAGAGTTGAAAGTTAATGGCTTAGGAAAACAAACACCCATGCAGAATGCTTTTCCTGTGAAACAAAAACAAAAAGTACTGTCCCAAACATCACCTAACCTTGGATGACCCCCATTGCAACCCACGAACCCAACAGAGCTTTGACCTGGGCCTCATATAAACCACAGAGCTGATGCTTTAAACCTCTCAACCACTATTTTACTTCTCTTCACTTGCAGCCCCCTTACTCAGAACAAATGGCAGCAGCAGTTTATAACCTGGGGTCCCTGCTAAGGCTGCAGGGAGTTCAGGGGTCCCTTCAAGTTGCTTGCAATTTTTGAGCCTTCCTCTCATTGCACATTTTTAACTAAAGGGACTCATAGTTTTATCACGAATTTGAATGGATCCTTGACATATAAAAAGCTTAAACATCAAAGCAATATATAGTCTTCCAACTGAAAACATGCTCAATGAAAACCAAAGCTGTTCCTCTCTAAGGATGAGAACTGTACAGATTTCAAACTATGAGTTTTGTACCGCAAGGAACGGAAAATGTGTGTTCTTTAAGTACTGGGGAAAGGGAGTCAGAGAACACTGTGCTCAGGAAAGCCTGTCTCTGTTCCCCAGATGTGTCAATGGCAAAAGCATCTTTCCTAGTTCACTCCTACTCAGGAGATTCCTGGCTCTCTTGTGAACCAGAGAAGCTAAAGACATTATCTTCAAGGTCATACTCCTAGAACAGCCATATTCACTTGAGCCCACCCCCCATTCTTTTCCCACTGGGAGATGAAACCACTGAAATGATAACCTATCAAAATGCCTTTCAAAGGAGGTCATTATGGTTAAATGTAGAAGTGATTCCAGTCATCAAATCACATGTGACAACAAAAATCAGTTGTTAGTTAGGCTGACAAGTCCAGCTAACTCCTAAAATGCACATGAACAGATGCTCTAATACCTAAAGATTCGAGTTTAACAAGAACTTGTCAATCAAAGTCTGTGGGGGTGGGATTAGCAGCAGAAAAATATACTATGGACTTCCAAGTGGCTACTCTCATTTTTCTGAGAACTCGAGATTATCCTCTATGAAGCACAGAAGCCAGGTCCTTCTGGGGCTCGGATGTACAAGCGACCATATGGCCCTAGAACAGCACTTCAAACAGGCAGCTGTATGGCTATAATTAAATCTGTAGTAGTCATTCTATTATTTGTTTAGCAGGGTTTTTTTCCCCCCTCCTCATGTACTCTTCACCAAGGTCTCCAAGAATATGTACCAAATTAGAATAAAGAATAGCGACAAAGTGAACAAGAGGAACTGAGGGAAGAGTATGTTCTGACAACCAGGAAGCTTATACGGGCGTTTCCCTAAAAGTTCCTTATTCTTCTGCACTGGAGGCTAAAGCCATCAGTGGCAACAGTCCCTTGAATCTATGAACATTGAATCTGAGGGCCCCTCCTCTCCTTTGTTCCAGGGCAAATTCCAACACCAAATTCTGCCTGTGTGTGTGTGTGTGTGTGTGTGTGTGTGTGTGTGTGTGTGTGTGTGTGTGTGTGTGTGTGTGTGTGTGTGTGTTCATGTGTGTGAGAGTTGAGATAAGAGGTCAAACATAGGCATTAGTCTTCATATTTCACTTTGTCTGAGAAAGATTGCTTGTCTTTCTGTATACCCCAGACTAGGTGGCCTGCAAGCTTCCACCAATTCCCCAGTCTCTGCCTCCCATGTCAACATGGGAACAGTGGGATAACAAACATATATTACCAAGTCCATCTTTACATGGGTCCTTGAGGTTTAAACCAAGGTCCTCACACTTTCATAGCAAATATTTTGCCCACTGAGTCATCTCTCCAGGCCCAGGCTCTTATTTTTTAAGCCATGCACCATTCATCAAAACAAACACTCTTAGAGTGCAAAGAGTACCCGGTCCAATTTTGGTGTCTTCTTGGACATTCCACAGAAAGAAAAAGGCATGCAACTCAAGAATTACTGCACATGTCACCTCTGTCTATACCACAGTCTCTAACCGAATTTCTACTCCCTCCTCTGGTTATCTAATACCTGACAATATCTAAAGCAAGGATTGGACCTAAGTCATTTTTGTAGTGTTTGTTCCTAATACAGTGAATGTAGCTGTTCCTCAGATGGTCACATGCCCTGAACGTGAGAACTCTATGGGTGTCTCATTACTACTTACTGAGTGTCCTACTCAGAGAAGAAAGTGTGACATATTATGTACTTGAGCTCTTCTATTTCACATGCACAGTGATGAGGTAGACCATAAGTTGCCTTCTTTTTCCTGTGACAGGTTAAATGGAGGCTTTTCAGATGACAGAAAAACTCAGTTACATATTCACATGTTTAATGCCATTAATACCATTACTCTTAGTCAGTAAGACAGGTAAAGAGGCTCCTGGCAGGCTCTTGTCCAAGGCCATAGCTTGTTTGTTTTCCTCAATTTTGAAAGCTATTGCTAAACATAAACATTAAAGCTTAGGCCTTAAATTTCCTTCATGGACCCATGTGTTAAAAGTTTAGTCCCCAGTCTGTGGTGCTGCTGTGACAGAAAGCCAGTAAAAAGGTGGAACATAGTAGATCTTCAAATTCTGAGGAATTCTTGAGGTACTTCATTTACATCCGATCTTTTACTTCCTAGACAAATGATCAACAGCTTTGTGTCACTGTGATGTGCTGACATACCCTGAATCTAAAAGCGATGGGGTCAATGAATCAGGGACTGAAACCTGAGAGCCAAAAGAAATCATTTCTCTTCACAGCTAATCCTCTCTGATATATGTTACAGTAACAGAAGACTGACACAAAAATATTTAATCAAAGCTTAAAGTATGCAATTGGTTTTCACAGCTATAGTAACTGTCATTACAGAAAATCATATTGTGTAATGAGATCTTATAACATCAGACACTAGCCAAGGCTTAAAGAACATGCCCCAAAAAGAGAAAATTTACAGAGAAATAGAGTGAGTATAAGCTGCCTATAGGAAATAGCATTGTAGTTGATGTAAATAGTGTGTGCAAAGACTCAGGCAGGAAAGTAGATGGCATGTTGTCATAGCAGGAAGACTTCCCTGTGGCTGTACTAAGTCATAAAGAATGAGAACTTCGCATGTCCATGGGGAAGAGGTCCTGGGTGGGATACACAGGACTCTGAATGTCACTCTGGGCTTCACTGTGAAGATAACACATCGTCATCAGTGAGCACTCCTTTAGTAGACAAGCCTGCCACACATGTTCAGTATATTCTCACAAATTTTTGTCAGCTTCCTGTATGTTCTAGTTTAAATATCATAGTGGTTTATATGAATGTAAATATAATTCCTAACATACTGCCACAGACTGACTTGCTACTATTGAGAAAGCAGGGAAAGAGATCGTGCCATGAATATAAATCTTGCCTATCTGGATGTGCAGAAAAATTTAATGCAGAACCATACTAGATCATGCTGTATTCCAATAAAAACACAAACAATACTACTTCCTCTCAAACACTCAAAAATTAAAATATATACTGTCTCACTCTTTCTCCATCTTAATACATGCCTTTTTCCTGCTTAGCTTACTCCACTCCTACACTTCCCAGAAAGCAGGGGAGGAGTTTGAGGTAAGTGGTTGGTGTTTGTTTGGTTTTGCTTTGATGCTGGGGCTGGAACCCAGGTCTCCGGGCATGCTAGACATGTGGTCTATGGTGAGCTACAACCTGAGCACAGGAAAACATGTATTCAGCTTTATCCTGCCTGTACTTTACCCTATCTCCTTTTATTGTCAAAAGGACACAAAGACACAATGGTTTTTTTTTTTTAACTAATGTTTTCGTAAAACTCAAAGGGATAAGGGCTGCACAAAATCACTGAGTAAAGGGCAGAAACCAGGCTTAGAGTCAGATTCCCAGAGATGAGGAAAACGTGGCTCTTCTGCCCCACCAAGGCACATCTCTACTAGCAAGAAAACTAGGGAGGCTCTTGACTTTCTCCCCATTCACTTGAATCATTTCCTATCCTTCCACACTGAAGTATTACAAGCTCAGAGCTGAGAGAAGAAAGTGGAAGCTCTCTCTCTCTCTCTCTCTCTCTCTCTCTCTCTCTCTCTCTCACACACACACACACACACACACACACACACACACACACACAGCGTATAGCCCTTGGTACAACTGGAGGGTACAGAATTGCCTAATAAACCTTTTATTTGATTTGTTTTAGTTGTACTACTTTGTCACATTGTTTAAAAAATAAGAAAAAATACTTTTTTAAAAAAATTTACTCTTTGTGTCTTTCACATCATGCCTCCTGATCCCACCCATCTCCCTCCCCACTCCAAATCAAACAAAATAAACTTTAAGAGGGAAAGGGGGGGAGGGAAGAAGGGGAAAATCTCATCATTGAAGCTGCAGTGTGACACAATATCCATATATTATTACGAGCAGGCATTTATCGAAAAGAATCATTAGTCTGGTTCCAGGCCCCTGGTCTCTGCCGCACCATCTACATGGGGCCCTCACTGGAACTCTTCATAGACATCTCATTGCTGCCCTGTATCATGAAGATCCTGCAGCCCGGGGTCCACAGGACTGACACCCCACACGCACTCCCTACCCCATACTCCAGCAGATGACAGATAGAGTGGATGTGGAGGTGGGCCAACACATAACCCTGGTTCTGGGCCTGGGTAGTTGCAGCATTGGTCAGCCTGTCAGCTCTCTCTGGTCTTTGCCAACAGAGTGAGCTCTCCAGCACGGCCCTGTCTAGTTCACCCCTTGCAGCTTTGAGTAAGGTAAGGCTAGATCTCCTGCTCTCACTTCTTCAAGGTTGGTTCTCACATACATACACTTTCAGGGCTAGTTCTACTGTGTTGCCCAGGTGAGACATAGGAGCCATCTCCAGAGTGCTGCAGCTAATGAGGGGCAGGGGCATCTCTCCCATCTGCCTCAGGTGTAGATGGGCAGCAAAGAGGGATGAGTAACAGAGGCAGCTCCCCCATGCTCACAATTTCAAGGTTGGCTCACTCACACTCTGCCAATAGGGCATGACTTTACTGTACTGCCTAGAAATGGGGCAGGGCCTGCTATCCCAAAGTGTTGTGGCTGGTGAGGGGCAGGGAAACCTCTTCCATCTGCCTGGGGCACTGATGGGGTGGGGGGGGACAATACATGATTTCTTAATCAGTATCATAGAAATTCAAACTGTGCGCATGAATCCAGGTCTTTCAGAAGCGCTCACTATTGGAATCTATTAGTGAGATGTCCCTCAGGTAGTGTCAGAGTCACATGGGATGGGGACAGAGCTTCCGTCCCTCCATGAAAAAGCCCTTCATGACACATTCTTACAGATGTTTTCAGTCTTCTATGAAAAGGGACAATTTGCAAGAACTCACTTTGAAAGGGAGCTTCACAACTACTGTAAATAGTAGCTGCATTGTTGTTTTTCCACACAAGTTCTCTTCCTCTGAAAAGTAGTGGCTGGCATGCTTTCTTGGAGAGCATGGGTCAACAGAACTGTCCGGGCACCTGCTCTTTCTTCAGTCGAAGCCTCCACACAGGCTATGTATTGAAATCTCAAGTTGTTCAGATTCATCCACATTGAAAATTACTTTTAAAAAACTTGGCTCTAAATTTCCTTTGAGAAATGAGCCATGTGAATTAAAAGCACACTGAACGTTCCCTTTCCTCTGGCTATGATGTTCTCCTGACAAGCAGCTGGGTTTGAATTTCACTTGTTCTTGCTTATTTTCAATTGTATACACTGATAATTACTATGATGTTACCTTGGGAATCCAACCATAAGAAACTAGGCAAAGAATGACTTAAAAAGTAAAGAATGATTAAGTACAGCAATAAAGCCGAGTTGACGGTAAATCCTTTCAAAACTGAATCTCCTCCCCCCGCCAATTTCATACTGTTCCATGTCACACTCACAATACACACAGCTTAGGTCTAAAATCTGTGGCCCACGATTTAAATCTGCTCTATTAGGGCTATGTAGCAATACCACATCACCTATAATAGAACAACTTTGAGTGCTGATAGCTAGCTTCCCAATATATTCTCGAGACAAACTATCCTTTATTTTAAGGGAAATTAAAGATTCTACAAGGATTTCTTGATAGTATACCAGTGAGCTGGTTAACTATGTTCTTTTAGTTTTCACATCAAGAAAACTTTGTAAATAGATTTCAACAAGTATAGCAACAAACTATTTTTTTTGAAGTGTTAACATTTAGATGATTGTCCTAAGTGAGGAAAAAATATATAAATATGAGATAGGTAAGAATGCATGTTTTGTGCAACTATTAAAACATACTGCCAATATGTTTTACAATAATATGTTTCATAATAATAAAGTCACCACACTTTAAGAAACCAATTTTCTGTGAGAAAATCTTGTGCTCATTTCATTAGACTTAAAAAAAGAAATCCAAACACAAAATATCATTTTCCTCAGTAAGTCATCACCACCAGTAATTAACTCACTAGACACCCCCCCCCGTCTCCCCACAGCACAGAAGGCATACACACTAAAAACAATAAGTGACAACTTCATCATGCAAACAATAGGTCCTAGGTAGTGTTGGAAATCCAAAGCAATTACATCAGCTTCAATATTTAATGGCAGGACTCAAGGTAAGTGCTACCAAAGTAAAAGGTGTGTGGGCTGGAAAGATGGCTCAATGGTTAGAGCACTGTTTGATAGCCAGCCCCCACATGGTGGCTCACAAACATCTGTAGTTCCAATCCCAGGGGATCAGAAATACATTCAAGGCAAAAGTCATACACATAAAAATAATAAACTTAAAAGGATGGCCTTAGTAGGGCAAAGAAAAATATACTTCTGAATCCAGCATATGTAGATGTGATAACAAAATTCATGGGGAACAGTCAGACACATTTCCTTACTGCGAGGGTAAGCCAGTACAGTACAAAAGTTAACAGCACAAAATATTAAGAGCCAAATTAGCATTGTAAAGGTAAAAGATGAGGAATGATGTGCAAAACAAAACTGACTTGTATCCTGCCCAATCTTAATGCACAAACCAACTGAAACCGAGAGGCAATGGCTCACTTACATAATGAAGGTGACCATGACGGTGAAGATTTGTATCACACTTTAAGATATACTGAACACTCTGAGCCATTTCAGAAATCCACCTCATGGAGACTGCAGTGCTAAGTGGAATATAATTCTGTACTATGAAACAAAAAAAAATTGAAATTCAAAAACTTTAAGGGTCAATCTGCTTATTGTCTTTGGTGCTATTCCTGTGAGGAGCCTAAAGTCATAGTTTCCACCAGAAATGCTTTTTCCACTGTCAAAAATAAATACGTAAACAAAGTTGTAAGGATGTACTGTGTTAGACTTGATGACCTAGAGGCAACTCTGTCCATAGTGAGGACGGATCCTGAACAGTCAGAAAACCAAAGAACCATGAGGCATTTCAACACAGCAAGGGAAGAATAATAAGTCAGATGGGTTTTAACTGGATTATCCACTGTGGCCCATGGACATGCAAACTGGTCAATCTAATCTACTTTCATTAATTTGACAAGGGACACGAACTATGCAGATGTAACAACAGAATAATGTATTTCATCAGAACTGGCGGCTCTGGAACCACTATTTCATAGAATAGTAAAAGCTACAGTACTTTTAACTTGTTGGGAGAAGTCATCCACTTGTATTGCTAAGTGACAGACAGCTGCGGTCTGTACCTGACTGTACCTAAGGACAAATGTCTCATTTAGCTAGCATGCTTGTCTTGCAATATTTATGGTCTCTAAATGACCAGGAGCCTCCAAAGTGCTCACACATCAAACCATTTTAAAATCATATTACTGTGGGGTACAGGAGATTGCTCATTGGGAAAGGTGCTTATTGTGTAAGCGTGAGGACCTGAGACTGGGACTGGATCTCCATCACCCAGGTTAAAGGTGTCAAATGTCTTTAACCCCAGTGCCTAAGAGATGGAGGCGGGCAGACACTAAGCGCTTGGTAGCCAGGCAATCTAGTCAAAATGGCAAACTTCAAATTCAGTAATATACCCTATCTGGAAAAAACAAGGTAGAGAACAATAAAGGGAGATCTTCATTGTCAACTTTGGCTTCCACATGTGCACACACAGTGAGCACACCTGCATGCATGTGTACACACACACACACACACACACACACACACACACACACACCACAGACTGACGCACTAAAATAAATATATATGAGCTTTTTTCATGGACCCCACCAGTCCAATCTAGGGCACAGACACACAATATGACATCTTGTAATCACCATGGCAGTCCAACTAGTCACCATCAGAGCCTTAAGAATTCTTTGGATTTTTAAAATACTGATTCAGGTAATTAGCTCTTTTAGCACGATGTGTGCCTCAAAGTCCAGAAATGATTAGTCGGACACCTGTCTATTTCACTGTGATTTGAGACCTAAAAACAACCCTAATCCTTACAGGCAGAATTCATTATGGATTAAAAGCATAGGCGTGCAGACAAAAATGTAGCTCTGATGCTTAAATGAATTAACCTTAGGAAAATTAATCTCTCACCTCAAATTTGCCAGTGTATATAAAATAAGGCTTCTATTAACCATTCCAAAACACCAAGGTAAGAATGTGTCCTATCCACGTTGACTGTAAATAATTTCCCATGCAGGAAGAAGCTCAATCAGCCGCCTTATGAATGGGATACTTATCTCAACACCATCGGATTAAACCACTGAATGACCAAAAGGGCAGCCAGCTTTGAAACTCACCATATGTAATGGCTACCAATCATTCAGTAACTTTTTATTCTCTTAGTATCTATCTATGCACAGGATACCATAAAGGCAGGGTTGTGTATGTGGTATGTTCCACTGGCTCTCAGACCATCAGAGAAATCACTGCTGCCCTTTTAACATCATGGCAGAACTAAAACAAGCCTTGGTGTCATTTCAGTTCAGTCCTATCAGTAAAACCATGGCACTTATGGAAGCATGTGGAGAGATACAAAAGCTCTGAGAGGGACCAAAAGATGATGAAATATGGCCACTGACTCTACTGGCCTCCGGATCAACAGGCGAGTGGCATGGGAACAGTAAGGAGCCTTCAATTTCAGAAGAAGAGCAGAACAACTTCCTTGGGTGCCACAGCCTCTTCCGACAGCTCTGCAGAGACTCTGCATGAGGTGAGCAGCAGAATCCGCAATGGCACCATCACGTAAGGGGGGAGTCTACTCATTTCTCAGTTCACCAACGTGCAGCACTCCTTAGGGGCTCCTAAGAAATCTCCATACAGAGCTGAGTCTGGACATCAGTTCATTTAAAATTCTTCCCAGGAGTGAGGGACTAAAACAAAGTAGAGGTACCACATAACTGCAGTAATGCCATAAAGAGAAGGCTTGTCCAGATCAGCTTGCAGCTCTCCTTTTTGTTCCAAATACAGACCACCAAGTAGGACTCCTGAGAAGAACTCATTTCTAGATTGCCAAGAAGTTCCCAGAGAGCTTCTACAGCTGCATCAGTGCTAAGACCAGCAGGACCTTCAGCCTCCCATTGCTTCAAAAATGCAACAGAAACGCAAGTGTCCAAGGCCACAGCCACTGCATTTTTTACCTGTACCTTGGGATACAGGCAATGAGCCAGAGTGAGCATCCAATCAAACCAGGAGCATAAACTCAGTTTTACTATCTACATTTTAACCTCTGAAGAAAGGCCCAAGGCTATCTAAGAAGCAAATTCAAGAGCACTGAGAGTCTCATTTTCAGCTGGTCCTTAGGCTTTTATGTAAAGGATAAACTCAGGTCTAACTAGCAAACAGGACATGAGCAGCTCAGGATGCTTATAAATGTGCTTTAAGAATCTAGAATACAACTAGTAATCCCTTTGGGAAGTTTACTGGCTAGTCAATAAATGGTGACCCAGGAACTGCACTTAGAAGAACACCTTCATAGATACCCATGAAGGCAAGCAGAACATTACAATAAGGCTATTTCTTTTAGGCACACTTATAGTTGTAATGAAAAAAAGAACTTGGTATTAATAATCACGTGAATAAAATTTGATTCAGGTATACTATACAACCTTCAAAAAACAAAAGCATTAGGTTTCATTGGATTCCCACTTGATTCGTGTAACTGTAGAAGTATCTGTGCATACAGCTGCTAACAGGGGTTGCTTTAAAGAGCTAAAATAGATTGTTCACATTTGCCTTGTTTAAATTTTACAGCAGTTTTACATACTTTAAATTGAGGAACTCTGAGGTTTTAAAAAATATAGACATAATGTTCTTACAGTAAGTAGTGATTGCATATCTATATATATTATATGCATATCTATATGTGTGTATAATAAGTATTATAAAGCTTTATAACCATGGCTTTAGATAAATTGTTTAACCATGCCTATAAGGTATTGCTGTTGGCTCTGTAACAATTTTCCACTGTCAAGCCTTGCTTATTGAAGTCTTAGACAGACAGGGGTGGCTTGCGATATGAGACTATATCTAAAGAGTACAAGTAATGGAATCCCACGACTCTTTGCAATATAGTCTAAGTAAACACATGGAAGAGCTGGCATGCAGAATGATGCAACCTGAAAAGAACAAAAGAAATGGAAATATCTAATATACCACTTGCCACTTTATTATTTACAGTATGTCATATCTTCAAACCCTTTTGTTAGATGTATAATGCAGACATCTAATGCTCCCAGCATTTAGACAAGACTGACACAGAGTGCTGAGGACATGCATACTCAGTAAAGTACTTCACTTACCCACACAACTATGAGGATCTGAACTTGGATCCCCAGCATCCAAGTAAAAATTGCATATGGCAGTGTGTCAGGAACCCAGCTCTGGGGGAGCAGAAACAAACCCCCTCAGCTCAGAAACCACAGAGTCAGGTCAGTGGACCCCAGGGGGGAAGCAACTGTGCAAGATACCCACTGTCAACCTCTGGCCTCCAGCACACATCCACACACGTGCACAAACACACACACACAGAGACACACGAGAGAGGGAGGGAGAGAGGGAGGGAGGAAAAGAGTAAGGGAGGGAGGGAGGGAGGGAGAGAGGGAGGGAAGACAGTACCACAGAACCACCAGGAGTTGATATTATTTTCCTGCAATGTTCTTTTCCAAACATAATAACTCTGCAGCTTGTCCACTCATTCAGCGAAGCCTCCAGTGTAGACAGCATTAGTAGCATTAGTCATGTGTCATTACTCAGCTGGCATGACTGGTTTCAGTCACAGAGACACAGAGAGGACTACCAGCATGAATACAATCACTCCAAAGCTCTTGTATTACATTCTCCTGTAGTATGCCTATGCCTGCTTATAGTATGTTACAATATTTAAATGTTTTCATTAGTGTGGAAGAATTCTTTAACAGTTATATCAGTTCATAGGAAATACTTTCTACTAGGAAGTCTATTTCTCACAGATCTTCTGTAGCACAAAAGAACTGGCTTTGTTGGTACTCATAAGGCCTTAACATTTATGGCTAAGAAACTGGCATGGTTAGGTTTCCATGTTCTCAACGTAATACACAGAGGCACTCATGCAATGCTTTAAATAGTAACACCACCAGGTGATCCGGAACATTGGCAAATTCCTCCATCCTATCACGGTATCCACGGTGATCGCTTTAAAATGTAAATCAGAACATGGAACTCTCCAGGTAAAGAGCCAAAAATAGTGTCACACTGCACTTAAAATAAAATAAAAAGGTCCCCCTGACTGTGTCCCTGACCTCTTTTCCCACCACACACCTGCTAGCCTTGCTTCAGCCACTTTCTCTGGACTTCCTTTTTCTGTCTTTCAATAAAACATACTCGTTCCTGCCTCAGGGCCTCTATGCTTGTTTTTCCCTGAAAAAAAAAGGCTTGTCCCCATCTCAGCTGATACCCCCTTCTCATATCTGCCTCCCTGCTTCCTGACACTCACTCACTTCCTTGTTTCACTGTTAGGGCAGTGGGGAATTATCCTATTTGTTCATTTACTTGGCTTTCCTGCCTGCTCTCTATCTCTAGCCCCAAACTTGGAAGCTCTGTGACTCAGAAGATAAATCAGCTTCACTCACCCCTGGAATCTACCAGCAAGAGGCATGTGTGGCATGACTTAGGGACATGTTACCCCTTCACTGACACATCCATGTTTTCTAACTTAATGCTAGAAATTAGCATTAACAGCAATACCCAACCTCTAATGGCCACCAGTGGTCAAAGCTTTTGCAACATGGGTAAGAACATGGAGTGGGGGAAAGGAAGCTACAGCACGTCCAATTCCTAATAGAAAAGAGAAGGATAATGGCAGACATCATCATTGTTAACTGTCCTTCGTGCAGGCTGATGCTATTTGAAGGGAGCCTGAGGGTGAGCATCATGTGACCACCCATGCCCCTTCAAAGCACACAGCTGACCAGACAGCGGTTGGTTACCACCAACACATGAGTGTCATGTATTGCTGCCTTGTGGATACCTTGGCATGCTGAATACTGTAGTTGGTTAGGACTGTTACTGAGGTGTTCCTTCCTGCACAGGCATTAGAATCTACTTCTTCAGGCTGAAGACCTGCTGAGAAACCAAGCCTTACAACTGCTGGATTCTTGGCTTTCCACGGGGAGAAGGCAGGCGATTGTTGGACTAGCTAGACCAAAGCATGTCTACCATTCTAAGCCCACATACATGCACACGTACATACACATGCATTCATTCTGTCAGTTCTGTTCTTCTAAAGAACCATAACACAAGTAACTTACCTTCAATATCTGAGAAGCAAGCAAGGGCTACATCAATAGACTATGCTATTTTGATAGTCACTTGGACAACTCTGACCAACCATTCAAAGGGAGGTTTCTGGTGCCTTGTACTGAGGAGAGGGGGTGTTAGTCTATGGTTCTTGTAGGAGCACTGTCAGCCCAAGTGGCATAACTTCCTTATGTTATTGTGTATTATATATTGTGCATAATTTTTGGTAAATATAAAATAATATGATTTCTTGACACTTTATCAAACAAACTTAGTGTTAGCTGTCTCCCTCCTTCTCCTTCTGTATTGACCTATCTCCCTCCTTCCTAGTTGGAGTCCCTCCCCATTTTTCCATTTCCCATGTCCAATCACCTGTATTCACCTCTCAAGACCCTCAAAGATGAAGGCAATTATACCTGGAAATAGAAATGTAGTCAACTTCCAGGGCCAGCAAGAAAAGAATCTTTTACTGCCACTTTACAGTCCCTTACTACATTCCAGATCATAACCCAGAGGTAAGAGCTTCCATCCTACTTCAAAGAGGCTTCTCTTTAGAGCCAACAGACACTACTGGAAGCAATGCAGAGGTCAGAAGATCTTGCAGAGCTAAGCCCCAGTGGAAACATCTACAACACAGCCTCTACATCTATGACTCTGGAACTATTGCAGAAAAAGGTGAGGAAAAATTTTAAGAGTTGGGATGTCTGGGATGTCCCAGGATGTCTGCTGGGAAATGGTCTCTCTTAGAAAGGGTTGCATAGACAAGACGGCGATGTCAATGGACACACTAACGCAAAAGAACCAGAATCTCATCGGGTCCTAACCTGGACAAAGAGCAACAGATGATTAATGAGGCCTGAAATGGGGAGAAGCAGCCTCTCCCAGAGATGAGCCTGCTATTGGTTGTGCAATATAAAGTGGTCAGCCCTGAAACCATAGACACACAGACAATAAAAACAGGCTCAGAAGATTGCATTTTTATAAATGTGGGGGTGGGGTGTATCCATAAGTACATGCATGCATGCAACAATAACAATCCAACAAAAAGAAGCTATCGTTTTGAGAGTTGGGAGTGGGTCCTGGCAGGGGCTGGAGGGAAGAAAGAGAAGGGAGAAAGTGGTACAATCCTATTTTAACTAAAATGTATTTTTAAAAAAATAAATAATGAAACACACAGCTGAAAGAAAGCTGTGGCATTGAATCCATGGGGAAGTCTGTGGCCACTATCAAATCTTAGTGACTGTGGCCATCTAAGGACTGACAATATGCCTTTGTCCTCCAGTTTTCACAGATGTGATTCTGTTTGGAGCTCTCCTGTCCCAAAGGTCCCTGAGAACATTTGAAAGACAAGATTATAAGCTCAGGAAAGATGTCACTACAACTTCCTTCACAGAGTGAAGATGGACCACCCATGTTCAGCAGACCCATAGAGACGAGAAGGTGCTACATGTGTGTGTGTCTACATCTGCTAATAGGGGAGAACCTGTGTGAAGGCACCGAGATGGAAATTCTGCTTCCAAGCCATGAAAATATCACCCCAACTAAACTAAACTACACTGAGTCAATCTGCACTGTGTGTATAGAAGACTGAGAACAGCTGTCAATCACGGACTGTGTCCATCTTATAGCTGTCAAGACAGCAATTTCAAATTCAGACATGATTTAATGGTTTATCCTCTTACTCTCTGACAAAATATTTAAATTTACATCTACTTCCATAAATGACCAAGACTTCCAAAATAAAAACCAAGGCTTCCAAGTACACTTAAAGATGACAGACATCAGACAGTACTTAAAATATTCATGATACACTATAAAATTTAATTCTAGACCAAATTCCTCCAGGAGGCCTATATGATACATTGCCTGATAATTCTGTTAAACAAGAAGGTAACCAGATAAGCGATTACAAGGTCATGTGACACATTTCTGGGATTCTGCAAAGTGTGTCTACCTACAAGATGGGCTGCAATTTGCCCTAACATTGACTCTGCGAGTATGAGATAATACTGCACCACTGAGAGTCTGTAAGAGTCAAGTCCTATAAAGTTAAAAGCACAGTTCAAGTTACTGTGCTCTACTAGTTCAAGCTAACAAGCTCATGGTAAGGATAGGCATCTGGAGATGTCGCTCAGTGGTTCATATCTTAAGTATG
This sequence comes from Phodopus roborovskii, assembly GCF_943737965.1. Taxonomy (NCBI): domain Eukaryota; kingdom Metazoa; phylum Chordata; class Mammalia; order Rodentia; family Cricetidae; genus Phodopus; species Phodopus roborovskii. The sequence continues at coordinate 14,646,046 of NW_026126525.1, forward strand.
AGACCCTAGGTGTGATCCCAGGTGCTTGGAAAGAAAAAAGCCACCCCACCCCCCCACCCCCGTCTTAAACACTGGTGTTTAAGCCTTGCTCCTTATACAGCTCCACTTTTCAAAGAGCAGACAAGGAACAAAGTGATGCAGAAAGGCAAAGCAAAGACAATTGGGGAAAAAAAATAACTGGCTAATGCAAAAGCAACTACAAAAAAAAAAAAAAAGCAGATTTATGTAGATGCACAAGTCAATGAGCTCCAGATGTACTGTTACTGTAGTCCTCACAGGTGTTTTTCTGCTTGATAAACATAACAGCCAAGCAGAAAGGCTGTTGAGGCACTGAATCGTCCCATTTGGGCTCTGCTTTTCTGCTGCTCTTAACTATTTTGAGCTATTTTTCAATCGGGCAGCCACTACTGAAATCCTGAGTGCATAGGCTTGGCAGAGCAAGGAAGAAAAAGTGCAGTCCACAGATTTGTTTCTTCTGCTTGCTCAAGACAGAATCTCATTAAAAACATGCCCTCAAATTGTGGCCGCCTAGAGTTATCAGAAAGAGCCATTCTGTGACTCTGAACATAAAGCCCATCTCTCGGTGGCAAGAAGTTATACTGTCACAAGGCTCAGTCACAACTGTTCAGATTGTATCCAGTCAGAACATACATCAATCAGAAACTTCTGCTGCACATGGATGGAAGTTTGAGAGGGAAACTTGGAAAAGCACACAGGACAGGTTTGACTTCACTGACAAACTTATTTCCAGGACATAGGCTAATTAATTATAAAAGCTTTTTCAAAACAACCTGTTTCTCACACCCAGACAGAGGAAAAAAACTGATTTGTTTTTTAAAGGAAGAAAAGCCCAGGTTTATGATATTAAAAACAGGTTACAAAATAAATAAGACATGGGGTTAAGAGAGCTTCATCTGCAAGTCCATTTTATTTATCGTATTTTTTTTTTCTTTAAAAGGCTCCAAGTGCTTTTGTGTGCAAAGCATCAGGTGGTTTCCTGCATACCCCTCCAACCCCCCATTCCCTCACCCCACCTCCATGTCTGGTGGTAACAAGACTTTGGGTCACTTTAAGCTCCTCTGCAGCCTTTGAAGGAAGCAAAGGACAGAGATGCTTTTGGGAGAAAGACCTCACTGAACTAACTGGCTACAGTGACAGCTATAGTTAGGTGGATAATTGCTCTGAAGATATACCCATTAACTTTCATTTGCCAGTCTTAAAGATGGAACCAGTAAAGACAAAAAGAAAAGGGAAAAAAAAGTTGATTTCAAGAACCCAAACCACACATATTTTACAGCAAAATCAACAACCAAGGCCCATGATGCTCCAATGTACTCTGGTCCTTGAAGATAAAGCTGATGTGATTCACACTGCAAGCCATGAAACTGTCTCTACATATGCCCAGATTTAAAGAGACGCAACAAAATGAGAAATTTCTCACAGCCAACATTTACTGGCTATCTGCTCACAAATTTCTAGCCAAAGATGGTCATTCCTAATAAAATAAGACTTACCTAAAAATGCACCAACCAGATATGTCAACCCTAATTGGTGTTTCCTTACCCGAGTTCAAATACCCTACCAGAGGGCATGAATAATTAGCACTGTTTGGTAAAAGCTGTATGGAGCCACAGTGAATATGGTAGCTTTGAAGGAAATACTAAGGGTCCAAGTTTTCCTTTTGCTACTAGTGTGTACTTCCCAACACATTTGCAAATAAACACCCGGAATCCTGACCATATTCAGGGCCATCAGAAGAAGGCAGAAGAGCTAACCATGTCAATGTTTGTGGAGGAGCAGCCCAAGGAGTCAAGAGTGAATATCAAGGTCACGCTGAGGACAGTCATCAGTTCTGGGGAAGAGGCCTCTTCCAGAAACACCAACAGATAAAGATAAAAAGAATGACACCAGATCTCAGGGAAACATGAAAGTCGACTTGCTAGAAACCCATTATGCTTCTAATCCATGGAGAAAAGGAGAAGGAAGGTACAAAAAGCACAGTGAACTGAGAGAAAATGGGAACAAGAGATTAGCTCCAAAGCTTTTCTAGTGATCTGATCTGAGCAAGTGAAAGCCTTTTAAGGAAGCGTCGATGAGGAGGTTGAAAGATCCAAGAGCCATTTCATAAGTAACAGAGTAATTTCACCTTTCCTGTGCTTTTTAGAATTCAGCACAGCCTATAAAACTCTTGTCATTACTACAAGATCTGCCAGTTAAAGAAATAACAGTGTCATAAATTTTTTTGTAGAAAAAAATAGCAAAGTATAAAGAAAAAAAAAACAATCAAAGCTACCCTACTTAAAAAGACAGATCAAGAAGAAAGCCTAGGACTGATACCCAGTTAGTGCACTAAGCATGAAGCCAACTAAAATTGTATTATGCTGTTGTATCAAAGGATTCAAAAGGAAGAGAAAGAATCCGATGCACGGTTTTCTGAAATATGCATAAAGTACTGTTTCCATGTAACAGAGGGGAAAGCTGGGACCACCGCACACACACACCTATCCAGTTTTGAACAAGAAGCAAAACCATATTTTCTCAATTCATGCCATTCATATCCCTTACTACTTACTGTAAATCTGAGTGCAGGCTACAATTCTCTCTCTCTCTCTCTTTCTGTCTGTCTCTGTCTCTCTGTCTCTCTGTGTGTGTGTGTGTGTGTGTGTGTGTGTGTGTATAGGTCTGTGTGTCTAGAGTATCTGTGAATATATGCACATGAATGGCTAAATTTTGTGTGTGTGTGTGTGTGTACGCGCGCGTGAGCACGCACGTGCAAATGTGAAAAGCAAAGGGTGATATTGGATGTCTTCATCCATCACTCACCATTTTATTTTTAAAATCTGGCCTCTCACTGGCCCTGGAGCTTGCTGATCTGGCTGGACTAGCTAACTAGCAACCCCAGGGATCCCCCTATCTCTACCTCCCCAGCACTGGGATTACAGGTGTGTTCAGCAGCAGCGTGTGTGTGCACAAGTAGCACTTTGCCAAAAGCCCCTCTATTGTCTGTAAAACATGGAACTTTCATTTCTTTGAAGTTCTGCGATTTTTTTTCATCAAGGAGTATCAATACATTATGTTGTTGAAATATAATGCATTTACAGATACCAAGCCAACTAGGAAAATGACCCAGTTTATACCACATTCTTTTCAAAAGAAAAATAAAATGGCAGAAGTTCAAAATCTCTGTCCTTTATTACAGACACTTAATGATATACAATTACCAGAACCCCTTAGCCTTTTATAGTATACCAAAATACTTTTTCATGCAATACCCCACTTAATCCCCACAACAAACCCAAGGTAAAGGTTATTAATATGCTCAGACTCAGCCAAAGGTAATGGTTATTAATATGCTCAGGCTCAGCCAACTGTAGCTCCAAAGCTAACAGAGCCCAGGTGAATGCATCACAAGGGCCAAAGCCAAGACTTGATGGTGTCTCCTCTGGTCCCCACACATTTTGCTTTCTTCCTTGGAAAAAGAGCCAACTCCCATCTGCACATAGTGTCTATTTTAGTGGTGACAGCCACTATCTCTAATCAACCCAGCATCTCTTAGATACATGGTCAGTCTTCAGTTTCAAAGAGGAAAAGTCTCTGCTTACCTGGTCTTTCTCCGGCTTATCAGAAATGTCATTCAGACTGGAGGATGTCAGATTCCTGTGGGTCATGGCTGGGCTACCTGGAAAAACACCAGCAAACTCTGATTAGAGACCTCTTTTCAACGGCATGGGACTGTGGTTGAACATTCTATAAACACTGAGAGATAGATGGTGATGAGAATGGTGACAAGGCTTTTAATCACATTAAATCCTGTGGCATTTCCCTGAGTCCAGGCTGGAATACAAATACAGCTAATGGAAAGTATGTAAAATCCCAAATACTTTGTCTTATTGTCTAGTTATATTTCAAATTAAGTTAAACCACAAAGATGTCCAAACCAGTAAGTGTAGAAACCTGTTTCTCCAGCTATGATCATGTCTCTCACTGTCTTTTACACATCTACTCTAATGTCCCCTTAGTCCTTTGCTTTTCACCTATAGACAGCTCCCACCTATCACCAAGAGAACCGGGCCTGGGTGTGTGCCTAGATCCCCTCTACTGTTGGCCTGGGCTGTCCTTCTAAGCATATGACTCTCCTAGTCACCCATAAAAGCTACCCACCATCCTTTGCCCAGCAAACGTTTTGGTCACAAACAGTTCCTCTTGTTGGTATCTAGCCCAGAATCCCCAGTCTTTGCCTCAAAATAGTATTGTCACAGGTACCTTGACTACTTGGTATCCCAAGATAAACACTTTCCTTTACCCTCTGTAACATGGCAAACTTCTTCAAGTAGAAGGATGAACTGTACAGGGCACATGACATTGCACCAATCTTCCTATAACAGCCGGAGGTCAAACTCACTAGTAATCTATCCAGTTATTCCCAACACCGTTAGACACAACAAAGAGCCATAGGCTGCCAGACTGCAGAAGACCATGTTAATCAACAGGCTTCCATTTTGCAGTGGGACCTGAAATTTCTAAGCTTATTAAGCAAAACAGTAACTCTTCAAAGCCAGGCATTTGACCCAACCCCTGCAGGGTGCTGAGCAATGCACTAGCTATTAATCCTCAATGATCTGAGTCAGGCAAGTCTTCCCAGCAAGAGGGCAAAGGTTGAAAAGCAGCACCAGGTCCAAGCACAGTGTCTCCTTGGCTTGAAACCATTGTTCACAGACATGAATTCCCTTCGACAGAAACTCCAACACACAATCTTACAAAAGACAAAAATCTGTTCCTGGTAAATTAATGTTGGTGTAACAGCAGTTCTTTAAATAATATAATCCCTTGAACCACTGTATCAGAAAAGATCTAGTGTTCTGAGCTGGGAAGATGGGGTATTTTCCACTTCACTACATTTCATTGAGTAAGCATGGCCTAGATCTCTTAAATCCTTTACCTGGCAGGGTGTTTTATTCTAGGAAAATCTGAGCACAGGGCATTACTAAAAAGAAAGAAACATCTGACCAAGTGTTTTTTAAGCAAAATTAAAAGAGTCCTGTTGAAGACAGCATTTTATGCTTTGAACTGCATTCTAACTAGTGTCCACTCATTCAAACAGTGTCAGGAACAAACCTGAATAGCCCCAGGTAATGCTGAGATGGAAACTAATGGGAAATGATGAGTAGGTTTAACTTTGTCCTTTCGTTCAAAAAACAGAACCGGTCACTGGCACTACCTGGATGAAAGTTCTTCCTGAATGAGAAGGACAAGCCACATATTAATCAATGAAGGCTGAACAATCCTGATCACACACATACAAGTTAAACACAGCCTTCAGGGAGAAATGGACCATACTGACATCTAATTATTGCATTAATTTTATTTAAGTGGCAGTAATGACATAATTCAAAAGTTAAATCAATTAAACATTTGGGGTAACAGATTAAATATATGGATTCACTTTGGAAATCTATGATAAACACTGTAAGATATATTTGAACCAACCACTGTCCTTCTTGCCAAAAATCCTGAACAGCAAAAAGCCAAAACAACAGGGGATTTGTTATGATAAACTTGATTGACATGTCAATCTTGCCAATGAAACAAAGCCTGTCTCATTTCTCTCCTTTCTGAAGGACACCCATTTTGTGGCTAATCTCGACTCACTCTTTTTTTGGGGGGAGGGGATGGTTTGCAGAGGAAGGCACAAGTTGAAGAAGGACAACAGAACCAGATGAGAGAAAAAAAAAAAAATGTCTCGGTTAATGAACAATCAAATCCACGGACCCTCCTAAATCTGATTTGATTTCTAGTCATAAAAAATATTAACATGAATGTTCAATTTTGTAATATATTGTAACAGCTCCAGGGCCGACACATGCAGGACAATGGGTAAGATGATTACAATTGTTTAGTTTTTTTCCTCTCTCTTTCCCTATCAAATGCACCCTCACTCCTCAAACCTGGAGCCAGAGACAGACAAATGCTGCCCAGTGCTCTGACTCCATGGTAACCAAAGTGAGGGCCCAGGACCAGCAACATCCACATCTGAGCTCAGCACACACTAGCTCCAACAAAACTCTGGGCATGGGACATAGAGTGAGTTTCATCCAACCTTCCAAGTAGCTCTACAAAATGAAAAGTCATCTTGGCAGGCGGTGTACTACTGGGACTCTCAACTGAAAGCACTACATCAGAGGCATCATTCTGGCAACGTGCCATGTGCTGTGTTGCAAAGCCACTGCTGTCACCTGTCCTATCTGAAGTACATTGCTAAATTAGCAACCTCACTATAAAAACACACACAAAAGAATATTTGGGTTTTCCCTTGATTCCTCACCTATACGAACAAATCAATAACTACCTTTGTTTTGGAAACTCACTTTGACCACAGAAACATATTACCGAAAGCAAAGAAGGCAGAACAAGAGCCAAGAGAGATTGCGAACTAGACTGTATGTGGGAATCAGAAATCTGTGTGTGGATTTTAACACATGCAGGAAGCTGTTACACAACAGGCCCCTAACAACGAGGTATTGTATACATTTTGCAACAGATATGCAATAGGACATGTTGTCAGAATAAATCAGTGCTCTGCATTTAGAGTTGGAGCATGTAATATAAACACATTACACCAAAACACTGAGGGAGAGGACTAGAAAAACTGTCATCTGGCAACAACGGGTGAAACAGAAAAGTGTCATAGAGTATATTACCTTTAGGGACAGGTGGTAACTTACTAAAGGCTGCATTCAAAACCTCTTTCCAACTAAAATCCAGGACACTCAGGTATCTTGGTACTGTTTTTGGCCCAAAGGAACTTGACTTCTAAAGTGTGATTTAAAAGGGGGGGGGGCAGTCTTAGGTGCACAGTCACAATTATTCTCCATATCACCATTTTCAAGCCATAAGGAAAACATTGGAGAAACACATTTCCAAGCAGTTTCACACGGTCAAAAACTGTTTCATTTTCAAAGTATCCACTTGGCAGGTACATACCATTTCTATAAAAATTAATTACACTCTGTACTGTTTGAAATTCATTGTTATTCTTTACTATATGTATAGCAATTTTGAAAGTCCTTCGCAATTGTATTTGTTAGATGCATTAAAAAGAGGTGAAGAAATGCACAGCATAGGAAAATGATATTTAAGTGTGTGCATAAAATGCAAATATTTATATAATACAGTGAAAGATTAACCCCCCACCTTACCTCATACCTCCATTAGAAGCTAATAAAATACAGAGAGACAAGCTAAAACAAGGATCTCATGACCTATGAACTATACTGGATTCTTTATTCTCATGAGTAACTAAATAACAATTTCAGCATTAAAAAAAAAAAAAAAAAAGTTCCCAGGATGGATGGACTACACCTGCAATCCTAGGTACTCAGGAAGCTGAGGCAGGGGAGAATTCCAAGTTTAAGGGAAGCCAGGGAATATAGTGAGAACTGTCTCCAAACAAAAAGTAAAGGTTGGGAGCTGGGTGGTGGTGGTGGCACATGCCTTTAATCCCAGCATTTAGGAGACAGAGACAGGTGGATGTTTGTGAGTTCTAAGCCAGCCTGGTTTACAAATTGAGTTCCAGAACAGTCAGGGCTGTTATACACAGAAACCCTGCTTTAAAAAGAAAAAAAGAATGAAAGGAAGGAAGGAAGGAAGGAAGGAAGGAAAGAAGGAAAGAAGGAAGGAAGAAAAGAAGAAAGAGGAAAGAAAAGGAAAAAAAGAAAAAACCAAACAACCAAACAAAAACAAAAGTGAAGGTTGGGATTACAGCTGAGTGTTGAGGTAGTCACGTGGATTCAGTCCCCAGTACTACAAAGAAACACATTTTAAAAGATAAATAACTACACAGGCAGTGGTGGCAAAGGTTTTTAATCCCATCATTGGGGAAGCAGAGGTGGGCAAATCTCTGAGTTCCAGACTAGCCTGCTCTACACAGTTCTAGGACACCAGAGAAACCCTGTCTCAAAAACCAAAATAATTAATAATAACAATAATATAGCTTATATATTATAATAGACCTATAAGTAAATATAAGTCATAATAAATCTCCTGAATTTTATCAAAAATTCAGAGGTATGACTCTGATTTATACTGTTTGGGATCGCAGAAAAATATGCAGTTTATTTTTTAAAAGCCTACGCTATACATTTGTCCCCAGTCTGTGGAACTACTGGGAAATGGTGGACTCTTTTAGGATGAGGGTAGTAAACAGGAAGCTGACCTTTGGAAAGAATCTTTGAAGGGCATAAGGACTCCTCCCACAAGTTCCCACCAAACCCAAGAGCCTGGTGACTTGATGAGATGAGCCCCAAAAACTCTCCCCCTACTTTTAGCTTGCTTCTTTTAGTATTTAGCCACAGGGATGGACATCGTCCAAGCTCAGCTAGTTAATGTGCTCTGAAGAGGCAATGGCCACTACTTACTGAGTAGCAGGAACTGCTTACCTTAATTTCCATATCAATACTGGGATGTTAATATTATTACTCCTACTTTATACGTACATAAATGACCGTCAAGGATGGTAAAGTTCATGACCACACAACAAATGGTAAAATCATACTTTAAATTTGGCTCTCTGAATATGAATCACACCCCTGCTGAAAAGGAAACTTGGCTCTGTATTGTTTGGGCAAACATGTAAACATGTCTAGTGAGAAGAAATAGCAATACATGATGACAATGAATATATTCTACTTGCATACCAACCTTGTGGAGAATAATGTGCTAATGGTGTTTAATGGATAAGATAGATTTTTTTAAATTTCCAACATAGCTGCTCCCAAAGATGCAGTCTCCTCCTGTTCCCCTTTCATAAAGAGGAGGGGGAAATACAGAACTTGCCTACTCTGCTACTGGGATTACACAATAGCTCCAAACCCTAGCTCTGTGACAAAGTAGGCAGGACACTAAAAGCAAACACAATATGACTGTGAAAGAATAAAACTGCATGCTTCAGAATGCCCTCATTCACAGTCACAGTCTAGTGTGTAAAATTCCATGCAATTCTCCATTGTTAGTTTCCTACACTTAGAAGTTACTCTATTTGCAATAGGTTCCTACCTCAACTACTGGATAAAGAGGAATATAATGGCACACTTATAATAAGATTGCCTGAGAAAGTCTAAGGAGAATGATCTTATTTTCTATGACAACAGATTCTCCAGAGATATTTTCAACAAAAATAAACAAACAAACAAAAAAAAAACAGAACAAGGTCTCTAAGTCCTCCATTCCTAGTCCTCACCCTTTACATAGAATGCAGAAATCAGTACAGTGTAAATATTAGACTAAGGAAAATATTACCAGTCATTTGAAGCCGTCTGAAGGAATTTCATAACTATGAAACATCAATTTTGATATCTTTGATCATGTCATTTTCCTAATTCTTTTATTTAAGTGATTTCATTGTTTGTTTGTGATATAAATTTTAAGCCCAAAAGGCAAGGCCCTCGTTCTGCCTTGTTCACAGAGCATTGGTGGTACTTCATGAACATTTTTAATAAATAATATGAGTGGTTGTTTGACCTACGTTTGGAAACTACTATAAATGCTACTATGTAAACCCATTTCTTATGGAGGGAGGCATTCGTTGTATGCACTCTGAGGAGCCTTTAGACTTGGAAGGCCTGAAGGCAAATAAGGAAGAAGTATGTAACTGACCCAGAAGTCACAAGACACATCCAAAGTCCATCTGCTACCAGTACAACAGAAGACAAGCAGTAAGAATGGATGAGAACCTGCAAAGGAAAATCCAGGAAGTGAGGCAAATGGCAGGTATGGGGAGTTCACTAAAAGACAAGAGAACCGAGGCAGACAAAAGCCAGGGAAATGGAAATAACTCAAGGCACATGAACACTATGTAAGGAGGAATAAGTTTGGTAGAAAGAAGACATCAAAAGGCTCCCATAACTATCAAAGGAGGAGTGAAGTTCAGCCAAAAGCTGAAGTCATTCTTCATGTATGGGGCAAGGGAAAGAAATGCCCATGTATGGAGAGCTGGAGGAATGCAGAGGTCAGCTGACAGTGCCACAAACACCTGCATGCACAAGCCTTCCCAAATTCTATTCCCCTTAGTAGATTTTCAGATCCCTGCTACCCAACCCCTGTGGGTGATCTGCTTAACCTCAACTCCTTTCCTCTGGTTTTTTACTGTTGTTTTGTTTTTGTTTTTTCTGTTTTAACATTCTAACTACTTGTGAGTTTTCCCTAGGTTCAATCTTAAATCCCAAACATTTCAAATAAACAACCAGCAAGAGCAAAACTTCTCCAATTCATGATGATACTGTTCTAATAATGGTAATATTTAAATTTCACTGTGACCTAAAGCTGCTTAATTTTTTTAAGTATAAATAGGGAACCCACCTCCAATACCGTAAGGACTCCTTCTGATCACAGCATCTGTTATTACAGGGTCCTCTGTGTGTCTCACATGCACATGTCCATGTATACACCCATAGGTACAGGTCCACATGTACACATAAGGTAAAACAATGGACAAAAAAATCTAAAATATTGATAAAAGTATGTACAACAACTGTAACCTCCTATCTCACAAAAACAGAAAGAAAAGCCTGTGCTAGCTAGGGAAAGGGTAGAAGGAAAAGGCAGACTAGGAGAGACATGATGAAACAGGCTCTGATCCAAAGTGTTTTTCATTAAATTCTCCTAAGCCAAGGCAGAGAGGAACTTCACCAGGTGCCTGTAACCATGACTGTGCTTTTCTAGGGAGAGGACTTGTCCACTTTGGTTTCCCCTCTGAGTGTGGCCTCTTCTTTTGCATTTAGATAGACACTAAAACCAGGCTAACATAAAATATCACCAGCCAGATTATCAGAGGGATTCTGTGATCTGGAGATGTGTCTACAATTAAAATGTCTAAAATGGCTGGATTTCAGTTTACCCTTCACAAATGTGTGTGTGTGTGTGTGTGTGTGTGTGTGTGTGTGTGTGTGTGTGTGTGTGTGTGTATTTAAATGCTTGGGGGAGGACTTAAAGTTAGAAAATAACTGGGGAAAGATCAACACTGAAGAAAGATTTCAAAAATCTACAAGAAGAAAAGCAGCTAGTGTGGTAAAGCTGACAGCAACCCTGCTGTGCCAAGATGGCAGTCTCAAGTATGTGAAGATGGGCACAGAGTCCTAGAAGACACCCTCCATATCTCTGAGTATGATGACTCCAAGTAGATTCTCACAGAAGCAAGATGCAAGATGCCACCACAGAACTCCACCCCAATGGACAGAAGACTTGGCATCAGCCAGTATGTTTACCCTTGGGTGCTCTTTGCTAATAATGCAAATGTTCCTGACTCAGAGCAAAGCCCTCTGAATTCCAGAACATACTTTTGGGGAAAACTTCCTGCCCACTCTAAGAGAACTGCTCCTTCTTAAGATGAATGGGCAGTGGAAACCTGATGCTGGCCCATTGCCTGCTCATGCGTGCATTTCCACACTCAGGGCCACCTTTAGCTACACAATAATTCCAAAACCACATGAACTATAATAAGTGTCTGTGTTTTGCTTGCTTGCTTGCTTGCTTGTTTCTTTGTTTATTCGTTGAAAAGAAAAGTATTTGAGGTCTTCCGAGAATTTGAGAGGAAACTCAAAAGTTAAACATACTCCATGACAAAAATAAATAAAAATTGAGACAAAGAAATACAATTTAGAAAAAAAAAATTTGACTGGTTTATAGAAAGCTGTGAAATGATTTCATATCTATAACACAGGCTGGGTGCTTTGAAAAAGAGATTTAAAAAGGGGTCTTACAATGAACAAACAATTGCTTTAAGCATGCATTCATGCTCCATGTATGCATCCATATGAGCATGGAAGGAACCCCTCAATATGAGTTAGAAAAGAATAATAAACCCTGTAAAAGGGGAAATGGGAAACAAAGCCAGAAAATGTGGAGAAAAAGATCAGAGGCATAGAAGATAGAGTGAAGAATGTCAAAATCTGATTATAGGAAGTGTTATTAAACCAGAACAAGGATAAAGAAGGAATGCCTGTTATCAAAAATATGCCTAGGCCAATGAGAGTGAATCATTAATAATAAGTCTCAATGTCTTCATTTGGGAACCAATTGGTAGTCCAAAGAAAATTCCAACTACACATGGCATCCAATGTAGGGATTGAATTCCCACATAGGGCCTAAGAAAGCTGGAGAAAAAAAAAAAACCAAAGGATAAAATTCCTTTAAGAGACACTGCTGTGCAGGAGAGCACTTGAGCACCCTTCAGGTTTAGTTAGAGGAGACAGCAAGCTAAGTAAAAATGTCTGCCACAATGTGGGCACCAACTTCCTAGAGATGGGTGTTTAAAGGCAGCTCTTGGTTAAACACAGCTTTCAGCAAGATCTGCAGTCTTAAGGCTTGGATCTCATGGACAGAGACAACCACCAGAACCTCATGACGGAGGGCCTAGCTACCACTTAGCAGTTTAAGGTTAGACTTCTATGGCCAGAGAATGCTACAAGTGCACAGCAAAACTGGTCCAGACCAAAACAAAACAAAACATGCAAACAGATTACCATGTACATAGGTGCTTAAGAAAATAAAATGGCTATAGACAGTCATAGGAAAGAATGAATAGTTTAAAAATAAGTAAAGTCTTTAATGAAAGAGTAAAGTAATACAGAAAGAATAAACCACATAAAGATGGGAAATACATAGGGAGTCTGTATGATGCTTTGTTGGCTTTGAAGTTTTTGAATGCTGATGAGTGAATGGCAGCTGCTGAGAGACATGAGATTATCAAAGGAATTGCTGAATTAAACCAATCTATATACTTTAGGGCTATCTTAACTTTAAAATGGAAGTCAGAATATATATTGCATTGGAGGATAGGTCATGTTTTTGTTTCCACAGCAAAGGCTGTAGGTTCTTTAAAAAGGAATAAAGACCAAATTTGACTGGAAGAAACACCGTGAAAATCTTGGCTACAGACATAAAGAAAAAAACCTAGAGAAACTATAAGACAGGAGACATACTGATCTCTAGACATGGGAACAGCTCTGAGACTGGATAAGACATGATAAATTTTGTTGGTTACAGTGTCCTCATGACTTATTATTATATGTCAACCTTCCATACGGCATGGGTAGAGGTTTGGTTATACAGTCCAAACATGGTTATAAAGTTGGCAGATGTCTTTTATCTGCTCAAACATGAAACAAAACAAAATAAAAACTCATGTTTGGCTGGCTTGTATACAATGCAAAGTCCATACTTATGTTAATGTGGATATGTATGTTACCTTTGGAAGTGTTTTCAGAGCAAGGGCACCAGACACCAATGAAATTGGGTGGCCCAGGTGATCAGCTTCTCAGAGTGCTCCTTGGCAGCTTCCTTGGAGTTCTGCATTCAGAACAACTTCAAGGATGCTAGCAGAAATAATCCAGCCTCACAGACTATGTTAGCCAGGACTTCAGAGAAGCAGTATTTTTCCTGGTTGTCCAGTTGGTACAGTATACTGTCAGTAGTTGAGGCAAGGGCAGTTTCTTGCCCAAGTGGCAAGCTTTGTCACAATGAAATCAAACTCCATAGGGAGGTTCTTCAATGCCCTTGCCTCAACTGCTGACAGTATACTGTACCAACTGGACAATAGGGACACAAAGGAAAAAGACTGCTGAACTTTGCCAAGACAAGGTAGAACAGTCCTTTAAAATTCCAGCTTTAAAGTCTTTCAGATACTCTGGACCTGTAGGCCAAAGATGACTGCCTTAGCATTGCAGAGGAACTCTGGTGACTGTCCAAGCAGCCACCTGTCTTTGTCATTTCTATAGTTTTGGAAGTTGTTTATTCTGTGCTTCCTGTTTACTCAGGTACTATTATAGCCTTCTCAGGTCTTTGATGGAGTTGAAAATGAGATAGTTATATTTTTCCTTGTTACCAAATTCAGAAAATCAACTTACATAAGAGATGTAATTTTTAGAAGGTTGAGAGACATAAAAGCTTAAATTGTTCATCTAAGAAAATGTTTTGCTATCTAAAAAAGGCAATTTTGGGTTTGTAAAGAATAGAAAGTAAATTAGGCACAGAACTCTGGATTCACCAAGATAGGATAGATAATAGAGTATTTTCTCTGAATTTGCCAAATGCAAATGGGCTGACTATTGTAAATGTAATTCTTACTTGATAATTGTTCTAACTGTATATAGTCTTACTATGTTAAAGCTAAAACCCTAAAACTGTTCTTTTTATTTAGACAAAAAGGAGTAAATCTTGCTGAATATTTGTTTAACTATGTAAAAAAAAAAAAAAAAAGGTTACATTTGGTTAATTATGTAAAGATAAGTTGCTGTTTTACCTTGCCTGCCTACAGCACCTGACTGGTCTAATAAAAAGCTGAAGAGCCAATAGTGAGGGAGAAGGTATAGGCAGAATTTCTGAGCAGGGAGAGTAAGTAGAATGAGGAATTTAGGCCCAGAAAGAAAGAAAAAGAGATGTCAGGGACACGCCAGGGGCAAGACAGACATGGAGGAAGCAGGAAACTAGGACACCCATATGAAAGAAAGGTAAAAAGCCCTGAGGCAAAATGTAGATGAAGAGAAACGGGTTAAATTAAGTCATAAGAGCCCATGACATAAGGCTGAGCATTCATAACTAATAATAGGGTGGGTTGGTGACCCAAAGAAAATTCCAGCTACATATATCTTCAGATCTGAAGGGCCCTCTTGGGACAATTAAAAAAGATTAAAAATAAAAGAGCATAAAGATGAATTGTCATAAAACTTCATAGCACCAAAAATGAAGAGAATGCCCTCACCTTCCCTATCTAGAGTCAGCATGAAGAATTTTCTTAAGCAGCATAAGTGCTTTGTATAAAAAATAATAGTGCCCAGTGTTTAAAAGAATTCCATTCTCTTCCAAATCATAGATTAACTAGGGGAAAAAATGATAAAGGAAATCTGGGACTAAAATGTTCTAGAAGTATTAGTATATCCTGACAGTATATTTAATAAAACAAGGAAACAACCCAAAGAAAAGGAAGATACTAGGCTGGAAAGATGGCTCAGCCATTAAAGGCTAGACTCACAACCAAAAATATAAGAAAAGGGAGCTACCATGTCACTCGGGAAAGCAAGGGAAGTCAATGAGTGAGTATCCACTGTGCAGCAGGCCCAAGCAGCAACTGGCAACTACACTGTGGGTTGGGAACAAGACACTGAAGCCAACAAGAAGGGGCCAGCCTGCCAAAGGTACTGAGCATCCCGCAGGTTATTAGTGTCTTTGAGATATGAGCTCAACAATAGAATAATGGAGTTTTGTTTTGATTTCTTTTATTCTTAAATCAGTTTGAAGGCTGGTAGGCTGGCTCAGGCTTGCTGCCCAAGCCTGGAGTTCAATCTCTAGCACACACATAAAGGTGGAAAGAAAGAACCAATTCCACATGTACTCTGACCTCCATATGTATACTCTGGCACATGCATACATGCACGTGCATAGACAAAATACACATACACATGATAATAATGAAGAAAGTTTGAGTTTTTAAATATTCACTTTAAAGCTACAGTTTAAAATAACTATCAAAAAAAGTACTTAGAGAGATCATCAAAGCCTTTGAGTGAACTATATTCATACAGCCGTAATGTGAATTCTATTTAGGGATTCTCAGTATTCGATTCAACTGACAGAGAAAGCAGAGAATTGAATGGAGAGAGGGGGAAAACGTAGATCTGATTAATATTGACAAGAGAAAGTAGAGTAGCAATGACAGAGTCCAGTAACACCAGCAGTGAGGAGAGGGAGGAAGAAGAATATGGATGGTAATGTCCTCGACAAGAAGTCAAAACATTCTGTCAGTCTCGCTACGTAAAGAAATTGAAGCATGAGATTTTTACTCCAAACAACAAGAATTATTTGTAAGGAACTAAAAATATTATTAGTAGCCTAACTGGAAGAAGGAAGCATACAAATAATGGGGTTTTCATGGTGTTGTTTGCTGTAGAATACATGAACAGACTATGTCTGTGACTGTAATTTTTTATGGAAATATGAAAATGGCCATGAAAAAGGTGAAAGACCAAATGTACAGCCACTCAGCGCTAGAAGCATTTGCTATAAAGACCATTATAAAGATTAAAAATGGGCTGTCTGTTCTTCTGTCAGGGCGTCTGGTGCTCAGCATGATAGTGTGGCTAGGAACAAAGCACTTGCGAGGCCAAGGCCAGATATCTGCAAGTTCAAGGGTCTGTCTGTGCATTTCAATTGGTAAAATTTCTATATAATACATTAATAAAAGTCTATCATAAGCATATTTTATATAAGTATTTACTAAATGTGCTGGTATCAGTAGCAACACTGACTACTGCCCAACTTTAGGAGTTCTCACTAAATTAAATCAAACATGGAGACTGATATCTTTATATAAAATAGAATTACATTATAAATAGTTTAGCATCCTCCATGACATACTGTTTACACAATTTAAAAAATTATAGCTAGGGATATTTTCCCACAAGCTCTGTCTGCAATGATTCTAATGTCTAGCATTAGTCAGCAAAATCCCTTACAGCTGATAAGTCTGTACATGTGTATAAAGCAAGTCATTCTCATTATCCTATATCTGCAGCCAAATAAATATGTAAGTGTAGACACAATGGTTGAGTATATGTAGAGATAAAGACAGGTGCATTTGCAGAATGATAAAATGGTAACAAACATACTCTCCGAGCTTACACTTTTTTCTCTGAGTTTTGAATGTATGTATGCATGTATACATGTACTACCACAGGTTGAGCCCAGGGCCTTGAGCAGGTTAGGAAAACACCAGAGTTGTCTACTGAAAAACCAACATTCTCACTGAGGTGCTTACCACTCACAGTTGGAAGTGTCTTACTTCTAAGTAACATCTCAATATCTTTCTCTAAGACTCTCCAATCATATATTGATAGAAGACCCTGACCTGTCTGATATTTCCTGGCCACTATCCTTTTTCAATGGGTCAGGGGTACAGAGAGCTAGTTAAAGAGTTCAAATGGTGGTTCATACTTCACTTTTCTGGGATAAACTACTAGACACATTCAGAGAAATAGCAGCATGATACAATGGGGAGAAGACAAAGTTAGCATAAGAAAAGAATAGAAAATGCAACAACTCTGTAAGAGTGCTGTAAGCAGTGAGCAGAGAAACACATGAGTGAGCATCCTGCTCAGGTGTTCAACAACTGGTACTTTTGTTTACTTCCCATGATGCCCACTGACTTCAAGAGAAAACTGTCAACTAAAATGGTCATGGTTGGGGTTCCGTATCAATTCATCACTTGGATTTTTCCAGTCTTCAGAGATGAGTGCAGAGGACAAGGAAGTTGCACCTCTACTTCATGTCCAGACGTGGGAAGTTGAAACTGTCTCAGTCATCAGAGAATGAGCACTGAGGTCATACAGAAGCTTTTCATCATCACACAGGAAATATGAAGTCACATCAGGCTGACCATGTGACTGTAGAGAGAGCTGTATGTCAGAGAGCTTTTATCAGAGACAGGTGCCTCACTGAGGGCCAATGTCATTAGTAGGTATTTGTTAAAGAAACCCACACAAATCCCAGAATGGGGCAACATGTCTGAAATCCCAGTTGTTCACAAGACTTGAGCAGGAGAATCACATGTTTGAGGTATATCTGGGTTAGAGAGCATATTTAAAGACAGCTAATACAACATGGTGAAATGTTTTCTCAAAAAAAAAAAAAATTAAGGGGAGGGAGTATGGGAATATAGCTCATGAACAGAATACTTGCCAAGCATGGTAAGGCCTAGATTCAATACCCAGTAGAAAATTAAAAGAAGGAAGCAAAGTGGGGAGGGAGAGAAGGGGAGAGGAAGGGGACACGGATGCTAAAGAGATGAGACTAGCTTATTTTCTTATAACACGTTGTAGATTTAGAAAGTTCTTCAAGGGTTTGTTTATTTTTAGTTTTGTTTCTTGTAACTGTTGTGGCTATGAGGTCTCAGACTACTCAGGCGAGCCTCTTTGTGTACCCTGCCCCCCAGATAATTGCAAGTTTATCTTTCTGTTCCATGTACTAGTACCATATACTAGTGCTAGAATGATAGGCATTGACTAGCTAGAGCACGTAGAATTCTAGGCAATCACTAGCACACTTAGTTTTACATGGTTCTGGAGATGGCACCCAGAGCCTCATGAATGACAGGCAAACACTACAACTGAGTCTGCAGGACAGAAAGTCCTTTAATGGCACTTGGTGATAGCGTGTGCAGGGAGAAGGTGGGATTTATTTCAGTACGTGATGCGGACTGTCTTTCCTAGTCAAGCAGTACAGAGGAGGATAGAGTGCTTGGCGAAAGAAAGAGGGGAGGAACACAAGAAACATCACATGAAAGTAAAACCCATAAGCAGAGAGATCTTGAGATTGCCTCGTCAGGCCTAGTTTGCTGGTTAAACATTGCTTAAACCAGCGAACAAAGGTAATTTCTAAAAACTCCATTTTCTGCTGAGCCAGGACAAAGAAAAGGAGACAGGAAGAGAAGCACACCAGAAATAAGGGGAATGAGTTCCAACTTTTACTTAAAATTTCCTCCCACAAAGTAGGAGAATTTCCTCTCGGCCTCATTGATGGGGCTAGGAATACAGAACCGATGATACAAAAAGTTTAGAAGTAGGGAACCGCCC
This sequence comes from Phodopus roborovskii, assembly GCF_943737965.1. NCBI lineage: Eukaryota > Metazoa > Chordata > Mammalia > Rodentia > Cricetidae > Phodopus > Phodopus roborovskii. The sequence continues at coordinate 14,664,663 of NW_026126525.1, forward strand.
CAGGAAGACTGGTGTCCCAAATATACATGTGACTTGTAGAAACACAGTCCCAGGACAAACAGATCACCTTGACATTTCTCACCAAGCTGACTTTCTCCTCCTACTAGGTATCACCCACTTCCTAATATCTGCTTATATATTTTTGGTGACTGGAAATTTTCCAATTAATGAAGTGACCCATTTTATCCTAATGGCGTTCATTATTACAGGTGACCTATGTCCATAATATCCCAGCTAAACTACAATGTGCATGGGCTACAAGGTCAGTATGAATACAGCATCAAGGTACCAACTGAAGCATTTACACACTCCTCAAGAGGTAGGGTCCATTTAAGTCCACATAACCTCTATTGGTCCTCTTTGAGGGCATGTGTATCTTCTCATAAACAGAGACCTTTGCTTTGTTCTATAATTCTCTAGCACTTGAAAGATAATCACTGATGTCTCCACCCCTTCCAAATCAAGTGTAAAAAGGGCCCTGTGATGGAGGATGTCCTTCTGTATATATATTTCTCTTACTGGTTGATGAATAAAACACTGATTGACCAATAGCTAGGCAGAAAGATAGGTGGGGCTACCAAAGGAGAAGGTTGGGGAAAAGAAGGAGAGAGAGGCACAGGGAAGAGGCACCATGCTGCCCAAGGAGTAATATACCAGATTATAGGTAAATCACAACCTTATGCATCCTCATTCAAGGGACCATATCTTCATCAAGCAGCTTTATAGTCTGAACTTAAGGAAACAGAAGGAAGGCTGTAGGCTCTTTTTGGTCATGATTCTTTTGGGAAATTAATAGGCATACAAACACACACACACACACACACACACACACTTAAATCTCACAGAGTATTAGAAGTCTAAAGCCATTATCTTCCTCACTGAAATACTCACTCTATGAACCTAAGGCTCTCTTTGAAAGGAGGGAATCAAAGCCTGCCTTTCTCTACAATGTAGAGTCTACGTACTTATAGTAAGGTAAGTATCAATAGACAGCTAAGAATGGGCAAGTGTAGACCTCCTGTTACCTGTTTACCTTATCAGTGGTTACTAGGTTCTCATCCTCCTCCAGTGTGGGCTGCAGAGCTACAAGCATCTTTCACTCTGCTCAGGATAGGTTAAGTTTATTACTAGCATCATTCTTGGGAACAAGTAGGTCAACGTGGTATACCCCAGAGAATAAGAACTATGCCTGCCCACTGGGAACTGCTAGACTGAACACGTTAATATAACAACACAAAACAATATCTTGTATGTTTTTTTTTTCTTACAGATTATATGCACTTCCCTAGAAATATACACAAAAATGTTAAAAGATATTATTTGGAAATTGGGTAAATTCCTTAAACTTCAACATCCACAGTAGTTCCCTAAATCAAGAGTTCAGAGTGAATGAGTGCTGGATGAATCCATTTTTAAATTAAGGCTTTTCCTCAAAGAAAAGGTGACCCTTATACTTGTCCTTTCTCAAAAAGTCTGTTGGTGTTATTCTTTCCTATACATTCACACAGGCTATACACTCATTTATAACCATGGTTGCTACCTCACAGAAGATACCACAGTTTGTGACTTTCTAAACTAAAAGCTCATCGCAGCCCACAGCAGTGCCTGTAGTAGCCCATATTCCAGCAGTTTCTTGTAACTGCAAAGAATGGGCATCATAAAACTGAAGCATCCCCAAACACTTACGCTTGGAAGAGGATATACTGAAAAAAGACCAGAAATTTCGTTTCCTAACATGAAACACCAAAATGGAGTCATCTGTGAACACAGCTCTTCATATCAGGCAAGACAACCCATGGCTGAAGGAAGAAAGACCTGAGGACCGAGGCAATGACAAGCAGATGGAGAAGTGAGCAGGAAAAGTCAGTCTGAAGCCTACATGACATCCACCTCTGGTCCTCCCACTGACTGGGTGAATGCAAACACTCCCTGTCAGATAGGAAAGGCCACAATGAAGGAACAACTCATATCAGATTACCACGAGCATGACCTACTCCTCACTCTGGCTGAGAATAGTTGAGCATGGGCAGAAGCGCCAGTTCAACATGTCACCTGAGCCAGGACCCTGATGTACATGCATCTCCTCTCTAGATCACCACTGCTTTGCCAAAAGGACATGAGCCAGCTCTAGAAGCTTCCCTAGGAAGGCCATCAGTCACTTTCATTCACATTTTCTCATCACGGGATCACACCTAACTCTAAACAGGCAAGGAAGGCATGTCCACATATGTGCTCAAAATGAGAGCTGGAATATTTATTTGCAAAGGTTCCATGACTACCAGGAATATTTAGCTTTGCTGAGCTGTGGGATTTCATCTACGCCAGGGCTTTTGTGGAAGCCATGTAACATAGAAGATAGCTAGGATTGTAATAGTTACCTTCCTGACATTTTGAGTCATCTCTGAATGGTCTGGTAAGCAAGCAGCGGAAGGTCTGGCTAAGGAGTCTAATTTTCGTTTCTAGCATTAAAAAACAGCCATAGGAAAACAGCAGAATTCTCTGTGGCGCTGGGGCTATTCCGTATTTGGGTAATAGGAGAAACAATGATTTGATGAATTCATAAAATTCATTCTTGCTCTAACCATGATACATATTCTTTTCTCTCGTCTGAATGCTCATCTAGTCAACAAATATTTATGAAGTATCTGTCTACCAAGCTCCCTGTTAGGCCCTCAGATAAAAAACTCCAGTCTTAGCAGATTATATACTTAGGAATTTATATATACATACATGTGTGTGTGCACGTGTATAGGTGTGTGTGTGTGTGTGTGTGTGTAACCACAATTAAAAACAAAAGAAGTCATGATTTGAGAGAGAGCAAGGTAGGTAGAACACTAGAGGGAAAATGCGATGAAGGAATGGGGAATGTTGTATTATATTTTCATTTCAAAAACTTGTTTCAATGATTAAAAAAGAAAAAACCCTCCAACCTATACAGTAGAACTACAACCCATGGTTCAATAACAGTCCTCATAGTACTATCACAATGAAATAAATGAGTAAAAACATAATGTGTCAACATGGAGATCTATATGACTTTGATAAATTTGTCATCATTTATTATGATACATTTTTTTTTCCAGAACAGCCAAAACTAAAACTGGAACTACTATCTAAAAGGTTGGCCTTGGGTACTACAAATTCTGGTTAAATATATGCTGCCTACCTACAATCTACCATCTACTTCCCTTCTGCTTTTCAGATTGAGCAAACTTTTAAAGACAATCAAAAGAGATCTCCTCTAAACCAAACTAGAGGGAACAATAGAGGGAGAAGTGTTGTTGAAAGTGCATGGTTAACAAGTAACTTAGTCATGCAAGAATCAGGTGGATAAACTGGTCCAGTCCATCGTTTACTGACACCATGCTTCGCTCCAGGCATACAGAGATAAATGGGGTGTGTTTCAGGGGCACTTTGTCAGCAATGAAGGAAGCATAAACAGTGTGATGTAATGACAAATCAGCAGAGGTGGGGGATGGGTATAAGGGCATGAATGAGAGAGGACTTTTAATGGCTGGCAGGGAGGGGTATAGAAGGTATGGAAAAAGGATCTTCATGGAGGAAATAAGGCCTCTAATGATTGGGTAAATCTAGCCACATCAAGTATGGGCAGCTAAAGAAAAGAAGTAATAGACTGAAAGGCATGAAAACAAAGCTCTTGAGAACCTAAATTATTTGAGATTATGATGCAAGGGTAGAATAATAAAAAAAGATGACTAGGAGGTCAACACAGACCAAGTTAAGAACTGGAGAATTGGGGCTTATTTTTAACCACTATTAAGCCAGACTTGGAAACATGGGCTTGGACTTAAAAATGGTAGGGCACTCACTAAATGATGAGTAGTGTCAAGAATGTGCGTTCTGGAGTGATTGTGAAGGATGAGTTCTGTAAAGTGAGGATAAGGGCTGGGGAAACAAGGGGCTACTCAAACAGTCCTCACAGGAGGTGGGAAGCAAAGAAGCAGTAAATTTTGGGGGATGAGGAACAACCAGACATCCCATATGCAGCAAGGTCTTGAGGGCTTGGTAACAGGGTGGATAAAGGCCTACAAAGCTAGTGGATGCAGTTAGGGATGAGTAATAATAAGAGCTGAATTCTGAGGGCAACTGTAAACATCACAGACTTTCTGCTTATCACCAGGCAAAAAGCCCTATTTCTAAAGATTCTGCCAGCAATTTTCATCAAAGTATAATTCCACTGTTTGCTGCCAAGAAGAAATTTTATTACTAACTTTGAAATTGATATCCACAGCTAGATTATTGCATTTGCTTTTCCTAATGCCTACCTCGTTCACATGTGCACAGACATACTAATTCAAGTAGTTAGGTTTTCCGTTGTCTCCAGTAATTAAATCCAGACATTGTTTGGCCTAATAATGGTACTGTATTGGGTATCTGCATGGAAGACTCTCCATCAGTTTCAGATTAATCTAGTCTACCTCTCTAGTCACACTGGTTCCACCTGGCAGCTACCTGATTGTGAGAACACACAGGAGCTCTCTGGGCACTGGCTTCCTCCAGCTTCACAGTGGTCCCAGCTGTGCCAAAAAAGGATACTTGCAAAGTCAAGGCTATGATTCTTGCTGTGATTGGGTGGTTGTCCTAAACCTATCCACTGCATAACATCTGAGTCTACAGCTTGTGAGAACATGATATCATAAGCATGCTATAAAGCTAGGTGTAGAGAATGGCTCATAACATCAAATAAATGCATATTTTGGCATGTATCATTGCTGGGTACAACAAGAAGCAACTTGTGCATCTCTGTATGTCCTACACACTGTCCACACATGAGAACCTATGCTTGGATCCCCAGCACCTGTGTAAAATCCTGGTGCCCAGATGTTGTGGAATATGTCTGTAACCCCTGAGCTGCAATGATGGGGTAGAGACAGGCATATCCTGGAACTCACTGGCCAACCTCCTAGCCAATCAGTGAGCTCCAGGCTCATGAGCACAAAACAACCTCTGGTCTAAACACACACACACACACACACACACACACACACGAAAAGAAAGGAAGAGAGAAGAAAACTTAAGGGTATTTATTTACCTGGGCCCTAAGTACTAATATTTAGCACATCAGTAAGTAAATAATAAAAAAATAATAATTGATTAACTACAAAACAATGAATATATTATGTAACTAACCTCTTTCATGAAAAATAATTTTCCTAAAATGGTAAAATAGCACTCAGATCTTTATAAACTTCTTTACTATGTGGCTTTATGAAATGCAGTTGGGTTCTTGCATTTGCTTCTGTGTTCTATCTGCTAAGAAATACTGTTCTGGTTAAACCACATGAAGAGAACTGTAGTCCTTTTCAAGCTCTGTGAGTGGGTACTGGAGATACCCTGGGCTCCTGAAACCCCATTTTGAGAACCAAGACTTCAGCACAAGGGTCAGGAAACACTTCACTGGCTGACAATAACTATTTTAGTTTTGTGAGCCCTGTGATCTCTGTTGCAACTGCCATCATGGCATAAAAGCAACCATAGGAAATGCACATAAACTAATGAGTGTGGCCTCGTTCCAGTAAAACTTCATTTGCAAGACAAATCAGTCATAAGCTTATCTGTTGACCCCTGAGCTGGAAGATACTTAAGTAGAGTACACATGGGTCCCTGTCCTTAAGAAATCCATGGCAAAGGCCAAAGAAGGAGTTCAGCAAGTAAGAACACATCTGCTCTTACAAAGTGCCTGAGTTTGGGTCCTAGCATCTGCCTCAGATGAATTATACTGCCTGTAACTCCAGAACCAGTGTCCAATGCCCTCTTCTGGTATGACAGAACCCACACATGTGTGCACATAACCTACACCTGTTATTAAGAATAAAAGTTACTCTGTCTTTTAAAGAAATATGTAGATCAATACCATATAGTAAACCAAACTCAATGTCGGTAAGAAATCTTAGTAAAATAATTCTAGAATTCAAGGTCTGTAAAGAATATTTTAAGTGGAGAAGATTTTGGGGACATTACAGATTCTAATGGAAAAGCAGGGTTCAAGAATAAAGCTTCAGGAGGAAGGAGGGGATTCCAAGCAGAGACATTATTTAGGACAAGAGAGAGAAGCACCTAGATAGTTCAAGCAATGGTAAAAATGTGCTGAAATATAGCATAGAAAGAGAGAAGTATAGTATTTTGAATGTGCTTAAACTTACAACTGCAGGATGCTGTGTAATGGAACTTAAATGCCAAGCTCTGAGAGTTGGATGCTGTTTAAGATGCACAGAGGCACCAATGGGCATTCCCACATGGAGAGATCCTTTCAGCCAAGTACAAAAAGACAAGTGAGAGGCAACACATTGCAATGTATCAGTTCAGGACTAACTACAAACAGTGACCCCAGAAAACAGGCTACTGTATCAGACAAGGAATGAAGCTAAAGGAAGCAAGACCCTGGACAAGGATAGTAAGACAACGACAGGGAATATGTCAGAGGTGACATGGAACAGATCTGGGTGTTCACAAAGTGGGTTCCATGGTCCCAGGTCAGAGAAAAACCTAAGTGGTGTAAGGAGTAGGGAAATCAGGAAACGGGATAGATTTGATGGTGAAAGAAAAAATTTGCTCATGAACATATCATCATTCTTGTCAAGCTCCAGTTTGAAATCTTCACAATTCCAAATTCCTCTCTTAGGAAAAAAGAAAAGTAACAAAAACAAAACTATTTTATAATTTCAGCAAGCTGTCAGATTTCTCCCAGATCTGTGCCTCTTGAAGTCTCATCCAAGTCTCCACTATTCTGAAACAAAGCAGAATTCCTAAGCTTTTCTTTCTCTATCGTCGTTCTGTAAACTGTTTAGAATCAGTATGTATTTTCGTCCATTGTGAATACAATATAAGGTATCAATCAAATAACTCAGGAGACTGCGTTTAGAAACTCGGGATAAACAGTAACCAATTCTTGTAGAGAAAAGTAGCTCCAACTATCTGTATTTTTAGAACTCTGTGACTTGTTACTGCATACTACTTACATTTTCTAATGTCTTCCTTTGACTAAAGAACCTGAAGACAGATGTCAAGCTGCTGGAAGACTTTATTCCCTGTAGTCTTCTGAAAACTATGCTTAGGAACAATTATAGTGAGAGAAAGCTTTAGTGACACTAGGATCTTCTCTTGGCTTTTAACAGACAAGAACTTAGGTTAAATGGCATGGTAAGTGACCCAAACAATATTCCTATTCAACAACAACCTAATATCTTGACCCTGGTAAGAAAAAGACAGAGGGGTGAAAAGTGGAGTGAAGTGTTTAGACTCTAGGTGAGAGTGTGGAGAAATAAACAGCTCTAATGTGGTTGTTATTCCCCAGCCCAAAGAAAGGCTGACAGATTTCAACTAAGAATGTGATAGCAGAGCAGAAACGTAATAATGTCAGCCCCTAGTGAAGTAAATCTTCAAAGATGGCCACAACATGCATGATGGAAGGAGAACTCTCCACTGCCATGTTGCTACAAGTCCATGGCCATTTTCCAGGAATATTTTCTTATCATCATCCTGGCTAAAATTCAACACTTGATCACCCTGGACTCCTTCACTTCCCTTTCCTGACACTGTAAGTTGGTCCACCATGATATCAGCCTACATTACCCACTCCTTCCCAAATCTAAAGTCAGTCTAGCCCGGTCCTTAATTCCCTTCATTTCCAGTCTAACGCAATAGGTTCCCAACCCTCTGCTGTTCAAAGGCCAAAGATGGGCACACATTCATTCCCCTGACCCACGGTTCCTCCCATGCTACCTCCACACTAAAATATTTTTGATAAGCTTCCACAAATGGGCTCAATTATTTTACCTTAATGCTTCAGTGTTAAAATATCACTTCTTCTTTATTAAATCCCGATGTCAAATTCTATGATTGTTTTCCCCCATCCTATCACAGACTTTTGATTTATTTTCCTAGTTCCCTGCACACCTCCTTCTAATAACCATGTTGTCTCCTATACACATTTCACAGTATGTCCTGTGCTAAGATCTCACTGATCTAGCAACATGAACCATGACCTGTCTAATCCCTTCTGGGGTCACTTCATCGTGCCGCCGTCTGCACACTGCACCAAGTCAGAGTTCAGGAAGCAGCTTTCAACCTGAACGTGCTGAAGTGTGCTCTCTCAATCTGCTGTTTTCCTAAAGAAGTTCTAACCCTGCCCAGAGGACATCAGAGTCAGAGGACATTTTTCATTCAGTCCAACTCCACAATTTAATTGTTTCCTTCCAGATATGAAAGGGAATCTAAAAAAAAAAAATAAGAAATAAAAGTCTCACAATTTAGTTCTTTAAATTGTTGGATTAACTATGTAGTCAGACTGTAGGATAGATTGAAATTCTTGAGTTAAGCCACTCTGCTTTCAACCTTCTAAGAACAGTGCTACCTGAGCCAGGAGGGGAGCAGAACGGCAGCAGGCACTGGGTAAGTGCTGCAGAACAGAACACTGTGCTAGACACACCCTTGTACAGTGGATGCACAGATGAGACAGACAGACTGACACAATGCAGGGGACACACGAGAGGAAGGTGAAGAAGAAGACAGAAAAGCTCCAAGTGTCGTCATCTTCCTAAGAGCTCAGAACAGAGACTCTGAAGTGGCTGATCTCATGCCACTAACAGAAAAGGGACACAAGTGTTTTATGAGGGCTCAACTGATGCTGGCTGTTAGACGTCAAACTAGATTCACAGATAAGCACTCCCAGTGAAGAGCCATTCTGGATCTACCAAGATAGGCGATGCTCTCACACTCCGATAATGGCAAAGCGTTTAGGCTGGTATTAACCTGTCCTGAAACATGGAGGTGAAAGCTTTTCTTTTGTTCTCAGTGGCCCGGGCTGTTTCAGAACTGCCTGAGAGATCTGTGAGAGGAAATCGTTTTTGGTTTTGTTCCAACTTCTAATTCAATACCTTGGCAGCATTTGAAATGGATAAGAGCTCTAAGCTCACATCTGCCTCAGGTGACAACTAAGATAAGGAACGCTCTGAAATGATGAGAGCTTACTTTCCCAAAACACCTTTCAAAGCAGTTCTTGAAAGGTAGTTACTTCAAGTTACAGGGCCTCAAAATACCTTGCTAAGAATATTGAAAGATTCACTTGATGGAATCCTATTATAATCCTGATTATTAGCTGATATTTTTGGCAGGTTTTAAAAAAAGCAGTACTGTGTTAATTATCAGGATAAATTAAAATCAACTCATCAGATCAGAATATGCAAAAATATGGGGAAATAGCTCTCTTAGGTACACAATATCTACTTTTAGTTAATGGATTACTGTAGCCAAGGTGACTACTAGTGAAAAGTGAGCTGCTAGATGCCTTTAATGAAATGATGAGGCCTCAAAATTCATTTCAGAGCATGTACAACATGAATCTTGTCCAGAGGCAAACAGCATTGTTGTGTCAAGTACTTGTAATGCACTGGGGATATATAAGCTCAAGATGCAGTCCTGGGTGTAAGGGAGTTAAGAGAAGAAAGAATAGACAAGTATAGAAAAGTATAGACAAGACAATCAGAGGGCAACAGAAAACAATCCACAGTAAATCTGCCATTGTGAGGCCCAGACAGAAGATGCTGTAGTATTCTAATACTTCAAAGACCTGTGATTATAGAAGCTATTTCATAAAGGAGATGGAATTTCAAGACTATCATACCTGCATTAGAGTAGTTTTACTTTAAAAGGCAGGCAGGTTTACTTTAAAAGGTAGGCAGGCAGGGTTTTCAGCTAAACAGTTTATCATCCTAGAGACCAAAACGCAAAGGACAAGCTGATTAGGAGAGAGGTTCACATCACATTAACAGTAGACAAAAATGAAGCTGGGTGGAAAGGTGGTGAAGTCAACAGTATTTAATCCTAACTTACACAGTGTGGACGGCTCAATGTGTATTTAATTTATTGGATTGATATGGTAAATAATAGGAACCTCCTCAGAAGGTGACTGAGGCTGTACATCAAAGACAATAGTTTAGAAAGAGAAAACATATAGGAGAAAATATAAATAGAGAGTATAAAGGATCCAATCCTTACTGAGAAGTCTTCTTAGATTATTATGGGTGTCATCTTAGGCTGAATTTCATATGGCAGCCATCAACAAACATATCAAAAACAATTTTACCACTATTACCAATTTCCTTGATGCTTTTTCATCTGCATGTCTGATACAGAATATAGGTAAGCTTTTAAAGCAAAAAAAAAAAAAAAGAGAGAGAGAGAATTGTTCAAGAAATAATACTTCTAGCACCTAGATGACTGAGTGCCGAGCACTGTGCTACAGATACTTTTTAATTCTCACAAAGATCTAATGTTGGCAAGATTAACACAGATTTATATACAAGAAACCCAGTTGACAATACAGAAATCACTTTCCCAATGTCAAAAAACCATCAGTGGTAGAATAAGGATTCAAACCCCATTCAGTCTGACTCTAAAATCAAAAGGCTGAACTGCTTCCTAAGAAGCATCACTAGGAAATACATGAACTTATAAGAAGGAAATATATGAGTCTTACAAAGGAAATCATGTGGGTGCTGGAACTGTATTGAACAACAAATAAATCTTTCTAGCAACCTGAGTCTGTAGATGCCTAGTCTTAAATAATACACCTCTACACCCACAATATAGCAGAAGAAACAACCATATGTTAATCCTGTACTAGACACACATGAGCTGTGTTTCTGGAAAGTTACTAAACTCTATAGTCTTGTCCTTTTCATCTGGGAAGTGTAGATTATGGAAATAACTACCACACAGGTTGCTTAGCAATCTAAATAGTAACCCAACTTGTACTGAGTCCAGAAATCATGAAAAGTAATAAATTAATGTTCATGATGTTTTATTGCTATTGCTTGGTTAGACCTACTTTCTAGCAAAACAAAAACAAACAAAAAGATTATCAAGTTAATACTTCAATAATAGGCTCATCCTCGCTCAGTTTACCCATTACAAAACTCACACTTCCCTCCAAGATTAAGTCCCCACCTCTTCAAAGAACCTTCTTCTTCTAGGAGAACCCTCAGGCCAAGCCACTTCCGCAGTCTTACATGGCTATATGGGTGAGCATCAGGTAAGTATGCGTGTGTATTTTTCATCAGTCTGTCATCTTACACAACTATTAGCCACCTGAGCTCTGCCTTCCTCATTAGAAAGAAGACCCCTGGAGGGCAAAGACCCATGTGATTCATCTCTGAATGCACAAGAGCCCAACAGGGCCTGGTGTGCAGTGATATGGAACACATTTATTTATATCTCTGTGAAGCATGGAGATTATTAATAGTTTCTTAAAACATAAAATTTATAGCAAAAGAAGTCCTGAAAGAATATAGCTCAACAAACACTATTTTAGGATGAACTAAACCTTTTCCCACTAAGTCAGCTGAAAAAGACATCCTCACAGAAAAGTGAAATTTTCTAATGCTAAAATAGGAAAAAGGATTAACTCAAAAGTTTCGGTACATGAAAACGAATCATAAACAGAGACCTAACAATGTCACTGACAATGAGATGCTTGACATCTGGAAAGTCTACATGATCAATTTAGAAATTTGGGGAACAAAAAATATTCATGTGATTGTCTGTGCAGCCTTCTGCTTTGGTTTCAGCAAAGCTCCATATTTGACAAGGGAAATGGTTCTCCCTCAAGCTCTAGGCCATCGTCCATATCAGCTTCCATCTTTTGGGCATATACTGAGTATTTGTAGGGTTAAGTGCTCAACTTAGTAAGTTCTTCCTAACTACCACAGGAAGACCGCATCCTTATATCCTTGGAAAGAGACACAGACCAGCATCGGCATGAGGAAAATTAGTTTCAGAAACATGCCACCTAGACAGAAGCTTCTATGCCATTCCTGACCCTTACCCTTGCACAGTTCTCACTACCTGACAAGGAACTTGTCCCAGGTCAGCAAGCCACAGAGAAAATTCTGTGATAGGAGCAACCAGTCAACCCAGGTTTAGCAATCCTTACTCACTACCCTTGTGGGCACTCTCAGGGATGGTCTTCACTCCACTAGGTAACCCAGTTGTCCTGCCCTCCCTCTTCCCACCACCACCATCTTTGCCGTTTCCCCACCCATTGACTTACTGAGCCATCCCACGCTGGGAGTGCGCCGCACTCGGGGGTCATCATCCAAGGTGCGGTTTGCTAGGCAGGGCACTGAGTTCTCAAGTGGGCTGCGGGCTTTAGTGTCAGAAGCAGAAGACAGGAAGTGGAAGACACATGAGCAGCCACAGCAAGGATGAAGATGGAAGCATTAATTAGGAAGGAAAAAAAAATACTAAAGCAAATCACACAAGCGGGTTAAAGGAGAACAGTGGCATGTTACAATGGCATTCACCTCCTCCCAGGACCCTGAACCCTTAAATGGCACAAATATCAACAAAGAATGAACAATTACATTCAATCATTATAGCTCCCCAAACAGAAAATGGGTGATTCGTCCTGTGGATTCAATACACAAAACATGAACTATTTCCCAGAAGACAGATTTTTATAATGAACATCAATCTGAAGACACAACAGAAGGACTGTTAATAACATAACTGTTTGCCACATAAGCATACAGAGGGAAGCAGCACACTCAGTTTTGAGAAGCATGGGGCATGGGATGTCAAGTTAGTAAGCAGTTCTACCTAACAGTCTGGCTACGGAGCTTGTAGACAAGTGCAGAAAGCAATATTCCAGACATTGTCTCTTGTCCCATGACAATGGGACATGGATAAATTATTGTGCTTTAATACAAACCCATTTGAAATGGCAATTTTGGTCTTCGCTTCCCAGTACCTTCCAATATCTAATTTTACTTTAACTTTAACCCTTGGTGTATCTGTTCCAAATCTAAGATAATAATCCTAGCTGAACGCTCAGTCAAATTTCTCTGGTTGCATTTCATCAACTGGAGGCCATGACTGGCTTCCTCCTAGGACAGGGGCATCTGCTCTTAGGACCTCCTGTCACTTGGTTTGCTAGTCTCGATGAGCACCATGTTCCAAGGGTAGTAAAAACAGGACACTGTCTAACTCCTTTAGGGAAAGATAGTGATGTTGGAAATACATGACCATGAGGCAAATGACAATTTGGACTTAAAAGGGCTTTCCCCTAAATAATAAAATTAGTCATTATATTATCAAGGAAATACATTTAGCATATCCCACCAAACATAACCATTAGATAATCTATTCACATTGTGTGCAAGACAGGGCAGGCAAATGGTCATTTTATGAGACTATACTGGTGACCAGAGAGATCAGGCTTTAAATCGAGCCATTTACAAATGAATATAAATTTATGGCCAAATTTGGGCATTGAGCCTATTATAAAATTCAGAAACGTTTTTGTAAATTTGTCTGTCTGTGTTTAAAAGCTGTAAATAAAGCCAGCATTTGTTAGCAGGCCCTCTGTGCCAGCACCTGGTTGAGGCAAATCTGATGTCTTCTCTCTTGCAATCTGAATTTTTAATTGTTTTCCATAATTGAACTTCTTTGCAAGTTTTTATTGCACTGAGAGAAATGAAAAAGCAAAATGAACCAGTTGAGATTATTTCAAAGTTGTTTCTGTCAAGAGGGAAGCATTTAAAGATATTCATCAGCATACCACCCAAGTCTCACCTCCTATTTCTTTTGACAACTTGTAGACACATTTAAAAGGCCAAATATTCCTGCAGACCAACCTATAAGAAATGACAAGTCTAAGTGCAAACAAGGCCACACTAAGATGCGTTCAGTGAGAAATGCTGGAGGTGAGAATACAAAGTAAATGCAAAACAGCCATTCAGACCATTAGCAGGTAAGGAGGATGGAGCTGGACAAATTTTCTCTCTGATCTCATGGCTTGCTCCAGAGAGAAAGACCAGCAGGCACCCCAGTCCTCAGAAGCTAGTAAGTAACTTCCCATCTCTGTCCCTCAGCTTCCTCCACTTCTTAGTATGGTACTTGTTGGGAACTAATCCTAGAGATCCCTCTTTGTATACACAGCCTCCATTAATGTTGAGCCTCCCCATCAAGAGGACAGTGGAATGGAGTCTAGCAGATACCAGCCCAGAACCTGGCTCCAAAAGCAGGAACGAAAATGGAACTGCCTGTAGAGATTTGGCACCTGTGATTCAGGAAATCTTACTGGAGCCATCTGGCTGCTTACCCTAGTGAAAACATGGGGGCTCTCAGCATCCATTACTTACACTGGCCAATTCCAACACATTTTGTTGGACCCTCTGTATTCTATGCAGAGAGAGCTATATAAATGATGCAACCCTTTTGGGATGCCTCTCCTCCTCCTCCTCCTTGTTTGTTTTTCAAGACAGTGTTTCTATGTATTGCTTTGGAGTCTATCCTGGAACTAGCTCTGTAGGCCAGGCTGGCTTTGAACTCACAGAGATCCACCTGCCTCTGCCTCCCAAGGGCTGGGATTATAGGCGAGTGCCACCAACACCTGACTTTTCTTTTCTTTTTTTTTTTTTTTTTTTTTTTTTTTTTTTTTTTTTTTTTTTCTTTTCAGTTCACAAGTTTACTCTAATGATCAAATTTTGAAAAGTTGTTCTGAAATCTATAGAATTAGAGCAGGGTAGTGATACATTATGTATACCTTTTCTACATAATGCTTTCACTGTATCTCTTCTTTTTCACTTACAAACTAAACAGTATGGCTTTGTTAATATCACACATACTTTTTTTTAAATCACTTTTGCCTGACTTCAGGCATCAACAAGGAAGAAACTAGCTTATGCCACTCTGGCTTGGTGAGTAAATGCATGGTTCTAAAGATTTCTGAGTGATGGATTCCAATGTCTAGATTGTAGAAAGTGGTGCTATCGGGGGGGGGGGGGAGTAACGATTTATATTCCCTTTGGGAATCAACTTATCAAAAGCAATAAATCCAAAATCTAGCTTCTCTCTTAGAACCAAGCAAACAAAGAGAAATTTCTCTAGCAAAATCTTCCTTAGTAAGGAGAATATAGACTTTGTTCATTGTAAATGTTTAGGGCTCTTGGTAGAAACGCAGACTTGTATTTTCAAATAGTAATTGAACATCAACTGCTCTTTTAACACACTATTCAGCTATGACATTACCTGGCACAGCAGCCTCCTTTTACAAGCACATGAGAGACATGACTTCTAGAAATATCCACTAGAAATCTCTTAAAGGATTCAACTGACCCCTTTGTTTGGTGTGGTCCTGCTTAGATAATGGCCACCAAAGTCCTTCAACATCATATATTGTATGGAGTAATAGACCAGGATTCACTGAGAACTGGGAAATAAATTACAGCAGAGGAAGCTTATTTCTGTGTAACTGAATTAGCATATTGTTATAAAGTAAACATTCAACATTTGGTCCCTCTACTAATTATGTTTGTCTGTTAATTTTACATCTGAGTTTCAAGACTTCCACCTGCAAATGGAGATGTTGCATATATTACATATATTACAGATATTATATAGGTCATATTGACTGGTGTAAAACAGGTGTTCGAATATTGGAAGCGAGCACTATTGCTGTTACTACTAATATTCTTGATATTTGCTTTGACCAGCATCATGAAGAGTAGTAGAAAACACTAAAGACGAAAGCTTGACCTGATTTCAATTAACTTTAAGATCTGAAAACAATGTTTAAAAGATATATCTGCATTTCTGAGTTAATGCAGCATAGTTCACAATAGCCAAAATGTGGAGTCAATATAAAGGCCAATAAAAAATGTGTTGCATATAAAGGAAAGGGTACTATTCAGTCCTAAAGATGAGGGTAATTATGTTATATGTGGCAGCATGAATGAGTGGAGAAGTCATCAGGTACAATGAGATGCACAAAGAAAGACAAATGTGACTTTTACATGTGTGTTCCATGTCATCTGAGAGCACAGGAGGACCATTGATTCCCTGAGGCTGCTGAGTTGGGAGAAACAATAGAAGATGTTGGTCAAATGCTACAACATGAGGAATGCACGATAAGTATTGGGTAATGGGTATATTAACTAGCATGATTCAGTTACTCTACATTGCATACATGGGACCTTGTTTTGTATTCTATACACAAATACATGTCAATATCTAATAAAATGGATAAATCCAGCTTTTAACTCAAGAACTGGCAAAGATCTCTTTTTATGCTGTATTTTAATGAAAGAGTGTTTTTGCTTACTGAGGTATGCTTGGCCAGTTTTGGAAGACTTTAACATTCTCTTTTCCTCTTTCCTTTGAGAAGACATAATAGAGAGTAGATCACACTTGATTCTTCTGACTTGTCCCCTCTTCTTCCTCTTCTCTGCCTTCCCTCCCTTCTTCGCTGGTTCTCCTCTACAAAGACCAGGGCACAGTCCCAGATCTACACTCACCCTCCCTCTCATCTATTTTCAGATGAGAGGGCTGTGGAGAATAAGACTTCGCAAGGGTGACATGACTTAGTGCTGGATGGTCCCCTCAGCCTTGCAGCAGCAAGTGACTATTCCTGGAGAGGAGGCGGGAAAGCACTCAACATTCATTTGTACCACTGTCAGGCAAACAGAACCACTTGTGACATTGCTCTGTCTTAGATTCTGGTCACACAGACTAGATTGTCAATTAGTAAAAATCTAAAATACATGCACTTCATGGCAATACCCTATGCTAGATAGATAAAGCCTGTCAGTGTTCACACACGCTGGAGTCTTGATACATTAGGTAGCAATTTAAAAGGCTATAAAGTCCAGGTATGACAACTCATTGTGGGTGGTTTGACAACTGGAAATCTGGTAATTTAAAACTGTAACCTCAAGAATCTTTCCACATTAGGGGTGGCAGGAGGAGAGAGTTGAGGAGCACAACTAGTAATAGACCACAAGGTGAAAGTGGTAAATTGATGAGCTGCCCTCCATTTTAAACTGGAAAGTCACCTAAAAGTATCCCTCAAGATATTTCTAAATAGTATCTGTTCCTGAGACCAACATCTTATGTTATTAATAAAGTATTTTCATAATGCATCATTCCTACTCCTGGTAATATAAACAGAATAACACACTATTACCAGTAATGCTACAGACATAACAAGACTCAAAGCAATTACATAACTCTCAAAATCATGTACCTACTAACTACAATTGAGGACTGGCACAAAACCTTGGAAGAGAGGACATCATGTCTTCAAGAAGATTGTGAAACAGGCCTTGAATAGGCCTAAAGATTCACTGTGTTCTATTCCTAAGCCTGACTTCTCATTGTCATAAAGTGTAGGATGGACTAGAAAGTATGGTAAAAGTTTGAATATTGCAGGTCTAGAAGACCAGGGTAAAAGCAATAAGACTGTTGCCTTATGGATGAGTTAGAAATATATTACCCGGAATAGCTACAGTAGCTGCTATCATTAGCAGGCGACTTCATTCAGATACTTCGTTAGCGACTCTCCATGGACTGCCTTGTTTATCATCCTGGTTGGGAAGATTGCTGCTGCATTGAGCTCTGGCCAAGGCATTCATCTGTGCTTGCAAATGCACAGAGAATGAGGGACCAGAACCAAACAGATGGATTTGTGCTGCTGGGCTTTGGAAGGATCTGGCTGCATTCAGAAAGGCACCTAGGATGCCATCAGAAAGAGATATGTGCCTAAGGAAAAAAGATGCTACCTGACCATCTCAGAACTAGAGACACATGAAGCCTACTTAAGACAAGCAGAATCTTTGAGAGAGGTTAGGAAAATGCTTACCCTAGCTATTGCTGGAGGGATCATGCCAGTATTCAGTACTATGTCGGAGGAGAGTGGGAAGTAGAACAATGCAGCTAAAGATGACTGGGCAAATTAGAATCCAAAGCCCAGACCAAAAGCAAAAGATTGCTAAAAGGACCGAGAAAGCTGCCAAGCCTGGCTGTAGTCCCAGTCAGATCTAATTCACACCAGTGTCAAGACAGCCTGATCTAGTATTCACACCACATAGCTCAAGTGGACATAAGCTCAAGTCAGATTCAAAGCAAGATCCTGACTAATCCCACCTTTACTTCTCTGGATCCTAGAACTACCACAGTAAAAGCAGCAAAATCCGTGATTTCTTCCTACTGGTTGGTTGCTCTGCACAGTTACCACCGCCTAGATCCAGTATGCCATAACGGCACATGGCTCTTCTGGGCTCATGTAAAAGCAGCTACATGGAAAGAACAAGACATCAGCTTCCTGACTGGTAGAAAGCCTTGAACAAAGAATCTGGACACAGAAGCCAGGACTGCACCAAGTTGTAAGGGTCCATTGATTACAATTTGCACACCTATATAAAGGAGAGAGTGAAAAAGACAGGAAATTGAAGCTGAACCTGGTGATGTGCTGAGCAGAAGGTCTTGGGTCACTATAAATACAGAAGAGGCCCTGGGGCATGACTGATAATGTAAGGAAAGCTGTGTGACTCCCAGAAGCTAGCTGCCCTGCTGGGAACTAACACCTTCCCTGACTCCTCATTGCCTCCTGCAGTACATGTCCTTACCCTTGGATGCCCAGGGTGGATCAGGGTTCCTCTTATAGCCATGTAAGCAAAAGCAAGGAAGGTTCAGACTATGAGGAGAAATGGCCTCACCCCTCCCATTGTTATACAACCAGCATTGACACCATTTGCCAGAAAAACCCTGAAGAAATACATAAAATTATTTCTGAGTCTCTCCCTGAAGAAGAAGCTAGCCAAGCAAACATTCCAGAAGACATTCCTGTTCCTCTGAAATCAACATTGCACAGTTGTGCATAAACACCTCACATACACCTGAACGCATCTGTTGAGTGACTACTGTCAGCCACCATTCTAGGCACTCACGTATCTCAATGAATTTTTAATTATTTCTGTTTTACAGGCATCAAAATGCAATGCACTATCTTTCCAATACTTTGGTAAGAAAAAATAAGTAACTGTTTACTAATTAAAAGTGAGTTCATGATAATGACCCAGAGGGAGGGAAGGTTTAATCAGTCTGAGTGATTATAATATCATGTCTGTTAATAAGAAGAAAAACAATAAACAGATGTTTTAGGCTTTACTCACTGGTCAGTGGTGTTTCAGTCAGTTCTCTAATCAAGTAGGAGTTTTAACTGCCAAAAAAGAAATCCTTTCAGTCCTAGGGATTATTTGTGTTTTAGAAGCTATATACAGTTAAGTACATGCTTTGCATTTAATCTACGTTGTTAGTATTTTCTCCATCATTTTTTAAAGTTCAGAAACAACTAGGGTGGTGGTGGTGGTGAACACCTTTAATCCCAGCACTTGGGAGGCAGAGGCAGGTGGCTTTCTGTGAGTGTCAGGACAGCCTCCAAAGCCACAAAGAAACCCTGTCTCAAAAAAACAAAAACCAAAAAAGAAAAAAAAGAACAGAAAGAAAGAAAGAAGGATGGATGGAAGGAAGAAAGGAAGGAAGAAGGAAGGAAGGAAGGAAAGAGAAAAGAAACAACTAGACCAATGATCAGGCAAGTCCTGGCTTGTAGCACTTGCTGGTCTCTACAATGTGAAGAGTGCCCTTAGAGCAGGGTCCAGCTGCTCATCTGAAGCCCCCAGAATCAACAATGGGACCCAGTATGTGATGGGACCAGAAGCAGACCCATTTTAGCATATTTAGGAACTCTCACACACAGGCGGAAATCACTTCGAATGCACAGATTATAGTAAACCATCATCAACCAAATAAGAAGCCCTTCATTATGAGTATTGCCATAGTTTTTTACTATAATTATTTAATTGAATGCTAATGGGATTTCACAGTAGCTGCATATAACACACTTCTGGCAGAATCTCCCCTCACAGTTGGATCTTCTGAGCAGATGAGAGCTGACTCTAAGACACCAATGAGAACTAAACAATCCTTGACTTAAGTGGCTTCTATGCCATTCAGCTATCTGTCATGCTGTTGCTGGCATAGCCAAAGAAGCCTCTGTCATGGGATCCTATATCTATATTTAAGGCTAAGGTAATTTACATTTATCTAGGTTTCGCATGAGGATATTGCAGCCCAGCTCCAACTACAGTCAACCTATGATTCTTGCTTGTTACAAGAGCAGTGATAAGTATATAATTCCTTACTTTAGATGCTTATTCAAAAGCATTACATAGTCCTTAGGTACATTAAATGATTAAGCCCTAAGACACAAAAGTTACTGTGCAAACTTGCAGGTTAAGAACAAGCACCTGTAGAAAGCCAAAACCATGCCACCCCATGATTTATGATCATGTACCTTGGAGGCACGTGTAACTCATTGATGTAGGCTCTCACAAAGCCAAATCTTGCCTGTTTAAAGAGTTGGGTAACATAAAAGCCAACAATAACACGTTTGAAACAAACTAATCATATCCTATGCTTCAGGGTGTGGGATGTTCATTTGAGGAGCCAAAAAAAGAACCGCCTGCCCTTTCCCATTTGCTTCCTGCCCTGTGTGTAGAGCACTGCACAAATGAGAGGCGAACGATAAAGGCAAGTTCATCTTCCTCTGCAGTCCGGGGTTCTACTAAGAGGATAAAGCATTGTAGAAGGAGCAATCTTAACTCATTCATTGTACTCCCACCCAAATACCTTCTTCAAAAGGTTGGCAGCTGAGATTCACCCATGTCTTGTTTCTGTTCTGTCTGTAGTACGTGAATAGGCAGCTCAGCCTTCTGGGAAGAGAGCACCCTGGCAGCCAGTGACTCCTCAATGCAACATGCGAGCACAGTGCATTTTTTTTTAACTCTATGTACTATTACTGATACAGTGCTTTAAAGCAAACAAAACCTCTATCTCTTGGAATTGGGTTGGAGATTTTATATGTGTGTGTGTGTGTGTGTGTGTGTGTGTATGAGAGAGAGAGAGAGAGAGAGAGAGAGAGAGAGAGAGAAAGAAAGAAAGAAAGAAAGAGAAAGAGCAAGAGCAAGAGAAAGAGAAAGAGAAAGAGAAAGAGAAAGAGAAAGAGAAAGAGAAAGAGAAAGAGAAAGAGAAAGAGAAAGAGAAAGAGAAAGAGAGAAAGGAAATTACCTGAGTTTAAAAAGAAAAGTTGCAGATACACATACTGGTTAAAATGAAGTGTTTGTAAAATGAATCACAACTGCCTGCTCAAGCAATGGCACTGACAGCCACTGAACAACCTTTTCTTCCAAAAAAAAAAAAATCAGCGGGCATATAAAACCCAAGATATCTCTGTTGACAGCAGTGCTCCCAGTAACAGAGAAGCACCCAATTACAGCAGGAAGATTCTAAAATAGAATCTGTCTCTCTTGTGAATGTGTTCTGCTGAAAGCACTCATATCTTAATTACTTTAGAGACAGTTTGGGTTAAAAAATATGAAACTTTGTTTATAGTAATCTTTCTTCAAACCATTGGCTTTTAGTATTAAGTGAGAAAAAATGGCATTCCTGGAAATGCATTGGCTGGGATCACATTCACTTTCTGCAATGATTTTGACCTGCTTTGTGTCTGAGAACATATTCCATAAGATCGGGAAAGTGCAGGTGACTACACTGAGTTACAATTTCTCTCACTTTCTTGGTACCAAGAAGACACAATGGTGGTAGTCTAGAGCTCATTCTACCAATTCTTACTCGCCTCTGCCCACCACATCTTCATTTCCCACACTTATCGACTTGCTTCATTATTCTCAAACTGTATCCAAACATGAAATCTATTTCCAACAAAAGGAATGATGCCAAAGATAGACACTTTACAAGAAACTCTGGTAAATGCAATAAAATAAATGTAACAACAAAATAGTACCTTTCCTATTGTTACATAATGAGTTAATATCCCATCTTGAATATTATACTTCCATCTGAATATGATTATTTTTTTATCAAGAAATCAACTGCCTTTTCAAGTAGTAAATATAATATTGAGTCAAACAATGGTAAGATGAGCACTAATAGATTAGACAGAGACAACCATCCTAAAGCAAAATGTTGTTATGTGATATTTTAATGCGTTTATTATATCTTATTAAATACTCCTAGTTGCTGCAAACCATCTTGAAAACATATTCCCTGAGGTACTCAATATACTCTGCAAGCTTGTTGTCCCATCTGAAATCCTCAGTTGTTTCACTGAAGAGTTGTTAACAAGGCACGTTAGTCAATCGGCATAGATACACACAGAGAGGACAGGCACTGTGGCTTTGTAACCTACAGCAACAGTGAAACTCTTCCAGCAAAATTGCACATCTGCCCAATTGTATAAAAAGGATCATGAAATGACATGTGACCCTGAGAAAAGACATATAAAGAAGAGGAAGGAAGGATTCGAAGGGATGGAGTAAAGATGAATGGAAAATGAAGAGGAAGCAGCAGCCTGTCGGCTTGGCATTACCATTATCAGGGTTGGTGAACATCCTACTTGCACTGGAGACAGTCTTCCCAATGTCAGCCAGGGACCGAAGGTTGGACTTCTTGGTTTGATGCCGGTGTTTCCGAAGCAAAGTGTATGTGACCTTATCCTTAAGGTCAGGCTTCAATAGGCCCGTCTCAATCTGATGGTCAGCAATCATCTCTGATTCAAAAGAAAGGTGAAGCAAATGTCAGATGCCAAACTATGAAGCTAATGTCCCTCAAGCTTTGTGGATGTCACCTCACCACCAAATCTAACATCAATTCATTACTTTCTAAAACTCCAACTTCCCACTTTATATGAAGGGACAGAATGCTGGCATTAATGAGCGAATTATAAACATTCTAGCATTAATTGCCATTAGAAAGGTAGACCTGTCTTTATTTAATTTTTAGTTTTTAATAATCCAGTTGTGGTAAATTCCCCTAAATCAAAGTTTCTATGAGCAATACAATTAGTCAGTAATTTTAATTTTTCAATTAAAAAAATAAGGTTCAAATACCCATGCCCTGTATTATATAACATCAAAGGTACAGAAAAAAAAAGAAAGAGAAGTTGTATATTGTAAAGTCATGAAGAGTGACTTTATAAGTCCATCTCCTCAGTTCTTCTAAGTTATGTTTTCTTTAAAACACCTATCCCAATATCAGAACAACTAAGGAAGGAAAGATCAAACTATGAATTATACTCTAATCTTCTCAGAGATGTTAGACTTAATTTTCCCAGTCAACTCCAACTAAAACCTGGCCACTCTACTCCACTGATTGTTTTCAAACACGGCCAGACTAAAATGTTTTTAGGAAATTTAAATATCTTAAATTTACTACCAAAAAATTGTTTCCATTAACGCTTTACTGTTTTAACTTTAAAAAGAGAATGGCTTCGGGGGGGGGGGGGCTGGGGAGATGGCTCAGGTGGTAAAGTCCTTCACTATGCAAACAGGAAGACATGAATTTGGATCCATGGCATCTAAATAAAAAGCTGGGTGCAGTGCTGTAACCTTGGGGTGAGAGGAATGTGATGAAGACTGGCAAAGCCTCGAAGTCCACAGGTTTCATGGGAAATGTTATTTCAAAATATAAGGTGACTAGCAATTTAAAAAGACACCCAACACAACTCTGGCCTACACTCACACACTTGCGCACATACCACACATGCTAACACACATGCCAAATCTTATTTCAGTAGAAAACAAACCCTTTTTTGTCACAGGCAAGCGCATCCACAGCCATAGGAATGCTGAGCATCCTATTCTAATCTCTGCCTCCACTCAGAGTGACACAGGGCAGAATCTGTTTGAG
The DNA here is from genome assembly GCF_943737965.1 of Phodopus roborovskii. Classification (NCBI taxonomy): domain Eukaryota; kingdom Metazoa; phylum Chordata; class Mammalia; order Rodentia; family Cricetidae; genus Phodopus; species Phodopus roborovskii. The sequence continues at coordinate 14,688,228 of NW_026126525.1, forward strand.
ATGTTGACTTCACTGGACACCTTCCTCTTAGGAAACTCCCCAGGGTACAGAGGCACAAAAGGGAGCCTGTTCTTATGCAAAAGTCAGACAGCAAATTCAGTGGGTAGAAGGACAACACAGTAGAAGGAATCCTGCATGGAAGAGAAGGTGAAGGTGTCCCCAGGACTTTGTTGGTGCCTCTTGGCTCTATTATTATCAGTCCATCTCTAAAGCAGGCACTCAGCCTCACAGTCTACATCTAGAAGCCAGCAATTTGCACAAGGGACAGTCAGCCATTTTTAATCCAAGAAGTAACTAAATCAAGGATTTTCCACCATTTGCCTGGCACAGAAGCCGTGAATGTACAGACCATGAACCACTTGGTAAGGGACCTGGAGGAAGCAGGAAGTTTCTCTTTTGAGTGGTTTGGTTTGAAAGTGGTCTTAGCTTTGGGTATTTTTAACCATACAAACCCCACTCAGTAAAAGCCTGAGAATGACTCCTGGAAGTACAATCAGCTCTCTGTTCCACAGTTCAGTAACTGAGTGCCTTCAGACACAACCTTTACTTTCCCTGGAAGTCCCATTCTGAGTGGAAAGTCCATTTACAGAAGAACCACAAAAATAAACAGCCCCAACATAGCCGCCACAAGTGTTATCGGATCTCATTCTAATGCCAGGTCTGTGAGTTAAAGTGTTTCTTATCTATCCTGCCTGGCAAGGCCTCTCAATGCATGTGCATTCCCTGTACGAATGCCTGGGGATCACCAGTTAGGCAGGTTAAAACAGCCAAGTGGCTTACGGCCTTCATTAAGCTTCCATAAAAATGGCCCACATAACAGGATCTCTTTAAGCATCGGCTACAGAACCTTTCAGAGGAAAGTGGGGGCAGTAACTTTTACAGCCACACTGAAATTAAGTGTTCGGTGTTCAGCTGCCACAGACACTACCAACTGGGAGAAAATGAGCCAAGTCTAGATGACAGCAACTGAAGGAGTCCTTAGGGAGCACCAAGGTCAGCTCTTGTTACACAGGTGAAAAAAAGGAGTGAACAAGTGACTGCCCCCCATACAGACTAATTAAAGGCAGAACCCCAGCTAAAAGCAGGGTGGCCGATGCACATTTGAGATCTTTCTCCATCTGACACAGTATTAACTATATTTAAAAAGGAGGCCCACCATGCACACTTTGTGCATGACTGCGATGCTAACCCTCTGGAAGATTAAGCAGAGGGACTGTGAGTTCCTGGCAGCATGAGCTACAGAGGGAGTTCAAAGCCAGCTTGAGCCTCAAAAAAGTGAAAGATAATTTAAAAAAAAAAAAAAAAACAAGAACTAGGCGCTGAAAAAAGTGACTCATGCAGAGCTTTTGCAAACCAACAGAAAGATGACCAGACTTTGGAAAACAGAAAAGAGGACAGCAAGCATTCAGAAAAAGGACACCCAGGGCCAAACACATATTTCTGTCTTTTCTTTTCTTTTTTTCTTTCTTTCTTTTTTTTTTTTTTTTTTTTTTTTTTTTTTTTTTTTTTTGAGACAGGGTTTCTCTGTATTGTTTTAGAGCCTGTCCTGGAACTTGCTCTGTAGACAAGGCTGGCCCTGAGTGCTGGGATTAAAGGCGTGCACCTCAAATATATATTTCTTAACTTCAAAATTAACAAAAATAATGTAAATAAATGTATGTGAGTATACCTAATAAAGATATTGGTTAGGTCTATCAAAATCATCTATCCCACTGTGAAAATTTTCATGTCATAGCCATTCCCTGATGATGATAATGCTGACTAAGACATTTGGCAAAAAAAAATTCAATATGTTCAAAACTTTGGGATCTTCTACAACTAGAACTCTATACTAATCAAATAATTTTACAAAGCTATCATAAAAATCTGCACTTTTTCTTTATAATAAAGACTTAAAGGCCACCCAAATACCCAATGGATTATTTTACAGCTATTGTGTTTTATTTATAGAACAACAGGAAAATATTGATATCTATATTTCTATCTTTAAGCAAATACAAATTAAAATGATGAACCACGGGATTGAAGAAATGGTTCAGCTGATAAGAGTGCTTGATCTGGATCTTGTGGGAGCGAAACCAACGCCTGGCTGGGAGCAGCTGCCTCGGAGGTCTCTGGCCAGTATCGCTTCCACCTGTCCACAAGCATGGGGAATATCTTTGCAAACCTCTTCAAGGGCCTTTTTGGCAAAAAAAAGAAATGCACATTCTCATGGTGGGCCTGGATGCTGCAGGGAAGACAATAATTCTATACAAACTGAAGCTGGGTGAAATTGTGACCACGATTCCCACCATTGGTTTCAATGTGGAGACAGTTGAGTACAAGAATATCAGCTTCACCGTGTGGGATGTGGGCGGTCAGGACAAGATCCGGCCGCTGTGGCGCCATTACTTCCAGAACACCCAAGGCTTGATCTTCGCAGTGGACTGGACAGCAATGATAGAGAGCATGTGAATGAGGCCCGTGAAGAGCTCATGAGGATGCTAGCTGAAGATGAGCTCTGGGATGCTATTCTCTTGGTGTTTGCCAACAAGCAGAACCTCCCCAATGCCATGAATGGGGCCGAAATCACAGACAAGCTGGGGCTGCACTCTCTATGCCACAGGAACTGGTACATTCAGGCCACCTGTGCCACCAGCAGGGACGGGCTCTATGAAGGACTAGACTGGCTGTCCAATCAGCTCCAGAACCAGAAGTGAACCAGACCCCTCCCTCCCCCTCACTTCCTCTTCTCTGCCCTCCGCTTTCCTCTCATGTGGCAAACGTGCCACTCTGTGGTCCTAAGCGCCAGAAGCTGTCTCCATGGGTTGGTCACAGTGTGCATCGCACCGTGCTGTACATGTGCAGACGCAGCCTGCAGCCAGGTTTTTATTTAATGTAAATAGTTTCTGTTTCCACTGAGGCAGTCTCTGGTACTCCTATGCAATATTACTTAGCTTTTTTTATTGTAAAAAGAGAATCAACTCACTGTCAGTACTGAGAAGGGATTTGGGTGTAGGGGCACCTGGCCTCCCGGAGCCATTGGGCTGTAGAGTGGTGTCAGTATCCATTTGGTGCTTGGTTTTTAACCCAAACTCAGTGCATTTTTTAAAAATAGTTTTTAACAAAAATACAGGTCAAGAACACTTGAACACACAGAACGAAGACTATGCCTAGTGTAGGTTTTGCAGTAATGGCCTGAATGTTAGTCCATCGGATTACCTGTTCCCCTATGGGAAACAGGAGAGAAGGTGACAAACCACCATCCGCTGCATGGTCACAGTAGAGCCCCCGTGACTCGCCTGTCTTTGGGTCACCTGCATTCCATAGCATCGTGATTATACTTGTGCTCACATGGTCACCTAGGGGTTGGCTGGGAGCCATTGTGGGGTGCAGGGCCTGGCTTGGATTTGGTGTGTGGCCGGGCCGGATGGCAGTCTACATACCCAGCTTACTCTTGGGCCCACTTGGACGCGCTGGCAGGAGGCCTGGGTCTCACCAGCAAGACCGTGTGCAAGCTGGGAGGGTCGATCCATTCCAGACCCACATCCTGGAGCACCCCATCTCCATGTGTGAAGTAGCTTTCTCCCTCAGCCTGCAAGGGTCCGATTTGCCATCGAAAGATGACCTCTACTTTTTTCTTTTGTATTTTGATAAACACTATAGAAGCTGGAGCTGTTAAATTTATCTTGGGCAAATCTCAGAACTGGTTTATTTGGTGTTGTGGAACCTCTTACTGCTTTCAATACACAATTAGTAATCAAAAAAAAAAAAAAGAGAGAGAGAGAGAGTGCTTGATCTGCAAGCACAAGAACCTGAGTTCAAGTCCTGGTACCCAGGTAAGAAACCTAGTATGACTGTGCATGTCTATAACCCTAGCATTCCAAGGCAGACACAGACAGACCTTGTGAGCTCACTAGCCATCCATCCTAGATCATTCAGATATGGAAATCTTCAGGTTCAGCAAGGAAGCTTGTCTCAAGGCATAAGACCGAGATCGATGAATAAGACACACAACCCTAGTTTCCAGCTGTGTGTACACACACATCCTCACATACTCACATGCAGCACATACACACACACACACACGTACTGTAATTCCATTTTGTGAAAAGGTACTGTAATTCCATTTCACATGTATAAACAGAGTTACATAGAAAAAATGGTGAGATGATAGACAAAATTAGATTAGGGAATGTTTCACTTTTGTGGTAAAATTAGGGATGATTTTATTTCTAGAGTAAAATTTTTATGACTTATTTTAAATGAGCATATATTAATCTTATGATTATAAAGAATAATAAACATAAATTTTGAAAGTATAAAAGAAAGGATGCTTTTAAGAAAAGAAAATCAATAAACATCAGGACTCACATATCTACAGTCAACCAGAGCTCAGAGAGCATATATAGATAGATATATAGATATGTTCCAAAAATAGAGCTACTTATTTCTCATCCATTTCACATTGTGCTAAATACATGAAATGGATTACTGCTTTTTTTAAACTTAAGAGTGAAAGAAAATTCCATGAACTTGACTTCGTGTGTGAATGACACCCTTTACATGTAGGATTACAATGGTGATGCTAATAATAAACCTATTAAAATAATGCCTGAAAATTATGTCTTGTCTTCTGTAATGATTCAAAGACAAATTTTTCTATTAAAATACAGTAGGGATCTCTCTCTCTCTCTCTCTCTCTCTCTCACACACACACACACACACACACACACACACACAAAGTACAGAGGCCCTGAAAAGAATCAGAAGTAAGCTAATTTTAATGTAAGCATGACAATTGCCCACAGTTCATACTCTATCCATCTCCATGCCATTGCTTGTGACCTGTAGTGATCTTCCTCTCAGGGGCAGATGAGGAGAAATAATAGGAGGTGGACCAGCAAGATGTCAGAAAATCATCCTATTGTTTGTTGAGATGATTGCATTTGCTATTATTTCTCTTTCTTCCCATTTTCTAAAGTAAAATTGGGCTACTGGGAGGAAACACAACATGTGATTTAGGAGCCTGTAGCTATCGTATGTCCTGGTATATGCAGGACATAGCAACTCTACTTCATTCTCTGCTAGGAAAAGATTTTCTGAATAACAAAATAATCAATGTAACTCTTCAAATTACTGCACTGTCTTCTGTCATTTAAAATGAAATAAAGGCTTTGAACTGCTCATGTTTTATTCTCCATGGGTTTTTTTTTCCCTTGGAGGATTTTTGTTTCTTTATTGGGTTGCACTCCTTTAAGCAAGCTCTGTTTTTTCTTCTGCCATGCTGGCCTTTTTTCCTCCCTTTGTTTTGCTCATGATATGTGGTTTGCCTCTGAACTGCTTTTTTCTGTATTATCAGTACCAGAATGATAGCACAGGCACTTTGCCTCCTTGCCCCAGGGACTGCAGAGCAAACATATTAGTGAGTGATGATACCTCAAAGTGACCTAGTGGTATCTAATTTTAACATGAAATGACAATGTTTAAAGCAAATGCATGGAGGTTGGAAAAGAGTGTGAAGCCAACAATAAAATGTTATGGGAAATTAAGCAAGAACATCAAATGCTCAATTAATCTTTTTTAAATATAGTAGATGTCAGATCTTCTGTGTTTGGCCATTGGCTAAAGGGGGTGTGGGACTCTGTCTTCTGCTATGTACAGAGAGTCAAGGAGTTGCTAGAAATCAGAAACTCTTTAAGGTAGGACAGTCTGGAACTAAAGACCACAAAGATAGCTTTGCAGAAAAGGAAACTTATCACCCTGTTGATCAGCTCCAAGACCAGCAAAAATATGAATATAAAAAAACAAACTAGCAAATAGATGAATAAATGAATGAATGAATACTACTTCGATCTCTTCAGTCCATACTTTTTGGAATTTTTCCTTGTGTGCATGAAATCCCCAAGCATCAACCTTCCAGACTCAAATCAGACTTCAAGTAGAGGTCTGGTATGTGACAAGTAGGAAAATCTAGGTAGCTAACTCTACTGAGGGACAGTATGAGCCCAGCAGGGCTGGTGACCTTACTTAATTCTCCTAACAACTCTGAAAGGTACACTGCCAACCGGACACAGTCTAGAATCACCTGGAATGGGCATCTCTGGCAGGGACCACCCAGATTAGATGAGGGTGTGGCCATCATGTCTGTGGGAGACAGTTTCTACTACATTCACAAGTGTGACAAGACCCAGCCTAAAGGCAGACAGCAGCATTCTGAGGATTTGGGTCCAAACTAGACAAAAGAAGGCAAGCTGAGCTGAAGCACCAATGCCTTCCCTGCTCTCTTTCCATGCAGACAGATGTGATGTGAGTAGTTCTCAAAGGATGCTGCCTTTGTGACTTTGCAGCTATGATGGACTATAGCCTGAAATCACGAGTTAAAATAAACCTTTCTCCCCTAAGTCGAGTACATCAAGGTATTTTATCATAGCATCAGGAAAGGAAACTCAGGTGTGCACCTTAATACTACTTTCACAGATGAGGAAACCAAGTCTCCAAGAGTGGTAAGTAATGTGTTTTGGCCATGATCATCCATACTAGCAGAGGAAGACTGTCATCCCACTGTGATCCTAGAATCCTTTCTATAAAAACAGTATCACACGGAAAAAATATGTAACTCCTTCCAGAGATTTTTTTTTTTTTTGAAACAGAGTAAAACATACACTTAAAGGAAGGAATAAATGGTGAAATTTCACACAGGGGCATTCCACAAGTTCCGGTGATATGAATGACAACTCTTTTCCAAAGAAACCTGACTCAGTAACTTGCTCATAAGGTCCTGATGGCCATCTTGCCCCACAACATTTATTCACACACAGCTACATGACTTGACATCCAACTCTCATCACACCAGCCCAGGAAGCAGAGGATTTCTATTCTTCCATAAGATGTAAATGCCCTTTTGAAGACAACAAAACTGAGTGCAGAAAATCTCAGTGAAACATCTAGGGTCAAAGAGTTCTTAAAAAAAAAAAAAACCTAGTGTCCAGACAGCCAATTGAAAGAGGAGGGTGAGAGGACTCTCTTTCCAGAATATTAAACTAGGATGATGTAATGCCTCAATAAGTAAGTAATTATCATGCTATCGTGCAAGTATGAGAACCTGTGTTCAATCCCAAGAACTCTGGTGTTTAAAAAAAAAAAAGAAAACTTCAGGCATATATGTATAATACCAGCCCTAGACAACAAAGACAGGTGAATCACTGTGGCTCATTGGCCAATCTTCCTAGTCTACTCAGTGAGCTCCAGCCCAAGGAGAGATGCTGTCACAAAAAAACAAGAGGGGTTCCTGAGAAATGAAACCAAGGTTTACCACTAGCATCCACAGGAATATTCACACATACATTCATGCACAGGAGCACACACAGCCATCCACCCATATGTATGCGTATGAACCCACACACACACATCTATATACAAAAAAAATGTTAATTCTGCTAGTAAGTTAAAAATTAATATGTTCATGCACGTTAAATGTAACAAAAAATGGAGGACAAAAGAAAGGCACAAAGTAGGAGGCTGGCAAACAAATCTGGAAGAAAATATTCCAAAGTAATAATAATAACCATAACCAGAGATGGCCGCTATTTCTTAACGCTACTTTTATTAATATTTGTCAAATTTTTCACAAATTGTTCATTTCATGACAGAACTCTAAGCACAAGTGTTACAGAGGATATCCAACCCTGCTTACCCTAGTAGGCATCTGCATGGAAGGATATTGATGAACAGGAAGAGAAAGCAGAAACGGCATACTCACCCACCAGCTGTGGGAGAGAAGACGCCTCCCGGTCAAGCATGATGGAGCCTTTCTCCATACAGGTCCTCAGCTCGAACAAGCTGTGCAGGGACAGTGTGGCCACATGGGGTTTGCTCCATCGTTCTCCACCCTGCTCCACTTTTTCTTCAAACTTAATCCACCTAGGAAGATGAGAATTAAAGAAATGCAACCTTCTGTGAAGGCAACACCAATCCCTGCCCATGCCCATGCCCATGCCCATGCCCATGCCCAGGACCAGGACCAGCACTTCCATAATGTCTCCTCTCATGCAGTATTAATAGTTTACTGTCATCTCCAGGAATACATGTAGTCACAAGACCACTCCTTCTCTTAAGAAAAAGTGAACCAAATGAAGTCAAAGCACCCATGCCTTGTGACCATGAAATCCCTAGGAATGGTTAGATAGGTGGTTTTTAGATGAGAAAAAAAAATCTCGAAATTTCCCATGTAAGTTGATCCTGTAATTATAAAGCTAGCACCACTGTGGATATTCTGTTGGGACCTTACAAAGTAGGTTTATGTAAGATGAAGGAGAAACAATGAACTAATATTTATCTTTAATGGAACATGTCTAGTGGTTTGTGCTTAACAGGACTACGTTTTGTCATGTCTTCATTGGATGTCCCTGTCTCGGCTGTCATGTCACTCTTGATGAGATGCTAACAGTGATTTTACCCTTGAATACAGGCTCCACTTGTTTAAAATGAGCAAGCCCAGTGGGTCACAGACTCAACTGTGATGACGATACATCCTCTAGTAACCTTTGCACTGGGACAAACAGCCCTCATCAACAGCTTCTGCTTTCTAAGATAAGTCGACATTTTGAAATAGAAAGCAAAGACATTTGTTTTTTAAGGTTGAGGGAAAAAGAACACATTTGGAAGCCTTTATAATGCAAGTGTCCTATCATACAGACTCTCCTAAGCACCTAAAGGAAATAGGATGCCTCATTACTGATATCACCATCTGAATGATGTTGGAATGGTAACGATGGGGTTAAACTTTGTTTTCCTACATTTTTTTACCCAAGGGTTTAATGATTGAAAAACATTTTCCTAGAATAAGCTAAACACTCACCTATCTCCCTGCAGATGAGAACAAAGGGCAGGGGTCATAGGAAACTCTACAGAAGGTATTATTTATAGAACTCTTGACAACCCCCAGAGAGGGGAAGAAACTCACTAAGAGGACTACATATGAAACAGATCAAGACATCAACCACTGTCTCGAAGAAGAGTTCAGGATGTTTATCACTCCTGACACTCATCTGACTCATAAGTATTTTACCTTATCCCACCACACTCCTCCCAGGAAGCCTCTCAAAGCCAGGCAACCCTACATGTCAATGGTAACTTCTATTACCACCCTCTCAGCTATCCGAGTCTCCATTACTCTATAATACTCCTTTGGTTGGTATTCACCAACCAAAACAGCAAGTGGCCTTAACTTTTAAATGTTTGCCTTTTTATCTCTAGAGTTTAAAAGCCACTTGGGATTGGTCAGCTCTAAACATGCACATGTGAGCAAAGCTAAATGGACTCAGTAGGGTAATGCATACAGAAAAGGGTCATGAAGTTGAGAGGGAGTAGGGAAGATACTGGAATAGTTGGAAGGAGGAAAGGGGGAGGGAGAAAGGATGAAAATATAGTACTCAAGTGTGAAATTCTTAAAATAATTTTAAAAATTAACATTCAGTAGCACCACCAAAGAGATTCTAAATCTTCAAAACTGGACACAGGTTATTGCTATAATAGTTGAAACATATCCCAAAACAGAATGAGAAACATCTATTTTTCTCCCTCCCCATGCGTGTATGTGTCTGAAGTAACATTTTCTTCCTCTTTGGTTGGAATTATTTTCCAGAGACATAGAAGGAGCTAGGAGAAAATGATAATTTTACATCACACATTTACTGTATTTTACGGCCATAACAAAAATAATAAAAAGCAATTAAGGTAACTGGGTTACTTCAAAAATAATCATGATTATTATAATGCTGTTAACTTTGAGTAACATCTTTTCCTGCTTGCTCGCAGAATCTTTAAACATACTGTGGTAGATGTTATATGAACCATTTTCTTATATGTGTCTTAATTTTTACCTTAAGATCAAACACCAGGAAGTAGAAGTGTCCTTCCCCCATCTCTCCTCTGTGTGTGTGTGTGTGTGTGTGTGTGTGTGTGTGTGTGTGTGTTTCAGGTGAGCGCTACCTAGAAATAGGCCTTCTATATTGTACTCTTTGATTACAGAATTTAAGCCCAAGGTAAATGGCATACGTGAAGTAGAAACTTTAATGTGTAATGTTTCAAACAGGTTTAATTTCCCCCTTATCTTTCTTTTTCTTTTTCTTTTTTTTTTTTTTAACAGATCTTGCCTCAAGTTTATTTGTAAAAAAGAGCATTAGGGCACAGGTTGATTGCAGATAGTGTGTAGATGTGTCACACCAGTCCATCTGTCTTCACAGTGGCAGAAACCATTTCTATGGGGCCTTGGCGCCTTTGGGAGCCTGAGCTGGAGCTGCAGCTTGGGCCTTAGATGGAGCCGAGGCCTCTGCCTTGGTTTGAACATTGGGCTTTGGTTAGCAGAGTCTATGACCCTTGGCCATGTAGCTTCTAATCTTCCCAAACTTGGGGTGAGCGATGAAAGCCAGACGGCTGAGTTTGCAGCCAGGACCCTTTGGCATCTTGAGTTTTACCACCTTGGGCTTCACAAGAGCCTTGATGGCCTCTGTGCGTGCACTCATTGCCTTGGCGTTGTTTGCCTGCATCTTCTTCAGGCCTTTCTTGTGTTTCTTGGCAAATCGCATGTTCCTCAGGAACTTGGGGTCAACCCCTTAAGAGATTCATATCTTTGCGATCAGGGTTTCTTGATGCCATTTCTGTGCCATTTCCGGGACTGGTAGTGTGTGGTGTGGTTCTTGGACTTGGCCGTATCTGAACGGTATCCGGCGGCACCCAAAGTGCCTGGGACCGGAAGAGAAATCCCCCCTTATCTTTCTTAACTGAGTTCCCGTCCATCAGTTGCTATCAATCTGCATTGCTAACCTTATACCCTGAAAGAGAATAAGCAAGACTTGTCTGTAGCAGTGACTGTTTTCTGCCATTACCTGATAAAGCCCGATTGTTGAGTTCTTTAAAATGTTGAAATCTTGGAGACTGAGATTTGTTTTGTTTTGTTTCATTTGGGTGTGGTGTGGTGTGGTGTGGTGTGGTGTGGTGTGGTGTGGTGTGGTGTGGTGTGGTGTGGTGTGGTGTGGTATAGTGTCGTACTTGAAATGTTCTAAAATCTTGTGTTGGGCTTATGAAATGGCTCAGCAGGTAAAAGTACTTGTTCTGCTAGCCTGACAACTTGAATTTGATGACCTAGAACCCTTGGTGAAAGGAGAAAACCAACTCACAAAAATTATCCCCTGACTTCCCCCTCACACACACGATAGATGATAGATGATAGATAGATAGATAGATAGATAGATAGATAGATAGATAGATAGATAGATAGATGAGAGAGAGAGAGAGAGAGATTTGGTTTTGGGTGTGGTTGTTATTGATTTTTCAAGATATTCTTTCTCATAGTGCTACCTTGAACTCATGACAGCCACCCTGCCTTGGTTTCCCAAGTGCTAGGACTATGAATAGAGCCATCAACCCCAGATTTGTATGCTAAAATTCTAGAGCCCAGGAAGGAGTCAGGAGCACATGGGCCCTATCACACACCAAATCTGCAAAGCCCTTAATCTTAAATTTCCCACACTGCACAACAATGAGAACTAAGTTTCTACAATGTGAAAGATATTTAGTCTACATCATTCTGTCACTGCAGCCTGAAGAGGCTAAAACCACCCTCAATTAACTAAGTAATACAAGCTTGATAAAACTTTCAAAAAGGAGCAAATTCACTGACTCTCCCCTGGCCTGTCATTTATTTATTCCTCTCTAGCTTATAATTGCAGGTAACTTACTGGCTTAAAGCAGAGCAATGAGAAATCAATTCCAGCTAGGCTAGACTTTCAAAAGAGCATTGCTCACCTCAATGAATCACATCAAACTGCAGATCAAGATTACCACAAGATAACCCACTATTTACAGTTCTATTCCTAAGAGATGTATGTATATGATCTGTTGGCTCATTTTAGCAATGATTTCACACCAGCTTCCATAAATATTGAATGCTATGATGACTACATAACACACAACTAACAGCATACAGGAACTGGCACAATGTCTATCAAACGAATCTATTGCTCTAATTGTTCAAGAAATGGTTATACCAATTTTCCCATTTAAATTGACTGTAGACAGTTTCATCCTAGAAAGGGTGCATGCTCTGTCTCTCACATCAAGGACAAACTTGAAAAACAAAGAGTCAACACTCCTCAATTCAAATCAACATCCATTAAAAGGAAGGCTAAGGCAGAAAGACCAAAGTTCAGACTATCCAAGTACCAGACATTTTGCAAAGGTGCTTTAGACCCATGTAATTATGTTTTTAAAAACAAGACACTTTCACTGAAAGCCACGATCTACCATCCACAATCACTATGAATAGCCACACAGTTGTAATGGGTTTCTGACTTTTTTTTTCCCCTCTCTTGTTCAGTACGTGACATGCTACAGGAAAATTAATTTTAGAAGTTGCCTTTTTAAATGCACGCAATTACAAAACTATTGTACCCTTGAAGGAGCAGTTTATGAGGTGAATTTTACTTATTCCAAGGTCTTAGAAGAATAATGATAAAGTACTCTGCAGTGTAATGTACTTTGAGTGGCTGCCAACCAAAGAGCATTTCACTCGTTTGTTGAAACAGAAGACCCACTGGGAATCACTGAGTTTTGCAACTTTCCAATCATATGATTAAATATAATTAAGTAAAGAAAGACCTCTAACTTTAAAACCTGCCAGTTTCATGGTGAAAAATCCTCATGACCTTTGCACTAGAATATAATCCAACTGTGTAAAACTACTGATATAATAATAATGAATTACTTGCTAATTTAAAAAATGCTATATCACACATAAAAGAAGTCAATGCTAGTATATACCTGGGATAAATGCTATATTAGGAGAATTCATAAATTTCTAGATCAACTGTGCAAAGTACAAATAATTATCTAAATATAATGATATCTAATTACATATATAATTGGATTCCCTAAATCATCTTTTTAAGGGAAAAAAAAAATGGTCCAACAAGGATTTTCCCAGAGCCATCTGCTATAGAAAGTAAAAAAAAAAAAAAAAAAAAAAGAAAAGAAAAGAAAAGAAACCTGTGAGCTGTGGAGATGACAAACTCACAGTGTAAGGTGCACGCTGCTATTCTGTGACCATGACCTTAAAAGAGGTTCCCCAGAGGTGAGCTGGGTCAGCATGCCCAACAGAAACACAAATAAACATTAGTTTGCGTTGTATTCCTGGACATGACACAACGATGCCCTTTTCCTCTATTGGCTAATGTTTCTGAGAACTTGTGAGGGTTTGCTTTCTGACCAGGTTTGCCAGTGCAGGATGGATTACACAGAGTAGATGATTTTTAATTTATAAACATGCCAGATTCACCAATCTGTTGTTCAGCTGTTCAGCACTGGCCACTGACAACTCACTGAGGACAAACTGAAAATGAGGAAATCACTTTACAAAAGCTAATCCTAACTCAACTCAAATGTAAGAAGAGTGAAAAGTCTGTCCCTTCCTCATGATTTTGGGCCATCATCAAAGCAAGACTAGGAGCTATTCCTTAACCTGTCTACTTCGTTCACCTGTGAACTGATTCTAACAGGTTCCTGTTTTGTTTTGATTGCTGTTCTGTTTTTGTTTTATTTTGTTTTATGAGAGGATCTCATTTATTCCAGGCTGGCCTCAAACTTACTACATAGTCATGAACCTCTAATAACTCTCTTGACTCCACACCTCCAGTGCTAGGGTTATAGCCATGGGCCACCAAGCCCAGCTTAATGGATTTTTGATGAGGAGAATAGACTTCTTCACCATTCCAAGTGGTCCCATCTTAATTACTGCAGTCGTACCCAACGTTATTTTTTTTCTAATGACTACACTTTCCAAAGGTAACACTGTGCCTCCATCGGTCAATCATACTTTTCAAACATGAGAACTCTTCAGCTTGTGCACTATTTTGGAAAATCCACTAAAGATGTCAAAGTTCTACCCTACCTTCTAGGAAAGACAAAATGGGGAGGAAATGTGAAAAGGAAGGCACAGAGCTGACTGCCACTTTAAACCCCATATTAGTAAAGGCTTCTCTTGCTGCTAATGTCTCGTAACTACTCTACCTTCTCAGACTCAAAGGGGCCATCTTCTCTATTCTGAAAACATTTTCATTATTTGAAGAGTAGGACCAATCTAAAATTCCTAAAGTGGGACTCAAATCACAGTAATGCCAAGGCTTGCTGTAGAATATTCTTAGTTAAATACAATCATTAGCCAACTGAAAAGTACAAAACCTAAAATAGGAAAAAAGAATGGGATTTGTTCTGTGGTGTGTAGGCCCACACTAGAAACTACAACTAGTGTGAAAAGTCTAGACAGTTAGCTTTCTTTGAAATAAGACTGTATACCTGCCGTCAGTGCTTAGAAGAATGCATAACTCAGTGGTAAGTCCCTTGCTTAACATATATGAGACCCTGGGTTCCCATCACCTTGCCACACACAGTCCTGGAAAAAAATCTATTAACTGGAATTTTCACAGGAAAGAAAAAACAATGTCAAACATATTTTGTCAGCTAGAAAAAAAATTATTCATGCCACATCATCACATATGAAATGACTCTCTTCTAGGCACTTAAATTGTATTCATCTGGGAGGTTTGAGGCCTTTTAATAGGAGGTTGGACATTTTATTGTGGCTGGAAAATGCACATCAGAAATGAAAGTCAGACATCACTACAGAAACATTCTGACGCAGTGTGTGTCACAAGAAGTACAGATTACTGGAGATCTAAATATTCCCAGAAGCAAAATCACTGCCAAAGCTCTCCACAGAATTCAGATGGGACAGCACACTCAGAAACAAGATTTCAATTCTCTGCACACCCTGTTCCTGGAGTATGGCTGTGCAGCAGAGAGTTCTGGGCATAAAGAATAGGATGCAGAACAAGAAAGTGAAAATCCCTGCCCTCTCAGAGATTTAACTCCATTAGGAAGACATAATAGCAAGGTAGATAATACATTAAGTGACAATGAGTGCAACGGTCAAAAACATAATAGAGGATCTGGGACAGGAGGTATAGGCAATTCTTTGAGCTCAGAAGCCAGGTAATATATGAATAACATCCTGAAAGAGGTAAGCAAGCAGGTAGTGTAGATAACTGTGGCGTACACAGATACAAAGAGGGAGCAAGTATAGAGTCCCTCGGAGAGTAATACAACTGGCCCCTGGGGCTCCAGGAGGCTCAACTAGAAAAAAAAAGAAACAGAAGGCTACTCGAGTACCCCAGGGTAGATAGTTTAAAACCAAAATAAAGGCAGGTATAAGGAAACCAGCTAATTGGAGGGTTTTGCAGAACTGGAACGAGGCCTGAAGCAGTACTGAACAGGAAATGTGGTGAGATGCTCAAATATCTGAGTATCTCAGAAGTGAAGTCAGATGAGTCAATTAATTGGGAAACAGGAATGAGTGAAACAGTAGATAAGGAAGACCCTGGTGTTCTGGCCAAAGTATCCAAGAGAATGAAATTATGTATTGAGATGGAGAAATCTGTAGGAGGAGCAGGTCTGTGTGTATTAATAATATGAGTGCTAATAGCCCTCCAATTCCTCAATGTCAATTAAATAAGGAAGTCTAGAGATATAAATCCAGATGCCATCAGTATATTGATAAAATTTTATAAACTTTGAAGTATGGGGCCTCCCTTGAGCATAGATGTATTAGGTAACTTGAGTCTGTCAGACCTTAGCAGAAAGAGATGTAACTATTATGTTCAAAACACTTATTTTTCTCTTAAATACAATTATATATGAGTATGGAGATGTCATAATAAACACTATTAATTTGTATGCTAACTAAAAATCTCAAAAGAATAGTTATTTTTAAAGCTATCTATTCTCCACTAGTCAAATATTCAACACATATTTACAAGCAGATTCTATGAATCAAGTACTTTCAAATCTAGGATAATGCTACAGTCGACAGGACAGGGTGATCTCTGACTTTGAATGAATTCATGCAATAAGGAAAGCAATAACAGAAATGCAATTATAAATAATCATAATGATCCCTAAATAGAAGAAGTTATCCAAAGTTTCTCTAGGATCACATCACCAAAATGGTACATAACTTGCCTAAAATTACTTTAAAGACGATAAAGAATGTAAAGCCATCTTTTTCTTCAGAATCCCATATGACCAAGTATCATAACTCAACACTGTAATCTCAGTACTGAATGGACTAGGACAGAGGAATCACCAACCTGAACTACAGAGGATACCTGGTATCCTCCCTGAACCAAAATTAATCAAAAGTTGAAATACAATAACTATTTCATTCAACATTGAGTTGCCTACTCAGTGAAATGTCTTTTTTTATTTCACTTTATTGAGACCAGGGGTCATGTAAATTAATGGGTAAGCCAACATTTGACAAGAAACAAAGAACAAAGCCATTCTTGTGTTCTCGTCAATGGTAACTATTAACAAATAGTTCAACATGAAACGGAGAACCAAAGAAGCCATTAGAGGCACTGCTGACTAAACCAACACACAGAGAGGAAGGACATTTTAGAGCAAGAAAATAGAGAAGAGGGAATCCAGGAAGACGCTCTCTTGGCAAACTAGGAAACTGGGGCTCAGGAAGACTACCAACTGTGCTGAGCTAACTAATGGACAGCAAAGCCAACTGCAGATGAAGACTTCTCCACCTGTAAAAGTGTGAGCCTCACTCCAAGAAAGAAAGGAACAAACAGAAATGGCTAGAAAGAAAGAGCCTTTGCTTCAGTATCCTCCTTCTAGGGGATGCTTTACAGATTCAAGGTGCAGGATGCTGCAGAGAGTTACTACACATTGATGGAGATTTAGTCTGGAATATATAACTAAATCTCTATGAAATCAAATCTCTGTTGTGACTCCTAAAACCTCAGAAACATACAAAGCATTGAACAATTTGCAAATCATGTCCATACAAATATTCAAGTTATGATTGCACATGTCACATATTATATCTATATAGCATGTATTTTATATGCCTACATGCAAATTACATGTAGTAAGTGCTATTATTCACTCTATTAAGAAACAGGGTCGTGTAATGGGGCAGAGTACAGAATTAAGCTGAGGGATCTAACTTCCACATCCAGATGAACCTTCTACTTTCTTTCAGCTGAAAATTTAGAAGATAATGGGGTCTTTGCTTGAAATTATACCATCTTTATCTGAGAGCCTTGATTTTCTCCCCTGTATCCCTTCTATCTGGGAATAGACAATGTCATGAAGAATCCCACAAGATATGACCTCATGTAGAGATGTATAGGAATGTTTCTTGGCCATAGCCTTGGGGTGCTAGAGTTTATTATTGCCCTTATATTTTACCATTAAATAGCCTACAAATTAAGATTGACTTCTTTGTCAACAAAAGTCAAATTCCTACAGTGCTGGTTAATAAATTATGCTCCAGAAGTGAATAAGAGGTAATCTGCATCCACATTAATGTACAAGGACAGAAGGAAGAGAATTACCCATCACTTAACCTGGCATCATACCCATCAACCACCTGATGCTAAAGCCAGAGAAGGCAGCACTCAAGGCTCATTTATTTGCCCTACACTTGCTTCCCCAGTCGAGTGCTGCATTCAATCAGCCATGCCTCACCTCGCTGTCTCCTTCCATTCCATCTCCTGTCCATCCACAGCCAGCAGCTCATCGAGTTCAGTGAAGAGCTGAGGCGGCGCTGGACTGTCATCTTCCTCTCCCAAGATGAATCGGATGCGTTCTGCGGCAGGAGAGACTGCAGAAGTGAAAATACTGCGGTTAAACATTGGCTGGAAAACCCTGAGGAAAGTGTAGCTTCGAGCTCTTCCTCTCTCCCCAAGATTATTGGGCTTCCCTTCCACAATTTCAGTAGACATCCTTTATCTTCAGCCTCAAAGTCAAAGAGAAAGCAAAGCCTCTCTCTACTCTGTAAGCCAAGCTATATCTCAGTTCTCCACCCTTTCCAAAAGGACAGCAGTCTAGTCTTGTGTGGTTTATGAGAAAGAACCTTGACCTCTCAAAAAAGCTGAGGTTCAACCTCATGACTTCCCCTCCTCCTCACTTATGACCTATCCAAAATTGTGAGACAGAAATCAGTTTGAACCAATCACTTCTTCAAGTAACAATGGGAGGGACAACAGAGCACCCCAATCCTGAGATTCCTCAGGCCCACCACCTGCCCTCCCCCTGCCCTCACAGGTCCTTCACTGCTTGTGACTGGGTAACTGTAAAGCTGATGAAGGAATATTTAACAAGATGGGTCTCTTCTTTACTTAATGGCAATATCCAAAAATGTTTAGTCACACTCAAATGCACTTGAAAAACAAGACCAAGTAAAATATTGTACACCTGAGGGAGGGGAAAAAAAACATTTCCAACACACTTAAGCACATAATTGAATGGACTACTAGCTCCTTTTGACCCTGTCTCCTGAAATCATGTAATGAAAAATTAACTAGAATTTCACCCAGATTGCGGGTTATTCTCTTTAAAGAGAAAGAAAGAAGAGCAAGCACTTGGAGGTCACATTGCAAAACTAAGGCTCATATACACTTCCATATGCCTGATTAAAACCAAGAATGGAATGGCAAATCCATGTGAGAGCAAATCTGATATATATTATACAAAGATAAGCATATGTGCGTGTACACATATATGTGTGTGTGTATATACATATATATGTATATGTATATATATGCAGAAATATACATGTCAAAGAACCTAGAAAAACATCTGAAATCTATAGAAATGCTGGCCAAACTAAGATAGTTACAATTAAATATAATTACCAAAAAAATTCACAAGTAGTCAACCCAGTAATAAAAGTTAATTATTAAACAAAATATACTCTTTATCTATTAAAATAGAAATGGTGGAAAAAGAATGACATTCCCCAGTATTTAGGAGTCATACAATCACATCTCCAGAATCTCATGCTGGTAGAACCATGAACAAAATACTCTCTAAAGAGAAATTTACAAGTATATAAAAAGTTTTGAAAGTATATTTTTATAAGCCAGAAGTTATTCTACTAAAATTACACTCTCTTAAAAACATGTTATTGCAAAGATTTTAATATATAAAATTGATTGTATTGTTTATAATTGAGAAAAAATTTAAATCCTAAATATCAAGTAAAAAGATCAGTTAAATAAAGCATGATACAAATATACAACAAATTACTGTGTAGGCATAAACTATGGCGTGGAAGGTGCTGTAGATGTGACTTAAGTATAGAATTCTTGCTTAGCATGCTTGGGATCTGCATTTCAATTTCTTTGCATTAGAAAAAAAGAGAGGCTAGGGAAACAGTTCAGTGGCTCAGGTTCTTGCTGCACAAGCTTGAGGAACTGAGTCTGGATCTCCAACACCCATCTAAAAAGCTGGGTGTGGCAGCACACATCTGTAACTCCAGCACTGGTATGTGAAGATGTACACATCTGTACTCCAGCACTGGTATGTGAAGATGTACACATCTGTAACTCCAACGCTGGTATGTGAAGATGTACACATCTGTAACTCCAGTGCTGGTATGTGAAGACAGGAAAATACTTGGGCAGGGTGGGGGTAGGGGGGTGCTGACCAGCAAGTCTACTCGAAACAGAAAGTCCAGCATTTAGTGATCTGACTTTAGTTTTTTTTGTTTTGTTTTTAAATGTATGTTACAAGAGAAGGCCTAAGGTTTAGGCAGCTCAATTTTGCTCATGCCATCATGCATGCATTACAGTTTCTACAGTCTAGTTAAATGACACGAGTCCCTGAACAGTTCACAGTTCAGTTAAAACAGTATATCCACTTGTTCTTGCATTAAGTAGAAACCTTGCTCCTAGCTCTTCTATCCATGAGTCACTGCATAATTAACGAATGGGGGTTTTGATCATTAGCCAATCACAGAATTTCTTTAGTCTATCCGTGACTAGCTACTGAACACTCATGACTTAATTCACACACCACCATCAAAGTGTGTGGTTATATTTCCTTCTTGTCTCCTCATGAGAAATCCATCTGGCACAGATAATTCAAAAAATGGAATTGGCCAGTGAAGATGAAAGTGGAGTCCACAAACAAAAGACGATGTTAGAAGAAAAAGCTGAACCAAAGCAAATGAGTATATAGAGACATCCAGGTAAAGGGAATGCTGACATGCAGGAGGAACTTAGTGGAGGCAACTCATCAACATACATGAGGAAAGTAGTTGTAATACAACAATGACTCCATCTCAAAGAAAATCAGGAGGCCACTTCTTGCCACACAAAGCAGGAAAGACTGAAAAAAGACATGCTGATCCAAACTTAGATAACATCCCAATGGTTACCAAGAGAAAAGAACATACTTTCTGGTCCATAAGACACAGAATTGTGAAAAGGCAAGCATTCACTAACCCGGTAAGATGGTATGAAGAAACAACCCACAATATTCTTGACGCTTCTAATGTTTTAAATTATGACAGACTAAATAAATACTAGTTTGCCCATCCAATTTTCTAGTGCCTTTAGAGTCAACATCAAGAGATCTTAATGATTTGAAAATGCTTTAGGGAAAAATAGCCTTTCCCATTGATGTTGAGGGTGCCTTGCATTCACTCCAGCTTGTCTGGCCATTATTTTCATTTGTGCAACACCAGGCCATTATAAAAGTACTGCATCTATCTACAGGTACATACACACCTAGCAAATATACTTTAAACATTATAGGGTTTATTCCTAGCACTATTCCATTTACTTTTTTCTAAATCATGAAGTATCTATTACTATTCATGCATTCATTCAGCCAATGTTTACTAAGCACTGCCTGCACTCTAAGTGGGCTTAGCTTCAGGCTCTACATAGTAAACAGAGCTCTGACAGAAAGATCCTGTTCTCATCATGCAAGTAGAGGAGGTACATCAACTAAGCAACTGATTAATTTGTTAAGTAAATCAATAAGTTCACACATGAATGGAGAAAAAGAAATATTTGCTAAACGTTAAATTAAGGCAACTGAATGCATAATGAGACAGAATACAATGACTTTGTTTTACTTCTACAATTGAAACAAAATGGCTTTGAATTTTCTCAATGTCTCAAGAACAAAATATACCAAGTCTTAGGACTTTTATGTAAAATATTTGTGATGCTTTTCTAACCACAGCATTGGAGAAGGTACTGTAATTGGACATCAAAGGAGACATGATAAAGATGAAATGATAGGCAGAACTTGGGATCTGAACAGTGCTCCTGAAGAACAGCATGGTCACACTACTAAAAGTTTAGTCATCTGAATCAGCACACTGCTTCTACAACTGGTGATCACAAATGTAGATCACTTGTTACCCTCATTTTACATCAGCTGTCCCAAAGGCAGCTGAGAGTAGCGGCCCACACCTTTAACACCAGTGCTAGGAGGCAGAGGCAAGTGAATCTCTGTGAGTTTGAGGTCAGCATGGTCCACAGAGTGATTTACAGGACTGCCAGAGCTGCAGAGTGAGATCTTGTCTCAAAACAAAAAGCCAAAAAGCAGAAGGAGCATGCAGGAAGGGAAAATCTAGATTTAGATAATCAACTATCTTTTTGCACCTTCCTAGAAATATTAGGTAGATTTGTCCTCACTTCTAGCACAGAATAATAAATGGGGTGTGTGTGTGTGTGTGTGTGTGTGTGTGTGTGTGTGTGTGTGTGTGTGTGTGTAAATGACAGTCTCCTGAAGTCAGAGTCACATTCCGGTATGGCACTCATCCATACAACACCCTCACTGGTCTGGCATTGCCAGCGTAGGCTAACATCAATCTCTCATGGAGGCTTTGGCAGAAAGGATAGAAGACTGTCATATCCTGACATTAGTCTCTAAGTTCCATGCCTAGATTAACTTATTTGTTAAGTACAGACCTGTGAACAATGAGGACACAACCCTGTGGGGAGCAAAATGCCAGAATTACGTGTCATGAAGAAGCATGTTGGGATAAGGAATGAAAACAGGAAACAGCACCACACTGCAAGTCCGGACTCTGAAACCAAACTGCATGCATTTTCACAGCACATATCTCAGCCCTGTGACTTGAGGCATGTTAATTAACCCCTTGTTTTTCAAATTCCTTACTTGCAACATGGGATGACAGGTGATTATAGTGCAAAAATTAATGGGCCAAAATTAGTCTTGACACTTGCTAATGCAACTTGTCAAAAAACAAAAAAAACAAAAAAAAAAAAAAAACACCACCTTATACATACAGCTTTGAGAGTCATGGCAAGTTGTAAATACATAAAATGGAAAAGAAATCTGCCAAAGGTATACATTGTTTGCTTCAGTGAGTCAAGAAGTTTCAGAATTGAGAATACAAAGTGTGCCTGATTTATTAGAAACAACGAGAACAAGGGGGAATAATAAGCTCTTTCAACCTTTTGGACCCAGGCAGAACATATTTCAGAACACAGCCCTGTATTCCACCCAAAGCAATTGTGATCCTGATGGGAGATGTCATTCTGTATATGTTTCTCATACTGGTTAATAATAAAGCACCATTGGCCAATAGGAAAGGAAGATAGGAGAGACAAGGAGGAAATAGGAAGTAGTAAGGAGGAGTCAAGATGGAGAGTCTGGAGAGAGCTGGACGCCAGCTGCCTCCTCGGTAAGAGAAGGCCATGTGAAAATACACAGATCAGCAGAAATGGGTTAATACTTAAGACAAAGCTAGCCAATAAGAAACTAGTACCTGGCCAACAGTATAATATCAAATACAGAGTCTCTGTGTATTATTTGGGGCTGGCGAGGCTGGGACAGGACAAGACCAATGGTGGCAGGCAACATCCATATAAAGAGAACGTGAACAGCATACAGAGGTTCACAGATAACAGGGAAGGAAAACTAGCAAACAGCTCAATGGCTGGGCCTGGGGAGGTGAAACTGGCACTGCTCCTCAGCATCACTTTTCCATTGAATCACTGGATTCTGTCTTCTGGTCAGAACACAGTTTGGCCTTCTGAACAACTGCAGAATTTCTCAGCAGTTCCCATGTCACTGTGTTTACGTCTAACCAGAACCTACAAGCTGAATGTCAAGCTGTCTGTCACAGTTAGTAGGAGACATGCGCTCCCAAGCCCTCTGTGCAAGAAGGCACACACAATGCTGCCCATATTATTGACATCCACAGCAGGCATCACTTACATATCAGCACACCCATTGCTGATGAACCTGAACTCCTTAGAGCTCATCTGGGCGGCCAGTGTTCACCAGCCAGAAACAACACTGGAGGGTGATCACTCATAAACCTTCAGTTTGTCTTTATACCACACTGGCCCCATATATGCGTAAGTTCCTCTTGCTTCCCACAATTCCAGAGTATGTCTGCCTATTTCTTCATCCGTTCTTTCATTTCTTCAACGAGGAAACATTTGAAAACTTTTCCTCTCCTCTATTAGTTTTCCAGTTAAGAATTCTAACTTTACTGCCACGCAACTGTATTCTGACCGGATTTAAGGCCTGTTCCAGAGGAGGGAATTTTATACTATAAGTATGGTCAAAAACCTGGCTGAGGAAATATTGTTTTTGGCTAAATGGCCATGTTATCAAATTGCCTTCTAAATATTTATGCTTATACCTATAAATATGGGTTACTCCCAACCTTGATCAGAGAAGCTTCTTTTTTGTAGTGGGCATTGGTCAATGATGACTACTAGTCAAAATGTCAAGAAGAGATTCGACAGTTGACAGTTCCTCTTAACACACCACTACTACCACCAACAACAACAGCAACACTATCACCACCATCAGCACCACCATCACTATCAACAACACCACCAACACCATCATCACCACCAACACCACTACCGCCACCATCAACACCATCACTATCACCAACACCATCACCACTACCACCACCCTTATCATCATGACCACCAACACCAACAACACCATCACCATCATCACCTTCATGAATAGGAAACTTGCCTAAGAGACAAAAAGGATGTAAAAGATATTAGAATTGGAATTCAATTGCTAATTCTAACTGTATATAACATCACTAAATTGTGTAGCACAGACAGACTTTGTACATGTAAGAGACTGGGTATAGATAATATCAGTGTGCAATATTTTTTATTTATTTTGAGGGTTGTTTCCAAATAAAGCTCATAAAAATAAATAAGTTCCAATAATGGGAAGGAATGCTGTGAAATGTAAACATCAGGACTTGCTAAGGCTATTGTACTAAAAAACTCACACTAGCTGTGGTGTCCCAAACAAGATCAATCCAGCCAAAATTCCAGCACAAATAGGGGAAGGGCTCTTCAGGACCCTGATAAATTTCATATTCACTGGTAGATGCTCCAGTGAAGAGCCCCTATCCGTACACCTATCGACAGTACTAAATGCACTTAGTGAATTATATAAAAAGAAATGATGTGAAGTTGGAAGGGAGCCATGTTGGGAGAAGTTAGGAGAAGCTGAAGGGGACAAATTAGGGGTGAATATGATCGTGTTTCACTGCACATATTTATGAAATAATTCTCAAGTATCAAGAAAAATAATTACTAGAAATAAAATATTATAAAAGTTTAAAAAAATAATTTTAAATGAATATATTCTACCAAAAAGGCATATCTGTGATAATCCATGTGGAAACCTGTTACTTTGTAAGAAAATTTTTAAAATAAAAATACGGTGTTATTTCAGAAACAAATAAAAAAGAAATCCATCTTTTCCAGTAACCCATACTAGCCAGTCTCAGAAAAAGGGAACTTGCCATTATCCCAGCCCAGTAGCAACAGTATCAACTGTACAAGATCCTTCCTTTGAACAAGCACACAACCTGCCCTGTGTTGCCTAGCTTTATAGAGGTGACTTCTCAGCCAGTCCACCATCCTCCTGGATTGCAGACTCTGTGTTTATATGTACCCCTCAGAGATCACCACAGAACTGTGCACACAGCTGCTACCTTCTACAATGAATTAATAAATTAAAGCTTGACTACTTCCAAGTACATAAAACTACAACCATTTGCAAAGTAAACCTGCTATTCTAAAAGAAGTTATCTAAGTTTGGAGAGTGGATTCAATCTCCCCTTCCCCTTGAATATACCTTGCCTTAGTTGCAAACATGAAAGCACAGCAATTCATTCAAGGCTAAATAATCCCCAAATAAAACAAAATACACCATAAATAAGTAGTCCTCCTCTATTGAAAGCACCCCCTCCACTCTCAGACAAAGCATATCAATGTGTATGCCTCTGTGACTGTAGTACACACCACCTCCTCCATGTTTTTACCCTTGCTAGGTTTTGTCTTTGTACACCTCATCTGGCAAGTCCTCCTGGCTCGTCCCTCACTCCATCAGATCTTGAAGCCTACCTTGGGAACAGTCAAGTAATGCAAGTAAGAACACATGAAGAAATGTATAAGACAATGGAGAAATGAAAGTATAAAAATATATGACCTGACTCAATTCCTCAGAAGAGGTAACCTTCTATGGCTTGTCTGTATTTTATTTTTCAAGTGCTTCCTAGAAAATGATGCGACATAGCAAAAAAAAGGAAACTGTGACCCGGAAATAATGTACAACCACTTTGGTAACTAACATAAACACAATCACCCTTTAGAATGCAGAGGAAACTAGTTTCATGCTCTCCATTTCCCAGACACCAGAATCCACCTGTGCTCAAGTCCCATTCATAAAGTAGCATCGTACTTGTATAGAGACCACATTCACCTTTCTCACCAGTGTGCTTTCCTTCACACCTCGACTATTTGCAATATCTCATAAAATGAAGATTCCACGCAAACAGTTGTTACACTGTGTTGTTTAGGGAGTAAGAGAAAGGTCTGTACATGATTAATCAGATACAACTCTCATAGGCATTGTTATTTCAATACATGAAGGTTAAATTCTGTCAGAGTCTGTGGCTATAAAGGGATAATCATAATTGTGATTGTCTAGGATGTCAGATGCTATAATACTTAGCCACCACACTCGTGTTTTTACAATGAGACTAATCAAAAGGAAAACACAGTCAGAGTGCCATATGAGCAGTACAGACAGGAACGGATTAGATTTCAGAAGAGGCAGAAATCACCCTGGCAGATGAAATAGTCCTAAAGTAAGTTAATTGAACATTTGGTTCATTATCCACCCCAAAACAATTTGTGAATGTGCCCTTTATTCTCAGTCTGGGAAGCATCCCACTGTGGCCACCCTGAGGGCTACCAAAAAAAATTGTTTCTAATAGGAATAATGGACATAATGAGCAGTTCATTCTGAGAAGGGAAGGACTGCATACAAACTCCCTTCTGTGGGTTAAATGAGGACTTGTGGAGTTTTTACCCTTTCTCTTGAGCAAAGTCCATAATCTGGAAAAGTCTTAGCTCTCAGACCACAGTACAAAAGGCAGTAACCTTACTTAAGTTATCAGTGTGCTGTTATCAGCTGGTTGACACAGTTAATATTTGAAGATACATTTTTTTGTTAATTGGTTTCTTTGTTTTGAAATGGGGTCTCCATGTGTGCCTAAGCAGCCTTTAACAGGTAAGCCTCCCCTCTGCCTTCTGAGTTCTAGGACTAAAATATTCTTTTTTGTTCCTCATTCTGAGATCAAAATTTCAAGATAGATATCATAGTCTTTAAATTTTCCACAAGCCATTTTATTGCCAAGCCATTATAGAACTCTAAAATTACATTTATATAGAGATAAGTGGTACATATGATTGGCAGATGGATGAATGGATAGATATATACATAGATTCCTAAATACACACATATTCTACATACATGTATATTCCTCAAATTCCACTGTCACATTTATAAGAAATAATTAAAACAACAAAGTTTTATAAATCTAGAAATGATTAAAACACACCAATATCAGTGGCTATTAGTCTTGCCCACTCAGCACCTTTAACTTCCTTTTCCAAAAACAATACTCCAATTTACTTTTGGGAAATCATATTTATACTTCTAAGTTCTTCCATTGGTTTGGACACACTTTTCTGCGATCCAGGTCTGTGCAATCAATATAGCAAAACTTAGAGTGCCATCGTTGTTGTTTAGTGGCGATTTTACCTAATATAAGTAAAGTGCAGTAACTTAGGGTCAGCCTTTTGCTGAAACTCTCAGGGAATACATCCTCACTTCCAGCTGAGAGACTAAATAGCATTAAATGCTATGAAGTACAGACAGTCATCCTACATGTGTCAAAAAGAAGTCTGCTTGAAAGTAAAGCAACCATGAGAGAATGCAGAATCAAGGTAGACACAGCTTCCTGAAATCATGTGAACACTTTGATCAAGTCATATCTGAAGTCAGTTACTATGCAATACATAAATTAGAGCCATCATCAAAATAATTAAATTGAATAATATTTGATGGAATCCAAGTTTGGAGGTAATCCACTCATTGGCTGTACCTCAGCCAATCTAAAATTAAAGCTACTATGTATTGATATGTTAGCAGGCTCTACACAGGTAGATTAAAGGGTTACCTTTTTTTTTTTTCTTTCTTTCTTTCTTTTCTTGGTTTTTTGAGACAGGGTTTCTCTGTGGCTTTGGAGGCTGTCATGGAACTAGGCTGGCCTCAAACTCACAGAGATCCACCTGCCTCTGCCTCCCCAGCGCTGCAATGAAAGGCATGCGCCACCACCGCCTGGCTTAAAGGGTTACTCTTTATATTTCGAATCACCCAATAAATAAACTGTTCAGTAGCATTCATTAAAAACAGATCATCTTAAACATATGTGGGTATCTGTGTATTAATAAACTCATACTCACAGAAAGCTGCCAATTGTGACAATTATCCTTAATATTCCCTGACATTATTATTCATCAGGAGATACTCAACAGCCCTAAAAACATGTGTCTCGGAATTCTATTGAACCATCTCTTAGAAGATACTGACTCTGGCCCCAGCTATACATCAAAACCCACGAAGAATCCATCTCCAAGTTATTTGCTAGGACAACACACTCACCCTTTGGACTCCAAAAAGAGGCACAATTAATGCTCTCTGTCTGCAAACACCCCATGATGGGGATACCACATTTCAGATAGTTACACTGGAGCCAGACATTCCACTCTCAATACCCTGCCAAAGATGTCAAGTCCCAAAGTTCCTGAGGATGCAATAAAGAAATACCAAGCAAAAGTGAGAGCAAATGCAGGACCAGAGAGTCTTAATTAACATGACAACAAGAATTTAATAGGTCAGTACCAAGGTCAGAATGTGGCCTATCCCTCCTGAACTCTTAAGTTGTATCTTTTGGCACCTACCACAAGTCAGGTAAATTTCCAGAAAAAAAGTAAGAACTCAAGAAAGAGGAGACCTTCCAAGCACCCCATTCACCCATATGTAAGCACTTGACCTAGGCCTTATCGGCCTTGTTAAAATTATGATCACTGAGTACCCTGTGTGCCGGGGTAATCATTCCTTCTGGTTATTGCTTGTAACTTCCTCTAGTCTTTCATTCAGATCAAATTACTTTCTCCCAAAGGTCCAGCTATATCCAGACTCTTCCTTTCATGAATCAATAGATTCATTTTTGTTGTTGTTTGTTTATCCCAGTTATAATTGAGTATCATGTCATTACAGGACTTACTAATTTATAATGTGTGTAGAAAAAAATACCCAAAGGATATAAATTGCATGCTAACAATTACCACCTCTACAATGTAAAAAGTATTAATGTTTCTTACTTTCCTCACTTTGTTTATATGTAAGTTCTAAAGCCCCTAAAAATATCATTTATGTCATATTTATACAGAAAATAAACCAATTAGGTTTTGAATTGCTAAATTGAGAACATTCATGTCATGTTAGTACCAGACACTCCCCTAAAGTAGTTGAGACTACATAACTCAATTATCCTCCTCAACAGCCAACACAAACACAACCTCAACAGTACTTGCCTTTACTGCTATCTAGGGACTAGAATAGCCAGATCTGAAACACACAAGACTGGCCATGGCTCTGCAAGTTGGTGGATTGAGCAGCTACAAAAGGCCATGGACACAAGCAATGGGCTTGGGATGGAAGTCCTCATGCATGTGTCATGGAAAGGGAGGCAGCTCTCTGTAAACAGAACAGGGGCCATTCGGTGATTCAAATAGTTGAGAATATGGCCACTCAGCAAACTTCTCCAGAAAGATCCAAAGTTCCTTCCACATGCCTCAGCCACAATAGAGATTTTCCCTGAATTCCCTCCTTCAACAGTTCACTTCTTTTTGCTCTGCCAGAACTGTCCATGATAAGGTTTAAATGATGAGTCCCTCTGCTTTAGACTGAATACATCAGCACTTTTTCCAGGTTCAACTCAGAGCAATTATCAGCACAATGTATACCCTGGGGCTTCTAAAGTCAGACTTGATTCTCATCAACATTGGGAAATATTCAAGATTCCCAAAATAAGCTCCACAGACTCACTCCATTGCAACTATTCTCTATACCAAGTAGCTAAATTTATAGCTCCAATAATAGTGTCACAACCATCCTGCTAAATGCTGCCATTAGACATCTTTTCTTATGTGGGTACAAAGAAGACATTCTCCTTCCTGCAGTCTCTCTTAGTAAACGTGTGAGCACGGAAAGGCACCAAGCCTTAAGGAAACTTTACAACTTCTGTCTTGTCCTTGTTGCCAAAAAATCTTACCCATCTTTCCTAGATAGAAGCATTGAGAAGTGTGGTTCAAAATAATCTATTTAAGTGCCAGCAAGCTGATTCAGTGGATTAGGGAACTTGCCACCAAGACCAGCAACTGGAATTTGATCCCCTAAAACTACAGAATGGAGGGAGAGAACTGATTCCCACAAGTTGTCATCTGATTTCCATACATGTTCATGCACACACACATACACACTCTCACATGCACACACAAAATAAAAAGTAAATGTATATTTTAATACATAAACAATCTATTTAAAGCAGGTTTTTGAGAATAAAATGTCAAAATTATGTATGTGACTGTTTTGTTTTGTTTTTCTTTTTAAAAGAAGTAACATTCTCAGATCTTGATAGAACTCTGGATGTAATAAGAGAAATGTCAACAAGATTCTAGAATAAACTTTTCTTCTTGCCTGCCTTGTTTCTGTTCTGAGTCAAGGGTCCAAAATTAGTGTCAGAGATTCTCAACTTCTGTGAAGATAATTATGTCCTCAGCAAAGGAAAAAAAAAATACAACAAGTTCTCCAACATGTCCTACTATGCATTTAGAACTTCAGTATAATGCTCACTTGCCTAATAACACATTTGGAATGTCTGCCTCCTCCAAAACTCATGTTAAATGTAAGTACCACTGCACTGATATTGGGAGGTAAAACCTTTAGACAATGCTAAGTGAGGCTCTAAGAGCTCTGCCCTCAAGAATGCACAAATACTGTTATGGAAAAATCCAATGCTAATGTCTTGCTTTCTTTTTCCCTCCTACCATAAGATCCTTTCCATTAAGAAAGCCAACACCAGATATGGGCACCAAATACTGGCCTTCTTAGCCCCCACAACTGTGAGTCAATGCATTTCTGTTTATTATAAATAATCTAGTCCATGGTATTATGTTCTATCATTACCCAAAAGACACCTGGTTTATCTCTCAGAAGACTTCATGTTGCCAACAAATAATGAAGCCAGAACTTAGAGACCATTTGTAAAACCTGAGTTCTACTAATAAAGAAATGACATAGGAAAGACATGAGTCTAATGTAAGTTCTTGTGCTATTTTATTAATCATCTTCTCAAATATTCAGTAGAGATTTTCTAGGCTTATTTTTAGTAGATAATTTTAGTAGCACTTTTAGGGTACAGAATTTTTATTTGTTATAGAAATAAACTTCATTCTAAATTATCCATATAATTAAGCTAAACAAAGCAGATGGAAAATAGATCAAAATGATCATGTGGATTGGTTGGGGACTTTAAAATCTTATTAATGTGTGCTACATGCAATGCATTTAAGAGTAATATCAACAAAAATAAAAGATCATTCCCTTCCATACAATATATCTTCACTATATTCTTCACATGCAACAATTCTTACTTTCTTAAATTAAAAGCCTATGTATATCATTTCAAGTCAACTGGAGGTAGTTTCCGTTCATTACAGTTAGGTAAATGGATGCCATATCAAAAGAGATTGATTACTAATGGTTTCATGTCTAGAATGAACCTGCTGAGAAAGTACTTAGTGACTTCTAAAGTTTATGATAATATTGCAAGCATGGCTACTCCATAATTGAGTGAAGAATGCCTAATTAACTAAATGTCAGTCATAAAACCTGGTTTGCCTTTGCCTTTTTCTAAGACAATCCCCTCTTTAGATCCATCAAGTATCAGTTTTATTTAAAAATGTATTTGTCATAAATATATTTATGATGTTCTTCAAGATCTGTATATGCTAGGATTTATCTTTCTAAGAATTATGTTCACAAAAAGAGTTATGAACTTTATAAAATGGACATTCATCTGAAATTTCCATTTTACAGGGGTAAGAAAGAACTACTGAAAAAGTAGGCTAAGAATAAAATTACAAAGTTATAAAATATTTATGGCAAATACCACAGTCAACCCAGGACCTCCTACCAACACAACAAAAGATGTTCAAGCCTGATGAAGGAAGGAAGGCAAAATCTTTAATGTTAAGGTAAGCATGAAATATGCTCAGTGAGTACGTTAATATAAAAATGTACTAAAGAATGCAACTCCTATGGTATAGGATGGAGAAGGGAGTGGTTGCTTCATTGAAATAAGCCAACAATGACCAAACCTCACTGATGGTTAAAATCTCCAAAAGGATCAAAAAAAAAAAAAAATGTGTTTTGTGGCTTCTTTTCACAGTCCTGGGAATGTAATCCTTCATCAGATGGAGAGGTTGATGTTCTCAAGTGTAGAGTCTTGCACATGCTTTCCTGCACTGAGATGGCACAAGATCTTTATGTCATGAGACTAAACAACCCTCAGTCAGTAGTAACCATAGGGAGCAGGATGAAATCTGAAATTTAAGATCTGGATCCAACGGATCCTGGCTCCAAATCTACCCGAGGAAGTCATCCCTTTTCCCTCTGACTCAATTTCTACATCTTTTCTGTCATTAATAAAAGGAAGAGTAAAGAAATTATAGAATTTCCACTTCTGACTCTAAAAAAAAAATCTACTCAGATAAACAAGACTGTAATATTTCATTAAATGATCTATTGATGCACTATTCATTTTGTTATTTTAGGCCTCTCCTTTGAGAATTATTAACATCTGATTTTCAATACAAAGAACAATTGAATCTGAGCATCACTAGGCCTAGGTGGAAAGGAAAAAATAATCCTTACTAAACTTTATTATACCTGGTTATTCAGTCAAAGGTATATAGTAACACTAAGTAGCAGTACTGAGATACCAGCTACCGAAAGGAGTTGCAAAGTGAATTCTTTTTATAGTATTTCTCAATTATGGCCAAAAAAACATCAACTCCAGTCTAACCAACTAAGTCACCCCTGGGTACTTAAGAGGAATCATGTGACAAATAAAGCAAGCACATGATTAACAACAGAAGCTCCAGGGACAGAGCACACACCATGATCCACAGATAAAAGGCATACATGGTGACAATAACTAACACCACACAAAACTGAGGTACAGGCAGAGAGGTGTTGGGAACTTTGTGGGGCACAAAGTTCATATTCTCCCTGTTAGGGACTATAACCCTTCCTTTCTTTTCCTAATGAGTTTATGAACACAGAAAACTCTTCAAAAGCCCATGTTCTTAAAAACCAATCTTGCCATTAGCTTGAACTCTTCAAAACTGAGACATGTTAGAAATCTTAATAACACTTTTCTTTCTCTCTTCAAAGTACCCAAGGACATACTACAATTGCCTTCTAATGAGTGCTAAGCTTTTCAGCACTGTTTGGAATTAAGCCATTATTCCTTAACTTTTCAACAAGCCATCCATTCTGGTGTCCTTAATTTATTTCCTCTGACTTTAAATAGGCTGAGAAACTGTCTAAATTCATTCCAGAGCTCAAATATCCTAAGCCTATAAACTTGTCAGATTTAACTTTGCAGGTTAAAAATCTGTATAACCATCAGACAAAATGCACAGAAACACACACACACACACACACAGAACTTGACAGAAAATGATTGCTACCTATCTTTAAAAACAAAATTATTTTCTCCAGATGCATCCATCAACTTTCAAAGGTTACAGAAAAGTCATTCACCACAGGGAACACTGGGTAATACACTAACCTTCTAGGGTTTACACATATCTAACCTTAAGCAATGGGTATTTTAGAAATACCCACTGGGTAGTCAGAAAAATAAGAACAAGCTCTACTGAACCAGGGTAGAGGTAAACACATCCAACCCAGGCCTTGGGAGGCTGAAAGGGGGAATTCACAGATTCACTCCAGATGACACTACTTTTCAGTGTCATCTAGAGAACTTAGAGGGGGAAAAAAAAAAAAAAGGTCTGTGCTTTAAAATGGCCATTGCCACCATGGTGATTAGCTAGCCATTTTGCTATATGAACCCATTTCCTTAATCTCCATCATGGCAGAACCCTGTCCAACAGATGTTGGACATGAGTAGAGGCACATCTCTCAACAACATATTCCAGTCCTGTTGAAAACATTTGTGCTTCTACATTACAAATGCTTGCAAATGAAGTTATTTGCTAAAGTCCAGAATGTTTGGAGAGAGGATTTTCTTGTCTACTTCAAATGCTGCTGTTCCCTTTCAAAAGTAAGGCAGTGAACTAATAAATTGAAGCCCTCAAATGACATTCTGTCAAAACATCTGCAAACGTTTATTTTGCTGCCGCAGTTCAGCTGAAAGCAGTTCCTACTGAGATACAGACAAGGCTATAATGTTGATTCATGCTTTTGCGGCTTCAAAAGTTAATGACCATAACTTTTGTTTTTTTAAATGGTTTGGAATTACTAGCAGAATGCCACCTCCAACTGGTAAATACAGCAATTCCTGGTTTAAGTTGTTCTTAAAGGCATCTTTCTCCGCACCTCTGGGTCCTAACTGATGCCTCAACTGTCCCTCATAACCAGAAAGTAGGGAAGCATTGTCTGGTTAAGTGATGAAGTTTAAAAGCTAAGGCATTGGAGGACTTTTTCATTAAATGAGTATTTTCAATTCAAAATATCTGTGCCATGGTCATTGAGTCTGGCAGGGTACAAACCATCCCATTAGTCTACTATATATATTATGTTACAGTCAGATAAGTCAGGCATTCATCTAATCTCAAAATAATAACTGTAAATCCCTGTACTTTGACTTTAAAATTAAAGATTCTCATGGGTTTTTCAATTGAAACAGTTTTACATTTACTTTTTGTAAAAAATATGTCTTTCTGACTATCACAGATGAAAGGGATTCTTCAGGTTAGACTGGCAAGTGTCCCACCCCAGGAGCAACTGGAGTCACATCTGCAAAGGTAGCCTGCCACCTCTATCAGAGGTCAACCTGGGTGTCCACACCATGGATTCACAATTACTGCACCTCAGACCAGGTTCGTGTGACTAACTCTCATGCATTCCTTTTGGCTTCTTGTCGTAATCAGCGTGATGATTATTCAATATCTCCTTTCTATTTTTCTGCTTTGCTTGGAAACGCAACCCAAACCAAAGTACTTTCCCAGTTCAAAATAGTTCATTGGCTTCTCAACCTAGGTGAGGTTTGAATTATTAGGAGAGTAATCTTGGATAAGTCAGCTCTGCCTAAGTCGGTGGTATTTGCCCGGGTCTTAGATTTGATACTAATGGACACAGAAAAGAGGAAAAAACAAAGAATTCTGTGGGAAAGGGAGGAACCTAGAAAAGTCAGCCAAATTTCCACTCTCTCAAGATAGTCATTGTTTGGCTTGATAATTTTATAAATTCCAAGAAAATCAAACATATTATTATTTAATACATTTGGCTTATCCAATGTCCCTTCAATCCCATGTATGAGTAAGAAATGACTATGGGCCTAGTAGGTTGATTCACAGATTCTTAATGAGTATCTATCATGTGCAAAATTGTGCACATACTAAAACGCTCTGGGATCAAGGACTTTGTGTTTCAAAAGGAAAGAGTCTGCATGCCCTAATCTAATTACAATTGTGCTTTCGTGTATTTATTCATCTAATAACATGTACTAAACATTCATCACGTGCTAATCCCCTATGCACTGTCCCATAACAGAAGAATGTTGCCAAATTTATTTTACCCAAAGCACTTAAGAAGGCTAGATATGTGGGCTTCAGTAGGCTAGAGCACAGAGGATGAAAAATGTATGAAAAGGGGGAAAGGAGACAATAGAATGATACACACATACATAGATGATGGATGGGTACATATATACATACATACACACACAGATGATGGATGGGTACATACATACATACATGGTGGACAGCCAGATAGATAGATGACATGAATCAAGAAGTCAGTCTAGCTGGGGGAAGGAAGAGAATTAGAGAGTGGAGAGGAAGAGTAGAGGAAGGTGACGAAGGGACAGGAACAAAGTGCAATGACACATCTGTATGAAAAGACCAAAATAAAAACCTATTGTTTTGTACACCAGCTGAAAATATTAATTAAATCTAAGAAATGCATGTTTGGGAATTTTCCTAGGACAGTGCTACATGACATGAAGAAAGACAAGATACTTTCCATCATGAACACAGCTATAAAACTGTGGCTAGGACTGCACACACCTTCTCAATTGCACTAGCTATTCTTTACATCCCAGCATCTTTGTTTTTGCAGCTGCACACCTCTTGAGAGCTTTGATCTTTCTCCCATCTGCTAGCTTGCTTCTAACGCATTCTTAGCATTCTTTTGCAATTCTGTCAGAGATGCATCACTTCTATGTATCAGACAACATCTAATAAGAATGCTTCCACAGATACCTTCACCTACCCAAACAGGTGAAGCTAACTTGGAGCAAATCTAAATCCAGCATTTCTTGTCACATCCCAATCAGTGGTGATGCTGCTATTGGGAGAGGCCTGGAAAGACCATCCAGAAAGTCCCCATGCCCTCAGTACTCTCATCCTACATTCACTGCTACTCACCCTCAGATGCAAGACTGAAGTACTCTAAAGCAAGCAATTATCCAACTAACAAACCTGTAGCATTACCTAGCCTGGCCTAATAATCTGATTTTTCAAGAGATAAATGACAACACAGATTTCCATGTTTCTGTCTCTCAAAGGGAAGATGTCCAAGGGTCAATATTTTCACAAAGAAAATTTAGTTTGTGGGTGAGGTCACAAACTAAACTAGATGGGAAAACTCTAGAGTGACATTCCTCTAACAAGTTTCTTACAATTACAATAGAATTAAGCACACATTTTTTTTTAAATACTTTAAAGTGATGTAAGCAATCACTTTAAGTAATTGCCACTCATTTAATGTTTACTGAAAGAGTTTACAACTAATTCACATGCCATTTTCTCAAGTCTTCAGGCTTGCTTGCCTTTCCTACTGGGTATTAAATGGCTTGTTAACTATTAATAAAGGAGGAAGGAAAATCAGAATCTGGAGGTCATTTCAAAAGTTAAAGGAGCTGCCAAGAAGCATGCCAAAGATCCTTGTGGTATTAACCAGGGCCAAGAGTAGACCATGGTAAGCAACGTGCTACCTATAAGAGGTAACTTCAGGGACACAATATAAGCTGATTGATGTTTACTTGGGGAGAAATCACTTACACTAGAAACAGAAAATTGCCACAGGTTCCTGTTCCAAGGATGTCCCCAGATGTTCTCTGTCTCCAACCAGAAAGTAAGGGAGTGACCTGGGGTCCGGGACCCCAGACCTAACCCCTACTAGCCACAGCAATTCTGAATATACACAGGAAAAATAATCTATTTTTGCAGATAATAATGAGTATCAGCATATACTCATATACATATGTAATGATAAAGGCCTAGTATCTGAATGAAAATAAAAATTGTTAGTATCTATAAGTTATGGATAGTAGTGGTATTTAGTTCCATTTCATGTTCTCTACATTTATTGCCATTTAATGATGCCAGGTGCCATTGTTATCTCCACTTTACAGCTAAGGACACTGGGGTATGGTTAGAAAAGCTAGGGGGCCTGCATAAGGTCAAACAGCTAGTGAGTGACAGAGTCACAAACTAAACGCGGGCAATCTGCATCAGAGCCCTTGTCCCTAATCACCCTGGTGACAGACATGAGAAGTAAGGCCTGAAAGAGGCAGAGGAGCTACAGTAAAAGAACAGTCCATGCTTCCAAATGCTCATCTAATTCACTCCAGAGAACCTACTGTGAGTTAGACGCAGCTCCGGGTACTTTCAGAAATAACAGCACAAAGACAAATGGCACAAAGTCCCTCCTCATCTCCTTGCTTAATTTAGTTGTCAGCTCTGTCATAAATCTTTCCCTAGCCCAGACCATATTATTTTACTGTCTATACTGCACTTCAACTTGATCTATATGCATCTTCCCTTCCTCCTTGATTAACATTTCTCTAAGATAGCTCTTACTGTCCCGTTTAATTGGTAGAGACACTAAGGCCAAGGCAGAAAGGCATACACCTCTAATCTCAGCACTCAGGAGACTATGGCAAGAAGATTCATGAGTTGGAAAACCACCTATGCAACTTACCAAACCTGACCTCAAGGAAATACAGACTACTAATATAGGAGCTGGAGAGATGGCTCCACCACTAGTAGTACTTGCTACTCTTTCATAGGACCTGAACTCAGTTCCCAGCACACATGCCAGGCTCACAACCACATGCAAATCAGTTCCAGGTGGGATATCCAATGTCCCCTTCTGGTCTCCCTGAACACCCACATGAAGTGGCATACATCAACATGAGATTACAGGATGCCTGAGATGGAGGAGAGATTGGGTGGGAAAACAATGAAAGAGCTATTTTGATAGAAAGAGCCATTATGGGGTTAGGGAGAAACCAGGTGCTCGGGAAATGCCCAGAAATCCACAAGGATGATCCCAGCTAAGACTCCTAGCAACAGTGGAGAGGATGCCCTAACTGGCCTTCCCCTGTAATCAGATTGGTGAATACTCCAACTGTCACCATAGAGCCTTCATCCAGTAAATGATGAAACCAGACCCTGAGATCCACAACCAAGCACAAGGCTTAGCTCCAGGAATCCAGGTGAAGAGGGAATATATGAGCAGGGAAGGTCAAAATCATGAGGAAGAAATCTACAGAGACAGCTAAACCAAGCTCATAGAAACTCATCAACATTGGACCGGCAGCTGCAAAGTCTCCATAGGACCAAACTAAGCCCTCTGTATGTGGGAGACAGCTGTGAGCTTGGTCTATCTGAGGGGCCCCTAGTCAGGGGGACTAGGATCTAACCCTGATGCATGAGCTGGCTTGTTGGAGCCCATTGCCTATGGTGAGATACCATACTCAGCCTTAATGCAGGGGGAAGGGGCTTGGTCCTGCCACAACTTAATGGGCCAGGCTTTGGTGACTCACCATAGGAGCCATTACCATTTGGAAGAAGTGGATGCGGGAGTTGAGAGGGGTAGAAGGAGGGGTGGGAGGAGGGGTATTGCATGGGAAATAAGATTCAGGGACACAATATAAGCTGATGGATGTTTACTTGGGGAGAAATCACTTACACTAGAAACAGAAAATTGCCACAGGTTCCTGTTCCAAAGATGCCCCCAGATGTTCTCTGTCTCCAACCAGAAAGTAAGGGAGTGAGCTGGGGTCCGGGACCCCAGACCTAGCCCCCACTAGTCATGTCTGTACCTGTCCTCACACCCCAATGGTTGTGGTCGGTGCAACAGATGTCGATATCTCACTACAGAGGGGTGGGAGAGAGAACTGTGATTGGAATGTAAGATGAAATTTAAATAAATTAATTAAAAAGAAAGGAAGGAAGGAAGAAAAAAAGAAAGTGGCATACACACAAAGAAAATAAAGAATGAATAAAGAAATAAAATCCTTTTTAAAAATTAAAATAAAATAGTAGAGAGTAAATTACAGTAGAAAAAACTACAAAAACAAACACAAATCACCTTGCCTAAGGCAGACTCAGTCACTGCTAATCTAGAACCCGAAGTTAGCCTAATGCCCCTGTCCAATGACTAAATAAGAGCATGACATAAATGCTTGCTTGTAAACTAAGCATTTCTCTAAGCATTGGTGTGATAGCTCCTTTTTCCTTATTCTAATGGATATCCAGAGCACTGATAAACATTATTTTTGGGTATATCTTTGAAGATATTTCCAGAAAAAAAAATCAGTACTTGAAT
The DNA here is from genome assembly GCF_943737965.1 of Phodopus roborovskii. NCBI lineage: Eukaryota > Metazoa > Chordata > Mammalia > Rodentia > Cricetidae > Phodopus > Phodopus roborovskii. The sequence continues at coordinate 14,727,381 of NW_026126525.1, forward strand.
AAGCAAACAGCAAAGCTGCCCAACCAACACAGAACCCACTGAGGTACCAAACAGAAGAAGATGAATTAAAGGTTAATTTGTGCTCTGTTCAATCTACAGCTTTCAACTTTTCCTGCCCCTGTGTGTCAGCATTCCTGGGTTTTGGCAGGAATCATCCTCACCACCACTGCTGGATTCTCAGGTCTTGGAATCAGGCTAAATCAGACCATTGGCTTTCCTGATCACTACTGTGGCCTATATTCAGCAGGAAATGGAGTCACCTCCATCACCACAATTACCATAAATCACAGGAATGCATGTGCACACACATACACAGAGAGAGAGGGGAGGAGGGGGAGGGAGAGAGAGAGAGAATGAGTTTAGCACCCTGACTAATGCAACTTCCAATTTAAGAGTCTCTTCCAGAGGAAAGATGTGAAAACTAACTCAAGATGTAGGTTCTGTGCCATACTAGCTCTATGAATCAAGGCAAAATTTGGTCATTGATGGAATGGGAATGGAACAAATTTCTCACACGCTTGCCAGGGATTGAATTAAACAATCCAGACACGGACCCAACAACTCAACAGTATTCAAAAGATGTTGATGGAAAGGACTGTGAAGCCCTCCAGAAAACCTGAAACTCTTGCAATGAAGGGACATGTTGATGCACTTTTTCTTGTAGATACCAAATATAACAAGTGAAAGAAAGAGCTAAGTGTGGTGGAGACTTAAAGAACTCACCTGGAATGTTCTAGATGTGATTCTGTTGATAAACAACAGATTTCAAATGGACACACAAACCCACGGCTTCGATCCTGGTTTATACGATATTAAACTACAGCTTCCTGTTTCATTATTTCTCCTATTAACAGGAGAGAAACAGAAGCCAGGAAGATGGTCCACAGAATAAAAGTGTTTGCTCTACAGCCTGATGGCCTGAGTTCTTCCATCCCCAGAACCCAAGGTAGAAGGAGAGAGCTAAATCCCAAAAGTTGCCCTCTGACCTTCACAAGCATATGTATGCACACACCCCATGCACGCGCGCGCGCGCACACACACACACACACACACACACACACACATGCACGCTTACACAAAAATAAATAAAACTAAAATATAACAATAATTTTTTAAAGTGAAATGGAATGATTAACAAACTACATTCTATTTGGGAATATTAAAAGAGCTACTTTCCAAGAGGTGGTCCATGGCTGGAAGACACAAAATGCCTTTAAGAAAAGCACTCTGCAAACATTCTAACATGGTGACAAGGGTGCATGTAAAACCTAGTGGGTACACTGAAGGCTTGTGACATGCACCTTATGACTGTGCCAGTGTCATTTGGACTGAAGTTTCTGTTAACAACAACAATCACCCAAGAGAAGCGGGACATGAACAACTGACCTCCCCCAGCTATTGCATCCCCTGCCTCCCTCCCTTCTTCTAAGTCCTCAGACTCCTATCTGTAATGCCCCCCTCCCGCATGAGCTATGTGAATGCAGATCACTACAACACTCATGGGAAAAAAGGAGAACAGAGGCAAATGAAGTCAGGTGGAAATTACTACAGAGAAAGAAAACCATGAGCTAGTCTGGTTTTTATACTTTCCCTTCATGACAGATGGTAAGCGCCATTTATTATATGATGTATTACAAACATCAAAAAATGATTACTACAAAGAGTGGCAAAGTTTCAGGAAACATGATGGAGCTTGAAGAAACAATCTGTCTAAAATCCATTTACTAAAACTCTATGCTTGAAAGGAATCTAAGTTCCTATTTTTCTTTTTTTCAAATACCCTATTTTGGACCTAACATAGCATCGTCTTCTCCTATACGGTTCCTGAGTTTCAACATTAGTGTTATCTGAGTGATATATGAACAGAGAGACAGTCACCTCACAAGGTCACCACCAAAATTTGTGTATCCTGTCTCAAAATAGGTAAGGGCCCACCTGCCTATCCAGCTGCAGGACAAAGACCTGGTAACAGTCACACCCAGTGTGCACACTTGCTAGCTCTCCTCTGTGGCCCCTGGGTGTCACATAGTCACTCCAGCCATCTGCTTAGGCCAACCTAAATATCTGCAGGGGCATTTAGGCCCAATGACTAGCTATACTATACTCAACATTGAGTGTGCCCCTCCCAGAGGCTCAGAGTACAGGAGGTGCAGGAACAGCTGGTCAAGAAGACAGACAGCTCACCACAGGAAGAGCAAGTGCAAAAACCCACTAACTAGGCTCAAGGCTTGCAGACTCATTTCCCTGAATTCCCTTTGCAATAAAGTCCACTGCCTTGTATTTTTAAAGGTCATCATCACTAATGAGTATCTGTTTTCTCCACATGCGATGGGACAGAGATAACACCATCATAATCAAACAAAAAATAAAATAAAATAGAGCCACTGAATTTTAGAATTGGGAGAGACATTAGAAAATAATACAGAAATATCACTGTGAACAAGAAAATAGGATTGGGACTTTGAAGGATTTCTCCAGGTTATGCCAAGATTAAAAATAACAACCATCCTCCTCCTTGATACACTAATCTTTCTAACACTACAACATGATTTATCAGTTTAAGTTGGCTGTTTCGGAAGCTTTTAAGTATGGCATTCACAAGTCAGTGAGATGGTGCAGTAGATAAAACAGCTTGCTGCATCCACCCAAGGTCAACCCCCAGGACCCACATGGTAGGAGGACAGAACCAGCTTCTACAAGTTGTCCTCTGGCCTCCATGTGCATTCTGTGGCACGCACGCACACACACACACACACACACACACACACACACACACACACGTGCACACACACACACACACACTCAATCACAAATTTCAATCTTTTAATATTTCTTTTGTAAGGCTGGAAAACTCACTGTTGTTTCCAAACCCCAAACACAGCCCCAATTCTTCCCTATGCCTCCTTTGCATTTCTCTAGCCATCACCATCATTCTGCCTTAAAGCTGAAATAAAACAACAGCACCTTGCTGAGTAATATCACCTTCAATACAACACAGGCATCAAGGCAAAGCTGGAACTGTGTCAGACTTCGCACTAAGTGCTACTCATTTCCTTAGCACCTGTCCCCCGTGCCTGATTTCTTATGTCCAAGACAACAGGGAGGCTGGGCAAAGCCAGCTGGCTGAGGTAATCCATCTTTCTGCCACATTTTGCCTTATGGGTAGCAAATAAATAAATAAATAATACAACTTTAAATCAGCTAATTCAACAACTCATTTTTTTTTTTAAATAATGCTCACTTGATGGATACCTAGAAGCATGGGATGTCATGCTTCAAAAATATGATGTGAAAATACACATGATAAAATATGCCACTGTTTCCCTCATGTTGACTTCCAGAGGACATTTTCAAAAGTAAAGGAATTTCTGACACAAAAAAGAAGCAACAACATAAAGCTAAAACCAAAAACTGAGATGAAACTGACCACTGACTTGTGACACTGGCTGGCTGAAAACTAGCTGTCAACCCATAAACAAATTTAATCTACACAAAGTAGAGAGCATGAGGCTTGCCTACGATGGAACCTGGATCATTTCGTATTGACACTTCTAGGATGAAGATGGCCCTGAAGTCCAACAGAGAACAAACATCTTATAAGATATCAAACTCTTAGGAAATACCCATCCTACTCCCATACACTGTCTACTTTTCACCTTTACCCAAAAGACCACATAATTTATTCCAAAATGTGTATAATTCACATCTTACACTATTTGTACACTCAGTAACAGAAAATTGTTGTGATTAAGTTGTTACATGCAAGTCCTCATGCATTTATATAAGCCATAAAACACTGTGAAGAATCAAACTCATTCCTTCCAAATGCAGCCTTCCTGTCAGATGTGTGCCTCAAAGCTTCTTGTGATTTATTTCTTGTCACCTCCTTTCCCTGCCCAGTGTGACATAATGATCCCAAGGATGAAACTAGCACTTATAAGTTTCCTTCCTTAGCAATAGCTTGTAACATAAATATGCTATTGATGACCAAAGTAGGACATATTAGGTCAATTTGTATATCACACCTATATTTTATTATTCAGTGAAGAGCCCACTTCTAACAGTGACAATAGTTAATATTTATATGGTTATTTATACATCACAAAATATCTTAAAATATGTGGCCTCATATGAAGCTCACAAAGGCTACCATGATAGATAATAAAAATGGAAACATGGTTTTCAACATGTCATGGTAACCAATAAGTGGTAGAAGTAGAACTTGAACCAGGTCTTCTGATTGTAAGTACTATGGTTTTTATACTTCCCTATTTTTCATATTCTTGTGTTGGTCTCAAATCATTAATTTTTGCCGAAAAAAAGTTTGCATGTGCATATGTATGTGAGTATATATTTAGAAATAAAATGAGAAATACAGATGTGAGGATAAGTAATAATCTTCTATAAGAACAACCACATGCTAGAAAGAATGCATGCTTTGTGGGGTATATCCTTTCCCAGAGAGGACATATGGAACTATATTCACAGCACAGTGATCTAGGGTAATAATGCAGTCAGTAAACAGAAAGACTTGGAGTACACATTAGGAGAAGCAAGGTCCTTCCCTGATGCTGATAACTGCCAGCATAAGAGTTGTACCAGCAAGCCCCTGGGCAGGGCAGTTAATGCCAATTCTTCAAGGACTCTGTCCCACAGCCAAGCCTCTGGCTGGGTTTCACAAGGCTCTCTTTGTCTTGGGACCCCTCCCAATACATGGGAAACCTCAGAATGTCTCTTGCCACTGAGTGCAACTAAGCTGAGCCACTTGGGCTTATTGGCTCTAACTGTGGCCAGTCAGTCAGTGGTGCCAAGACTTATTTCCAACACTTCTCAGTCCTGAAAACAACCTACACTTTGTAATAACCTGTCTTTATCGCTAGTAAATGGTTAAGGGATTTTTGCCTCTACTAATACTTTAAAACCAGATGAGAAAACCAAGGAGGGTAATTTCCTATTCTCTGCCCAGTTCTCTATCACCAGTCAGTAAGTGAAACTGGGGTCTGTAAAGCAGCAGAGCCACAAAGACATAATACTTATTTTTTTCCAGTTTTCAACAAGAAATAATTCAGAATTATTTGTGATCATCAGCTCTTAAAAAAAATAATGCCAAACACATATATGAAAACCACTTTTTTTCAAAGAATAAAATAATAAAGAGATAACACATATAATCAACAGAATAGTCAAATCAAATTGGTCTCTCATAATCACTTTAATAATTGATGCATTTAGTATAATATGATGACCAATAATAACTAACAATCCCCAAACAAAAAATGAATACACTCCAAATAAAGAACAACCAGGAATGACCAGAACATCACCATCTTCCTGCCATTGCTCACAACCAACATTCCGTCTGCCTCTAAAGGGTAACAAAATTGGACTTTCAGATTCACAGTTGACTGATTATTATGTATAAGATACATCAATTTCTAATATTTCTATTGCAAAACACAAATTACCATCTTTTTGCACATACACTGACAGGCAGGTGAGTCCACAGACAAAGGTACAGGGGGCAAGTACAGTGGGAGTGAGGGGAAGGGGTGAAGGGAGACCACCAGTCTCCATCACTGACTCTATACTACACCGGTTTTCCTTGACGAGGTTTGAACTACAGAAATAATAACACATTAAAGCTTTTCTTTGTGAGAGGTAAAGGAATAAAATAGACAAAAGAGAAAAAGAAAAAAAAAATCAAAGAGTCGGTTCACTTGGAGACATCAAAGGGCTGAAAATGATCACCAAATGATTCAATGCCATGGGAATGGAGGCTGGGCAGTGACAGATGATCATGGCTTCCACCTAAAATAAGTGACTTCGCCAAAGCTTCCTCAAGTGGGAAGCAAGGGGGCTCAGCAAACACCTTCATCAATGTTGAAGAAGTATGGGAAGGAATGGTTCAATTTTATGACTACCTCTTCTCTTAGGAAAATCCAACTTGAGCCCCCACAAGTCTCCGGGGATGGTTTTAAGAATGACCTGTGCTTCCAAAAGCAAACAGCAAGCCAATCAATTCAGTGATCACTGAGCAAATGCCTAGGATTTTCAGCCCCAGGCTCTATCCTGGCTCCTAGGAACCAGAGAAAAGCACTCACTTTGCTATAGGGAAATGTGGTTCCTGTGGAGAAATGAGCCCTGCTCACAACTCCCACGACTGTAGTGGCTGTGGATCTCTGCATCTGATTCCATCAAGTGCTGGATGAAGGCTCTATGATGACACACGGGGTATTCACCAATCTGATTATAGGGGAAGGCCCATTCAGACACCCTCTCCACTACTGCTAGCAGTCTTAGCTGGGGTCATCCTTGTGGATCCTTGTGGATAGTTATGATCTGAACAGGCAAGCCCTATTCCTTCTGCAAATCTAAACACTTCAATTTACAGAAAGATAGCCAAGTAGACTCAGAAAAAGAATAAACTGTAAATAACTTATTTAGTGAGATAAAACAATTTTTGACAGAGGCAAAAAGACTGTAAAAAAAAAAAAAACTGGCAACCTGACATATTTTAAATTAAATATACTCTTCATGTAACATCTATAAACATTTTGGGTACTACTTGTTATTTACCTTCCAATGTCAGGGGGTAAAAAAAGCCAACTATCTTCAAAGCAGCAAGCCCTCCAGTTCACTAAGTGGCAATCCCTGTCATTACATCCTCAAATCAATGGCCATGCTATAATTAATGGAGGAGTCTCTCTCCTTCACAGCAGCTTTGGGTACCTTACTTAAACTGAGCCAATCATCCTTTGATTCACCATGTTCAGGAATGTTCTCAAACAGGTACACTTGCTAGCTCACTGCTAAAGAGACAGCACTAACCACCTCGTCCCCATAAAAACATTTAAAACATGTTCCCTCTATTTCAGGACCAATTGTAAATATATACACTTCTCTGAGCCAGGTCTCAACCAACTCAGAGAAACAGCCAAACATGAACTAACGTCAACCCATGGCTTAATGTGATGAGTTTAAATATGTCTCCAATGGCCTGGATCCCACACCAAGGGAAATGCAATGAACAGGCAATTCCTTGCAGAAGAATCCCACACCTGTCAGTGGGAATCTGCTCCTCAGCAACCCATCGGCTTTGCAGGAAGAACCTTACTAACCAAGGAGACCGAGCTTCTCCCTGAACTGCAAACAAATATTCCTGTTCATTTTAACTATTTTTCCAATTGTTCCATTTCCTTTCTTTCAGAAAGAGACGATGCATTTGTGGTTTAAGGTTGGGCATGGAAACTGCTTCTGGGGATCTTTTACAAGTTAAATTTCCCTTGCGTCCACTGCATAAAAAACAAGCCTAGCTTTTTTCCTTGGAATCTCTTTATCATGTGCTGTAAAAATTGATTGTGTAACAATTACCTCAGCTCCCATTGTTGTTCCTACTGACCATCAGTAAGAGGGCAACTACCACATGAATCTCTTCAGAAAGAGTGCTCAGACTGAGTGACAGGAGTACACAATCAACAGTGTCTGTCTTGGAATTCAAAACACTGAGATGGAAAAAGAAGTCACACCAATGAACCATCTAATTGACCCTGAAGACCCACCATTAAACTGACTTTGCAGAAGGATTTCTTCATGTGACACCGTCAGACTATGGACTTAAGAAGCCTGATTAGTGAATGTCAGGGAATTTGACTCAGCAAGACTTTGTTAAACACATCATTTGTCATTCACAAAGTTCTCTACATTGCATTCTGGATTTTACGGTGGTAACATACTTCTCCTACATAAATTACTGTCTCTAAGTCTATATGTTATCTATATAGTAGAAAAACAAAAATATCACAAATATCACACATACACACACACACACAGAGTTGTGTGTATCACAGTTACTTCATCACTGTTCTTTCTTGACTCTTTTTAAAGTCACTTGTTTCTCTACCATTTATACCTTAGTTTGTATTATTTTAGTTTATATAATAAGTACATTACCTTGACTCCTTCCTGAAGTTAATTTTAGAACTTTTGCAAAGTATTGATTCAATGCAATATATAGACTTAATGGTACAACAGCATCTAGGAAAGTTGCAGAAGCAGACCACTTTTGAACTAACAAGTCAAGTTGACACTTGAATAGATGACCATGAAATTTTAAAACCTATGCAATCCAAACATAAACACAGTCTAAAGTTGGTGTGTTTAATGTAACTTTTATAAAGTAATCAAAAATTAGACTTTGCATCAGAGAAATAATATAAACAACTCATGGTTTGTTACACATGCAGCAAGTCTGTGACACTTAAATTGCAGCCTTAGTGACATTAGCCCATTCTCAATTGTGAACGACCACCATCAAACCATACCGAATATGAAATTTAAATAGCATTTTTAACCCTATCTTTGCCTTCATTCCTTCTCAACTAGTCTTTTGTTATGTACTAAGTCAGAAGTCATGTGTAGTGACCAAAAATACTCATTCAATTATACCTGTTACATCATCATGTAACTGTCATAGTTTCAAGCTTTATCATTAAGAATACCACTAATTAGTTGAAAAGGAGGCAAATCATATATAAATACACACATAGATCTACATATATACACACATACATACATACATACATACATACATACATACATACATACATACATATCATCTCTCCTGGAGACATGAAAGATAACCCTATTCTTTGTAAAACTTAAATTTTCACTTCAATTTACTCAGCTAGCCTGATATTCCTTTGGTATGACATTAATTGTAGGTCATAAAAATTAGAAGTTTGGTTCAAGTTTGACCAAATTTGGAGTTTCTTTTTGCATACAAATTGACATTACTTATTTTGGTAAGCTTTAGCCTGACTCTCTTCATTTTCCACAATTCAACATGGAGTATTGTAGTGTCAACAAACAGACCAATCTGGTCCCTTAGCATACACCAAATAACACAGTCAATGAGGAGGCTTTCAACTGCTTCCTCAACGTTGTGTTTTTCCCAAAGATTTTCCACAGAGCCAAATAAGCCAAAGAGTTCAGCTCCTCGCCCACATATTACACCAAATCACCTGATTTATTTGCATACTATGAGAAATCTAACCCCAGTTTCTTCCTGAGGTGACCTCACAATTTCCCTTGAAATACTGAAGACCTAGATGTCCAGTCATATGTGATAAAGCAATTACAGAAGGGATTTATTTATTAAACATTAATAGCCTGGTCATGCAGAATACCCAGAAAATCCCCAAACACATTTGCACTTAGAATTCACTAGAAACAAATGTATCTAAGTCTCCAAATGCCTTCCCCTTCACAAATGTGATCGGCCTTTCTCAAGCCTTCAGTCCCCTTGACCTCTATGCTTCAGTTACCACTGTTGAAATTCTCTCCTCGCATGGTTTCCCTGGGTGTTCTCTGTGTTCTTCTAGAGCCTCTTTGTCTCATTTGCTGACTACTCTTTTTGTCTGCCTCCACCCCCTTGGCTGGCAACAGCACCTCAGGTTCAAAACTTGGCTTTTGGGATTTCTCCCTCAGCATTCACCACACACTGAATAAACTAAATTATGTTCCTCACAAATAGAAGGACAAGTTTTAACTTCAAATTGTGATCCTATTTGTGATTTCTAGCTGTACACATATACTCTGACCCCTGACATCTCAAAGGCAACAGGTCAGAAATTGAGCTCACTGTTTTCCAAACTTGCAGACATTCCTAACATCCTACTCTAAACCCTCATTATTTTGTAAGAACATTACAAAACAGACATAGTCTCCTTCCCACCTCAGATTCTACTACTCCAGTCTATTCTAGCCATTGCTATTTAAGCAAAGGTCAACATCTACCATTCTACCTAAGGTTCTTTCCTACTGTCTGTGGCATCAAATCAATAATCAAAATCATCATAACTTTCCAAGATCAAGTAAATTCTCTGTTTAGCAACCCAATAGGCTTGAACAACATCTAACATGTGTTTTTCTTTCTATCCAAACTTAAGTCCTCACACACTTTTCTTCCCACTTGAAATGCCACTAACATCTGCCTATCGAGATTTCTTCATTCGCCTGTTAAAAATTCATATCTGTCTATACCATATCATTAGTATAACTCCATTTACCAACCAACACTTACACCTTCATTGCACAGTGTGTTTTTCCTCTACTCTTTGTAAATCACCTTGCAAATGCTTTCAACTTAAGACAGATGAACATACTATTCCTCTGATACATTACAAAACTTCCTAGAGTCAAGGAACCTCTTATATTTTGGTTCTTGTATAAGATATGTGGAACATTACAGTACTAAATTCAGGACAATGCCAGCACACCACCACTAGCTCACATAACAGAACAATGTTGTAATCCTATTCTCCAAATCTTATTTTTTAAATACTACATATGTAAAACATATTTCAACCTATAGTTAACCAGGATCTCATTCTCATCAATAAAAAATAAAATAAAATAAAAAGCTTCACATTATTCTCTGATCTTTCCTTAATTTAAATAAACCTTATTTTCTTTCTTGTGTTTTCCTTGGTAGCTTGTCCACCTGCTGGAAGAAGAGAGAATAATTCTTACCTAACCTAATGACTTACTCCTTGGCTCAGCAACCTGCTTTGCTCAATGAAATTCCCAGAGGTAAAACAAAGCCCATTCCCAAGGTCAACCAGGGCCTTGGGCTCTCTGACTGACGTCCCTGAAGACTGAAACCCTGGAATATAATTACACCCGCCACCCTGCAAGCCAGGGAACTGCTTGAATTTCACTGACAGACACAGAGCCCTGCATGTGGTGGTGTGAAGGAGGAAAACCAGATACTCTGAGTTTTACTAACTCCTAGTGGGAAATGAGGGGAAGGAGAGAGAATGTTGTGTATCATATCCATGTTTGTTAAAGCAGATAAATACTTGCACTGGACAAAACCCTTCTATGAGGGCATTGCCCTAATGGCTCAAGACACCCTGCAGAAGTTCTCTGAAGACCCCCACTGCATTTTCCCTGACACCTTGTTTTCAGGCTAAATCCAGACTCTTCAGGACATGTGACCTCTATAAAAGCCAGGACTCTGACATTTTTCAGGGATTCTCTCTTCAAGAAAAACACTTGGAAAACACAGACCTGATGGAGGGGTCTTCCACCATCATTATTAAGAACGGGACTGTACAAGATAGGGTCAGTTGAAGAAAAGGGTCATGCTGCATGCTGAGTGGATACAACTGTTTTGACACTACATTCCAGAATGGAAGGAAAAGAGATACTAAGATGCAGTTGGTAGGTACTAAAATTCAGTTGGCATAGACAACTGATAGTATATTTTGGAAGGGAGAAAATTAGGTATCAGGGCAAAGCAATGTGAGTCATTTATTCATACTGAATCTTTCTGCTAGGTAGCCTAAGCTGGACTCAAACTCATGATTCTCCTTTGTTGGCCTCCTCAAGTTGGGACTGCAGGTATATGCCACCACACCTAGCTTCATACTTAATCTTTATGGAACCTAGTTAATAGAAAATACTTTATTTTGGCTCATAGACCAGAGTGGACTTCAGAGGAGGGAAAAGTACATGAAAACATTCAGAACAAGAAGTATGATTCTTCCATTGCATCTATGTAGATAGATAATCACCATTGGATTACAACCCAAACCACCAGAACTAAAACTCTGAAATGTGAATTTCTAAAAGAAATCTAGAGAAAGCAGTTCAGTGAGTCTTTTCTATCAATGAACAGAAAGCATGAACACAGTACTACAAATATTTTTCATGTAGGTCAACTTCTGATTTAAAATACAAAGGCTATATTGTACACTGAAGCTACAAATACAATACAGCCAAGGGCAGAGCATGAAAGGTCAAGTGCCAGCTGGTATTAGTAATGGAAATACAACCCCATAAATGAAAGACACAACAACACTCAGCAGAGTTTCTCAAGGAAGAATGGCTGACTTTCCTAGCTTCCAAACTATAAAGTGTGAAATTCATTTTTACCAGGCTTTCTAAAAATGTATAATTCCACTTAACTTGGTTTCAATTTTTACACTAGAGAACCTTTCAGATATTTCTTTCTGTTCCTTTATGTCTACAGAGAATGAACTATACCGTAGCTTTGTACATTACATATTGGGAGCCTGTTGTGATGTGTACTGGTAACTTGCCTAGAAATACCATGCTTAGGACAGACATGTCTAATTAGAGGATAGTAATCAGTGTAGGCGATCTGCCTTCACACTATCCAGAGAGAGAGCATGAACTCTGGTGTCTGACAAGCAAATCTTGGCTCTGTCATTTACAGAAGGCATGACCTGAAGAAGCTTGTGTTATCTAACCTCATGAAGAGCTAACTTAATGAAATAATAAACCTCATGATAGTAATAAAAAGAATGCTCACTTCACATTGTTCTTATAAAGATTCAAAAGGAGAATACATTTTAGAATTAAAAACATAGTCCCTCTTACATAATAAATCTTTCCTGAATTTGAAGTATTAATAATACAGGTTAAGATTCTACTTATACTTCCGACCTTTGTAACTTAGAAGAAATAAGATGAAAATAGCAACACTAACCACACAAAATTGTTATAAAGATAAACTTAAACAACATCAGAAGAAAAATAATACTGTTCAATAGGACAGTTACGCATAAGTAGAAAACATGTTACTCTACCTTTCTTAATAGTGTTTTCTGAATTCTGCAACCAAAGGTAGCACATAATATTTGAGCTGGTTTTGCACAAAGTTACAGAAATTCCTCACGACAAGTCCAATTTCGTTGTTTCCATATTTCAATGCAGCTCAAGGAGGGACACCATGGGGCTGGAGATATGACTCAGCACTTAAGAGTATGCCAGAGTTCAATTCCCAGTACCAGAGTCAAGGAGGTCAGAACCACCTGTAACTCCAACTGCAGCTGATCCAGTCTCCAAGCCTCCATGGGCACCTAAACCCATGTGCATGTAAACCACATACATAAATATAAGTAAAAATACAAGAAATCTTGGAGGAGGAGAAGGAAGAGACACCTGACCTGGGAAATCAAATCTTCAAAGCAAATGATCCTTCCACATTGGAATCAAAGAATCCAAGTACCTATTAGCTAAGCAGCAAATCATTAGCCTTCGCATCCTATTGGTGGTGTTCAGGGCTTGATCTTCTGAATACATCCAAACAAAACCAACAGGTTGCTTTTACAAAATCTTCTGGACTCCACCCCAACTTACAGAAACAAAAATCTAATTCAGAAGTAGGAATAAGAAGACCTTCAAGTCAGCCTGGTGTCCACTTATTTTTAAGAATTGCCACTTCAAATCTGTATTAAGAAAAGTCACAATCAGCATGGTTAGCACTTAGGCACTATGAGGGGGAAAAACTGCCAGAAAACAAGAAAGGAAGAGACTCCGTCCACTAAATTGTAATCAGGCAAATTTTGAAATACAGTAGACAAAGTTCGGTGAAATCAATTTTTAACTTTTCCTTCAAATACATCTTTTGAATAGCATCCCATGGGATAACACAAAGACTGTTTTATAGCTGGTCATTTCACTGCATTCAGCCTTTCCACAAGTTTGCTTCTCATACTGGACCCCTGCCTGGCCTGTTTGGCATACAGAGACTGAAAATCAGCATTCTTCCAAGTCATGATGCCCCATCAAGGCCCATCCTCCACTGATTTGCCTTAAATATAATTCCCCTCCTTTCTGAGGCTCCAGACACTGAATAGGACGGTTGCAATCAACTTGGCGATCTGCTTTCATTCCTCCCAGCTGAGATTTTTGGGACTTAGTCCACACTGAACAGTACCAACTGCATTCACACCAGTTTTTTAACCTGAAAGGGTAACCCAGGAAGGCACAGAGCTGAGAAGGGTTCACAAAGAACCTATTATGTCAAGAAATCTTATTTCCTCTTCTGAGTAAATGATTGCATCATCCACGTGGACTTAAGCAAACCAACTAGCCTTATCCCACTTCTGATTTAGCAGCATCCTGGGTTGCATTCTTGAGAGTGAGTGAGGCTTTTGCTCACAGTGGAATGCCATCTGCATGCCCTACTGAAGTACTTAACACCTGAGTCCACTGAGGCCACGCCCAGGACCTGTAGAAAAGCAGAGATCATTTCATTGCTCATCTGCTGGTCTCCCATGGCACACCATCCACAAAGTGCATTCTAAGGAGCACTGCCCATGACTAAATGATGATCTGTTCCAACTCCCTGCTGAGCACATCAGTCTGAAGTCTGTCAATGTATTGTTCAGCTTCATAGAGGCTATCTAAAAGTGACCAAAGCAGGACACATCAGAAAATCAGAAGTGAGGGTAGGATGGCATCAATTAGAAATAAGAAGCAATGTTGAAAGTGTAAGAATACAAGCCAAGCAGTGGTGGTGCACACCTTCAATCCCAGTACTTGGGAAGTAAAGGCAGGTGGATCTCTGAGTTCAAGGCCAGCCTGGTTTACATGGTGAATTCCAGGACAGCCAGAGCTATATAGAGAAACCCTGGCTCAAAAAAATAAAAAAAAAAAACAATAATAAAGGGACTTCCTGCACCCTCCAGAGCCAAGGAACTCACAACCTAACACACAGGCAGGCTCATTATGCTAGAATGATCAGAAGACAAATGAGTGACTTCAATATCAGCTTGAAGAAATAGCCTTTGGTCCGACAGTGTTAGCAGTGACTCGGAGGAAGACAAATACACAGAAGCCATAAAAACATCAAGTCACCCAAAGCTGAGAGATGCTATAACTCTTTCTTATTCTCAAGGGCTGTTATGTAGAAAAAGGATTAATTGTATCAGCAAGCACACAACCAAGATGGAAGGGTCAAAAATCACAAGAAAGCTTACTTTGAGTCAATATATGGAAAAGCTTTTTAGCAATTAAAACCATCCACAAAAGGCATGGACCACCATGTGAAACAATGAGCAATCTGGTCCTGGGAGTATAAATTATGATCAGTCAGAAAAACCATAGCATGGATTTCTGCTTCGTGGAGCATAGATTAGCTGGTTCTTACACTCCTTTAGCACTTAACTCCCACCTCCCTTTCCCCCTCCAAAAAAAAAAAAAAGAAAGAAAATATCTATGATAGAAACCAAGCTGTCCCACCAATAAGGGAGAAGGAAGAACTGGCAAGGAGCACACAGCAATTCCGATGACCGAGTCTCGATTACAAATAGCAACCCTCTATTTCCATTCTGGGAAATAAAACTGATATAGGCTTATTTTTACCTATGACATCACATTACTACAAGCACATCTCCTGTTACTCTTATCACTGTGGGCCAGTTCCAGCAGAAGTTTACAGACCTCCGAAGTCAAGACACATAAAAGGGGGAAAGGCTAAGTTCCTGAAACCAAACTGCAGAGAAAATTCTAAAATGACCGTTCAGTCTCCTCATTTAGCATACTGAGGAAGCAGGAAGAGGAGGCGCTGCCGTGAGGGGACTATAAAAAGCTCACCAAGCACTTGGGTAAGAAAGGATGACACCGTAGACCAGCCTGAGATCAGCTTACACTGAATTCTACAGGGAGGTTCCTGGACTGCACGTAAAACCAGTGGAAATTTTGTAGTAGGAAAGTTATCAAAGTTTCAGACTCAATCTGAGCTGGTCTCAGGTTTCTGTACAGAGCAATAAATCCTTAATGAGTGCAATGGTGATCTCCAGGGATACAGATAAAGGAAAGAATATGGGGGTTATACAGAAATAAGTCAAAGCCACTCCTGGGACACCTCACATTTCCTTCCCTGAAAGAAGGGTGGCCTGTCCTTGCCATCCTGCCAACATTCTGCTGGCTTCTCACCTGCAAAGGCCAAGACATTCAATGCAACTGAGGCAGAGTTTGTCCTGCTATGTGAAACTCTGACGACAAGAGAGAGAAGTTCTCAGTCAAATGTCAGCCCTGCACACATTCCAGATCCGCACTGCCCCTGCAGACCAAGAAATATCACGATGAAGGTGTGTACATGGACAAAAGTGGAGCTTTCGCTCAAATACCCCTTAGACAACTAAACGGAACAGGAAAACCATGACGAAAAGTTGTAATGATGCTTGCAAATGCACACATGCTGAAACTTGGCCACTGTTTAATGTTGCACTAGGACAAATGGACAGTTTGGGGATGCCTTAAAAGACAATGCATAGCATACCCTTTTGAAAATGCATGAAAGACAAAACACACGGTTAGCTATTTTCACAATACATTTTTGTTCACCAACTCACAAGCTAAGTCTACTCAGCATTGTCAGACCCCAACTTAAATATAATCACTCCTTTTTCTTTGCATCTTTTAGCAGTAGGGGCAAAAATCACAAGTGTCCTCATCTTAATTCTGATTCCAATAGACTCTGACCTGCCAATCACTATCAGGACTGCCCTTCTTAGGAACTCAGAACCTGTCCATTGTCATACATTATACTGCACTGGCATAAAGGGTTGTTTCCTGGATTTCCATGGAGTCTCCTTATAATTTTATCAAGGCAATAACTATAATTTCTTTCCTAAGAAAGAATGATTCTTCTATTGCTTTCCTGTGCATATTACAAATCAAAAATTTCAAAGTTTTTTAAACAGCTTCTTGCAGAAGGAGGAAGAGAAAAAGAAGGAGGAGGACAAGGAGGAGAAGGGGGAAAGAGAAGTAGAAGAAGAAGATGCTCTCTTTCAGAACTTCTGTTGATGAGCAAAAAAAATCGGGTCCTGAAAATAAGAAACATAAGTAATCATTTGTATCATATACTTACCTTATTTGGAAAATCAAAACAACAAAAATGGTAAGAAAACCAGTCTTATATCTCCTTAATCCATTCCCCTCCCATCAAAGTTGCACATTGTTCAAGATGAGTCATCAGCAATTCCAGTTTCACTGGCAACAGTAATGTATCAATGCTGTGTGTAATAGAAGCAAAAATGAGCAAGCAAGGCTGGAGAGGGAACTCAGAGCTTTGGGTTGCTAAGCAAGCACTCTCCCAACAGAGCCACATTCCCAACTTCCAAAACTTTAATATGATAAGAAAAAAGCTTCAAGACCAAAGAAGAGGTTTTAGACAACATAGGAAAATATGACCCATAAGAGGAAATAATAAATTGAACCTCATCAAAGCTTACAACTTGCTCTACAAGAGAACCTGTTAGGAGAATGTGAAGATGAGTTACAGGCTGGGAAAGAATTATCTGCCCTGTCTTATACCCTTACAAGAATCACTTGAACTTGATAGAGGGATTAAGTATAGAGCAGAACTCCTGACACTCCTAGAAAACAATGTAAGGAAAAAACACACTGTCACATTGGACCAGGCTATGGTCCTTGGATATTCACCGGAAATTAAGCAATAAAGGCAAAAGTTAACAAGAAAGGCTTCTGCCTAGGAACGAAATAATCAACAAAGTTCCAAAGCAGAGGGAAATTATTATAAGCATCTATGTCATAAGGGAGAAGATCCAAAAATATGTAAGAAACTCATGCAACTCAACAGCAATGGGGACAGATAAACTCACAAGGAAATATAAATAACCAAAAGTATATGGATGTATTCAATAGCACAAATCACCCAAGAAATGCAAATTAAAAACGAAGTGAGATACTATTTCACACCTACTAGAACATTTTGAAAAGGAAAGAAAAAAAAGAATGGTATAAGTGTGGCAAAAAAGGAACCCATGCATTTGGGTGAGAATGTAAATTGCTGTAACCATTATGGAAAGTAATGGAGCTTCCTCAAGAAGTTGAAATTTGAGTACTATAGTACCTAAAAATCCTACTTGTGTATATACAAAAGCAGTATAAACTACTATTCATGTTCAAATGCAATATTATTCACAACAGTCTAGACATGGGAAGAGCCAAAGTATCCAACAGAAATGAATGAACAAATTGTGGTGTGTTTTTATATACATGCAAATTAACATATGGAGAGAGAGAGAGTCAGAGAGACAGAGAGACACAGGGGGGAGAGGGAGAGAGAGAGGGGGGAACTATTCAACCATAAAAGAAAGGAAAATCTTCCCACTGTGACATCTTGGAGAAAACTTGAACGCAATGTGCTAAGTGAAATAAGCCATAGAAAACAACTCTCATAAAAATCTCTCTTGTGTGAAATCTACAATAGTCAATGAAACAAAGAATATAGAGTGTTGCGTACCATGGGTTTGGGGATAGTAGAAACAGAGAGATGTTGCCAGAGGTTAGAAAAATTCAATTTTAAAATCAGTTCTTAAATATTTCAAACATAGCAAAAGCAGAAATTACTTGAGGTGACAGCTTAACTGACATGGTTATGATAATCCTTTTGAAATACATATGCATATGAAATCACCCTACCACATTTTTAATTTATATAATTTTGCTAGCTTCAATAAGGCTGTGGAGGATAATCTATGACCAAGAATAAATTAGCTACAAATCACATATCTGACAAAGAATTTATATACAGAATATATACAGAATTCTTCAAACTTCATGGTGTTTTTAATCTCACTAGAAAATAAACAAAAATAATAATAATTCAACAATTTAACAGAGAGACCACACAAACAAAAAATAAGATTTGAATGCTATTAGCCATTAGGAACATACAAGTTAGAACTATGGCTTTGTTACCAATAGCCAACTACTAAAACAAAAAGTAAAATTTTAAAATGCAGTAGATCAGGGCTGGGGATGTTGCTATGTAGCACACCAAATAACTAAATTGTCAAGTTCAACAGAAATCATACATATACACAAAGAAAAGGAAAGGAAAGTTAGCTAAGCATAGTGATACATATCTGTTATCCTAGCACTCAAGAGGCCAAGGCTACATAGAGATTTCAAGGGCAGCCTGTACTTCATGGCAAGATACTATCTCAAACAAAATAGGGATAACATCTAATACTGGTGAGGAACATTGGATCTCTTACACTATCTGGTCAAAAGCAAAATCAGAGCTATTTTGAAAACAAAGAGGGCTCTGTTAGTTCCTACAAAGTTAAGTATACATATAACCTGGAAATCTCACACATCTTCCAAAGAAATGACATGAATGACTATTCAGAGCCTTGTATCTAGAGCAGCCTGGTCAGTAACTGCCCCAAAATGCAAACAACCAGGATGCCTCTTAACAAACTAATGATGTTCACACCCACACACCACAGACCTACCATTCAAGAATAAAAATTAACTATCCACAACCTGGATGGGTCTCAGGAACACTACTGTATGTGAAAAAAAGGTCACACACAGTACTAAGTACAATTTAATTTACACAGAATTCGTGAAATGGCTAAACACGAGAGATGGAAAGTAGATTTACAATCCAAAGGGCCAGGTGCGAAAGAGAGACTGCAACCTAAAAGACTGATGGTAAGGTACCAAAATGATGCTTCCTCTATCCTCATTGTGCTGTGTGGTACCTACCTGCAACAATCCTTGAGGAATGACAAGAAAGAAAACCCACACATGGAACCCAGGTCATCTTCCCAACATCATATCCCAGTTATATAAGCCACAACCCCTGGGGAAATGGAGTGATGGATATGTGAAACCTCTGTACAATCTATGACAAATACCTATAAATCTACACAATTTTTTCCAAAATAAGTTGGAAAAAAAAAGAGAGACCAAAACCTTTACTATGTGAGTTCTCCCTGTTCCACGGTCACTCCAGAGGTTGTCACTGGGAAGGTCTCTTGTGTAGACTTTGCACTCCCTCGCTCAAACTGCCTGGAAAACTTCAGCTCCATGGAGTGTGTGTGTGTGTGTGTGTGTGTGTGTGTGTGTGTGTGTGTGTGTGTGTGTGTACATGTGTGTGCACTCAAACTTTAGTGGGGTCCTTGATTCTTGATTATAGGAGAGACCACCAACCATGTCCTCATTCAGCAGAGGGAAATCTTTCCCTGAGTTCCATTGAGAAGCATGCACAAGAATGATGGGAAAATCCTTCCCCTTTTCTCAAGTTCTGATGCTGGTGAGAGATGGTCATGCTGTGGTTCAGGCAAGTCATTATGTAGGAATTAGGAAGCCACAGCCCAGCAAAGGAAGGAAGTGTGGTGTGGTGGAGGAAACCCTTGCATCAGCACCACAGGCCTAAGTTAACTGTTTGTGCCACCCTGACCAAGTCACCCTTGCCCTCAGTTATCTGGTCTATTGACTATGGGGATTTAAGACGGGAGTTTGTGATGTTTCTATATGATTTCAAGAAAGAGGAGTGGAAAAAGTAAGAGAACGCATGTGACGTGGAAATGGACAGGAACTACCAGGAGTGGGGATGTTTAATTGAGTATCAGGGATGGGAGAAGGTGAAGAGAAGTCGGGGAGGGCAACTTGCTACCTTCTAAGGAAAGAGTGTGTGTGTGTGTGTGTGTGTGTGTGTGTGTGTGAGAGAGAGAGAGAGAGAGAGAGAGAGAGAGAGAGAGAGAGGTGTAGACGTGCAGACTGTGTTGGGTAAAAATGCCAATTTTCTGTTTATTATCTTGAAAGCTTAAAACACACAAAACCAGTTTCAGACAGTATCCCACATTAAGCTATCCCTCCCTGTCACTAAAATTTTAAGGAAAAAAGTCCCAAAGGAAAGGGGAACTCATCAGGAAGTATTATAGAAAGAAAGTGACAACCTTGTCCAAGGCATCCTGCCAACCACATCATCACTTAAATGACCTTTAGCTCAAACAAACTGGATCTTTAAGAGAGAGAAGAAAATGTGTTCTGTTATTTGGACGGCTCTTTCCTATTCATTCACTTCATTCATACACTCGCTCAGTGACAGCTCAGAGCCACTTGGAATGGGGCTGTCCAGGCAGCCACAGCTAAAACAAAGACATTTCCTGTGCCTGCTCTCTGGGACTACTCCTGCTGTTGCAAAGAATTTAAAAGAATTTTTATTTCAATCAAGGAAGGAAGCAAAAGATGCTAGGCCTATGAATGAGAAGTTGATTCTCCAAAGGAATCAGCAACAGACAATGAGAGGGTCATTTGGCCTCAAGTGAGAGAAAAACACAATCTCAGGCAACCTACTTGGGAATTATTCTGCATTTGTTTCCTGCTTTATTTATGACTATTTAAAGTAAAGAGGCATTTTTGTAAGTTCTTTTCTAGCAGAAAAAACAAAAAACTAATTTATCTGGTTTCATAAGACCTAAACTCATTTTGAGTAAAAGTACATGAAAACTTGAAAAAAAAAATTAGAGATTACCAATACCAACTTCTCATTCAAAGGCTTGGTGATTTGAAACCCAAAACATGAAAGGAAGGACTGGACCACTACTGCACTCCTCAGATATACCACAGGACCCTCTCTACCTCCTTCAGGTTGTAAGAGCCCCTTGGGACCACATAACCAGAGCATATAGGCCTCAAAAACACCAACTATGTCTTAGGACTTGGCTTCTACAGAATTACTTAGGAATGTTCCATTTGGTAACCCCATTTCTTGTCCATGTTTGCTTGATTCTTTCCTGGTGAGTCTATCTGAATGGACTCAGAGCATGGTTTATCTCATTTTATGATGTGCGATCTCACATGGAACATATACTCTGAAGGTTTATGGTATGCCAATTATTAGGCTAAGCACCTTCTATCAACAGTGCCATTTCATCATCATGTTAATCCATGAGTTAGGAAATAGTGTGCCCATTTTTCAGGTGAGAATATTAAGATTTAGAGAAGGTGACAAACTAGTCCAGGGTGTTACATCTAATCCAGGTTGATCCAACTCCAGCAAGAAAAACTTAACCAGCATGCTTCTCCTAAAACACTTGAGTCTCTCAAAAAATGTATGCCACATGGAATGTATTCACTCATATATGGATATTAGACATAGAGCAAAGGACTACCACCCTACAATCCACATCTCCAAAGAAACTAGGAAACAAAGAAGAACCTAAAGAGAGAACTACATGGTCCCCTGAAAAAGGAGAAAGGGACAAGAACTACTGAGCAAATTGGAAGCATAGGGGTGGGGGGGGCGAGGGAGGTAGGAAAAAGAGAAGGAGAGAGGAGGAGGGGGAAGGAGAACAAGAGGTATCAGAAAGACTGAGTCAGGGGAGGAATAAAGGAGAACAAGAAAAGAGATACCACAATAGAGGGAGCCAAGTATAGGTTTAAAGAGAAACTTGGCACTAGGCAGTAGTGGAAAGGCCGCCTTTAATACCCTTCCCCTATAGAGATTGATGACTACCTTAGTTGCCATCCTAGAGCCTTTATCTAATAGCTGATGGAAACAGAAACAGTCACCCACAGCTAAATACTGAGCCAAACTCCTGGAATCCAGTTGTAGAGAGGGAGGAGTGATGAGCAAAGGGGTCAAGTCAAGGCTGGAGAAATCTACAGAAACAGTTGACCTGACCTAATAAGAGCACAGGGACCCCAGCCATAAAGTTTAGACTGAACAAAACTCTCTGAATATGGGTGGCAGTTAGGAGGCCTGGGCAGTCTATGGGACCTCTAACAATGGAACCAGTATTCATCGCTAGTGTACAAACAGACTTTGAGAGCCCATTCCCTATGGAAGGATACTCTCTCAGCCTAGACACATGGAGGAGAGCCTAGGCTCTTCCCCAAATGATGTAATATACTTTGATAATTCTCCATGGAAGGCTTCACTATCCTTGGGGAGTAGGTGGGGAGTAGGTCAAGGGGTGGGGGGGGCAGTGGGGAACATGGAATGATGGGAGGGAGAGGGAGGGGGATTGATATATAATATAAGATTGTTTCTAAATTTTAAAAAATGCCGTTCTTTTTTTCATTTATCATTTAAAAAAAAATTCTAAATCCTCACTTTGACATTCACCTTCAAGAGAAAGTGGGCTTTAGCAAAAATCACCTTTTTATCAATAATTCAAACAATCCCCAGTAAGAAAATTTGTCAAGAATGGCTTTCTGAACTTTTCACCAGCACCATGACTTCAAGAGTACAACAAAACATCTCAGGTTTTCATTCAATGGTGATCAGGAATAAGGTCAGGACAACTAAGCAAGCAAGTTTGGGGTGGGAAGAGGGTAGTCCTTCCTTTAAGCTCTCTGCCCATCACTCCTTGTGTCTACTTTTAGAAGCTTTTGCACATGGCCCAGCTGCATTTGACCTCTCCACAGACTGCAGTTCAAGGATCTCCATCTAATCTGTCTTCCCTGCAGAGTTACTGCAGGGAGCCAGCTGTTCACCAGCTGTGTGCTTGGGCTAAGTTGCTTACCCACTTAATACATCTTCATCTATAGATTTAACCATTTTGCATACCTCACAGGCTCATTATAAGGGTTAAATGAGCCATTTATCAGGTCCTCAGAACAATACTGTGTTGTTGCTGTGTTGGTAGAAGTGGTGGTTAATACTGGAATAATCCCAAAATAGGAGTGGCCTTACTTACATAATTGATCACAGTATTCAAGGACTCCATTATCTAAAATTAAGGTTCTTCATATCAACTTTTGACATCTCTATTTCTGGCACTTAGTTTACCCTGGTGGGCTCCTGAGAGACTCCATGAAATTAAATCCAGAGAAATGGTTTTAGCGCCTTTCTGGGCTTGTGGAATACTCACTGAGGGCATGTTCCTTAGAATCCTACAAGAAAAAGTTGTAGAACTCATGTTCTATAGCACAGGAGTGTGCACACTAAGAGTAGAAGGCATGCTGAAGCTGACTCCGCAGCCTCTGAAGGAAAATTCCAGTCCATCCACCCAAAGGGGCACTGCAGGTCTCCTTAGAGTGTGTGTGCATGCTCACATGTGTGAGTGTGTGTGTATGTGCTCAAGTGTGTGTGTGCACTATGAGTGTGTATGTGTGTGGAGTGTGTGTACCCGTGTGTGTGTGTGCGCGTGCGTGTGTGCGTGCGCGCGCACACACGCGCGCGCACATGTACACTATAAGGGAAAACAATCTTTCTTCAAGGCAAGAGTCCAGATTAGGACCTAAGTGGCTCTCAAGAACTCATTAATTTTACCTCTTGTTTATATGAGGAGCCCTGTAGGAAGGTATGCTGAGCAGACAAGGCTGGTTCATATGTGAATGCTGCTGATGGACATATGTAAACGTTGGAGTCATTTAACATCGGAGAGCTTCACTTTCTCCATCTGCAATGGGGACATAAGAATAGCTTCCTGGCTGACTTTTGGGAAGAACTGAAGGTGGTGATACATTTAAAGCACTTAGTCTTAAACAGCCACAACACATAGTCATGACTGCTAGTCTCCAGAGCCACTCTTAAGAAGCCCCAAAAGAAAATGATCTCTCCCACTACTCACCTCCTACCAAAGCCTGGATGTGAGACCGCTGTTTACAAAGACTACCCTCTACAATGTATTCCTGGATAACACATAACTACCACAAGATGATACACAGTCTGTCCCTTGGTATCTGAGGGGTTTTGGTTCCATGATCTCCATGGATACCACATTTCACAGATGCCCAAACCTCTTATATAAAATGGCACAGTAGCATATTCTCCCCTTAAACCATCTCTGGGTTATTTATAATAGCTAACACAATGAAAAGGCAGGATAGTTATCCCATCTTGCATGGAGAACACTGGCCAAAAAAGGTCTACACATACTCAATATAGATATAATCTTCTTCCAAGTATTTCTGATCTGCCTTTGGTTGAATCCAGGATAACAGAGCCCACAGATATGGAGGGCCAGCTGTATTTGCATTTAGTTAGTTGCATGTCTCACTGAAACATTAAAAGCACCATGTGAGTACAAACTGTATGGGCTCTAGATTTGCCTGGGGCTGATGTGTAATTTGAAGGATCTTAGATTCCAGAGGGCTCTTCACTAGGAATGTAGCCCTGAGGAAGTAGGATGAACTCTTTGAGACTGAGTGTCCTTATCATTAAACATATAAGATGACTCTTTAAAAAGTAACTCATAGTAATTAAATGTTTTTGAAGGTGAAACAAAATAAGGTATCCAGCATTTCTAAAAGAGAGCCAAATGCCCAGTGGGCATCCGACAATTTTTAGACTGCTTGAAAAACAATCTTATTTTACATTTTAGCTTTAAAATGTTATTGATAACAGCCCTAGAGACACCTGGGGAGAGGGGTGTCTCAACTAAGGGATTACCGAGATCAGACTCCCTGTGGACATACATATCTACAGAGCATTATCTTGATTAACTGATTTAGGAAGACCCAGCCCACTGTGGGAGGCTCCAGTCCCTAGGCAGGTGATCCTGGGCTAAAGAGGCTTCCTAAGCATGGATCTGTTAATGAGTCAACAAGGAGTATTCTTCCACAGTTTCTGCCCTAGCATCCTCAGCAATGGACTGTGACCTATAAGCTGACATAAACCCTTCCCTCCCCTTTGTTGCTTTTGTCAGCATGCGTTGTCACAGCAACAGAATGAAACCAGAAGAAGAACCTTATCTACTATTATTCTTATTGCCTCTTATCTAAAGCTGCAGTGAAACCATCCCTCTAGAATATAATCCTAATAAAACCTCTACTTCTCCTTAGTATGCTTTTCCTTTCATGATACGAAATAATATACAACTGATTATGTTTGTCTTTTCATCCTGGCTGCCAGGAATCTCAGGCAAATTAAATTCAACTCCAGGAACAACACTGGACGTAATGGTTCTGCATATCCTATGTCCTCCTTGGTTTTAATTTCTGTTTTCACCATAGTTTTATATAATGGAAGTACAAGTCATCTCAAATCTTTTGTGCAGCATGAGCAGCTATTAGCTATTCAACTTCAGGGAAAGTTATAAAATAAGCATGACCAAAAAAGCTCCCAGCCTGAGTGTATCTCACACTTGTCCCTCTCCTTGCTTAATTCATTTCATCCTTCTGATTGGTATTTTCTCGCAGAGAGCAGGAGTCATCTCTGAAGACCTCCCAGGATAAGGTATGCATGCAAGCACACTTTGAACCTGCCACATGCTATATAAAGGCTGATGAATGTTCTGTTTCTAATCAAAGAAGAAGAATATTCAAACAAGTGAAAGTGCACAGACTCAACTATTATGCAACACTGAGGACCCCTGCAGGCAAGTTGGGTGGGTGCACAGTGAAGAGGGCAGAGGCAACCACCCTTCCATATCAAACTCTCTAGAATGCTCTAGTAAGACTCTCTGAAAGAAAAGAGATATGATGAAAATAAGTGTGCTCTCCAGGGAATCATTCCAACTCAGAGAATATTTGTTTATCCATATTTTTTAATACAGTACATTGCTTAGTTTTTAGTCATAAACTGATTGACTTGGAAGACAGCACAAATGGTTTGCTGCCCAGTGAGCCTGTGGGCTGAGTCCCAACACTCTCTTCATGTCAATGATAACAAGAAGGAAGATGGTGTGCGCCTCTGACAACTAACTATACACAAGACATCTACTGCTGTATCCCAAAGTGCCTGCATATTATTAATGTCATCCAGAGAGAGTTGGGTATGTTTTCTGTTTTTCTTTTTAAAGTTAGATTTGGGCTAGAAGCAAGCAGCTCTTAATAATAGGGATGGTAGGTGTTTCTCCGTTTTTAGAATAATTTGCTGACTTGTCTAGGAATTCAAATATGCCTACAGAATCTCTAAATCTTTAGTTCAAAACCCCATTGTCCTCAGTCACTAATAATTTAGTCTATCTACTGCTTCCCCATGAAGAAGAAAGACAAGGAGTTGCTGCTGTTTTCAAAGGTGATGAAGTAGGAGCAGAATTCAAAGACCCAGCTCTGTTCTTTGTTAATGTATGAATAAAACAAAGTAAGTCAGCATAATAACTAATAAGCCCAAAGCCTGATTTCTTGCTGGTGCCTTCTGAGAGCAGCATAACTCACTGAAACCTCACAGCAACTTCATACTACATGTCTATCACTCCATACTCACACATTACACAAACTGAAATCTAAGGGCTCAGGTATGTAACACAGTTAGTAGAGTGCTTTCCTAGTAAGCAGAAGACTGTGGATGTGATCCCCAAGCATCACATAAACCAGGCCTGGTACCCCCTACTCTGTAATTCTAGCACTCAGGTGAAAGTGTGAGCATCCTAAGTTTGAGGCCATCCCCTAAAACATAGTGAGTTTTAGGCCAGCCTGTGCTATAGGAGATTGTCTCAGAGAGAGAGAGAGAGAGAGAGAGAGAGGCAGAGAGAGACAGAGAGACACACAGAAAGACAGAGAAACACAAAGAGAGAGACAGAGAAAGTAATCTTTCTTCATTTGTAAGAGAAGGGTATAACATTGTCTTTAGATTTGCTCCAAGGTTATTAAGAAAACCAAACACAATCACAGAGATGTATAGTTGGATTTTTCTTTAGGCCACAACATGGAGGCTTATTAATTATGAAAGCTTGGCCTTAGTTTAGGTTTGTTTCTAACTAGTTCTTATAACTTAACTTAACCCATTTTTATTAATCTACATTTTGTCTTGTGGCTTTGCACCTTTCTTTCATTTTGTATATCTGACTCCCTCCACATCTCACTGGAGTCTTCCCCACACCTCGAATATCTTCTCCCTCTTCCTCTTACTTTCAGAAGTCCCACCTATACCTCCTGCCTAGCTGTTGGCCATTCAGCTCTTTATTAAACCAATCACAGCAATACATCTTCACACAGTGTACAAATATCCCACAAAAGATAAAGGCTGTCTTTATAAGGCCAAAAGCCTTACTCAGAAGTTATGAGTTCCTACTGACGTCTATGTGGCTTCCTAATACACCATTGGTAGGCTAGGATAACACAGTGCACATGAAGTGATTTCTGCAGGTTCTGAACTCAACGAAATGAAAACAACAAAGGGTTTCTGAAAGGCAGCTGGGAAAACTGGTGACTGCTGTACTAAGTACAGCTACAGCAGACTGATAAGCAATGGAAAAAGCCCAATTACAATGTGTCCGTGCCCTTCACAAAGACACAACCGCCAGCCAACTGCTGGAATTTCAACCTCAGTGAAAGCTGTTACAACACACTTACGTTCCCGTATCTCCAAGGCAACACATCTCCAAAGGAGTCTCCTCTAGGATTCAGTTGACTTTAGACCAATCAAGTGGAACCTAACTATTCATAGCTGTGATTTTCTAACTTTGAATACACTAAGCTCTGGAGAAATGAATAATGGAATCATCTAGCATTTGATTGCGCCTATCACATGCCCCTGGTTTTCAGTCTGATCACTCCAGTATTCCAGCTTCATGATAGGGTAAAGAGCAGTGGTTCTACACCTTCTTAATATTGTAGCCCTTTAATACAGTTCCTTATGTTGTAGTGACCCCCGGCCATAAAATTATTTTTGTTGTTACTAGAGAACTGTAATTTTCCTACTGTTGTAAACCATAATGTAAATATCTGATAGACAGGATATCTGATAGGCAACCCCTGTGGAGATCATGACCCACAGGTTGGGAGCCACTCATATAGATGGATCCAGGCCAGAAGTCTTTGGACTTCGTCAAAATCCCCACTCATCCAAAAGAGACAGCATGATCCCAGGCAAAGAGATAAGCCTGTGGGAAACTGTGACTACGTTTCTACAGTAGGGATATCTTTTGCAACTGGAGTTATGGAACAATTAAGAGTTTTATGTATGGAAGTCTCTCTGGGTTTTTTAGACCACAAAAGTAAAATAAAATGTTTTGTAATGTATGGTAACTCAGCTTAACTGACTCCCTGAATGGGCTTTGAACTTCACCCAAAGGACTCAGAATAACTTTCGATTCCATCCAAAATAACTCTGACAGAAAAGTGAGAGCAGGGGCAAAGGGGACAGGATGGTGGCCAGGCAATGTCGGGACGCATGAAAAGCACTCTTGAAAACACACTCAACAGGGCAATGCTGCCCTCCCAGGCCCTTTCTGATTTCTTTTCAGGAAAAACACATTTCCTGATCACAGACATCAAAAGTGCAATGAAAGAAAAAATATACTGCCATTCCACATTTTGTCAGGTTAGAAAAAATAAATGCCTTTGTAGCACCCATTTCTCTTCTGGGCCTGACTGTGGCAAAATTAACTAACAAACCAAAGCCCTGGTATAAATCATATGGTAGATATGCCTCTATACTTGGGTGAGCTGTGTGAAGTGATCCTGGAAGGGAATAGTCAAGTAAACTGAGGCGGGACCAGGCCTTTGTGTCCTCTTGACCTGTCACTTGATCCATGTGAGTCACAGATAGAAAAGGTCTGTGTCTGACTTAGTCAATGCTACTGAGCATTCATCTTCATCTGGAATCTTCTTTACCTCCATGCTCTACATCTCCGGTTGGTAGAACTGGTGCCCTCAGAGGATTTTCCTTGGCTGTCAATTGTGTATTCTGTCAAAATAGGCAAAACTCGTTGTGCACTAGAAAAGGCAAGTTCTGATTTCATATACTGATAACGAAAGCTTTTGCTAGACTCACTAGTAATTTACTGGGAGATGCTTTATTTGGCACATCAGAATTTCAGGAAACAGCATGTATGAGGAAGAAGTTAGAGGTCATTTTGAGGATTCTTTTTTAAAAAAAATTAACACAAGTTTCTTCTCAAAGTAAATTTAAAAGCAGTATTTTAACTTACTGTGTGCCTTACGCAATGGACATTTACCACACACTGGAAATTCTAAATCTTCTCACACACCAGCCATAGGTAACTCGATTATTTTCCAAATCAAACTCTTTTTCCATTGGGCTGTTTCTGCTTGCTTGGTGCTGTGGCTCATCTTGATTAAATCTGCTCCGAATCACCACCCTTCTTCCTGGCCCACAGCTTGTCTAGGACCTTTTCTCTTCCTTAGCTCAACCCTGACTTCTTATAGCATCTTTCCCTAACCATTTCACTGTGAACAAATCCTATTAATGAGTCTGACAACACCATGAGCCTCAGACTGTCAGAGCACTAACCACTGGTACATTTTACCATCTATTTCTGTGAATGTCAGATTGGCAACTACCAGACTAGAGTCTCCCCAAGGGAAGCACATGTCTTTTTAAATTTTCTCACTATCCTTAACACAGCACTTGAGACACCTCTAATGAATATTCTAGATAATGGTTAAGATCATTGTTTCTCAACCTGTGGGTCTCAACCCCTTTTGGGGTGAGAAGGCTCAAATGATCTTTCATAGGTATTGCATATGAGGTATTACATTACAATTCATAACAATAGCAAAATTAAAGTATTAAATAGCAATGAAAATAATTTTATGGAGGGAGGGAAGTCACTACAACAAGAAGAACTGTATTAAAGGGTCACAGCATTGGGAAGGTTGAGAACCACTGCTCTATATACATTAACGAGGCATCTCTAACTTCTCACACTGGCATGATGCTAAGGGTTTGCTGGATATACTGAGGGTCCCCTCAGAGTCCTTACTGAAGTCCTTCTGGCTTCATTTGTTCAATTGGAACAAGCTGGAGGACTGAGGACCTTCCTGGAGCAGGGAAACAAGAGTGACGAAATCAAGTCGCTCAAATTATTTTCAAAACATGCCAGAGATGCAACAAAAGTAATCAACCAAATTTCAAAGCATGTTTTTTTCTTTTTTTAATTTAAGGAAGAAAACACTATGAATAAATGAAAAAACAAAGGTAGACAGACAGGCATTAGGAAAGAATAAATAAACAGATTGGCAGGGAAATTATCAGTCCATAGTAAGATCTACCTGTACTCTTTCATCACATCTGGTTTATAATTTATCTATTTATTTTCCCTAGAGTAAACATAATCACTTAAAGAAGATATACACCAGGACTTCCACATCTAAGTCTAGAAGATGCCTGGGTTAAACTTGGAGGGCATAGTGGAGGGGAAAGAAGTCTTCTTCATACGTTCTGCCTAGTGTCGGTACCTTATAGGTTGCTCTACCTTACGGTACGAGCAAACTGGTGGCAACGATAACAGTCACATTTAGATGCACACAGTGATCTTCCTAAAGTTCATTCACTCAAGCACAGAATTGCCAAAGAGCCTGTGCCAGCCTTTGTCACAATCACTGTGGTGCAATGGCTTCTTGCCTATGCTCTTAGTCACAAATACTGTATCTGGCTCTCAGCAATCCAGTCGCCAACAGTATGAAGTTGAGCCACCCACATCCGTGAACTTCAGAGCCCTCAAGACCAAAGGGAGGAGGCTGCCCTCATGATTTTCATGAGGAAAATTAAGATCATGTACTTTTAGCTATTGAATTGGTACCTAGAAAATAGTTTGTATTCTATAAACATTATTATCATCAGCAAGATATTGTCAATGAAATTCAGGTCATTTTATACACAGATTCACTCTTATCCTTTCCTATAATCCTCCTTTGTATATGGAGGAAAAGAAGACAGATATCAATATATATGACTGACATACGCAAACTGACTCATCAAATGTAAGCAGTCAATTATTCTGGCTAATCATCAACCATGACAAGATTTCCTAGAAGTGACAAGTTTTCACTACTTATGGAGCAAATAATCCACCTAAAATGCTTATCCACAATACCCACTGTAAAATATGGATGTTGTTTATCTCTGTCTGGAGCCAATATATATCTTTCCAAAATAAAGAAATACACTTAGCTTACAGCTCGCTGGCCAAAACTTAACCATATGGCAACCCATTAGCTTTAAAGGAATTTTAGTTGGCACATTTTCACTGTGAACAAACTGGGGGTTCTGAAGGTAAGGAAGAAAACAAAATATGACTATTAGGCAAACTAGAAAACAGTCCCCCAAAATATGGACTTTAATGGTCAGTCAGCTTAGATACAGAATGTAAACAATATTATTATTTCATCCTAAGAAGAGGGGGACTCTGGTAGAAGCCTCTCAGTTCCATCGTCTGCTATGGAGGTCCATTCCTGGACGCAAAGGCAATGAAAACAGCCAGCTCCTCCCCTTCCCTGTTCTAACTCAGGATACATCCCTGCTCCTCAAGGCTCTACTTGGGGGATTAGGAGACTATAAATCCCCCACCAACCTTGGCACTTTCTTCTATGCTCTCATCTTACACTGTAGCAATTGTTGCACTGTTTTAGATATTTGCTTGGGCCATCATTCCCATAAACCATCAGTTTTTAAGACACTATCATTCCTTCAGCCCCGTACCCTGAGCTGCACAAGGACAGAAGGATTTGATCTAAGAGAGCTAGACTGAACTGAATTGTGCTGAAAAGAAGGCTTGGGGATCTGGCTGCCTCTCTTTTTTCCCCTATTATAGTGGATAACGGAGTGACTGTCCCAGTACCATGAAGGATGATGACAAGCCCACAAGCTTACAGTTCATACAAATAGATCATGTTTCAATGAGATCATGCACTAGCTCAGCTCTCTGGCCAAAGGGGAGATGCAAAGCACAGCTTAGCTTGCATGAGCTTGCTTCCTCCTCTCAGGGGAACCATGGAAAAAGGAGGAAAAGTTTTGTTTACCTAACAAAAATCTGGGAAAATATTTTTTCACTTAAGAAAATGTCAAATTAGTGAAAGTGACAAATATAAATAAAAACCTACCACATACTTAAAGAGTTGTGCAATTGCCTGAAAGTAAAATCGTAATTGTCGGTGTGCTGGCATTTGGCACAGGGTTCAGGATTTCAAGGAAGCCAGCCACTCTTTTATGAACACTAAACAGAAATGTCACAAACAGCTTTTGATTGTACTATGATTGTCACAGTCTATAGGAATGAACTAACATATGGTGTTTTTAAAATAAACTACTAACCACATCCAGTGGTTTCAATTAAAGAATGGTTCATTGCCTACAAAAATTCCCCTAGTACCAGCTGTCTTCCAAAAAAAGTCCCGTTGCTCACTCTGAGTTTCCACTGTCATCAGGCAGAATGCCAAGTGGTGTGGACACGGAGGGTAGCAGCTAGGCAGAGAGTGCACCATGAACACCTTAATCCTCAGAGAAACCTCCCATACAGAATATAAACTGAACTGTAGAGTTAAACTCAATGAGCTGCTAGAAGACTACAGTAGTCTTTTTTTTTTTTTTTTTTTTTTTTTTTTTTTTTTTGTGCTAGGGACCAAACCAAGAGCCTCATGAATACTAGGCAAGTACCACCATGAAGCTATCTATGTCTCCAGGCAAAATTTTAGAAAGTTGGGGTTCTTTATCATAGTGTGCTGGTGCTAACTGGAAAAAAAATATTTAAAGTACTAAGAAAAGCATTGTTATACAGCTCATAATATCAGAAAGGGCTTACTGACAAGTTTTATACCAGTACAAAGAAACAATACAGTTTAAGAACAAAAGGCTTAGTAATAGACTCACTATAATAATCTCATAATCATAGTGAAAACAAACTATTTCTAGAAATCTACAAGCAAGGCTATTTGAAACGGGTTGAAATGATGGACCTGGTCAGCCTTTGGGGCCCCTGCCACTGGCCTAGTGATACGCCTATTTTATTGGTTTGTTTATGGTGTTTAGCAGTTTCACAGGATGTAGTAAAATAGAACTAAACAAAGAGCTGTCTCTGGAACTTACAGTTATTTGTATGCTCTTAAGATTGAGTGAGTCTTTCCAAAGCGCTGGATCACTATGCTACCTCAGTCAGGAAATCATCAAATGTCTCATGCTTAACAATTAAAAACTATAGAAGTAAATGGAATTCTACTTCACTGGCAAACAATAGAATAAGTCAGGAATCCATGAATGCAGAGGTGTTTCAGGTTATCGTCTTAATTCTGAGGACATAAAAAGACCATTCAAATTCATTCTGAGACTAACATAAACCTTAATCTGCAAGCCAGATAGATATACACTCGGAGAAAGCCAATTCTTTGATATAATTTTTGAGACTATAACATAATTACATTTATCCCTTCCCTTTCCTCCCCACAAACTTGCACATACCTCTCCCTATCCTTCTTCAAATTGAGGACCTCTATTTCACTAATTGTTATTTCACATATACATGCATAACCTGTTCAGTCTGTATAATGCTACTTGTATGCATGTTTTCACAGCTAATCTTTTGATACCAGACAACAAATTGGTAAGCCCTTTCCTGGAGAAGATCATTTCTCCAGCTCCCAGATTTCCTCAGTTGCTTATAGTTTTTTGTATAGAGTTGAGGCCTCATGGACTTTTCCTCATCTAGCTGGCATGTCCATTGGTGTCAGCCCTGTTCAGCTCACACTTGGACAGCCATGCTGGAAAGATTCTGTGGGTGTGGCTTCTGCTATTACTAGGAAACACAGTGTCACAGCAAACTTCCTGATCTTCTGGCTGGCTCCTACAATCTTTCCACCCTCTCTTCCATAATGTTCCCTAAGCCTTAGGGAGTGTTTTACAGATTTATCCATTGGGACTGTAAAGGCAATTCTTAAAGCTCTCTATGTAAGAAACTCCACAAACAGCCTTGGAGACTGTAAGTAACCTCTTTCCCATATAGCTCTCACCCTTCACCATGGGACATGAACACTAAACAATCATTCATCCACACAGCCAGGCTTACCAACCAACTCAGTAAGCTCTCTGGTTCCTTAGAGAATTGTGACATCCAATAACATTCTGGATATCCCCCATTGTCCTGCAGATTTTCATATTTTAATATTTTCCTCATAAGGAAAAATACATACATACATACA
Organism: Phodopus roborovskii; assembly: GCF_943737965.1. Classification (NCBI taxonomy): domain Eukaryota; kingdom Metazoa; phylum Chordata; class Mammalia; order Rodentia; family Cricetidae; genus Phodopus; species Phodopus roborovskii. The sequence goes on from NW_026126525.1 coordinate 14,761,788, forward strand.
CACATACACACGTGTGCACACACACACTTTTATCCACTTTTTGAAATCATGTAAATATTTTATTTAAATGTAAATTAGTTATTGCAAAACAAAGCTGTGAAGATATAAGCATAATCATATTTTTCCTAGCCTTTTCTCATTAACCATTATTGAACCTATCATTTAGAGGGTTCATTGGTGATTACTATTTTAACCCTATTTCAACCAGGATTAAGTTAGTAACTATTTATTTACCAAGCTGATTGTTAATGTTGACTAAATTGCATATAACACCTCCACATTTTTATTTTCTTGAATAGACTATAGATTTGGCTAATAAGTAATTTTTGACATGCTATTTAGTCATCCATTCAAAGGATACACTATTGTCCATGATATAGCTGGTACCTTTGGGACTCTAACAACACAGCTGGAGAGATGACACCTATTTGAAAAGGGTAAGTCACTGACTGGGGCATTATAGGGTTCATGTGATAGCTTCTATGACAAATTTAGGTACTACCACATGTGTTCAAAAAAAAATGCAAAACCTTGAAAATTGATACAAACTAACTCAACAAGGCCTCCCTAAGACAAGGTCAGCTGAAAACTCATTAAACTACTTAAAAGAATAAAAGTAGCAAGTCCTGACCCAAGTCAATTTCATCTTAAATATCTACGAGCCCTAAGCTGGGCACCTGCTTTGGGGAATGACGACAATGAGTTTCTCTTTACATGGAGAGAATTGATGGAATGAGCCCTTCAGGTACCTGGCAGCACCTTCTCAAGCAACCCCCTCTATTTCAAAGAGGATCCCAATCCAGAAGACACATTTGACTAAGAAGAGACTAGCCAGAAATTCAGAGCAAGGGGGAAACACAAGAGAAACCAGAGAAGCAATAGGCATTACCAAAAGGAAGGGATGAGAAGAAACAGGAAAGAGCCAAAGACAATTAAGAGTTTGACTCTAGATGTGACCATAAAAGTTAAGTAAGATTCCTGTATGGGAGAATGCTATTAAAAGAGCCTGCCATGCCTGCCTCTAGACTGTAGCACGGGAGAATTCTGGCGAATATATGGAGTATGCCCTGGTCTCTCACCCCAGCTACTTCTGCTTCTACAGGTCATACTCACAAAGCCTTGGATTTAAATCCCTGATATTAAGCACCCATGTCCTTCAAAAGTTACTTCCTTCTGTGTGACAAGTTTCCTAAACAGAATACCATTCCAAGAAGATCCTGGCCAGTGTCTGTCACTCTTCAACTGAGTTCCAGTCACATGCACACACTCCACCTTCCTGCCTTTCAAACTTTAACCCCAAACCACAGGACACATCCTGCATTCCGCTTAGGTGGCAATGCCTGGATCAGTCATTTAGACTCTGTTTACCTCACTAAAGAGAGATCGCCTATCTTAAGCTCCAAACACTCTTCTGGATTTCCCCCTTTTCCACTCCAAGTCACCAACTCCTTTAGCCCTACAACCCCCAGCACCTGCAGTATACTAGAACCCTCTGAGGTCTCATGAGTCTCTATAAATAGCAACAGCATCAACTCTCCCATAACACATAAACACACTATTCATAACATCTCACTCGTGGCATAGTGGATTGGAATAACTATTGGAATAGAATAGCCAATGGCAACAGGAAATGAAGAACTACCATTTGGAGGGCACATCAGGGTGACTGAGAGAACCACATTTCAGAGATTGTAGACTGCCTAAAATACTCAAGAAGACAGAGCACTGTGATGTGGTCATCTTATATCCACTAATATCAGTGGGATAAATTACCCAAACCACAGGACACACTGCACTGTTGCACAAACTAACTCAGTGTCACATGCAAACCCTTTTCCTTTCAATGCCGTTCTGCCTCAAATTCCTAAACATTTGGATTTCACTGAGAAACAGGAAGAGAGAAGCATTCTTTTCATGGAAGAGAGTGAGCCCATTGGTTTTCAGGGTATAGAAGAGATTGACTCTAGACTAAGTTTGAGGAGAACACGGTAAGCAGGCACTAGCTCCTGGAAGTTTTCCACACATTGGAGCAGCTCAGTAGTCTCCTGAGCCACCCCTAGAAATCCTCAGCTGCTTGGGACTTCCACCTGCCAGTCTACACCCAGACTGACACCCACTGGCGAGGCCAAAGGATCTACTGAGAGCCAGGCGCCAAGTCAACAGTAAAAGTGCAGGAATACTGGCAACTTGGGGAAGACAAGGCTGAAAGGGCTTAGAGAACAGTAATTGCTAACAATAGAGAATTGGTCTTCACCAAGTCCAGCCTGAAGCGTTTATCATTGTCTGCATGCAGATGAGGGGAAATAAGATCGTATCCACCATCATGGAGCCCTCATCTAGTACTTGTTGGAAACAGAAGCAAACACACATAACTAAACACTGAGTTGGACTAGAATCCAGATGCAGATGGAGAGGACAAGACCAGGTTGCAGAAACATATAGAGACAGCTAACCTGAACAAGGAGGAGCTAACTGGCCCCCAGACTGATAGTTGGGAAGCCAGCATGGGACTGACTCAGGCCCCCCGAATATGGGTCTCAGCCAGAAGGACTGAGAAGTCTAAGGGACCTCAGACAGTGGAACCAGGATGCACTCCTGGTGCACAAAAAGGACCTTGCTAACACATCGACCATGGAGGGATACGCCCTTAACCTAGAGACAGGAGAGAAGTCCTAGTCCCTACTTCAAATGACTTGACAGATTTACATGACCCCACCTGGATTGCATAGCCCTACAAATGGAATTGGGGTGGGGGGATGGGAGGGGAGGGTGGTCAGGGTGTATATGAGGGGGGAGAGAGGGTAAGAAGGAGGGAGGAAGAGGGAACTGGATCCACATGTAAAAGAAAAAAAATTTAAAAAAAAAAAAGATTGCAAAAGGTATGCAGAATGGCTCTAAGCAATCACTGATAGGTCTGCAGATGGCTCTGCTGGTCAAGCTGCCTGCTGCCAAGCCCAAGGATCTGAGTTCAATCCTTGGAACCCACACAGTAGAAGGAGAGAACCTACCCATGGAAGGTGTCTTCTGACATCCATGTCATATTATGCCACAAGTGGAAATGTGTGAACACTAATGTGAGTGTGCCCGCCCCCCTTCCCCAGACACATACATACATATACACTTTTATAATGAGTATTGTCAACCAGATGCTGAACTTGTTTGTTGTCACTATGATCCCTGACAAATGAGGGAAGTAGAGTGCAAGGCAAAACAGCTCTGAATTTACTCTGACAATACAAAGCGGGTTTCTAGCTCGTCATTGGAAGGGAGTACAGGACCACAGGCCTCCTTCTGAAAATGTAAGTTTAAGCTTTCAGTTAGTTTGTCTATGCAAGGCTTCTGTTCTCAGACCTAAAGAAGAGATGTCCATCCTACTTCTAGAAAGTAGAAAAGAGGATGGGAGTGGCAGCCTGATTCTTCTGTGACTGCTCTGCAGGCTACCTCGTCTCACACATGACAGACTCACCTCTTTTCTGTAGAGCCAGTCATCTGTCACTGGCATACAGAAATTAAGGAAATTATACTTTATAATATTGAAATCAAGGATCATATGTAAAAACATTACAGAAGAAGGAGAAGGAGAAGAAGAAATGTACTAAGGTAGTGTGAGGCCATGCTGGAGAAGGGCACAGGGAATGCGGAAGACAAATAGCAAAAACCAAATATTCTTGGCTCCTGTAAAAAGCTACTCTGTTCATTTACCTGGATGCCCCAAACAGAAGCAACTGCCCATTTCTCTGTTTCAGTTTCCTGAAACTCCCTGGATCACAGACTGGCATCCATTGTCCCTGGCTCAGAGAACAATGTGAGCTAGCATAAATCCATCCATTCTGGTGCACAAACAAAGAGTTAGAAAGCATACAAGACCACAAGACTATCCATCCACACCCACTGATCCAGCACTGCACCATCTTGGGCAGACCTGCAGACAGGAGGCAGCCAGGACCTCTGCACTGCTACAGGCTCCAGCTGGCCCAGAAACACACCACACGGCATGTCGATACATGGAGCATGATGTTCAGTCTGTACCTGTCTGTCTCCTAACATCTGACACTGCTTCACAGAGTCTGCAGTCACAAAGTGGCCTGGGGTTCTCCTAGACACCTTCCAGGACACTAACAAAATGTAAAGTGCAAAGGCCAGAGCCATCACCATGAGGAGCTGAGCTCTGCTTCTGGATCCTAGCAGCCCGGACCATCCTTCCCTTGCATTTTGGGCACGCCTCAGAGGATGACAGCTGCTAACTTGGGGTGGGGGGGGGAGTGCATGGTGGAGGAGGTAAAGGATTATTTTTAAGAAAGAGCACAATCTAACTTTTCACTCCACCACCCACTCCACGCCACCTCCTCATTCCCTTGTCTTTCCTCCTGCCTGTTCTTCCACTTTATTCTTCTGCTCATCCTTGATCTCCCTGTTGCTCAGTGTGGAGCATACATGCGTGCACGCGCGCGCGCGCACACACACACACACACACACACACACACACACACACACACACTACTTTTCTCCCCCAGTATCCCCAGCTGGGACACCGGTTCTGACACCACCCTGGGAACAGAAGTCATGTAAAGACACAGGGCTGCAGAGCTCAGGGGGGCGGGATTTGAAACTTCATCCTTATAGCTCCAAGCATGTAAGGATCAAACACATACCAACTTTTTAGAAACCCTCTCTTGATGCCAGAAGTGATGGAAGGAAGAGAGAAAATGCATCTCTATTCTAAGCTAAATGAACTTGTTAATTATGACATCTTCCCAGTATGCCTAAATACTGGAAAAAATTTGGCTGATTCACTTTAAAACTGATTTTGAATGTTCCATTCTGGGCTTCTTGACAGTGGCTTTCTAAGCAGAGTTTCCTGACTTCTGTGTGCAGTGATGAACATCCATAAGTATATATGATGGATGGATGTACCCTGTGGATCAATTTCTTCCCATCACTTATAACCAACAGGCAAAACTACACACTTAGGAGTCATCTACCCAGAACAAAACACCATTTTGGAAATAGCTGAACTCATGAGGCATTTTCCAAAGTAAAACAAATAGAAGTCAGGGTGAAATTTTACATGGAAGGAGGCAAGACAGAGAGATGATGTGTTAGGACAGCCTGGATTTTCACTTAGAAGATGGGAGAGACTTAGAACACTAACAGTAATGCTTGTGTTCTCCCTAGTTAATAACCCACTCATTTCAGTATTCCTCAGTAAGCACGTATTAAATATTCTGTGGATCTGACACAGCTCTAGGAAGTCACAGGAAATGAACAAGACACACTGCACCCTTGCTTGCACTTACAGAACTTACACTCTAGCATTCACTCAAAACAAAATTATATGCTGAAGAACTAGTTATTTGAAACCCATATCATGAAGGAAACAAACAGAGGTGGAAGAGAGGGAAAAAGCCAACAGAGATAAGAACGGTGTGCCCATTCCAGGAAGCTGGGATTGCACCTGCAAAGGCTCTGGAGTCCAAAGCAGCTTGGAAGCAAGGAACTGTACCATCAGCATGATTAAAATGAAGTGGGTAAGGAGAGAATAGCACAGTGCAGGACTGGAAGGATGCTGTGTGCCAGATGCACAGTACGGACTCTGTTGTAAGGTGAACGGGAAACCATCAGCACAGGAGTGACATGTCCCAGCGCGTACTTCACCATTACCAATGCCACACTGACTGGAGAAAGACTTCCAAAGCAAAGCCAACCAGAGCAGCCACGCAGAAAAATGGACAGAGTCAGACAGAGTTTGGGTGTACAGTCAACAGAAGGCACTGCAGAACCACCCATGGAGGTAAAGGCAGAGAAACTCAGAGATGATTTTCTCCAAGGTACTATCTACCTGTGAGTTGCTTGGGTTTTTTTTTTTTTTTTTTTCCTCAAAAGATAAAATTTCTGCATGATTCTCAAGCAGCACACTAGCATCTTGTCTTCAGGATGTGACAGGTATACAGATGCAAGGAACTCAGAAGGCCTAGATGCAAAACACAGCTACCCATGAAAGACAATGATGGAACAAGAGACAGGCATCCCATAGGGGCATTTTCTCATAAAAATGCTGACACATCAGTGCCAGCCTTTCTGTATTTGGATGCACCCATGCTGAAGCAGAGAAACTGATGACCCGTGCATCAAATTGGATGACCAGAGCCAAAAGTATCATGACAAGCATGTAAAGAAGAGGTTAATAATGCCTTTGACTAAGCTATGATTCATTTGGTGTTGATATGCATGCGATCCTCAACTCAGTCCATAGTGTCACATGAACCAGGGCTGGCCTGGAAGCCCAGCTCCTCAGGACATAGGGACAGAATGATCAGAAGTTCATCTTTGGCTAAAAAGCAAACAAGCTCAAAGCCAACTTGGGCTGCAAGGGAACCTACACCCATTGAACAATTGGTCCACAGCATTGTTTACAATATTTCCAAAACCTAGCTTAAGACACAAAACAGTGTGCCTAGGGACAGACCTCTGAAGATTCACCCTCAGAACAAACTATATCACTCATTTTGAATGCCATATTCAAACCGCTCTCTCAAATGCCACAGAGAGCAACAACATTCCATGACTATCACACATTCAACTAAACCTTTCTGAGCTACCCATTCCTAATTATCTGAGTATTACTAGCACTATTTGTATTGCCTTTCCAAAAAGTTGGTACATCATTATCAACTCTAAATTATCCCTTGGCACTTTTGTTTAGAGTGTTTCTCTGTCTGTCTGTCTGTCTCTGTCTCTCTCTCTCTGTCTCTGTCTCTGTGTGTGTGTGTGTGTGTGTCTCACACTCTCCACTCTCTCTTTGTTTCTCTCCCTTTTGTATTTTCTTTATCTTATGTTACATGCCAATCACAGTTTTGCGTCCCTCCTCTCCTCCCATTCCCTCCCCCCCACCTCCCTTCACGGCCCCATCTACTCCTCCTCCATCTCCATTCAGAAAGGGGCAGGCCTCCCATGGGAGTCAACAAAGCATGGCACATCGAGTTGTGCTCGCTCTCTCTCTCTCTCTCTCTATCTATCTATCTATCTATCTCTTAATATAGACAGTGACACACTCTTGTTATTAGCTAAAGAATAAGAGATGTCTTCAAAAGAGGGAGAAAAGAGAAGGGCAAGGGACAGAGAAAGAGGGAAGGGAGGGGGGCAAAGAAGAAGAGGGAAGAGAAAAGGAACGGAGTGGGTGGGGGAGAGGGAATCTCACACGTGCTCAGTAGCAGCCCTCTTTGATGCTGGCTGGTGTCATGCCAAAGTAGACAGTAAACAGAGAGAAACAGACAGTAAAAACAGAGAAACTATTTGGAGTGGGATATTATCTTTTTCTCCAAGCTGCTAGTCATAACCCTCTTTAAATGCATTTTGAGGATTTGGCTTAAAATAGATACTATTATTTTAGGTGATATATCATGAAGAATCCCTTTAGAAAAAGTTTCCCTGACATTCCAATGAAAATAACACAGCTTTAGTCACCTGCCCTCTGTTCCCTCCTACATCTCAGACTCACTCAACTCCCTTTTTGGATTAGAAGTCCACTTCCAAATTCTTCAACACTTAATATTAACTCAGTGGTTCATCTGTGTCACTCCTCTTAAGAGTGGGACTTGTCTAGCTTCCTAAGCCACCTGCTTTGTTCCAGTGCTGAGGCTATAAAAGATTAACACCACCACCCTTCACACCCTTCTTAATTTAATGCTGTAAATTCACTTCTCAGCACCCGTGAGCTGTTCATTCTACTTTGACCTGTCATCACCTGCAATGACTGAACTTGATCTTTATCTGTGCCACCCATAATGCATTTTATTGCAGGATATGGGTTTCTGCAAGAGATGAAGAATGCACAAAGCCCTGCCAGCAGGAAAGCTGCCACTAAGCCAGTCTTCTTCGGGAATCTTCCACAACTGGCGCTCATTTCCCCTGTACAGATTCATTCCCTTTCCAGATATAAGGCTCCCCGTTTATCAAAGAGGTTCCACACTCAACAAACATAGCACAGCATAAACATACGCCTAAACCCACAACCTACTTGTCACTTGAGTCCAAGGGTGTTCTTTGATCTCCTGCTACTCCGTCTTAACATTTTATACAATGCATAAAATCTACGATGTTCGACCTTTGAAAACCGTGTCACAACATTCCTCTCTGCACTATGCAATGCCTCTCTGATACTCCTTTTTAAATCATTGACCTGGCCCACAATCCAGTTAACTGTCACCTGTGACTGTGACATTTGGAAAATGAGCATATACACACATGCACTCTCATCTTCACCTAGTGCCTCAACAGAACCTATATCTAAGCAGAATCCAACCCAAAGAACCTCTAACTGATGATTGCTGTAGTTAACTACTGCATCATCCTTGAAACTCTGCCCTAACTCACTTGTCCAGATGTACAAGTGCCATTTGTGACTACACTTGCTCACATCTCTCCTCCATCAACTCAGAGTCTTGCACATGAGCTCTCAGATCAACTTGTTGGCTCCAGGAGCATGGCTACAGGCATCACTGGTTAAACAGACCACCCCAGGATTCCTGATGCCCTCTACATTGGCCATGAGATTCTGGGAAGCATCTTGCTGAGGGTTAATGAGCCAGAGAATGGGGCTGAGACAGAATACTCACTGAGCGGCTTGAGGATGCTGCTGCTGGACTCATCGGCATTTTCCACATCAGATTTGTCTGAGTAGTTCTCAGAGATTCTTTCCTTTTCCTTCTTTTCCTTATGCCCTGCCTTTCTCTTGTGACGTCTCCTTCTCCGGTAGCTCTTGGGCACATGGACCCCGATGTAGATGGTGTGGTGGCCTATGGAAAAGTAGACAAGTCAACAGTCATTTCAACTCATGATATCTCTACATTAAATCACAAAAGAACCACATGCCAGCTATGTCTATGAGCATGGTGTCATCACTCAGTATTTGGTTAACTCAAAGAACTGAATTCTTGAAACATAGAATTCCTTTTCAAATTTCACTCGGCTATGGTATAATTCCACCCAGTGGCTGGTGTTTGGTTCTTGCCCACAGGCATAGGGTATATAGGCCATAGGTTTAAGAAAATCAAAGAATATTAAACTAGAAACCGAGAATTATTGATTCTCTTCACATATCTGCCATCTGGTATCTATGTCACCTTATCTGAACTTCTTTTGTTTGGTTGGTTTGTGGTTTTGTTTATTGAGACGGGGTCCCATGTAGCCTTGGCTGACCTTAACTTGATAAGGAACAGAGGATGACCTTGAACTTCTGGACCTACTGCCTCCATCTCCCAAATTCTGGGATTTCAGGTGTGCACCATCATGCCCAGTTTATTCTCTGCTAGAATCCAGGCTTTGCATATGCTTGACAAATACCCTGCCAATGAGCTAAATTACTGGCCCCTTAACTCTTGCAGCCTCAGCCTCATCCTTTTATACCAAGAGGGGCTTACATTGGGTAACCCCTAGAGGTCTGCTCTGCCCTAGTTTCTCATGACCTGTGGTTATGTTGACTAGAATGAAGAGAAAGAAGCTGCTGAGTTGCAAAAATAAAGATCAAAAAAGTTCAAGAAGTCATTCTACTGGGGATAAGGTTTTACACAGTAACTTTTTCTATTTTTTCATCCAATCAGCAGCAGAACAGAGACTGAGAACTGGGACAAACTGAGAAAAATAAGCCATACTTAGAGAGAAGATTTTAGAAGAGCTCAAATGTTCACACTAGGAAACGCTAAAACGAATGTCAGCCAGTGCCGTTCTCATTCTCTTTTTTTTTTTTTTTTTTTTTCCTTCATTTCCAGAAGTTTCTAAAAACTGGTTGTTGGGATGGTAAAAATAAGACTCACCCCAGCAAAAACTGCCCTGAAGAGAAGGGCACGAGAAAAACAGACCTGACTGCTTCCAGGCCTCCAGAGGGAAGGTACTTCCACACTGACGAGCAGTATCATCTTCCCAAATCTGATAAGATGGAAAAGGAACTTAAAGTTCCACATCTCTGTTTTTTAATTGAAAAACTTTTGACTTTCACTTCATGTATAATAACTTTTGAGTGTGGGAACCACCATTCCAGAAGCAATTTGAACACTCTTTTTATTGCAAATTAGATTAGGTTACTCATCTAAGTGTCTCATTTCCCATTTCTGGAATTATTCTTTCATGGTACTTCACAGTTCCAGAGATAATATCACATACCACCATGTAACTCAGCTCCTGAGATCAATGGCTGTGAACTACTTTCCATGGAACTCACCAGACACCCCTAAAAACACCATAATTCATGAGATTTTCTTTTAGCTGACAGCTTAAATGAATCATGCACTGCTTCAAGAAAAAGACTCCAACTATGGGAAAAAGAACTCTCGGGGGTCGTATGTCACAGAAAACTCCTGATGCTTGAAAAAAAGCATCTTCACCCACAGCAGAACTCCTCCCCACAACATGCAAAAACAGCAACTTGTTACTACAAGGCACAATGAACAACCTCCCCACAGAACGCGTGCCAATGAGAAATCTATCATGTCTAACCATTTGCAAGTGAATTGTTCTCATGGGAAAGCTATATTATACTAGGAAATAGGAAATGTCTTAGAAACAATGGGAATTAAGAAACAGTGTCAATTGTTTCCTGTGTTTCCCTTACTAAGGGAGTCCCTGTAGGTTTATCTCAAGTCTCAACAATACAAGATAAGCCATACGGAAATGCCTCACATCACACCACACACACACACACACACACACACACACACATGCATACACCACACACACACTACCCACACTTGCATGCACACACATTACACACACATACACACATCACACACACATACACACCACACATACACATGCATGCACACACACTACACACACACACCATACACATGCACACACCACACACACATGCACACAGACATATGACACACACACCTCACACACTACACATAAATACATACCACACACACATGCAAGCACACACACCACACACACACATACACTACATACACATACCACACACATACCACACACACACACACACACACACACTACACACACAGAGAGGAGTTCAAAATTCTAAAATGTCACAGTAAATGTATTCTGCACATTATTAAATAATAGTCACAAAAAATGGTAATTAAGGTATGTTAGCCATGCCAAAATGATGCAATAAGATTTACTATAGGAACTCAAGTGTGTGTAGTATATTTGATCAAATCATTTAAAAGATAAGACTATATGGGCTGACAGGATTTAACAGTAAGATTTCCGACTATAAAGTATTGTTTTCAGACTAATGAAAAAGTTACAGTGCTTCAGACTGACAGCCTTCAAGCTCTGCAGAGAGATATACGTTTGTTTGAGAACCTACTTAGATTTATCATGACCATAAACATGAAACCATTCTTCTTGTTTGGTGACTGCAGCACTGTCCCTGTGGCACATCCAGCCTGCATCCCTCAATCCTCCCTACCCTTCTCTGCTCTGCTCATGGGTAAGGAAGCCTTCAGATCTGATGCTGCATTTCAGAGTCCTGCAGCATCCCTCTGACCAAGAGGAAATGGGGGTTCCTTTAGCAACACCATAAACATCAGGCATTTTTATTAGTTTATCAAGGTGTAATTTGCAAACTGTAAAACTCACTCTTCTTAAGACTATAATTCCATGATTTTATGTAGAGTTGCACAAACATTGCCATCATCCAATTTTAGAACCATTCTACCAATCTACAGAGATCTCTCAGGGTCATCTGCAGCCACACTCAGTTCCCTATACCACTACATACACCCACTCTTCAGCATTCTGTAAACTCTTGACACTAGCATCTATGCATCCATGATCCTCTTGTATTCACATGGTATGAACCTTGTGAGGATCCTTACATGGTAAAATAGAATATTCCCAGGGAGGAAGATGCTGCCTCCCAAGAAATGCCCAAGGAATCAAGCCCCTAAACTGAGCTCAGCATTCTCCTACTCCTACTCCTCTTCCTCCTCCCACATCTTACAGAAACCTAAATCTTCCCCTTTGCTCTTGTGTTTACATAAAGAAAAGAAATGTGACTCTGGTTAAGGAGCATCAATGGGATCTTGGAGACAGTGCTTGCTACTTCATTGATTATTTATAGTCTCTCTTTACTTGAACATCACTGCCCACGAAAGGAAGCAAACAAGAGAGTCTTGCGTTGAAGGACCTGGTGAGATGGACATGCTTTCACACAAGGAAGATCAAATATTTAATAAACTATATTGCCAAATCCCCAAAACTAGTATGAGCTGAGATAGAAGTGTTCTCACTGCCCCCACAAAACTCCTGTCTGCATGATGAACAGAAATGGAATTATTGCTAGAAAGTCTATTGTTTGTGAGAACATTAAAGGTGGATATCGGTATTTATTTTCATTAAAATATCTTTATATGTCTCAGAGATATGTCATGACGATTGACGTAAGCTCTTAGGGAAGCTACAAAGGTGGAGGGTGTAGCTATTGTTCTACATGTAAAAAAGAAAAGGAGGAACTTGTCAGAGAAGCTTTCCAATCCAAGAGTCTACAAAATAGTACAATTCTTGAAAAAAAAAAAACACAGATCATTACTAATTTGTTATAAGAAAATTTTGAGGCTCTGAAAACTTCGCTGCCACCAATTTTATAAAAATTGCTTCAAAGAATGATGGGGAAATAAAGGATAAAACTTTTAAATTTTGTTTTCATTTTAATGTAAAGCCTTAATTCAGAAAGGTACAATTATTAAATATATTAAAACCAAGCATGCATTTATTATTTTAGTCAGATCAATAAAGTAAAAACCCTGGTGCCTACATTTGACAGTGTTCCTTTAGGTGGATAGTCATAGGGCATCGTGTCTACAATCTGCCAGGAGCCTCAGCATCATGTGTTCAAATAAATACCCTACATGCCTCTCTCTGACAGATGGTGGGAGTTCCCAGCACATTCCAAGTGTCTCGGGAATACTTCACAATCCACTCTACAGCCAGGACTTCTGGGAAGAAAACACAGCTCTGCTGGCTACCTCTAAATGTCAAAATTGTCACTACAGGTCTTGTTTCTTCCCATCTTTACCTGTTCTACCCTAGTTACAAACAGGAAGCACTGTATGGCAGTCACCCCCAGGTCTCCCAATTCCTGAGAAATGGCTTGCCTAACTGTAAACTTCTGATGATTGCTACAATGCTTTCAGGGCAGACAATCAACCCTTACACTTAGTAACTCTGTAGCCATTCAAGTTAAGATGGCTTTCACAGATACTACTTTGCTAGGATGATTCAGAAGTTGGAAGAATCAAACAATCTCTCAAGCCAGAAATTAAAAATTCACCAGCCAAATTTAAATTTCTATGGATGACTTGACAGTTAACAACCTATATGTCCCTATGCAGCATGGGAGGATTAGCTCCTGCCTGGGAAATGTGGTTCAGTGTATTATGTACAGATGTAACAAACATCTGCCAAACCCTTTTAGCATGTTCATCACTGCTGTACATTTCTCTGGCACTTTATGTGACCCTGCTACTAATCTCAGATACAGGTGAAGAAACCAAGTTTGAGGAATCAGCAAGGCTGAAACCAATAAGCAAATGTCCTCTTCAGGAAATCCCACACAAGTATTTCCCAGGCATCAGTGTCAGCATGAGGTGAGTGCTAGCTTTGATAGGATTTCTAAAAATATTCCTTCACAGTGTTGAGAAGGTGCCTTGCTGGGTATGGCATGGCTACATGCGCCTATAACCACCCACTAAGGGGTAGCAGGACCAACGGAAACAGGATCGTGGTGACTGCTGGTCAGCCAGCCTAGCTCAAAACTGGCAAACCCCAGGTTCAGAACATGCCCTGTCTCAAGGAGATAAGGTAGAAAGAAATACAGCTAGACAGCAAATCCCACCCTCTGGCCTCAGTGTGCACACACACACACACACACACACACACACACACCACATATACACACGAGTGTGAGCATGCACCACATACACACACATACACAAACACACTGCACACCACATACACAAAAGTAAAACACAAAAGTATCCTCTAAATCACATGACTATGTAAATCACATTGCTGATGTTGTTGATGTTAAGAAAGGCAAGAAACAACCTATCAGGCCACCTTGTGGTGGGTACAGCACTTCAAAGCATGCATGTGCTAAAATGTCCTCCCTCTTCCACACTCTCAAGTGTTGTTTTCACCTCAACCTGAGCTATTTTGGAAGGAGGCAGCATAAATGGTTTGGAACTTGAGGTTTCAGTACTGTGAACGAGCTAAGGGATCCCCAAAGGGCAGATAAAATCCTCTCCAGTAAAGTAGCTTGTCCTACCTGCAGTCATCCCTCCAGCCTCCCACACATGTCCCTAATTAAACATGGAGAGAAGCTCCAGCTGCAGGTCTCAATCTCCAGTGCTGATCTTTCCACAATTAACCAAATTTCTATTCTCTCCAATTGGAAGCAAAGACTCCACAACCCAAACACTTTACAGCCTTCTTTCAGAACGAATCGGCAACAGTCCCAAAATATAAGTCCTTATCTTACATAACCTGGTTTATGTCAAGATGCTGAGAACAAATTGTTGCTATCGCCTAGAGGAATGTAAAGAAGTGACATGGAGATTTACTATTTTTTTATCTTTAAAGAAAAGCGTAGGAGAGGAGGCAAGGCTGCTGAGTGAGCGCTCAATTACAAATGGAGGCCTGGCAAGGTTTTTACAGATAAACACAAAGCCTCAACTGGCAGGGTTTCCTTAGGAGAGTTTAAGAGTCGTGATATCAAGTCCAGGTACCACGGAGATGAACGTTTGGCACTTGATATAATAAGATGACCAGAAGGTACGATCCAAAATATTTCACAAATTAAGACAAATAAATTGTTGGTTTAGTCTACATGAGTCCAAAAGAATGTCCATAGTCAGCTCTAATAAGATGTAAGCAAAGTAACATTTCTAATTTACTAGGCATAAATATAAGCTCAGGAAAGGTTTCTATTTTTCAGAAGCCATGATATAATTTTGCAGTTCCCAGGGGGTAAGCCAGCCCTTTATGTTTGAATGCGGGTCCAGACTTCAAACACATATGACTTCTTAGGACAAGGGTGATTTCTATTTTTATATTTTGGATAGGGAAAATGTTGTACATTGAAAAATAATGCAAATGTTCATTAACAGATAATTACATATATAGTTATATATATAGATTATTTATAGATAATTGAATACTGGGTACTTTATTTTAATATCAACACCAACAATTACACTGAGAATTAAGCATACAAGAAAATACATAGAAAATTAATTGGTTTTAGTTTTGGTTTTTGAGAGAGTGGGTCTGGAGAGATTGCTCAATAGTTTAAAAGCATTTGTTGTGCAAGGACCAAGGTTTATCTCCCCAGAACCCAGGTAGATGCCAGAAGAATAAGGACAGGGTCTACAATCCCAGCACTCCTGCAGGAAGATGGGAGACAGAAACAAGAAGATTCCCCAGAAGCTCACAGGCCAGGTAGCTGGCATAAATGACAAAAATAGTAGAGACCCTATCTCAGGCAAAGAAGAAGGCACCACCACACGCACGTGCTTACACGCTTATTCTCTCTCTCTCTCTTTCTCTCTCTCTCTCTCTTTCTCTCTCTCTCTCTCTCTCTCTAACAAAAAAAAGGGGGGGAGATCTTTCTTGACCTGAACTGATGGGGGCTGATAGGGGATGTCCTTCCGTATATATGTTTCTCTTATTGAGGAATTCTGGGGAAGGTAGGCAGAGAGGCACCAGCAGAGCCACTATGTAGACCACAAAGTAGTAAGAGGTCCGGACCCTTCTCTAGTGTAAGATAAGGCCATGTAGAAATTATAGATTAGAAATTACAGATTAGAATTACAGATTAGAAATTATAGGTTAATGATTATAATAATTAAGACAGAGATAGCCAATAAGAATGCCAAGTCACCAGCCAACAGTTTATAATTAATATAAGTCTTTGTGTGTTCATTTGGGGCTGAAAGAGCTGAGGGACCAGGCTAGAAAAAAATCTCCAGAAACACTGAAGTTTGAACTGCATGGGATTCCCAGAAGTCTTAAGGTCTCCAGAGATCCCCAAACAGGACTAATAAAGAATCTCAACTTGTCATTGCTGTGTTTATTGAGAGCAGAATTGTCAGTATTCAGTGGTGATGACAGTAATGGTAGTGATGTTGATGGTGATGATGATGGTGGTGGTGATGATTATGATGATGATGACAATCTGTGCACAAGAACAGCTATGAAGACAATTTAAAAAGAAGCAAGCTTATGTTTCTCAGCTAGATGTCAATCCCTTAGCTCAGAAAAACTTTGCATTTGCCTCCAACTGCCCATGTTAGCCAACAGCTGTAGCTTGTCTTAAAGACCAGAACACAGGCCACACACTAATGTCTAGTTTCCATAATGACCTCCATTACTGACAGCTGATAATAGAGGTAAACGTGAATTAGCAAGTATTCCTCCATGCACCTCTTTCGTTTTCAGTAGGCATAGATTATTTTTAAATATCTATGCTAAAAAGGCAAGAATTCCCTTGTAAAGGTATTTTAGGAGGCTCACCCTAATGAGCAAGCAAAAGTTGAGTTCAGTTCAACCTACAAAATCTGCAGTTCCTAAAGTGCTTCAAGTCGGGAACGGCTGATTCTCCACAGTAATTTTAATGCTGACCTAGCAAACAATTTTCTATCCTTATCTACAAATAAAAAAGTATCAATCTCACAGAAATCTAGATGAAACTTTCACAAGCAATCTTAATGAACAACTGCCTCCTGCTGTATCTAGTACACAAAGTTATTCCAAAAGTGGATGGTATTTCCCCCTTTCCCTTTCCAAAGGGGAGAAACCAGAGCTATAGTTTTCCTTATCTCCAGCCACCTGGAGCCCTGATAACAACATGTGAACTCCTTCTGTTCTCACTCATAGCAGGGCAGAAGAGGCTACTTAAACTTAGTCTTAACTTCTCCCTTCACTGGCTCTCTAAAACCATTGAACAGAATATACTGGGTCAACAGAGGCAATGCCCTCCATAACTCTATCCTCCCTCACCCTGGCCAGAAGCAAGTGCTTGGCAACCTTCCCCCTGCTCTGGGCACAGCTTCCCCAGTGTTCTCACAATTGAGTGCCAACCCCCCAGGAACCAGGTCTGCCAGGCCTTTCACTTCACTGAGGAGAGTTGAATAGCCTCAAAAGATCAAGGCAGGCTGGCACTGGCCAGTCAGAGTCCCTCCACTCATCCTGACAGCCAATAGCCCCAGAATGTTAACGTGCAGTACATATGTGGGTGGACAAAATCTCCCTGCAAGCCAAAGACAGAGAGCTAACAGCTTTTTATTTCTCTTGTGGTCACCATGTACACAACTGGATGGGAAGTAGAGCTGGAAGACACAGAACAATAGCTAATCCAACAGTCATTGATAATTGGATTTGCAACTGCAGCCAGAGAGGCAGCCAGAGAGACACATAAATGCACACATTCATATCCTCATCCCAAATACATTGTCCCTCCCCGACCCTGTTGTGGGTTTTCTGCCTGCAGGGGCTTAACCTTGGCTGGGCAATAGGAAGACTAGTCTTTGGTTGCTATAGACAGATAATCCACCATATAGTCAATGTATTCCTGCCTAATCACAAATGAAATAGCTCACATTGTTTCCATGATTCTCTTCCCCAGCATTCTGTATGTGGGTAAATGAGATGCAACGAATGCCACAGGACTACAGCAATTCCAGCAACTAGAGAAAATGCCACAAGAGGCACGTTAGCCAGGTGAAGACCAACCCCCAAATCTCTATGATTATGCTTTTCCACAGGCAACCAAAAAGGAAAGCTACCCTCTGCATGAGCAGCTCAGCCACAATCATCCACTGAAATACAGGGACCACACACATTACTAGTTTGTGTCTTCATTTCCAGTGAGCCCACTAAAACTGAAGTCAGTTGATGCTCCGAGACAGGCACTATTCTTGGTTCCCCAGGTTACAGAAGCACCCCTTTCTGTTTCCCATCACTATGTTATCTGCCCATCATCTCTCCTCCCATCTAAAAATATTTATAAAACACACCTTTTAAAAAATGATGATGAGCCCGTTCAAATTAGCAGTTACCTAAGGAAAAGAGGCTTGGTGCATCTCTGGCAATGCTTCAGTCTTACGGTTACAGAATGACAAATTTAGATCCACAGTCCTCGGTTCCAGAAGCTGCCCCAGAATATTAAAGTGTTCTGAATGGAATGTGTGTCCTACTATCACAAGGGTCAGTCACGGGGTGAGGCCACCCAACACGATGAAGTCTTTCCCATTCATCTGTCTAAAAGCCTTCCCGACACTTCATTCTCCCTGCAGTTACCGCTTCTTATTCTCCAAGAGGCTTCTTCTCTTCTCATTCATCTCCGGTCTACACTCCTCTCCCCTCCGAAAGAAAGAAGCACAGCATCCCTCTGGAATGGGCACTGCCTGGGAAAGGCACTCCCCTGGCTATTCCAATGCCTGGAGCAAAGCCCTTCTTCCACTTATTCCAGGCTCATCTAGCCATCTGTAAGCTGAGAACATGAAGCTGGGTCTTTTGTAAGATCCCTCCCAGTCCTATAAATTCTATAAAATTCCAAACATTTAAGAGACAAGTACAACTAAACACACAGAGAGAAGGCTGACAGCTCCCCACCAATACCTTAGTGTGATGGTTCTCAATCTTCCTAATGCTACAACCCTTTAATACAGTTCCTCATGTTGGAGTGACCCCCAACCATAAAATTATTTTCATTACTATGTCCTACATGTAATTTTACCACTGTTGTGGATTGTAATGCAAATATCCGCTATGCAAATCCCAAGGGTTTTGCACTACCCACAGGTTGAGAATCACTGCCTGAGGGTCTCTTGCCACCTTTTCATGGTGAAACTCCAATCTACTCATGCCCCACATTGCTAAGAAAGGGTTCCAATATTACCTCTTTTTTACCATATCCAGGGCTTTCCATTCAACCTCATCATACCTGGCTCCTAGCAACTTTAAAGCCACTGGTCCTTGGCTCCCTGTGGAAACCTCTCTATCCCACCCTTCTTGGCTTTCCACTTCCTTCTATGTCTGCTCTTTTGTCTTGAATTAGTTCTCAGCACCCAGACGAGTCCTCTAGAACCACTCTGTTACCTTGGGGAGGGGCGTCATCATTCCCATGGTTTATGATAGTCCTAAGACTAGGACTTCCAGATTTCTATCTCCACCCCTGTTCTTCCTTCTTAGTTCCAGCTTACATGGCCAACTGCTTACATCACAGCTCTACATGGATAGCTCACAGGCACTGAGCCAATTCAAATGCTTGCTATCCTATCATAGCTACCTCTTACCTCAGTTTTAGTTATCATAAGAAATGACAAAAGAGGCTGTCGTTGGTGGCATGCACCTTTAATCCCAGCACTGGGGAGGCAGAAGCAGGCAAACCTCTGGGTTGGAGGCCAGCCTGGTCTACAGAGCTAGTTTCAGGACAGGCTCCAAAGCTACAGAGAAACTCTGTCTCAAAAAAAAAAAAAAAAAAAAAAAAAAAAAAGCAAAAAGAGAAGGAAGAAAGAAAAAAAAAAGAAGAAAAAGAAAAAAGAAAGAAAAAGGAAATGGCAAATGACTGCCCAAGCTGCTCATACCAAAAATCCTGTATAGCAATCACACATCTATTCCTCCATTGATCTGTAAATCCTGGGTATTTAAGCTATACCTCTCCAACTCTTCTGAACCCAGGTTGGCTAACACAAAAACCAAGTGGCTCAAACTCTCCACTTTTATTACCTCCCTCCTGAGAAGTTCTCTCCATCCAGCAGCCAAAAAGAACCTTTCTCACAAAATGTCACGTGTCATTTCCTTCCTTAAAACCCTTTACACAAGATTCCAGCATGTTCAACAAAATTCTAAATCTTCCGCAGAATAAAAGGTCACAAAAATAGGCTTGGTGGGTCACACCTATAATCCCAGCATTCAAAAGGCTGAGGTAGGAAGATTATCGTGAGTTTGGGTCTAGCCTATGCTACATAATTCCAGTCCATCCTAGGCTACAGTGTAAGACTCTGTCTTCAACAACTACATAAGAGTTGGGGAGATGCCTCAGTGGCTGCACTTGCTGTGTAAACATGAAGACCTAAGCTCCAATCCCCACCTCTCTTGTTAAAGCCAGACAAGGCAATCCTAACACTGGGAGCAACAGGGACAGAGACAGACAGACCCCCAGAGATCCCAAGCCAGCCAGACCAGCCAAATAGGTGAACTCCATATTGAGAGACCCTGCCTCAAAAAATAAGCAACAGAGGAAAGTGATTAACCTTGGACTCTATCCTTCACACACACACACACACACACACGTGCACACACATGTATGCTTCAGCACACACATGTACATATATATGAATATGCCCGTACCATAAATGCTACAAACTTTCTGGGTCTCACCTACTTCAGGCCACTGAAGGATGTGAATGGTCCCATCACTGATTGGACATACTAACCTACTTTCTGTTTCTCCCAAGATGCCCTCCTCATCTTCCATTCCTAGTCTACAGACATGTCTGCCCCAGATTCACCTCTATCCCTTTTATCCTTCCTCTTTCTGATTCCTTACTATCCCTTGGGTCTCAATATTACTCCACTTAAAGATAGATATATTCCCTGGATTCTCACATAAACTCAAATATGGTATAGTCTCTAACTTACTATATTAATAAATTTGTGCTCTTGAGTAATGTCTACTTCATTTGGCTGAACAGAAAATGTCCTAGGTGTAATATGTTTTCACATCCAAGGGTACTAAGGTTATAGACACAACTAGTCTTGTCATTTTACTAGACTGAAATGGTGGAAGTACTACCCTTCAGTTATACCTAAGTAAGGGTAGTTACTATGGATATTAGTCAACTAACTTGCTGAGTATTAGATATCAGTATTTCAACTTCAGTCTGGGAGTGCTCTGTAATCATAGCAACCACTAGCAAGATCACAATAAATTTCACACCAGGATTACATCTGCAGGAGATAATACTTTAAAATTATAAGGTACATCATCAAGATTTCAGATGTCATTCCTTATATTTTTAGCACACCTGAGGGACAGGGTTATAAATGATATGTCTTTATATATTTTTTTAAAAAGTGTCTGCAGAAAGCTGGGATGAAACCCCATGGTAGAATGCTTGTCAAATATGGGTGAGGCAATGAGTACCACAATAACAGATAAACAACAGGAAAAAAATCATCAGAAATTGCAAATTAAGTAATTCATCATGGCTTACTACAAATAGCAAAGCATCTGGCAGGTATTAAGCAAGAATCCAGGAAGCACTGCTGGGAGGCGAACAAGGAAATCAGCTGTGAGCAGCTTTCTCGCGTCACCCAGAAAGATAGTGCACAGCCAGGACCAGAGACTCCTGGCACATCACATGTCCTCCACCCAGAGCAAATCAAAGCCAGCAAAAACCTAAACAATCAGATACTGATCGGATTTGCCAAACAAGTGTAGCCACTGGATCCAATTAAAGCCTTCACTAGACATCAAAGACACCCCCTTGATTCTGCAGTACAAATAGAATTTCTCACTGAAATTTTAATAATCAGCTGAGGACTTGGGTGATGACTTAAGCAACCTATAAACACATAATTCTAATCCTCTGCAAGATATATATTGGCTAATACTACTAAAATCTAACCCTTCTTATATATTCCCAGACTTTTCTGCCTAGTAAAAATTACTGAGTATTCAACCTTGAAAATATTCAGTAAAATAATATCTCGTGGAGTTCTTTCAAAGTCAACAGAGTCTAAAGGTGAACCCATTGTATACCTTGGGACTGTCTTCTAATTCCAACCCTGTGAAAGGTAAAAGCAATTACCAGACTTAAAAGCCTTCTCGTTATTCAGAGAAAGGAATTCTTTAAGTCACCTATACTGCTGACTCAATGGGTGTCACTCACCACCCTCACTGCTTTCACCTCTCATCCCACCTGGCAATCAGTGGTGTCGGGATGCAGTGTACAGAACCTCCTGTGAACCCATGTCATGGCAGGCCTCCGCCTCAGTCCTTTTGGAGTTAACAAAAGAGTAAAGTAAAATCGAAACAAAATCTTAGCAGCAAGCTTACCACTGATCTCAACTGAGCTTTATTCCCGATTTGCCTTGCTCACACTCATCCGGCAAAGTTTTCAATGCCCTCAAAATTAAAAATTTTGCAATGATTTAAAAACAGGGAAGTATTTAGCTCAGGCTAGATACATAGTACCTCTATGCTATTACATAAACTCATTCAGTGGGCACCTAAATTACATAATAGCCCATAGGACACAAAGTTACTCTAATCTGTGGGGGCAGGGAAAGATTTGTGAGTATTCATATGCTATACTCACATGTTCCACTCATGCATGCTCCTTAATGCCAGAACACTATGCATTAGAACACCAGAGCATTATTATTATTTTCCAGGAGAAAACTTTGCAGGCTTTAACTGGCAATGGGCAAGCAGCTCACCCCAGGTACATATGCAATTTAATATGATTCTTCTTAGAAAATGAGACAATTTAATAAACTAAGGCTGAAGTACATGAGCAGTTTAACTATGAACATGAATTTTGTCGTATATTCAGAGCAAAGAAAAACAGAATGAGTCCAAAAGAAAAAGACACTAGTTCTCAGGAAATTTCACTTGATCACTCTGTCTTTACCTCTCCAAAAGAGAAAACAGTGGAGAAGCACAGCGAAGTGATCAAAGGCTGGGTACTGGGAGGAATGATTTGAGAAAACAAAACACTTTGGCCGATTAAAATCTCCAGAATGATGTCTATGTATGGCCATACCACCCAAACCACACTCAATCTTGTCTAGAACTCTGTGTGTGTGTGTGTGTGTGTGTGTGTGTGTGTGTGTGTGTGTGTGTGTGTGTTGTGTGTGCATGCGCATATCTGGTGTGTGGGTGTGTGTGCAAATGTGTGTGCACCAGTGTGTGTGCATTTGTGTGGGAATGCAGGTGCTCACAGGTCACAGGATACATTTGGAGGTCAGATGACAACTTCCATTGTCAGTCCTCATCTTCTACCTTGTTTGAGATGGGGTCTCTTTAAGGTTTGCCGCTATAGCTGGCCCAAGGGTTCCAACCTCTCAACTCACTGTAGGAACACTGTGACTGTAAGCACTTATCACCCCCAGTTCAGGGTTCTGGGGATTCAAACTCAGGTTCTCATGCTTGGACAGCAAGTTCTTTATCCTCTTTAATCAAAAGCATTCCTATTCTTGGAACCAGGTATATTCATAACATTGCTTTTGGATAATTATCAAATGGCATTTTTTACTGTTTCCATTTTATGGAGAAAGAAATCTGCACTCTACATTCTAATTGGCTTCTTTCACTGATGCAATGATTTGGCAACAGATTCAGTTTTGGAATTTTATTCTCCAACTGACGGTTAACCACTCTACCATAATGGCACCTGAATAAAACAAACAGTAGATATTCCCAAAGTAAATATAAAAAAGCACCTCACTAACATGCCCAGATAAAAAGTTTCGTCTAAGATAAAACTGTCCCCAGCATGTCATTTCAGAATATCTGAATCCTTGCAAAACATGAAGTACCAAGTCCAATTTGTTGAGGCTTATTGCCATAAAAGAATGTCAATACTTAGGGCAGGAAATGGCTTCAAGGGGTTTTAGTCAGTAACACATTACCAAAGAATCCTCAACAGAGGAAAACTCTGGGAAGATATGACGCCTGTTTCCGCTTTCAAAACACCGTGAAACCACATCAGATTTCCTCGCTGAGGACATATACAGATAAAGATTTCCTTCACCAACAGCAGGAGTCATCAGGCAACCATGGAGATAAGAGCTGTAGGCTTTAGGACCTCTAAGGAGTGTCTAGCTGAGTCCAAAAGAGAAAGACAAGAGGATTTGGAACACTCTGAAGAGGCTCATCCTGCTGAGGGTGGGGCCAAGCTGCTACTCAAGTATCAATTTTTACAGCTTACTGTGTTTCTTTAATGTTTTCCAACATGGGCAATGCATTGTTTCTGCTAAGAAGGCTTTTCCTTCGTCTTTGCCCAAGTGTTTCCTCTGTACACACTGTTTCTGAGCCATTAGAGTGAACAGCAGAGAAGAGGTCAGCACCATGCAACCGGACACTGAGGTCCAGACCTCAGAATAGCCCTAACCCCGACCTGGCCCCGCCCTTTCCATCCGATAGGTTTTCATTCACTCCTTCTCTGCAGCTACAGCTTTGAACTGTGTAATTATTAACAAATGTTTACCGGGCCCCACCTTTTTCTTTAGAACACTACCTTCCTGCAATGCACATGAATAGAGCATCGCAATATCCTCTAGTGAAAACTAGTTTAAGTCATTATGATTTCACATCTGGAAAATGTTGAGGTCGTGAAACCCAAAAAGACAAAAACCACCATTTCATCATTTTAGTCCCTCTATTTCCAAAACATAGAACAGGACAATAAGAGGGGTTCAGAGAAAGAAGCTTTAATGGCTATTCTTTCTTATCACTCCAAATATATAAGCATTGTAAAACTGAAAATGACCCTTGTAAAATCAAACAGGACACCAAGGGTCAGATAGAGACCTTATCATACCAGTCAACTTTAAGTACTGAGAACAAAACACTAACTAAAAATATAAGCAGAAATTTGAGAATGATGCAATTTTGCATGTGCTTTATTTAGTTCATATTCTACATTGATTTGTTCTAACAAGCATTTGGTGAGTGTGCACTCAGTCCCAAATGCTGCCCTACACATCCAAAATGTATTTCTATGAAAAGCCCTCATAATAAATTCTAGAATTTGCAACAATACTCTCTTTCTTAATGACCATCAGGGGGTGGGGGAACTTCTAGGATTATTCCAGCCTACCACAGGTGGAAGCACACTCCTGTTGGAACTCAGCTTTTAAAGTGGAGGGGGAATATCACAACATAGCCTTAACAGCTTTGAGAAAGCCCTGACCAAGCTCCAGAAGCATCGACATTTCAGACCATATTGTCCTGCCGTTCTTTATGTTTCCTGAGTTGCTAGTTGGATTCAAAGTTAAGGAGAGGCCCCTCCTCATGAAGTCAGAGCTGCCAAGGCCACTGGGGAGTTACCTAGGCCAGCAGAGCCAAGCGCCTTATCTCAAAGGATAAGGTGGAGTTTGCTCTTTTCCCCTATTGCGAAATATGAGAATATTAAGTAATCTGTTTATATCACACAGCTCCAAAATCCAAGCTGACTTTATTTTTTAAGACAGGGTCTTCAGGCTGCCCTTGAACTGATCCTCCTGCCTCAGCTTCCCAAGTTCTGGGATTGCACATACTCTGCAGGCTGTCCATACAATTTCCTCTGGGGGGCGAGGGTGGGGGTAGGGGTGGGGGTGGAGAACTACCTCAAACTTGGCTTAACTGACAAAACCTGGCAATTCCTCCTGTCTGTGTTTGAAATCAAACCCAAGTAGTTGTTTCCCATGGTCCAGGTTGTTCTGGCAACACCAGTTTACCATCTACTGACTAAAGTTCCACACAGAAGTGCCCAAGGATAAGCTTAGTTAGGCCTTTGGTTCAGAGCAGATATCCATGTGCAAATCACAGAACCCTTTCTACAAGTTCCTACACTTGGACTCAATATGAACTGCAAAGAAGCCACACACTGTGTAAGGTAACCAGTGAGGGAACAGCTTCTCAAGCTTCCATTTATTTTTCAAGATTAAAATTGGCACTGGGTTTCCTTTCCAGGATGCTCTATCTAAACCATTAACACACGCGGGACATTTTACGAAAATAAGGTTCAAGACTTTAAATATATGTGGCACAGATAAGTTCATTACTTAAACAAAAGATGACTCCTCTCCTGACTCACTCTATTCTCAGTAAATTTTGCAGCTGATGGTTCTCTATGAAGATTTTAGGAGGAGGATTAAGTGTTACGCCGCCCACTTGGAGTAAAGTTGAACAAGGTTAACTGGGGGCATGCTCTCAAGTCTCGGTCGTTGCAGTCCCAGAACATCATTAGAGCCAGGAGAGAACTGGAATCCTTCTGACCTGAGAAAACTGAGTCCAGGCATTCCAAGAACTATTTTCACTGTATGAACATGTCAAAGTAACTATAGCCAGTGGGCCTCGGTTATCAAAACTTAACAGAAATTACTAAAAAGCAAAGTTTTTAAAACTTACTTTTGCAGGGTGTGTTGTAATATATTTTAGTTGCTGTCACCTTAGCAGGAAAAGAAATAATTTGTGGGGTCAAAGGAAACATAACTGATGATTTGCAGAAAGATATCTGAGCTCCTTGCCCCTTGAACTCTCCATAAATGTCTACTTAAGTGTGTCAAAGACTCAGCTATTCAGGAAGTAACATCCTGTTCCCCATCAGTAATGCCTTTATCTATGAAATTACAAATATGAGATACACTCACAACCTTGAGAAATGTATCCCCATTTAAAAGTCGACCTACATCAGAAGTAGTGACAGCCATCATCCCTTTCCTCACTCAATCACAGGACCCACACATGTGCCATGAAACCTTGGTCAGTTTCAACTTCTTTGGACTCTTACCCAGAGCTGAGACTACATTTAAGTCCCCCAACTGTATTTGATGAAGCCAGCTGAGAGAGGAGAGGGCCAAGAGGATGGGTACTGAAGGAGAAAGAACTAGCTCATGGCTCCCAACCCTCCCTCTGCAGGTGTGTCTCCACTGAAGTCCACTCCAGCCACCATAAGCAATCACCATCCTGAAGGCCTAGGATTCAACAACAGACAACGTAACACACCTTGAAAGAAAAGGAATCAGATCTCACACCAGCCAACAGCACAAAAAAGTGACTGTGGTGTGGATGTCCTGTGAGAACAGGAAGCACAAGTTTCATTGTCATAAACCACCACATTTCCGGCACTGAACCAGGCACTTCTATGACCTACGGTGGCCTTTCTGCTTCTCTCCCAAAGAAAGCTGGCTACAGAATTATGTGTTATTTATATTATGATTTACACTATGATCAACAGATTAATTTTCTGCTTGAAAATCAAGGGAAATAATTCAGGAAATACCCTTCTTAGGCAAAGCTTTAAGAAACTGAGTGCACCACCTCCTACAAGACTATGCTGTTGATCCAAAGCACCTTCAGGTCTGGAGATTTACATCTCCTGAGAACTCAGTCGGGACCTCATTCCCAAACCAGAATGTGTGTACATCATACATTCCCATTCCCAAGGTATTTCCACTTTAATTGTTCTAAAACAATAGAATTCTCATCAAACCTACATTATTTCTTATGCTCTCACTGGATGGTTTTAGCTCCTCTTTTATGGTCAGGGATAACGACAGTGGCAGCAATGAAGCTTCAGCAATAAAGGAAACTTCTACTCTTTTGCCTTCCCCAACTTGGCCCTTTCCCAAAGTCACATTGCAAAAATGCAAGGAACCCATAAAACAATATAAAAGAAAATACTGTAGTTTCCGTTTTCCTAAGAAACTTAGGCATCAAATTCTTATTAGTCAGTCTTAAGTGCTTAAGTATGGGAAGCCAGGGGGTGGGGCAGAGGGGGCACCAACCTCCCAGAGGGCAGAAGAAACTCACTAAAGAAACCTGAGAAACAACCTAACAAGCACCACCCTGGAATGCTCCCACAGCACAGGAGCATGAACACCACTGACCTGGGGTTCCAGCTGCTTGAAGCATTGCTCCAAAGCACACAATATCCACCTTCTTCTTCTTGGCCTCACCATCCTTCTTGCCAAGGCTTGGGAGGGGGGGCACAAGCTACCCAAAGGGACCAGTCAGTCCACAGCCTCCAAAAGAGGGAACTGTCTCTCAAGTGACATCCACAGGAGAAAGTGGTCACATCGCTCATCTGTGAGTTTCCTTCAAGGCTATCTATAACCCTGACTGCCACATGAAATCTCATACTAAATACCAATAATAGACTATACATTTGTGACGCTTTCACATTGTTACTTCAGTAAATATTAATGAAGCCTTGCCTTCCCATTACCAATCAAGTAGCATTCCCCTGATGTTACTGGTAAGTCAGGAGGTGAGCAAAGGAAGCACAACACACTGAAATGTGTTGGCAGAGATAAAATAGAACTCTTCTTCGGTTTTAACAGGCACTGGAAACATTAAAGAGGTTCCTAGGAATTTTTAAAGCAAAAACATTTGTCTGTGTTTTCTGAACGAAGACTTGTCCATGACAACCATTTGCATCACCCTCAGCTTAGACCTGCTTTCCCTACAACAATAATTATCATTCTCTCCTTAGGCAACATCTGTTTCTCTCCACTGTAAGCTACCGAAAAAGGAATAGTAGAGGTGCTAACGAATTCATTTCTATAGATCTGGCAGCTCCCTGGAATCATCTAGTAAAATATTCATTTCTGGTGGAGAGGCAAAGCTAACACAAATAACACCTTTTTTAAAAAATGTCACAGGTAAGCCCTTGCTGACTTCAATTCTGAGGGTCCGATGAAGTTCTTAGAATTACTTCCCATAAACACAGAGATTAAAGACACTCCACCAGATTTGGTGTTTAACTTTGAAAAATGTAAGGTGTATGAAATATATGAATGCCATTATCTACAGAGTACCTGGACAAAAACACACACCTTCCCAGACCCAAAGGGCTCACCTTCTACTTCTTCTTCATCACATACGTGCTTAAGGAACGAAGCCCCTCTGTCCAAGACAGCTTCATCCTCCATCCTATAGTAATAGAAAAGAAAAAAAGAATGCTCAGACTTCTCCTGAAGTGAGCCACTTGAAGCAGCCCAGCTTCTGGGCAGGTTAACCTGCAAGCTGTTGTTCATGTTCGCAGGGCAGAGTTCCTCTTCCTCTGGTGGCTGTCACTCCTTCATGCAGCTCTTCTCATCTGGTGCTTGAGAATGTGCTGGCCCCACATAGCTTCAGTTCTAACCTTGAGAGGGCAGCCACATGGATAGGTGAGAGGAAATAATCCCAATCTTGTAGGCTGGATGTTGAGGGAGATTCTCCCTTTGGGGAGTTGCAGAAGGGAAAAATAGAGATGAGAGCAAAAGAAGAGGAAAAAAAATACCAAGAGAGGAAGTTTGGTGTGTCTGGAGTGTTCGTGATGATCGCTTGTGGAAATCCAGTTTCAGTGCTTAGCTCTTTAAACACCCACTGCACAAAATGTATACCCTCACAGGAGCACATGCACACCCACCCACACACACAGCGACAGGGAGTTAGGCTAATGCACAGTGGGAACCTAGCTTGCAGCCAGCCTCTTAATACCAGCCCAGTATTCCGTGTTGAGTGGCAAGCGTTGAGTCACATGTTGGCCTTACGGAAATCTGACATCTGAGGATTATCTGGCACCAGGGCCTCAGCAGTAGGCACATATACATGCCACCCATCCATTTACTTCCACACTCTGATCACGCGTCTCTCTGTGTGCTAGATGCACTGTTAACTCTCCTCTGAAGGGCACGAAGTTCTTCATTTTGTAACCACGTTATGCTGTCCTCCTGTCTCCTTACATAATAGAATCTACTCTGCAATTTCATATGCTAAATAAGACCTCAGAATCTATCCAAGGAACGACAGCGATTTTTTTTTTCCTTTTGCAGTCTCCTCCCGGTGCCAAACATGTTTCTAGTTTACAGAATGAGTGAAGCTTTATTCCCTTACTCTGTGGCTCCTTTCCATTACATTAACTTTCATATACAGAATTCCATAAACTCTATTTATAGGGGAAGCAGAAAGAAACCATGAACTGCTCAAATGCTGCCTGTATAGTACGGGTCTTGTAACAAAGAACTTTCTCTGGGGACAGCTGTTCTGTGTCATCCCATATATGAACCTTGCCAGAGAACCACATGTTCACTCTACATTCTAGTCATCCAATTGTATGCTCAAGCACCGGATACGGTTGAGTCTGTCTTCTGCATGATCTGTATTACTTATTCTGGTGCTTCGGGTATTTGCGATAGTCTAAGCAGAGGTGCACTGAATTCTGTTTTTCCCTTCAGACTTTAGGAATATATCTCCCTTACCAAGACATCACCTTTACATAAAAGATCAGAAGCAAAACCCAAAAATCTAATGTGACCACTTAATAGTTATGCCACTGGAAGCAGAGTACTTAACTCTTTTGAGCCACAGGGTTTGTTGTTTGGGGGGGGGGGTTATTTGTTTGTTTGTTGTTTTTTCCCTTGTATAAAATTAGAGTAATCATATCAATTTCACAGTAATTCAACACAATACTCTGATCTGAACTCTGCATTGATTGCTTTGAGATTTGTATGAGGTGCCAGATGTCAAAGCACTCAGGACCAAACTTAGCACACATTACGTTGTTTTATAAATGTGGTTCCCTAGACCAGCAAGGTATCTCAAGCAGGGTACCTCAGCAGGAGACAAGCAGAAGGGTGCTTGTCTCCAAGCCTGATGACCTGAGTTTGATCCCTAGAACCTACAGGATAGAAGGAAACAACTGACTCCACACATGTGCTGTGGCATACAGAGACAGAGACATAGAGAGAGAGAGAGAACACATATACACAAATAATAACATTCTACAATAAAAAAAAGGTTTCTCCCCGCCCCCTTTTACCAGCCCTGGCTAACAATATCATTAGGAAACGCATTACTAGTCTTCAGCCATACCACCCTGATGGCACCCCATCTCGTCTGATCTCACAAACTAAGCAGGGTTGGACCCGGCTGGGATGGGAAGAAATGTATGACTTTTGGACTCTTCAAGAGTCTTCTTTGGGGAGATATGAGCCTCGTACATGATGGGCTCACCCTGACACATGTCAGGATACGTTTCCTCTCTGCACTCAAACTAAATGTATAAAACGAGATTTGGACCAGCAGCAGGATTATAGTGGGAATGAAATACCTTAAAGGCTACAAAGTCAAGCCATTTGCCAATCTCCCTGAGCCTTGGGTTCCCAGGAAGATTAATGGATATAGCGTTACTCATATGTTCAGCAAATATCTAATTACTGCTTGCTATTTTCCAGTTACTCTTCAGAAGGAGGGGAACAAATGTACAAACAAGACAAAAAAGGTCCTTAAAAAAAAATTAACAATGAACACAGGGGCAAGATAACGTTGGAAAACAGAATGAGAGGTCTGCAGAAAGTAAAATCACAGGCGGGACTGTCTAGCATAGGGTGGTGCTGAGGAAGTGACTTGATTTGGGACAAAGTAGCTGGGTGAAAATGCAGAACAAGCAAGTGACAAGGCCCTCAGGTAGGGATGTTTAGCACCATCCGAGAACTGCTATAAGGTCTAGACAGCAAAGGGTCAACTATGCAGATGACACGCACGCATGGGAGAGAACTCTATTATGCAAGCCAGGAGGAGGAGTCAGAATTGAAGGTCTGAACCATTTCCCCTTTTCAAAGGATCGATCTACCTGTGCTGTGGAAAACAGAGGGTTAGGGAACAAGGGAAGTTCAAAAACTACCACAAGAACCAAGGGGATTGGGCAAGAAGTAGGTAGTTGAGAAAGCATGGAGCATTCCTTTTGCACACTTTAAGGTGGAAATGTGCATTTTGTGCATAAAAAGTCACTGATATGATCACAGCAGCCTGAATCTGGAACTAGGGACTTACAGCTGGTGTTATAATGTAGCAAAATTCATGCATCAAGCTGGAGCTGAAGTTATTACCAGATGCACTCATGCAGGAAGGAAGAATTGGTACAAGGGAATAGACCTGAGACCACCTGTTAAAACACACCAACACCCCCAAGTCAGGCAGTGAGGCAAGTATAAACTGGGTGTGGGTGACGTCAGGGAAGTCAGAGAGTCCAGACAACCCCACCTGAAAGCTGAAGAAGGCAGAGTTGGGGAAGCAAAGGCTGGATTTGGCAATATGGAGGTTGCAGTTGCTATAACCCAAGCTCTTAAAACAGGCCATGCTCAGTGTTGCATGGGGAGACAGGAACAGAGAAGGTGCTTGACCGTTCTGTTTTCTCTCTCCTACCTCCCTCCAGTGAGGAGGGGAGTAAATATGAGCGGAGTGTCTACCATGCAGCCTGCACACTTACAAGCACCAGGGATACACAATCACCTCCACCTTCTCAAGGGTTTCCCCTAGAGGTCAGGGAGCAGCTCAAAGTGCAAGGAGGCATTAGTTACCCAGCATTTGTACACACAGATAAGGATAACAGCTTAATGAGGAAAATTTCTTAAAACCGCTGAGAAGCACAACAAAATCCCAGAGTGCTGCCCTGCTGCACGTCCCCTAACTGCACCATGCCCTCAGAAAATAGAATAGTTTGTCCCTCATCTCTTCTCAGAACTGACCCCAGGTCAGTGAGCATGCCGAATTCGACACAATTAACTGTAGACTTCACTTTGTACCCTCTCACTCATTGGGCAAATCCTAAAATATTTTGTTGTCTCTTGATATATTTTCTAGAGAAAACATTTAGCCTTGCAATCTAAGCCTTTTCCAAAACTTCATGCCACAAGGAAAAGAAAGAAAGCCAGAGACGATTGGAAAGGAAGGTAGGAAAGTCAGTGCACAAGCCCTCTGGCCAAGTTGAGCAAACTGCCCAGCCTCCGTGTCTGAGTAGGGAGTGGGGGTCATGATTGGTGCATTCCTTGGCTCTTTGATGCATAGTTCACATTCCCTTCAAGACTATACATAGCAAGTCACCAGAACTTCGTTCTTTCGGATGGATCACACAGAGCGCCTGAAAACAGACCTCTTCTCTGCAGAAGGGGGGCAAGGGCAAAAGTGAAAGCATAAAATCTGGCAGCCCTTACTCTGCCCCAAGAGCAAGGTCATCCTGGAGAACTTGGCCTTCTACACAGACCACAGAGATTCCCCCCTTTTTCTATCTTTACATGACAAATATCAGTTCTTCAGTCTATGTCCTCTTAGCAGTTGCTAGCTATTATTAGTAAGACAGAGATACCATGTAAAGTGGCTGACCCAACCATTTTCCCCTCTATAAATCAGTTGGAAGAAATTAACTCATCCAGCCCCTAATCAGGCCCCCAAATCCAGCCTTTAAAAAATGTCCTTTGCACGTGCCCTGTATTTTTACTGAAAATGAGCAGGAAGTGTGTCTCCATGCAGCCTCAGCACCGCTCACATCACCAGCATGAGGCAAAATTCAGAACAGATTTGGAAGCTCCTCACCAGCATCAGGGGTCAGACCAGTCATTGTAAAAAGCCACTTTGGGTCAATGCTGCCTTCCTTCAACCTGGGCTCTGATCAGAGAAGTTACACCCCTTCTATATAAGTCCAGACCCACAGTGGGGGTTTTCTTATTCTCCGTTATTCTGGGATAGCAAAATGATTTAGCTGGAACACATGTCAAATTGTCTGCCAAATGGGTGGGCTCTCACCAGCCGGTCCTAATCACTGAACAGGCCTGTGAGGGTGACTTAAGTCCGGCACGAGAAACATTTGTGCAGAACTGTCAGCCACTAGAGTACCCATCCACATTCCAGCCCTCTGAGATCCCACCCCCCCTGAGCCTGCGCCAACTGCCAACGTGCTCACCAACTAGTACTCACAGGGCAAGCAGCTGCCACTCAGCCAGTCAGCAAGTGGCAGGCCGCCAGCACACAAGTTGCAAGAGCACCAGCCTGCTAGTCACAGTGCTGTTAAAGGTTGAAGGTCTTCGGGTATGCTACCCT
Organism: Phodopus roborovskii; assembly: GCF_943737965.1. Lineage (NCBI taxonomy): Eukaryota > Metazoa > Chordata > Mammalia > Rodentia > Cricetidae > Phodopus > Phodopus roborovskii. The sequence continues at coordinate 14,795,383 of NW_026126525.1, forward strand.
TTAGATTCTCCTCACTTGCCCTCCTGCCTCCCTCTACCATCCTTCCCTGCTGTGCCTCCCACGGTAGCAGTTCACTGGTCTCTATGGTAACAGCATCTGGTTTCAGAGCTAGAACTTCATCCAGCACAGTTCTCTCTTAGCCTGGGGCTTTTGCCAAGGGGTGCACTAGCAAAAAGGCTGCTGAGTTGCAGCCACCTGTTTCCTTGTCACCACAGGATGGCAACTCTGGTGCATGGAACAAACACTGTAAGTTCAGCATATAATCCACAGTACAGGGAAACCATTCTAGACCTTGTAGTCAGAGACCAAAAGCAACCCATATCCTTCATAGCCTGACCCAGGATGCTCAGAGATGAGTGTCATAGGGGACTTGTGACTGCTTCCAGAGATAGCACAGGCAGCAGGATGCCTCCAGTTGTCAACATGTCCAAACTAGAGTTTGACGTCACTGGTTCAATTTGTGCATGGAGCTTCAATTTTTATTAGTTAACCTTGTAGTTAAACTCATTCTAGTTGATCCTTGCCAGTTAGGTCTGTTTATGACATCCAATGAACCCCATCACCCCTGCTTTTATAAAAGCCTTCCTGTGCACAGCAAACATAAAACAGAGCAGTGCACACATGTCCTCGGGCACAGACATGTATAGAGAGTGGAAAAGTACTGGAAATGAAGACTTCTATTAGCCATCATCGCTGTTATGATAATGATGTATGCAGTGTTGTTGGGGAGCTTTACTTACAGACCAAAAGGTATTACAGTCTAAAATCTCAAAATTGGGCTTTCCCTGCCCTTTGGCTGGCCTAAGCCAGGTGAGAGGTAAAATGATGCACATCACAGCTTTCTACTTAGGAACTCAACAAAACACAACAACCAACCTAGCACCCAGAACTGTCCACTCCCACGTGCATTTATCACTTTTAAGAGGTGGAGAATCATTCTTATTAGACACTTCCTGCAAACATGACATTTTCTTTTGAGGTTTTTTTTTAACCAACTGCATTTTATTGATGCTTTTGTTGCTTTGCAAAATGTCTTGTCCATATCTGCAACGTGTACATAAAGAACAACATCTTATTGTCAGAGTCACAGGTGACAAGAGAGGAGACATCTCAGCATGGCAAAGTGCACTGCCATCTTTTGGCAACATGTGCTCACTACAGCAAGAGGACTATTAAGAGAAGGAAGAGGGAAAGTTGAAGCCATTCCCTTTCCCCTTCAAAAGTTCACAGAAGTCCCTGGGGTCCTAGCATCCCCACAGGAAGTGAGAGAGAACAACGCGGTCATTGGCTTAACTGTGCACAGTGCCGAAGCTCTGGACAGTTGTATTAGGAAGAGAGAGAGAGAGACAGAGACAGAGAGAGCGAGAGAGATCAACACAGCAAAATTGACAAGCACAATTGATGGCAGCCCTGCCTCCCAAAGATCTGCAGGCCACAAAAGAGTAAACGTCCATCCCAGTGCAGGAGTTCCCTGATCAGCTTGGTCATTGACACAGGCTGAGGGCCAGGGAAATGTAGCCCCATGTGAAATCAGATTCCAGGCTGAATAAAAAGTAAAACTGCAACCCCAAGCAGGATCATGGTGCGCACAGTTCTGGACTTATGAACAGCCTTAAAAGTTTCTTTGTACTTCTAAGCACTTATCCCAGAGAACTGAAAATGTATGTTCACACTGACGTGAATATTCATGGCAGTGTTATTCATAATAGCTAAAAAAAAACTAGAACTTGTCCAAGTGCCTTTCTATAGGCAAATGGTTAAAAAGCTATAGTCCATCCAAATCTGGAATGTGGCTTCACAGTAAGCATAGATGAGCCACTGAGTCACATGATAAGATGATGTGTCTCTAGGGGGTTATGCTGAGACAAAGAGACAGCTCCAAAGGCTACATGTTGTATAATTCATTCACATAATCTGGTCAGTGACAGATTATCTCTAGTAGTCAGTCCATGGGTAGCACTGATATGCCACAAATATGTCACACTGACATTTATAGTACTCTGTGACTTTATATACATTGACTTTGGATTTGTATATATTAACCTTAGATTCAGATGTCATACAGGTAGGGGCTCAAAAGCAGGGGTTTTTTGTTTTGTTTTGTTTTTCAGGACATACGGCTGGGAGTCAGCCACATAGCACCTGATCTGGTATAGCCTCTGCCCTGGTCACCTCTGACACACATAAATGACATCAGAAGAAGTGCTCCCCTCGTCTCTCTCACCAATATGGCAGCCAGACAGTTGACATTGTCCATCTTGACCTACACCCAGCTGGCAAGGTTGAGGCTGCTGGCATTTAAGTTCATAACAAGTTCCAGGCAATGTGCTAAGCATTATACATGTGTTACTTCAATGTGAACACTGTCACAGTGTGTCTGACTGACTTATACAGTGTTGAAGATCCTACCTGAAGGATTTTGATACCAGTAACAATATAGAAGCTGATATTAAGGACACGTAAGTTGTTCATATTTTAACCAGTTTAATATTAGACTTCTTATTTAGCATATCAAATAATGGTCTCATGATGACGTTTTCATACACATAGATTCCTATCCTTAGCTCTTACTCCCTTTCCCCCAGTGTAGTACTGACCAAGGCACGTAAATTTACCAAGACTGGGTTTACTTATAAAACAGGAACAACAGGGGTAGAAATAAAAACTGAATGAGTGCATGCCTCTTGACTCTCATATGTTTTCTACCATTTTTTAAAAATATGGCATGCCATTTGATCACTTCTGATAGGATTACCTTACTTTCTATTAGTTCTTTGACAACTTCTTACATGTTTTGATAATATTCACTGCCATTTCTTCCAACTCTTCCCAAATCCACCCTCTTCCCTACCACCCAATAATTTGTCATTTTTTTTCCATCCTATCAAGGCCAATATGAGTTGTTAAAATACTCTTGGATGTGTGCATGGCCTTCTATTGAAGTGTGGTTGTCTAATCAGGCACAACATTCTTAAAGGAAAAAAAAAATCTGACCCTCCTTCTCCCAGGATCTGACAATTGCCAATAGTGCCTTGGCTAAGGATACAGCCTCATATACAAATCCCCTGTGGTGCTGGGATGTGGTCTGGTCTGACTTAGGCTCACACCCAGTGTGAGTTCATATGTGCAGAGGCTCCGCTGCATGCAGAACACTGTTTCATCCAACCAGTTCTCCACAGCAATCCCTGAGCCTTTTTTTTCTTTTCTTTTTTTTTTTTTTTTTTTTTTTTTTTTTTTTTGGAGGGGGTGGGAGGGGTAGAGCGTGTATATTCCATTTAGGGCTGAACCTTCTTCAGCTGCTTATGTTCTATATCTTGGCCAGTTGTGTGTCTCTGTGTAACTTACCATCTGCTGCAAATGGACACTTGAAAATTGGTCATTCACGGGTCAAACCATAAGTCGTTAGGAGTTGGTTTAATACTGTGTTCATTGACCAGAGTGAAAGTAGTATGTTCTCGTTATCTATTAATTCAGTGACGTTGTAAACACTTACTCCTTGCCAAGTTCTATGCCTATGCCAAGCCCTGTAGAAAGTAAACTTAACTATCTAATTCAACCTTTCTAGAGGCCCACTTCATTGTTCATACACACATCTTATGCTGTGTGCTCTTGAGTGTATATTTCTACAAAGCCACATAGCATGCACCATTTCTGCCAATGCATGTGATGTCTTTGAGCACATTTGTCCCTTCTTAGGTCTTTTTTTATCCCCTCCTTCCTTTTTCTTCCCCCCTCCACATCTCTAATAGTCACTCTTTTGCTTTCACACCCATTCCCTACCTCTATTTCTACATAGGCACAAAAGTGGGAGATTCTTGTCATTGCAAGTCTGCCAGGTTTTCACTTAATGAGATCTCCAGCTCCAAGGATACTGCTGTAACTACTGTAGTTTTGTTCTGGTGGTAGATGGATACAACTCCACCATATATATGTGCTACATTTTCTTTATCCATTCATCTGTTGGTAAGCACCTAGGCTGAGTTTGTAACTTGACCATTTTGTACAGTGCAGCAGGAAATATGGCCACATAGATGCCCCAGCAGTTCACTTGTTTTGATGCATACGGGCATGCACCCAGAAGGTATAGAGCTGTATCAGGTAATAGTGATTTTTTTTATTTATTTTAAGGAATCTCTATATTGATTTTATAGTGGTTGGCTCAGGAGCTAATAATAGAAGCTGACAAATGAGATTGTATCAGATTAAAATCTTCTATACCACATGAAGCGACACACACTGCTAACCCAGTACCCATTTGAGAGGCTAAAAGAATAAGAATTTGGAGCCAGGCTAAGCTACATAATGAAATCCTGCCTCAAAACACAAATGTAAAGTGTCTAAGAAGCTTCTCTACACAAAAACTAAAAAAGTGTAAAGTAGATGGTAGAAACTCTTTGCACAGGGAATTAATATCCAACATATCTAAAGAACTCAAAAAACTACACACCCAAAGAACAAACAATTCAACCAATAAATAAACAAATGAACTGAACACTTTTCAAATGAAGCACAAATGACTAATAAATACATGAAAAAAAAACTTCAATATCATTAGCCATTAAGGAAATCCAAATCAAATTTACAGCCTTCCCACCTCACTTGAGTCAAAATGGCAATCCTCAATATGGAGAACTTTGGCAACTCCCCTGAAGAAGCAGAAAGCCACTGCAGGGTCTCAACAATGGTGATGTCCCCAAGCTGACAGCCTCCTTTACTCTCTGCAGTCCTGGCACTGCATAAGTATTTCCATTATGGTGCTGCCTGGACCTACTTAGACCTTCCAGGGCCTCAGCCTTTCAGCCTAGAGATTATAAGCAAATGTATGAATCAGCCTCCTTCCATGACACACCAAAAGCTAGGCCACAGCACTCTCAGCAATCCAAGAGTGTGCTGACACCTTAAAGAACTTTATCCCCTGGCTGTTATCTTGCTGGTGTGGTGTTATCTTGCTAATACTGGGAACAAGTGTCTCTGACTCTTTTACCTGCTCTCGGGACTCTTCCATACATTCATTGGGCTGCCTTGACCAGCCTTGATATGAGAGCTTTTACCTTGTCTTAGTGTATCCTGTTTTGTCCTGTTTGATTGTAGTCTCTTGAAGGTCTGCCTACTCTTTTCTAAGAGGGAGTGGACTTGTGGGAGGGGAAGCTGAGGAAAGCTGGGAGGAGTTGAGGAGGGGAAATTGTAGTTGGGATGTGTTGTACGAGAGAATTAAAATTATTTCCAATTAAAAGAAGAAGAAAAAAGAACAACTTTAGTCCAGACCTCAGCATCTTTACCTTAACTCCAACCCAGCGAAGGTGCCTGCCAGGAAGGGCAATCTGTACCACATGGTGTTAAACATTATTGTTACCATATCTCCCTCATTGTCTCTGAAGCGCAAGACTCAGGGAGGTACCTCTAAATCCTCACCTACCTGCATTTGTCCAAGCAATGTAATGCTTAGCATCTGAAGAAGCCAATGCCAACAATTAGCACATAGACATCATGGAAATACAATCTATTGCCATCTGTGGGTAAAATCAATATCTTAAATAGTAATAGATTATCTTTCAATTTCAATAGTGAGTTTTCGACATAAGTATTAGAGAACACAGGGCATATGAAAATTACAGATTCCATTGTTAGACCTGGCCAGATTGAAAGTGGGGGTTCCCTGGACTGACCTCCCTGTATAGGAATGGAATAAAGTTTTGTTTGGATCTAGTGGATAGAAAAGTGACCCATGCTGAAGGAGAGGCTCCTCCCACCAAAATATAAGTCTATCACTGCCAGAAAATAGAGAACACCTGTGAGAGGCAGCACCAAGCATGAAGTGTGGATTGTGATTTGCACAAATCAACTTCTGTACAAAGCTGGAGACAATCAAGAAAGTTTGAATATTAATTGGTACTGGCTGTTACTAAGGACCTGTTGATTATTAGGTGTGAGAGTAGCATTGGAAGATTATTGTTTTTCCCCACTTAATGATTGTGTGTGTGTGTGTGTGCGTGCGTGTGTGTGTGTATGTGTGTGTGTGATATATGTACGTGGGGGTGTGCATACACACATACCATACACTAGCATACCCATGCACACACATGAGGAGGCCAAGGGGAGGGTCTTAGATGTCTTTCTCCATGCTCCCTCTTTTTTTCTTTCTGTGCAGGATCTCTCATTGAATCTGAAGCTTGCTATTTTGGCTAGTCTGGCTGGTCAGTGAGCTCCCAAAATCCACCTGCCTCTACTCTCTAATCACATACACACACACACACACCACACACACACACACACACACACACACACACACACACACACACATCCATGCCTGCTTTAATGTTATTTCTTAGAAATGTGCACAGAAATAAAGATTAATTGGTGAAATGCTGCAAACTAGGACTTGCTTTAAAATGTTATGGGAAGTAAGGGAATGAGGCCAAACTGACCTCATGTAGGCACTGAGGGGTGAAACATACATGCATAGCTAAACCAGGGGTGGGATATACACAGATAGCTGAGGCAGGGGTGGGGCACACAGATAGCTAGGGGTGGGGATGGGATGTATATAGATAGCTAGGGGCAGGGGTGAGATGCACATAGACAGCGAGGGGCAGAGTAGGATGCACACGGGATATCTAGGTAGGGCTGGGATGTACATAGACAGCTAGGGGAAGGGTGGGGTGCACACAGACAGCTGGGGCAGGGGTGGGATGCACACAGACAGCTGGGGCAGGGGTGGGGTGCACACAGACAGCTGGGGCAGGGGTGGGGTGCACACAGACAGCTGGGGCAGGGGTGGGGTGCACACAGACAGCTGGGGCAGGGGTGGGATGCACACAGACAGCTGGGGCAGGGGTGGGATGCACACAGACAGCTGGGGCAGGGGTGGGGTGCACACAGACAGCTGGGGCAGGGGTGGGATGTACATAGATAGCTAGGGGAAGGGTGGGGTGCACACAGACAGCTGGGGCAGGGGTGGGATGCACACAGACAGCTGGGGCAGGGGTGAGATGTACATAGATAGGGGCAGGGGTAGGATGCAAATAGATAACTATAACATGAATAATAAAATCCCAGAGACAGATAATGGGGTTCAAGCTGAAGATCAGAGAAGCTAAGCCACAGAGAGCTCTCGCCGCTCAGACCAAAGGGGCGATCCACCACACCTCAGATTGCATCTCTAGACTACAGTGTTCCTCACTGCTCCTGAGACTGCACTGAGCTCCTGATATTCTCTCTTGTGCTGGGACTAACAGTGTGAGCTCTGTTTCTCTTTTACACTATTCACTCTCATGTAGCCCAGGGTGGCCTTGAATTCACAGAGATCCATTTGCCTCCTCCTGAGTCCTGGGATTAAAGGTGTGTGCCAGCTTCTATGGCTGTGGCTAGCTTTGCATTCTGATCTCCAGGAAAGCTTTATTAGATAACATAATCAATATATCACCTCAGATAGCTAGGGGCAAAAGTGGGGTATTGTACTGCTCTCTCCCTTCTAAATTTCAAGTATGAAACTTTCCAAAATAAATTATTTTGAAAAAATTCATACTTTTATATGTATGCTATACATACATATACATATGTATGTACTCATGTTTGGATATGTGGATATGCTGTACTTTGGTACTTGTACATAAGAAGGCCCAAGACTGAGATCAAGAATCATCTTCCCTTGCTTGCTGACCTTACTCAATGAGGCAAGATGTCACAGTCAAACCCAGAGCTCACTGATATCACTAGCAAGCTTGCTCTGGGGATCCCATCTCTACCTCCTCTGGATTGAATTACAGAAGGCCACCAAGCCCAACCTACTTTATTGTGGATTCTGGGGTTCTGAAATCCAGTACCCACAATTGACGGCCAAGTACTGAACTACTAAGCCATCTCCCCAGCCCTAATTTTGAAATTTTTAAAATCGTCCTATCCTTTAAGTCCAATTCATCACAAAAGAATGCATGAGCATAAATCATAACAAACGCACTTCGTTGTTACAAACATGGGTCTGTTCCCAAATAATTAAAAACTGTAAAACCTATTATGCCTATTAGGCATAATAAAGGAAAAGAAATATGATCTCAGCATCTTCATTCATGGCCTTTTTTCTATTGCCTCATAGCCAGACTATGTCTATGAATACTCGATTGGCTTTGGCATGCCTAATGCTTCCCAGCTGATGCAAAACAAAATGAAGTTTAGAAGGGCTAGCCAGATGGCTCAATGGTTATAGTCACTCAGAACCAAGCCTGATGACCTGAGTTTGAGCTCCAGTACCAATATGGTAGAAAAGAATAGAATCCTGCAAGTTGTCCTCTGACCTCTCTATATACACTCAATATGACAAGTACACACACATTCATATACACAAAAATATATAGACAAACAAATGTGTTTAAAAATTTTTAAACACACTTTGAACCATGATTCTTTGAAATGAAAGTCTAAGAGGCCTACGCTTCCAAGCAAAGATCACCTATATTTTATCTCCCTCATTTGAATTAAATTACATGGCACAGTCAGCAAGATAGCTCAGTGGGCTAAGGCACTTGCTACACAAGCCTGACTACTTGAGTTCACTCCCTAAAACCCATGTAAATGTAGATAAGAGAAATGAATCTTAAAAGTGTTCCTCAGACCTCCACACACATGCTATGGCACCTACATGCCAACACATGTGCATGTGAGAGTCATGCATGTGCATGAGCACATGTGTTTTCCCAAGCACACACAAGAACAAATAAATATTTAAAAAATAAAAACATATGGAAAATGCAACAGAGTGTACAAATGTTTACAGTACCAAACACCGAAGCACAAATAAACCCAATAGTGCTCACCAGAGCAAATGGTGAACCAGCGTGCAATCCACTCTGAATCATTGCAAATATCACACTGTACTTCAGCCAATACACAAGAGTACAAAAGACTTCCAGGCAACCAGTTGGAGTTCTTACAGACCAGCCAAGGAAGGTTTGTATGAACACTTAACCTATGGAAGCCAGAACCGGCTATGCAAGTCCACGATGGCTCTGGCAAAGACCAACAGCATGTTCTCAGTGACACCATATCTCCTTCTTACCGAGCACAGGAAACTGATTTTTTTTCCCCTGGAGGAATATTATTACAAGGGTTGGTTAGGCTCCAAAGTCAACTCATGAAACCCTACTTACTGCAATGTGGCCAAACTATAGTAATAATAATAATGACGATAAACTAAGCACTTCATATGAATTATTTAAACCTCACTACCAGTCCATGAAGATTAGTACTTCGTTTTACAGACTGAAATCTGACACTTAAGGATGGACACATACTGTTGAAATCACAAAGCTGCTAAGTAATGAGCACCTAACGATGCCAAGATCACTAATAAAAGCATGGTGCTAATACTGTTGTTTGGGGTACAGAAGTAAAATAGACTCATGTGAGTTTATAAGAAGCTGGAGCCATAGGCACCACTCCAACACTGGTTTCTAGGGGCAAACACATTTTGAGTTTCAAACAACTAATAAGTACATTGTGGTAGCATTCCAAAAATAGTGGGGAGCAGCAAGCACTGGGTAAGAAGATCTTCCAAATAATGGGACCTACTCAATAAAAACCAGCACTGCTTCTAATAAACACTCCAAAACAAAACCAACCACAGTCCACAGAGGAAACCTGCTCTAAGAAGGAATTATATACACAGGCCATCCAAGGTAGCCATTTGCACTCACTTTTCTTTTATCTCAAATATCATTATCTGGGTGAACACAGTCATCTAAAAACCACAGTAAAGTCTCCCTTGGGTCAGAAAGAACTCTTCAGCGTTGTGACTTTGCCTTTCTGGAGTGCTGGGATGCATTGTGAACTATTACCAAGTTGAATCCATTTTACAAGCCTCAACAATGGAAAAACTATTTCTTCACATTAATATCAGAGGAAAACGCCCTTTCCCAAGAAAGACAGTTTACTTTCCCTCCAATCTCCATTTGCTTGAACTTTCACACTCCTGCCAGCTTCCTACCTGCAACCCAGCTGCCAAGGATCAGGAGCCCAGAGCTCAGTGGAGACTGGTCTGACTCCTGCCTTCCTGCCTGCACTCCCAGTTCCAGAAAGCTCCAGCTGGGCACGTCTAAAGGTTGCTCACACCAAATGGAAGTGCTCTACCCATTTCTCTTAAACTTGCATGATCTATTCTGCTTAGAGTTCTCTCTGAAAGGCTGGCATGTAGCAAGCATCCACTCCCAAAGCTGTACACATGTCACTCTGTTAGTAACCAAATCAATTATGGCTTCATTAGACTATTGATTTGCAGCATTTTGATATGAGGGCTGACATCTCATTCGTTAGTAGAAATATCCTGTTATTCCATCACAGTAAGAAAGAACCAAGCCACTTGAAAAAGAAAATGCAATGTCTTGGCAAACCTAAAATGGTATTTCTTTGGCCAATTCTAGTACTATCACCACCCCTTGTCCTACCAACCCTTTATCTTACCTTTCCTTTATTTCTTAAAAAAAAAATTAGTAAAGAGGGGCTGGGCAGGAGGTGGCTCTGTGGTTAAAAGCACTGGCTGCTCTTCCAGACGTCTGAGTTCAATTCCCAGCAGGCACATGGCAGCTCATAACTGTCTATAACTCCAGTTCCAGGAGATCTCACATCAATGCACATAGTAAATAAAGCTAAATAAATTATTTTTTAAAAAATAGTAAAGAATGTTTACAAAATGAATATAACTCAACTCATTACCTCTCTGGGCCTGAAAAAAATGGGTTTAGTGTAACTCACATCTTTTGGTAGGAGAGAAGCCATGAGATGATATGCAAAAGTAGACTGCATGGTAGGTGCTTGGCACAGAGCCTGTAGAAAGCACACGTAGGTAGCACTGGTGTGCAGCAAAGTCCTTCACTTGTACCAGACAGGCCCAAGTTCATGAAGGTTACGATGCTAAACCGGAAGCCAGGAGATTGAAACCTGCTGTCTGGCTGGAACACTCATGCCATGCTAAGGCCACAGCAGAGGATGAAAAAAATAACTATATAGTTTTCCCAGTGTTGTCTCCAAGCAGTCATCTCAGGGTGGCAGCCAGGCATACAGCACAAGAGAAGCTTCTTCTAATCACTGTGTACCAAATAGGGCACCAAGCAAAGAAACCACGGAGCGCATACCTCTTGATACAACAGAGGCCAGATTTCTCAACACACTGATAATACTCAGAGGACTGACTGGGAACATGGCTGAGGACTGGCCACAACCCAGCAGGGTATTTTTGAAAGGTGGTTACCCTGAGAAACACATACCGCTTGTACAATGTTTATTGCTGGAGGGGTGGGGGGCACTTGAAAATTATCCCACATGCCAATTTTTAATTTTTACAATCAGAATATATATTAAAAATTAAAGATAAATAAAAGAGGAATGAATTCACAAAAAGAAGGAGGAATGTATCCCTGGGTCTTCATGAATTTATCTGCAGCAATAACTAATTCTCTGAAACTCATGATTGCCTAAAATAGAAGTGAAAAGCTGGGCAGATGAGAAATAACATTTTACATTGTGTAGTAAAAACAACTGGCTCTGAACAAGCCAGGAAACTGGCCATAACAATCGATGCGTGTGCACACTGGGCTTCAGTTTGCTGGTCCATTTAAGTAATCACTTAAGATCTTCACAACAACCCACAACCCTGTAGTATTCCTATCTCCCACTTCATCCAGCAGGAAATCCAGTCCCAGGGCCAGACATGAATGGCCTAGGGATGCAAGATCTGACAGGAAAGATGGAAATAGATACCCATATATTACTCTAAAATTCATGTGCTGATGTGCCAGATACCCAATGGCCTAACCCAAGGCTCACTGGATGTTGCTGTCCTTGGCAGCAGGGGAAGGAACCAGAAGGCAGGACATGTGTGAGAGACCCAGAGAAGTTGTGAACAAGCATCACTTCCTCAGGTACCAGATCCATGGAGCTGATAGTGGGAACCTGAGAGCAGGGATAATACTAGTTTAAATGAGTTTTATCATCACAATGAGGTGTTGCTTTGGAAAGCACTGATGCCTGTACCTCACAGGGAACTAGAATGTAAAGTTCCTAGTAACCCAAAAAATCAGTCAAAAGTAAATTGATGAACTCATGGGGGAAATGAAAGAAACACAAGGCCCATGTGTGATGGTTTAGTGTATCCAGTACAATCCCTGAGAGAGCACAGAAGGACATGCTAAGAGACTTCCAGACTTCTGTGGCAATGTGATGGTAATATAGGCACAACCCTGAGGACACTCACAATTCCACACTATCTGTTTATTTTCTCAACATGTGTTAACAGATAAGAAGGAAGGTATCATAGTGAGTCTAGTTTAGAGGTAGCAGAAGGCAAACAAAAGATCCTAAGAACATTAGGAAATCACACAGAAGCAAAAACAGAAGCCAAGCTCCTAGGACGAAATCTATTTCCCTGGATAAAGCTGCTACTGTGTGAGCTGCAGATACTGACACTTCACAGCCAACACTAAGGACAATTTATAGGTGCCTGAGGTACCCATCCCTTCATTCCTGCTAACAGACATGGCCAGCCACAGCCAGAGCCCCAGGCCATTGACCTCCAGCCATGATATATTCAGACTATTTATCCAATATGCTTTACAAATACTATCACTTCATGAGCATTGTATGATGTGGAAGATTTAGAAAAAGAGAAGCGAATCTATCATTTCACCAGCTTTCCTGGTCAGGAAATGCTAACAGCCTAGGAAATCTTCAGCATAACCAAAGCTCCCTCCTGGCCATCTCCCTCAACCCCTACTCTCTCCACAAGACTACCACTTTCTAACAGTTATTGGTTGGCATCATCCTCAGCAGACATTCTTTCTGAAGTCTTGTGTCCAGGGATGTGCACCAGGGATGAGCAGACAAAGTCAAGAGAACACAGCTGCAGGCACTTCTCCACCTCCTAGCAGGTAACCAAGTGAGCCAAAGATGGAGTAACTAAAGCTCAGTTCTCTACCTGTCCAGTCACCAAAACCCCATTTCACCAGAGGTCCAAGGGTACCACAGAGGAAAATGATGCTTAAGCATCAAGGAAACATTCACAAGGATGCTGTCAGCAAAAGCCAAAGCAGGCACTGAGGAGGTACAGGAGATGAGCAACTCAGGCTGATACCACAGATCCCATGGAGTGGGTGTTATATCAACACTGACTCCCCATGGTACTGGAGGATGGGAAATCCAAGATCATGCACTCACTGGCCATCCAGATGCCGGAATGCATCTTCTTCCTGGTTTGAAGATGGCTCTCACTGTGTCCCCCAAAGCAGAAAAGCATCTCTCCCAAGAGATTCTTACAAGAGCACTGGACCCACTCGTGATGCATTCACCCCCCCCCAAACACCCTGGCTCAAACATCACCAGACCCAGGGTTGGATCAGACCTCCAGAACATGAATAAAGGCTTCACAAACATTCAGTCCATGTGGGGAGATCTCGTTATTAGTTTTCATCATTTAACACATTTACCAACACACAGAAAAGTACACAATCATAATAATAGCCACAAAAACAACTAGTTTAAAATTAGGTCAGGTATGACAGCAAACACATGCCTGTGAACTCAGCACTCAAGACATGAGGATTTTCATAAGTTCGAGGATGGCCTGGGCTATTTAATGAACTTCATCCAAGACAGCCTATGTAGCAAAACTTTGTCTCAAAAGAATAAACACAGTAGCAAAAAAGACATGATTTTTAAAAAATAATAATAAAGGGAAGCTAGTGTGAATGAAAGCTAAGTACTCAATGGTAAGACACACATATATGATGGCAAAATGGGTGATGTTCTCACCTTCAGCAGCCTGGAAGAAGAGGTTTCTATAAGCTCAATGAAAAGCAGAGGCCACCCTACTTCTGCTGTTTTCTGGGCTTCAAGAGAGGTCAAGAGCTGCGCTCACCATCAGTCACTACTTTGTGACGCAAAATACAGGACTCCAACTAAAAAAACACACTGCCAAGCATGGTGTTCCATACTTACAACTGCAGCACTCCAGAGACTGAGCCAGGAAAATCATGAATTTAAGGCCAGCCTGGGCTACATGATGAGGCTTTGTCTCAACAAAACATAAAATAAACAACATAAAATGAAAGAAAACAGAAGTAAGCTGGACACAAAGGTTTGCAAGCAATCTCTAACGCTTCCTCAATTGCTAGCTCTCTCATACTTACATTTTCCTCTACGCAAAGGAACTCTGATTGGCTTTCTGATAACTGTCCCAACCCATGTGCTTACTGCTACCTGTCCCACCCGAAATGGCTCTCAGTTACACACACACACACACACACACACACACACACACACACACACACAATGCACAATGATATAAGCAACATCTCTGTCCTTCTAAAATAGGCAACTAGCAGCTTACTTATCTAGTCTCTGCCTCTGCTTCAAGCTTCCACATCCCATGAGTCTTCAATCAAGCTGCAACTCTGCCCTGTGGCCCCAGTTCTGGTCCTCCTGCCTCCTTGCTTCATCATTCCCACTGAGCTCCTCTAAAGGCAGGTGAGCACTAATATTCACCCTCTCCCCCCCATCTTCCCAGTCTCAGAAGACTAGACGTCTTCCCTGATGCTGTCCCAGCTAGACACAATTCTGCCTAGGTGTGGTCCTGATTATGAAGGCTCCATGAAGATAGTAACTGTATCAGAACCACCTTGAACCCATTCAAGTGAGGAACTTAAGTTGAAACACAGGCTGTTTCGGGGGTGAAGCAAGGCACTCCAACCAAGAAAAAATACAAATAATAGGAATAGGAACCTCAAAATGTCAGACACTTAAGTAAATCTGAAATTAGACCTGAATCCTCACTGCAGATGGAAAACGGAATCCAGGCTGTACAGTGGTAGACACATTATACAAGCAAAGGTTGTACAACATCTATATTATATTTGTGGGCAGCCAGTGAAACACTGGACAGTGGGCCAACTTCTTTGATGATGTCACACCACAGCTATCACACCCAGGAGTTTACTTGTAAATCTAATAAATCCTGGCACAGGTAACACAAGTAAGTCTCCAGTTCCTCTCTGTCTGTGCACTCAATGGCAATACACAAAGTAACTTGTGTCTGAGCCAAGGCAGGGAATGCTATGTGGCTCTAGTGAGACCAATGAAGCATGTCAATCTTTACATAAAAAAGATTACCAGATAAATCTATTTGCATGTATTTTTCCCAGCTAATACAAATGCATACACTTGCACACACAGAGACATACAGATTATAATGGGTGTGTGCACAGAGACACAAAGAAAAAAACTTTCTATGGTGAAAAGTATATGATGAAATCACATACTGAAATACAAGATACCATCTGAAAGCAGCAAAAGCCAAATGGGTACTTGCAAATGTTCCCCCTTAAAAAAAAAAAGAAAGAAAGAAAGAAAGAAAAAAAAAGAAAAGAAATGATGCTTTTAAAACATCCTGACTGGGTTTTATCAAATTTCAGTTTGAAGCCTGTTTAAACTCTTCTGACAGTTTTTTTTTTTTTAATTCTGTGTATCAGACTCTATCTCTCTGACAACTCTCCACCTTTCTAACTCTAGTCCAGCTTACTTGGAAAACTTTCTATTAAATACTTCTGTACAAGTCTATACCAGAGGCTGGTGGTGACATAAAAAAAAAAAATCATGAGCTATAACAATGTCATGGTAGAGATCCTAGGCTGTTGGGGAAGAAACACACAGCCAGGTTTGTCATTGCAGGGCTCCAAAGTCCAGAGAAAGAAATATGAGTGCTCAAGATTCAACAGCAGTATCTCTTCTGACTTTTTATCTAAAGGTACAGCATTTCCAGTGACAAGAAGGAAAGTGAGTCAATGTCCCAGGGTTTTTGTTTGACTTAAGGATGGGAAGGTAGGAAACAGAAGGAGAGATGAAGAAGCACATGAGATCACAAACAACATACTTTTCCTGAGGAAGAGCACACAAGATGTTTTATAGGACATTTCTAGTGTTTTCTTTTTTATTTGTGTGCATGTGTACATCTGTGTGTGCACGTGTGTGTGTGTGCACGTGTGTGTGTGTGCGCACGTGTGTGTGTGTGTGTGTGTGTGTCTGCACACACAGGCATGCACACATAAACATGCAGGTACCCTGGGAAGTCAGAAGACATCAAATGTCCTCATGCTAGAATTGAAGGCTGTTGGGGGTTGCCAGGCCTCAGTGCTGGGATTTGAACTCCAGTCATCCACAAGAATGGCAAGTGCTCTTAACCACTAAGCCATCTCACCAACCCCTTGGTTACTCTAAAATAATAGTAATTGCATATACATTGGCCACAAAATAAATTAAACTCCAAAGGAAAACACAACTTCATCAACATTTCCTGGTTGAAGTCATTTCTCTTGACAGTGTCTGAGTGAATGCCACAGTTCCCTCCTTGAGCCAGAGAAAGACAGATCATGCTGTCCATAACCTCACTCACTGTTTACAGAAAGATCTGAGTTCCTTATATGTAGCATCCACTCGACTGAATCAGCCATCAGAGGCTTTTCAAGAATGAAAAATACTCAGCCAGCATCCATGTTGCCAGGTAAGTCACTAACAAAGGACTTCAAGGGAACAACCAGATGAGCTCCACAATGGAGGTCCAAAGAACATCCAAAATATGTGCAAAGGTATAGCAGGCAAAAGAGGCTCTGAAGGACAAAAGATGGGGCACAGACAGAAATAAAGAAATAAGCAAGGCCACGAAGTTCAGTTGAGAGAGCGGCCGATGCGGCAATGTTTAATTCTCAGAGACATTCATGGCCAAACATCTTAGGAAACTGAGTACAAACCATAGAAAGTATTAGAAACCCTCCGTGAAACACAAAACAACAAAATACATCAGTGGGAGTAGCAGTGCTAATAACAAAATACTACAGACTCTTGTGTTTGGTCAAGGAAGGTAGACTCAGACAATCATCACATATTTTCTCACATCTAAAATCTAGAGAGGAAAAAAAGACATTAAGGTAGAAGGGAGACAATTAGGGAAGAGGAGAGAGGAGCAGTAGGAAATGGGGGAGACTAGAGAAGGTACAAATGGTGAAAATTGTTAAAATATGTCACATGCATGTATGGAACTGTCACAATAAGCCTCATTATTTTGTACAACTAGTATGCACTAATAAAAAAATCTTAAAATAACAGCAATAAAAATAATAATGAGAGGTAAAACACCAGACTCCCCTAAAAGCTGTAAATAATAATCAGAGGAAAAGTCATAATTTATTTTCTCCATTTCCAGGCACTCATAAATTTTTATTATTACTAAAAGCATTTTCATTTCAAATCACTAACCACAATAGAAGAGTCTGCTATCTTTAAAACCGACATCTACTGTGGCTTCCCACAATACCTAGGGGAGAAAAAGAGTATGCATGAAAACCAGATACTATACGACCTGAGAGTGTATAACTGCAGAAAAGTACTGACAGGCTGAAGTGCTTGTAACAGAAAATGAGAATATTCAAAAATGTGCCACCGGGGCTTAAGGGTGGCAACAGTCCGTGGTACATCTTTACTGTCTGTGGGGAAAAGGAGGAGAGGTTAGAACTGCCACAGCATCTGTTGCACTCTGCACTTGAATCGTTTCTTACTGCATCCTTATAGCAGTCTCCTAGACTGATACATGGCATAGGATGCACACCTGTCACTCCCAAAATGCTACAGAAGGCTCAAAACAACAGATAACTATTAAATTAAAATGCAATGATGAATTTCTTTTTTTATTTCTTTTTTATTTAATTTATTATTTTACATGTCGATACCAGTTTCCTCTCCCTCCCTCCCTTTTACCCTCTCTGACCCCTCATATGCACACTGACCACCCTCCCCTCCCTTCCCCCACCCCAATTCCACATGTAGGGCAATACCACCCAGGTGGGGTCATGTAGATCTCTCAGGTCATTTGAAGTAGGGACTAGGACTTCTCTCCTGTCTCTAGGTTAAGGCAGTTATCCCTCCATGGGGGATGTGTTCGCAAGGTCATTTTGTGCATCAGGGATACATCCTGGTTCCACTGTCTGAGGTCCCTTAGACTGCTCAGTCCTTCTGGCTGAGACCCATATTCAGGGGGTTTGAGTCAGTCCCATGCTGGCTTCCCAGCTATCAGTCTGGGGGTCCGTTAGTTCCTCCTTGTTCAGGTTAGCTGTCTCTCTATGTGTTTCTACAACCTGGTCTTGTCCTCTCCATCTGCATCTGGATTCTAGTTTGACTCAGTGTTTAGGTATGGGTGTTTGCTTTTGTTTCCAACAGGTATTAGATGAGGGCTCCATGATGGAGGATAAGTTAGTTGTTGATCTCACTATCCAGGAAGGGCATTTATGGTAGCCTTTCTACGGTTGCTCAAATTGTTAGTTGGCGGCAGTCTTGTAGGTCTCTAGACCTTTCTTTAGGTTCAGTTTTCTCTTCAAACCAATAATGGCTCCCTCTTTTATTCTCTCTCTCTCTCTCTCTCTCTCTCTCTCTCTCTCTCTCTCTCTCTCTCTCTCTCTCTCTCAGTTAAAATCATACTATGGGGTCAAGAAGATGGCCCAATGGTCTAAAGGCACTGACTGCTCTTCCAGAGGACCTGGGTACAATTACAAGCACCCACAGAACAACTCACAACCATCAGTAACTCCAATTCCATGAGCTCTGACACCCTATTCTGCATGCACACGGTGCACATATATACATACATGCAGGCAAACACTCATACACAAAAATATAAATAAATAAAACTACTTTAAAAAAACACACTGCATTTAGTAACACAGAGTAAGGGGGACCTTTTAATGTGCATATTATATTAAGTGTTCTGACCATGGAAGAACATACCTCAAGGGTAGGAAAGCTTGACACTAACTTTCTAAGGAGTTTTAGGCCTGCCTAAAGAGCATGAAACCATTCCAAATGTTTTTGCTTTTCATAACCAAACATCCCAAGTAATTATGAAACAACTTCAAGTCTGGACATAAGAGAGGTAAAAATGAAATATTCATCTAAAACTTTGACCATGGCTTAAGAATCACCCTAGGTTTGATTGAGGGTCATCCGGAGAGCATCTACCTAGGGACCTGTAGTAGGAATTAGTGGGAAAACTACTAGGGGATTCCAACTTCACTAGGTTCCTTTGTTTTCTACACAATCCAAAACAAAAGGCTGATTTAAAATAGAAGAGTACAAAGCTGGACACAGTGGCACACAAGTGTAATCCCAGAGGCTGAGATAGGAAGACCTCAAGTTCAAGGCCAGTCATAGTGACACAATGTAGTGGTGTGCATGAGAATGGCCCCATAGGACATATATTTAAATTCTTGCTTTGCAGTTAGTGTAACTGTTTGGGGAGGATTAGGAGGTGAGGCCTTGTTGTAGGAGATGTGCCACTCTGAGATCTCAAAAGTCCATCTAAGCAGTTCTATCGATCTATCTATCGATCTATCTATCTATCTACCTACCTACCTATCTATCTATTATGTATCTATCTGCCTACCTATCTACCTACCTATCTATCTATTATCTATCTATCTACCTACCTATCTATTATCTATCTAGCTATCTATCTATTATGTATCTATCTACCTACCTACCTATCTACCTACCTACCTATCTATTATCTATCTATCTACCTACCTATCTATCTATGATTGTTGTCTCAACATGTATAATCTCAGCTACCACTCCAGCACCATGGCTGCTTGCCTGCCACCACATTCCCACCATGATGATCATTGACTCACTCTCTGAGACTGTGAGCAAGCCCTCAATTAAAGTCTTTCTTTTCATGAGTTGCCTGGTCATAGCATTTTTGTCACAGCAATAGAAAAGTAACTAAAGCACAGCATGTCACAAGAAAAAAAACTGTCAATATGGTAACAATGCAAGCAGACAAACACAGGAAAAACTCTGTAACTGACAAATAAAGAATCAAGAAAGTGTGATTAAACTCTAACATCACAACTTGCTTCCAATAATTATTCTATGAAATATGGATATGTATGGTAATGACAAGTTTCTGTCATTTTAATGTTTCAAAGGGAAGCAAACCAAAAACTTCTTAGCTTCAAATGCTAATGAAGGAAAAACAGATCTCACACCTCATGACATGACTAGTGGTAAATGAAACAGATTTGATCTCTGCCTCCTCAGACTGAATACACTGTGGTTAAACATGTGCACTGGTTTTAACTGCATCTTTACACTTTCTGATAAAACTAAAAACACCAGATTTTCAGAGGTGATGTCCTGGAGTCAAATGACCTTCATTTCCTTTTTGTTCAGACTTTGGAGGAGTGAAGAACTGTTACTTAGGTGGGACCTTTAAATAGTCTTAAGGAACATTAGTCTGTAATAAACATTAAATGTCCTGTACACTTTAAAGCTAGAGTTCCATCTCCGTCCAATACAAAGACAGGCACACAAACTCATGAACACTCATTCACACACACTGCATACAATATTTGGCAGTTCATGGGCTTTTCTGAAGCCCAACTGAAGGGCTCAAGACCTCTAGGTCTATGTTGGTAAACAAGTGTGAGTCAGCCCTTCAGTAATTTCTAGGATTTCACTTCTCTGAAATGACAAGGAATCTGATTCCACCTTTAAAGGTGTTTATCATACATTCGGCATTCATCAGCGATAATTACCATGGCCTTCTTTTTGTTGTGTGCTGAGCTGCTCAAAGCAGAAGGGCATTAATTGCTCTCAAAGCGAGATCCCAGCGCTTTCCTATCTTGAAAGTTGAGAACCTGAGCTATGGCTGGCCTTCCATACAGGCCACAGTGACTTCATCTGATTCTCCCCAGAGAGCTAATCAGTAGACTTCCTGTCGCTGGCAAGATAAACCAAACAAGCCTGGAATTAGATGGACTGCTGCAGGTATTGTCTGGAAGGGCAGAGTCACCACTCATGCAAATTCTGACCCACCTGTCTTCCTACAGGCCCTCACCCTTGTCCTATGGCTCTCCACTCATGGTCCCTCTCTTCCCAAACCCTGTCAGACATATTACCACCAGAGTTACATATGGTCACCTAACTTAGACCCTCATCTGGAAACAGAAGCAGAAGAAGGTATAGGATGATAGTTAACCAGTTCAAGAGTACAGTTAGGTGGGAGGAATGATTTCTAGTCCACTACAGTCAGTAGTGTAGCTATTGCCTGCCCATAACTAATGGTAGGTCTTACACAGGTAATAGAAAGAATTCTGAATGCTCCCCCCAAGAAATGAACATATGAGGAGAAGGAGAGGCATGGTCTGTCTCACATGTGATTACAGGGTCATAACCACACTGTAGCCCAGAAGTATCCATAGCTATTATGCATCTATTAAATTTTAAATACAATTAAGTTAGCATCAAGCAGTCTTTCTTGTTCTGCAACTGCTTAACATAATGTGACTCCTAGCATGACTCGAAGATCCCACCTATAAAGGACTGTTAGACTCACATAGTCTACACTGATTACACTTCAGTCTCCAAGACTAAGTTAGTGATGGGGATGGAAGAAAACTACTACACGGAAGATTAATTCCTTAATTTAAATTATTTTTATGTGACTTCTTTTGAGACGACTTACACTTGTTCCTCATAATCTTGCTGAGTTTCCCATCTTGTGGGCACGAGTAACTGGGCTTACTGTAAATACTACTATGTACTATTCCATTTTCAAAAGCCCCCACAAAGTAATGAGCAGGCAAAAGTGAGAATGAAGAGGAAAATGTGGGCGAGGAAGATGACTCAGGGGTTAAAACACGTGCCACTCAAGGGTGAGCTACTGCTGTAAATCATCAGAGCACACACACAGTGAAGGGTCTGCACTCTCCATGCTCCTATAAGGGAGATGGGAGCAGAGGACAGGAGAGCATAGAGGCTCCACGGCCCACTAATTTGTCTTGTTTAACAGTAAAACCACAAGGAGACCTGACCGCCAACAAGGTAGAGTGAGGGTTGACACCTAAAGTTGTCCTCGGATCTACACATGAACACTGTGACATGTGCAGGCTTGCACACACACACACACACACACACACACACACACGTGCATGACGTCAGCATAAATGGTGAGGGGAGAAAAGAAAGTTTTCAAGTGTTCAGAATTTTTGACTAATTTTCCGTTGACCCTGTGGCAACACTGAAAACACTGGTCACCTTGGAAAGCAAAGACACCTCTAAAAATAAAAATTAAAAGAATAAAAATCAACATTTCCAGGCTGTCACATAATGGTTTTCTGGCACACAGAAAGACATGCTTGCTATTCTACCCCCACATGGGAGCTGTGCAATTAATTATTCAGCATTTGGAAAGTGCTCTGAGGATAGGACGCTAAGTGCTAAAAATCATCATCAATTTTCAGCAAACCATATTGAAAGTGAGCTCACGGTCTGCTCTGGGAACTACACCATTAGTCTAAAGGTCCCTGCTTCTTTTTACCCTCTATTAAGACCATTAGAACAGAGAGCTGAGGCCCATGTGGAAACTTCCTTCCCTCCAGCCACACTTTGAATGCCTTGTGGATAAGAGCTAGTCCTTGATTTCCAAAGAAAATATGAATTCTAATAATGTGGGTTTTGCAGACATTTATTATCTTCACTTATTAGGCACTCTTCCTCTTGTGCATTTTACCTACATTGTGTAATACATCGGAGCTATTAACACATTGCACTTGAGAAGCTTTGTAAGCAGTTTAAACTCTACTTTAATGTACTCCTATATGTTCGTGTATGTATGTGTCCATGCCTGTATGGTACAAACAGTTACCTGGTCTAAGAATTGATTAAACTTTACATCCTAAATGTAAAGCAATAACCCACCTAACTACCAAGAGCCCTGGGTGAATAATTTTTCCTTCTTAATTGTAACCTTTTCTAGCTTGTGTTTATACAGCTCCTAAAGCACTATAAAGACTGACTTACAGGGCTGGAGAAATGGCTCAACAGTTAAAAGCACTGGCTGCTCTTCCAGAGGACCTGGGTTTGATTCCCAGCAATCACATGACTGCCCACAACCATCTCCAGTCCCACAGGATCTGACGCCCCCTTTTGGCTTCAACAAGCATTGCACACATGTGATGCACAGACATAAGTGCAAGCAAAACCCCTATAAATATAAAAATAAACAAATAAACCCATGTGCAGATATAAGAAGGAATGGGGGGGAGGCAGGACAAGAAGACAAGTGGGGTTGTTAGGATGGAGTTTTTCCTGCCTTTTTTCTCATTAAGTAGTTCTCAAACAGCGGTTGTAAGCCAAACCTGCTGAAAACCATCACACTGTAATTGCAGCCAAATTGGGATCAGACAAACAAGGGCAGAAGTCATCCTCATGTGCATCAACTTTGGAGGCAAAACCATTTGCTACCTCTTATCTCCTACAAAGTAAGAAACAATCCACCCAAATGTCATAATGTCATTTTTGCAACTTAAAAACTAGGTCTGCACAACTTTCTTGTATATGGAGTTTCTTCCTATTTGACAAGCCTCACCACAGCTTTCTTAAAAGTTGGTTTATATGTTGTTGTTGGTTGGTTGGTTCTTCTTTTTTGGGTTTTTTATTTTGTTTTGGGTTTTTTTTTTTGTTGTTGTTGTTGTTGTTTTGTTTTGAGATAGTGTTTCTCTGTGCAATTCTGGCTGTCCTGGAACTCACTCCGTAGAACAGGCTGGCCTCAAACCAAGAGACCCACTTGCCTCTGCCTCCCGAGTGCTGGAATTAAAGGCATGCACTGCCACTGCCATGCATGGTTTGTGTGTTTTAATCCCCAAAATGCAGTTTTAAAAGTCGCCCTAGTTCTCTTTCTGTGGCTGTAATTAAAAATGCTGATCAAAAACACCTTGGGGAAGAAAGGGGTTTATCCCAGCTCACAGCTCACAGTCCAGCTCACAGTCCGTTACTGAGGGAAGCCAGGGTAGGAGGTTATGGCAGGAACCTGGAGGCAGGCACTGAAGCAGAGACCATGGAGGAGAGCTGCTTACTGGTTGCTTGGCTTGTTTAGACAAGCCAGGGCTAAGGGCCCAGGAGCAGCCCCGCCCACAGTGGTCTGGGAACTCCCCACATCAATCATCAAGCAAGAACACGCCCCACAAACATGCCCCACATGCCAATTGGTTGAAGGGTTTTCTGTCACTGAGGGTCCCTCTTCCCAGATGACCCTAGTTTGTATCAAGCTGAAAAAAAACTAACTAGTAGAAGCAATTTTGCCTTTACAAAGATGAGTTTTTCCCACTAGCCACATTTAAACATTAACACACTTTTACACATGTACTAGTTAACCTTCAATATGTTATCTATATTCATTCCTCCAAACTCAAGTCTCCAATAAAATGTAAAGAGAGATCTTAAATATGTTCAGCTTCCTTGATCTCAACAGGGTATAAAAATAAATAATAATAAACTATTGCTGTTTGCTGAAGTGAGAATATCTCCTTAGGCTCTTGACTCAGAACCAAAAGGAGCTATGCTGATACCGTGTTTGTACAAATGAAGCGTGCCTGAAGATCAGAGGATGGAGCGTGCCACTAGCTAACCATGCAGGTGTGGAGGTCTGTACAGACAGACAGGAAGTGAGATGGCTGGGCGGAGAAAGGGATATAGGTGGGAGGAAACAGGAACTCGCTCTCTTTTCTGCTGTGAAGCTAATGAGGTAAAGGTGGC